>NC_081272.1:4850625-6160000 GCF_030490865.1 Poecile atricapillus | reverse complement strand
TTCAACAGCTTCTTCTGCTTGTTGCTGAAGCGATTGTCCTGCTCTGCACTGGTTCCCTGGAGCACAGCAAACAACAGTTTCAGTCTGGTGGCCTTCAACCACCTCCAAGGATTATTTTCCCACCTGTCTGCACAGTGCACCAGTGAAACCAATCTCTAAGGCTGTTTTTTTATCATTTATTCCAGGCAAAAGAAGCCTTTCCAGGTGCTTTTCAATTTTAGCTCTCACCAAGTGCTGAGGATTTTGGGGTGAGCAGCTCCTGAGCCTCAATCATAACCCCCCACAAATTAAAGTATGAGCAGCATCAAACTGCCAGGAAAAGGCTTTATTCATTTCTTTATAAAAGAAATAAAGTGTTTGTCCTCTGTTCAAGAACAAAATTTTCCTGTTTGCTTACAGTGACACCTCTGAAACCTTTGGGCAGTTTCCCTGAGGCAAAGCAGGGAGCAGAGAAGTACAAAGAATGCATTTTATTGATCCTGCTCTGTTAAAAGTTCACTGACTGGCTCCACTTCCATGGACAGGAGCTGTAGGTTAATTCACTATGGAGGGAAAGGCCTGGAAGTCCAGTTCTGGAAAATTTACTGGCAGAGAAGTAAACAGAACCAGGCAGGAATTAGAGGAGATGCAGGGCTGCATCCAGATCCTGGTGGGCTGCTCATGACTGAGGACAAGCCCACAACTTGGGAAATTTATTCTAGGAATCAATGTGACTGATGGAAAACAGGGAATTTTATATAGGCAATTCTCAGTGGAAAAACAGGGCTCAGTACAAACAAAAATGTAAAGTGTCAAGGAATTAAACGGTAATAAAGAAGATAAACCCCCAAATTCTAAGTTGACTTTGGTCAGAAAGCACCTGGAATTAGTAATATAACACATTGCAAAGTCATCAGTTACTGAAAGTGAACAATCCACTGACGTTCCCATTTGCTATTCCAGAACACGGGAATCCTAAAGTCTGACTGTGGCACAGGCACTTCCAGGGATTAAAACTCTTTACAGTATTTGCAGTCTGCTCTGAGGCTTACAAAAAAACCACGATACTTGCCAGTTCACTCAACAACTGAATGTTCTTTTGGGGTTTTTTAACATTATTTCACAATCCAGAAGGGAAATGGAGGGGAAGTTTCTTGTTGATAACACGTGGCAAGCAGCAAAAGGAACCAAACAGGACAGAGCAAGGGGGCTACAGGAATTTAAAGACAGATAAAGTCTGCACTGAAACTTCACAGAAATGTGAAGAACTGACAGAATTATAAATAGAAGGTTTGGTATGGGGAGTCCAAATTGCTGCTCTGCTGCAGTTCTGTCATTTCACATTTGGTTCCTCCTGAACCCAGAATAAAACCAGAACACTGTTCACAGCCCCATTTCAGTGCCATGCTGCTTTGGTTTTTATAAAATGCCACCTTCCACAGGCCTGTTTAAAAGAATATTTGATTTCTAATCCAGAGTTTGCAGCCCCAGTAATCCCGCTGTCAGTCACAACTACCTGATTTGTAAACCTTTTAACAACTACATTACAGCAAGTGTGGATTTAATCTGCAATTATTTTTCCCAAGTTAGTTCACGAGCACAGAAGTGAACTAAGGGAAGGGTTATGTGTGCTGCCGTGTTTTAAAAGCATTCTAGCCGCAGGAAATGGAAATAATATGGGCTGAACAAATGAATGAACCTTGAAATTTAGATTGGTTCTCAAAATTATCACCGAAATCCTCAAAATAAGGTCATTTCAATTAATGGAGGAAAAAGCAGAAAGGAAATAGACCCTGGGTAGGTTTCATGGTCTCTGCAGAAAATGCAACACAGCTGTAAGACTAGAAGAAACTTAAGGATTAAAAATAAAATATCAACGTATAAATACATCCTATCTTCTTTTTGCCGAGAACACAATAACCTCTAAAAAAAGCTCCATAAAAATAAGGACAGGGTTATTTATTCGCTTTGAACGAGGACACTGAAGAACGTGGACAGCGCAAACCCGGGCTCGCCCCTCAAGAGCCCCTCGGTCCCTTCTCCCCCCCGCAGCTCGGGGGTCGCAGCGGTGACACGACCCCGCCTGGGTCGGGACCTCCGGGGTCGAGGCCGCTCCGGGCCCGACGCGGGGCCAGCCCCGGGGTGAGGGGAACCGCGGAGCTTCCCCCCGTGCCGAGTCCTGCCCGGAGCCGCTCGATTCCCCCCCGCCGCCGGCCGGGCCGCGCCGCCGCGGCCTCTTCCCGCCGCCATTTTCTCCGCGGCGAGGAGCCTGCGCAGGGCGGGGGCGGGGGGGGCACGGCGGCGCCGCGCGGGGCAGCGCGGCTCCAGCGCGGCTCCAGCGCGGGCCTGCAGCGGGGCCGAGCGCTGCCCCCGTGCCACGGCGGGGCCGCCGCGCCGCCCGCCCGCCCTCAGGGCCCCTCGGGCCGGCACTTACGCGGAAGAACCCGGCGTCCATCTTGGCTCCTCCGCCTCCTCCGGGCCGCGGCGCGCGCTGCCGTCCCGGCGTGCACCGCGCGCCCCCTCAGCCGTGCCGGGGGTGGGAGGGAGGGGGGGGAGGGAAGGCGGGAGGGGCGCGAGGGGGTGGGCGGGGCCAGGCGCGCGCCGCGCAGGGTCTCCCTCCGCCGTCTGCTGATTGGTGGAGGCTCGGCGCGCGCGCGGGAGCCGGGCCAATGAGAGAGCGCGGCTGCTCCGGCGCGCGCGGGGGTGAGCGCCGTGTGAGTCGCGCTCTCGCGAGGTGTTGGCTCCTGAAGCTATTGCCGATGTCGACATCTCGCGAGATCTCAGCTGCCCTCACGGCCGCGGACCCCTCAGGGATGGCGACAGGGCCGGGCAGGTCCGTGAGGGCACAGCCTCAATCCTGGGAGCGGCCCCTCGGCTCCCTCCCGGCATAACAGCGCTCCCTGGGCGGGAGGCAGGGCTCTGAAGAGGTCACAGAATCCCAGAGGAGTTGGGGCTGAAAGGGGCTTCTGGAGATTATCCAGTCCAACCCCCTGCCCAGGCTACTGGAGTAGGTGACACAGGAACAGGTCCAGGTGGGTTTGGGATGTCTCCGGAGAGGAAGATTCCAGGCCCTCCCTGGGCAGCTGTTCCAGGGCTCTTACACCCTCATGGAAAGAAGTTCTTCCTCATGTTGAGGTGGAACTTGTGGTTTATTTTGTGGCCATTGCTCTTTGCCATGTCCCTGAACAGAGTCTGACACCATCCTCTGACACCCCTTGGAGATATTTTATGGATTGATGGGGTCGCCTCTCAGCCTTTCCCTTCTCCAGAATAACCAGGCCCAGCTCCGGCGGTCTCCCTTCATGAGGGCAATGCTCCAGACCCCAAACCACCTTTGCAGCCTCCACTGGAACCCCTCCAACACCTCCTCGCCTTTATTGTCCTGAGGATAAGTCATGAGCTCTCCACCCCATCCCGCTCAGGACAAACTGGTGTGGCTCCTGGGCTGAGTTAAAGATGCATTTTTTTTGGAAATATATTGTTTATGGGACTCAGGGAAAAAACCCAAGGGAAATTATCATATTTTATCTGCTTAGACTTGTAATGATCTGAGTTTTGCACAGCCAAACTTGGGACAGTGCTTGACTCGGCTGCTCAATAGCCCTGGCACTGTGGATGAGGGAGTTTAGTGAAGTTGACAGCTAAAGCTGGAAATACTTTATGTTTTTGTTGAGAAACACGAGATAGAACCCGTGGGAAGGCAGGAGGACACTAGGTGGAGCTCCGTGCTCTCTGCTGGGATAAGGAGGATGGAAGTAAAGGGGGGGAAATTGAGTTTTGGGGTCAGGACTTACCCAGCAGCAAAAAAATAAACATTTTACCAGAGTATCTGTAACAGTGAAATTCCAGCTGGAGAATCCGACCTTCTGAGGATCCTGTAGAACTTTTAGGAGGGAAAAAAACCAACCATTGATTCTTGCAAAACAGGGCCAGCTAAAGGGGAGCATTCCCAAAATCCCTGTGTTTGGAAGTGGAACCCGGGGGCCAAATCAGGGCAGGTTGGATCAGCCCTGAGGCAGCTGCTGTTAACAGGGCAGGGAGAGTGTGGGATTGTTCCTGGAAAGCTCAAATCCACAGCAAATGGCACAGAATAGGGATTTTTGTTTCTTGAGAAGGTGGTTTTGCTTGCTCAGCGTGAGCTCTGGGTTTTGCTGCCAGGAGGGGTTGTGGGGCCTTCCAGGAGGTGCCAATGTGAGGCAAATTTTACTGGTATTTGAATTTTTCAGCTGGAGCAGTGCTGGTGTGGTCACAGCAGCTGGTTTGCTGCCAATAATAGTAATTCTGTGAAACTGGAACTGCCTGCAGTAGTTCTGCTTATTCTGCTTTTGAACTTCATTGGCTTGAAATGAAGCAAATGGAAAGTAAACAAAATTTTCTAGAAGTAGGTCTGGCTAGGGATGTTAAAATCAACAACAGTAAGATGGGCTTATCCTTCCTAAAATAATCTTGATTTTGATCCCATGGAACAACTCAGAGAACATCCAGAGATAGAAACAGAAAATCAACCCCTTTATATTTTTTTGGAAAAAAATGAGATGTGCATCTGCTCTCCCTTCTGAATTATTAAATCAATACTCCCTGCCACAAAAAATAAGGTAGAGAACCAGGACAAGAGAAATATTTACAAGGAGATTCATAAACTTCATAAACAGCTGTCTCAATATTTGGTTTGGAATCCAAACCATGCTTCAGTTTCAGCCAAAAAAGAATATTGCAAAGTAATTGAATTTAGTTTCTGCACAATAAAAATTACCGTTTAGTTAAACTGACCTGCTCAAGAGATCCAAGCTTATTGGAAAAAATCTGAAATATAAAATCTCAGACAATCTGCCAGTCAGTGTTTGACAATGCTGCTCTGTGTTCCTACCCCGTGGGCTGTGAGTGTCCCTGGGAATTCCTTTGTGCCACTGCTGCACACCCACAGCCCTCACAAAACAACCTCACTTTGGGTTGGTTTCGAGAATAAAAAATTGCTAAAAATAATTGGGCTGCACCAGAGTACAAAGCCTTGCAGGGTGAGCAGCACATTGGGGCTGCACAGAGCCTCCCTTGCTTTATCAAAGCTGATGTTTTCTATTTCTGTGCTTATTTTTTTCAGTTAAAGAACTCAGATTTTGTGTAAGACAAAGCATTCTAACACAGCTCTAGCCATGAACCTGAATTGAGAGCAAAACCCCCCAGACACTGAATTCTTTTGGAAACAGAGTTACAGAGTTTATAGAAATAGTTTAAAAATACTTGAAAACAAGGAGTAACATTTTTTTCCTCAACCTGTACACATGTGGCATTAGAAACATGAAATATGAGTAAAGATAAATACAATTTTAATACCTCCTGTACTACCCATCAAATATAAAATAAACCACAAACCTCTTCCATGTAACTCAGAACAAACTCAGGTCCAACCTGAGCTTGTTGCATGTCCAGATTTTTCCTCCTGTTTATTGGCAGAACAGAGAGGGTTCAAAGTCTCTGAGGAAGCAAAAGTTCCACAACACCTGGGCATCTCTTCTTGGTTTATCCAGACCCAGAAGAGACCTCGCTGCCATCCTGATGATTCCTGGACTTCCACTTGTTATTTCAGTCATAAGAAAAGTGTCCAGACCTCTGTTTTTTCTCCCAAAGAAAGAAACCAGGATTTTTATCATTTTACAGGGGGAATAACAGCTGGTTGCTGTTCCCAGTGCAGCTCTGCTGAGGAGCCCCAGGTCCATGGGATAACAATTCCATCTCTTCTCTGGCAGGAAGGGCGAGCGCTCCTGGTTACCTGCTCTGCAGGTGGATGTCCACAGGGATGAAGGTCACCGAGGGCTGCTGGGCCAGGCTGTGGCTGTTGTGCCCCACAGGAGGTGGCACTGCCAGCTTGGAGGATTTGGGTTCCAGCTCCCGCCGCACTCTCATGCGCCTGGCAAAGGTAAAAGGGGAATTGGCACCAGGGCTGGCACCTGGAGAGGTCTCTCCTCTCCCAGGGTAAGTTTTGGGGAGATTCCCACACAACCCAGTCAAACCAAGCCAGGATTTCATCCCAAAGATACCAAAAGTCCTCCCAGAGCATATGTGAGCTCTGAGAAGTGAATCGAGCTCCCCCTCTGGCAGCCTTGGTGCACACTCAGACCTTCCCTGCATCACAGGAACCCTTAAAAAGAGCTCCCACCACACAGCCTCCATCAAGGAGCTCTTTGTGCTTCCTATGATCCATCCACAGAGCACTGACAGTGAGATTCAGTACACTGCAATCTCTGCTCAGATTCTCCTGGAAATTTTCAGCACCAAGCCCTGAAATGCTCTGTTAGCTGAGAGCAGGGACTTTGGTTCATCCTGCTTTGACTTGGTGACTACAGGACTTGGCCACGTACCTGTTGTATGTTTTCAGGATGAGCAGAACCACTGTGAAAATAATAATCACCCCCACCACGATGGCAGCAATTATTGCTCCAGAACCTGGGAGAGAAGCAGGAAGGGAAAAAAGCCATATTTACAAAGTTGTCACTGTAATCTTTGAAGTTTGATAAGTTCAAAGTCCACTTAAAACCAAAAAGAGCCACCACCCCACTCCTTTCCTTACTTTGATAGAGACTTTGTTCTTGAGACTTTGTGGTCACATTCACTGAGAGCTGAGTGTTATTGGTCAGTGGCGTGGCCGTCGTCATCTTGAGTCAGCTGCAGAGGTGAAAAAGGAGTGAATTCCTAAAATATTAACCCAAATTTCATGGTGCTAATTAGGCAACTGCCCACCAAAGGCTCAGAGCCTGCCAAGTGCAGGCTCACTGAACTGGGGTTCTTCATATTTTCATTGTGGTGGAAACCTGGCCCTACCAAAGGAATGGAAATTGGTACAATCTTGAGCAATTTGCTTCAAAATATCTCCTGGTCAGTGTTAATAGGATAAAATAAGATATGAACACAATAATGTGTTTTAAATGCTTTGGGATTTTAGATTATCACCTCTGGTTGAGATTCAGATCACTGAGCAATGAGTGTGAATGATTCTGCACCCAGAATTCAGCAATGTCTTGAGGGAAGGGAAAAACTGATCACAGAAAGGTTTAAAAACTCCGTTATAAAATAGAATTTAAGGGAGCTTCAATCATCTAACATGGAGAAGAGAAAACATTCAGCCCCTTCACTTGGAGCTCCAAAAGTGTCAGGACAGCCCCTGAACAGAGATATTGCAATGTGGCTGTGGCAGGAGGTTGTGAGTTCAGCCCAGTGTCAGCTCAGGTCTGTTATTGGAAGTGGGTGAACTTCCAAGGGCACAGCTGAAAACATGTCTGTGTTTTGGTGGGTAAAAGTGTGGATCTGGAAAGAGCAGCAGGGATGTTTGCTGGTTTTATAAGGGTTTTCCAAGTGTCCCTGGAAACCCGAGCCATTAAAGGGCTCCTTCAGCCCAAGAGGGGTGTGAGCACCAGTTCAAAGAGCCCTCTGGAACAGCTCAGCTCCCAGCCCCAGAGCTGAGACACTCCAACTGCCCCTTGAAAAATAAATTATCCTTCAGCACTTGATATGGAACTGAGTTTCCCACCTTCAGATGCTGCCCAGTACAACCAGGCAGGACTCTGGTGCTCCGCTGGGATGTTGTGTGGCATGTATCACACAACACAAGATAAATAGCCAGAAATAATTCAGTGGAAATCAGTTGGTAATAAAAATTAATACCAGTTAAAAACTTGCAGAGCAGGTCAGTGAGGAATAAGAGGGATCAGGAAGCAGCAAGAAGGGAAGTGGTTGGTGTCTGACTGGGATGCAGGATGAGAACTGCAAGGGCCATTCTTTGAACACTTCAATCCCCTAAAGTTAAAAGTTTGGTTTTCTTCTTTTAATCTAAAAACCAAACTAACTTTGCTCTGAGCCTGAACTGGGTCATTCTCCCATGAGTGAATGATTCCTTTGTTTAGCCAAAGCCAAGTTAATTCAGCAACATGAGCATCAGTTGAAATATTTTATGTTTAGACTCTGCCCAGCCCTATTGTCCAGCACAGGGTTCACACACACCTCAGAGGAACCAGGGAGGCACCAGAGCTCAGGGACAGCTGTTCCCTCTGTGTAGGATGGTGGAACCTCTGTCCTCCCGTGTGGATGAAGGTTCTACCAGTGACAGCAGAGGCTCAAGAGACTCATCATGAAAAGCTGAGCAAGTGTTCTGACTATGGGCATAATTCAGAGAAATCCACATCCAGATCTCACCTTGTGGCTCCTGACTAGGCCAGTGCAAATGCCAGATCTACAGAAGCCTTTTTTTCCTCCTCTGGCTACCAAAATAAAAATTCTAAATAAATAAGGCTGAATATTTTAATAATAAGCCATGAAATATTCATCCTTCTGACCTTCCCTTTGGGTCAAGGCACCTTGGGAATGGGGAGCTGTTTGTGCATGAGTCACCCAGACCCAAAGAATTTTTATTGTCGTAGTGAAACCGCCTGTTTACGAAAAGGATTAATTTATCTAGCAGGCTGCACCAATCTGAGGTGCAGTTTGAAAAATGCATCAGGTGGGGTTTTTCTGCTTTGTGTAGAAAGTCTAGAGGTCCAAGGTCTGTGTCTCCAGCCAGGATGGAAGGTGCCAGTCCTGCTCTTACTTGGAGTTCCAGCCCCATTCCTGCCCTGTGAACCAGCAGGTTACACCTGACCAAGCCTCTGCTGCAAGAAAGACCCAGCAAAGGCCAGCAAAATCCATGGGAACCTACTGATTTTCAGCCTGGATCCTACTCTGTTCAGAAAAACGTTTGGAAAATCAGGAGTGCTGGATAAAAGCCATTCAGCAGGGGAGAAGAAGTGGACTTTGATACAGTAATCACAGGACATTCTTTGTCCATGACACAGGGCTGCACTTCCCCCTGTGCACACACACCTGCCTGGGCTCTCAGAGCCTCTCATTCACCCTCACTCTCCACCCTGCTGGTTATTTTTGCATCCCCACGTTATGAAGCTGGAAATGTTTCCATAAAGTTCAGCTTTGGGCACATTTCCATTTCAAACACCTTGGAAGATACAGGGGATAGGTTGTTCTGGCAAGTGGGAGCAAGGCCCCCTTTTCTAAAGCCTCCCTGCTGCCCCTGGCCTGGGTTTGTTTGTGAGGAGATGGGGATCAGAGCTCACCTGTCAGCAGCACCTGGCAATTACAGCAGAGGGGCCACAGGGAGCAGAGGGGTTTGTTTGAGGTTTTTCCAGGATGGCTGGACTTGGAGAGGCAGCTCCCTGACAGGGAAGGCAGGTGCTGGTTAGGAGAACACAGATTCAGTGCTTTCACCTGGGAAAAGGTGGGGTTTGTGTGGAGCTGGGTTGTTCCTGCCCTCACCTTCCCAGCAGCCCGGGAACACCGCCAGGGATCGAGACAAGCTGTGATTTCAGAGAGTAATAAAAACACAGCGTCCTTCAGTGAGACCTGAACGTGCCTGGCTTTACCTTGAGAGGCTCCAAAGAGGGAGGAAGGAGGAAAGAAAAGCCCAAGTTCAAAGTGGCCTGAGGCAAACAAGCCTCCCTGTGTGAGCCTGAGTGTCCCCATGTCAGGGCAGCACCTTTACATAAGCATTTTCTCAGGTTCTGGCATGAGCTGCCCAGGTTGAGCTGCTGGTAGAACACACATTAAAAACGGTTCATTGCCTTGCCAAGACAGAGACAGTGGCACAAACTGCAGGAGCAGCACCAACTAAAAACCCCTCTGTAGTTCTACCTGCCTGGCTTAGACCATGAGAGGCACCAAAACCCCTCAGCTCCCACAGGTGACAAGAAGTGACAACGGGACGCCCAAAAGGAACACCCTCATTTCTAAAGCCATGCCTGGAAATATGAACTTGATAGATTTTTGTCACTGACTTGCCCAGTTCTAACATTGCCCAATTCTAACTTTTTTTGTTTTGCCTTAAAATTCTGGGCCACACACACTTCTCATTCCCCTCTGTGAATGCAGTTATTTATGGGAATGACAGGAACTCCGCCATGTTCAGATCCTAAAACCACCCCAGACACTTCAGGGATATGGAAGAAAACAAGCCAGAGGTATTTTCCCACTAGTTCCAGGCCAGGATCTAAGGCACACTGGGATCAGGAGACTTGCTTAGATACTTGGGAAATATTCAACAGAACCAGGATTTGGACTTAAAACCCTGGAAAAATGGATTAAAATGGAAAAAAAAAAAAACCCAAGCACCACCACAGTGCTGAAGCTCAGCAGTCAGAGCTTGCCTATGCCAACTTGTTGGATCTGTGAGGCACCTTCTCCTCTGCAGAGCCCTGAAGACACACACAGCAGCTGACACCTCACACTTGCAGCCTGTTCTCCACCAGAACCGCTGGGTAAGCCCTCAGTGCCCCAGTCTGGCACCCACAGAGGGACAATAACTCTGAAATCAGACTCTGAAGTCACTGCTCTCTGCTCTGCCTTTGTCTCCTGGTTTGTAATCATTAAATCAACCCCTCCTGCCCACCCAGCACAATGCAGCCCATCAGTGAAAGCTGTTTACAAAAAGCTACGCTTCCTTTAGTAAGGACTTCCTGGGGCATTAAATACATTAATTACCAGGGAAAACCAGAAACCACCATTCAAACCTGTCAGCAGCTTCAGTGTGTTCCCAAATAATGCAAGCAGTGTAATTTTGCTCTGTGCTGGAGACACTCAGTGAACTGTAACACAATGCTCTGAGCTTTCGAGTGCTTTTCCTGTTAAATATTACTCTGCCAGCTCTTTCCAGCATGCTGCTCAGCAGATTGGGAAAAAAAAACCCCAAAACCACAAACAAATAACCACCAACAAACCCATATTTATAGTGCCAGGGTTGAATAAGTCAGGACAAGAGTTTCAGCGTCCCCAGTGATGAAAGGACACCGCCGGCGATGGAATGAGCTTTCAACAGCCGCGCAGGCTTCTCTGTCTCCGGCAAGGAAACCGCGCCAGAGCAGTCCCAGTCCTGTCCCTTTAGGGAACAACTGCTCAAGCACCAGCTGAACAGAAAAACGTGCGAGGACGTCTGTTCTCTATTTCTTTCTGGTTTAGAGGTACCGATAAAGAACTCGCGTTTCCCGTGAGACATCCACAGTGTCTCGCACACAAACGTGGAGTAACCGCGCTGCAACCACCGCTGGAGCGGGCGGCAGAAAGGAGCAGAGCTTTGGGGCAGAAAGGAGCAGAGCTTTGGGGCAGAAAGGAGCAGAGGTTTGGGGCAGAAAGGAGCAGAGGTTTGGGGCAGAAAGGAGCAGAGGTTTGGGGCAGAAAGGAGCAGAGGTTTGGAGGAGAAAGGAGCAGAGCTTTGGGGCAGAAAGGAGCAGAGGTTTGGGGCAGAAAGGAGCAGAGCTTTGGAGGAGAAAGGAGCAGAGCTTTGGAGGAGAAAGGAGCAGAGCTTTGGAGGAGAAAGGAGCAGAGCTTTGGGGCAGAAAGGAGCGGAGCTTTGGGGCAGAAAGGAGCGGAGCTTTGGGGCAGAAAGGAGCGGAGCTTTGGGGCAGAAAGGAGCGGAGCTTTGGGGCAGAAAGGAGCGGAGCTTGGGGGCAGAAAGGAGCGGAGCTTGGGGGCAGAAAGGAGCGGAGCTTGGGGGCAGAAAGGAGCGGAGCTTGGGGGCAGAAAGGAGCGGAGCTTTGGGGCAGAAAGGAGCGGAGCTTGGGGGCAGAAAGGAGCGGAGCTTGGGGGCAGAAAGGAGCGGAGCTTGGGGGCAGAAAGGAGCGGAGCTTGGGGGCAGAAAGGAGCGGAGCTTTGGGGCAGAAAGGAGCGGAGCTTTGGGGCAGAAAGGAGCGGAGCTTTGGGGCAGAAAGGAGCGGAGCTTGGGGGCAGAAAGGAGCGGAGCTTTGGGGCAGAAAGGAGCGGAGCTTTGGGGCAGAAAGGAGCGGAGCTTTGGAGGAGAAAAGAGCAGAGCTTCGGGAAAGAAAGTGGCAGAGATTTGGGGCAGAAAGCTGGTAAAACACACATTAATGGTTACAATTATCCCCATTCAAGAGCGGTTCCTACACCCGAGCCTCAGCAGGCGCTACTCACGGAGGATGCTGCGGGCTCGGGGCTCCGGCGCTGCCGCAGCCGCTCCCTCCGCCCGCCGGGGCTCCCGGGCTGCCCCCGCCGCCGCTCCCGCCCCTTCCCCAGCCCGGAGCTGCCGAGCCCGGCGCAGCCCAGCCCCGCTGCTGCCGCGGGGAGCCCGGTGCCGGTGCGGCCGGAGCCCCGGCACAGCCCCGCTGCCGCAGGTGCCTCCCCGGGGCCGCCCAGCCCGGCCCGGCCCCCGGCGCCGCCTCCCCGGGCCCGTGCGCGGCTGCGGGTGCCCCCGACCTCGCCGGGCAGCGGCTGGGGGGGCATGGAGGAGCCTGGATATGCCCCCACGTCTCACAGCGAGAGTTCCCAAGCTTTGGAAACAGCCCGGTTTCTGCGGCTTTTCGATGCCCAAAGGTCTCCAGGCGCTTCGGGAGAAGGATCCCAAGCACATCCAGCCCAAAGACAGAACGAGCGGTTTTGTCCACTCGTCAGTGGAATCAAAAGGATCAAACTGGAAAGGAATCTTTGATTTTAACCTGTACTTCGTTGGCTTTGTCCTGCAGAGAAGTGTGATCACAATCCCTGTCTGGATTTTTCCTGTGGACATCACACTTTGAAAAGGGATCTGTCCCCTGCCTGGACCTGATGCTGCTCCCATAGGAAACCAGAAAACCACAGGAACAAGCCACAGCCCTCATTCAGGCTCCATTCGTGGTTTAGGGTTGTCGAGCTGCTGTGCAGGAGATGTTTCCCCCCATTCTCCACTTCAGCTGCCCCAGCTGCAGCCACCTCATCATCACCCACCTCCTTCATAATGCAGCCTGAAGCAGGACAAAACCTGCTCCTTACAGAATCCCGCCTCTGTACGGAAGGCAGCAACAGGGGGAACCTGATGGTCCATAGACATTTGCAGTGGATTCCTTGGGAAGGCACAGAGTCCATTTGGGCTGAAGAATGATTCTTCCTTTCCTTGCAGCTCTCCCTTTCCTCCTCCAGAAACATTTGTGCCCCTAACAGGGCTTGTGCTTCACTTTGGTGTCCACTTTGGCTGGTTTCTACACTGAACTCACAGAACACAACCACAGAGGCTTCTTCACCAGAAACCAGTTTCCAGATCCAGTTATTTAGCAAATGTTTTGTACAGCCACAAAGACCCAAATTAGTCACTTCCAGCTCAATCCCACTGAAGCTCATGCAGCTCCTTAAAACCCCAGACTGAAATCCCAGCAGGGATTACTCACCAATCATCTTTCCAAGGGAATAAATTTCACTTGATTGGTTTCTTTACAATGATTGTCCCATCCTGCATAAACAAGCAGGAGCATGAGGCTCTCCTGGGAACAGGAGTGGTTTTCCAGCCACAAACCTTCCCTGGGCTGTATCTCTGGAGAGCAGAAGGGGCTTCTGTCAACAGCAGCCATAAATGGGAAGAGGTATAAATGTAAGTTAATAAAAATAATTAATAACTCAATTGAAGTAGTACAGGAAGGGAGGCACCAGCCCCTGTGAACGTTGGGCAGCCCAAGTAAAAGCAAATGTGAGTTCCCAAAACCTCTGTGACAGCAGAGAGGGAGGGTGGGACTTTCCCAAGGGTTTGTCCCTCACCACATCCTAAATTTGTAGCTGTTTACTATGAGTTAGAGCCACACACCAGGTTTATACACTGTTAAATGTATAAATACATTTGTATCATGTATAAACATTTATACATTGTTACTGTAAAGCTCTGCTGCCAACATCAGTGACCCAGTTTGCAGGCACCAACCCTGAGCTTATCCCATTAAAGGAAGACCAAAGGAGACTCTGGGATGCTCCATAAAAATCCTGATGATGTCAATGAACATCAAAGGACAAAACATAATTCTGAATTAACTCCAGGCTCATTACAGTATTACCAGCCCATAGGAAGCAACACAGCCTTACAAGGTGTGGAGTCTCACCAGATTTACCATGGAGCAGGTTTTGACTCCTCCTGAAACACCAGCTCAGCTCCCAGCTCTGCTGGTAAATCTGCAGCTTGCACCTGGCAGGGCAGAGCAGAGCCTGGAGTGTCTCAGAGAGAACAAAGAAGGAACAGATATTACAGCAGGTATCAAGACCAACTAAAAATTCATTATGATTGAGTTTGGAACTGTATTGTGAAATCAGACCCTCGGTGATCTCCATGCACCCACAGCCTCAGAAATAATTACCAGACCCTGCTGGGAGGGATGAAGGGAGCTGAGGTGACCTGTCCAGGAGGAGGGCACAGCTCAGCCTGGCTGCCCTGCTAGTCCCTGCTCCTGTGATCCCAACACAGAGCCACAGAGGGCAGGAATTGGTTATTTTTGTGTTTTATGTAAGAGCAAACCAGACTGCCAGAATGTCTTTCCCACTGCCTCACCCCGGTCCTGCTGATGGTTGGAATATGTTCCCTTCACCAGGGGAATCAAACATTCCCTCTACAAGCCTGAGCATGCCAAAGTGTTACACTGCAGAGACCTGGTT
This sequence comes from Poecile atricapillus, assembly GCF_030490865.1. Lineage (NCBI taxonomy): Eukaryota > Metazoa > Chordata > Aves > Passeriformes > Paridae > Poecile > Poecile atricapillus. The sequence continues at coordinate 6,145,591 of NC_081272.1, read as the reverse complement.
CAGAGCAGGATTTTAACACATTAGGTAACATCTAAAATACAGTGTTTTCTACCTTCTAGGCCCTGCTCTTGTTTTATGGAGAAGTCAGACCCTGTGAACCCTCCCTGGAACTGTGAGTGACTCAGGGACAGCCCTGTGTCACACCCACTCACATCTCAGGGTCAATACCCACAGGAGGAGAAATCTTCTATCTTGCTCTGCATTTTCTCCAAGGGGATGAAGCTTGGCTGGGGTCTCTTTCCACACCAGTAATCCCTCCTAGCAAGTTTTACACTGAGAGTGGAGCAAATAAAACCCAGTAAGATTCACAAACCAGCCTTCTCTTCTGGACTCAAAAATATCCCTAATCCAAACCCAGACAGAAATGGAAATTAGACCTGTTAGGGAATAAATGAAGCAATTGGAATTTTATGCACAGGACCTTTCCAGGGGAAGCAGTTCTGTGACAAGGCAGAATGAGGAGCTGCAATCACAGGTTCTCAGTTAATATAAAACCCAGGTACTCCCATAACTCCAGAACACAAAGAAACACCACATGTTTCAGCTGCTGCTCAAGGAGAACATTTTAAAGGAATTTGGTGTGTTTATTTATACAAAGTGCAAGCTCAGAAAGGGCTGAGTTGGTGCTTCTGTGCAAGCTTGCTGCTAAAAACAGCCCTTCCCAGCAGGTCAGTGATTAGAGAAACAGCTTTTGGTGGGGGGTACTGAATCATGGTGTGGAGGGAATAAAGCAAACTCCAGCTTCATTTGCCAAGGCAGGCTGTCACCCTGGAGTGGAGCAGAATCACTTCTGATATTGATCAATGGCTTCATTAAAGCTTTGAAGCCTCTGTTTGGCTCCTTCCTCCCCCTCAGTGGTCCCTGCAAGGATCCCAAATCCCTCCCGTGGGTCCCTGCCCACCCCCAGCTCTGAGGCACAGAGTCCCCATCCCATCTGCCCATGGGAACACTCAGCAGTGTTCATCACCATTAAAAATCTCAATATCCACCCTGTCCAGCATGGAACACAGTTCAGATCCCAAGTGTGAATGGCACTGCTTTGTTTTATTTGAAGTGTCTTTACACAATGGAAAGTGCTGGAATGTTGTTCCACATTTTACACATTTATACATCAACAACATCACACTCGATTCTCCTTATAAAACTGTTTCTGAAGGTTTTCCACTTACTCCTACTTACAGCAACTTCTACACTGGGGTAGAAATGAAATAATTTAAAAAACAGAAACACCACAGAGAATCCAACCCAGATTTCTGGAATTTCAAAAATCCACAAGCCTGCTGGATAACACAGGTTTTTGTTGGGTTTTTAACCTTAATTTTAATTCCATGGAACAGTGAGACAGTGAAGCTGGACTTGGAGTGATTTCAATACCTGAAGAGAAACATAAATATCAAACCTGTGATGGACAAACCCCATTTCCCTACCTTTTTACTCTGTCCTATTCCTGCCTCTGGAGCAAGGATTTGCCTGCAGGATCCCACTTTGAAGCTGGTGGCAGGAGGGATCCTGAGCAGGCACAACAGAGTTGAAAACCTCCACATCCATGAGAATCCCTGCCCATTCCTTTTCCCCCTGCTGTCAGTCAAGTGAAAACACTTCTGGAAGTTCAAGAAGCACGTCAGGTACAACTGAAACACACTGAAATGAACCTGAAAAATCTGAATTTCAGAATGATTTCTACACAGGAACATCAGTAGCCTGGTTTGTTCACAAATCATTTTATCTTTTTAAATAGAAAAAAAGAAGAATCTGTCTAGACTAAAAAAGTTTGGCTATAAAATAGCATAAAAGCACAGGAGCAGGTGTTGTTATACCAAGGCATATTTTCCTCCTACTAAAACACTTAACACAAGATCACAAAATCAAAGATCTGTATTCTAAAAGATGCATCCTGGTCTCAGAAGCAGCAGATGCTCTGTCAGACACACAGGAAGCCACACAGAAAAAGTCTTCATGAAAAACAGCAAACAAGGGCTGAAACTGCATAAAAACTGGCTAAGCCAGGCAACTGATTGTCTTTGAAAATACAAAACAGACTGGAGAAGTTAACAATTAACCCGTGGATGTTTTAGCTCCTGCCAGGACCTAACAGTCACTGGATTTATTCAGATGTGGAGGCCGTCCTAAGGACTGGAGAGGAACAAAAAGCCCCAGATTGTCAGAGAGGATCAGACACAACACACTCAACAGCTGGATCCATATTTCACTCTACCACTGTAATTAACTCCTAATTAGGTGTCAGTGCACCACCACAGACAGCAGAGCAGGAGTGTTGGTGATAGACTCTGAGGTTCTTCCTCTGGTGTTCTCCTCCCTGTAGTCACCAACCCCCCCTGAATTCAGCTCCTCTGTGTATTTGTGCCTCATGTCAAACTACAAACACACACCTGGTATTTCTGAGAAAAGCAAAGGTTAACACCTCAGCTGGCAAGGAATCTGAGCAAAGAGAGTGCATTTCACTTGTGTTTAACACTAGATTAACTGGAAGCTGTTGGACAGATCAGCTTTTAACTGCTGTACAAGGAACTTGCTGGAACCCACTCGTGACAGGAGGAGATTATTTCAGCACTTGGAACATCACACTGTACAACAGAGAGCAAAGGGCGACATCGTAAAAACCAAAACACAGCCAGACTCCCTAATTGTCACTATTTCAAGTCAGGTGGATTTGCTACACTCGAGGGGGACTAGTCCCTAAAATTAAAGTGCTTTTCAGAGCATTGGCATCCAAAATCTTGAACATGAGCGACAACTACAAGTCAGATCTGTTGTGACCTATAGCAGCAGCACAGACAGCAACACAGCGCCGGGTGCCTGGTGTCGGTACCACGTGGAGCAGCTCAGCTCTAGCAGGGCATTGTCCCCCCCACCTCCAGGGCACACTCGAAGGCTTTGGAGTCACTCAGGATAGTGGGGGGCGGGTCTGGGCGCCGCGTCTGCAGGATCTTCTGTTTGGGGTTCTTGATCTCCTCCTCCTCCTCCGTCTCACTCTCACACACGTGCACAACCACGCTGGGGGTGGAGTCTGTCCCTGCGTGCAGCTCGTACTTCTCCCCTGAGAGCAGCCAGCAAGAGGCAGGTTAAAAACACCCCCCAGGAAAAGCATTTAGTTCAAAAACCCCTTAATAACTTCAACAACACAGCCAAATAATCATTAATTCCCATCTTTAATGTGCTCAACATCCACTCTTCACCAAGCCTCTGAAATGCCTTAAAACAGTCCCTGTAGCAGTTAAGCACATTTTGAATACATTCAATCTTTTAAATGACATTTAGAGGAAGGGAGAGATGTAAAAAACTCCCAGGAAGACATCAGAACACAAGCAGCAAACACATTTCTAAGTGACATCATTTGTACTGTATATTTCTGTGACATCTGTAAATTAAAAGCTACAAAAGCATTTGAGCACATCAAGCCTCCCCATTTCCTGCTTTTCACAGAAAGCAAACACTACAGGAAGACTTAGAAAGAAGTTGATGATTAAAACCAAAAAGTCCCTATTGGCTTCCAGACATCCTTAATAGCTGGAGCTGCTCATCTGAGAGACTGAGATTGTTCCTTAATCCCAAGGCTCTGACAAAATTCAATATATGGGTGTGATGGAGCCACTCCCTCACAGTCCAGTCCTGTGCTACACTTTCAATCAAATAATTAAGTGATGGATCATTTCCCACAAGAAACATCACATAAGAGAGACTCAGTTTCTTCTCATAAAAAAGGACAAGTAGATAAACTCCCTCAATAACCACTTTTGAAGGGAAATACCAAACAAAGGCAGGTAAATTCCCTACCTGGCCCCAGCTTGGAGACAGCACAGAGCAGGTCATAATTGATCAGAGGAGTTGCATCTTCACTCTGTTTCCATCCCACTGGGGGAGAGGCAGGGGGGGAAATCAGGAACTGTTTCACAGGTTGTGGAGGAAGGAGGTAGGACTTGTCCCCGATTTCACTGGACACCTGCACCTGCAGGCAAAGCCAGGAGACACAAAGCACAAATATTCCTTTTTTATTTGGTGTATTTCCCCACTAACGCACATCCATGTGCTGCACTTAATTCAGCCTGACTTTAAAATCAAAACTAGTTCAGCTCTTGTCCAACACCTCAGGGAGCTGCTGCAGCTCAGAACTTGTGCAGGGGCTGCTGTGGGAGACCTGTGCCACTGCAACAGGGACAAAGCACCTCTCAGAAAGAGACTTTGGGACCCACTAATTTAGTTCCAGGCCCTCTGTGTGTCTGGGGGAAGGTGGTTTGGTCACTGCACAGAGTCTGTCCCAACCAATCTCAGCTCAAGATGAACAAAAAAACTGTGCCCTAAAATTTTGACACAGCTCAGTGCAGAAGAGTGAGGTGATTTCAGATATTTACCCCAAATGAAGCTCATGGGCAAAGGAGGAATAAAGAAACAGAGACAGAGGTACAAGATCTCTGTGTCCCACTGTACCTGTGCAAAGTAAAGCTTCAGCTTCTTCCCGCTGAACTCAGTCTCGTGCAGCTCTATCCGAGCTCGTGCTGCTGCCTCGGGGTTGCTGAAGTTTATCCTCACCCTCCTGAAGCTTTTGAACAGCTGGAACGTCACCTGCTCATCGTAGACTCTGAAAAGTGCTTCAAACCTTTCCTGGAGAGAAGCACAAACATTCTCCAGATGCAAAATGAACATTCTCACTCTGTGAAAAAATATTTTCCTTTATTCTTCTCTCCCAAATCTCATCCGTTTCCTGAATCACCTCAACCTGAACATTCCACGCCTCCCTCCCTGCCTGTAAATCCACACTCAGGGCAGCACAGCTTTGTCTCACTGGTTACTCTGAATTCCAAGAGCAAACCGATGTGAAGGAGCCCAAAAACTCTGAATACACAAAGTGCCACCTAGTGAGAGCTGCTCAGAGGTGCAGGTCTCCAGAAATACTGGTACTTGCACACGATTTTCATCAAGGGTCTACAGAAATACTCTGCAAATCAGGTACTTTTTGCATTAGATAAACCAAAGTATTGATTATGTAAGGAAAATGTCAAAATTATCAGCATGAGTAAGAGAATACAAGATTTTTGTCTCTTCCACAGTAAACACAAAACCAAAAAAACTGAGAAAATATCCATGGTTTATTGAACATGAAATCTTATCCTCAAGTTCTTTAAAGACTGGTAATTGCGTTGGCATAAAAATCAATTTCATAGTTCTGAAACCAAATTAATAATTTTCAATTATGAAATTCAATTAATTTACCAGCTCTCTGATCCGCCTCATTTACAGATTTTTTTTTTCCCACATGTAAATGCTGCAGGAAATCTCCTGGTGTACATTTTCATCCACTGTAAAAAGTCAGATTTAAATCCATGGATGAGAAGTCTCCAAGAAATCTCTTTGCAGTTTTAGTTACTAAGTTCTGATAATATTCTCTTATTCAGTGATCTACATAAGCCAATAGGCAGAAGAGGAATCCTCAATGAAAATCTCTTTCCAGGGACCACAGTTAATTTGTCTGACTCAAACAGACTCAGATCTCTCCCAAAAATCCTGATAATGGTTATTAAAACAATGACAGGTTCAGTTAAACAGCACTGAAGAAACTCTTCAGATGATGCCCATGTTTGCTTTAACACAAATAATGTTTTTTTGCACCATTTTCTCCAACCCACAAAACATCAGGGTCCTTATTAAATCACAAAACCTCTTCCTGCTGCACAAAGGCCAAATTTTGTACCTGACAAACACAGAATTGCAACTGAGTGGCTCAACCCTGCAGCAGAGAAGAGTGAGGATGTTCCAGTCCTGCCATTCCCCCCACAAAGGGAATATCTGAGAATGAAACAAGATGTTCTTTTACCCTGTCTGCATTTCTCACCTTCTGCTCTTTGAACTAAACTGGATAAAACACTTCCAGGTGCAATGTGAAAGGCCAAATTCTTTAATGAGTTCAAACCAAAATGCTGCCACATCTCCCTGGACACACCTGGGATGCAAGGACAATGAGGGAATTCTTTCATGTAATGGAACTCATTATTCCTGATGCTCTTGGAAGCAAATGGAATTAAGATTTGACTGAATAAAATGCTAACAGGCCAGATAAAATTTACTTTATGACAAGGTCTTCATAAGCCACTTTCAAGGTGTTCAACACAAATCCTGCAAATTTCATCGTTTTATCACTCTTATAACAGGATCCTTGCCTTGAAATAAAATATTGATGTTGGCAGATTTTATTTTTAATTTTTACCAATTTAATAATAATTTTTTTAAAACTTCAGATTTTATTTAAATCTGCCTTTGGATGTTGTATCATGATGTTTGGCTAAAGAGAAAAAAAATAATAATCAGAAGAGCTTTTCACTGGAGCAGCATTATTCTTTATTAACAGTTTCCAAGGCCAGAGAAGTGTGGTATTATCTGCCTTGGGTAACTGCTCTGAGCTTCCCAGGAAAATACTCTGGGTTGGGTTTTTCCCTCAGTTATAATGTGCATTAATACACTGAAAATCTGGACAAAAATATTCAATAGAACACTGAGAACACCTCAGGCTCCTTCCTCCTTACCTTCTCCTCCTGTACCTCGAACACGGCCTCGTGAACACTGCAAGCGAAGAGTGAGGTAGGCAAGTCACTTAAATCCATCATCTCTTCCAAATCCTCTTCATTTTCACCAAAAATCATCTGTTCCTCCTCCTCCTGGTCGCTGCTGTACAGGTCTGACTGGCTGTCACTCCAGGACTTCATGGAATCCCTGAGCATCCTTCCCCCCCAGCAGCTCCTGCTCAGGTGCCAGCTTCCAACAGGGCCCTGCCAGCCAAAAATCCAAACCCAAATGTCAGGATACCACATCTTCCTGCTCCCACTGTTAAAATTCACAAAGAACAACAGGAACCAACATGAAATTCGTTCTGTCCCCCACGAATCAGCAGCACCACGTCCTCCTGCTGAGGATGGAGGGAGGACTCTGCTGTTCCATCAAAAGGAAGATAAAGTCACCCCATCAAGAAACTGCAATTTCGCCTCTCTTTATTCTGACAGGAATCCAAAATGACAGCACTGTTCTAGAAGCTCTTCTGCATGGCACACTTCACACTGAGCAACAATTTCTTGTTTAATCATTAAAACCATTTCCTGGCTAATCAGAGCAGTCCTCTGGTATCTGAAAAAATAACTTTATTTCATCAATGAGAGCACGTGGACAAAGTTAAATCATCTCTCCAAACCAACCAAAATCTGAAACCTCCTGATGTAAATAAATGTCCTTCTTCTACACCTTTCCCATAGGTAAGAGTACCTACAGACAGGAGTAGACACATCAAGGAAGACAAAAAAATGCAAAGAAGCAAGAGACTAAATAGAAATAAAAAAGATTTTACTGGAGTGGACCTTCCCCTGCAAAACTCCTGAGGTTATCACACTGCCGTGTGTTGAGAGAAAAAAACAGTAACTGCACCAGACCTGGGTTTGGAAAGAGTGATAATTTGTGACACAACACTAAAAAAAAGGCAAGTAAATACATGATGTGTCATTGGCAATGATCTCATTTGAATATTTGCCTAATGAGGGGGGATTAACTGGGTTAATGACAGTGAGTGCCCAAGTCACGCCATCCCAAACCCATGCACACATCTGGGGATCTCAGCTCTGCTGCCCAGCACGGCAGGAAGGATGGAAATCTGGGAAAACAGGCAGCTGGTGGAAATCTCAGTTCTTGCTGATTCATACAAGGAGGGAAAAAAAAGGAACAAAAATGCACCAAAATGGTGAAAACAAAAGGCACCATCTGGCTCTGAGGAGATCTGGGCTCATCCAAACAGCAGCAGGACAGACACCCACGTCCAGCCACGCTCTGGAGCAACATTCCAGCCTTGGCCCTGGTCCTGATCCCACATTCCTGAGGGATCAAAGCACCCAACCACAAACACTGCTCCCAACACCTGCTCTTCCAACAGCCCAAAGAACGGGGAGACCTCCAACAAGGACAGAGCAACACTGGCAGAAGAAAAGGAGAGTTTGGAAAGTAAACTCAAATGCTTGAATGAATGGTGAATCAAACACAGAGTGAGGAACACACAGAGCAACTCGAAATTTGGTCAAGTGAGGCTGTCTGAGCCTCACTGCAAAACAAAGTCAGGGCAGCAGTGACATTAAACCAAATCCAGGTGTGACAGCTCAGCACAGAGTGCTCCTGCAGAGAGCACTGGGCTATAGAAACTACTGCAATTATATTGTATTTTAAAATTAAGATTTCATCATAGTTCTGTCCTTTTTAATCATATACCTACATGGTTAATTCTATTTTTTCTTTCCTCAGATAACTGATTTTTCATTACTTCACCCAAATCAATTCAAAACACCTGAATACAGAGCAAGGCAAAAATCTCCAACAGCCCCCTGACATCAGGATGAGACAGGTGAGACTCATGTATGAATATTAATTAAGAAGTAGTGTGAGAAACAGCCCTGCCAGAAGTGTTATTTGAACAGACTGGGTAGAACTATTTACTGTGCAATTATTAGAAAGCATCAAAATCAGAAAAAGGACATGATAAACTTGACAGGTACAGGAATGTGATTATCAGTGCAACAGCCAAACTGCTCTGCTTCAGCAAAAAGGGAATTTCTTCACTTACCTTCTTGGAAAGGTGAGAGATTCCTATTTATAAATTGTCTGATATGAATGGAGATATGCAAATCTTAGTTATTTATTACAATCAGCTTATTCTTATCATAGTAATAACAGCAATAAAATTATAAGCAATTTCATTGCAATACTTATTAGCAAACTATTGGATCACTTGCTCCATCACAGATTTCATATTAAACAGCACAATTTAAAGGAGCCCAAGAACTAAAGGCACTGGGATCAGACCTTTCACTAAGTCCTTTCTTTTGAGCATTAATACCTGCTTATCATTTAAATACCAGCTAACAGGGAAATGCTTCTAAACAAACTCCCCAAGTTCTCAGAAAGCTGAAAATCATCTGAAATGAAAGCAAAGCAGCTTCTGCCGTGGGGAGCTGTAGCTCTTCACCGGCACAGGCAGCACCGGGGAGTTTTCCTTGGCATCCTGTGGACCAGCAGCTCATTCACAGTCACATCCCATCTCTCAAGGAATGCAAGGACTGGAAACGGCGTGGCAATTTCCACAGGAACAGTTCGATCTGCTCTGATAGGGAGCGCACAGGAAAAAAATTCTTCCCTGGGAGGATGGGGAGGCGCTGGCACAGGGTGCCCAGAGCAGCTGGGGCTGTCCCTGGATCCCTGGCAGTGCCCAAGGCCAGGCTGGACCGGGCTGGGAGCAATTTGGGACAGTGGAAGTGGCCCTGCCACGGATGAGCTTTAAGCCTTCCCACCCAAACCATTCCACGATTCCAAACCCTGCGGCCGATCCCGCAGACCCCACGGAGCTGCCCTGGCGGGACAAACCCGGGGCGGGGCCGGATCCTTGGCTGCGAATATTCTTTAATTCAAAACCCCAAACCCTCGATCTCCGCCCTGAAAGAGGATGAAAACAACTTCCCCGCCCGTAGCCACGGCCCTGCCCCGCCGGCGGGGCCGCGTCTCAGCTCACCTGAGGACCGCTGTGCCTGAGGGGCGGCGGGAGCGCGCGGCGTCCGTGTGGGGCGGCGGGAGCGCGCGCTGTCCGTGTGGGGCGGCGGGAGCGCGCGGCGTCCGTGTGGGGCGGCGGGAGCGCGCGGCGTCCGTGTGGGGCGGCGGGAGCGCGCGGCGTCCGTGTGGGGCGGCGGGAGCGCGCGGTGTCCGTGTGGGGCGGCGGGAGCGCGCGGTGTCCGTGTGGGGCGGCGGGAGCGCGCAGCGCCCGCGGCTCCCGGGGCGGGGCGGCGGCGGGAACGCGCCTGCGCGCGCGTCCCCCCCCTCCCCCGCCCCCCCCGCGGCTCCTCCGGGAGCTGAGGGAGGGTGTGAGGGGGGTCGGTGACCCGGATGGAGAGAGGGAAAGGAGGGGATGAGAGAGGGAGGGAGGGATGAGGGAAAGGAGGGGATGAGAGAGGGAGGGAGGGAAGGCGGGAGGGAGTGGGGGGCTCTGCGCATGCCCCGGCTCCGCTGAGGGGTCGCGGCGGGCGCGCCCCGCGGGTCGGGTCCCCTGAGGGGCCGCGCGGTCCCGGCCCCGCCGCCGCCTCCCCCGGGGCGTTTCAGGCGCCTCAAAAGCGCTCTGGGGACACTTGCGGAGCTGTTTGTATGGCACTGATCCAGCCCTGGAGAGGCGGTGGGAGCCCCACGGTCACTGTGGGAATGACTGAGCTCAGAGCGATGAGAATTTATTTTAAAATGCTGCAAATCGCCCTCGGAGCAGCTTCCGGACGAGGGGTTAGTGGAGGAAGGAGCTGCCCAGAGCAGCCCTGGCAGTGTCCCAGGTCAGCCTTGACAGTGGGAGATGTCCCTGCCCATGGCTGGGGTGGCACTGGATGGGCTTTAAGGTCCCTTCCCACCCAAACCAGTCTGGGATTCCGTGATTGCTGTGCTGGCATTAATCAGGATGGCTCTGCCATCAGCCTCGGCCACCTGCCAGCTGGGAACAGTGACAGTTCGTGTCCTCCTCAGAGTAAATCACAGCTTAATCCAGCCATGAGATGGTTTCAGCCAGCCATCATCTGAGCTGGGTGATACATCGGTGCCTGTGCACATTTACTGCTAAAGAAAACACAAACCAACATCCTTTCTTTGGTTTTTCACAAAAAAAACCCCACACAAAACTATTAAATTTCACTGACACGAACATTGAGTTCAACAGCTTTGTCCTCACTTGGAAAGACAGAAGACAGCGTGGGTTTGTGATATAAGTAGTGAAAATTCTGTGGCTGAAATAATTTTCTTTTAAATTTCAGAAACAGGCAGAGATGCTGAGCTTCTCTACCAGGTGATTTGTCTACCTTTCCCTCATAAGAAAAAAAGCCCAGCAGATCTCTAGGAAGGTAAGATCAGTCTCCCCTGTCCAGGTCAAGGGATTCTGCTGTTTAGATGCAGTGCAAATTCAGGTGGTAACAGGTTACCCTCCATCCTCAGCCCTCCCTTGCTGCAATCTCCTGCTTTATCGATCCAATACCACATTTTCCTCCCTGGCCAACAATAGATTCTGCTTTAATACCTCTAACTCCAACATTTGTGTCTATTTCAGTGCCATTTTAAACACTCTGTCTCTGGCAATAACACCTCGTTTGTAGCATTCCTGTAACACTCCTGACATCAGTGGCACATCTTTGTATCAGCACTTAAAACACTTGTAATATAACCCACTAAGCCTTGAATGGTGGATGTTAAAGTACTACCACATTGATCAGAAATTCTGGGAGCTGGGGAATCCAGGGATTCAGTGAAGTGCAGCTCCAGCACCGAGGCTGCCCTTTGGCTTTTTTGTCTTTTCTCCTTTTGTGGTTTGGGACCCCAAGAGATACATTTAAAGTATCCTGAGGGTCCTCTGCTTCTCTCCATGGACTGTAAATCCATCTGGAAGGTGTTAATTAGGTTGGCAAGCAGTCGATTAAGCTCAATTGCTGCTTTTCTGTGTCTCTTAGTGCAGTCCTGCATCCCAGACACGGTGCACTGTGGCTGAGGGATGACACCTCCCACAGCAGAGCATTCCCAGCTATTAGCAGAGGGCTCAGATGTCTCAGAAAAGCTCAATTTCAGTAAAAAACCAGCACTAGTCAGGCCACCAAAAATACAATGATTTTCAGTTTGTGTCCCCCCCCCCCCTTCTCTGGATTGCAATTTCAAGCTCTTCAAAATATGTAATGCTGAATATTTTTTTCAAAGCCCTGTAAAATGAAGTTTTAAAAGTAAATTGCACAATTCCTACAACTGACCCCAAATATGTGGAGACTCCTGTGAAACTGGGAGCATTTTAGTAATACTGTAACAATCTGCATTTCACTTACAAGCATCTTGTTAAAAACAGACAGAACTCTTTTAATACACACTTTAGTCAACTAAATCTGTCTTAACTTCTCCCAAGACATTTTTTGGTCAATTAGAGCTCTACCAGAAGCATGGAGCAAGCCAGAATTCCATATGTTTTACCACAATCTTTTATTCAAAGTTTGGTTTCATTTGTCTTGCCTGAAAGACAAATAGAATTAAACAGACATGCAACATTGCCTGTGAAAAATGAAGCAATTGTTTATAGTGCAAGAGTGTAAAGCTTGATTTATTTACACATTTTAAGGTGAACAGGAGAACATTGTAGGCAGATCATTTTATACATTCAGCTGTGCTCCACAGAGTTAGGTTACACAGAAAATACACACTGAGGATGTTTTAAGTGCTCTGGTGCATCGAGAAGCCACACAGGGTGGAGGCAAGAGATGTCAGTTCACACTGGGTAAAGAACCCAGGGGATGAATCCAAGGAGCTGGAACAGCTCCTGGTGCTGAGAAACCCTTCCCATTTGGAATCTGGGGATGCAAGGGTCCTGCATGAGCCCTGCAATGTTGACATTCACTGATCAGAGTCTGCTGTACAACACTTAAATAATTTTTCACCCTGGAATGTGGCACAGGACTCCTCTAAACCTTCCTGTGCTGCTCAGCTGTAAATATTTGCTGCAATTCCAAGCATGGCCATTGTCACCTCAGACTAACAAATATTCTGTGAAAAGCTCAGTGTGAGGGTGCAAAACCCTTCCTATTTCAGCTTCTCTGGACCAGAAGGGAGGTGAAGAGTTTAATTCACTCCTGAAAGTGTCAGAAGGAGCACAGAACTCCTACAGTCAAGTTTAAACAAGATCCTTGGTTTCTCTGGGCCCTGTTCATGCCTTTTCTCATACTGAAGAGCACAAAATACCATTTTTAGAAGATTGGGAGAAAAAGTAAGAAAGAGGGAAGTGCATAAAACAAAACAACAAACAAAACCAACCCCATTTTAGGATTCCAGTGTTAAACAGCAGCAGCAAAAAAAAAGGAATGAGTGAGGTGCAGTCCCTCAGTCCTACCCCTACATCAATCATGGAGCTGAGGCCCATGGCCCAAGGAACACCCCAGGCTCCACTGCTGTGGCACAATAATCAGAAATATTGTGATTTATGTGCTGTAGAAACAGACACCACCTCCAGTGGAGGCCTCTGGCAGGAAGTTTCAAGAAGCAAACAAAGAGAGATTTCCCTGTGGCTGCAGGTAAAGGGAACTGTCATTATTAAGTAGAATTATTTGAGCACACAGGGACTGTGTAAATAAAACATGGTTATGTAAAGATTTGGAGCAAGACTTGCCTTTAGAATGTTTGCAAAGAAAGGGCCAAACCCACACAATAACACAAAAGCTCAGCTTGTGATTGGGGGCAGTTTCACTCAGAGAAGGGCTGACACCTGAGGGCTCTGTGCAGGCAGCAAGGTCAGGAATTGGGCTCAGGCTCAGGAGAACTGGGGAGTTTGCAGCAAAAGCACCCCTGAACCAGGCCAGAGAGCAGCCTGCAAGGGAGGCACAGCCACCTCACCATCCCCTGGCACATCTCTCAGGATGGCAGGGCCTGTGCTGAGGAGGAAAACCCAAAGCAGGCATTTATGGCTGCCAAGTCTGGGCTCCAGTCACCTGCTGGGTTTAAACCCTGCAGAGAACTGGGACCACTGCACTGTCACACACAGGACCATCCTGATCTGGATGCCAGCAGACAAACGTTTAGACCCTTCTGATGAATTATTTTATTAATTCACCTAATTAACCACACAGAATACTGCCATGGAACAAGAGTGTGGGGTAGCACAGCTTGTTTTCAGACTGTTCTGTGCCTGCAGAACCAATAGGTCAGAACAGGTTGATTAAATGGGAAGAGATAAGGAAAGGCAGCATTCCCATTCAGCCTTCCTGCACTGCTTCATTCTGCATTGTTAGTGAACAACTGCTGCCCATAAATTCACCAACAGTCGATGACCACATCCAAAGGCAGTAAATCAGTGTCACTGCACCCCAGCAAGATGAATGCTCTGGCAGCAGGAGCCCATTAACATCCATATCTTGCTTAATCACAACTAAAGTATTGAGGGTGAAAGGAAAGCTGATATTTCTTGAGGTTCCCTAAGTTCCAGTGCAGGGGATGCCACTGATAAGATCTGAATTGTGCCCAGCTGGTGAAGAAATCTGGGTACAGCCCCAGGGCACCTCCCCTGTGCAGGGAGAAGGTTATTTTTCTAAGCTGCACAAAAATTCTAAAGCAATCCAAAATATGCCCAGATTGAATCAATCTGCAGAGCTGGCAAAGCAACCAAATGCAAAGGAACAGTTCTGTTGTCATTTACAACAACAAGAACCTGGAATAATCATGTAGAGGTCAGGGGAGTTGTTGGGAATGTCTGGCAGTGGGAACAGAAACTGGCCATGAGTCAATTTAACAAATAAAAATTAAAATAAATAAATGCAGAAAGACACTGTTCCAAATCTCAGATAATCCCAAACTCCCTGGTATTTGGGGAATCACTTAAAAATACACAGAACACGAGCACTGTTCCTTTCAAATAAAGTTCCAGAGTCCTGGAAATTCTACTGTGCAGACAGCCCAAGCTACACTGAGTGGACTTAAAATTCAGTTTCCCAGAAAAAAAACCCCAACTTTAGAGCAGCCAGTGGTATCAAAGTGTCAGGATAATCAGTGAATGTTGTACTTTGTCCTCATCTCTTGACAGTTCCCCACTCTCCCCCCCTGTGTCCATTCTCCCTCAGTATCAGCTCCTGGCCATCTCCTGGAAGCTGGAAAGATAAATATCAAAGTACACAAAGCTCTATTATCCTCACAGGCCTCAGTGAGTGCTGGGCTGTGCAACTTCTCTCCTCAGGTCATCCACAATAGTAGACAAGTATTGTTTTTCCTTTTTTTAAAAGAAAAATACTAGGGAGAGGATCCCAGCTTACATCACCTGAACTGAGCTTTTGAACTAAGGAACTTCATCACCTTTAAGTAGCTGGGACCACTAAAGTTGGAAATCCTGCCTCAATCAGAAAGAAAATAAATAAACATGATAAAGAATTTAGATTTTGTCCAAAATTACATAAATTCCCCACCAGATACAGTCACATCATTCTCATTTCTCCTCATCCTCATCCTTTACAGTGCTCCCTCTGCACCATTTAATCCAACTTGAAGCTTCTGCTATGAAATCAGAACTGGCAAATAATCTTTGTTCTAAGCCATATAATCCAGTGGTGCTCTAAAAACAACCCCCATCCTCAGTGCTTATGTTCAACAGCAGAAAAGAAGTGCCCAAAATTTGTGGTTTGAGGGGATAAAGTGTTCACTCTCACCAGTTCTGCTGCTCTAAAGACACAGCAAATTCCAGTGTTGGTGCTTCAAAACAATTCCATTTATTGCCATGTCAGGGGAGCTCTGTGGTCACACCAGGATTTAGAGCCTTCCTGGAAATCTGTCACAGTCCCTGTAAATGAAAGATTAAATCCTGTCCTCCTCTCTGTGTGAGCAGCTCCTGAAAACTTGTCTGGAGATAAACCCACTCTCAGCAGGGCTGAAAACTGCACAGTCACTTCTCCTCCACAGCATCTCCTCTCTTATCAGTTCCACAGTGCTGCACTCACCATTCCATCATTCCACACTCCCAGCCAGCAGAATTCCATGCAGAGCTGGGATCTGCTTCCTGCCAAGTGCTTTCAACTTCCCAACTAGAAAGAGTTGTTTATTTTAATAATCAGCCTGGAAAGTTCAGCTGGAGACTCGAAACTCTTCTCAAGGTCGGCTTTATGCTTGGTTCTGTTTGAACAGGTGAATAAATAAAGGTCAGACTCCTGAGGACTCCCATCAGTCCTTGAAGGTCTCTCACTCCTTCTTGCTGTGCTCCAGCACCCTGTAGGGAGGGGCAGAGACTCCCTTGGGTCCGTGCTGCTCCTGCACGATGGGCAGCGTGGCTGGAGTGTAGATTTCTGGCATGCTGTCGTTGTTCTCCAGGGCACCGTAGGAGAAAGAGGCTTTGAGGTCAGGCTGCACTGCAATCCCTTTGTCGTGCATGTTTTGCATGCCTGCAAGAGCAGAGGAACAGATTAAAGACAAAAGTGCATTTTTCCTGCTCTCTGTTCAGCCAGGAAATGAGGGGTCCCTGAGGCTCATCAGCTCTGAGGGTGTTAAATCAAAGACAGGATGGGTTTGTGCTCAGCACTGGAGCAGCTGATGGAGAAATAAGCTCCAAGTGAATGAGGGATGGCTCTCAGTTATCCACCAAGCACTGCAGATCTTTCATACAGCTCACCAGAGAGCTTAGCTGTGCTTCCCAAAGGAAATTTCTGCTCTTCTACCTCCCTTCTGAGCCATCCCCAAAACTCAGTTCTTCCTGCTGGGCTGAGCCCAATCCCAAGCACATGCTCAAACCAGCTCATGTTCCCAGATAACAACTGCCTGATCCACCCAATCCTGTCCAGAGCCAGAAGCTGAGCCCTCCCTCTGCAGCCCAGGTCTTTAACAGAGTGATGAAGCCCTGGACTTTGGTTACCTGGCATGGCATCCATTGAGATGTAGGGCTCAAAGGGGACAGGCTTCTTCCTATTCCTGGTGATCAGGAAGACTCCCAGGAATGCTATGAGGCACCTGAGGGAGGAGAAAGGATCAGAGAGATCCCTGGCAAGGGAGAGCACGGAATATTCCATGTTGCTCCATACAGAATTCAGACCTGCAGTTCGAGCACTGCCAAGTCACAATTCCAGGGCACTGCCCAAGCTGAGCCCACCTTGAGCAGCACTGGAACACCCCCAGCAACCAGCACAACTTCACCTTTTCTCTATCAAACACAGGGAAAAGTTTTGATGTTAATTAATTAATTAACCTTGACTAACTGCAGGGGAAAGGAAGCATGGCAACATTTGGTTTTGCTTTGATAGAATTCCAGGATTTATCAGCCTGACCTTTCCAAGGCTCCCTGTAAACACACCAACAGCCATGGGTCTGGATTGTTACAGAGCAAGGTGCAGTTCAGAACAATGATCTCCCAATTGTTTGGGTTTTTTTTTTCTGTACTTATCTAAAAGCCATTTGAGAATGTCCCCTGATTATGGAGAGCTAATTACACCAAAACACTGAATTACACAGGAAATGTTTTACTGATCAGATCTTCTCCATGCTCTAAAAACTCCAGAAGTCAGACACAGTTCAGGGAAGGTACAAAATCTGAAATGAGGTTCCTAGAGAGGGTTTCTTTGGGTTATTTTACAATTCTTCCAGATTCATGAGCAGGCAGCCTGAAAACCAAGCCATATGCTCAGCACCCAAGCTGATCCCCAGGATTTAGTGATTAATTGTTGTGTAATTGTGCATTACTGAGGGTTACATGATTTTTTCCAAACACAACACTGAGCTCTAAGGGCCACTCTGCTCTGACAGAGAAAATGCTTTCAGCCTGTTCTCTTCTCCAAAATAGTTTGTCTCTCCAACAGAGAGGTATTTTTAAAACAGATTTGTATTTTTAAAATTTGAGTCACATGAAGCAACAGTTTTCTGTCAAGGAGACCTGGAGCACTTACCCCAGTGCAAACATACAAATGTGGAGAACATCTTCACCCATGAAGTCCAGGTAAAAAGTTGCTCCTTGAAAAGGAAATAATTCATTAAATCTTCCCAATTCCACCTTCAGCCAGAACCCACATCAGCCAGGATCCCTATTTTTATAGCCAGCACCTTTGTTTATTTAATGATCTTAAAATAGGTGTCCTGATTTCTATTTTAACACAAATTATTGACAAATCTCTTTGAGTTTCACTACCAAAATAGTTCTGCTGGTGTCACTAACAGACATGCAAGTGAACCTGTGCAGCATAAACAAGAGGGACTATTTTGGAATGATGAAACAAATTGGATTTAACTACAAAAAGATGCAAACTCTTGACCCCAAGCAACAACAAGCAGCTCCAATCTCTAGAAGTGTCCTGGGTGGCAGCAGGACACATGTTCTGCCTCCTGCTCTTTACATTTTCAATGTAAAGAAAATAAAGTAAAAAATAAATAACAAGGAAACATTTTACCTGCACATCTAAGAACACATTGAATGAGAAACAGTCTCAAACATAAATTCCCCTGCACTTTAAACAAAATGCCAGCACTGAAAAGAAAATTTTAACAGTCTAATGGGATAGTTCACATTATTAGAAAGGAAGAAAAAAAGAAGTCATCATATTGCTGAGTAAAATAATTCAGGGGAATTATTTTCCAAAATCTTTTGGAATGTTTTTAGAAAGGTTTGTGCAGTTACCTGCTGAGATTGCTGCTGTGGTGGATAGGATGTAGCCAATGCTGGAGATCTGAGCTGAGTCATAGAGCTGGGAGGCTTGAGCTAAAAACCTGCAACACAATCACAGGCAACAGGGGCTGATTGGGAAGGATCCTTTTTTTGGAAACACCTTTCAAAAGTGATGCAGAAATTTAAGGAAATTCATTCTTTTTCTCACTGAGCAGCACCAGCAGCAAGCCTTGGAATGAATAAAAAGGACAGAAAGAGGGATGTTTGTGGCTGCACCGAAATCACTGCCCCAACCTCAGGGCCAGAGTGTCCCTCATATTTTAAGAGCCTTTTATCCATGCTGCTGCCAGGTTTTTATGTTATTGCAAGTACAAAAGGGAAAAAAAAAAACCCTAAAAATAGACCCATTATCAACAACACTGATCCTGCACTTTGATTTTAGCCAGTGCACAGATTCTGCATTTGATTAGCCACCATTTCAGTACTAAAACTGTTTGGCAAATACTTGATTGGTGGTATAAAACCACCTGGCAGTGGAAAAGCAAAGACCACCAAGGCTCCTGGGACAGATCACAGGAAAGAATGGATAATTCTCTGATATTTAATAGGTATTTTTGGCATGGTAACAAACAGCTCCTGACCCACACCCCACACAATTCCAGACAAAGAGAGGAGTCCTTACGTGGCCTGGTAGATGGCTGTGGCAATCATGCACACCAACATGATGTAGAAGATGGGGGAGTCCAGCTGCAGGGTCCCCTGGATGGACACCAGGATCATCCCAGCCACGGCCTTCACTGTCACCACGGTCATGGAACCTGGGGGGGCACCACACACTCAGCTGGGGCAGCTGCAGGAGCTGCAAACAACCCCAGCACCCCAAAAACTCCACCCTCCTCCTGCCAGGCCAAACAAGGAATGTAAAATGTCTGTTTGCCACCAGCTCTGCCCGTTTTATTCCCCACAAACCCACCACAGCAACCTGCAATAAATCACTGAAGCCTTCTCCATCAATGGCTCCAGAACTGGGAGCATTTACTGGTGTTGGCAGTGTTTAAAGAGTGTTGTGCAGTTACATGATGGGAGGATACAGGTTCCCATTTGGTTTGGTTAATAAAGCCAAGGAAGTCTCCAGAACAAGAATCAGGAATAGCTTTCCTTTCTTGAAAGTTGGGCCATTCAGAATTAGGGCAGTTGCTTTGTAATTCATGGCACCACTGAAATCCAGCCCCAAACAGCTCAAAAAACCAAAAAAAGAGTAAAAGAAAAGAACTGAAGGTGCATAAACAGCAAAAACTGAGGGTTGTGACACAAATTTCAGCATGGCTGACTTGCTGTTACTCATCCTTTTAAAAGTTTAATTGATTACAGTTTCTATTTAAAAAAAAAAACCTGAATGTGTAAATACAAAGTCACTGCAGGATCCCACTGTGGGACAGCAGAATCATCAGGGACTGAGTTTCACAGGGACAAACTGGGGTGGCAGAGGAGTCCTCATTTCTTTAACCACACAGCAAATCTTAACAGAGCTAAGGCAATTCTTGTAGGTCAAATCCTCTCCCTCACTCACTGGCTCAGCCCTCCTTACGCACTGAATGCCACCCTTTGTGTGCCCAGATTAAAATTAAGAACATTAATAAATAAACCAGCACTTTCTGTGCATGGCAGATTATTTTTCTGATGGGAATAAGCCTTAATTGTTCAAAGTTTGTTTGCAAAGATGCCAAACATCAGCTTCAGGAATATTTCTGGAGAAAATTAGTGCATTTCATTGCATTAATTAAATCAGTATAACCCCCTGCATGCCAGAGATTCCTCAATTTACTGTTTGAAGATCTTAAAAAGTTCATATCAACTTACCCAGCAAAGCCACCAGCAGGAGAATAATGACAATGTAGTTTGCATTTCTCTCCTTGTAAAAATACAGGAGCAGACAGAAAACAATGATCTCCACAAGCTACAGAAGAGAAAAATGAGAATGTTAGAGATGCAGAGCACATGGGGTTGGCAGTAAATGAGATTTTGAGCCAATCAAATATTAGAATAGGGCAAATCAAAGAGAACTGGGGATCCCACACAATTATAGACCAAATTCAGCATCAATTTAGATTCCAGTTAGAGGAGATATTCAGCAGCTTCTTGCAGAACAGGAAACACGGGGGATTTTTGGTGTTAGATTTATGGTAAAGCAGCTGATCAAATAGTGCTGACTGAATATCAGGAGAGATCTCAGTCTGCTTTCTGCACTGAGCTTCCACAAGTGATCCTGGGGCAATGCCCAAGATTATCTTCATTAAAACACAAATTTTTTTTGTTCATGGGATTTTCAATGAGAGATTTGCGGGTCCAGAGAAAATCACTGTGGAAAAAGCCCAGATTCAGTAAATTTTCAGTCACAGACATTTAATCCTACAGAATTCAGAGAAACAAAAAGAGCTGAGCATGTGTCTGACACCTGGAAAAGCTGTCCCAGGCTCATGAGAGCACACAAGGAACATTGGTAGCAACCAGAAGGAAAAATAATGCTGGAAATCAAAGTCCCCCCAGCAGAAAACCACCCCACCCTCCATGGCCCCTCACCATGTAGAGCAGGAATGGCCAGCTCACTAAATGCCTGGTGATGTTTTCTGCTGTCATCTTCTCGTGGCTGTTGGGTCCAAATGTCACCAGCAGGTAAGTGCCAACAACTGCCAGGCCACAGCCTACGAAGGACAGCACATAGCGCCCTTGGGCAGGTACAGGAACAGGAGAGGACAGGGTTAATGAGGGACTGGGATGCAAAGAATTAATGAATTAATCCCACAGGACCATCAGTTCCATGGTGGATGTTCCTCTGGGGGATTCCTGCATGCCCTTTCTGCCCCACCTCCAAAATTGTGCAGCCACCAGGGGCACTGGGGGTGTGGTAAAGTTGGAACCAGGTGCTAAATAAATGAAGCTACAAGATCTGTGTCTGGGGCTGATCCTGCCTGGCATTGCCCTTTTCCCACTTCTGCAAACACCTCCATGTTTAAGGAATTCAGCTCATTCCCTTGTGCCTGTGCTGTTTCAGAATCAGGGCTGCAACTTCTGCTTGTTTCTAAATTCTGCGAGGTTCAGGGGATTTGGCACAAATCAAGAGAAAAAAAAAATCCATTTGTAATAAACAGTGGATGAGATGACACATTTCATTCAAGAGGTGCTAATGAGACCTTGCCATCCCTGTAATTATAATTCCTGAGGGGCTGTGCTGTGTGTGAATTGTAAACACAGAGGAAAAATGAAAAGAAACTGTGGAACTTACTCAAAAATTCCTTGGGCTTCCATTTTTCTTTAATAAATATAATTCCTATGATTGCACTAGCTATGGAGAAAAAAAAAAAAAAAAAAGAGAGAAACAGTGAATTCTGGAGTCAGGAATCTCCCACTGGAACACACTCAGGCTCTTTCCTCCTTACCCACAACAGACACTGCACTGAGGGGCACAATCAGTGAGAGAGGAGCAAAGGCGTAGGAGGAAAACACTCCCAGTTCTCCCAGCACCAGCAGCAGAAATCCACTCCACCAGGTCTTGGTTCTGAAGTAGGCCCGGGGGTCTTTGGAGCCTGCCAGCCTGATGTGGCTGTATTTCTAGGCAAGAAAACAGAAATAAAGCAGCTTTGTCATGTTCGATGGTTTGTTTCAGTGCAGGGTGAGTGTTTGCTTCAGGGCATTCACCTGGAGGTTGAGGGCAATGCTGCTGACAAGATGTCCAAAAATAGCCAGAAGTGCCCCAATCAAGTTCTCCTGGAAAAACAAATGGAACACACAATTATTCAATTTGGCCAAGGAACTCAGAGGGGTTTGCACACTCTGGAGGAGAGCAGACTTTTAAAACCATTCCTAAATCAGGGAATAGCCTGGGTTGGAAGGGACCTTTAAAGGTCATCCTGTCCAACACCCACCTGTCAATAAAACCTGTTTATCTTCCTCCCTTCCTACTGATAAGTGCTGTGGCTGTGCTCCAGACCTGTGAACTCAGGTGGAAGATAAGACTCAACAGCCACTTTCTCCAAGAGGCTTCAATTTGTTTGCAGTTTCTCAGAGAAAAGGAAGATAAGGCTAAAAAAACCCCACACCATCACTCATTCTTCCCTTTGAAAAACTCATTTATGAGGATTTTATTACCCTGGAATTTGACAGAGAATGGACCAGGAACCTCTGCTTCACAATTATTTTGCTCTTCTCCACTTGTGACCTCTGCTGGTTCAGTCACTAATTCAGGCCATGTGATGAGGGAGCCCAATTATCACAGATTTTGATCTGTTTTTTGTATAAACCAGCTATTCCCAAAGTCACAGGGAACTGCTGACAGCTCTCAGCCAGTTCCAAAGCTCTTCTGCACTGGCATTCACAGCTCAGCAACAATTCTCACGCTCTAAAGGTGGAATTCAAAATAAAGCAAGGATGCAAAGCAGGCTGAGTCACAAAGGAGATGTAGAGGAGGACTGAAGGAAGAGCCTGAGGCCACTGAACATTTGGGTGCTCCCAAAACTGCCTAAATCTCATTAAATGTCATTAGCACTGTTCCTTCAGCACAGTCCTTACTTGGATGGATTTGGGATAACCCAACTCACACTCAGATGTGAATATGAATAAATGGACTAATCTTGATTTTCTTGTACACAGAAGAACTTCCAGATTTCAAATTCTCAGCAGCAGAACAAAAACCTCTTTATCAGAATGCACAAGAATAAGATTCACCCAAACAGCTTCACTCAAAAGCACCTGAGAGAGGTTCCCAGGACAGAGAGAGAAGGTGGCAGGAGGATGTCACTGTGTGACCACAGAGTTCTCTGGGCTGTGACAGCCTCGGGTCAACAGCACTTGGGTCAACTTCCACAATGGCCCAGGACTGTGGTTGCAAAGGAAAAAAAAAAAGAGAAAAGCTCTTTTTGCTGAGATTTTCTGAGCACCTTCAGAATTTGGGATTCAGAGGGAATTTATCTGTTCCCAGCTAGAGAACAAGGAGGAATTACAGCCCCATGTCCCACCCAGCTGCAGTCTCTGCAACTCAAACACCTGAACACAGAGCAAACCACAACCTCTCTGCTCTGTTACTGCTGCATGGCTTAGGATGAAAAGGCACCTGTCAGAATCACTGCACCCAAACACCTCCACCCCTTCCCACTGCCACTCCTTCCTCCAGCTCCTCCGCTCTGCAGACACAGAATTTCTCTCTTGTTCTCACTGTGCACTGGACACACCCCAGGAATGGCTGAACACAAAGACAGAGCCCTTTCTGCAGAAAATAACCCCAAAGCAGCATCGTTATCAGCTCATTCCAATAATCAGAGCCTTCTGGGGATGGAAACTGACCTTGTAGGAGAAGGAGTCTGTGTGTGGCTGCACAGAAACTGCTGCTGTGGCCAACGGGAGCTGCTGAAGCTGCAGACTGGGGCTGTTGCCTCCTTCCATTTTGGTTTGTTGGGTTTTTTTTTTTACTTTTCAGCCTTCTTGATGCTGGAAGTTCTCTTTAAAAAAGAGACTTGGACCCTGCAGGAATCAACTTTTGGTACAGCTCACTGCCATCCATCCTGTTCCCTTGGGCAAGTCCAGGGAAGCACAAACGAGTCCTGCTGCTTCCCTTCCCCTGCCCTGTCTCAGGGTGGGCACTGCAGGCACGAGGGAGGGTGGATGAGCCACTGTTTCCAGCCAGCGAAGCAGCAGAATTCTATTCCTTCAAGATGAATCTAAAGGGAAAAAAAGAAATAAAAATCAAAGAATCAGATCAAGTAAATCAGTGGTCCAAAACCTGCAATGAAGGACAGGCCACAGAAATGCCCCTGGAATCAAACAGCTGCCCACAGAACAGGAAAGCAGATTTTAAATGTCTTCTTAGAAAGCCTTGGACACAAACTCAGAGAGACTTTGCTTTACAAGCTCTTGTGAGCTGGCTGAGCCTCAGGGGTGACACACTCAGCTGGCATTTAACAGCATCACAAAGGCTCTCAAGTCCTCCAAGCTCTGCTTTTCATCTCGGGACCAGCTCCGTGAGTCACCCCATCCATCCCCACGTGCTGGGCATGACAGCAAGCACAGGTCAAGGCAGGGGAATCCCTGCCAGCCTGCAGCACGGATTGCTCACAGCCAAACTGGTCTGGAAAGCACCACACGAGCTCCGTGCAGCGCCAGGGAGCCCAGGGGGGAGCAGGAGCAGCAGCCGGGCCCTGTCAGAGGGGGATCAGGTGGGACCGTGCCAGGGCCCAGGGCAAGGGGAGAGCTCAGCATCCCCAGCCCGAGCCCCCCCGCCCTGCCCCTGCTCACCCCCGCCGCCCCGGGACCCGTCCTGCCCGGCAGCCTCCCCTGGGCAGCCCCAGCACAGCAGCCAGGAACGGGAAGAAACTCCCGTTTGTGAGGGGATGGGGCAGCAAATCCCCCTCGCATCGTGAGCGAGCCCTGCCCGGGCAGCGCAGAGCCCCCGCACACCGCCGGGCCGGGACACGGTGCTCACACCAAACCCTGCGGTGCTCCGGCTCCTCTCCTGCCCCGCTCCTGTCCCTCCCCTCCCCTCGGGGGGGTCCCGCCGCTCACCGGCCCCGCCGCTGGCCCCGGCCCGGCCCCGGCCTCCAACTCCGGGTCCCGGGCGAGCGCCGAGGCCGCTTCCTGCCCGGCGCATCCGATTGGTCTCCAGCGCTGTCAATCAAATGCCAGACACAAAGCTGGGACGAGGATTGGCTGCTATGAGGAGGCGGGGTCTGCCCCAGCCAATAGGCGCAGGACTCTGAGGGGCCGGGCGGAAGAAGCCGCGTTCCGTCGCTCGGTTGGGGCGGGTCGAGGCGGGCCCCGCCCGGAGCTCCGGGGCGCTCCCCGGCCCAGAGCGGCAGGGACAGCCGCGGCCCCCGCCTTCCCCCGGAGAGATCTCGCTTTTCCCCGGTGGGACCCGTTCCTCCCGCCCTTCCCCTGCGCGCGATTTACCTTGGCACGAACAGCAGCCGCAGCCGCCTTAAGGCGCATGCGCAAAGCGCCTCCGCCGAGCCACCTTAAACCAGCCACCGTGGCGCTGAGAGCTCGCCTGTGATTGGGCGCCTGCCGCGTGATCAAAGTAACAGGCACGCTGATTGGAGGAGAGCTGAGGCGGCTGTTGTCTCGGCAACCGGGTGTCCGCATTCCCGGTGCCGCCGAGGGCCGGGAATGCACCGGCAGGAGCGGGCAGCTACGGGCGGATACAGACGGATACAGACCCACACCTCACCTGAGCGGGGTCGGAGGTCTCCCCGCTGCTCCCCGCGCCGCCTCAGGCCCTCAGGTACCCGCCGTTCCCAGCGTGCCCCGCGCCGCCTCACCTGGGCGGGGCTGGAGCGTGAGGCGACTCCTGGTGGCGCCCTCAGGTGAGGCCTCACCTCATCCCTCACCTCATCCCTCAGCTGGACTCCTCTCGCACCCGAGCTCCGGGTTCTCTCAAAGGGGACAGCAAAGCCCATGGCTGACCTGGGCCAGCTCTGGAGCCTCGGGCCTGCTGCGTGTTGAGAGCTGGGCCTGAGCTCAGAAATAAAATCACGGCTCTGATAGAGGACGTGTGGGCTGTGCCCGGATCCCTGCCTCTCCAGCTCAGGGATGCTGTGGGGCACGAGCTACCCCAAGCAGAGCAGCACCACTCGATGCAATGTCCCAAAAATAAACAGCGTTTAGCACAGTGAGTGCAGAGCTGAAGGGTGAAAACCTCAACCACACCAAGATTTTTCACTCTAAGCATAGCCAGGGTTTGTTAGTGGAGCAAATCAAGGGATATCTGGAACTGTTTATAGCCACAGTGGGTTAGAGATGTCCCAGGTCCAAAATTCCTTCTCTGGGGATAAGCCAGCACAAGGGAATAAGAAATGCCATCAAACAAAACATTCAAAGCAGCAGTGCTTCCAAGGGTTTTTTTACATAAAACAGGGAAATGAAACACAGGAGTGACTGCTGATTTTCTGACAGGAATACTGCATTAATGTTGGATTTGCCTTTATCTTACACCTCCCATTTCAAATGAAAGCTGCTGTTGTGTTCACGTATTTCCTTCATCTCCATATTCAGTGTTGCTATCCTTGGCTGTTCTTCTTAGGTTTCAAGATTTCCTTCTAAACACCACAGGAAAGGGATCTCAAACTGGAGAAAAAGATATTTAAGTCTCAGTCAGAGGGATTTCAGTACAACCAAGTGAGTAACAAAAAAGTTTGAAGTTTATACGTTTGTTTTTTTTTTGCCACTGATAATGATCCTGTTCTGCAAGAAGAATAGCAACCGAGTTTAGATCAAGGTCATTAAATTAACTTTGTAATCACAACTGATAGCAGAAGGAGAAATGATAATGCAATATTAGTGGTTTAAGCCTGGAAATTACTCCAGATAACCTCATCTCATTTGTGCCACCTCCCCGTCCCCCACCTGCCAGCTCTGGCCCTGTTTTCCCCAAGTTTTTGAGCCCTCCAGGACACGCAGGTTGCATTTCTTCAGGCACACATTCAAAGAGCTCAGGGATATCACCAGGGACCCTTCTCCCCACCTTTTTCCACCCTTCCCGCGGATCCCTGATTTTCAGGAATTGCACCCTCCTTCCACCAGCAGAGGGAAGCAGAAAGATGCGTTAAACCCGCAGCGCTTCCCCAGCCTGCTCCAGACCGGGCTCCTTTTCAAGCCCAGCCAACGCTCTGAGCTGCCAAGGGCCTCCTGGGCTTTCTGGATGCACCTTCCCAACTGCTTCCTCAGCTGCGGGAAGGAGGATGCCCTTCCACAGCCTCCTGCTGTCTGGGGACTACGTGGTAAGCCCAGAACTCCCAAAATTACGTACATGAAGGATTTCTGAGACTCTGTACCAGGTATGTAAAGTAGGTAAATCAAGGAAGCGTTTGGCATCTTCCCCTCTTTCTTCTCCTGCCTTTGGCATCTTCTCTTTCTTCTCCTTCCTTTGATCTCTTGCTCCTTGCTTGTCTCTCCCATCTCAGTGATATCAGGAGTGCATTATCTCAGGCTTGAATAACAGCAATCAAGGACGTAAAGGACAAAAAAAGATGAGGGGAAAATGATCAAGGGGGAGAAGTTGCTTAAAGACTTTCTGTAGGCGCCATCAGTCTGCCTGGTCAGCTTCCAGCAGCAGCTGACCTGATGCTGAGCTGTGACTAAAGCACAGCAGGCAGAGTCTGCAGGGAGCTTCACAAAGCACTCCCTTCCCTTTGAGAATTTCCTGCTTGAAGGGCAGAGTGGGCATGAGGCCAAGCCACAAACTACACAAGGGCTTGGCTGCTTCTCTCCTGGGCTTCATCCCTGGAGAGGAGTTCCTGCAGCAGGTTGGGAGGGGAAGCACTGGACCCATCAACCTTTTGGGGGCTGCTGGGACTTGGCTGTGTCCCCCTCAGCCATTCTGGAGCACATTCCTTGAGTCAGGGATAAATGCCAGGATGGGAAGTTACCCACTTGTAATTTAGGCAGTGGAAAGAGCTTATTTGCCTCTCGGTGCCTGACCTAGAACACCCAGCAGGTGACTTGACCCACTTGTGTCACTCTGCCAGTTCAGCCCTGCCTGCACACATCCCTGCAGGAGCCAGGCCACTGGGGCTGGGAGCTGCTCCTGCTGGATTTCCCTCGCAGCACGGTGCCCCTTGCATCACCCAAACACCATTCCAGGGACTCTGAGGGCACTCTGAGGTGTGCAGGAGCTGAATCTCCAAGGGTGTGGAGGTGCCTAATCTCCAATTACCCTCAGCAGCACCGGGGTGATGATGGATGTGCCAAACCCAGAGCTGGATGCACAGGATGGGAGAAGGGCTCCAGAGCCTTTCCCTGGCACGTGCTGCCCTTGCTGGGCAGGGATTGCATCCAGCCCTCCCAGGCTGGGCAGCAGCAGCCAAGCCTGGCAGCACCAGGGCAGAAGGAGCTTGCGGATGCAGTTTTTTATCAGCTGCTCTGGAAACCTGCTGCAATTTTAATAATCAGCTCCAGCAGAATTGGGCAAGTCCTGCTTCCCTCAGCACAACCCCGCTGGCCACGGAGCACGGGCTGGACAACCTCAAGCAC
Source organism: Poecile atricapillus (assembly GCF_030490865.1). Lineage (NCBI taxonomy): Eukaryota > Metazoa > Chordata > Aves > Passeriformes > Paridae > Poecile > Poecile atricapillus. The sequence goes on along the minus strand of NC_081272.1, from coordinate 6,117,429 downwards.
ATGGCAGGACCACGTGGAGATGGACCCAGGGCAGTGGGTTCTGTTCTGGTTCTGGTTGTTGATAAGGAACAGCTGGCTCAGGATCCCTGCCCCCTGCAGATGAACCCTCAGACCACATCTTCAGAAATCTCCTGTGATTTTGGAGCAGCCCAAGTCAGGGCAGCTCTGCTGAAATTCATGAGCCTCAAATTTTGGTCTGTCCTGAAGCGTTTTTCTACAAATTAAAATAAGTGGAAAAGATTATTTGTGCTCAGCTGCTTGATAACTCAGGGGGTATTTTTACAGGAAAGGCTGAATCCACCAGAAGACCAATTCCTTGGGGTCTGATTCCTTTCCAAGCTCTCCCAGGTTTCATGGAATGGCCCATATTTGGGGTTTGTTATTTTTAGCACCATAGTAGCACCGTTCCACTTGTCCATGCATGCAGCAGGAACAGCTCAGCTGAGGGAGGAAAACGGAGCAGGGAGAGTTCCCCGTGATCTCACTGTAAATCAGCACCTTCTGCAGCAGCCAGCACTGCCTGCCCACTCCCTGCCACTCTTCCCTTCAGCTTTTTGTGAGGCCAAGCAGAGCAGGAGCCTCCATTCCCCTCCCAGCCATTCCTGGTTGTTCCTTGAGGGGTTTGAGTCATTCCAGGGTTGCTGCTGCTGTGGCTAAGCACATCTGGATGGTTCCATCTGGATGGGGTTTTTTAATCAGCCCTTGGCTCATCCATTCCCCCTCTTTGAGCCTGGCATCTTCCCTGCTCCTTCTTGCTCTTGCCAAGCACAGTTAAATCCTTTCATCCTCGTGTCTGTATGAGTGGAATAATGCCCCAGCTGCTTCATTTTCCCCTCAGCTGCCCATTGCCTTGTTCTTCAGTCCCAGGCCTTTCCCTGTTCTTTGCCTCCTGTGCCATTTGGGGAGGGGGCATTGGATCACTGCCAGAACCCAACTCTCAAGTCAGCAGAGCAGGAACCAAGGCACGTCCAGAGTATTCCATTGGTAACTGGCAGACAAGACAATTAATGAAGTTCACACAATGTTCCTAAAGATCAGGAACTTCAGCTCTTCCCATCCTACACACTGGAGTAATTTCACATTTGTGTTAGTATAAAGCTGTTTCTTTTATCTTGTGTGGTCCCAGGCCATCCAGTTCCCACTGGGATTGGCAGAAGCAGGACATGAAGGGCATTCAGCCCTTCTTGGGACCACATCTGAAAAGCTGGAGGGATCATGTACAACACAGGCAGGGCTGGATTTATTTGTCTCTATAAATAGAATCCTGCCCAGCTCTGTTTTTGAAAAGCCCAGGAAAAGAAGAGAAGCAGGGAAGGTGTGGTACTGCAAATAAAGCATTCTGCCCACATGCTGCATTAATTAGGCCCAGCTCAGAAGTTACAGGTGAGATTTTAGATGTGCTGTGGCTCCCAGTCTATACAAATTGCTCTGTAGACAGCAGAGAAATTTGATCTTCCTCATCCCAGAATCACTTGGCTTTCCGTGCAACAAGAGGCTTCCATTAAAGGATTAAGATTTTTAAAATCTGGAGTCACCTACCTCAATGCACAGTTAAAATTAAAGCATGAAATTTGTGTGACTTGGAAAGCAATACAGGAAATCCAATAATACCAGCACTGGTGGTGCTGGAATGGTGGGTTTGGTTCTGGCCACCCTGAGTCTAAAAAAGGCACTGGCAGGTGACACCTGATGGCACTGCTGGGCTCAGGGTCACACCTGGGGACACTGCTGGGCTCAGGGGGTGCAGGGTCACACCTGGGGACACTGCTGGGCTCAGGGGGTGCAGGGTCACACCTGATGGCACTGCTGGGCTCAGGGTCACACCTGGGGACACTGCTGGGCTCAGGGTCACACCTGGGGACACTGCTGGGCTCAGGGGGTGCAGGGTCACACCTGGGGACACTGCTGGGCTCAGAGTCACACCTGGGGACACTGCTGGTCTCAGGGGGTGCAGGGTCACACCTGGGGACACTGCTGGGCTCAGGGTCACACCTGATGGCACTGCTGGGCTCAGGGTCACACCTAGGGACACTGCTGGGCTCAGGGTCACACCTGGGGACACTGCTGGTCTCAGGGGGTGCAGGGTCACACCTGGGGACACTGCTGGGCTCAGGGTCACACCTGGGGACACTGCTGACAGTCTCTGCCTGTTCCTCCAGCTCAGCACCTGCCTTCAGGTTGAGTTCCTCAAGTCCTGCTGATTCACCCTTGTGCAAGTCACTTAACTGTTCTGTGCCTGCTGCCCAGCCCTGCAGGGTGCCCAGGCTGCAGCAGGGTGTTGTAAACCTTCATCCACAGGAATCCAGGGTGTTTTGAGATGTGGGAGCTGTTAACAGAACACCGGGTGTCATTATCCATTATCAGATAGTTTATAATAACATACACACACCTCCTGGGCTGCTGGGTCCCTTCTGTGGTGTCTTGCTGCAGCTCTGATTGCTTTGGGGTTGTTTTGTTATTTCTAGAGAGGGATTTTTGCCCAGTTTTGAGGCATTCCCCAGTGAGTTGTCCCCTCTCAGACTGCTCCTAGAGCAGCTCCATCCCCTGTGCTGAGGCAGACTCCAGAATATGTGATGACTTTGCAGAGCTGCTTAACACCGAGTGAAGACACAACTTAATCAGCTTCAGAAGCCACCACTCATCAGCTGAGACACCTTAACTGGCTGCATGCACGTTCCTGAAGCAATTCATGCTTTTATAGGTATTTATACATCAGCAAAGGTGTTTTCCCTCCCAAGCTGGGTGTGCAGAGAGCGGTCCTGGGGCTCAGCACAATCCTGCTCACTCACACAGCCCCTGCACTGGGACTCTGAACTCTGCTGCAGTGACTCAGGCTGAGCACCTGCCCCAGCATGTTCTGTGTTGATTAAACTGATTTGCAGGCCATAATTATTTTCTCTATCATGGTATAATGGCTCCGCATCATATTAATTTTAACATTGTAAGAATTTGCTTCTGGGAACGGCCTTCTTGAATTAATCACTGACTCATGATTTACTGGGGGAGATAATATCTAACCTACAAGAGGCAGAACAGGAAACTATCTATTTAAAAGATGGCAGTGGCTGATAATTTATGACTTTAGACAAAGAGATATCTCAGAAGAAGAAGGTGGACAGATCCTGCAGTTTTGTGGTCGCTGCTCTCGCTCAGCAAAAAGGAACTTTTGTGTAGACACTGGAGGTTCTGGTTTTGAGTGACAGATTAAAATTGAGGGGGGGAAAAAAAACGAGTGAGAAACAAAGAAAAAGTGTCCAAGCAGACCTGAAAGCCATCCTCAGCTCTGGGACCAAACCCTGTGTTACAACAAAGGCAGTTCAACATCTCAGCATTCACCAGGAAACAAGGGGGAAAAAGACAGGGAAAAATCATCATCTCTTTGTGTCTGAACCTGTAATACAGGGAGGTTTTTGCCCCTCTTCTCTCCAGCTTGAACTGGACACTCCCACATCACTGAGTGAGGCCTGGCCATCAGATGTTTCCTCTCATTACAATCCATTAGGAAAGTCAGACTTAGGAGTTAACAATAAAAGCTTTAAATCCCAGAGGATGTTGCAGCAGGTGAAGCTTCATCCTGTCAGTCTGAAGGATTTTGTCCCCATTTCACTGTGATCTAATCTGTGATTTGGGGTAACTCACACAACCCTTGGCACCCAGGATTCCTGACTGCAAGGACAGCAATTCCCACCTGGAATTCTGGGGCCCTGAACAAAACGGGACACGTAGAGGTGATGGAGGATTGTGGACACAGCAGTCACACAGAGACATTTCCTGCCAGTGTGTCGAGTCCTGGGCAGCCACAGAGAGCCCTTCCTACCCTTGGGAAGCTCTCCCAGATTTTGGTGTGAGTGCTGCTGGCAGCTGTAACCACTCACAGGGAGACAACTGGGTTTGAAATGTGGGTTTGCCTTTGTTGGTCATCACCCACAGGGAAAGGCAATTCTAAGGCATCCCCAAGCCCTTTTTCCTTCTGAAATTCACCATTTCTGCAAGCAAAGCAATACCACTTTTGCCCTGGCAGTGTTTGTGGCCCAAACCACGAGAGGATTTAATTTGGAAAAAATTTGGGAAATGGCTTTTTCCACGTCCATGAGCCTGGAGCTGGGAGGGAGGATGGTGCTGAGCTGGGCTCTGCTCCCCGTGGAGCACCTTCACACACAATCCAGAGCTTCCTAGGAAATGCTGGATTGAAGTGTCACAGGACACTTCCATGAGCTCTAGGAAGGTCCCTTCGAACTTCTGCTGGGAGAACCATCCAGAAACCACCTTGGGACTTTGGAGTGGCTGTAAGGAATCACCAGAACACCCCACAACACTGGAAATGCCAGAGGCTTCAGGAGAAGCCACACTGGTGCATAATGTACCAAGCCCCAAAAGATCTCCTGGCCCTTTGCCTGCTGAGGGTGAGACCTGGGGTGAGGGCACAGAGTTTATCTGACAGCTGACAGCAGCTGGGAGCTCTCCTGTTTGATTCCCTGACATTGCTCATGGTGCTTTTGTTCCTGTGCTCAGGACTGAGTTCAGTGTTGCCTTATCAGTGTCCCTGGAAATCAGCTCTGCCCAGCACTTTTCCAGTCCAGCAGCAGCTTCCCCACACGGTCCTGTCTCACCGGTTCCTTTCCTTTCTCACATTCCCTGCTGGATGCACTCTCCTTCCTCAGTGCCTGGGCTGGTATTTACATCCCTTTCCTGTTTGTCTTGTAGCTCATCCCAGCATGGATTCCCTCACCAAGGGAGTAACATCTTCCTTCCAGTCAAAGACTTCCCACCTAACAAGGAACAATGAACTCACTCCAGATTTATTCCAGAGTCTGCAGCCTCAGTCACACAAACCTGCCAGGGAAGCAAAGAAAACTCCTTCCAGGTGAGTGCAGCCCGGAAGCCACCCCACTGCCATGGGAGATATGAAAATCCACCACGGGAGGGTGATCCCAGTGTCCCACTGTGTCCTGGTCCAGAGGGGATGGCTGCTGTCCCCAGGAAGGGGAAGCAGCGTGGGCTGGGAACAGCCTGGAGCAGTGGATCAGGGGCCCTTTATCTCCCAGACAATTACAAACAGTAATTAAACCCTGCAGCACCCTGGGCTGTGGGGGGCACTGCTTATCCCCACTGCATGGAGCAAGCAGCCAGAGCACACCTGAGCTGGAAAAAGATTCCTCATATCCCAAGCAGAGGCTTTAGGCTGGGCTGGTTTTGTGCCTGAGCTCTCCCCAGAGGAACACTGAGGATAAAGACTCAAATCTGGGGACCCCTGGGCAGGACTCAGAGGGACACTCATGCCTGCACAGCATCCCAAAGCAGCTGATGGATAAAACCTGGCCATTTCCCTGGGCTGGCAAGGAGAGCTGCAGAGAGGATTGTAAAAGTGCTTCCCCTGGAAGGCAGAACTGCTATTCCCAGGTGTTCCATCCTGCCACCATTTCACAGGGATGAAAAGGCATCAACAGAAACTGCCTTCTCCCAAGCCCTCCCACCCCTTGGGATCCTCATGGGAACACAAATAAATCCATCAGCAGATCATTCAAAAACATTTATTGTCACCACACAGTGACGATGTTGCCTGGCCTGAGATTAAGATCATCAATAAATTCCTGACCCTGGAAAAGAATGAACCCATGAGAAAGCCCAGGGCTCTCCTTACCCAGCAGGGAAATCTTTACTACATCTCTCAGCAGCTGGATCTGGTATCAGGGGTTTGGGGAAAAGGAAGCTGGGAGGGAAGCAATGCCAGGAGGGATTTGATAAGGACAGAGGGCTGGAGGAAAGGGCAAATTAAATAAGAGGAGGGAAGATCCCCAGCCCGTGTTATCAGAAAACACACAAACACTCCACACCCAGCTGCTGGGGTTAGAGCCTGCTCCCTCTGCTGTTCCAGGCAGTGGGAGAGCAGCAGGAACTCTCAGCTGGAGTCCTTTGGCATCACTGCCCTGCTCCAGTGCTGTCTGGAGAGGGGAGCAGCCAGGTCCCTGCAAGGCTGGGCCGTGGCAAATCCATGTATTTTACAATAAACATCACAGCCTGGCCATAAAAAGCTTTTTATTTCCCAAAGATTTTGGCTTAGGAGGATTAAGCATCACCCTGAGGGCCACACAGCAGCTCTGGAGTCCTCACTACCAGCTCCTCGTCCAGCTTGGCTGGTTCATATTTTACAATATTATTTTTAAAGGTAAGGTTGAAAAAATAAAAGCATGTTTGCAGTGTAAAGGCCATTAAAGCATCACTGACTGTCAGGGCTTTGGACAAACAGGTTCTGTGAGTTGTGTGTGTGTGTAAAACTCACATCACTCTGACTGTTGGTACAACACATTCCAGCTGCAGAATTCCTCTCTTTGATGGGAAAAGGGGAGCACTTGCAGGGGACAGGGTTGGGGGTACAGAGCAGCATCAGAACCCCCAGCACCCCTTTGCTCTGGCTTCACCTTCCTCACCTAAAGCTGAGTGAAATGGGAGAAGAAACACATCTTGGGGCTTGGAATCAGGAACTGCCTGGGGAAGCAGGAGGAGGGGCCCACCTGGGAGAGGAATGGGTTAAACACAACCCCTGGCTGCACAGCTGGATGCTGAGACAGAAGCAGATGAAGCCACAGCCCCATCTCTGGTTCTCCCCTGCCTGGATGCCGAGCTCATCCCGGGCTCATCCAGGGCAGAGCTCTGGGATCCTGCGGGATCCCTCAGTGCCCCCTGGCTCGTTGTTGCCAGGCACAACTAATAACGATTTTTTCAGTTAATCACACTAATTTCTTACCCTTTTTATTCCTTCTAAGATCCCCAGGTCCTTCTGTGAGGTTATGAAGGGCTGGGAGAACAGACAGGAGCAGTTCCTGCTGGGATTCCCAGCGTTTGAACTCACCCAGCTGCAGATTCTGTCCCAGCCACAGACACTGAGGGGACACCCTGGTGACATTGTTCTGTCCTGAGCCCCTGTGGCAGCACAAAGGGGGAAATGGGATTTTCTGGAGCCACTTCCAGCTCCTGTCCCAGGCTGGCAGCTCCCAGAGCAGCTCCTGGCTCAGCTGCCAACAGATCCTGCCTGGCTCACTTGGAGATCATGGCCAGGCCAGGGCAGTCAGGCTGGACAGCAGGCCCACAGTGGCTACAAATGAACTAAAGAGGAAGAGGATGGAAAGAAATCCCTTCTGCAAGTTGTGGAGAAATCCCCCTTTCATTTTCATCACTCTTTTATATGGACTGGATCAAAAAGCCTGAAATGCCACAGCAGTGCATGAACACACAGAGCTGCTCTGGGCTGTGCCCCAAAGGGAGGTAAAATCACAATTCAGAGCAGCAGCTTTACCAAAGGCTGGTTATTCAGCAGTTCATGCCTGGGCTGCCTCAGAGCTGGGGCTCAGCATTCCCAGGACTCCCAGTAAAAGGTGCAGCCAAGACAACCCTCAAGTTGCTGAGGTAAATCCCAAGTCTGTGCACCCTGCCTGGGAGCACTGAGCTCTGACTCTGTGGCCACTTTCCAGCTGATGATTCCAGGACATTCCCACAAATCTGGGGGTTCTAGTGCCCAGCTCACCCAAAATTTAATTCTGTAAATCCAAGGCACTACCTGTGGAAATGAGTGAGAGCAGAGGGAACCCTCAGCAGATTTATTAAAGCTTTGCACATTTACAAACAGATGCAGGGTTTGATTTCCCCGACTTTAATCCTCTCATCCCATGCCCGGCACAGCACCAGGGCACCTCCGGACACGGCGTGTGGGTGTCCTAACAAAACACAGGATGCTGTTTTTCCCTTCACAGCCCTGCAGAGCCACACCACACACCGAGCTCCTCAGCTGCCTGCCTGATGATGCAAGGAGTGAATAAGCACGAATAAAGACACAGAAACTGGGTGTTGTTTGTAGAAGTGAGGAGCAGAGCCCTCCGCCCAGCGCTGGGGATACCAGAGCTCTTGCACAACTCGGCTCTCAGCCTGCTGCTCCTTTTTATGCATCTCTGTCCCTGTGGGCACTTTTCCACCAGGAGCACTGGGGAAGTTTTCCTTCCTCCCCAGCTGGAGGAGGAAGCAGCTCCTGGTCTGTGAGCAGCAGGGCTGGGATGCCAGAGTGGGATTCCTGTGTCAGGATTTCCCTCAGACTCCACACACCATGAGCCTGTGCTGGCCTGCCAGGCTGGCTCACGGGCAGCTAATTAGTGGTGCTCGGTTCTAAGAATTGGAAGAGGATCATTAATTAAAATTGGTTTGAAGCTTCCAGTTTTGTAGATGCTGAGTAATTAAAACAACCAATGGGCTCCTTTGTGTTTTCATCTGAGAGCTCCCAGATGGAGGCTGGAGACTCACCCTGGAGGGGAGTCAGTCCTGACCAGGCTGGGGATAAGGGAGAAGGGCAGGGGACAGATCCTGCTGGCTCAGGGCTGGGCACTGGGCCCTGGCACCCACCCTGTGCCACCCCTGCCAGGCTCAGCTCCAGAGCAGCTCAGGTGAGCACAGAGCAGGGACCCAGCGGAGCCCTTGGCAAACCCTCGGTGCTTTCACACGACCTTTGGTGCTCGGGGTGAAAATCGCCTTCGTGCTCCTATCTCAATCTTCAAAAGGAACTGGTGGGCTCCGGGCAAGGAGTCAGGAATGTTCTCACATATTTGGGAGCTCTGCTTTACGCAACCTCCCAGCAACTCGCCTTGGCTGGAAGGGATGAGCGATACTGAGGCAGTCAGCAAAACACCCACCTCGCGGGGCAGGGCTGGGGACTCTGCCCCGGCAGCGCTTCCCTGTGCAGCAGGCACCGGCACTCAGCCCCGGCACAGCCAGGAATACCCAGAGCTGCACGGAAACAGCTCCCGGTTCCCTGCCTCCATCCCAGCCCCAGCCAGGGGAGCTGTTCTCACAGTGCAGCCTCAGCGAGCTGCAGCCAGGGTGGGTTTGTGGGAAAGGGAACCCCATAAAATCCAGCAAAATTCATCTTTGTTCCACTGGGAACATAAAGTTACAACTGAGATGGCTTTTGCTGCTGTAAATCAGGAGTGGTGCTGCTGGAGTCTGGAGTCAGGCTGGAGGAGCTGAGCTCAGATGGGTAAATGTTTATCTGGCTGGAAGTTAACCCCGAGATCAGACTTCCAGAACAACTCATTGTGGGGTGAGAGGTCCCCAAACCCCCAACTCTGTATGCACACAAAGCCCTCCCCATCTGTCCCCAGGGCAGGGGGACACCTCTGTCCCCACCTGAGCAGCTTCTGCTTGTCCCCATGGCCAGGCAGGACAGGTCACCGTGGCTGGGCTGAGCCCTGGAGCCAGAGCCAGAGCAGGGCTCTGACACCCCCCTGGCACAGCAGGGGACGGGGACCTGCAGCTTCCAGCACCGGGAGATTCCTGCTGGGACTGGTTTGAACTGGAGCTGAAATTCTGCTGTAGGAGGACTCAGAATCAACACTGAATCAGAGCCATCCTGCTGAAGAAGGAGTTTGTGATGTGAAGGGAAGGAGTGCTGGAGAGATCCCAAAGGCTGATAAACCTTCAGCTTATCTGCACCTCATCTTAGAGGCCATCCTCAAACAGCACTGAAGAAATCCAAAACTCACCAAGCTGACACATTCCAGCATTTCCAAATCCTCTTCCCAGGGCTCCTTCCTCCCCACTCACAGGCCTCAGGTGCATCTTTAACATGGCCAGGAAAAGCAGAGGATGAAGAGGACGGAGGAGGAAAGGCCAGAGGTCTTTCACTGGTCAGAGCATTAATTAGAAAATACAGGGCTCCCCTTGGCATTTGATGGCCTAAATGGGAAACAGCTTCAGGCAGTTTGAGCACAGGGTGAAGGAGTTTGAATATTCCATGTTGGACACAGCTGGCCTGGGACACAGGGAGAGGCAGAGCTGCTCCTGTGAGCAGAATTCAAACTGGGCATTTCCTTTTCACTTGCTTAAAATGTCCCCAAAGGTGTATGACAAAATCCCTCCCCCCAGGCAGTGCCCAGAGCTGCCCAGCCCCAGGCCTGCAGTGCTGTCACACCTGGGGACTGCAGAGGGGACAGACCTTGGCCAAAACCATCCTGGAGCCCTTCTGGTGCCTCTGGGGTCACCTCCCTGCCCTGGCTCCTGGCCAGCCCAGCCCAACTCTGACTCCAGAGCTGGGGAAATGTTCATTTTCAGTCCTCGAGCCTTTATTACTACAGAATATCCAAAACAACACAGTTACAAAAGGAGTTCACGGAGAAATGTGAAGCAGCCTGTGTTTGAAATGCTCTGTGTCACCATACTGAGTCCAGTATAAAACAATGCATATTTATACATATAAAATACAAAAGGAACAACACAGAAATGTATAAACAAGGGTTGTGGAGGCCTCCGTGGTATTTACAGTCAGAGATGTGGCAGAGTCCATTCAGCAGGAGCTGTGGCTGTGTCTGGGAGAGTCTCTGTGCCAGAGAGGAGCTCAGAGCTGAGCTCAGCCCTGCTGGGAAAGCTCTGCAGGGTCTGTGGAGAGGCCTGGGCTGGCATCAGTCACTGCCAGGGCCACCAGCTCTGCTCTCTGCCCAGGCCTGGCAGCGTCGCTTCGTGTGCCCAGCTCTGAAACAGCAGCTCAGGCCCGGTGCCAGAAGGGAATAAAATATAATAAAAAATAATAATAATAATAATATTAATAATAACAACTCCACAGAGCCAAGTTCCACGTTCACAGGATGATCTCACAGCAGTCTGTGGCCCAGCCCCAGGGCCAGGGGGTTCAATTCAAGTCAAGGCAACAAGAGGGGGCACGGGGCTGAGTTCTGTGGGGTCACACGTGCCAGCTCGGAGAGAAGTCCCAGGAAGTGCTGCCTGCAGCTCTTTAGAGCTCCTTGAGGATGATCTGGAACTTGTTCTCTGCCTCTACCATGTCCAGCAGAAAGGCCATGTGGTTGCTGTAGTGCTGGATGATGTTGTTGTCCATGTTCACCAGGATCCTACAGAGAAAAAGAATGGCTGGATCAGATACAGCACATTGAGGGCAGCTCACCTTCCCCAGGTGAGGGGCTCAACCACTGTTGATCAATTAATTAATTAAAGCCATGGCACAACACAAGGGAGGGTCCAGCACAGAACAGTCACCAAAACCTGGGAACTCTGTCATGGCACAGTCAGGAATTCCAGGGAGGTGCTGGGACTCAGGGTCTGGCACTGCCCAGGGTCTGCCCCGTGATCCGGAATCTTCTGCATCCCAGCACCAGCCCCAGCCCTGGAGCCCAGCCCTGGCCCCCAACAGCTGCCCCACAGAGACTCTGGGGTACCCAAAACTTCACCAGCAGAGCTGATCCCTTTATCAGTGGCTGTGTCAGAGCAGGGAGCCAGAGAAGTCACCTGTGCCTCTTGTGCCGTGCTCCCATCTGATTTCTAAACCACAAACCATCCCAGGGATGCTGATCAGGAATCTGAACCCTGGATTGTTTCTCCAGACCAAACCTCACCAAGATCCAAAATTGTTCATTATTGCTCCTGAGTCACTCTGGGACCGAGTTCACCTGCTGAGCTCATCCCTGTGGAAGGGCCATGGCTGGGGCAGGTCCTGCCCTGCTGCCAGGCCAGGCAGCCCCACTGAGCCCCACGGGCTCTCAGCAGATGCAGATCTGCCCCTCAAGCTGTAATTACCAGGACAAGATTGTTTAGGGTGGAGCAATAGGATAAAATTATTGAAAATTAAATCTGGGGGAGCAGGAAGCTGGGCCTGACCCTGCCACCAGGCAGAGTGGAGATATCTCCAATCTCCCCACACTTCAGAAGTAGCTGCTGGCATGGGTCACGTCCAGCCTTCATTAAAACAGGTGTCAAAATTATTTATTTAATCTAATTTCCAGGTGTGGCCTTCCCTTTTCATGAGATACCTCTCTGCTCCTCCTGCCTGGTTTCCCTCCCAGTCATCACCAAACAACACTTGCTGCTTATCAGATCAAGGCATGAACAAAACCAAAGCCAGAGTGAGTGAGGTGGCCTCTCCCCTGAAGCCACCAGTGCTGCTCTTTTCCTTTGGGGAGAAAATTCCCATTTCTGGGGCAGCATCAGCAACAGGTGGAAGAACTCCTGACAAATTCAGATGCTCCCCATGGCCCATCCCTCATCCTGAGCCAGGAACATTCCAGCACTTTTTGGAGAAGCAAACACTGATCCCTCTCTGATAAGTTCTCCATAACCTCAAGCTTTTAGACTGGGACACAAAGGGTCACCATTAAACTCCCCAAACAATTCCACCTTCACCCAGCTTCCATCCCTTGGGAGACTTTACCCTCCTAACAAATACAATACAAACAAGCATTATCCCAAATCTTTAAAGGCCAGAAAGATCTGAGTTTTATATGCTCCAAATAGCAGAGCCTGACATGGCTCTACCTTTTATTATCTTGTTAAAATGCTCTTGGAGCCAATGGCAGGGGCTGGAGAGGACAGGTTTGGAGGCACAGCATAAAAGCAGATGAGAGATTAGCTCACCCTCTTTTGCACTTTTTGTAGACTTTATAAATGCTTTCTTCAGGAAGCCCATATTTTTCTGAAATCTGTGAGAGAAAACATGGCAAATCTTTGTACTTGTAAAGTGAAATTCCCATGATAAAAATCAAAGATAACACCCAGCCCATGTGTTCAGCAGCAAAGGGTTCAGTTTTACTCCAGAGAAAAAAACCATGAACATTCTCCTGGGCAAGTTCAGTTTTGGTCTCAGGGTGGCAGGAGTTTTGTAGGTTTTTGCCAAGCATTTTCCATGAAGGTTTTTGGCTCTCTCGGGTGAGGGATTGGGGAAGGAGAAGATGGCAAAGAATCCTCTGGGCTGACATTTTTCAAACACCCTATTTTTAAAAGTTTGTAAAACCACCAGAGCTTAAAGAGCAGCCATAAAGCCACCCCAAATCTGGGAGGTTTATTGTTTGTTTCCTTCCCAGCAGTCTCCAGAGAGGCTGGGTTATCAGAGATGCTGCTGATAACCATGACAGAAATATGTCCCTGTGCTCCTCAAACACGGCCAGGGAATTCCAGCACGAGGCCAGGGAGGGCTGTGGATCACACATCTCCAGCCTGGAGAATGGAAAAGGTGTTTGACAGTGGAAAATATGAATGTGCTGTCATAAGAGGAGACTTGCAGCAGGATCTGGATGGGGCAGGAGGTGTGATCCTCCCTCTGCAGCACAACACAGCCACGCCAGGAGCTCCTGGGAGAGCTCAGCTCCTGCTCCCACTTCCATTTCCATTCTCCTGGGAGAGCAGGCAGGAGAGATGAGCAGCCCACATCCAGCTCCCCCTCACCACCCCATTCCCTCCCATCTGCACTTTGTCCATCCCCCAGGGGCTCTGGGGACACTCACAGCTGTCCTGAGGCCCTGCAGGTCCGGGGTCTTCAACATGAGAGCATCAAACACCTCCTCGGCCTCCCTGCGCACGTAGAGCAGCACTGCAAGAGGACAGGGCAGCGTGCTCAGGGCCATTCCCAGCGCTCCCAGAGCCCTGGGGCCTCAGGGAATTCAGGATCCCAGGGTTACCTCTCTGGGGATCTTCATCCTTGCTGTGCTTCGGAGGGATGGGCTCGAAGTCGTCGGTGAAGGAGGCACCGCTGCGCTTCAGGGGCAGCCTGGGCCAGGGGGACACAACATTGTCAGCAGGGCAGAACAGTGAAAGCAAACAGAACAACTCCAGCTGCTGAACTTCTGACTGAACAGCCAATTAACAACCATCCAGCAATTAACTACTGGGTTGTAATTACAGCAGCAGAGTTGTAACTTCCTGCCTAAAGCCCACGGGCAGCTCAGGAGGGCCTGCAGAGGGTTTGGGGTCACCAAAAGCCTTCTGCACCCTCCTGGCACTGCTTCCCCACTGGTTTCCCCACACAGAGGGGGGCCCAGGCTGGGGCCACTTCATTCCAGTTTATTTTCCAGCCCCTGGGTGTTTGAACCCTTCAGTTGTGATCCTTTATTCTCCCTTTCAAACATTGTCTCCATGAGAGCAGCGGGGAGCAGCTCGTGTTGGAGTGACTCTGACAGGGACAGAAACGTGTCCATGGCCCCTCCCAGGACAAGGTTTAACTCATGTTCTGATTCTCAGGGCATCAGGGAGACACAGAGCTGTGTTATCCTGCCCCTGGGGGTATCCAGCAGCCCTGACATTCCCAAAGGGTGGGAACTGCTGCATCCTCACCTGTTTGCAGAGCTGGGAACAGCGGGAGGGAGCACCTGCAATGCAAAGGAAATGGATCTGAGAGTTTGCACAGCATCACTGCGTGCTGGAGAGGCTGGGGGGAGCCAACTTGGGCACACTTTAAACATCATTTCCCTCCTCCACACCCATCAGTTTTCCCAAACAATTAAACCCAAAAATCTGTTTCTCAGATTTGATATAAATTTGATATAAAGAACCTCCCCAGATGCCCTGCTTTTGACAAACTGAGGCAGTGGTTTCTGAGGCAGGGAACGCTGAGGAGCTCTGAAGGACACTGGACAGCAGAGAGTCAGGGGATGTCCCACCCACACAGGGACTGAGATGCTCACATTTTGCTAGAATTTATTTTCTACTGTTATGTTTGCTACCACTGCAGTCCTGTGTGGGAGCTGCAGGTGTGTAAAGCACAGGAATATCTGGCTGGAAGGAGCCTGGAGAGCTTTCCTGGCCCATCAGCCATCCCTGGAGGGGCGGAGGACTCACCGAGCCACACCTCTGCGGGGTGGAGAAGTGCACGTTGGGGATGAACAGCACCGGCTGCGTCTCCAGGTCGCTCTCGGGCCGCAGGAACGTGATCTCATTCCCTCTGAAGCCAGAGAGCAAACAGCCTTTCAGACCTACAGATGGAGAGTCCAGTTCATCTCAGCTCCCTCGGATCTGGGCCAGGGGAGCAATGCTGGGAACAGCCCAGGAGCCTGCAGCAGCTCCAGGGCGGCCCAAGGGAGCCCAGAACTGTTCCCAAAGCTTGGTGGGTGCTCAGAAAGGGCTTTGGGAGGCTGGGAAGGAGCCCAGCAGGGTCTGAGTGCAGGTCTGGAACAGGCAGATCCCTGGAAGGGAGCAGGGATTTCAGCTCAGGGCAGGGAACACACGCAGGCACTGACCATTGTTGTTGGAGTCCAGGCATTTTCCTTTCCTTCGGAACTGTTTCCTTTCATCATCCCTCATTTTCCTCTCTGCTCCCTGTGGGAAGATCCAGCAGAATTTAGGACAGTGACATTTCCAGCACTGGCAAGAGCTCTGTGACCAGCTCAGGGTGTGACACATTAAGGTGAAGCAGCCTCAGCTCAGAACTGGTCACCCCAGGGACCCTCCACAGCCCAAGCCAGGACTCTCTGACACTCAGGAATTAGAAAAGCAAAAACAAAATTTGCTTTTAAAAATGAAACACACAGACAAGAATAGCTGTGAGAATTTTTTCCATGGGAAGATACCTGAGACTGGAGAAGAACCTCCAAGGAAACTCTCATCTCTTTTGATATTTAACAACTGGTCAAAAATAGAGTCAAAAATGGAGTTTATGGTGAGACACAGTCACAGGTCTGGGCTGCTCTAGGCTCTCAGAATCTTTCTGGTTTATTCTTGGGGCCCCTGAGCAGCTGGGTGTTTGAAATGGTGGGAAAGGAGAGCTGTACCTTGTCACAGAAGATCTTGATCTGGCAGACAGCCCTGTGCACCAGCTGGCTGCTGCCACTGCCACAGTCGTAGGTGTCGATCTGCAGGTTCAGGGGGACACCCTTCACTCCCTTCTGCGAGGAGAAGTCTGTGCTCAGGCAGTTCACCCCAATAAACACCTGCAAGCAGGGACAGGGATCCTTGGTGCTGCAGCCTCAGCCAGCAGTGGGAGCAGTTGGTTTCCCACCTGAGCCTCTCCCCCCACACCTATTCCAGCTCTTTAGCTCAGCCTCTCCACTCCCAAAATCCTGCCTGGGGATGTTCTTGCTGATATTTCTGATCTTTCATTTGAAAGGGACCCTCAGACAGCAAAGCCCTGCAGGAAGGGAGGAGGACAAGGCTGCAGCCTCAGGAATTGCACAGCAGTGCTGCTTAAATAAATATTCATCCCACACTGAGCTCTTTTATCACCAGGAGGGAGTTAACTCCAGTGGGAACTCTGGAAGAAAAGCTGAGCACAGCTCTAATCCAAATTCTATCTCCAAACTGCCAATTCACTGGTGTGACCTTGGAATTCCCCTGGACCCTGGGGACAGATCTGCAGCTGGAGAAGCTCCCAGAGCTCTCTCAGCTGAGGATTTCAGCCCTGAAACCTGATGTCAGCTCCTAGGAAAGAAAACCTCTTCACTGTGGGGTGAAGGTTGATTGGAAGGAGAGAAGTAACAGGTGCCATGGACAACCCAAACTCAAATAGCTGAGTCCTGCTCCCAGCCCCTGACCCCTCCTGCCTCACTCCCAGCCCTCTGAAGTCTCACCTCTACCTGCCCCAGGCCAGTGCATGAGCAGAGTTTCTGCTAAGAGTTAAATCCAGTTTTGCTGAGGTGCCCCCAGGGCTTGCCACATACCTGACATATTTCCATTTCTGACAGCTCTGCCTTGAAGACATTTGTTAACCTCTTGGGTTGTAAAAGACCCAGGTTGCCTTTGGGCTTATTGAGATCCCAGAGGCAGGCAGGGTTTTCCCAAGCTTCAGAGACTTGGGGTATTTATGCTTTTCTCTTTTTTTCTTAGTTACTTCATCTGTTTTTCAATCCCCACTAGATACAAAGTGTTAATGAGAGACTCTGAGGAGATGCAGAGGAGACAGCAGAGCTGCAAAGACTTTGCTGTAATAAACTTTCTCTTGGTTTTAAGGTGAAAAGGGATCTTGTGACCTGCCTGGCTCCTTTCCACATCCCACAAGGCACAGCAGGGTCAGTCCTGTCTGCATCACCCAGCCTGGAAGGGGCTCTTTGTTCCCTGAGCTGGGGGTTATTTCAACAGGCTGCAGGTCCACGTGAGCAGAGCCCTGAATTGCTGCAAAACCCCTTCTTCAGAGTTATCCATCAGCACTAAGAAAACATCCCTGAGCCAGTCTGGGTGTACCCAGAGTGTTTATTAGCTCATGGCAGTGCTTAAACACACACCAAGGCACGGTGTCCTGCTGCTGTCCTGGCAGGCAAACTCTGCCTGGGGCCTGGCACTGAGGCTCTGTCCCTGGGCTGGCAGGAGGGAGCTGCACTTCTGCTGAGAACCATTCCCAGCTCCCCTCCACGGGCAGTTTGTACCTTGGCTTCCTCGTGGATGTTCCACACGAAGGACAGGGCGTTGTAGGCCAGCTCCTCGATGTTCTGCACCGTGTTGAAGTTCTCCTTGCAGTCAGCTGGAAGGCAGGGCAGGAGCAGTTCATGCTGGGGCTGAAACTGGTGACATTGCCCAGGCCTCCCACCCCCAAAGCCTGGCCCTGGCTGAGTCCCAGAGCCAGGGAAGCCCCCAGGAGTGGCAGCCCCTCGTACCCACGTCGATGACCCTCTGCTTGGCCGTGGGCTGCCGGGAGTGCCAGTGCTTCCAGAACTTCAGCTGCTCCGTGGGGATCTTCTCATTGTCAAACACGATCATCACCACGCTCTGCAACACAGCCCAGCTCAGCACAGAGCAGGGTCAGTGCCCTCCCACCCTGCACTGCCCCCAGGACCATGTGAAACATGAAATTTTACACTGGGGAAGCTGAGGAGGGCAAGGGAAGGGGGGTGGGCTCAGCCATTTGGCACATTCATCTCGGGGTTTGCTGGCCACACATCCCAGGAGCGGGATGGGGACCCTGAACCTGGCTCAGAGCTCAGAGCAGGGCCCCACTGGCCCTTTGTGCATCCCTGAGCTGCTGTGACAGGTCCCAGCTGCCACAGAGGCTCTGCAGTGCAGCACAGGATTATCCTGTGGGGCTGAATCCATCCCATTCATCCCTTTAAGCCAACATGAGCCACAAAGCCATTACTGCTCGTGCTCAGCTCTGTTCCCAGGCCAGTGGAGCTGCTGGATGTCCCATTCCAGAGCTGTCAGCACAGCTGTCAGCCTGTCTCTGACTCTTACCTTCACTTTATTTGAGGACAAGTGCAAACATTTGCTGTCTCCAGCTGTCCGCAGTGTGATGGGGTAGAACTGTCCTTTGTTGAGGTAGGCCATGGGAGAGTCCCCAGATTTGATGTGAATGGCTTTGGGTGACCCCAGAGTGTATTCAAAGTCACTTGGATGGAACAAAGAGAGAAGGATGAATAAGCACACGCTGCTGTTTCACTGCAAAAGCAAAACAGAGCCCCAGGAGCCTCCACCCCGCGGGTTACAGGCTCCAGTTTCTGCTCCATTCCCCACCTCACACACCCTGACACAGCACAGCACATTCTGATCCTCCCCAACACCCTGGGGAGCAGCACTGCTCCAACAGCCTCATTTTACCCCTTGGTTTTGGCTTTCAAACCCCTGGATGTGACTGCAGCCAGTATTTTTGTGTGGATGGCAAGAGAACCATTGCTCAACCAGCAGCCTACAGCAAAACACACAAAAATGGGTACCTGTGATGAGACTTTTACAGCATCCTAAACTCAGGTTCCTGTCTCCAAATCCATCCCTGTAACTGGCTGAGCCAGGAAGACTCTCCCTTAATGGTCCTGTAGAAAAAGGACCTGCAGGACATCAACACCTGCTTGGTTGTGCACAACTGGACTCAGAATCCCAGCTCGTGGCACTCTCAGTGTGATGGGCACCAACTTTAATCTTTACAGAAAAGCTTTGCAGTGGCACACAAGTGTCATGGCTGGCAAGGGAATTTGAAAGAGCCTGAATTCAGAAGCTCTTGTGCCTTCACCAGCAGCTGTGAGCACTGAAACCAGGAGGCCACAGCTGGTTTCTGCTGTGAGGAATCCGTGCAAGCCACCACCTGTACAGGAGCCTTCACTCAGACCCTTCAAGTGCCCTGTTTAGTCACCAACCCATCTTCTTCCTGCTCCACCTCCTGTGATGCCATCTCTGAAGATGGGCTTGGCAGCTCCTCTTATCTGGAGCCAGGAGAGCCAGAGAACTTCAGTGCACAAATAAACAGTGAGCAGGGAGCCTCTGGCTCAGGAGACGCTGCTGTCTGTGTGAACATCCCCACGTCTGACAGCTGAGTCACACAGTCAGCTGACTCAGGAGGCAAATAAAAAGTGGGAGGTGAAATAATGTTACCTGCTGGGAGGTTTGATTTGGTATCTGGAGCAGCAAAGCTCTGCCTGGCAGAGGGGTGGAAAGGAGGAAGAAATCCCTCTCATGTTTTAGGAATGAGAGGCAGTGGCACCCTCTAAAATCAAGGCTGACTAACAGAGCTAAGTGAGAACCTAAGCCTTAGATTAGGGGAGGCTGATTATCACCCTCATGCTCTGCCAGCCTCCTTTTCCCTGTCATTTGTCCCATTCCATGGCCTGTGGGAAGATGGTGCAGCCACCTGGATCCCTCTGTGTCACCCACCTGGGAAGGGGCTGTCACCCTGGGATGTGACAGCAGCTGGCCCTGCACTGACCCCAGCCTGGGCACAGAACAATCAATCCCTGCTCTGGGTCTCAAAGCTCACGGGATCTGCAGTTTGCACTGCCAGGGCTGCACTGGGGATGGGGAGGGGATGCAGGAGAGAGGCAGAGCCAAGAGCTCCCTGGAATCCCCAAGCCCCTGGATTGCTGTTACCTCTTCACTCCGTCCGTGGGGAAGCTCTCGGGGCAGGGTGGCTCTGGCTGGGGTTTGAGGATGTCACTGAAGAGCAGCGTCTGCAGACAAGAGCAAACACAAAAACAGAAACTCTCATTGCTTTGTCCATCCACCTTCTCCCAGACACCACACCAGACAAAACAGACCCTCACTGCTTCCAAAACCAACACAACAGGAGTGGCACCAAGCTTCCAACACAAAAGCAAAGCTCTCAGTGCCCCCAGATGAATCCCCAGCCCCAGCCCTGACCTCCTGGGGATCCTCCTTGAAGGTGCTGTCTGGCTGCCAGCGCTGCTGCGCGGGGGCCATGGGCAGGCTCTCGAACAGCGAGTTCAGGGAGCTGCTGTCGTACACGTCCCCCGGGGCCACCAGGAAGTTTTCTGGGGTGGTTTCCAGCTTGCTGGTGCCTGGAGGGAGCAGGGCTGCCTTGTGAGGAGCAGGGACACCTTCGAGACTCAGGCCATTCTTCTTGGGGGGCTCGCAGAACTCCTGGGCCATGGAGACGTTTTCTGACAGGAGCTTCATGAGATGGGCTGAGCCATCGAAGGAGGGGATCTCAGGCTCATAATCCATCCCGTGGCAGTGCCTGCTGGAGAGAGGTCCTGGCTCAGAGTGGCACCCCCAGCACGGTGTGGCAGTGCCTGCATTGCTGCTGACCCTGAGTCAGCCCCAGCAGCTCCTGGGGGATCTCCACCCACAGCTCCCAGGGCACTCAGCAAGAGCCAGAGGTGCTCAGCAGATAAGGGATGATCACAGGGAGTCAGGGAACACGGTTTGGGCTTGGGCTGGGGCTGCACATCCAGGGTCTTCTTCCACTGTTGCTTTATTTAGGCCATCACACACTCAGAGCAGCAGGGGTGATAAGAAATGTAACTGCTGTGTGAGCTGTCCATTATAAATCTATTTATGGCTCATTGATGCTGCAAGTTGATTTTTTTATATCCTTTTTTAAAGGAAAAATAAATTATTGTACAAACTCACAAACTCCAGCAACTTAGGAAGCAAAAACCAAAACCAGGATCAGTTTACTTCTTAGGAAGCAAAAACCAAAACCAGGATCAGTTTACTTCTTAGGAAGCAAGAACCAAAACTTAACTCAGTTTACTTCTGAAGAAATGAAGTATCACTTGAAGTTTATTCTGTCAAGTGGTTAAAAACTGACAGTGCCAAAGTACACAGCATCCAGGAAGGGGAACTGAACTCAGAGTGGCAAATGAGCCATTAATTTAATAGCTAATTATCTAAAAACCTCAAAGGACAAATGGGAGTCACTGGAACAGAATCCTGGGAGAGTGGAACAGAGATTCTCATCAGCCCAGGGAGTGAACAAGGATTTGGCCATTCCCTTCTTGCTGCCAGTGCTCAATCCTTCTGCCCTTTGCAATTGGCACAAAATAGGAAATAAAGGCAATTTCTTCAGCTGCTGCAAATCAGCACAACCCCTCTGAACACAGCCAGCCACATGCTCAGGTGTGTAAATGGGTGTAGCTCCATTTATACCTGCTTGGGACCTGGCCTAAAGAATTTTAATGTGTGTCTCAGGGTTAATGAGCTGCACTGTTGCTGGTAATAACACCGTGCTTTGATGTCTATTTTCTGCAAGCTCAGAGCCCCATCCTGCATTTCAGCAGCTGCAGGAGAGTGAGGCAGCTCCAGAGAGCAGGAACTGAAGCCAACCTCTTTGCCAGGTCATTGCGTCCCATCATCCCAGCCGGGAGAATCCTCTTCTCCTTCGGGACCTAGGACAAGGCAGAGCAAAGAGTTGGGTCAGTGGTGGATTTTATTCATGGAAAACAGAGCAGAATGAGCAAGTGAAGTCTCCCAGACAAAACCCCAGAGTTAATAACAAAGAGCAGAGCTGGGCTCTCCCCTGGGCTGCTGCTGGCTTCCCAAATAACCTTGGACAAGCCACAGCAGCTTGTTCTGGGTCCTTAAAAAACACCCAAGTGAGTGGAAACATCATTCCTATTGCTCCCAGTCAGGGATAAATCAAATCCTCATTTCTCAGAGCTCCATCCACAGCAGTGCTGGGAGAATAAAACCTGTGGGGTCTGTTCCAGCCCAGCAGCCCTCGAAGCACTGCTGCTCCTTGTGGGTAAAATAAGACTCAAACCAAAACCTGGCTTCAGGCTCTCCAGAAGTTCTGGATTCCCTCAAAATGGTGTTTTGTGCCTCAGTTTACCACTGGGGATACTGGTGGCACCGTGTGGTGTTGGATAAACAACTCAGGGAGCTCAGTGGAGAGGTTCCCTCCTAAGGTGGTCCAGGTTTTACACAATTCTCCACCTTTTTCCCCTTTTTTGCCCCTTTTTTGCCCCAGCCAGGGGCTCTCACCATGTAGTAGTCGTAGAGGAGGCTGAGGGCGGCCACGCTGTCGTCGTCCCCGTTCACCCTCATCATGGCCTTGGTGGCTGCAGTCAGGGGGTTCTCCAGGTAGCTTTTCCAGGCTTCATCTTCGCTGGTGTAGGGGAATTTCTGGAAGTTCATGGTGTCATTCTTCATCAGACGCACGGATCTAAAACTGAGGGGAACGGGAATGAGGGAGGAGCGTTTCCCCCAGAGATTTCCAGGAACACAGCAAAGGCTTCCCAAAGGCTCTGTGGGATGGGGGAGGGATGTTCTCCTGGTCCTGAACTCCCAGAGACTTTGGGATCACCACCTCCATACAAAATCAGGCCAGAGCCTCTCCAGGGGCTGCTGCTCCCTTCTCCTGCCCAGGGAGACAAAACCTCATCAGCTGCTCCTTCCTCCAGTGCCACCCTGCACTGTCACAGGGTGCTGGGCACTAAAAAGGGATCAGGGAAGAGTTTTCCCTTGGATGTGGAGCTCCAGGCCAGCACAGCCCACAGTCAGACACAGGCACTCAGTGCCCACATGAACCTCATCATTTTCCTTTGCTGCAGTTCATGGTTTTTAAATTATTTTTTCCCAATCATTTGTAGATGATTTTACTCAGAGGGAAGCAGACAGGCAGATTGCAACCCCCTCCCTTCCACTAAAAAATTCCTGACTGAGGTGAGGCTCGTGGGACTACGTGAGAATCAACACAGCAAAATAAAGCCCTGCCTGTCCTCACTTCTGGCACTTTCTCCAGGCCTCTCCATCTTATGTTAATAAACTGTCAGACACTTAATTACCCAAACACTGGTCATCTTTCCTTTTCCTCCAGCAAACCCTGCCAGCAGCCAGCCCAGCAGTGCCCCTGTGCATTCCCTGGGAGCTTGGAATCATGGAATTGTTTAGGTTGGAAAAGATCATCGAGTCCAACCTTTGACTGGATCCCACCACGTCCACAGAGGCTGAGCCTTGCTCCTGTCACACCTCCCTGTCACCTGCAGCTGGTGTCACCACCACAGCTCACACCATTCACCACAAAACAACATCTCCATGCACAAAAATTCCCTTTTCCTCAAAGTAGAAATGTCCAGGAAGGGCAAGGCTGGGTTTTATTAGCAGAAAGGTTTAAAAAGCTTCTTTAAATCTGAAAAGTTGCCAAGAGCTGACTGGAGTTAAACCATGACATCACCTGCTGATGATTTTTCATAGAAAGGCAAAGGAAACCTTCAGGATTACAGCAATGAATGCTACAATTTAATGACATTTTTATAAGGAATATGTTGTTTTCATCAAGCCACTCTCCATGTGTTTATAGTAAGTCCTGGTCTAGACTTTTAAGTGAATCATTCATAGAACAATAATTCTTGTTGGAAGGAACCTGGCATTCCTGGAACTCCCCGTGGTTGCTCTGTCACCAGGCACTGCCACCCTGCACCAAAAACACATTAAACTGTGCAGGGTGGCTTGGGATGCTCCTGGGTCAGACTCCAGAGCTCTCCTTGGCTCAGATCCCTGCTCTGATGCCTCACAAACAAATTACAGCACTTTGCAGGTCAGGAATTACAGCTGATTTTTTTTCCATGAGGCCACCAAGGGCTGTTTCTGCTGTCCTGGTCACCTTTTCCTTAAGGAATCTTTTTCTTTTCCCTCCACCCCTGAGCTGCACCAGCCCTGCAGGTGGCTTGAGGCTCCTGATCCTGCTGCTCTCTGTGCCCAGGGTTGGGCTGGCACTGGGATAACGGGACTGAGCCTGCTGCTCCCCAGCTCTGCCCAGCCCCAGTTTCACCCAGCAGGTGTTTTTTGGGAGTTTTGTTGTCTTTAGAGCTCCTCAGCAGCCCTGGCTCCCTCCTCCCTGTGCTGCTGTCTCTGAGCAGGGCCATGGGAATGACTCAGATTTCGGAGCTGGGGCTGTTTGGTCCTGTCTGGACAGGAATCCTCAGCCACTCTCAATCCCATCCTCTCGAGGGATGAGGCAGAGCTGGAGCTCAGGGTGAGACTCAGCCCCTGTCACTGGCAGAGATAAACACAGCAGGGCAGGACAGGGCAACAAAGCTTTCAGGAGCTTAAAAAAGCACCGATGTTAGGAGGAGAAATGCTTGGCAGATTTATTCTCCCTCAACTAAAACATTCCTTGTGTGATTCCCTTCTGCCTCCCTGCCCTCACCTCTGCTGGGGGAAGCCATGGGATGAGGAATTCTGCAGAAAGCAAAGGCACTTCCCTGGCCATGCCCTGAGCCCAGCCAGAGCATGGGCACACATTGCCCGTGGTGCTCCTGGCACAAGAGTCCAGCAGGGACAGCAGGATGGGCACAGCAGGAGGGGCACAGCAGGATGGGGACAGCAGGAGGGGCACAGCAGGATGGGGACAGCAGGATGGGCACAGCAGGAGGGGCACAGCAGGATGGGCACAGCAGGAGGGGCAGAGCAGGATGGGGACAGCAGGATGGGGACAGCAGGATGGGGACAGCAGGATGGGCACAGCAGGATGGGGACAGCAGGATGGGGACAGCAGGAGGGGCACAGCAGGATGGGGACAGCAGGATGGGGACAGCAGGATGGGCACAGGAGGATGGGGACAGCAGGATGGGGACAGCAGGAGGGGCACAGCAGGATGGGCACAGCAGGATGGGCAGAGCAGGATGGGGACAGCAGGAGGGGGACAGCAGGATGGGCACAGCAGGATGGGGACAGCAGGATGGGCAGAGCAGGATGGGGACAGCAGGAGGGGGACAGCAGGAGGGGGACAGCAGGAGGGGGACAGCAGGAGGGGCAGAGCAGGATGGGCACAGCAGGATGGGGACAGCAGGATGGGGACAGCAGGATGGGGACAGCAGGATGGGGACAGCAGGAGGGGCACAGCAGGATGGGGACAGCAGGATGGGGACAGCAGGATGGGGACAGCAGGATGGGGACAGCAGGATGGGCACAGCAGCATCTCAGCTGCTCCAGCAGCTTCCTGGTGCTCAGAGGCCCCCAAAGTGAGAGCAGCTGCTCCATGCTCTGGGAACTGCACTGGTCCCAGCAAGGCTGGGGCTCACCCAGCTGAGGAGTGGCACAAATGACAGGAATTGCGCCTTTATCCCAGCTTGTTTCTGTTCCAGAGATCCCTGGGAGGTGCTGGGATGTGTTCCTGGAGCTGTGTGCATCCCTCAGAACCAGCCTGCAGGGGAGTCAGGGAACCTCCACCCCATTTACTGTCCCCAGAGCTCAGCCCTGCTCTGACCCTGTTCCCAAAGGTCACCAGGGCTGCCCAGTACCTGCAGAGGGAGGGTGACTGGAGATAAGCAGTGCTGACATGTCTGAGGCACCTTTTTGACACCAGGACCTACAGGACACTGTCATCACTTTGCTCCCCCAGATGCCATCAGCAGCCTCTGTGCAGCACAGCTTCAGGAAAGATCCACCCAAATCCAGATCCAAACACAGCTGAACTTTACTTTCCTCGCTGCCTGTGATGCCCCCTGCACGTGGCCAGGCCGTGTTTGCCCATTCCAAGCTCCCAGCTCTGTTTGGCAAAGCCAGAGCTCCTTTCCCTGGCCAGGGAAACACAAACACAGGGAGCAGAGCAGGATTTGGGGCAGGGAGCAGTCTGTTTGTTTCCAAACACTTGGGAGTGTGACACAAGGTGATCCCAGCCCCTTTCCCGCTCCATCTCTGTTTCCCCGGTTTCTCCTGGTGATGATAAACACTCAGGGCTGTGCTGGGACAGAAGAACATGCCCAAAGGGTCCAGGTGGGGACATCAGCCAAGCAGGAAAGATCCCTTGTGTTCCCTCTGCCTTTCTGGGTTTCTGTGGGAGGCTTTGCTGCCCTTTGAGCTTTGTGTTGCTGCCTTTGTTCTCTCCACTACACCTGATTAAGCCTCCAACCTAAATATTGGCCATGCCAGATGCTGGTGGCTACAGAGCAGCATCAAATTGTCAAAGCAGCAGGGAATCCACGGTGAGCAGGAATTCAGAGCCACAGAACAGAGATCCTGGCCCTGAGGAGCTCAGGGATGCCCCAGGCAGCTCCTGTGGGGGTTTCATCAGCTCTGGGTTTGGGCATCTCCTCTCTTGAAACAGCCCTGGTGTTCCCCAAGTTCCTGTCAGAAATCCAGGGGAGGATCAGCACTGCCCTGGACAGGGCAAGGCCAGCAGGATGGGCAGAGATTTCAGCCTGTAAACCCCTGTCAGGAACACAACATCCCCAGAGTGGCCTCATCACTGAAGCCAAACCTCTCAGCTAAATTGTGATTTTGTAATTTCTTTGCAGGTTTAATAAACAAGCACACCTGAAGACAAGGTGACAGCACAGCCAGCAGCGAGTGCACTGTCACCAGCCCACTCACACAGCCAGGAAAAAATCCAAACAGAGACAGAACCAGGAAAAAAACCACAGAAAGAAACACAACAAACACAGACTAAGGATGAAAAACACTGCTGGGGTGCCAAGCACAACACGGTGTCAATCCACAGGAGACCATGATGTATCTCATGGCCCAGGAGCTGCACTGCCTACAGGAGATTTTCTGGGATATTTTCTCTGGCAGCTGGGGAACAATGTGGGCTCTGTCCTGGGTTTGTGCAGGGGCATTTCACCCTCAGCCCCAGGGTTAACACAGCTCAGCCACTGAAGATTCCCAGCAATGCTTCACCCACAGGAGCTTCTCCTTCCCTGGGTCCTGTGTGGCACAGGAGGGACCCAGGGCCCCCACCCCAGCCAGCCTGGGGCAGCGATGAACCCTTCTGGGAACATTTGGGAACATTTGGGAACCCTTTTGGGAACATTTGGGAACCCTTTTGGGAACATTTGGGAACATTTGGGAACATTTGGGAACATTTGGGAACCCTTTTGGGAACATTTGGGAACATTTGGGAACCCTTTTGGGAACATTTGGGAACATTTGGGAACATTTGGGAACATTTGGGAACCCTTTTGGGAACCCTTTTGGGAACCCTTTTGGGAACATTTGGGAACCCTTTTGGGAACATTTGGGAACCCTTTTGGGAACCCTTTTGGGAACCCTTTTGGGAACATTTGGGAACCCTTTTGGGAACCCTTTTGGGAACCCTTTTGGGAACATTTGGGAACCCTTTTGGGAAGTGTTTCCTGATTCCCAAAGGGGCTCAGTGATGAAGCTGGGCTGGGCTGGGCTCTGGATCCCCCAGCCCAGCAGATCCAGCTGGGAAGCTCTGCAGGCTGATCTGTGACACCTCCCCAGGGGCTGGTGCTGCCTGGGGAATGTGCAGGGATCCCCTTTCTCCTGACCCTCTTGGATTATTTACCAAAAAACCCCAAACCAGCTCAAATATTTGTCCCACACCAGCCTAACTCCTGCTTTTGTAGCTCTTTATTATCACAGCACAAGGGCCTGAGGACAGGGATTGACACTGAAATGCCTCATCCTGGGCTGTTCAGCAAAGAGGAGAGAACAGAAGCAGCCCTGAAGCTCTGCTGTAAATCCCAGCAGCACTGCAGGGTTCCTGAGACCATCCAGGGGGACAGCAGCTGGGATTTACCCGATAACATCACCCTGGAGGGATCCAGCCACCCCATCCCATCACAGAGCAGTCCTGCTGCACTGCCTCCCCTGCCCAGCACAACAAATTACAGCACAGAATCTGTTTGCATTTGGGAATTACGGCTGATTTTTTTTTCCAGATGCAGTTTCTGATGTCAGGTGGCTCCGTTTTGGGGTGTCCTGAGTTTCAGGGATATCTGACTCCAAAGGGAGACACAAAAACAGGCCCTGAGCATCTGCTCCCACCTGGCACTTCTGAAATATTGCTGAAAACCTCGCTGTCATTCCTATTTCCACTGTGGACAGATAAAGACACTTTATGTGCAGTTATTCCTGGACACAACCCCTCACTGTACCAACACATCACACTTTGCACTGAGGCTCCCAGTCCTTCACCCACCAAAAATGACACAGATAATTTTGGTATATTCTCTAACTCCAACAGTTATGACTTTTAAATAAAATAAATTTTTAAATATTCACAGTTTTACAAGACTTGGATTTAAAACTCACCAGTGGTAGGCGTAATACACAAACTTCTGCAACAAAATTTGTTTCTTTTTTACTGCTCTTCAGGCAATGTGGTTTTTGAAGCCAGTTCTGGGTTATCTGTGCTTAGAACAAAGCCCAGTTTTACTCAAGGTTCTCTGCTTCCCTCAGCACATCCTGCTGCAGTGACACACTGAGGATGTCACACATTTCTGAGGAAGCTGTGATAAGGAGAGCAGAGATTGGAGGTTTCAGCCTCAGAGTTCTGCTCTGTCTCAGGACAGTGGGACAATCCAGGGATGTGCTGACCCCTCCCTGCTGCCCTGAGCAGGCAGAGCTCAGGCCTGGCACGGGCTCTGTGCCCTGCTGAAGGTGGGACAGGTGGATCCTGTTGCCCAAGAGGCTCCAGGAAGCTGTTCCAGGGCAGGACACTTGACAGGAGGCTCACATGGAGCAGCTGCTCCCTGCCCTGCCCCTGTTCCACGCTCTGCCAGCAGCTCTTCCCCCTCAGCTGCCCTGCAGAGCACAGCTGGGCTCTCCCCCTGTGCTTTTCCCTCTCTCTTCCCATCCTGGAGCAATCTCAGCTGCCCAGAGGTTCACTCTGTCCCTGCCCTTCACGTGCTCTGATCCAGTGCTGTGAGCACAGGGCCCTTTGCTTTGCTGTTTAACAGCAAAAACAAGCCCAGCACAAAGTGCTTCAGCCAGAGTTTCTGCCAAGCAAACCTGATTCACCCCATAAAATCAGGCATTTCTGCAGAGCTCCCACTGCCAGGGCAGAGGGATGGAGAGGAACAAGAGCAGAGCAGGAGGCTCAGGGTCAGTGCTGGGTGCTCTCAGCACTCGAGGTGGGAACACACCAGGGACAGGGATGGGTTTTGGATCAGCCTCACCCCCATAATCAGAGCTACAGCCAGAACAGCACTGACACCTAAAGGGACAAGAAATGAACCATCACAGAACCCTGGAGAGGTTTGGGTTGGGCTGGAAGGGACCATCCAGTGCCACCCCTGCCATGGCAGGGACATTTCCACTGTCCCAGGAGCTCCCAGCCCTGTCCAGCCTGGCCTTGGGCACTGCCAGGGACCCAGGGACAGCCCCAGCTGCTCTGGGCACCTCTGCCAGGGCCTCCTCACCTTCCCAGGGAGGAATTCCTTCCCCACATCCCTCTGAACCCCGATCTCTGCCATATTTCTAATCCTCCAAGCCTTGGAAACTTGGCTGTGAGCAATGGAATATAATCACATGTTCAATAATGAGTTCCACTGATTAACATTTTTCAGCTGTTGCTTTTTTCCTCCTTGAGCACACACAATTCCAGGATCCCTGGCACTCAGCTGATCCCAAGGGCTGGCAGGTGCAATCCAGGTGCATTTTTGGATGAATATTTTACACAGATGAACAATTCATCAACAAATCCCAGCCGGATCTAAGCAGGAGCAGATCCTCCTCAGAGGAACTGGTTTCATTCTGCAAATTTCCCTGGAATCACTCCCATGGACCAAGCAGCCGAAAATGTGACCCAAAGCATCAAAGCAGAGATCCTGTGCAAATGTTGATTCACTCCTGCTTTGAGTCTGGAGTTTATTCAGAGGGATTTTACTCCTTTGTTGGGAATTGCATAGAAGTTATTTGATTGTTGTTTCTTTAATTTACAAATCTCTTTTTCTCTTTACATAACTTAAAAAAAAAAAAAAAATAAAAAGTCCAAGCCAGCCTCCCTTGCTCCAGCACGGTTATCCCTTGTGTGCTTTGCTGCCAGGATTTTATAAAAGGGCTTTAACTTTTCATTCACCAGGAGCATAACTCAAGTTTTAATAACACACCTTATGCATGACAAAAATTTGCTTCTGGCGATCATGGTTTCGACCACAAAACCACAACTGGGAGTAACTCCTGGTTAACTCCTTCCAGCCCACGCACGGCAGAGTTAGACACAGTTTAGAAGAGCATGGAAATCAGCAGTTAGAATATTTTATAATAGGCAAAACATCTCCCCCTCCCAGGCCACGCTGCTCCCTTCCCGGTCACATCTGGGAAATTCAAGTCCCAAAGGGAGAGGTGGGGACAGCGAGAGTGAGAAATGGGGATAGCGCAGCTCGGAAATATCGGCCACATCTGGGCAGATGTTCCCGGCTCAGACTGGGGGTGGCAGGAGAAATGGGGATAGCGCAGCTCGGAAATATCGGCCACATCTGGGCAGATGTTCCCGGCTCAGGCTGGGGGTGGCAGGAGCAGCGTGCGGGGCACCGAGAGCGCTCCGAGGCTGCTGCCGGAGCCTGCAGAGCTCCACCCCGGTGATTATCCCGAAATTCGCAGCTCTCTGAGAGGCTTTAGCAGCCTCTTCTCAGCTTCCTGCCCCGGAGAGTAAACCCAGGGCTGAAATTTTCCCTGGGCTTTCGGTCCCACGAAATTCCAGCTCCCTTATCTCCCGCCGGGAGCCCTGGGGAGCTTTCGGGGATCTCCTGGAGCTCATTGAGAGCTGAAATATTCCCCCAGGCCCTGCCCGGCCCTGGCCCCGGCCGCCCGCTCCTCCAGACGCGTTTAATCCCCACTGAAATAAAGCTAAAAGATTTTAAAAATTAGGTTTTTTTTAAAAAAAGACACCAAAGTTTTCAAAGCTCTGCAGACGTGTCCTCCCAAAGGATGAATTTCTGCAGAAAGCGCGCACGGAGCCCTTGGCTTTTGGGGGTGTCTCCATCCCAGGGAAGATCAGGGTGACGCTGCAGTGACTATTCCCTAACCGAGGGAAGATCAGGGTGATGCTGCTGACTGTTCCCCCATCCCAGGGAAGGTCAGGGTGACGCTGCTGACTGTTCCTAACCCAGGGAAGCTCAGGGTGATGCTGCTGACTGTTCCCCATCCCTGATTAGGTCAGGGTGATGCTGCAGTGACTGTTCTCCCATGACTGTTCCCATCCCTGGTTAGCTCAGGGTGATGCTGCTGGCTCTGTTCCCCCATCCCTGGTTAGCTCAGGGTGATGCTGCTGACTGTTCCCCCATCCCAGGGAAGGTGAGGGTGATGCTCCTGACTGTTCCCATCCCTGGGAGGGTCAGGGTGATGCTGCTGACTGTTCCTATCCCTGGTTAGCTCAGGGTGATGCTGCAGTGACTGTTCCCATCCCTGGTTAGCTCAGGGTGATGCTGCAGTGACTGTTCCTAACCCTGGTTAGCTCAGGGTGATGCTCCTGACTCTTCCCCATCCCTGGTTAGGTCAGGGTGATGCTGCTGACTGTTCTCCCATGACTGTTCCCATCCCTGGTTAGCTCAGGGTGATGCTGCTGGCTCTGTTCCCCCATCCCTGGTTAGCTCAGGGTGATGCTCCTGACTGTTCCCATCCCTGGTTAGCTCAGGGTGACGCTGCTGCCTCTGTTCCCCCATCCCCGGGCAGGCTCAGGGGTTAACAGCCCGTTAGAGAGGCAGAAGCAGCAGCCGTGTAATTCCCCGGGCCGTAATTAGCGATAAATCCATCAATGGTAATTAGCGATAAATCCATCAATCGCACACACTCCATGAGCCAAGCCCTCGCTCTCAAACCGACCCATTTATTGCTTAGAAATCACCCAAAAACTTCCGAAAGGGGAAATTTCAATCACAGATTTTCCATCAATCCGAGCAGATTGATCCCATGATTTACATAAAATAATAATTACTGGGTTTTTAATTAGGAGGAGATCGGCTGACACAGCAGCTCTGTCAGGCTTGTAAACACACACAGGCGTGTGGTTTTCTCCCAAAAAACACCTTGGAAGCACCAGATCCCTACACAGATATATAACATTTCTATTTCTTGATAAATATTTTAAAGCACAAATCCTTCATTGGGGTTCTAAACCGATTTGGCACCGATTGACAGCAGAATTTCGCAGCTTTTTTTCGCTGTTCCCCACACCCTGTCACACCAATCTGATATTTGGTGTTTATTTCAGAGGTTTTGTGCTGATACCATCAGCATCCAAAACTCCAAAATATTCTGGGGGTGCCCAGATTAGAAATGAGAGTTGATAGGTGTTAAAAGCTTTTTCTTATTTTAAAAAATTTAAATTATTTGATCAGGTCATAGTGTGAATTCATTTACTTAACAATAACACTCAAACAAACAAACAACAAAGACACCCAAAAACCAAATCGCAAAACAAACAAAAAAAAAAAAACCAAAGAAAGGGGGAAAAAACTTCCACCCAAACTGAAAAAAAAATTAAAAAATCATAAAATTCCAAGCAAAACCAACAAAAAATATATACAACAATCCTCACCCCTAGAAAATAGAGATTGGTAAATAGTTTGGAAGGTTTTTTCTTAAAATAAAGAAAATTAAAGTAGATTCCTGTAGCTCCTGTTAGATTTTGCTGGACAGAGACAGAGCAGATTCTCTCCGGATAGAAACCCCATGTGTCAGTTTGACTGGGGATAAAAAAGTAACCAGGATTGTGTTTTTAACAAGTCCCAATTAAAAAAAAGGAGTGATTAGTGATTCCTAAGAAGCATTGATTCCTAAAAGTGATTTGATTCCTAAGAAGCACTGATTCCTAAAAGTGATTTGATTCCTAAAAGCGATTGATTCTTAAAAGTGATTAATTCCTAAAAGTGACTGATTCTTAAAAGTGATTGATTCTTAAAAGTGATTAGTTCCTAAGAAGTGATTGATTCCTAAAAGTGACTGATTCTTAAAAGTGATTGATTCTTAAAAGTGATTAATTCCTAAGAAGTGATTGATTCCTAAAAGCGATTGATTCCTAAAAGTGATTAATTCCTAAAAGTGATTGATTCTTAAGAAGCGATTAATTCCTAAAAGCGATTAATTCCTAAGAAGCGATTGATTCCTAAGAAGTGATTAATTCCTAAAAGTGATTAATTCCTAAGAAGCGATTGATTCCTAAGAAGTGATTAATTCCTAAAAGTGATGAATTCCTAAAAGTGATTAATTCCTAAAAGCGATTAATTCCTAAGAAGTGATTGATTCCTAAGAAGTGATTGATTCCTAAGAAGTGATGAATTCCTAAAAGCGATTAATTCCTAAAAGCGACTAATTCCTAAGAAGCGATTAACTCCTAAAAGTGATTAACTCCTAAAAGTGATTTATCCCCGGAGCAGCAGCAGCTCAGGCAGGGAATCACAAAAACCCATCCCATTCTTCCCTCCCTTTCCCACCAGGGGAGCAACCCCGAACTCTCCTCCAAACCCGGCAGCGAGCAAAAGGCTAAAAAAAAAGAGAATAAAAGCATCACTTACTCCAGTTCATTGGACATATTTCGGCGGTGGCCGGAGAGCAGGGCAGCGCAGGGCTGTGCTGGGGCTCTTCACACTCCCATTCCCTGCGAGGTGTTTGATTTATGGAGAGCAGAGCGCAGGTGGGGCGGTACAGCCCGGATTGGCTGCAGGGACAGGTGCCCTGGGACAGGTACACCCAGACAGGTGCACAGTAACCCTGTCCCTGCCGGAAAAAGCCCCAGGGGAGACACGATCAAGGGGTGGAATCAAGGATTCAGCGCTGGGATAATGAGTTTCAGTTTGGTGGATGTGTTCCATGGTTTGCCGTGCCAAGGAGTTGGTATTTGTAAGGAGCTGGGGGTTGGTTTGTCCTCTGCTGCTTTCTTTATATATAAATATATACTAATACACGGTTAAAATACATTTATTTATATGGAGTTAGGGGTTGGATCGTCCTCCTTTATATATAAATACAGGGTTAAAATACATTTATTTATATGGAGTTAGGGGTTGGATCATCCTCTACTCCTTTATATATAAATACAGGGTTAAAATACATTTATTTATATGGAGTTAGGGGTTGGTTTGTCCTCTACTCCTTTATATATAAATACAGGGTTAAAATACATTTATTTCTATTGAGCTGGGGGTTGGTTTGTCCTCTACTCCTTTATATATAAATACAGGGTTAAAATACATTTATTTCTATTGAGCTGGGGGTTGGTTTGTCCTCTACTCCTTTATATATAAATACAGGGTTAAAATACATTTATTTATATGGAGTTAGAGGTTGGTTTGTCCTCTGCTGTTTTCTTTATATATAAATATAGTGATAAAATAAATTTATTTATAAAGGAGGGAATTAGGGAAGGAGAAAGTTTCCTCTCGTTTCTCCGTGGGAATTGTACTGACAGGAAAAGCTTTTCCTGCCTTTCCTCGCCTCCTCTCAGCTCACTCCAGAACCACGAGGAGATTCCCCCCCCCCCCGTTAAAAAATGAATTTTAACCCCCCCTAACTTTAGGTACCGAGTCATTCCATAAATATCCTGGCTCAGGAAAGCCTTGCACTGCTCTGGATCTGTCAGGATGTGGAACAGCCTTTCTCTGCCTGTTATTCCAGAGGGAATTTTGGGAATGGGCTGCGGGAATAGCACCCAGACAACACCTCTGCACAAACTCACCTGCACACGGGGAAAAGGTTTGTGCAATAAAACAAAACTCATCAGGGATTCAAGCGCTCTTGCTGGATGGTTTCTGTCATCCGTGTTGCAATGAGGAGGCAGAGGATGGGCTCAGCCGTGACTCACGGTGACTGGATTTGGAAGGCAGGAGAGGATTTTGTCAGGCAAGTTGATACAAGTTTTAAAACAAAGGGAAAAAGAAAGGTTTCCACCCCTCGTTCTCACCCCGCATCGTGTCTGGCTCCTGCCGGCCCCGCTCGGCTCCTGCCCCGCTGCTCAGCACCTCTGGTGTCACAGATCTGGGGTGTCACAGTTCTGGGGGTGTCACATCTCTGGGGGTGTCACAGATCTGGGGGTGTCACAGATCTAGAGGTGTCACAGTTCTGGGGGTGTCACAGATCTGGGGGTGTCACATCTCCGGGGGTGTCACAGTTCTGGGGGTGTCACAGATCTGGGGGTGTCACAGTTCTGGGGGTGTCACATCTCTGGGGGTGTCACAGCTCTGGGGGTGTCACAGCCCTGGGGGTGTCACAGCTCTGGGGGTGTCACAGATCCGGGGGTGTCACAGATCTAGAGGTGTCACAGCTCCAGGGGTGTCACAGCTCTCTCTGGGGGTGTCACAGCTCTAGGGGTGTCACAGTTCTGGGGGTGTCACAGTTCTGGGGGTGTCACAGTTCTGGGGGTGTCACAGCCCTGGAGGTGTCACAGATCCGGGGGTGTCACAGCTCTGGGGGTGTCACAGCCCTGGGGGTGTCACAGATCTGGGGGTGTCACAGTTCTGGGGGTGTCACAGTTCTGGGGGTGTCACAGATCTGGGGGTGTCACAGCTCCAGGGGTGTCACAGTTCTGGGGGTGTCACAGTTCTGGGGGTGTCACAGCTCTGGGGGTGTCACAGCTCTGGGGGTGTCACAGTTCTGGGGGTGTCACAGCTCTGGGGGTGTAACAGTTCTGGGGTGTCACAGATCTGGAGGTGTCACAGATCCGGGGGTGTCACAGATCCGGGGGTGTCACAGTTCTGGGGGTGTCACAGCTCTGGGGGTGTCACAGCCCTGGGGGTGTCACAGCCCTGGGGGTGTCACAGCTCTGGAGGTGTCACAGCTCTGGAGGTGTCACAGATCCGGGGGTGTCACAGCTCTGGGGGTGTCACAGCTCTGGAGGTGTCACAGCTCTGGAGGTGTCACAGATCCGGGGGTGTCACAGCTCTGGGGGTGTCACAGCTCTGAAGGTGTCCAAAATCAGCTGAAGGAACCCCTGGAGAATGGTGGAGTGGGGTGGGGTGGGTTGGGAGGGACCTTAAAGATCCCAACCAGTCCCAACCCCTGCCACGAGCAGGGCCGTGTCCTGTTCAGCCGAGGAAAGCACTCATCTGTGGCATTTGTGGAGCACTTGATCAATTGTCTGATTGCATCTCCAAATTAACGAGGCCTTGCCCAGCCCCTGGTGCCCACAGTGGCAGCTCTGAGTCCTTGTCCTTTCCCCCATCGAGGCAGAGAGGATTTCACTGGCTCTGGTTATTGCAGAGCTGCAACATCCCCTCGGGGCATTTCTGAGTTTCTTCCAACCTTTCCAGACTCCAGCAACAAAAGTGAAGGAGGAGAAAACGCTGCCAGAGCCAGAGCAGGCAGGGGAAGGGCTCTGACCTCCGAGGGGAGAAGGGTGACAAAGAAAAGAGAGAGAAATGTGTCTGGCAGAGCTGAGCAGGGCCAGGTTTTGTCTCAGTGCGAGGTGTCCTGTGCCACATTGGCTTTGGTTCAGCTTTGCAGAGCAGCTCCCCCAGAACAGAACCAGAACCAGAACCAGAAGAAACCCTCCAGACCTGGGTTTGGTTCAGCTTTGCAGAGCAGCTCCCCCAGAACAGAACCAGAACAGAACCAGAAGAAACCCTCCAGACCTGGGTTTCGTTCAGCTTTGCAGAGCAGCTCCCCCAGAACAGAACCAGAACCAGAACCAGAACAAACCCTCCAGACCCCTCTCCTGTGCTGGCAAAGCCTCGGTGCCAGCCCTGGGAGGAGGATGAGGAGCAGCCCAGCGTGGCTGGGATGTGGCACTGGGCTCTGCTCCTGCCAGACAGGACCACCCCTGCCTGCCTCTTCCATCCTCTTGGGCACCTTTTGTGTCTTTTTTGTGATAATGTGAATTTTGTGGCGCCTCGGAGGCCTCCAGGCCTGGACGCCCAGACAATCCCTTTGACTGTGATTTCAGTATTTCTAATTATTATTTTCTCTACTTTTTTTTTTTTTTTTTCTTTCCATTTATACTCCACCCTCCAAGAGTATCTGCTGAGGGGGTGGGATAGAAGAAAGAGACCAAGAGATACATTCTCTGTGAACAAAACCCTCCCACTTCCCCTCCACTCCCCTGTTAAATATACCCTGGAACAAAAGCCTTTTATGATGCTCTAAAAATAAAGCATGCAGCAGTCAAGACAAACTGCAGGGTTTAAAAGAGAGGGCCAAATTTTGCTCACAGCTACACCCTCTCTAAGGCAACAGGGTTGCTCTTGTGTTTGGTTTTGTTAAACCCTCTTTAAACACCCAGGGGCAGACTGGGATTAGCTGCATGTGAAGGAGGCAGCAGCAGCTCCAGGATGGAGACAGCAGCACCCAGAGGGTCTCCAGCCCTGCAGATCCAGCTGGGACCACCCCTGGATGTTTAATTCATCCCAGGAGCAGCCTGGCCCTGACATCCCAATGTTCCTGTTTGTCCCTCTGCCACCGATTTGTGGTGTGACCTCACCTGAGCCATTCCACACTCCCTGTTCCCAGTCTTCCTTCTCTGCTGTAGAACTTGTAAGGAACTTCAAAGCAAGAACTCTAATCCCTTTAGGATACACGGCTTTTCCCACTGACAGCTGTCAAACATCCTTCCCAGCTGTCCTGTGATGTGCCAGGAATTGCAGTTGTCTTTGACCAAAGGTTATTAAAACATTTCAGCAATTAATACACAGCGAGAGGAAAGCAGCCTGGAGCAGGTTAAAGTGAGATGGGGCTGCTTCAGGTGCTTTTCCAGCAAAAAAACACACCTTGTGCTATTCAATCCTTTGATATCCAAACCAGATCATGTCTCCCAGTGAGACTCCCTGTGTCTCCCAGAGCCTTTTCCTCGAGAAGGCAGAACAAAAAGATGAACTAAAACTTCCTCGGGCTGCAAGGCTGAGTCTGGCAGCGCTGCCCTTCCCTCTGTTTGCACAGCAGAGCTCCACAGGTGCCTCTGCAGTGCCAGGGGAATAATGAGGGAAAGGAAAAGGAGGATTTGGCCTTCTGGAGAAATCAAGAGGGACAAACCCCTCAGTGGTCCTTTCCCACCAGTTTTCCAGCCTCTATCTGCAGGATTCCTGGGAATCCAGCTGGCTCTGCTGGATCCCAGCACCACTAAACAACGTGACCCGATGCTTAAATGTCTTTTTAATAGAGTCAGGCCAGTTTGTTATTATCTGTTGTAGCCCAGGGGGCTATAGGAAAATTCCTGTTGTCCTTAGCGAGTTCTACCAGTTCTCACTCAGTAACGAGTTTGGGTTGCAAACAACTGACCCAGCTCAGGGGCAGGCAGCTCCAGTTAAACAAACAAACATCACCCCCAGCCCAGCCACCTTCTCCTGCTGGAAGAAGCTTCACTTTTCATTCTCTGGCCTGAGCTCATCCCCTGCTCTCCCTGGAGCTGACACCTGGCAATCCAAAGCCAGCAGGAAAGTGGGAAGTGCCCATCCCAATGAGTCTGTCAGGGGAGGGAGATGTCACAAGGATGTTCCCCATTCCAGCCCAGTTTGCTGCCCAGGCTTCCTGTGATGTTCAGCTCCAAATATGCACAGGGAAGCTTTCACAGGGAATTGTCCTTTTCAACAGGAATTTCAGCCTGGCTCCAAGGAAACTTCATTTTCTAAGCCAGCACCCATCAGGGAGCACATACCCAGCTCACAGGGCTCACACCTGCAACTCCAAACACAACATTTCCTCTTGGAAAAGAGCCAGGAGCTGGATTCCCTGCAGTGATCCCCCTGCCAGGAGCTGGATTCATCCCAGTGATCCCCCTGCCAGGAGCTGGATTCCCTGCAGTGATCCCCAGCCAGGAGCTGGATTCCCTGCACTGATCCCCCTGCCAGGAGCTGGATTCCCCCCACTGATCCCCCTGCCAGGAGCTGGATTCCCTGCAGTGATCCCCAGCCAGGAGCTGGATTCCCTGCAGTGATCCCCCTGCCAGGAGCTGGATTCCCTGCAGTGATCCCCCTGCCAGGAGCTGGATTCCCCCCCAGTGATCCCCCTGCCAGGAGCTGGATTCCCCCCCAGTGATCCCCCTGCCAGGAGCTGGATTCCCTGCAGTGATCCCCCAGCCAGGAGCTGGATTCCCTGCAGTGATCCCCCTGCCAGGAGCTGGATTCTCCCCAGTGATCCCCAGCCAGGAGCTGGATTCCCTGCAGTGATCCCCAGCCAGGAGCTGGATTCTCCCCAGTGATCCCCAGCCAGGAGCAGGAGGTGCTGGCAGTGATGCCAGCAGCACCAGGAAGGGCTCAGGGCTGAGCCCACACTTCCTCAGTGCTGCCATTCCTCCCCGAGAGAAACTTTCAAACATGAAAACACTTTTGAAAATGGACCAGATGCAAAACATCAGGGATTGCTCCCAAGCATTTCCCCCAGTGCTGCAGCCTGATCAAAGCTGCCTCCCCTCAGGAAGTTATCTGATGTCAGGCAGCAGAGATGAGTTTGGTCTCGGGTACCTCAGTTGACTCCACTCCTCCTTAATCAGCCCTGGCTGAGCAGAGATATGGAAATGGCACTGGCAGAGGTGGCCTGGGCTGCTCAGAATAAATTACCTTTATCAGGAGTGTGGCACATCCCAGCAGCACAGCTGGGATGGGGTTCAGGCTCCAGACTGCTCCCCTCACCCAGCTGTGGATCCCCAAATCTGAGCACAGCACAGAAATGAGATTTCATTCAGCAAATTCCTGAGTAAGAAATAACAAAAAGGAAATAGGAATGGCTATCAGTCCTCCCTGGACTATAATGAATGTGCTCAGGGAACCTTGAGAGGCATCTTTACATGACAGCTCAGTTTCTGTCAGTAATTAGAAAAGCTCAGGCCAGAGATATTTATCTGTGAGCAACATCTGGAACTAATAACATCTCAGCCCTGCCAGCCTCCATGGTTTCATCTCAAATCTGCTGATACTTGCTGTTATTAGTTTATTTAGTTGCCTCTTCAAGCCTGGCTTCCTGTAATCATCCCATCATGTGAAAGTGTTCCCTACACAAAAATCTCTGTCCTTCAGGATCATTGCAAAACTCTCCAAACCCCAATTTCTACAGGCTCAGGAATGAAAAGACAGAGAGGAAAATAACTCCCTCACACACCCCACAAAGTGAAGCAATTTTAAAGCCAATCCTCCACCTAGCAAGGACCTGGCTTGTGGTTTCCAAGCAGAACCAGGGCTCAGGACATATTAGTGCTGTGCTGGTCAGTATTGGACTCATCAAAGCACTGCAAATTTTAATTATTTCTCACTTCAGCTCTACACCTGTCATTACTCATCTGAATCACTCATGGGATACTGGACCAGGGGATGTTTTGGGGTGGCCAGAATGGGCACACAGCAGAAATCATCCTGCCTGTCTCTGCCTCAGCACTTTGCAGGAGCTGACTTTCCCACAACAGCTTGAGAAAACAGTGGGAGCTGATTATTTATAGAGAAAGAGGAAGAAGTCGGCTCCACAATCTTGATTTGACTCTGAAATTGTCCCTGGAATTGGGATTCCACTCTCAGATCCCAGGCTTGTTTTGGAGACACCCCCTGCTCTTGAAGCATTCAAATGAAAAGGCAGAGGCAGGGGAGAGGCAGGGGAGAGGCTGGGGACAGCCCCTGTGGGAACTGAACCTCATTCCAAATTCCAAATTCCAAATCTGGGAAGCCCAAAGGCCCTGTGTGAGTCAGAGCTGTCCTGGTCCTGCTCAGGGAACACAGCCCCAGCTCCTGGACAGGCCCACGTGGGAGAAGCTCCAGGTCCTTGGAGTTCTCAGCTCTTTACGGGCACAGATTGGATTTCCCTCTGCAAATCTCTTGGGAACATCCCAGTGTTGGTCCTGCTCCTTCCCCCCAGGGGCTCCAGCTTTATCCAGACCCCAAAATCACACAGGGACAGCGTGTGGGTGATGCAGCAAGAAGCCTCCTGTAAAAATTAACAGTTCTGGGCTGGAGAACAGGGAAACTTCAGCTTTTGGGTTTTATCTCGTGGTTCAAGGGAGCTGCTGCATTGTGTTCCCGTGGCTCTGACTGGGATTTTCATTCCAACCCCCTCCATCCACACTGCAGCTGCATCCAGCCCTGCAGGAGGTGTGATCCAGGCAATCCCAACCCACACATCTCAGCCCATCTCCTGCTGACACCTTTCCCCCAGAGCCCAAAAGCTGGAGGGAACCTGGGCTGTGCCCTGATGGCTCCTGCCAGAGCTGGAACTCCCCCAGCATGGTCTGTCCCAAACATTCTCCATCCCAAACATCCTCCCCTGGCTCTGCAGGAGAGCAGGAGCCCCAGATCCCCATCTGCTCCACCCTCTGTAGTGGGCAAGCTCAGCTTCCTCGCTGCTACCTGTCATATTTGATACCAAATAAAGGCCCACTCAACTCTGACTCACTCAACCTCCTCCTGTTGCTTCGTCTTCCTGGCCAGGCCAGAATCCAACATCTACACTGAAAAATCCTCCCATTTGAAGTGAAACCTAAATCCAAATCCTATCAGTGCATCTCCTGCTCAGATAACAAATCTAACCGAAGCTTGTAGGAACTTATTGGATTGTTTTTGGATTGCCCAGCATGTAGGTCAAATGTACAAACCCAGGAGTCTTCCTGAACAGCAAATCCAGAAGGTAAATTTAGTTTTTACAGCCTCTGCAGGGCTGGAATTTGCTTCTTGGGGCAGGTTGTTGTTGTGGGATTAAGAGAAAGTTCACTGTAAGGTACCAGTTATCCCATGGAGTGGAAAAATAACAGGTATTTTGCAACATTTCCAGAGATGCACCAAGAATGTCCTGGGTGGCAGGGAGCACATGGGAGCTGCTGGCCCTCGGGGCCTGGGGATTTTCCTTCCTCTGAGAAAAAGCCTCCTGCAAGAAGCACATGCCTCTTACAAAACCAACTGTTGCTTGGGCTTTGTTAAATAAATCAATCAAGCCTCTTTTAGTGGGTGATCTGAGAGCTGCCTCCCTTCTGAGCTCAGTCATATTTTCCCCACAGTTTTATGACGCCCCAAATCCCAGGCACAGATGGCCAGGTGGGACTGTGAGAATGGAAAACCTGATTTATCTGTATCAGTGATATTCAGGGAGGATAAAATCATGGAATAGCTCAAACTGGAGGATCACAGAGTCCAAGCCCTGGTCCTGCAACAATCCCAGCCTGGGAATCCTTGGCAGTGCTGTCCAAATGCTCCTGGAGCTGTGGCAGCCTCAGGGCTGTGCCCATTCCCTGGGGAGCCTGGGCAGTGCTAAAATCCCTAAAATCCAACCTAAACCTCTCCCAGGTGCTGTCACAGGGAGCAGAGATGGGATCCCTTTGGGATTTGAGGATGTGCTGCCAGGAGCTGTCTGCAGTGGGAATCTGGAGCCCCAAACTCCTCTTGCTCCGTGTTCCTGTGCCTGGGCTCTGCCTCCCAGCACCTCCCAGCCCTTTCTGCTCCCAGCCTGTTTGGGCAGTCCCAGATGGAGCCCTTGGACAGGAGCCACCCCCAGGGCTCTCATGGGATTCACAGCCCTGACCCTGCTGGGAGTAATTTCATGCCAGTCTTAGGAAAATTTGCCTACCCTGAGTGTCTCCTCACCCACGCAAACCACTGGGGGAGATGTGACTTTTAGCAATGCATTTTTACCCCAGTTTGAAGCTAGATCAAACAAATTAGGCTGCACCAGCACAAACTGTGTCTCTGCTGCAGCAGGAACTGGTGCTCCTGGCCAAAACCCAAGCACAGCCGAGTCCTAAAAAGGCACAAAAGGAAGCTTGGATTTCACCTGAACCTGGAGGATTTATGGCTTTGACAGTGAGACCTTTTCCTGTGAGCTCTTTCAGCAGCTTTAGGATTAATCACTGCCAGTGAAACCGGTGCCTGCTGCTCTGATTTTCAGCACAGAGTGAAATCATTTTAGGATAAATTAAAAAAATCTAATCTGAGTTGGAGCTAGGACAACACAACCACCTTCAGAGCTCAGTGGAGGGGCCAAGTTGAAGACTGGGCTCAGATGAAGGATGCCAGATGGTTGCTGAAAGCCTTGCTGTAAGAATTTCAATTTATTTTTATCCATTCTTGAATAAAAGGTCAGAGAAATGGGAGCTGAGGGTTAGGGTTAGGGCCTGCCTGTGTCTCCATTTGGCTTCCTGAACCTGAAGGTGCTCAGGGGGCAGGAATGGGACATTCCCTGCCTGAGCTCTGCACATTCCAGGGATGGGATTAATGGCATTGTGCTCCCTAACCCTGCCCAGGACCATGAGGAGCATGACCTGAGGAGCTTCCCTTGCTCCCAGCTGCTGAATCCCATCCTTTGAGATGCTCTTTGGGGAGCCCAGCCTTGCACCTTCAGTGGGGACAGGGCAGTGCAGGGCCCTGTGAGCCCTCCCCAGTGAGATTCTGGGCTGGGGATTGTCCTTTCCCTCCACACAAGGACAAGCTGACCCTGGCAGAGTGGCAGGTGAGGGCACTGGGAGCCTCTCCCCCTTGACCTGAGCGTGACATTTGGCTGACATTGCTCCAGAGCCCATCCCTGCAGTATCTGATCCTTGTCCCTGTGATCTCCCCAGCCCCAAGGACCCCGGGCAGCCCCCCTGGCTACCAAGAGCCCAGATCGAATTCTGCCCCCAGGGGAGGCTGTAAAATGAACAATCCCAGAGTGCCTGTACTAATTAGAGAAACCTTGGGTGGCACTTCCAAGCACGGTGCTTTTAATAACTGCAGGGATGTTGAGAAGCAAATAAATTATATGATGAAAGTCTAGCAGGCTGCAGAACCCAGATATGTAATAAGCAAGACTGGCACCAAGACTGAAATTTTGCCCCCTGGGCTTGGCATTTTGTCTGATTGCCTTTCCAGATGGGAAGGGATCCGGAGCTTCCGGTCCTGCTGACTGCTTGGCAGGAAAGGATTTCTCAACAACAACCCAGAGAATCCTCCTGGGAAGGTTAGAATTAGAGAGCTCATTGGGCACTCAGGGAAACAAAGGCAGGTTTTTACCTGAAAAAGGTAAAAGAGACCCTTTTCCCTTAGGAAAGAGGGATCGAGGTTTCTCTCCTGACTTTTGGGTTCAAATTATGGATGTAAACATTATAGAAGCTTTAAATGGGTTTAATATTGGAAGGAGCTGGGTAAGGCTTCGTTCTTCCTTTTGCTGGTGAACAGATGAGGGCTCCAGGGGTCTGGGTTGATTGATTTCCATTTCCTCTGATCCCATTATTTCATGTGCTCTCTCCCCAGCACTCTCATGGCAGGGACACTTCCACTGTCCCAGGCTGCTCCAAGCTCCATCCAGCCTGGCCTTGGGCACTGCCAGGGATCCAGGGGCACCCTGTCCCTAACAGGGAACAATTCCTTCCTAAAGGTAATCTCAGTCCCAAAAATCATCACAGCTTTCACCCAGGACTCTGCTGGGAATCAAAATCCCCCCCATGTGCTCACATCAGACATCAGGAGCAGCTCTGCTCCCGCTGCCCAGGAGCCTGGAAAAGCTGCCCAAGCCTGGGAAAGGAGGACAGCAGCTTCTGCAGCCACTTCCAGAGCTCCCATTCCCATCCCAGTTATTTCCCATGGCAATTACAGCTCTTGTTTCCAGGACAATGAAACTGGAGGAAGAGCTGCCCTGACCTTTCCTTGTCTCAAAGGAAATCGCTGCTTGCACAGATGCCGATGCTCAGCCCGGCTCCAATTCACTCTTCATCCTCCTGGAGGAATAACACGGGGGGTTTGTGGCCTTTCCTCGGGGATTTGGGAGCAGCACCTGCTGTGGGAATAATCAGCCCAGCAGGAGGAAAGTTTTTCTGGGCTGCTCTGGGAGTATTTACATTTTTGAGCACGATAATGGCGCACTTTGTCAATCTTGCAGGGGTCTGTAAGTGGCTGGGTGGACTCCTGCTTGCCTCTATTATGATTTCTCAAAAGACCTCCCATAAGGGTTAAATGACCTGACATTAGCGCTAATTTGGGGCTAACTTTCCTATTCAGAACACAACAAAGCCACGGGTGTTTACCCAAGTCCCATAAAGCGACAGGGACCACACACAACCCTCTGCGCTCAGCCTGGACACTGAAAAATCTCCAGCCTGGCCCTTCCCGGATAGAGGGGGATGGAAAAATCTTCATCCAGCCTGAATTAACACCCAACAGAGACCCCGAGGCAGCTCCTCTGCTGTCCCCAGTGGGAAGAAGAGATGAAGCCACCCCTTTATTCCCCTACATGACCCAGTTACAACCCGCTGAGTCAGAGCCTCAAACCACTCTCTGCCTCATTCCTCAGCTGCTTTTCTGCTCCACAACCTCCTTGGGAGTTAAATCCCATTAATGTGATGTCAGGAAATCACCCTTGCACAGAAATGAAATGTCTCACTGGGAAAAGCTCAGTGC
Source organism: Poecile atricapillus (assembly GCF_030490865.1). Lineage (NCBI taxonomy): Eukaryota > Metazoa > Chordata > Aves > Passeriformes > Paridae > Poecile > Poecile atricapillus. The sequence goes on along the minus strand of NC_081272.1, from coordinate 6,072,568 downwards.
AGGGAAAACTGCACCGAAGGAATCTCCAGCTCCATCCCAGCTCCTGGCCAGGATTAGAGACAAAATAGGGCAGGGTGGGAATAAAAACAAACCTCGAGTGGTGCTCCCAAACCTTGGATTAACTCCCTGGAATTGGGGCTGAACATCTGGCAGAGACCCGGCATCAAGGCTGGATGTTTTCCCCTTTTCCCGCTGCAATTAAAGGTCAAAAAAAGGCAAATAAAGAGGGAGCACAAACATGTTATTGGCCGGGTGAGTAAACATTTCAGGCTCTTGTGCAATGGTTAATGACAGCGAGGCGTGTGTGAACTTCCCGTCGCTGTCCTGCAGCTCATCCTCCATCCACACAGACAATTAAACTGCTTTTTATGCAAGGCTTGAAATTCTCCTGGATTGATTTAACGAGGATAATTTCCTCTTTGGGACTGTTGGAAATTAATCATCATTTCTCTGAGCTTCATCTGGAATTCACTGGTCAGCACCAGGCGGGGATGTGGTGGTGGCACTGGGCTTGGCTTTGTGCAGGTATTTCCTACATTTGGAAAGGTAAATATTCCAAATATGCAGCAAAATCAACCACCCCAGCACAGCACACAGACAATAAACCCAATTCCCTCCTGGCTCATACCATTTTTCACTGAAGGTGCAGTTTAATCACACTGACCCTAATTTGCAGCAAGTGAAAGTGGCAGAAGGAACTGGTGAAGTATTTGAAAGAGAAATTAAATGTACACCTAAGAAGCTGCATTTGCACATAAAAATGTCAATTTGTGCATGTAGATCTGGTAAGTAGACAGCAATTCCCTATTTTTAGAGTTCCTTGCCCTGTTTGGGTGTCCAGCTGAAGGATTTGGAGAGCTGAGAGCAGTGAATGTCTCTGAGAAAGTCCTGAATTACCTGGACTCCCAAAAAACCATCTCAAACTCAATAAAAATCTAAAACCAAAGTCAGAGGAAAGGAAAAACAAAACAAATCATAGCATAGGGAGACACAGCAAGAGACTGGCAGCTAAAAGGGCAGAATGCTCTGGAAAGAAAAACTGTTTTGTTTATTAAAACAATTACTACAGCTTAAAAGGAAGAGCACGGGAGGAGGTGTGAATGAACTGCCCTGCTCAAAACTGAGGTGTGGCTGCTCCAGAGGTTTTCCCAGCATTGGTGTCTTTTGATGTAAACCACAGAAACTAAACTATATGAATTAAAATCAGAGCTCCTTAAAATTCACCAGTTCCAGGATTATTCTGGGGAGCTGACCCATCCCTGGAACACCCCACAGGGGAAGAGTCACAAAGGAACTGACATGAAAGTTGGAACAAGTCTTTGTTGACTTCTTCCACCCCAATGTTGACCCATTTCCAGCCATCAGGAGTTTTTAACATCTCTTGGATGAAGAGCTCTCTAAATTTTCAATTTTTCTTTATAAAAATGGTTTAAACCAACTGACAACAACATTTTTTTTCCCCAGTTAGCAGCTGCACAAACCATGCAAGCCCCTGGGAGTCTGTGGTTCACAGGAATTCATCCCCATCCCTTCATTCCTTCTCTCTTGGGAAGAGTTGGTGCTTCCTCCAGAATATTTCTTTTTCTCTGGACAATAAAAATGAACTCTGCCTCAGAGAGCTGTAGATTGGAAATGTTCTACCTAATTAAAGATCCCTGGGATATTTGTCAATTATTGGTTTTATTGATAACTGGGAAAACAGGGCCAAAGCTGAGAGAGCAGCAGAGCCAAGATAACAACTCCTGTTTTCAGATTCTGGGACTGGGGAAAAAAATAAATCCTCAGATCTTCCTTCTGCAAAGTTTCTGCTTCTCTTTGGAGCAAGGACAGCTGGAAATTAAATGAAAATATCTTCAGTTTTGCAAATAAACACATGAGCAGCCACCCAGTGGGGGAACAAGATCATAACCAGCTGGGGCTGGGATGCAGAAAGGTGTGGAGGAAAAGTTTTTTTAAGGATGGCAAAATGGATGTGTAGGAGACAGAATTACAGACGTTCCTAATAAGGGAAAGGAAAGTCTGAACTTCCTGCGAAAAAAATGAAAACCACAAACAAATCTGGGAGATTCTCAGAGCCAGGGAGAAAGGAGAGGCGGGGTAAAACTGCACCGAGTAGGGAACTGCCACAGAAATCTGAGCTTTAAACGTCTCCCCTTTTATCTGGAGGGCTTTGGGTAAGGATGGAGTAATGAGGATAGGTGCTAATGGCGTGGAGCATCTCCATGGAGCCGGAGATGAAAGACTCCAGCACCTCGGGGGGTGAGGGAAGATCTGGAGACACTTTGTGGGGCAGGAGGCTGCACCCTTTGTTACCAACCTGCCCCATCTGATGATGGAAATGAGAGCTACAAATGCTGCGCTTTACAGGCGGCTCCATCAGAGCTGGGATCTCTGCAGAGATGGATTTATTTACATGTTCTGAGTTATCGCTGCCGAGCATCTCACAGGGGCCCCTCCACATCTGGAGAGCTCTGATGAAAGTAAAAACATCGCAGCCGGGGGTTTCTGTTTGTGCTCCTGGCACTGAAGGTCAGAGTCGGAGTCTCTTCCACACCCTCTCAGCATCAGCTCTGGGCTCCTCTGCTCACAAAGCACGTCCTTGACACTCAACCTGAGTTTTCAGGGCTTCAGGGATCCCCTGCCACGGCAAAAGGTTGGGATGGTGGGAGAGGCAAGCAGGAAAAACACTGCAGGATGAGCCCAGCGCTGCTGGATCCATCATTGCTCACATCATCCCGTCTCCTCTGCTTTGGATCCATGGTTCCTCACATCATTCTGTGTCCTCTGCTTTGGATCCATCATTGCTCACATCATTCTGTGTCCTCTGCTTTGGATCCATCATTCTGTGTCCTCTGCTTTGGATCCATCATTCCTCACATCATTCTGTCTCCTCTGCTTTGGATCCATCATTCTGTGTCCTCTGCTTTGGATCCATCATTCTGTGTCCTCTGCTTTGGATCCATCATTCTGTGTCCTCTGCTTTGGATCCATCATTCCTCACATCATTCTGTGTCCTCTGCTTTGGATCCATCATTCTGTCTCCTCTGCTTTGGATCCATCATTCTGTGTCCTCTGCTTTGGATCCATCATTCTGTGTCCTCTGCTTTGGATCCATCATTCCTCACATTATTCTGTGTCCTCTGCTTTGGATCCATCATTCCTCATCATTCTGTGTCCTCTGCTTTGGACCCATCATTCTGTGTCCTCTGCTTTGGATCCATCGTTCCTCACATCATTCTGTCTCCTCTGCTTTGGATCCATCATTCCTCACATCATTCTGTGTCCTCTGCTTTGGATCCATCGTTCCTCACATCATTCTGTGTCCTCTGCTTTGGATCCATCATTGCTCACATCATTCTGTGTCCTCTGCTTTGCTTTTCAAGAGTGATGAACCCAGCAGGTTCAGCAAAGCATCAAACCCAGCCAGTCCCTCACTGCCACTGTCAGGAGGGGAGCAGGGCAGGAAAAAAGACAAAAACAAGACCAGGAAAAATGACAAAACTTGTCTAAAGCAGCCCATGAGAGCCTGTGGAGCTGTGTGTAGCAGCAGGGTGTGTAAGAGCCTCTGGGGCTCACAGGGCCACCTCTCCAGCAGCAATTCCCAGATTTTTCCCCCATCCCAGGCCACTGAGGACCTTCCTTTAATCAGTGTTGAGTCCCTTCCTGGTGCTTCCTCAAATCCAGCACTCAGCAGAACAAACACAGACATTACAGGAGCTCCAGTGGATGGAGAAACTCCTGGCAGGGATGGAGAGCAAATCCCAGGATCTCTTTTCCATCCTGTTCCCTTCCCTTCCATGCAGATGACTCCACAGAAATATCTGCTACAGGGTAACTCCTCCCCTCCCTTTGCTGCCAGGAGTGCCAGAACTGCCTCACAGGATATTCCATGTGCTGAAGAAGCTGCTTGTGTTCTTGTTTTCCACAGTATTTTTCCTTTGGAATAAAAAAGATTTCATGTGCTTCTATCCAGACCCTTGCAAACCCCTCAGCTGGGAAGGAAAAAGGGGGGAAGGGAGTTCTCAGCCTTGTTTATTGGAAATGAATATAAAATCTAGAATCAAACAAATAAATCTGAATGAATCCCACAATTTCCACAGTGTTTCCTGACAGGGTGGGCTCCTACAGGGAGCACAGGAATTTGCAGCTGCAGGAAGGAGACTGAGACAAACAACAACGTTTGGGTTTCAAATTTGAGTTGGAAAATTTTACAACTGCAAATAACACTGGCAGTCCTATAACCCAAGGGGAAAAGTGGGGGTAATGAAAGCTCCTGCTTGAGGGCACGAGCTGGTGGCAAGGGAGGAATTTTTCCTCCCATTCACAGCATTGCTCAAGTGGCTGGGTATGTTCTGCAGGAGTTTCACCATCCACAGAAATACCAGGTAAAAGACAAAGATGCTGCACTGGACAAGCTGCTGGCTGTGGGATTGATTTGAAATTCCCACCTTTGGTGGATGAAGATTGGATCTGTGGCTGGATCTGAGCTCCTCTTCCTCCTGAACTCTCTCCATCTACTGGCACAGGGAGGGCTGGAGGTTTGCTGGATGTCCCCAAAATGTTTCATCTCTGGTGGGCACAAAAATCTCTCAGTGTCAGCCTAAATTCACTTCAAATTCATCACATCACAATTGTCCTTCCCTTAAAAAGTCTCCTCCCCCTGCCTGGATCCCAGAGCTCACAGATCACCACAGCACACCCAGGCCCTTCCCTGCTTTTGTTGCCTCCAAATTAAACGTTCCCTGTTTGTAGCTGATGAGTTATTAATCCCTGAATACCCAAATTTGCATTTTTGTGCTTTGAATGCCAAGTGTCTTCTGCTGCTCTGCTCCTGAGGGTGACACTGCTCTTTCCATAGAATGCCCTGACTCTCCCCTGCTTTTGATGATAAAATCTGGATAAGAGTCATCAGATTTTATCAGTCCACGCTTAAAAAAATGCAGAAAATTGCAGCCAAAACTTATTCTGGATGTAGCCTCCTTCCTACCCAGCGCTTTCAACATTTACCCATGGGATAAATCCCTTTGCCTCAGTTTTCCTGTCTGCTTGGAGTGAATTTCCCATTTTGACAAGGTCTCAGGCCCCCATAATAAACAGATAAAACCCCAGACATCAGAGCTCAGGAGCCCAACAACATCTCCTGTCCCAGAACACTTCCAGCAGCTCCAAAGATCCTGGGATGCAGAGGGATTCGGTGTTTTATGGGCCCAGGTTTCCCTGCAGGGCCCCCAGCTCTGTCGCTCATCATTCCAGTCAGGCCAGTTCAGAGCGTCTCTGCCTTGACTGGGGTGGATTAAGGGCTGCTTGAGCAGTTATTTTCTCCTGCTTTGTTTGGAGATGGGGCTGCAGAGGGGAATGAATTACATCAGATAAATCCATCCAACTGTCACCCCGAGCATTCACTGGGAACCTGCTGGAAATCAGCACAAATGGCAAGAGAGGAAAGTGCCACAGAGGGAATCTCTGCTCCCTTTCTCATGGATGGATCAACAGGGTCATGATTTTTCTTCCCAGTAATTAATTTCAGTGTATGATTAATTGTAATAACCATCAATTTCTAATGAACACACCAGGCCTCATCCTGGAGCAGTTGTCCCAATTAAAGTAACTGTAGCGTGCCCTGAGCAGCGGCTCCGTCCCTGCAGCTCCTCCCTCACCCAAAACTCCTCATGGCCAGGAAGAAACCCAGGAATTGCAGCATCACCCCAGAGCCCAGGGTCTCTCAGGATGATTTCATACAGGACTTGGAGGAAAACTCTCTTTTTCCTCCATCCCATTATTTGGAGATTTGTTCAAAATGCAGGGATGATTCAGATATAAAACAAACAGGATCCAAAAGTTTACAGGATCCACCATGGACGGTTTTCTGAGAAGAAACATCCTGGGGAATCCTGCTGAAAATGTCTCCAACTCAGAACCACAGAATCACAAAATCATGGAATCATTAGGGTTGAAAAAGATCTCCAAGGTCATCGAGTCCAGCTTGTGAGCAATCCTCACCTTGTCCCCAGCCCAGAGCTCTGAGTGCCCTTCCTTGGGCACCTCCAGGGATGGGCACTCCAAAGCTTCCTGGGCAGCCCCTGACAAGGTTTGATCACCTTTTCCATGGGGAAATTCCTGCTGCTGTCCCCCCTGAGCCTCCCCTGGCCCAGCCTGAGGCTGTTCCCCCTCCTCCTGTCCCAGCCTGAGACCTTTCCCTCTCCTCCTGTCCCTGTTCCCTGGCAGCAGAGCCCGACCCCACCTTGCTGCACCCTCCTGCCAGGGATCTGTGGAGATGTCAGGAGACAATGACACAGCTGAGAGCTTCATCCAGACTCCCAGAGGGGTGTTTGTCACTTCCCCTGCTCAGCTTCAGCAATTAAAACCAAAACAAGGGATTGCTCCATGTGCCATCAGCCTGCTGCTCCTCACACCACGCACGCTGTAATCAAACAGAGAGAAACAAGCAGCAATTACAGCATAAATGTCTTAGTCACTGACCTGATCAAAACAAAACCCAGGAATTCTATCAGCAAACACTTCAGGAGAAGCAAGAAAGCCACAGGAACAGGTTGATGGCACATCCCACTGGAGCTGAGCTCTTTGGGATGGGGATTTGTGAGCTGGGCCAGCTCCACACAGGGGTCCTGTGCTACAACAGCAATTAAATTCCCATTAAGGTACATTTCCTCATTATCAGAGGTAATAATTGTCATTATTACAGCAAAATACACAAAGACAAGCCAATAAACGTATCAATTAATGATTTTCTTCCATGTTGCTGCAAAGAAAACATTCCAAGAGTGGCATCAAGGCCCAAAGCAGTTAAAAAGATCAATTATTTTCAGGGCAGAATTAAGGGTGTGATGTTGAAGCACATCCCCTACACATCACAAATCCTGACTGTGTGAGGCCATGAGGAGCAGTGGGAACATTTCCCTGTGTTCAGGACCTGCAGTGAGGGGTGTTCTCCCTCTCCAGGATCTCACAGTGCATTTCAGGAAGGCAAAGATTCTTATTTTCTTTTTTATTTCCAAATGAGACACATTATCTTCCCTAAACCACCTGCCTGGAAAAGCTGTGGTTTTCCAGGTTTTCCAGAGCAGAGATGGGCACTCAGACACACACCTACATCTGAATTAAAGCAATAAACTCCCAGCTGCTTTTAGGCCAAGAAAATTGTTGAATTTAGTGAAATTATGGTGGTGAATGTCACAAGCAGAGAAAAAGTGGTGGATGTTTGTGCCTGGGATTTTCCTGAGGCTGAGAGAGCTGCACTTTTTGTTGGCTCACAGGTGAGGCAGCGTGGCCTGAGCTGGGCAGTTATTTTATTATTTCTTATTACAGGTTGGAGCTGTGGGCAGCTCTTCCCTTACTCATTTCCGTGCTCTGACACGCTGCTGATTTACCCTGCTCTGAGTAGGTCCAATGTTATCACCTCCCAGTGTTGTTTTAATGAAATTTTGGGGTTCTGCACTATGACCCAACCAAATGATTTAGAACAACAGGTGAATCTCAGGATCTGTGCTGTTGTAACCTCCCTCCTCCCCTGCCAGTCTCCTCCCCTTTGTTTACTGCAATCCCTCAGATTTTGGGATGCTTCAAGCAGGGCTGTACCACCTTTATTCCATCTGGGATTCATCAAAAACCATTTGCATCCAGTGGGAGACTTCCCTGACCCAGGACTACTCAAAAGCGGTGGGATCAAGATTAAACTCATTTCCATACATGTAAATTTTTTGCCATTTGCTGTGCAAAAAATATCCTGTCTCTGAGATACAGGAAAACAGGGTTCTGACTCAGAATTGATGCTATCGTTGCTGTCAAGATTAGAGTCTGAATTGTGCAATCCAATTTAACTCCCAGTATCACTTGCTATGCAAAAGACAGTGTTTCATCCAGAGGTGTGGCCTTTTCCAGTGATTGCAGCAAATCCACACCACAGCTGGCACTTACATCCAGTACAGTTGGAAAGCACAGCCAATTTTTCAGGTTTGATCCTAAAAGAACTTGATTGTTCCTCGTGAGGTTCAGGGGAAAACCACGGGGGGGAATTAAGAGGATGAAGAGATTTCAAACACCTGTCACGAAACTGTCCCTAAAGAAAAAAAAAACAAAAAAAACCAGAAAAGGTGAAAGGACTTTAAAAAAGAAGAAGAAAAAAGAAGAAAACCCATTTTTTCCCACAGGAAACTTCCATCACTATTGTATTTTCCCTAAGGACATTTCTGTATCTGTCACTAGAAATTCCTGCTGTCAGCGGGAATGCATCAGCCCAAAGCAGAGGGCTGGGCTTTGGTGGGCTGAAAAGGGATGTAAACCACAGCTGCTTTTAACCACCAACTCACCTTAGCTATAGTGAACACGTTGTTTATGCAATAAATCCAATTTTGGCTGGAGGAAAAATGACGTTGGAAGGGCAAAGGGAGCTGTTGTTTTCACAAGCAAATGCCTGATGCCTAATCAAGGCTGAGAGAAGCATTTCACTCACGTAGGGCTGAGCAAGTGCCAAAACAGAGGTAGGAGAAATGTATTTTATAGAAAAACAGCTGCAGGTGGATACCAAAACACCCAGAAACATCAAAACTCTCCCAGCAGAGCACCTAAACTTGTACCTTACAATTTGAGTGGCAAAAGAAACAAGCCTAAAACAGATTTTCTCCATAAAGTGAAATGACAGCCTGGGAAATTACACTCCAATAAAAAGCTAATGAAAAGGTCCAGTGGGAACAGTTTTGCCCTACAGATAATTTGTCCCTCCTGATCTTAATGAATTCACTGGTAATTTTGACAGCCTTTTATTACAGTGGTGTTGGAAATCTGGGAGCAAGTGGTGTTCAAAGAGATGGTCTTTGTCCCAGGGAAAATGATGTAATCCTGCAAAAGGCACTGATGGAGGAGCTGATTATTCATTGTCTGCACAGGGAATAAAAAAAGTTTATGTGGCACTAACCTATGGGTAAGTGTCAGTGTCATTAGGAGTAATTATAGTAAGTGTCTTTATGATCCTCCTCTGTTATATTTGAGGCAGGATTCATTTCATAACTACAGGTTTGGCTGCTAAAAATCCTCTTTCACAACAGCCAGCCCATGGCTGCTCCACTCTGCTCTGGGCTCAAACTAGAGGGGAGCTGCAGCAGTTGGTGCCACGTTTCTCTCCTCAGATCTGCTCAGGGAGGGTTTTCCATGGAGAGATTTGGGGCCAGGAATGTGCATTTCAAATCATCCAAGGGAAGGGGCAGTGGAAAACCCTGAGTTTCTGCTTTTTGTGCAGGTCCCAGACTCCTTCAGACAGGAGGAAAGGTCTCCTCTGCCTCTGTGCTTGGTGCTGGGGAAGGGCAGGATGAAATGAGATGAAGAGGGAGTGGAATGGGATTGGGAACGGGATTTGTGCTGATGTAAGAACATCCCTGGTGGGGCTCAGCACCATCCCCAGCCCCAGCCAGGGACACAGGAGAGCTCCAGACACGCTGCAGGGGCTGGACACGGTGCCCACTGAGCTGGTGCTGGGGCAGGAGGGCTCTGGAGGTGACAGGAGGGCTCTGGAGGTGACAGGAGAGCTCTGGAGGTGACAGGAGAGCTCTGCAGGTGCCAGGAGGGCTCTGCAGGTGACAGGAGGGCTCTGGAGGTGACAGGAGGGCTCTGCAGGTGACAGGAGAGCTCTGCAGGTGACAGGAGAGCTCTGCAGGTGACAGGAGAGCTCTGGAGGTGACAGGAGGGCTCTGCAGGTGACAGGAGGGCTCTGCAGGTGACAGGAGGGCTCTGGAGGTGACAGGAGAGCTCTGGAGGTGACAGGAGAGCTCTGCAGGTGCCAGGAAAGCTCTGGAGGTGACAGGAGAGCTCTGGAGGTGACAGGAGGGCTCTGCAGGTGACAGGAGGGCTCTGGAGGTGACAGGGGGACTCTGGAGGTGACAGGGGGACTCTGCAGGTGACAGGAGGGCTGTGCAGGTGACAGAAGAGCTCTGGAGGTGACAGGAGGGCTTTGCAGGTGACAGGAGAGCTCTGCAGGTGACAGGAGGGCTGTGCAGGTGCCAGGAGGGCTGTGCAGGTGACAGAAGGACTCTGCAGGTGACAGGAGGGCTCTGGAGGTGACAGAAGAGCTCTGGAGGTGACAGGGGGACTCTGGAGGTGACAGGAGAGCTCTGGAGGTGACAGAAGAGCTCTGCAGGTGACAGAAGGACCCTGCAGATGACAGAAGGACTCTGGAGGTGACAGAAGAGCTCTGCAGGTGACAGGAGGACCCTGCAGGTGCCAGCAGGCCTCTCCTGCCCCGTGCCCAGCCCGTGGTGCCCAGGGTGGGGCTGTTTGTCCCCAGGAACCCACAAAGAGCGCCCCAGAGTGCCCTAATGAGGCAGGGTTAATTAGAGCAGCTAATGGGCTGCTTTTGTAATCCCTCACCTTGTTTTGCAGTGGCTGCAGGAGACAGGGAAAAAAACCACGTGGCTCAGTCAAGGGGAAAAAAAAAAGACATTTTTATCCAATTCAAGGATAAAATGGGCTAAATGAGGATAAATGAGGGCTGGTGATGTAATATATATATATACATATAATATATATATATATAAAATATATAATATATATTAAATATATAATATATAAATATAAATATATATAATATATATTATATAATATATATTATATTTTATATATATAAAATATATATAATGTATATATATTATATAAATATAATATATATTATATTTTATATATATATAATGTATATATATAATATATATATTATATATATATAATCAGCACTCAGACCCATTCATCTCCAGGAGAAATCTCTAACACACAGGGTGGGAAATAATAAAAATAAAAATAAAAATAAAAATAAAAATAAAAATAAAAATAAAAATAAAAATAAAAATAAAAATAAAAATAAAAATAATCTATTTTTGCTCAGAAAGAGGGGGAAAAATTTAAAGGAAATTGGTCTTTGGTTTTTATTTGTTTTAAACAACAACAACAAATTATTTTCTCTTGAAGTTTTCTTGCACACTTTATATAATGGGGAAAATACTGCTCCAACAGGGTGGTGGTTTGCCCAAAAGCAGAAAGGGGAAGAAGGAAAATGCACTGGTTTGATCCATGAGGAACACAGAACTCCAATTGCCACGTCCAAGCTTTTGTACTGATAAAAATACAGAGTTTAATGGCACTTCATTAATTCTGCCTTGGGGGGCAATGCCTCAGTGTAAGGCATTCCCAAAGCAGCCCTTGCTGTTCCCAAGATTTCCACACAATTTTGGGCTGTAAACCAAGCCTGAAAGGTTCTTTCAGAGTTTTCCCAGCAAAGAAAATCACTTTTCTGTGCTGGCCAGCCCCCCTGGATATTCACAGCTGTGTATCCCAGGGGGTGAACAAACATCAGCAGCTTTCATTTCTGCACTGGGGCTCAGCAGAGCTCAGGGCACTGATCCAATGTTGTCTCTGTGTCTACAAAAAAAAAAAAAAAATTAAAAAAACACACACAAAAAAATTAAAGCACCAAGACTTGATTTTTTTGTTCTTTTTCCCCTTAGTTCCTTTTAACAAAGGTTAGAACTGAAAATCTGAGGCCCCTTTAAAAACTCTCCCTGGATTATGTTTATAGGACATGTGACACTTTAGATTTCATTTCATTTTCTCAAGAGGTGACATTTTTGTTGGCTCAGGTAAGGGGAAGGTGTCTCCTGCTTTTCTAAAGATCTTCTCATGCATGAGCACGGCAGAGAGCGGGCACAGCCCCTGCCCTGCCCACGAGAGGGGTCTGGAATTGCTGTGAGGAGGAGAAAAAGCTCCCTAAGCAGGGTCCAGCAAGGAGAAAAAGCTCTGCATGACAGAAGGGCTGTGGAGGTGACAGGAGAGCTCTGCAGGACAGGACAGGAGGGCTCTGGAGGTGACAGGAGAGCTCTGGAGGTGCCAGGAGAGCTCTGGAGGTGCCAGGAGGGCTCTGGAGATGCCAGGAGGGCTCTGGAGGTGACAGGAGGGCTCTGGAGGTGCCAGGAGGGCTCTGGAGGTACTAGGAGGGCTCTGGAGGTGACAGGAAAGCTCTGGAGGTGACAGGAGAGCTCTGCAGGTGACAGGAGAGCTCTGGAGGTGCCAGGAGAGCTCTGGAGGTGACAGGAGGGCTCTGCAGGTGACAGGAGGGCTCTGGAGGTGACAGGAGGGCTCTGCAGGTGACAGAAGAGCTCTGCAGGTGCCAGGAGGGATCTGGAGGTGACAGGAGGGCTCTGCAGGTGACAGAAGAGCTCTGCAGGTGCCAGGAGGGCTCTGGAGGTGACAGGAGGACTCTGGAGGTGACAGGAGAGCTCTGCAGGTGACAGGAGGGCTCTGCAGGTGACAGGAGAGCTCTGGAGGTGACAGGAAAGCTCTGGAGGTGACAGGAGGGCTCTGCAGGTGCCAGGAGAGCTCTGGAGGTGACAGGAAAGCTCTGGAGGTGACAGGAGGGCTCTGCAGGTGACAGGAGGACTCTGCAGGACAGGACAGGAGGGCTCTGCAGGTGACAGGAGAGCTCTGGAGGTGACAGGAGAGCTCTGGAGGTGACAGGAGGGCTCTGCAGGTGACAGGAAAGCTCTGCAGGTGCCAGAAGGGCTCTGGAGGTGCCAGAAGGGCTCTGGAGGTGACAGGAGGGCTCTGGAGGTGACAGAAGAGCTCTGGAGGTGACAGGGGGACTCTGCAGGTGCCAGGAGGGCTCTGGTGTGAGGGCAGAGGCTTTGGCCCATTTGCTGTAAGATTGAGTGGGATTTGTGGCAGAAGCAGGGTGTGAGCAGCTGTGGAATGGCCAGGAGAAGGCTGCTTGGAGCTTGGGATCCTTCCCTTTCCCTTTTCCTCATTTTCCACCTTTCCCCAGAGCTGGGAGGTGCCAGGGAATGTCCTGGGTAGCACAGGACACATTTGGTGGCAGCAGTGCTGCTGTTCCACTCAGCTTGGACAGAGCTGCTCCTCAAGGACAGGACAGCAAATCCCTGCCTGCCCCATGGAAGCAGGAAAAATGATCCCACTCCTGAGCAGTGACAGCTCCCTCAGACAGCCTGGATAAAGCTCCTGGGAGCTGCTGCTCCACTCTCCCCACTCAGAGGCTGCTGGAATTGTCCCTTTCCTCCCTGGCAGAGGCAGAGTGGCTGTTTTGGGATATTTCCCAATGGCCATTCCAGCAGCTCCTCCTCTTCCAGCTGCCTCACTCCTCTGCCAGGGTAGCTGAAGGCTATGAAAAGCTCTGGAGGTCCAGTGGAGTCGGTTCAGATGGATCCTGAAACACCCTGAGCTTGGTGGAAGTTCAGGGAAATAATCTGAGTTCATTAATCTGAGTTCATTAATATGATTTAAACTAAGTCAGTAAAATGGCAGAGGCTGCAGCTCAAAACCATAACCAAGCAATTGAATCTGAAATCACTTTCAATTAAATCACAGTAAATCCAAAGAGTTCCAGGTGGATTATTTGATTCTAATTGAGTCTCCAATTCTAATGGAATCCAGAGGGGTTTAAGTGGCTCATTTTGAATTCACCCTTCTCAGACACTGCCAGAGGAAGACTGGAAAACACAATGAGAGCATGACACAAAATGTTCTCAAAAAAGGGGACACAGGAAAGTCCAAAATCCCAGAATGGAAATCACCACTGATAAAAACCTATCAGGATGAGCTGGATCCATGAGGAACCAGTGGCAGCAGGGAAAAATGATCATCCTGGGACTCCACTGGGCTGAATTTGATTCACCCAAGCCTGGTTATAAAGATTTTGTGTTCCCACAGCTGCCTCAGCTCCAGGTTAACCCCAGACACCGCCTGCACAACAAATCTGTATAAGAAATGTGTGTTTTTAATGCAAACACATTCCAAGGAGCACAGAGGCTTGGAAGGACATTTCCTTATTGCTGGGTTCATGTGCCCAGCTGCCATTAGCACTCAAGAGCCTTCATCCTTTTGGGTGAAGGCTCCTCATCACTAGGGGAGATTTTTGGGTGATTCTCAGGGATCCAGACCTCCCATTTCAAATCTCTGACATTTCACACTTCCAGTTCAGCTGTGAGCTTGTAAAATGATGGAAGAAAGTGAAAATCAGCACCAAAAGAAGAAGAAATAAGTGCAATTTCCCTCTCAGCCTTGGCAATGCCCCTGCTCTCAGTTATCTGAACTGTTGAGCAACTTTTTTTTGTCTCTGACCGTTCCCAAATCGGTTTCTTACAACATCAAAACTGATTTTCTTTCAACTTATCAGATAGAGTTAAAAGAAAACACCCTGGCAATGCCACTGCATCACAAGGGAGGCTTTGATCATCTGGGGCACCTTGAAGTGTGTTAAACACATCAGACTTGGCTGATTGCATCTGCCTCTTCCCATTAAATGTCCCTGCCCCAGCCACCCTCGGGGAAGGGGCACCAAGGGGATAAATGACCTGGGGTTGTGTTCCTGGGCACTCCTGGAGGTTTTTCCTAAGAGGAATTTTAGGATTTTTGTGCTTAGCAGGTCACCCAGCTCAGGTGAAAGTGAATTTCTGTGTTTTGGGATGAACAGATCTTTTGAACAGTAAAAATTCCTTTTGGGTGCTCGTGTAAACTCCAGGGATGGGGTCCACGTGGGGGATCCAGAATTCCACTGCAGTGCTGGGGATTCATCCCTCCCATCCCCTGCAAAACCCCTCCTGGCTAAAACCAGCTCTAACACAGCCAGAGCACACATTTTAGACTCAGCTTTGAAAGATTCAGATTAGGGGAGCGGATACGAGTGGGAGACACGTTGCTGGTGAAATGCTGACACTTCAACTCAATCCCTGTGTCTCAGAAACCAAATTTTTGGTTAAAGAAGAGGAGTTACCCATTTGCATCAGCATTTTATTACCTGATAAGGGTTCAAGACTTCTCCCAGTTATCCTCTGCAGCACAAAACACCAAGGGCACCCCATCCCCTGCCCTCTGGGAATGGGATTTTGGCTTTGGAGGTTATCAGGGGTGGGGGAGGAAGCAGGGGAGAAAAAGGCTGGGGTGCCTTGCAGAGGATTCTCATTAATTTTGGAAGGAGTTATAAAAAGTGAGCTTGAAAGTCTGTCCTAAAGAGGAGGATTCAGCTGATTGAGAACTCATCTGCTTCTATCTCTTGGCTAATCCTGAATGCACTTCTGCTGTGTCACTTCAAAGGCCCAGCACAGCTGGGAGGGTTTTCATCAAAGCTCCTGCATGTCTGGGGGAGGTTTTCCCCCCCATGAATATACATCACTGGAGGCTCCTTTTCCCAGCTTTTCCCATGCCTCTCTCTGATTGATCCTCATTTCATTCAGATGAGCTCTTCCTCTCTGGATGGCTAAAGGGCAAGAGACAGCTCTCTCCAGAGCTTTCCCACTCGCCTGGATGCCTCTCCGAAAGATTTTCCTCTCATCAGAGTGGGGGAGGGAGGGAGCTGTTCAGACAAGAGATTGAGCCTTTAAATTAAATTCTTGTCATCTGAGGGCTGGGCCTGATAGCAGCGGGGGTGGGAAGAGTTTTCTCCCAGTATCAGGATTCTGGCCAGATCTTGCTGTGGTGTAAATGTGCCATGGACTGATCTCAGCAGTCCTGTCACCAAAACTCTGAGCTCCCAGAGGTGCCAGGCAGCAGCTTGGTGGTGACAGCATCCTCATGCCCTGGGGACTACGTGAGGTGGGCTCCCCAGGCTCGCTGCAATTGCTCAATTCCCCTCTTTTTTCAGTGGGGAAGGAGGGCTGGGCAGCTGGGAGGAATTTCAAGCACTCAGCCACCCTCAGCTAGGCTGGGATTTCACAAGAGCCCAGACCCTGGGTGCACCCAGCACGTGCAGAGTGGAAATCGGGGCCCCCTCCGGATCTGGGATGGGAGCTCACCCCTCCTGGAAATTCTGGGCCCGGTGCCACTGGGTTCCAGCACGTCTGGCTGCTGGCTGGGGGCCAGGCAGAGCAGCCTCAGCTCAGCTCTCTGCCCTCCACCCTGGAATTGTCTGTTCCCCAGGGCCAGAGTGACCCCAGCACTGCCAGGTCAGGACAGCACACGCGTGTTCTGACACCCTGGCAGGGCTGGTCCGCAGCCATGGGAACGTGCTGCTCCTTTTTAAAAATATTGTGGAACTCCCGTGCGGTGATGATGACTTCTGACACTCAGAAATGGGAGATTGTCAGGGGTTATCCGTGGCTGGGTGTCCAGTGAGATCTTTCCCCATTCCAGTGGAACTCTCAGCATTCAGGGACCCTCTCTGGGGGCAGAACTGCAGCAGCCAGTGCCACACGTGTGTCCCTACAGCCTCCTCTCAGCTCTGAGCCCCATAAACCCCATCCTGCACCTTTAGCAGGAAGGTCAAAACGGGTCCCCAAGGATATGTCACCCTCTTGGAGACCCTTCCAGCACCACAACTTCTCCTGGCATCTGGAAATCGTGTTCCCTCCACAGCAAGATCCTCTGGAGAGGCATCCAAGGCTGGGTCAGTTGTGGTGGTGCTTTGTGGGATCAGGACCTGCCTTCCCCCCAGCCAGAGATGGGATTTTCCCTCTCCAGTCCCAGAATAGTTAATTGGATTGTGAATGGTTTATCACTTCTTTCACTGGGGTGTGTGGCTGGATTCACTTTGACACAAGCCCCTTTCTGAATTGCAAGTTGGCAACAATAAAAGGTAGAAGTCTTTAATTAGTTATCTGGCTAATTAACTTTTACAGCACTGCATAGCTTTGGCATCCAAATACTGCAATGCAAAACATTGCAAACATTCAAAGACTTCCCACCCCACCAGGAAGCTGCTGCCACTGGTGGTTGCGGGGGAAAAGCATCTCCCAGGCTTGGCCTGGAAATCCTCCCCGGGCTCCTGCACATCCTCCTCTGCAGGGAACTCACCTGTTCCTGCTGCTGTGCAAGTTAAAGACACAGAACATTGATGGCATCCCCAAGTTATGGAGTCATGGAATCCTTAAGGGTGGAAAAGATCTTTGAGGTTGTCATTGAGCCAGCACCGCCACCACGTTCCCCACTACACCGTGTCCCCAAGTGCCACATCCACACCATTTCTGAACACTTCCAGGGATGGTGACTCCACCTCTTCCCTGGACAGCATGTTCCACTGCTTTACACCCCTTGCAGTGAAGAAGTTTTCCTTAATATCCAATCTAAAACTCCCCAGTGCAACTTGAAGCTGTCTCCTCTTGTCCTGGCACTAATTCCCTGGGAGAGGAGACTGAAACCACCTCACTGCACCCTGGTGTCGGAGCTGTGGAGAGTGAGAAGGTCCCCCCTGAGCCTCCTTTTCTCCAGGCTGAGCCCTCCCAGCTCCCTCAGCTTCTCCTGGTGCTCCATCCCCTTCCCAGCTCTGTTCTCTTCTCTGGACACACCAGCTCTTTCCCAGAGTGTGCACCCACATTGGTGAAATCCACACAAGACAAAGTTTATCCCCTGCTCCCTCCTGCCACGCAGGGCAGGGTTCCACAGTCAGGGCCAGCATTCCAGCACCCCTGTCCTGAGGCAGGACAGAAATCCCTGCCAGCGGGGTGACATCAGATCCCCCACCAGGAGATGCTCCCAAATCTCAGAATGCTGTGGGATGACCCCCAGCAGCACGGTTTGGCTCAGGGAATATGAGAGGCTGCTGTTCATCCTCTCTCTGTCAGAACATGCAGGGTCCCCAGCAGTTTTCCCACGCTGCTGGGGGGGAGTGGGGGTTTCGGGAGGCTCGGTGCCCCCGGGCTGTTCCCGTGGGGCTGGAGCTGCTCCCTGTGGCCAAGCACGTGTTCCCCTGGCTGTGCTCGGGAGTTTCGCCGGGGCTGCGTGTCCAGGCAGGCTCCCAGCTGCTCCCAGCCCCACTGGGAAGGGAAGGGAAGGGAAGGGAAAGGAAAGGAAGGGACAGGTTTCAGGGAAAGCAAGAGAAGCAGCCTAAAACAGGTGATCAGCTGGAGCCCACTGGCTCTTCCACACATCCTGGGGAAAAGTCTCTCTGTGATCAAGCCAGGATCCAAACTTGTCTCCTTTGGTGTAGTTTGGACTTTCAGAGCTATTTAACTGCTGTGTTTAATTAATTAGAGGTAGAAAAGGATTCTGCTCATTGGCACAACTCAACCAGGAGCCCCCTTTGCCCTCCTCCTGTGCCATTCCCTGTGGGATCTGGGAATCAGCTGAACTCCCAGAGGTGCTGCCTTTGCTCAGAGTTGTGCCCTTAATGTTCCACAGACACTTCCAGGATTCCAGATTCCGTGTTTGCACACCTCAGATTGCACCCAAAAACCTGCAGGTCCTGGCCAAGGTAAACTGGAGCCAACTCAGAGCTGCAGCACCAGGAACTGCTGAAGCCAAGGGCCCTCCCAGCATCCCACAAATGTGGCCTCAAATACTGTCCCATAAATCCTGCAGGGTCCAGGGGTCCTTAGAGGATTCCCTGTATTCTCCTCACCTTTAGGAACACACTGTTAAATGTCCACACCCTTTAAATCATGGCCAGCTGTAGTTCCTGTGCACAGGCAAAGCCCTGAGTTCCTGTAAAAACCCTTCCCCAGAAGAAAAAATAAAGGAGATTAAATGATTCATAGCATTTGTATGGGGAACAAAATTTTATGGGTTTGTTTTTGCTTTTGCTTTTCATTTCAAGTCTTTTCAGACTCAGTTTAAAAAACAAATCAAGCCCATTCTCTTCCCTTCCTCCTGGTGACAGGTTGCCCAGATGCCTGTCTGGGTCAAGGGGACACTGCTATATTTTGTTTTACCATCTGGTATCACCCAGCTCTGCAGATTTTTTAACCTTTTAATTCTCAGTAGCATTTCATGCTTTGCTAATCCCATCATTTCTCCATGTTTGCTTTGTGAACTTTCCAGAACGATTCCCCTCAAATCCAACCATCAGCAGCCTGGGTGTCAGGGCTGGTCCTGAACTTTCCAGAATGATTCCTCTCAAATCCCACCATCAGCAGCCTGGGTGTCAGGGCTGGTCCTGAACTTTCCAGAACGATTCCACTCAAATCCCACCATCAGCAGCCTGGGTGTCAGGGCTGGTCCTGAACTTTCCAGAATGATTCCTCTCAAATCCCACCATCAGCAGCCTGGGTGTCAGGGCTGGTCCTGAATTTTCCAGAATGATTCCTCTCAAATCCCACCATCAGCAGCCTGGGTGTCAGGGCTGGTCCTGAGCAGGAAGAAGAAAAATTTCCCCTGCTGAGCCACAGAAGATCAAGTGGCACATTCAAAGTCAGAACTAAACCTCCAACAAAGGAGGTAGAGAAGAAGGCAGAGGTTCTCTGAAGCCAGGATGGAGCTGCTGCAGGTGACAGTGTCAGGCTGTCACTGGAATCTCTCTCCTCCTGCCAGGGCAGGGGCTGTTTCCACGCTTGGAGTTCCTGGATGGCTCGGATGCCTTTGCTGCTCATCCCACAGAGCCACAAGAGCCAGGGGAAGGGAGAGCTGGGCACAGAACTGCCAAAATTGTTCTCTCAGTGCAAGAAGGACAGAGAAGAAAACCAGTGGCTTTTGCATTGTTTGAAAACTTTCTGCTCTTCTCCTAAGCATCCTTGAATATCAGTATGTTCTCCTCCAAAATTCCAAGAGAAGACTTTGGAATTGAGTGAGGTCTCACCTTCAGTCTCATGTATTTTTGTTTAGTTTGGGGGCTAAGGAATATTTTCTCATGCTCATTCAGCTGCTGCACTTATGGACCAGAGGTTTGGTTTCCCATGGTGCCATTACAATTTTTAACCTGTTTTTTTTCTCGGTGGGCTCAGTCTCCCTCCCCAGCTCCCAGCTTGCAGCACCCAGCTCTGCCAGATCAGCTCCTGGGTGCGCTGAGAGCAAAGGGAAGGAGCAGGGGTGACAACACTCAGTGCTGCTCGTTGCTTCCAAAGGTTTCCCAAAACCCAAGCAGTGCCCCAGCTGTGCCTTCCTCACACTGGATTTCCTGCAGTGCCCCTCCTCAGGGAGGGCAGGTACCCATCACTGTGACTCAGGAAAGGTTGCAGGGTTTGCCCTCCTGTGCTGAATCATCTGCTGCACGCAGGGAGGGAGGAGGAGGTGGAAAACGGGGGGAGTCCCCTGGGGATCCTCGGTGTCACAGGTGGGTGATTGTGCCATGGAATGTCAGCCCCATCCCGAAGCATTTCACAGCATCACAGAGTGACTCAGGGTGGGAAGGACCACAGCGGGGTCAAGCAGGGTCACACTAAGCACATTGCACAGGATTGTGTCCAGCTGGCTCTTGGATAAGAATATTTGAATATTTATGCTCCATAGGAGTAAACCAGTGGCAGAACACAGGCACAGCTGCATGATTTGCCCAAGGATGAAGGCTGTTACCCGTCCTCGGCAGCAGCACCATCCCTGCCCGTATCCTAAAGTCATCCCAGACTCATCTCCAGAGCACTGATGGTACAACCGTGTGTCCTCCTGTCACACACAGGTGACAATCCTGCTCCTGCCAGCACCCGATCCGGCCCCTCCCCGGGCTCCCCCAGCCAGAGGCAGAGGCTGGAGGGGCAGGAGAGCAGAACTCGGGGTGTGCTGTGCCCCGGGGCCATGAGAGGATGCTCCGGGAATCCCTCCGGATGCTCCGGGAATCCCTCCGGACGCTCCGGGAATCCCTCCAGGCCACGGCTCAGCGGGAATTTCAGCGGTTCCCCGCTTTCAGCCCGTGTGCCTTGGAGAAAAGCGCTTTTTATCTGACAGGCAGCGACACCTCGTGGCTTCGGCCACCCCAGCGCGGGGGGGACAGCGAGGGGACAGCGGCTCCTCGGGGCCAGCCCCTCCCGATCGCGCTGGGCTGCCCGAGAGCTCCGGGGGAGCGCGGAGATCAGCGCGGGTGTGCCAGGAAACGGCGGTGAACGGTGATGATGATGATGGTGATGATGATGATGATAAGATTCACCTCTTGCAATCTCACACTGAAAGTCCCAGTCACCGTGGGCAGGAGCTGCCCCAGGGCTCTCGGCCAGATGCGAGTGAGTGACCCCGGTCCAGGCTCCTTGAGGAGGCACAAGAGCCGTGGGTTGGTTGTGGCTCTGAAGTTCCGATGCTGAAGGGAGATAGAACCTCCAGACCCTTCACTTTGCTGTGTTCATCAGAAAGGATTACAATTCTTTTTTTTTTCACATAAAATTAAATTAATAATAAAAATTATTATTATTATTTTATTGTTATAACAATAAAAATTAAATTAATTTAAATAGAGGTAGCAAAACAGCCACGGAAACCGAAACCTGTGGTAAGAAGAAATGGAGATTTTTGGAGGAAATTGCGATTTTGTACCCAGAACCTGACAAGGGTTCAAAGGGTTATCAAGGGCTGTCTGCTGGGCTGGAAAAGTTTTTCACTTGAGGAAGACCTGGAAAAACCCATTTTGTGGAATCTGCTGTAAGTCTCCTGTGTGGTAACTTCATTGACCCATCCCTGATGGCACGGGGTGCCCGTAATGGGAGTCCAAGCAATGCCTGATGCAGGGATTTCCCCCTTCTCTTGCAGTGGCACAGCCATTCCAAGCACACCCCTGGCACAGAGATCCAGCTCTTTTCATGTCCCCACACTGCCAGGGCACAGACCCTGCCCTATCTCTGCACTTTACTCCCCAGCTGGAAAGTGCAGTAATTCCCTAACTCCTAAAAAAAACATTGTGGCAACACAAACCAAGAGAAAATCTTTGATCTCTTGTAAACACCAGATTGCCAGAGTCTCCCATCTCACTGTTTTTATTGTTGCTAGGTTATTAACAGCTCTGTCCTGCTCTGAAACCTTATTTAAGCTTTATTAATATTTCACAGGCACGCAGGTAAGTACCAAAGGTCAGAGTTGTGCTGAGGTGTCTCACAAGATGAGGCAGCAGTGGCAGGGCTCAGCTGTGCTGCACTGGAGGGCGCAGCACTGCAACCTTTACCTTTCCTTTCCCCAAAAAGCCTCTGACACCTGCTCCTCTCCCAGTCACAACGTGCAGGGTGTACCAGGAAGAGAGGCAGGGCGCATGTGTGCAGCTCCTGAACTCCTCAATCCTCTGGAATTCACACGGGAAGTTCGATGAGAATGGAGCAAGGAAAGACATTTAAGAGAAATGGGAAGTTCTGCTTTGCTGTGTGTGGATGGAGGGTGGGAGCACTGATGGCTCTGTGCCTTCTGCAGCAGGCTCGAGGTATGTGCACACCTGAGTGGAACTTCTCCTTTCACTATGTGGCTTTGTTGGTAGGAGGAGAGATAAATTTTAATCAGTTTAAATGGGAATGATTCACATAAAGTGGAATATTCCACGGTAAAAAAGCGACAGTTTAAGATCTGGCTATGGAAGGGGTCTTGTTGAGGGCTAGTGATGGACATAGTGATCTGATGGAAAAAATAGGGGCAGGAAAATATATAGGACAAAGCTGCAGCTCTGAATTCCTGGTAGGATCTGCCCTTGGAGGACTGGGATTGAATGAGAAGCGTGGGACAGCAGTGTCCACCCTGTCCAGGGAGTCAGGCGGAGTTTGTGGGTTGTAAATCAGTGAAATGCAGTGAGACCATGGGGAAAACCGCTGAAAATTCTAAAAGAGATTGTTCACACAAATGTGAGTCCTAATTCTAAAAACTGTTGAGATTAAATGTTTTATGAGAGATGAAGAAAACATAACATCACACCTGTTTCCAGAGCCAATCTCCAGCCTTTAATGAACTGCTCTGCCTCAGATTTTGATACCACCACCAAGTGATACTTCCTGTCCCCAAAGATATTTTTAAATAATTCACATCATTTTGCCTTTTGATTAGGTCATGTTCAACTTCTCCCTCCTCAAAATGTGACCCTGCTGTCAAAGGATTTTGCCCTGATTTTGACCTGGGCTCCAGGGGAAGGCTCTCCCCCAGATGTGACCTACACTGTGAGGTATGAAAGGTGAGAGCTCCCAAATCGTGTCTGATGGAAGAGGTGGCACAGGGACAACTACTGGGCATCTCTCCTGATTCATGACTGTCCTCATCATCAGTGACCTTCCACCAAAACTAAACATGATCTGTCTGGGAAGTGTCCCAAACTCTGAGCACCATTTGCTCCCCACTCTCCCAAACCCCTCCTTCTCTTGCTCTGTAAATCACAGCAGAACGTGTTTAATATTTTGGTATGGTTGCTCCTTTCAGCCAGGACCGCCTGGACAAATGGATGAAGGTTCCTCACTGCAAAAACATCCCCAGATCCTTTTGCAATCTGACTTGTGCCCTGTCCAGCTTCTTTGTTAAAGTGCGGGCTCGGGTGAAAGCGGTTTGGGGACGGTCCCAGTCGCCGTGGGTGAAATCCCAGTTCAAGGATTACTACTCAGATGGTGAGTGCCTGCCAGGTGACATTCCCACAAATGGATAGAACACACCCCACAGGTCCCCAGGAGCTTTATGGATGGAAAAGGTTTGAGTGAGCACCAGCAGTAAGGGGCTGGGATTATTTGAGGATGAATTTTGTAGCGAGTGTAAGAATTTGTTCCTCAGTGTCCCAGCTGAACAAAGTGGTTTCAAGATCTCTGGGGTGTTTTAGATAAGAAAGAGGTGCCCTTTGCTTCCCTCTTATCACAAGATAACAGCTGGAAGCGAGGACCAGCCATGGAAAGTGTCACTGCTGGGGAGGGAAGAGCCAAGCAAGCCCCATTCTCACATCTGCTCACTCAATTGCAGTGGAATTGGCTCCCCCTGTGCTGACCCTGAATGTCAGCAAGAATTCCATCCGTGTGAGTGCCTCCTTCCCTCTGCCCAAATGTGTGGAGAACCTCACTTGGAAATATGACTTGAACCTCTGGGAAGCAGGATCTGAAGACAAGGTCAGTAAAAGTGGCTCTTTTTAGATGAAATGGAGGAACTGAAAAAGCTTCAAAGCTCTGGGCAGGGAGGGAGGGACTGGATCCAGGGCCTGGAGGAAATGAACCAGCCAAACCAGAGTTAAACCAAAGCCAGACAAAAAGTAGAAGTGTGTGTGTGCATCCTTATTTTTTTGGTAGTTCCCTATTTTTATCACGAAGGGGAGGCTGCAGTCAGTCTGTAAAAGATCTGAGGTTTAAAACAACTCATCCAGGTGCCACTGGCAGCATTCCCTGGCACAGAGCACAGCTGGAATTCCCACCCTGGATCCACCAGCCCTGGGGGAGATACCAGACATGGGGCCACACAAGGGATCTGTGGGCTAAAAGTGATCCAGAAACATCACCCCAATAATGAAAGAATCATCTCTCCAATCCTCTGCTTTGGCAACAGAAGAAATATGAAGGTTACTTCAGGAAGGACATGGTGACCATCAACACCACTGCTCTCAGAGGCAATTACTGCTTCAGTGCCAGGGCTCTCTATGAAAGCATCAGCTTGAAGTACAGCGAATTCTCCCAGCCCGTGTGTGTGCAATTAAACCACAAAGGTATGGCCCTTCTCAGGAAAGAATGTGGGGAGACATCCAGTGGGATGAGGGAAAGGCTAAGATTTCCACCAAAGTCAGCTTTTCACCACAAAAAAAAAATAATAAAAGGCTTCCTGATAAAGGGGCTGGTTGAATTTACTGCTGAGTGGTTCCTGCTTTCTGTAGAAGTAGTTTCATTTAAAAAAGCCAACCCTGAAATGTTTTCTGAAAACCTTTGTGTCAATGTAGAGCCCTGAATTCCTATAAAAATACCACTCACAAGAGATTATTTCTGTCTTTTTCAGCAGTGGAGTGGAAGTTCCCACTTCTGGTTATGATCCTTCTGCTTGTTCTTATCTTTGTGGTCAGTCCCTTCATCTGCTGCCTGGTGAAACACGAGGCCAAGGAAAGGAAGATGCCTCTGGTTTTGGTATGGCCCAAATTCTGAGCTCCCCTCCTGACTCAGACTCTTGCTGGTTTTCAGCTGGTTTTCTGCACTTCTCAGTTTTACATTCATAATTCCCATTTTTGAAGTAATCTTGCTTACACCCAAACTTCTCTTTTAAAAGCATCACAGGCTCACTGTCTCGTTCCTTCTCTCTGCTAGGATTTCTCTCAGTTTAAAGCAGCTGGACCAACCTTCCTCTTGGAGCTGAGTGAAAAGGAACTCTGCAGTGATGATCTGAACTGCACAGAGAAGCCAGTGCCTCAAAGGAGGAAAAACAGAGCTTTAGGAGAGCATCACCTGCCATGGATGGCTTCTTTCCAATCATCATCATCATCATCATCATCATCAGAGGATGAGGAGGAAGAAGACAGCAGCCCTTTGATCCCATACCATGAAATGCCTCGGTATCCAAAGAGACACCTCAGCTGCCAGGCACCCGCAGCAGCTCCGGGGGAAAGCAGCTTGGATTCAGGATCTGCAG
Organism: Poecile atricapillus; assembly: GCF_030490865.1. NCBI lineage: Eukaryota > Metazoa > Chordata > Aves > Passeriformes > Paridae > Poecile > Poecile atricapillus. Next base: position 6,047,386 of record NC_081272.1, on the reverse strand, counting down.
GGATCTCTGTGGACTCTGGATCTGTGCTTGACCTCAGAGCCCTGGGATTCACTCTCTTTGCAGAGAGGAAGGGTGGGGTGGACACCTCGGGGTCCCAGGCGAACGAGGAGACATCTCTTTACCTCTGTTCCTCTTTGGGAAGGATATCCCTCACTGATGTGAGATTCCCAGGTGCCAGTGAGCACGGGCAGGATGATGGAAACAGGGAAGAGAGGATGGGAATGACCCCCCTTCACCCTCTGCTGGGGGGGATTCCTGCTGAACCCCACGAGCAGCACCCTCACAAGAAGGCTCCTCATTTCTCCAGGGATTACCAGAAATCCATCGTGGATCTGCAGCTCCAGATGGACTCCACATCCCAGCCCAGCCAGGATCCCAGCAGGCAGCTGCTCATCCCCTTGTGGACACTGCAGGTGGCAGAGGATGAAGGCATTGCAAGTGACTGTGGCAGTGACAATTTTACAGAAGAGACACTGCCCGACTCCACCGTGCTCAGTGATGCTTTTGAGACTTCAAATACAGAGGAAAAATATGATCCAAAGATTAAATTCCCAGGCTACAAGCACTCACATTACTTGGGAAGGATCTAAAATACCCAGCAGGTCTGGGGAGTGCCTGGAAAATGCTGGAGAATTCCAGATATCCAAGCAAGAATCCTTGAACAAGGACAAAAAAATGATGTCTGGCTTATCCAGGCAATGGCTTTAGGGACACAAAAAGTGCATTTTATTGCGAAGTCACCTCTGTCCTGTCACTGTCCCTCTGAGAAGGTGCCAGCCAGGGGTGAGGGAGGCAAAAGCACAACCCAGCCCTGGGTGGAACCATCAGCTGGGGCCTGAAAATGCAGTGTTGTACCTGCACGTGGATTTGAAACAGATTTTGAACTGCTTTGTGTCACCTTTATTCCCTGTAAGTCCAGAGCTTGACTGGAAGTTCCTTACAGAGATATTCAGCAAGATCTGGTTTTTGTGGGATGCAAAGTTCTCCACCTCGTCCTGCAGAAATCGCCTTCTGTGTTCCAACAGAGGGAACTGGAGCCAAAGTGTGCAGCAAGCTTGTTTATTTATTTTTTATTTTATACTTATTGAAGCTGAAATTCCTCCTGCTGTGCAGAATGTCTGAGAGCAATAATATTTTGATAGAAATTTCCATGTGTACATGGTTTTTGTTTTCCAGAGCTAAAAAGGGGGACTGCAGCTCATCCTAAAAAAACATTACCTTTAAAACAAGACCCCATCCTGGGCTGGAGTGGAATTCTGAGACTTCCCAGCCAGGTCACTCTGATCACTGCAAAAGCAGGACTGTGACCCTCCCTCTGAACAAAGAATCCCAGAATGGTTTGGGTGGGAAGGAATCCTGAAGTTCATCCCATTCCACCCCTGCCATGGCAGGGACACTTCCACTGTCCCAGGTGCTCCCAGCCCTGTCCAGCCTGGCCTTGGGCACTGCCAGGGATCCAGGGGCAGCCCCAGCTGCTCTGGGCACCTCTGCCAGGGCCTCCTCACCCTCCCAGGGAGGGATTTCAGTCCAGTATCTCATCTAGATCTCCCCTCTGCACTTACAGCCATCACCTTTGTCCCATCACTTCATGCCCTTGTAAAGGTTTTTTATACTCCAGTATCAAAAGGAGCCGTTGTGTAAAGGACTCAGAGGAAAGCAAAGTTAAAAGAAAGAGGGAAACACTCCCCAACCATTCTCTGCATTCAGGGAGAAGGCTCAGACAAGGGGAGGATGTTGATGGAGGGCATGAAAGCTGAAATCTTCTGAGAATCAGGAAAAAAGAAGTAAGGGCTGATAGGAGGGACTGGGAAGTGCTTTGCAGCAAGATGTATTAATTTAGGTCCTGAATGAAAGTCAAAAGGGTGGGAGAAAAGATTCGGCAGCAGGACTATTCCTTTGTCCTCTGCAAAGTGTTCTTAGGTACATCCTGCATTGTTATCCCTCCGGATCATTTGGAAAGACACGGGTGATCCAAATACAATCACCACCCCATTTCTTGTGCAATCAAGGAAAACCCCCCAGGCTTTGACTTACAGGAAGCGCTGAGGTTGAGTAACTGCTACAAAATTATTTTGACATGTCCCAGCTCTGCAAACAGCCAGGGATCAGTTCTTGTCTTTTCCAAGGAACTGAGGGACAGGCTGCAGACAGCCAGGTGAGCTGGACAGGTGGTGGCAGAATTTCCTTAGGAAAAGACCTTGGGGATCATGGAGTCCAAGTGTGAAGTCACCCTGTCCCCAGGTGTCACATCCACACATGGAGGGTTCATGGCCAGCACTCACCAGGGTTGCTGTAGTCCCCACACACTGGGAGGAAATCAAAAGTTTGAAAGAGTTTGGAAGATAAAACCCTAATTTTAAACTTGAAAGTCGAGTTTTGGATATCTTCATGTCCCCAAAGATCCAGAGAGGTGTTTCCTAGGCTATTCAAAAGGTGACACCCTTGCTAGAAATGAGGGCAGAGGTAAAGTTTGAATTCTATTCTCAGAACTGCAGGCTCAGGTGCACACCAAGGTCCCTCAGCTCTGCCCCATCACACAGCAGGAACGTGAGGGAAGGGAAAAATGGAAATATTTTTAGCAGGCTGCTCAGGAAACACCCTAATAAATAGCTGTACTTAATTAGACACTGGTGGATAGGTGTGTCTGGTTTAACAAACCTGAGGCCTCTGCCTTTGTCCAGGTGAGCTGAGAATGATGAAGTGATGCAGCATGGCAGGGTTGGAAGCACTGAGCCCTTTCACAGCCAGGCAGGGCAGGGAACAGAAACAGCATCAGGAACAGGAAAGCCACAGATGAGGAGAGAAGCAGAAGGGGTTTGTGAATTCTGTCACGTTTGGCCACAAGGATAAAGCACTGAAATCAACATTCACCTTCAGAACCTCACACAGGCTTTGTATTCAATTTAATTTAATTTGTATTTAAACTAAATAACACCCTAAAAACTGGGCACATTATGGAAAAGGGATGGAAATTATTATCCCTTTCTTGTCCATATAAACTCCCAGTTCTTATCACGTGGATTCAGTAACAGAACTTTACACTGTAAACAGCCACAAAAATAAACACTGCAGGTGTACAATGGCCTCTGCAAAAACCTGTGGGACAGAGGTGGAAAGGCCACCACTCTTCCACCTGTTTCCCACATCAGGTGAGAGAAGTTGGTGGTGCAGAGGGCAAAGCTGAGGAGCTCCTGCTCAGCCCAGGCTGCAGCAGGACATGTGCTGATCCTTTTTTTCCCATCCAAGGCCAGTAAGAACAACAGACCAGCATAAAACCCAGTGACTTCTATTTTAAGAAGGAATTAAGCAGGATTTTTAAGGAAATAGGTGCATTGCTTGCAGCAGGTATTAAGCCAGTCAGGTGCACAGCACTAAGTTTTAATGTCTAGAGTTGTAACAAGCTCAAGTTACCCGACCAGAAAAACAAACCTCAAACCCCAGGAACCTCAGGGAGGGCTTTCAGGCAGGAAGCTCTCAGCAAAAAGGTATTTGGCTCTTTTTCAGGAGCTGGGGATTTTCTCAGCCTCTGGCTCGTGCACCTTTGTACAGTCAGGTGTGCACTGGAGGGGAGAGGTGCTGCTGCTGTCACTCTGTCCTGTGTCACACATGCGCAGGGCTCCAAGCAGCTCCCAGCCCAGGGAAGGCAGGACAGGAGCTCAGCTCTGAGCAACAAATCCAACCTGGCCTGGCAAGAAAGCGTTCAGCTCTCGTAAAAGGTGATTCACCTGCAAACAGGAGCAGCTGCCTGCTCTTGCAGCCCAGCCTGCAGAGTTATTCATGAAGCCATTTCTGATCCTCCTGGCTGGAGTTTCAGTGGTCGGTAAGTCCTGAGCTCTCCTCTGCTGTCGCTGATTGTGGTGTTTCTGTTTGATCCTGGACTTCAATCCTATTTCCTGAATATTTCCTATTTCACCTAGAGCATGAGCTGCTGCCTGAGTTCACTTGGGTGTCGATCTCTCCTTGTAGTAACTCCCATGGGTGGCTGGTGCTCGGCACTTGAGGGATCAGTAGGGAGAGGAAAAGATTCCTTCCCTTCAAAGGGTTTGTTGTTGTGTTACAACCCAAATCCTACAGGAGTGAAGGAAATTCACTGGTATCAGGGGGCTTTGGATCAGTCTCCTCGTGTCTTAACCAAAGGCACAAATGAATACGAGTCCTGATTTTAAGAGGTACAAACAACTAATGTAATCTTAAAATGAGGGAGTTGTCATAGAGTGGTTGGGCTGGAAGGGACTTAAAGCTCATCTCATCCCACCCCCAGGGACACCTTCCACCATCCCAGGGTGCTCCAAGTCCCGACCAACCTGGCCTTGGGCACTTCCAGAGATGGGGCAGCCCCAGCTTCTCTGGCTCCTCACTCTCCCAGGGAACAATTTCTCCCTCTAAAAGCCATTTAATCCTACTCCAGATGTGACAAGCTCACTGCTGGGTGAATGAAGGATAAACTTGCTCTTTTTCCAGACACCAGCTTTTCAGCATTCAGCCTTGTCATTCATCTGCTCCTGTCTGGGATCTGTGGAACTCCTGGGCCCAAGGGATGTTACACAGTGAAATATCCTGGTTTTCCCCTACCCACACCTGACTGTGCCTGCTGCTTTGCATAACAGTGTTCTGGCATGGATAAATGTGGGAACACACAGATTTCCTACTCCTGATAAGACCAGGGTATTTGTGACTCAGTTTTCAGGGTGCTCAGACAGGGAATCCCACTCCTTCATACCCACACTGCTGCCTCCTGCTGAGCCTGGAATGAGCAGAGGCAAATGTAGAGCTGAGGATGAAGTCAGGAGGAGATTTGGAGCCCATTTCTGCACCACTTCCCTGCCCAAATGCCACACTCAGGACTGAGAAGGGATCTGTGCCATTCAGCCAGTGAGTTTGAACCGCTCACACTCAGTTCTGGCCCATGGGGGGAAAGCTTGGAGAGAGAATCCAGGTGGGATTTAGTCCCTGTTTGATGTGACCTTGTCTAAATCATCCTCATCCCAGTGCTCAGTTTGCCCATCTGTGCTATTTTCATTTGTTCACCCCACTTTTTCACAAGGGGCCTCATTGTTCACTGCAGGCTGAAGCCCTCACGTGCCCCAGATGTTAATCAGTGCCACAAACCAAGAGAATAATATATAAATTATTTATCTTTGAGGATCTGCCTATAATTTGAATTCAGAGTTTAAAGATCAGTTAGAAACTCTTGTGGATCAGCCTTGGGGAAATTTTGCACTGTGTTTTCTCATGATAAGAGACAAAATCCTCGAGGAGGTTTCTGCAGGGCCACAGTGGGATCCTGCTGTCCAGGGATGTGTTTTCTGTGACATTCCTGTTGTCCCAGGGAAGAGGAGCAGGGCTCAGAAAGCAGGGAGCTGGCTGAATTGTTTGCTGGCACCCTGACACACCCAGGCCAGAGTCCAGACATCGGCTGTCGCCTGTACAGGCAATTTCCATCCAATAAATCATGGAGCACGAGAGGAGAACGAGCCACATCTTCAGGGAGGTGGCACTGAGCTCTGCATGTCACTTCCTTGAGCAGGGGCAGAAAGCAGAGACATTCACAGATGGGATTCTGGGCTTGAAAACAGGTTATTGATATTATTTTACCACCCATTTAATGGGTCTTAAAGAAACATGACTAGAAATTCAAGGATTCTCTTTCTGATTCGAGTTTTTGAGGCTTTGCTGTATAAATTCCTGAGTTTCATTTCTTTGGGATGAGTCAGTCTGTGTGCAAGAGTGTGACTGTTCTGCTCAAGCTCCTTTTCAGCCCAGCTTCAGCAAAACACCACAAGATCCGTTTTGATCTGAGGGCTGAGATGTCAGAAAGTGCTTTTTAAAACCAGTTTCTCTGTTCCTTCAGGTATTGTGGCTACAGAGAGACCATCATGTCTGAAACGTGCAGCATTTACTTCCACAAACTTTGAGAACATCCTGACGTGGGAAACAGAGGCAGATATTCCTCCTGGCACTGTGTTTGATGTCCAATACAAACAGTATGTGAAGTTTGCTTCTTTTGGGCTGTTTTTAGGGGTCTCAGAGAGACAGAAAAGTTGATTTTGCTGTTTCTCCTGCCTGTATTATGGTTCTGCTCAGAGAAGAGCTCAGTGAAGGACAGGATTATTCAAAGTGGGAGATGATGCTCGTTTAAACAAATATTTTACATCTTGGGTTGCTTTGTTCCATGAGCTCTCCTCTGCTGTCACTGATTGTGGTGTTTCTGTTTGATCCTGGAGTCTGGGCTTCAATCCTATTTCCTGAATTATCACCTAGAGAATGAGCAGCTCTTGCCTGTAGCAACTTCCTCCTCTCTATTCTGTTTTCCTGCAGTCCTGTTCAACCAAACAACCCCAAACTCTTTTTTTATCCTCAGGTATGGAGAGAAATCCTGGCTCACCAAGCTTGAGTGCCAGAGCATCACCCAGCTCTTCTGCAACCTCAGCCAGGAGACAGAGAACTTCACGGAGCATTTCTACGGGCGGGTGAGGGCCAGGGGCTGCTCCCCGAGCTGGGTGCGCTCCGAGAGGTTCGAGCCCCGCAAAGAGAGTAGGTACCACTGCAAGAACCACCAAATCCTCCTTCCCAGCACCTGCAGGGCAGCATTTCCTCACATTTCAGCCTTGCAAAGCTCTGTGCCTGGTGGGGAGGGAGTGAAGGCCTGGAGGTAAAGATGGGAAGGGTTTCAGCTGAGATCTGACCCTAAAGTGGGATCAGAGGAGAAAGGAAAAGCCAGGTGTGATGGGAGGAGAGCTGCTGGTGAGAGGAATAAAGAAATGAGTAAGGGACATGAGGACAGAGAGTCCCAGGAGCTGTGAAATGGGAACATTGGGATGAGCATCCCTTCCAATGGATATTTTGTGTCCCAGCTCCAAAGTGAGCCCTGACACAACGCAGCCTTTGGGGGCCTCACTGGCTCTGTGGCTAAAATCTCCCCACTGAAAAATCAAGAATAATTCAAAGTGGCATCAGCAGCCAGTGGTTGTGAAGAGCCTTCAGACCTTTGGAGCAAAAAAAGCTGTGAAAACTTGGATTAAACCCTTTGCAGTGGTGGGTGGTCACCAGAGACAAGTGCAGGCACAAAAGCCCTGTAAATCTGGTGTGGGATGGGAGCTGGGATTTGGGCAGCTGTTACCTGAGTGCCTGTGGTGGATTTCACCCCTCACACACACAGGGATGTGGAACATGGAGCTGGAAAAGCCTGGGATGAGAATTCCTGGGGACAAACACTGTAAATGTACAGAACCCCAAAACCACCTCTGTCTCCAGCAGCCTGACTTCTGCCACGCTCATCCAGCTCACACACCTTTTTGTACCAACAGAAATAACAATTTCAGTCAGTCTGAAATTTTACCACCCATTTAATGGCTCTTAAAGAAACCTGACTAGAAATTCAAGGATTCTCTTTCTGATTTGAACTTCTGCTCACGCTCATCCAGCTCACACACCTTTTTGTACCAACAGAAATAACAATTTCAGTGAGTCTGAAATTTTACCACCCATTTAATGGCTCTTAAAGAAACCTGACTAGAAATTCAAGGATTCTCTTTCTGATTTGAACTTCTGCTCACGCTCATCCAGCTCACACACCTTTTTGTACCAACAGAAATAACAATTTCAGTCAGTCTGGGCTGTGTTTAAGATATCAGATGATATTAACACTGCCTGTTCTGCCCTTCCCAGCCATCATAGGGGCACCACAAGTGGAATATATTCCCTATGTACGCTCCATAAAGTTCCTGATCCGGCCCCCCTTTACCCCCCTGCGGGGTGAGGATGACGAGCAGCTCACCGTGGAGGACATTTACAGCAAATTTGGGACTGTGGATTATCACCTGACAATATTCAACCAGAGGACACAGCAGCAGGTAAAGCACAACCTGGGCCACTGGGATGCTGTAAATCCCATTTCAGATGAGCTGGAGAAGGATCTTATTTTATACAGGATGGGGGAGATTTCTGATGTACAAGGGAAATCTTCTTCATCATCAGATGTTCTGATTTACAAGGGAAAATCTTGGAGTTTTTGATTCTCAGGACAATGGGAACTTTAAACTTTCTTCTTAAATTCTGGGAAAAAAAGGACTTGCCTAGAGTAGTGTCTAAATATCAAAAAGTAAAACCACTGGTGATTAAAAATGACTTAAGTAGTTCAAGTCTTAAGAAACTGAAATGCAAAATTAAATACAGAAATAATCGACAAAATAATATAAATATGATTCAGAAAAAATCAGAGTTCCATACATACAGAACAATTAGAGCCCTGTAAGACCTCATTAGTAAATAATATTTTATGCTTAATTTTGCAATCTGAATTGAAGAAATTCAATTTTCCCCTTAAGAAGATTTTACCTTTCTTTTCAACAGTGGACAAAGAATGAGCACAGCAAAGAATTTGAAGTTTCCAACTTGGACCCAGACACTGAATACAATGGGACAGTTTACATCTGTCTGCTGCAGAGAAGGAGCAAACCTCAGGTGTTTTGGGTCAAAACACTGTCAGGTGAGGCTGTTAACTCTGCTGAAAGTTGAAAAGTCTAGCTGGGATATTGGATACACAAAACACATTGATTTTCAGCACAGAACGTTTGAATAATTTAAAAATTCATTCCAGTGATACCAAACCTGTGACATCACCTAGCTAAGTGTGACATTTTTCTAATCCAGCTCTTTTCCCACTTGTTCTTTCCCCAGATAAAACGTGGATTTTCTACTGTTTGGTGGCCCTGGCGTTCTGTGCTGGGCTGGTGTTTGCTGCCAGCACTTATGTGACTTACAAATACATCAAACAGCGCAGTGCCCAGCCCAGAGCCCTGGTGAGTGCCCTGCAGCCACTGCAGCTCAGCTTGGAAATCACCAATCACCACTGCCTGGGGCTGGGAGGGAGCTGAAAGATCATTTAATCCATGCCCTGCTATGGGGTCCACATCTCCCACCATCCCAGGCTGCTCCAAGCCCATCCTTGGGCACTGCCAGGGATCTCTGTGTCACTCTCTGAGTAAAGCATTTCTCCCCAGTATCCAATCCAAACCCACCCTCCTTCTTTTAAAGGGTTAATAAAAACCCTTTACTACTTCATAAGTAGTATGAACTACTACTTCACACTTCAGGGTGCTCAGAACCTTCCCCAAACTGAGCCCCTCAGCTTAGGCATCCTAAATCCCCAGCTCCCCTTGAAACCCTGGGATTCTCACCTATCCCCCACAGCAAGAATTGGGTTTTCATGCTAATGAGCTCAAGGATTTTCATTTCCATGCTGCAGGGTTTAGGCCAAATCTTGCAAAAGCGAAAGCAGGAGATTTTCTTCCTCATATTTCAGGACTGCTGAGTTGATACACAATGAGAAATGGCTGTATGCCTGTGAATAGTCATTCTCCAGGAACAAAAAGGAAGTTATTTTGTGAGCAGAGCAGGTCCCTGGTGGCTGTTACTGGCTCTTACTGACCCTTCTCCAAAGAAAATGTTAGAGAAATGTTAGAGTAACTAAAGCAAACCTTCAAGGTCACAGCTTCTTGTTAATAACTGGTGCTTTTTTATCTGCTCCACCAGGACTTCAGAGGGATTCCATCATTCCAGCCTCTCACACTGACAGTGGAGCACATCATAAAGCCCCTGAGCTTACCCAAACCTTGCCTTTCCATCCCTGAAGTGCAGCTGGCGCAGATGAGCCAAGATTTGGACAGGACCCTGGAGCCAGCAGGGCTTTTCTGTCCCTACCACCAGCAGGAGGATGTTCCAGCATTCCCACTGTCCCCTCAGCCTTTCCAGGTGGAATTCCCAGCTCTGACTGCTTACACTCCTCAGAGAGCAGAGCAGAATGTTCCTGCAGCCCCGGGCAGCAGCAGCCTGGCCATGACCTACGGGCTGTGTGTGCCAGGCACGGCCCACGCCAACCACGGCTCGCAGAGGCTCGAGGAAATGTCACCAGATCGTTCTGGGGATGGAAAACTCCAAACCCAAGGGCTGGGAAAGAGCTGCAACCACTGGGATTACAAAGAGCAGCAGGCAAAGGTGGCCCTGTGGAAGAGCAGGGACACACTGGAGTCGGTGATCCAGGGGAGCCCTGGGCAGAGGCAGCTGCTGATACAGAGCGAGGGGCTGGAAAAGGCAGAGCGTGTGTCCCAGCTGTCCCTGTCCTTGCTGGAACAGGGAGGATGCTACAGACAACAGGCAGAGCGTGTGTCCCAGCTGTCCCTGTCCTTGCTGGAACAGGGAGGATGCTACAGACAACAGGCAGAGCGTGTGTCCCAGCTGTCCCTGTCCTTGCTGGAACAGGGAGGATGCTACAGACAACAGGCAGAGCGTGTGTCCCAGCTGTCCCTGTCCTTGCTGGAACAGGGAGGATGCTACAGACAACAGGCAGAGCGTGTGTCCCAGCTGTCCCTGTCCTTGCTGGAACAGGGAGGATGCTACAGACAACAGGCAGAGCTGCCCCTGCTGCTGTCTGCAGGGAAAACTGCCCCAGACTTTGTGGCAGAGGAGGAGCTGCTGGCACCGCTGTCAGCAGCCCTGCTTCTCTCGGTGAGGACTGGGAATGACATCCCTGGAGAGAAGCACACGGAGCAGTGGGTGCTGCCAGAGCCATTCCCACATCCTGCAAGCAAAGCACAGCTCCCAGAGACTGCGGGCATGGAAATGTTCCCAGCAGAAAAGGAGCTGAGCTGCACAGAACTGAGCGTGTCCCCAGCCAGCAGCTCCGGCTGGGACAGGGGAACTCCTCTCACCATGCTCTTCAAAGATCTGGACTTGAAAGTGCAGTGGGATGAGGAGGATAGCACAGAATTTTATTAGGTATTAAAATCCAGATGATTTCTGGACGTTTTCTTGCATGAAATGGAAACAATGCAAAACCACAGCTGATCCTGGCTGTATTAACACAGCTCAGACTGTTCTGTGATGGAGTTTGGTGCCTTTACTGATAGAATTACTCCTTGTTACACTGCAATACTGTACCTTTGCACTCAAACAACAGGTCTTTATTTCTTGCATATTCTCAAATTTATTATGGATTACTTTAAAAGATCAGTTAAGATTCAGTTCCCAATCTCAAATTCAGTTTACTGAAAAATTAGCAAAGTTCACAACAGAAACCATGTTTGCTCTTTACCAACACCAAAGATTGAGGGCTAAGATGTACCCCTCCCTTTGAAGAAATTCAGGTATGCAAACTTAGAAGTATTTATTGTACCACAGTAGAGCAAAAGGAGTAAATAGCTATTGGTGTTCTACCCTTGGATAAATTACTTGCAAAAAAAGGATTCCACTTCCCTGGACTTTGCCTGTAAAGGAGTCCTTGAAACTGGCTAACAGCTCCTGATACAGCAGTTCTGTGAAATATGTCCCTGTCCCCTGTGGTTTTTAATACCTGTACAAAGATAAAGTCTTTTTTAATACTTGTACAAAGATAAAGCCTTTTTTAATACCTGTGTAAAGATAAAGCTTTTTTCATCTCTGCAACAGATTAATGCAGTCTTGGCCCAACTCTGAGATTTCTCAGCTGCTGCTCCTTTCTTTCTCTGCAATAGTCACATATTCTCTTCCTCCCCTGAGATCCCCAGGGATGAAGCTCCTGGGATCACATTCCAGACAGGCAGGGATGTGAGGATTGGCAGCATTCCCAGTTCAACCCTCAATCTCAATTTATCCCAATCCCAATCCATGCACTCAGCAATCCACAAAGGAGACCAGGGAGGTCTGGAGCTCTTCCTCTCACTCCCCATAAGGAACCTGCTCCATGTTCCATGCCAGAGCTGCCATGACCAATTTCTTGGGAGTTAAAACCCTTGGAAGACTTGGACCTCCACCAAAAGCAAGCTAAATTCTAATTCAGGGGCCAGAGGAGGTGATTATTTCTCATCCAGAAGAAAACACAGTTCAGGCTGTTCATTTCCACTGCTGTGGTGAAAAAATGTGTCTGAGGACATTGGTTTTAGAGAAGTGAAAGCATTTAGAGGAATAAACAAGGTTTGACTGGTATGGGGAAGGATTTACTCAAAGATACCAATGCTGACCAGAAGTCAAATTCAGCTGTTCCCACTCCAAGTGCACTTGGGGGTTTTCTCAGCCTAGAAAAGCTGCAGCTGAAGGCTAAATTCCACTTGCTTTGAGGTGATTTTGCAAATAAGCCATAGGCTCATGAAGTGAAGATTTTGATGATTCAACCCAGGGTTAAAGGAATAGAAACTTTACAGGCCAAGGTTCAGCTGTGAGCTGCAGCACCAACAGCTGATGAAGGACCACAGCCCAGTGAGGCCAAAAGGCCAAAATTCCAAGTGTGGTAAAGAAGTGTCAGGGTATCAAAGACTGAAATAAATGCATGGCTTGGGCAGTGACCAGCAGGACATTTCCAGGGAGCTCCCTCCCTACCATTCACTACCAAAGGGTTTGTGGAATGTCCTTTGATCTGTTTCCTCTGCTCTGTGCCCCAAAAAACAACACACAGAGAAATGCTGCAGCTCCTGGAGTTGTTCCCAAAGACAGGGAGACCCCAGGGGTAACATTTTTTTTCTACTAAACTCCCCTGGAGAGGCATTTAAAGCCATTAATGCAAATTACCTTATTCAGAGTTGCCTGTGGGCTGCATAACTTGTGTCAACAACATTCCCAGTGATGCTACCCAGGGAATAATCAAATGCCACAATACCAACATTTTGGATTGTGTTGTGAAACACAAGCCCCAGCACAGGATGAGTATGGGCAGAGTTGTGTGGAAGGGATGGGGGCCTTGGGAGAGCATTTGAGTCTGCTGCTAAAATAATGTTATTTTCTATTTTTAAAAGCCTTTCCAAACCACCCTGCAGAACCCCCACCACAGGGTGTGATCATGCCCAGACTGTAATAAATGTATCCTCCTGCTGGAGGACAGCTGGGAACTGAGGGAAGTCTGGGAATGGATTTTTAGAATGCACATAGGTGCCAAAAGATGCAAAGAGTCCCTGAGCTGGGACATCCATCTCTCCTTCAGGCCCTTAAATATCTTCAGGGCTGCATTACCCCTGGCTGAACAGAAGGCAGGAATGATTCCAGCCCCATCAGATCCTCTCCCAGAAGCTGCAGTGCCCAGGGATCACAGGCAGGAGAGCCCTGTCCTACAGAGGGACTGACTGCAATATCTTCAACTTCCTTCTCTAGTCATGGCTTAGTCAATATTGATCTTTGAGGCTTGGATCTTCTGAGCAGAGGGAGATTGATTCTTGTCTCATGAGTCACCTCCTAAATTTAACACACAGATCATCCCTTCTCAAGCTATTTCCCTTTGGAAAAGCTTGGAGAGAAATGTTGATGCAGTTGAATTTTATTGGATCAAGGAACACGTCATCCCTGCTGACCTCATTGCCTTCCTCTGCTCAGAACCAACCGGATCCATTTGTGTCAAACAGCAGCTCCAGGACCTCCTTATCTCCATCTCCTTCTGTGTAGGAACATTTCCAGCTAAACAGCAGGATTTCAACATTGTTCCAAAGGTCTTCCCATGCAAGCCATCTGTGCCTGACAAGGCTCTGCTGCAGATAACACTTCTGATGGCTCTGGACAATAAAAGCTGGAGGTGCTTTGCCACAAGGAGCGTGTGTCCCCAGCAGATGTCCCACCAGTGACAGGTGAGCGCTGCAGTTCAGTTGTCACAAGGACACCAGAGGAGCAGGTGGCAGCTGTAACTCTAGAGCAAAGCATTGCTCTTTGTCTTCTCAGCTAAATCTGGGAGCTGGCACTTGCTCACTCCCCGAGCTGCAGCCTCGCTGGGAGCTCAGCAGGGATCCTTGCCCAGGGATGAACACTCTGCAAGCCAAGGATCCCATTCCCCTCCCTGTTTGCTCCTTTATTTTGGCACTGGATGGGTGTTTGGACACCATGAAAAATCACTGGTGAGTTTTTAACAAGTTCTGTGAGGAAAATCTTACTTGAGGAACAAAAGGAAAGTTCCAGATTCTGGAGACAGAATGAAGGAGAGCTCACAGAATATCCTGAGCTGGGAGGGACCACAGGGATCATCAAGTTCAACTCCTGCACAGACATCCCAACAATCCCACCTTGTTCTTGAGAGCATTGTCCAAATCCTCCTGGAGCTCTGGCAGCTTTCAGGCTCTGCCCATTCCCTCTGGGGGAAGAACTTTTCCCTGAAATCCACCCCAACCCTCCCCTGGCCCAGCTCCAGCCCTTCCCTGGGTCCTGTCCCTGCTCACAGAGACCAGAGATCAGTGCCTGCCCCTCTATATAAAATAAATTTTATAACAGAGGGTTGATGTGACAAAATGAATGAAATTATAATTTTTAAGCAGAATAGATGATAATTACACATTACTTCTCATAATACAAAATTCAGGGAAGCACTTGAGTGGCCATGGGTTTAAAACCAATGAAAGGGAAGTGTTTGTTCCCTTTGACAGCTCAGCTCACACCAGAGTGCCCCAGACATGCCAACCTAGTTTTTCCTGTTTATTGCTTTCCTAGGAATGTCACAAACAGAGCCACTGCATGAACTTCACACCTGGAAGTCCTGGGAGCTCTGGTGCTGATCCTGCTGGGTTTCTGCTTTGTTTGGACGATGAAGCAAACAAAGTTCCTAGAAATGGCTCCTACTGGTACTGTGCCAGGTTTGATGGTGGAATTCATTCTCACAGGGCCTTCTGACACCACAAGAAACATCAGCTGCTCCTCACAGTGCTGGGAAGGGTTTTCCCTGAATGCTGGTACTGCAACACCACCTCAAATAAACAGAGAATCAGCAACCTCTGTTCTCTGACCCTGCCCCAAACTCTGAAACACCACCATGAGCTCACCTGCTCTGAGGCACCAAGCCTTTGTTTGCTGGAAAAAGGAAATAAAACCACCACAGCCCACCAAAACCTGAGAGCTGCTGGAGCTCCTGGTGTAATCAGACACTGCCAGCATTTGCCTGGAGTTGACATTCACTAAAGAGATGTCAAATCAAATGATGTCGCTCTGTTAGGCAGCAATGGCAAGGTTAATCCAAGGGACATTCCCAGAACAGCTTGGATCCCACACGCAAGAACAATGAACTTTGGGTTTTATGGGAAACAGTGGGGAAATTGATATTTTAAAGCCTCATTTGTTAAAGCATGGTGTGAACTGTGTCAAGATTCAGAATCTTGCACGAGAGATAAAGTCCTTGACTATGAAGGTGAATCAAGTATCACCCTTGAGCTGTATCATTTTGTTGATCACTTTGTGATGCAATTTCACCTGCATCATTTCTTTTAGTTAACTCAAAAGAAAGTGCACCTTATCTCAGAAAATAGATTTTTGTATAATATCCAATTTTTCTGTGTTAAAACAGAATGAAGATAATGAATGTTACTCCAAAACATGCTCTATACAAAGAGGCAACATCTTAGTGTAACCTTCTATCAATCTTAGTTACACCTGATTGTGGAGAGTTTGACTCATGAAATTTTAGACAGAGATTTATAACAACTCAGCTTTCAATTCAAGTAGCTTCAGCAGAAACTTTAAAGCAATTAACCAAATTAAGCTACTGGTTAAGTGAGCAACCTAGATCTATTTCTCTAGCTTTGAGTAGTTAGTTAACTGATATTCAAAACTGGATAAAATATTCAGAATTCAGTTTAGATGCTTTATGAGCTTCTGTCCTTAAAGAGCAGAGGACAGGTCCTTGGGGACAGCTCTGGGAGGGTGTTTGGTGGCACTGCAGACAGCAGTGAGTGTCCCCAGCTGGGCCATTGTCCGGGGAGGGCCTGGCAGGGGCTATATTTGACTGCAGGATGGGCACTCCAACATGGGCAACATTCTTTTGGGGACAGTCATCCTCGGTGTCATCACCAGGGACAAGGAAAGCTCCTTTGTCCCTTCCCTTGCCTGGGGACAGGGGCTCTCCCTGCAGCCTTCACTGGGTGAGTTTGGTTTATCTGTAAATAAACTGCTGTTTATTGTCATTTTTATAGGATCAGTTGTTTTATGTGACAGCTTTGTTTCACTTGTAGATTATGCTTTGTGATTGTATCTGCTTTAATGATTGTTTTGCCAGTGTTGTTATGATGAAAATCCTGGTTTGCTTCATGTTTTCTCACCAGAATCTGCTCTGTTTTACTGGCATGTTTAGAAAATAATCTGCATTTGAATTGAAAAGTGTAGGTTTTAACAGTGATTATAAAACAATGAAATTTGTTCAGGGAAAAATAAAAACCATTATTTAGTAAAAATGAGTCTGTATCAATAATTATTCATGAGCATGGAAACAAGGCTCTGATGCCCAGGATGACAGAACTCATTCTGCAGCTGAACCACTTCTGAAGACAACAGAAGCTATGAAATTATAATGATTTTTTTCCCATAAAAGCCTGCTTTATTTTCTTCTTCTTATACTTGTCAGCATTTGTTGTTTCTTCCAAAGTTAATGTCCATGTAGGAAATATTATCAAGATAATTCTGTATTTTCATTTGCATGTTGGGATATTTTGCATTTACCACAACAACTCTGCTTTTCCATGGACTGTTTATAAGAAATTTATTTACATCAACAGAAAATTGTGCAAGTAAAAAAATTGTATGAGAAAATGATACTGGGTTTGTATTTTTATCAAGTTTGGATTCAAAAAGCAGCAAAGCTCAAATCCAGCTGCAAGATTTGCCAAGGGAAAATTTCAGTCATGGAACATGAGCTAGGGAAAGATTTACAACTATGCTTGAACAAATTCTATCCAGCAACAATTACATTTGCAAAGCTCCTTTTCCAAAGTAACCTGAGCTTTTAGAACCTGTAAATGTGCACAGTGCAAGGATCCTGCTGGGTGGTTGGGATTTAACTGCAGGGAGAGAGAGATAAGGATGAATCCACTTTAAAAACTGGATTTAATGCCTTCCATTAGTCAGAGCCTAAAAGCAGTGAGCTGTGGATTCCCAGAGCAGAGGCTGGGAACAGCCAGGAGTGGATGGGAGCCAGGAGTGCAAATGTTTCACCTCCTGTGTTTCACCTGGGATTTCTCTCTTTGGGAAAATCCTGCTGTTCACTGAGCCATTCCTTGTAGGCTGACATTTGGGAGGATGCTGTTTTCTCCATGATTTTTCAACCTTTCCCTAAGAGCTCAGGAGAAACACCTGGTCCCTCAGGATGCAAAGGACTGGATAAAGCATGATCCTCTGGGAGTGCTGAGCTGTGGCTGCTCCCGTCTGCAGCCTGGGAATGGGGAATTACAGATTTGCAGATGGGAGCATGAGGGAGAGCTCCTTTTCAGCAGCTGGAACTGGTGGAACACCTGGTTTGGTGGGAGGTGTCCCCTGCCCATCAGATGGGCTTTAAGACCCCTTCCAACCCAAATCATTCCAGGATTCCTGATAAGATCCTGAGAAACAAATCTTCCCACAAGGGGCTGCCTGTTCCCTGTTCTGAGACAGCTCCAGCTGCCTTGAGAGACTCCATTTCTCCCCCTGATCCCACTTTCCACAGAAGCACCATGAGGAAAACCCCTCTCATAGTGTGGATGTAAGAAAATATTTTTATATGAACCTTCACTCACAGCCCCTGAATGCCAAAGCAGAGCAAGGACTTAAACAGATTCTGTTAAAGTGTCTGATATGAACCTTTTAATCTGTTCCAGCAAGAAAGTTTGGCTTTGACATCCCACCATGGGAACCCGAGCCTTTTTCCACCACAGTGAGAAGGAGCAGAAGGAGGAGAGGAAGCAGAGCTTGGAAATGACCTCCACAACAAGGAAAAAAAGGTTTAAAACCAGGTAAGTCCCAGAGTCAATCAGATGAAGGCAGGGCTTTCTACAATTTCCCAGATTTTCAGAATTTTGAGTTTGTGAAACGATGGAATGTTATTTGGATTCTTTTCCATGAATCTGCCCCTGGAAGTGAGGAAGAGGAGACTTTCAGCCTTTCAGACCTATCGATAGCAGCTGCCCTTGCCTTGACCTCCGAAACAGCAACGTAAGTCAGGAATTATTCTAACTCCAATATAACCATTGTAGGCAACATCACAGCTCTGGATCAGAGTCACAGCTTCCAACTTAATTTGTTGGAAGCAAAAAGAGCAGGTTCAATACAGAGGTTCTTCCTTTAAAAACATCAGGCCTCAACTAAAATGCAGGAAATTAAATGATGGTGCAGTGTGATAATGGGGAACATTGCCCTGCTTATATGTAGGGGAGTGAGAGAAACCAGATTTTATAGGAATAAATGGAAAATGCTGGCAGATTACTAAATGAATGGGACTCTCCCTCTTTCCTAGAAAATCTTAACCACATCTCTCCTCCCTTTGATCCTTTTCCCAGCTTCCTCCCCAGGATTAAAAGTGGCCAACAGTGGGTCCCTATGGAAGTTTGATCTCTTCTGGGAATGCTGGTTCCTGGGGGGGATAATTCCCTGACATTCCTACCCACACTCACAGCCAGTGTTTCTGTCCTTAACACTCCTGATTTAACCAAAAAGTGTGCTATAAACAACAAAAAAAAAAAACCAAAAAGAGAGAAAAATATTTTATCTTCATTTTTGACATGATAATCATCATGTAGTTCCAGGGAGTACAATCTAAGAAGGGAAGCTGACATCCTGGAGCTGGAACAGAGGGGGCAGAAGAGGATTCGTTTTGGGAATGACACAGAGAAGATGGAAGAGGAGCTCATCAGGATCTGCAGGCTGCTCCGAGTGAGGGCTGACCGCAAGGGTCTGCGCAGGAAGGTCAGAGCAGACACCTCTGCTGGCAGCAGGGTTAAAACCAGAGGATCCCAAAATCCTTCCAGCTAAATTCACCCCTGAAATGTCCTCACAGGTCCCTCATGTCAGAGAATCTGTGTCACAGCATCCCTTTGCACTGCCCTTACCCAGTGTCTCCCTGCCACAGGCTATGGACAAGGCAGGTCTGGAGAAGGAATTCCTGGAGCTGCGCTCGGGGCGGCCGCCCATGTTCTGGATCCCGCTGCGGGCACACGCCGTCTGGGAGAGGATGGATGTCACCCTGGCATGCACCACCCTGGGGTGCCCTGTGCCACAGGCCACCTGGTATGGCAGTGCCAGCACCATGGGCACAGGGACACGGGGGATGGCAGCCCTGTCCTGCCAGGAGGGAGGGAGGGAGGGAGGGAGGGAGGGAGGGAGAGCTTCAGGGGTCACAGGGAACACCTCGGTGTCCAGACCCACTGTCAGACCAGTAAGGACATGGGGACAGTGACATTCCTGCAGGATCCTTCTGGGACAGGGCTGATGTTCATGGATGTTCCTCTGTTCCCTGCACATTCCTGTGGGATCCTTCTGGGACAGGGCTGATGTTCATGGAGGTTTCCTCTGTTCCCTGCACATTCCTGTGGGATCCTTCTAGGACAGGGCTGATGTCCATGGGGGTTTCCCTGTTTCCAGCACATTCCTGTGGGATCCTTCTGGGACAGGGCTGATGTTCATGGAGGTTTCCTCTGTTCCCTGCACATTCCTGTGGGATCCTTCTAGGACAGGGATGATGTCCATGGGGGTTTCCCTGTTTCCAGCACATTCCTGTGGGATCCTTCTGGGACAGGGCTGATGTCCATCGAGGTTCCTCTGTTCCCTGCACATTCCTGTAGGATCCTTCTAGGACAGGGCTGATGTCCATCGAGGTTTCTCTGTTCCCTGGACATTCCTGTAGGATCCTTCTAGGACAGGGCTGATGTTCATGGGGGTTTCCCTGTTTCCAGCACATTCCTGTGGGATCCTTCTAGGACAAAGCTGATGTTCATGGAGGTTTCTTTGTTTCCTGCACATTCCTGTAGGATCCTTCTGGGACAGGGCTGATGTCCATCGAGGTTTCTCTGTTCCCTGGACATTCCTGTAGGATCCTTCTAGGACAGGGCTGATATTCATGGGGGTTTCCCTGTTTCCAGCACATTCCTGTAGGATCCTTCTGGGACAGGGCTGATATTCATGGGGGTTTCTCTGTTCCCTGCACATTCCTGTAGGATCCTTCTGGGACAGGGCTGATATTCATGGGGGTTTCTCTGTTCCCTGCACATTCCTGTAGGATCCTTCTGGGACAGGGCTGATGTCCATCGAGGTTTCTCTGTTCCCTGGACATTCCTGTAGGATCCTTCTAGGACAGGGCTGATGTTCATGGGGGTTTCCCTGTTTCCAGCACATTCCTGTGGGATCCTTCTAGGACAAAGCTGATGTTCATGGAGGTTTCTTTGTTTCCTGGACATTCCTGTAGGATCCTTCTAGGACAGGGCTGATGTTCATGGATGTTCCTCTGTTCCCTGGACATTCCTGCAGGATCCTTCTAGGACAGGGCTGATGTTCATGGAGGTTTCCCTGTTTCCTGCACATTCCTGTAGGATCCTTCTGGGACAGGGCTGATGTCCATCGAGGTTTCTCTGTTCCCTGGACATTCCTGTAGGATCCTTCTAGGACAAAGCTGATGTTCATGGAGGTTTCTTTGTTTCCTGGACATTCCTGTAGGATCCTTCTGGGACAGGGCTGATGTTCATGGGGGTTTCTCTGTTCCCTGGACATTCCTGTAGGATCCTTCTGGGACAGGGCTGATGTCCATCGAGGTTTCTCTGTTTCCTTTGGTTTTCCCACAGGCAAACTTGGGATTTAAGTCTCAAAATTCAGAATCTCCTCTCAGCACTAAATCACCACAAACACACCCCAACAAGGCCTGGCTGCCTTGCACACCATGAGAGTTTCAGCATTAAATTACTGCTGCTTCTACAGCTTGTAAAATACAAGAGAACTGTCATTTACTCCCTTTGTATATTAACCAACCTCAGGGGAGAGTGTTATGGACTGGCCTGAGTGCAGCACACACCATAAACACCAGAAATAAATGAAAGATCATCCCAAAAACCAACTTACAAAGCATACTTTGATCAGTTTGAAGTGACTGACCAGTCCTCCTCTGGAAGGTTTAATTGTGCAAACATTTGCATTACTAATGACTCGTGGGTGGCAGCTCTGCCTGTGTCCTTCCAGAACGACCTCTCTGAATTATTCAGAGAACAAAGAGAATCTGAACCTCCCACACATCCCTGGGGAACACAAGGAAGAGACATCTGTGAACTCCCTCACAGGAGCTGCAGGCCAGGGAATGTAAAGCCAAGGCTGAGACCCACACAGGACCATGGAAGGGTCTGGTTTTAGCTGCCAGATGGGTTTGGATTTGTTATAGATACATTTATTGTTGGCTTTTCACAAATATTAAAATGAATGTTATGTGTATAAGAATGGAAATTTTTGTTGTATTAATATAGTTTTCTTTATTTCTCTTATTGATGAAACGTAGAAGTAGTGATATAATACATATATGTTAAGTTATGACATAGCATTAAAACAAAAACTATTTTTGTCTGTATAACCCAAAGACTGAAAAAGATAAAAAAGACAAAAAATATTATTTTTTTTTCCTTTTGTAAACCATCTTATCCAGATGAAGACAGCAGTGACCAGAACTCTGGGGGAGGAATTTATTGCATTTCTGGTATCAGGGAATGTAAATCTCGATGGTGCCAAGAAGATTGATCTATTGGGAAGGGGGCAAGAGAAAACTAAACAGAAGAACACCAAAGATCCTAAGAAGAATGTCTGAATATGTGTGAGAATTTATGGATATGTGTGAGAATTTATGGATGTGTAGTAGGGTTCTGTTTTTAAGGGACAATCCTTGGTCAGTGAGATGAATGCAGAGACACCTGATATAAATATATCTGTATACTTTACTTTAATTTTTCTCCTAATTGTCTTTTTTATTAAACTTTTAAATTCTATAAAAATTATGTGAACCTTGTTTTTCGCAGATTGAAGAGGGAGATCTGTAAAAGAAGGAATTGTGTCTACTCCTTTTTCCTGTGGTGTTTGATGTGGCTCCTTTCCTAACAGCACGCTTCCTTCTTTTCCCCCAGGTATAAAAATGGAATCCCCATCGATCCCCGCCAAGCCCCAGCAGGAAAATACAAGATCAGAAATAAATTTGGGATGCTGACCCTGCACATCAGCAGGTAATGGCTGTGCCCTTGGCTGAGCTGCTTTTTCAGCTGAGTGAGACCTGCTCTCCCTAAATTCCCAGTCTGTGGATGATAAACAAACCAAAGAATTCTTCTGGAATCTGACCTTGCCTGCCTTTAGGCTGTTGTGTTTGAGCTAAACCTTTGCCAATCTCCACAGCAGTTCACAAGGTTTAAAAAAAAACTATGAAAAATAAAACAAAATAAAACAAAATTTAATGGATTCATTTACTTCTGCTCCTCTTTTTATGCATTAGCAGTATTTTTTTCCCTCAGTGTAAGGAATGCACATGAAGTACTTCATGAGCAGACAAAAAAATGTGATTTGGGATGGATCAGTGTAATCAGAACATCATTAATTCTGATCTAATTATACAGTGATACACAAATCTTCAGTGGAATCAAGTGTTCCACAGGCCTTTTGCTTGTTCAGTACTTAAAATGTTTTCCCTCTGGGTCTCAAAAGAAAAAAATTACTTCAAAGTACCAGAAATCCTTGTAATTGAAAGGAAAAGCAACTTCTGGATGAAATGCAAACACTTCTGGGATTAAAGGGGAACCCCTTTGAATTTGTCCTTTGAAATATGAAGGAGGGGAAATATTATTTTTTTTTTCAGGTGCTCCATGGAAGATTCTGCTGAATACAGCGTGGAGGTAAAGAATCAGTATGGTGAAGCTTATTCCTTTGCTACAGTGCTTGTCAGGAGTAAGTACAAATATTCCTTTGAGTTTAAACTTTCAAATACTGCACAGTCTTCCAAATATTCCTTTGGGTTTAAAATTTCAAATACTGCACAGTCTTCCAAATATTCCTTTGGGTTTAAACTTTCAAATACTGCACAGTCTTCCAAATATTCCTTTGCGTTTAAACTTTCAAATACTGCACAGTCTTCCAAATATTCCTTTGGGTTTAAAATTTCAAATACTGCACAATCTTCCAAATATTCCTTTGGGTTTAAACTTTCAAATACTGCACAGTCTTCCAAATATTCCTTTGGGTTTAAACTTTCAAATACTGCACAATCTTCCAAATATTCCTTTGGGTTTAAACTTTCAAATACTGCACAGTCTTCCAAATATTTTCATTATTTGATAGGCACACACAGGTATTTTGGAAAAGGACAGAACAGCTTCTCTTCCTTCGTCATTTCTGGGCCCAGCCAAAGTTTTTCCTTTCAGATTCCATATGGACACAGCTGTCCTTTCACTGGGATAAAATTGTACTAAATTTAGGTGTTTATTTCTTCTGGTCTGCTATGAAACAGCCCCACAGTGAAACACAGGTTTACAAAGTCTGCTAAAAATAAGCAAGAAATGGTTCCCCAAGAAGTGTGGCTTTCAGTGGACCTTTCAGTGCATTATTGCAGAGAGAACCATGTTTTCCCCTGAAATCAGCAACTACCAAGGGCAAATACAAGATTTTCCTCTTTGATCTGTGCCGTTCTTAAAAGAAGTGGCACAGACTCCACAGATACACAACGTGCACAGCCAAATCCAGACGTGGGGAAGGAAGTAAATAAACCACCAGCACTTAAAAAAAGGGAAATCAACTCAAGCTTTAGGAAATGTGCAGAGCAGTCTCACAGGATCACAGTTCAGCTGTTCATGTTTCATATATTTGTATCTAAATTATGATTTTGTAATAAAAAAGCATGGACAGAATAGACCTACAGGACTGTAGACAATTAAACCTTTCAGTGGGACTGATAGAGCCCTCTGTCATGGGTTGTGTTATTATCACACTTATTTTCACATGCTGTATTTTGGTCTGAGTCCTGTCTGGGATGCAGAACCCTGCAGAAGAATGTGACTCCAGGATTGTAAAAGCAGTGTATTATCACACCTTTCAGGTCTTTTATTTAAACAGTGTCAAAATTCAGCATATCTGGAAATATGCAGCAGGAATAGAATTTAGAATTTAGAATTTAGAACAGGAATATTACCAGTTCTAAAGGGACAGGTATAACAGCCCAGAAAACCTTCATTTGCATCCTTCCCAGATTCCTAAATTCCCCCTTCCTTACTGCAGGAAGACAGGAAAAGTTACCAGGGGGTTCTCACAGTATGGCCACAACAGGAGCAGCCTGGAAGAACAATTCCATGCAGATAATAACCCACCCCTCTCAATTCCCTGTGGAATCCTTAGGATCAGAGCAGGCATGAGGATGGGACAGGGGCACAGAAAGGCTTGGCTGGGACAGCTCTCTTCACCTGGGAGTGCCTGGTTAAGCTGTCCCTCATCAGGGACAAACCACTGCACACCACTGCAGACACTGCTGAGGAGCCCCCACTGCTCCTCCCATCCCAGTAACCCGAGTCTTCCTTCTGCTAGCTGCATTTACTGCTCTGAAAATAGAGATTACAGCGAGGCCTTAATCCTGCCTCCACTGGAAACATTCCCAGGCAGGCCCTGCCATTCCCTCCCCTGGCCCCTGGCTGTCTGGAAAGGGCCTGGATGCCCAGGGAGGGTCCCTGGGATCCAGAGCTCCCTTTCCCTAAGACATCACTGAGGGTCTCACAGGACCCAGGCTGAGGCTGTTTTACCTCCAGTGCTTTGTATTTCCCTCCTCTCCTATGGTCTCACTCCTCATTTTTTTGATCTGCTGCTGCCAAACTTCAACCACTGGAAGCACAGGTTTTATTTTATGGGCATTTATTGCAACTTGAGAGAAAAGTCCCTCAGTTTCAGTTTCATCTGAAAGTGCATCAGTTGTTGGCTTTCAGCTCCAAATGATTTCACATTGTGCTGTGATGCCAAGAGGCCAGAGCAGGTGAGGTGGGCCAGCATCCACCTGTGATGCCTCCAGAGAATCTGGGATTTGGGAACATCCTTCCCTGAGCCCCAGGAATTGCCTCAGTGTTTCAGCACAAACATCCTTTCCTGTTGGTTAAATCTTAAAGTCCCTGTCACTGGTAGTTTTCAAAAACTTCACATCATCCTCTGGGAATGCTGTTAAAACCCAGGGGGTTGTTTTATTCAAATCTTCATTTTATTTGGTTTAAACTTGCCTGCTTGAAGAGGCAGAAGCCAAAGTGACAAAGCCCTCCTTAGCTCTGAATAACTGAGTGTGCACAAGCATTTGGAGCAGGATTGCTCCCACTGGAACAGTCATGGGAACAATTTCCTCACATCCCCAGTGGCTTGTGAAGGGCATCAAATGAATGCCAAATTCATTTCATGTCAAATTTAGTTCATGTCAAATGAATTAAAGCTTTAGCCCATGGTGACACTTGAAAGGTTCAAATTGAGGGCTGGCTTGAGGGACAAACAGTTTGCTGAGCAACACTGGGTGTTTCTAAGAAGATGAACACTGTGAGATTTGCTAAATGTGCTTTCCTCTTGTCTTATAGAATATTATGGAAAGGAGTCAGGATTTGATTCAGAAATATACAAAAGTGAGTAAATCATTGATGTTATTATTAATTATTTTTATAGCCTGATGCAATCTGATTATTTTTTCCCTGAGAGCTTTTCCTGTCAGCCTGACTGCACATGCAAAGTGCAAGGCTCACCATAATTATATGATAATAAAAATACTACAGGAGGAAAGCTCTGGAAGTCTCTTTATCATGCTGACTTTTATTCCACAGGATCCCTTCTGGCCAGAGAGGCAGATTTTGCTTTTTCACTGAAACCCCTATTTGCCAGAGAAAAGGAGCCTTTCACCCTCTCCTGTTACTTCTCCTCTGATTTACTGGACCACCAACGAGGCATCAGCTGGTTCAGAGATGGTTTGTAGGCAACAGCTGACTTTATGTGCATTTACCTCTGGGAATATCCCACTGGAATTCATAGCATGTAATGGAGTGTTCACAGAAAAAAGGAAATAATTAAAATTCAGGATTCCTAAGCTGTTCTCAGGTCTGCTTAAGCTACAGATGTTACTGTTTTATGTTTGTCTTTTCTCTGTTTGTAAAGGATGGTATCATTGAAATGTTCTGGAGGTAATGGCATTCCTCTTCATGAGAAAATTTTAAGAGCCTTAGTTTGAAAAGCCTGTGGTTCTCCAGTGAGAAAAACTTTTGGATACTCTGTGTTGCTCTGCTGGCAATCAAGGATTTGGGTCTTTCCGAGGATCAGAGTCCATGGCTGCAATTCAGGGGCACAAAAATAATACCAGGAATGTCTTAGAGATCCCTCATCTCATTCTGTGCTTTTTGAGGCATTTGGAAAGAAATATTGCCACTCCTAACCAGGCAAATCCAGGTGAACTTCCTTTCCCCCTTCTCCTGCTCCACAGGGGAGCTGCTGCAGGACTCAGAACATCACAAATTGAGGTACCAGGAGTGTGAGGCCTCTCTGACAGTGCCCTGTGCCCACAAAGAGGATGAAGGCTTCTACACCATCCGTGTCCCCTCGCTGGATGGATACAGGGAGCAGACCACTTACGTGTTTGTTAGAGGTATCTGCAGAACCTACACATCTCCTTTCCTAAGACCTTGGCATAAAGGAATTCCCACCCTCACACACAAGGAAATTAATTTGGTGCGTGGATAGAACTATCACAATGACCAAATCTTATTTTTGCTGGTGATTTTGGTATTAGAAAACAGGATTTGTGTTACTGGGATAGGCCCTTAGACAATTAAAATTAAGCTACTCAGTGAAAATTTTGGAAAAGAACAAAATAAATCAGAACCAGCCTCATTTGGTGTTTTACAGATGCTGCAGCACCAACAGCTGGAGCCCCAGGATCCCCCCTCAATGTGAAATGCCACGATGTGAACAAAGACTGCTTGGTTCTTTCTTGGGTAGCACCCAGTGATGATGGAGGAAGCCCCATCCTGGGGTACCTCATTGAAAGGTCTGTAAGACATCATCTCTGAGCTAAGAAACCTCATTTTCTTGTGGAAACAGACCAAAGGAGCCCCGTGGGCTGTGTTTCCTTGCAGGTGTGTGGCTGGCTCAGAGGAGTGGGTGCAGTGCAATGCTCAGCCTGTGAAAGGCTGCAGGTGCCCAGTGCTGGGCCTGGATGAGGGACAGACGTACCAATTTCGGGTCAAGGCTGTCAACAAGGCTGGCACCAGCCACCCTTCAAAGGCCAGTGACCCTGTTACAACCCAGGATGCCAGCAGGGACAAGAGAGTGACAGGTTGGTACCAAAGCCAGCACAATTTGCTCCCTCAGGACCACGGGAGGCTGCAGGAATAACTGAGTGCAGATTGTCCAGATCCTCTCCATTCCCACAAATGCCTTTGCTGAGCTCATCTTGGGAGCATTCTTCACAGAAAAAGCTCAAAATATCTTTGTTTGTGACATAAAATGTCTGTAATTACACACAGAAGCAATGACCCATTCCTGGGGTCTGTCTTTCTCCCCCAACACCTCCTGTGGGTGGGTGACACTGCCCTGTTTGTCATTGCAGCGATCCCATACGACGATGGCAGGACCATAGAAATATCCAAGGATGACCTGGAGGGTGAGTTCAGATTTCCCCAAAGTGTTTTGTCTCCTTCTTTATATTGAAGAATCTTAATTTACACGGGGAGAACAGAACCCATTGTAAAAGAACTTTATTTTCCTGCCACATTATCACTAAAGCCTTTTCTGCCTTCTCATAGGACACATTAAAATTCCCTTGCCACCCACCAATGTTCATGCAAGTGAGGTCAGAGAAGATTATGTGGCTTTGGCCTGGGATGAACCAGATCCAAGAGGAAGAGAGCCACTGAATTATTATGTGGAAAAGGTAAGAAAATAATACCACACAGGACAGAAGCTGCAGAGTAGAACCATTTCTTTCTCAGGTGGGCCACGGCACAAGTGAGGCCATTCCCAGTTAGGAACTGGGGAGATCCAGCCTCAAACCTGGCTGGTTCAGCCTCCTCCAGCCCCACAGGCACCCTGAGCCATGGCCCTGGCTCTGACACCAGCTCAAGGACTAATGATTAACAAGGAATGGACAAGGAATTTTAGCACCACAGAACAGTGGCAGAATTCTAACAGGAAGAACTGTTCCTGCCCCACAGCCCTGAAAGGTGGAAAAGCTGTGAAGAACTGCACGATACCCCACTATCCTGTTCCCCACTAATCATTCTGTTGGTTAATTAATATCTTCTGCCAATCTCCTTTCATGCATTTTTATTTCTCATCTTCTATAGCAAAGGGGCCCTCTGTTGCCAAGGGTGAAAAGTTTGGGTACATCAACCAGAAATACATAATTTATGGCTTTGGTTTGTGTTTTGTTTGGAGCTTTTTTTAAATTCCTTTCCTACAAAGCTCAGCTTTGGTCAGGAGGGTTTTGTGCTTGCAGTAGGAGTTGTAAATCTTCGCCTTTTTCATTGCAGTCGCTCGTAGGCAGTAACTCCTGGCAAATGGTGAACCTGGAGATGCCAGCAAATTCCCCAAGATTTGCACTCTTTGATCTGGTTAAGGGAAAATCATTCCGGTTCCGCGTGCGATCCGTGAACAAGTTTGGGATCAGCGAGCCCTCCCTGCCCAGCCCACCCATCACTGCTGGGGCAAAACTGGGTAATTATTGAGTGACTCAGCTCTGCACTCACCATGGGGAGAGGGGCATTGACTGAAAGGAATGAGGGGGATCCCCTGCTCACACTCTCCTCTAAACTTCGTGGTCTACGATTACACAGCAGTGGCTTTGATATAAGGAAATCTCTTGAAGCCTTAAATCCTTCTTTAATTGGTTTGCAGTTGGACAGGGCAGTGTTAATCTAAGCAAGCAGCAAGTGGGGAATTACATTTAATAAAATAGGAACAGTTGAAGCCTGTGTTTAATCCAAGGATGCTTCCAGCATGGTGTGAGGGAGGTGACAGCGTGGAAGGAATGACAGGAGGCTGCAGCAGCCTGGGCTGGGAGGCTCAGACAGGACTCTTTGGGTCTCTGCTTTGGGTTGTTTTATCCCTGGACTGAGCTGACAGAAACAGACCAAAGGCTCATGTTGGTGTTCCTCTTCTGCAGAGAGATGAGCACTGACTCCATTTGTATATTGTCCCACACTTCACTCATAAATGGAAATGCAGAGTGGAGCAGGTCCCAGTTTAGGATGGAGCCGAGAACAATCACCAGATGAGCTTTGTTCCTCCTCTGCTTCAGAGGAGGTTGTGTGGGGTAACTGCAGGAATCAGTGGGAGAGGAGACATCTGGCAAACCCAAGCACAAAACCAGATCCTGTAGAGTGGGCCCCTGTCCATGGCTTCTTGCTCTAATTCCACAGAATCCCAGAATGGTTTGGGTTGGAAGGGACCTCAAGGCTCATCCATAGGCAGGGACCTTCCACTATCCCAGGCTGCTCCAGCCCCATCCAACCTGGCTTTGGGCACTCCCAGGGATGGGGCAGCCACAACTTCCCTGGGCAACAATTTGAAAATGGTGCTCTGGAAAAGGAGAATAAATCAAACAGGCCAACTCACTAATAATAGCTTTGGTGTTACCTAAATTATAGATTTTAACCCGCTCTACTTTTGTCTATGTCTTTTGTTTGTTTCTTCCCTTTTTTTAGCTCCTCTGCCTCCACCATCTCAGGTTTTGGCATTCAGAGACACCAAGACATCTGTTGTTCTGCACTGGGACAAGCCCAAGGATGGCCTGGAGCCCCTGGGCTATTACATCTACTGCCGGGAGACGGGCACAGAGGAATGGCAAACAGTCAATAACAAGCCAGTGACATGCACCCAGTGAGTTCAACTCCTCTGCTCTGCTGAGGGATGACAGGGGCCCAACCTGGATTCTTCTGTTTCTGGCTGGAGTCGTGTTTCAGATAAAAAAAGAACTTCCTTCAGTCCCCACACACAGGCTGGCACGCACACCAACACCATGGCCTCTTGGAGAGTTCAGGATTGCTCCAAGCCTCGCTTTTACACCCAGAGCTGGCAGCAAAGGCTGTGTGTTCTCCACAGGCTGGGGCTGTGCAGCCCCACAGAGCCTGGGGCACCAGCAGAATCACATTCCATGGCTTTGCCTGTTTTCCAGTAGAGTAAGTCAGTGTCAATCACATGCAGAATTTACAGTTGCTCTCCAGCTGCGGGGTCACGTGTCAAGCAGAAAAATCCATTAAAAAGTCTTGTTTATCTCCCTGCCAGTGGTGATTCCTCTCCATCTGATCCATACCCACTGTGATTTATTTGGAGCCATTTGATGTGATACACTAATTTGTAATGACAAATAATGATTTTGCAAGAACAAAGCCTCATTGAAGTGTGTTGCTGTCTCTTTCAGCACTGTTTACCTGTGCACAGGCAAACACAAACATATTCCTTTGCTCTCCCAGATTTACTGTTCCTGGGCTGCAGCCTGGAAAAGAATATGTGTTTTGTGTGAAATCTGTCAGTGAGGCAGGGCTGAGTGAGAGCTCACCAGAAACAGATCCCATCGTTGTCAGGCCGGCGATCGGTGAGTAGTGACCAAAATGAAACTCCTCCAACTCCCACCTGTCAGGCACAGCCACTGCTGCCTGCAGGTGACAGGGTCAGAGAAACAAAACAAAAAAGAACTCATTTTCTTGTACCCTGCAGCTTCTGCCATTAATTACACTTGCCAAGCATGGACAGAGTTAATTAATTAGCATTTTGACCTAGCAGTGTTGTGTTAATTTGGCTCTGGGTGCAAGTGACCATTTTAAGTGCTCCGTTATGTGATGTCAGGAAATCAACACTGAGAATTTCTCAGGGAAATTAGAAAATCCAATAACCTGGTGTCATCCAGGATCTAGCCCTCCATTTTATCAACCCACTGCTCCCATCTTTTCTGCCACACAAACAATAAAGCACCAGGTAAGAGACCTCCTGAGACACATCCAAGGCTTTTGCTGTGATTTCCAGATGAGAAGGTGGGTGTTGTGCTGACCATTCCTGTTCTGTCTGTCCCTCTGTGCCAGCCTGTCCCTCAGCCCCACGTGGCTTTGTGCTGCTGCACTGTGGCAAGACTGAGATGACCATTGGCTGGAAAGCCCCCAGGCGCAAAGGAGGAACAAAAATCCTGGGATATTTCCTGGACCAGCACGACCACTCTGAGCCAGACTGGCACGAAGTCAACACTCAGCCAATTCCTCGGCGAGTTTGCACGGTATCTGTTTGGAGCACAGCTGGGAACAGCTGCACTGAGGGTTGAGCTGGGTTTTCTCCTCTTCTGCATTGTCCTGCTGGCCCCCAAGCCACGCAGGGCTGAGCTAACCACATCTTCTGCCCTTCTGCACCCCAAGGTCAGCAGCCTGCAGGAGGGGCACCTGTACGAGTTCCGTGGCCGTGCCATGAACAGGGCTGGAGTTGGGGAAGTGTCAGAGCCCAGTGACTGGTTCAGGTGTGAGGAATGGACAATGCCAGAGCCAGGTATCCCTCGTGTAAAGCCATCCAGGAAAATGTCACCAGCTGTATTTGTTATCTCCTCACTCATCCAAGGGGTTTCTTCCATAGAAATGGTTGCTCCCAGGACAGAAGAGCACACAAACACTTCCAGGGATGTTCTGATGCAGGGTGTTTTTCCTCCATTGCACAGATAAAGCACACTGATATTTTTAATAATATTGTTTCCAGAGAATGAAGACTAAGGATAACTCTAAATCCCTTTTTTTCTTACACCATAGCAAATACCATGAAAGCAGCTGGTTATGCTATTTTATAAACCAACCCCTAATTACCATAGAAAGCAGACCCACTATTCAATTTCTACCTTAAACTCTGCTCTCTGACTTTGCTGTTCCCTTGTGTGCCAGGCCCTCCCTACGATGTGAGGTGCACTGAGGTGAGGGACTCCTCCCTGCAGCTGCACTGGGAAGCTCCTCTCCACCTGGGGGCAGGGCCACTCACAGGGTATTTCATAGACCTGTGTGAAGAGGGCTCAGAGGAGTGGAAACAAATAAACAAGCAGCCCACAGCCACCACCCACATGAAGGTTTGTACCTGCTCTTAGTGTCCAAGTGCTGCTTCTCTTAGTCTGACATTAATTCCTGGCCGTGTTTCCTGCAGGTTGAGGACCTGGAGACAGGGAAATGTTACATTTTCCGAGTACGAGCACTGAACAAGGCTGGAGTTGGACCCCCTTCACTCCCCTCGGATCCTGTGGTGGCTAAAACTAAACCTGGTAGGAACCTAAAAGCCATGAGACTGGGCCAGTCTATAAATAAATGTATGATCTGGGTGAAAAACTGCTTTGTGACACATCAGCTATTTGTTTCACAGCAAGAAACACCCTCAGAAAAAACAAAGATGAACAAATCAAACCACCCAAATGAATTAGCTCTAACTGTGCACTGCGTGGTTTGGTTTTGGGGATCATTTTTTGAGTTAGATGTGCAGAAGCTCAGCCCTGATCTGCTTTGGTAAGGAATGTTTTGTGGGTTTTTTGCTCATACAGGCACAAATGAAATTGAACTCGGGGTGGATGAAGAGGGTTTCATTTATATGGCCTTTGAAGCTCCTGAAAAGAATGACTCCTCTGAATTTATCTGGTCAAAGGACTATGAGGGACCTCCAGATGCTGACCGAGTTCAGATTAAAGAGAAAGGTAATAGGTGAGTATCTAATGCACACTGGGAAAATGAATCATGGTCTGGTGAGTAAAGAACACATTAAACACTGAGAAAAACGTGAAGCCAAATGTTTTCCCCTCCTTTCCCTGATTCCCAGCCCTGGAGTCCATGAAATGGAATCTGGGGAGCAGCTGCCATCATATTCCCAATATCTTTACCTTGCTCCTCAGTGTCATTTATAAATTCCAGTGAGTTCTATATTTCCTGTTCTGGGTGTATCGAATTCTGTTACAGGAGACATAATTCCTGAGGAAAATGTAGTTTTTGCTATTATTCTTTTTACTTTTAGATCAAAACTGATACTGAAAGAGCCCTCAGAAAAGGACCTGGGTGTGTATTCAGTGGAGGTCACAGATGTAGATGATGATATCTCTGCCAGCTGCACTTTAACAAAAGAAGGTAAAAACTGATAATTTGCAACAACAAAAAACTAATGTGCCCTCATTTTCTAATCTTAGATGTTTAGAAGAAAGTTTCTTGCAGAAGAATAGTGAGTGACTAATGTCACTTAATGATATCACTAGAAAGATGTTTTCCATTCCTTGAAGGCTCAAGGGCAGTTTTTTTTACAGTCCCCTAAGGAAAGATTCCGTGCTCCTGCAAAGTCATTTTTCCACTGCAGTTCAGATTTCACATTTGGCTGTACTGTCACTGAGATTTAAAACTTCTTTAGCACACTCCCTGAATTGATCCAACCAATCTTTTATTCAGATATCAACACCTTTTCTAGTCCTCCCCATTACTGAATGTTTTATCTTCTCTTTGACATAAATAAAGTTCATCACCAAATTAAACTAAACTGATAAGATTAATTTGTTTTGGCCTAGTGTTGACTTTTTATTCCCTGCATTTCAGATCTGGACAAGTTACTGAAACGTAGCCACGAAATCAGGAACCCACGTAAGTGGAAGCAGCAAAAAGCCACGAGCACAGGGCCAGCCTGGGAAAAGGGAGCCCAGCACAGCCCTGGCTGAGCCAAATCCTGTGGTGTGCCTGTGATTCCCCTGCTGTTCTCTCTGTTTGCCAGTGATCAAGCTGATATCTGGCTGGAACATCGATGTTCTGGAGAAAGGGGAAGTGAGGCTGTGGCTGGAGGTGGAGAAGCTGTCCCCAAATGCTGAGCTGCACCTGATCTTCAATGACAAAGAGCTCACCAGTACCCCAGTAGGTTTTATTCTGCATTTAATCCTGACTTACTTTCCCACTGATGAATATGGCACATTCCCAGTTTTCTGAATTCCCATCAGCTATTTTGATGGGGATTTTGAATCTCATGAATTCTAAGAGCAGATGGAGGTGATTTATTTCTCAGTCCAAAGCACTGGAAATAACCCTGCCTCGTGTGCTACAGCACCCTCCAACCTCCTCATACATCCACAAAAATGTTCAGGCCTCCTCTTGTCCTCCCATATCAAATTAATATTAGATCATTTAAAAAATACTTGGAATGAGAGGACCAGAGGGGAGAACAGTTGAGAATGAAGCACAAATATAAATCATGGGCTGTCAGCTCAGTGCAGAGCAGCAATGCCCAAATAACATCCAGGACCCCCAGAACAAAGAACAGCACCAGGCCAGAGCAGTTTGGAGCTGTCAGTGCCCTGTTGGGGGGTTAAATCAACATGTAATAAATTTATCCAAGGTTTTATCTCCTCTAAAATCTGTCTCCTCTCCACTGGAGAACTGACACTGTGGCACAGCACAGTGCTCTGCCTTCATTACCCAGTAAAATGATGAGAGTTTATAAGGATACAGGTACAAAATGACTGGAAAATTTGCTGTAGAAGATGCTGTGCCAGGATCTGACCTTGGAATAGTTCTACTGTGGAAAAACTCTTCACTTTATCTTATTTCCTTTGTTTTACACAGACACACAAAATCAACTTTGTCAAGGAGAAAGGCCTTGTGGAACTGATAATCCAGGATTTCTCTGCTGATGACAAAGGGGTGTACACAGCCCAGCTCAAAGATGGGAAAGCAAAAAATCAATTCACTCTTCTTCTCATGGATGAATGTAAGTAGAAATTTGGTATCAAATATAGACTGCCATGCTCAATGGAAAGGTTGTGAGGCACTTAAGGCCTCAAAGTATTTCCAACAGTTCTAATGGCACACTGGGAATGGGGAGAGCAAATTTTAGCCCAGATTTAAAGTCCAGGAATCATTTAAGAAATGATCTGAATCTCTCTTTACTATAAATTAAAGCTTTTGGTCTTATAAATAGGTGCTTGATGATAAAAGCAGTCTGCTGAAGTGGAATGCTCAGTTCTTTCTTCCAAATGTTTTACATATTAGCTTGCAGTGGTGAACTGTGCCTTGGCAGCAGAGTGGAGTGTGTGAAGTCATTTATTTCAGGATCAGGCTAGAAATTCAGTGTATTTAGCAGCTGGTTCACTGCACTGAATGCAATAAAGAAAGTGTCAATACAAGGCACAGAAGTTCAACATGGAACACACAGTTCCCTGGACATGCAGTACAAAGAGCCTCCTAAAATTAATTAAAAATAGAAAGGAGCAAGATTCTCATTCAAATCCTTCCCCATCAAGTGCCTATCTCTGGTTTCAGTTCTCTGCATTTTGCTTTCAAGTGACCTTCTAAAGCTTCCTAAGTTTTTAAATGGAAAATGTCTATAAAATGTCTCCCTGACTCCCTGGAGAGACACAGGCACCTTCCCAAAGGGATTCAGCACTTGCTGGGCTCAGGATAGAAAATTAATTTGATGAGCTGTGCTCTAGAAGTGCCCATTTCTCTTTACTGACAATGTAAAGGCAGATGTAAAGTTAGATGTAGCTGTGCTCTCTGCTCTCTGCCTTCTTCAGTGTTTCTCACTTTTTAAATCTTTTAATTTCAGGTTTTCTAGCCTACCTTTTTACATGGTGAAATTTTGTATTTAATTTGCTAAATGCTCAATGGTCAAGTCTTCAGTGGCTCTTTTGTTTCAAGGAAAAGAAATGTTAGGCTCCCAGCATAAACAAACAGCACAGCTCTAAGGATAACACCTTCTGTACAGGAAATATCCAATAATGAGGGGTTGTTGACTTTGTCCTTTGCTGTTCCATAGCTTTTGCTAAAGTGGCAGAAGAAGCTGAAGCAAAACGGAGACAATGGAAGAAAAAGCAGGGTAAGATCAGCCAAAGGTTAAAGATTTGTCAGAATGAGGCCAGGATGGCAAAACCCAAGTGGATTTACTTCACTTCATCATCTTTTTAAACACATTATTAAGCTGATTAAGACACTAGGATAAGACTCCTTGTTTTCAGATACTTTGCTCTGACCTTAAAAATCAAAATTATCAAACAGTTTTAGCCAAGCTAGGCAGATTTATCAGTAGAAATCTTCTGCATCAGTGCTGTGGCACTGAACACTTCCAAACTCCAGAAATTGTCCACTATAGAATATAAATTCTATAATTAAGATCCACTGCTTTTCCTTGTAAAAAACAGGATTTCTAGCAAGTTTGTAAAGATCCATTCATTGCACTTTCACCTCCCACCTTATGTTGATGAATAAAGAAGTTTATAAAACAAGTTCATTGGAAAAATGCTACAATTGGAAAAGTGATTCCCTGCTAGTGAGGATAAAAATATTCACTTCATAACGATTGGGACACCACATTATAAATCCAGTCTCCTGAGTTGCTCAGTATAGGATGAAAGGATCTAAAGTAATTTATTTCAGTTTCCCCTCCCTGTTCCCTGTGGAACTCGGGAGCTCCAGGCTGCACTGTGGGCATCCAGCACTAGATGGAAGCATTCCTGCAGGAAACACGGCAAAGGCACCACTGTAGATATTTCTTTCCTTTTCCAGGTCCACATTTCATAGAGAACCTGACATGGAAAGTTTTGGAGAGCTGTGAAGTGCTCCTCACCTGCAAGGTAACAGAACCCTGGATGAATTCCTTCAGCACTCAGTTTTAGGTGGAATTTCCAGAGGATATCAGCACTGCTCGTGCTTTGCTTTGCTGCAGAGCAGTGACAGTAAGGAGATGGTTTATTTTGGGCAGAATTTTTAACAAAGAAGGGAAATTCTCACATTCTGGAGAAATGTAAGTGATGATTCATATTAGGACGTCCAAGAATTAAGAAATCAAATGTATTTTGACTTCTAAATGTTGACATCAAACAGGCAACAAACCTGAGGAAGGACACCAAGTTCCAGTGGTTCTTCAATCACAAGGCACGAGGTGGTGGAGTGTTTGATCCACAGACTGGGATGGGAACTCTGCAGATCTCAAAGGTGAAAACCTCAAACAGCTCAGAGGTTCACAGGAAAACGGCATAAAAATGTGGGCTGATCTTATTAATATTCCACGTGGGTTTGGGGTAGTGCCCACTGAGAGAAAGAAACACTGAGAAAAGCAAAAGAGAAGAAATTTTTAATGTTACAGTTGGGTTCTGAATCTGAATTCTAGTGGAATTCATGGCAGGGAACTAAACAATCTTTAAGGTCCCTTCCAACCCAAACCAGGTTGTGATTCTGAGATCTTAATAAGAAATAAGATGTTTTTAACAGTGGGTGGCTGTACAAAGTTTATCCTGAGAGGCTGAAAAGAATGGGAGGGTTTTTTCAGGTTTCACACAGGGACTGAGGGCAAAAGCTGAGCAACTGACCCCCCAAAAATCAACAGTTTCTGAACCAGACCCCCCCTATCCTCTCACAGGAGATTTTGGGACAAACTGACCCTTTTCCCCTCCTCATTTCTGCTCAGTTCAACCAAATTCATGTGGGAAGGAAGAAGAAAATCTCAGCTTTTTCCACTTTTCCAAATCCTGCCCTGTTTCAATGATATGGGAAATGTCTTTGGGAGGGGTGCTGTTTGTTTTGGGGCTTGTTTGGGTTATTTTAATCAATATTACACATGCACACACCTATTTGGTAGGTAACCAAAGCAGATGAGGGCCTGTACAAAGCAGTTGTTTCAGATAACCGAGGAGAGGACTCCACCCAGCTGGACCTCACAAAAGGAGGTAAGAGAACCTTGGATCACACAGACACATTCACACCCCTGCCCTGGGTTAATTTTGGATTTAAAACCAAATATCCTCACTTTCTGTGAAACCTACATGTCCTATGTGCTTTTATAGACGTTAAAACCCACATTAAAATGTTACTGGTCAAATTTAAAGAGATTCCTGCCCTACATGATAATGTCATTTCCACCTGCAGTCATTTCTCAAGCCAGGACTGCATTATAAATTCTGCCAAGCCCCACAGATAAAAGCTCAGGGATGTTTCAGTCATTTCAATCCAGAAACAATCAGAAGGTTCTGCTGCCCAAGATTAAATCCTGCCCCTGCATCTGGAATCCATCATTTAAACCTGGCACATAAATCTCCTGTCTGGGAGGCAATCAGCTGTGATTGGTGAGCATGAAGGAAGATAGGGACATCTAAATTTAGTAAGAAATGCCCAGCATCTGAAAACAAACGAATCAGAGGCAAAAACTCCATTCCCAGTGAGCTCTGCCACAGAAAATGACCTGTGGATATAAAACATCCTATCCCCAGTGAAATCAGTTGGCAGATTGGATGTGATTTGCTATGAATTGTATTTACAGGCACTTAAATCTTTGTCTTGCAGCCTTTGAGGAGCTTCTGAAGGAGCTGTGCAGGATCAGTGGTATGTCAGCTCTCAGCATTGCAGCACAGGGGGAAGGTGGGATGGCACAGCCAAAGCTCCAGAGCTGTCCCTGGGTGTGGAACAGCCACAGCAGCACCCCCTCACCGCTCCTTTGGGTGGGGTTTTGGGATGGAACAGGTAAATCTGTGCATTCCTCCTCAATTTCAGTCCTTCTGTTATACCACCAGCTCTCTCTGCTACACCTCTGAAAATCCAGCCCACCGAGGAAGGCATCAAAATCTACACAGATGTCAAGTTCTTCACAGACTACATGAAAACCACCTGGTATCACAAGTAAGTCCCCCAAAAATATTTGCAAAGCTTCTGGAGCACTGTTTCTTGTAACTGTTTATCCAAAATTAAACATTTGGGCCTGAGCCCATATATTTTTTAGGCAACTGTGGATTTGTCTGAGTAAGGGCTGAAATCCACAATTCCCTTCCTGGAATATGTCTGAGAATTCCAGAATGAAAAGTCATGTTATTTTTATCATAGCACTGCAGAAATATTTGTAAGTGATCATCTTTACTAGAAAAATAATTAACTTACGATACTGCTCAGTTACAGCCTCCTCGGTTACAGACATAATTTTTTCAAACACTTTATTTTTACTACTTCATGTTTTCCTAAACCAGTCTCTTCCCCCACTCTGAATAAAAAAAAAAATCCCAAAATTACAAAATTCTTCCTAAACACTGACTAATTTAGCCTCATAATGTCTTTCTAAATAGAGCTGGTGTTTCATTAGATACCACCTACCCATGTAGATAAGGAGGTGAATTTTTAGTAACATTCAAGGGCTAAATACTTACAAATATTCAACATCTAAATGGGATTTAATCCCTTAAATAAGAACTAAGAGGTCTTTTGTAGAGTTTGTGAAGCTTTGGCAAACTGCCTAAAAGTACAGCCCCATGGGATTTCCTCTCTCCATGAAATGAATCCTGACTCCCACACTTTTTTTCAGACTACAGGTCTAGAAAAAAGTGAAAGCTCTGATCTCTCCAGCTCTCCTAAATATTACTGAAATGGCATCACTTGTTTACTCAGGGAGAAACAACTGGAAAGCCGTGACAGGATGAGAGCTGGGAGCACCATGAATCAGATCTGGCTGCACATCCTGGACCCCACGGAGGCTGATAAGGGCAAATACACCCTGGAGTTATTCGATGGGAACAGCTCCCACAAACTGTCAACAGACCTGTCTGGGCAAGGTGAGCTGAGTCACAGCTGAGCTGCTTTCCAGGAGCCTTTCAAATCCTGGGCAGGGATTCCTCTCTCCCTGTGTGGAGCTGGTTTCCATGTGGAATTGGGGTAAGGAGGACAGTGAAGAGCCCACAGAAGCACGAGGAGAGGGGAAATGGAGAAAGGATTGAAGCTGAGGAAAGGTTGAGAAGGGGCAGCTGCTCCAGGGATGTGTCCAATTCCTCCACTGGACAACAGAGCTCACAGGTGGCATCATGGAGAAGAAAACTTGCAGGTTAACAAAGGTTTTTCCAAACTGCTGGAGTTTTTTATCCCTCCTCTGAATTTTGGAAAGAGAGTACTCAGTCCCATTTATTTCAGCAGTAAACAGACAGAGCTGTGTTTCCTTAAGGCAGGGGCAGATACCATCTAGAGGATAATTACATTTATCCATGTAATCCCAGCACTGATAACAACAACATAATGCTAAATCTGCTGAGTCAAACTAAACAAAAGGCAACTTTCCCTAAAACCTTTCATTTTTGCAGTTTTTGAAGATGCCCTGGCTGAGCACAGGAGGCTAAAGTAAGTTCCTGCCTAAGTATTTTCACAGATAAATCTATTTTGAGTCTCACACTCGAAATTGTTAATATAATGGCTAATAAATAAAACCACAATCATTTTCTCTCCCTTTCAGGGAAGCAGCAATAGCAGAGAAGCGTAAGTAAACTAATCTCTTCAGTGAAACAAAGCCAAGTTTGCTGATAAGAAAAACTAAAAGGTTGTATTTGTTCATTCCCAGGTCGTGCCAGAGTCGTTCAAGGTCTGCCAGATGTTGCCACCATCATGGAGGACAAGGTAATATTGAGTAACTCCATTAATTGGTCCTTGCACAGACACAGAAAGATCACTGATGGGGAGGAAAGATCCTTGTTTTACCCTCCTGTGCATTGCCAGCAGCTTTTCTGAGCTGTGAATTGTGCCCTCCTGGGCCACCACAGCCAGATCCTTCCTGTTGTCCTCCCATTTCACAGGATTGGACTTTCAAGGCTTTGAGGTGCTGATTTTCCCATCAGACCAAGTCCCTGCTTTCATTTCTGAGTCACATTCCCCGTTACACAGGCAGCACAAAAGCCCTGCAAACTCACCAGGTGCCTGTTGAAGTGCCACTTTACAGCATAGGAAGCTATAAAAAGACAGTAAAACAAATATGAGTCAGTGCCAGTGAAATCAGGCAGGTTAATCCTGATTGTACTGGAGGATATCAGGGAAAGGAATATCACCTAATGAAAATGTGAGAACTGATTTTTATTGTTCTTAATTTAAAAAATGTGTGGATTTGGCACTCTGGGACATGGTTCAGTGGCCAGGGCTGGATTAAGAGCTGGACTCAATTTTAAAGGTTTTTTCCAACCTAAATGATGTTGTGATTCTATGAACTGAATTTCCCTGCACATTTACAGCTCCATAATCCATTTCTGTTCTCTGTTTCACTACAGACCCTGTGCTTGACTTGTTGTGTGTCTGGAGACCCCTACCCAGAGATCACCTGGTTCAAAAACGAGAAGGTCATCGTGTTTAAGGACAGATACAAGATGGATGTGAAGGGGTCAGTGGTCACAATCACCATAGAGAAAGTCTGCAATGAAGACACAGGAAAATACAGCATCTATGTCAAGAATAAATATGGGTCTGAAACAGGGCAGGTCACTATCAGTGTCTATAAACATGGGGAGATCCCAGTACCAACAGAGCAGGAAATCCCAGCTGGGATTACCACAAAAAAAGCCTAAATGAATGAATTGTCTCCTTGAATTTAAAAGGAATTTAACTCCTTAAGATGCCTTTTGGTGTCTCTATGTTATTTTAGTAATATTTCAGTATTTTGGCAGTTGTTAGAGAATGATTCTTGTGTGTTTATGTGTGTGCACTGCATGTTCACCTTCCAGAGAGACTCTGCTCTGCAAAATCTGTGTGAGAAATACCAGAGGATTCACACATGAGGCTTTCAGTGGAGGGTTTTTGTATTAAATCACTACATGTAACAGATTTTCTTGTAGCCTGTGTGTGTGTGTCATTAAACTCAAACCCTTGGTGACATCTCAGCACTGCTTTGAGTATATCCATGATGAAATCACTCCAGCTGTGGGTGTATGGGGAGTCAGTAATGCTCCACACACAAAAATGGCCCTGCAAATCAAGAATTCTCACAGGGAAATGTAATTACAAATCTGGCTCTTTCTGTGTAAATCTTTCAAATTACCTACTAAACAAAAGGTTGTGAACTGGTAAGAAAAAACTGAGCATTGGGTTTCTATTTAAATAGAATGAAAAGTTAACTTAGAAAGGTCACCCACCCCTGGGATACAGGCTCAGATTGAATTAAGCAATCTAATTGCAAGACACATAATCTAATGAAAGTCTTCCAAAATCAACAGTCAGGCCTGCACAGAACATCACTCAAGGGCTGGAATGAGTGGAGAATTCCTTGTGCAGTTGCTG
Source organism: Poecile atricapillus (assembly GCF_030490865.1). Lineage (NCBI taxonomy): Eukaryota > Metazoa > Chordata > Aves > Passeriformes > Paridae > Poecile > Poecile atricapillus. The sequence goes on along the minus strand of NC_081272.1, from coordinate 6,005,666 downwards.
AGAAGGAAAAATAACACATCCTATTTGCTTCCTGCATTCCCTCTCCAAGCAATGTTCCATGTTTTATCTTTTATCTTCTATTAAAACAAAAAGTAAAAAGAAACTGAATTTAATTCAATTCAGAGTTAGATGCACATCACTGACATCTGCTGGATACAGTCATCATTGATGTCCCACTCCAACATGATTTCCCCTATCCCCTAGCAATGAGGCCCACAATTTTGAAAGAAACAGAATGATTTTATGCATTCTTTACCTACCCTTTAAGGTTCAAGTGCCCACAGCAGAGAATATTGTGATAATTAGGAAGTTCCTGCTGTACAATACCAATTACCTTGATCTAACCTAACTTAATCTGGAGAATTCTACTCAGGACACAGAAAATGTGTTAAACACAGAAGTTGTGAACAAAAAGCAAACAAATGAAGCTGCACTGCAACACTTTCCAACACCGATGGACAATTACCCGAGGTCAGTAACCCACAACAAACACAACATCCCAACTGTCAAGGTAAGAGCAGCATGAACGAGAGGTTATGATCATTAAAAACAAATAACTGATTAATAATTGCTCTTTCCCAGTTAATAATTAGCCCTCTGACAATTTTGGGCTGGCCTTTCTCTTTCCATAAATAGCATCCCAGTGTGCAGGGAGAGCCCTCGCTGTGTCACAGGATGGCATTCGCTGGCACCTGGCAGATCTACTCCCAGGAGAACCTGGAGCCTTTCCTCAAAGCTCTGGGTAAGTGGCTGCTTCCTCCTCAACTTTTAACTGCTGCATTTCCATGGATTTTTTTCCTTTTCTTTCTATGGCAAACTCCCCTGCTTGGTTAAATCTGTTTGATCTGATTTGAATGCAAAAAGAAGCTGACAGTTGTATAAATTGATGGAGAAAGGTCCCAGATAACCCCCAAACCCCTGTCTTTATGTTAGATGAGCTATAAACTCTTTCTCTTCTCAAGAAAGAACAGCTATAGCAAGAAACGAAGTTGTGTTGACTGAGTTGTAATTTTATAAACACATATAACTAGAAACAAGTTGTCAGTGACTTATTCAGCTTGTAAATTATTGGTACAGAAGCCCTTTCTGCAGCACAAATGTTCATCAGTAATCTGTGAATGATTAAAGGTGATAAGTGGTCAGTAATCTGTCACTGATTATCACCTGTGATAAGTGTCAATAACTCGGAGTGAGTATCAGGTGTAATCTGTGAGGATTAGGAGGAGCAACATCAATAAATATCCACTTACCTTTGCAACGAAACATTCCATGGGGGTTTTAAAGAGTAAATACGAGATATTCCGGAGAGTGAGACCCAGAAAAGCCTGGTCTGACAGTGTGACAAAACCAATCCCTCTCGTGGTGACAATGACACCTTCAAATCATGCCAGGGACACCCCAAAAAGGGAGTTTGAGGTACTCCCGTTGTTGCAGGCTGGACAGATAATCCCCCACAACTCGAATCTCCCTGGGAAAATAAAGTAATGCACACGTGGGTTTTTCTCATGAAGAATCATCACCCCATGGCCGGCCCTTAGAAGAAACTGCATAATCTGACACATCACCAAATATAATATCAAAACCTAACCAGACTAGAATGAATGGAGCAAAAAACCCATAGAGTAGAGAGGAATCCAAAACAGGATTTGTCTTTTAACCTGGACAACCTTCCAGTATTGGTTTGAATCTTTTGTGCCTTTGTTGGAGAAAAGAATTTCCTATTTCAATAACAAAAAGACCTGTTTTGCCTATTTTTGCAGGGTTGCCAGATGACACTATCAAAATGGCCAAAGATATTAAGCCTATTGTTGAAATACAACAAAAAGGCAATGACTTTGTTGTGACATCCAAAACACCCAACAAATCTGTAACCAACTCGTTTACACTTGGCAAAGAGGCTGACATCACCACCATGGATGGCAGAAAGCTGAAGGTAAGGCATTCCAAGAATTCCATCTCTTTATCTATCCCTAAACCTCAGTTTAGGTGTGAGTGGAATTTGTTTGTACCATTTCCATTTGCAAACGTTTCTATCACTTCAACAAACAGAAATGTTCCTAAAACTCCTGTTCAAATATTGTGCTCTCAGCATTTGAATTAAATTAGCAGTTGTCATTATGAAACATCAGTGTAATTTATTTCCTGTCCATAAGTCCTCTACTTACTCAAACTGAATTCCAAAATCTATTTTTTTTAAATATTATAAATGTTCCAACAGTGCACTGTGAACTTGGTGAACGGGAAGCTGGTGTCCAAATCAGATAAATTCTCTCACGAGCAGGAAGTTAAAGGAAATGAAATGGTGGAGGTAAGTGCTAGAAAATAAGGGCATTTGCAGAAAAATGCTGAAGGAAAAAATGTTGATTAGCTCAGAGTCTACAAAGTGTCCTGTGGATAAAGACTGTTCCAAGGAGCACAACCAGCTCCAGCTTTTCCTTCATGCAAATGTTGTACATATATTTACAGGCAGGTACTGTGATTGTGTTTTCTTGTGGACTAGGATGGATTTATGCATGAATTACAGACTCTTCTGCCACTTAGCTGTAAATACATTTCCTAAAGTTTAAATGTGCATTTGTCTCCCACAGACTATAACATATGGTGGAGTAACACTTGTCAGAAGAGGGAAGAAAGTCTAAAGACTGATCCTCACCTCTGTGACACCTTTACATACCTGAAATAAAGTGCACTTTCCATAAGGTGTGATCTCTGTTTTGGATCAGGAATGAATGATGAATTCTGCTCTCCTGTGACACTTTCCCCTGTTACAGGACTGTTTTCCCCTCTGTCCTCAGAATGACAGAAATTTGCCTCCCAGACAACCCAACCTGGACATAAATCACATTGTTCCAGTTCACCACAATAATGCTTGGGAGCAGCCAAAAGCTACAGAAATGCTTCTTGGTTTCTTACACACAGACTGAACACACTCAGCTTTAGTTCCTGCATCTAATAAAGTTTAGTCTTTAACCAAACCCCCATTCTCTATGACCTGGCCAACAGAGAACAATCAGGCATTTGTTGAGCTGATCTGTACCACATGTCCCAGGAATAGAAACTGCGATATTTTAAAAGCTGTGAAGCACTCAGCAGTCATTAACAATAGGGATGGCTGCTCTTAAACTGAATTACACAAAAGTACAGTTAAGAGGCACTACAAGAGCAAAGAGAATTAAACATTCTTCCAATTTGCAATGAATTCCCAGTATCTTGTCATGGCCCAAGTTTGTGAGGCTCAAGGAAACCAGACTTTGTTCAGACCCTGTTTCTCTATTAAGTATAAAACACACAGGAGCTGTGCCTAGAATAATTCCTCTGCTGATTAGATCCCATTATTATATCACCAGCTCCATTTCATAATCTAAGTCACTGCAGGTTTGTTAGAATTGGTTTTGGGTGCAAGGCCTCCATGAACAAAGTTGCTGGACTGATAATGCCATTTAAAATCCTCACGGGGAGGTTTTATCCCAGTGAAGAATGCTGAGCTGACATCTCCCCATGCTAGAAGAGCAGTTTGTGAGGGGGGAGCTTGTGTTTTACTTAATAACACAATGTGATACAAGCAATTTTGGAAGTGTATTCTTATTCTAGGATAAGGCTGTTCTCAGGGGGAGTTTCACTGGCATAAAGGATCATTGTGCTCATTTTGCTTCCCAGGCAGCTCTAATGCCAAGCACACTCCTGCAGCCAGAATTAAATTCCATGTGAGTTACACAGAAATAAGATCAACAGCACAGAAATCGGGGCTGGTAAAACTCAGGGAGGAGGAGGAGGCTGCTTTAAAGCACTGGTGCTGCAAAAAGCCACCCAAGAACTCAGCACCTCAGGTCTGCAATGATCACAGGCTGTACCTGCAAACTGGAGGATGGAACATGCAAGACATTTCAGGTGAATTTCTAAACCAAGGCAGAGATCATTCATTACTCATTTAAAACCTGCTACAAAATGATTGTTGTGGATACTACACACTAAAAGCATGCTAACCTGATTTAGAACTTAAACTCATGCTAAGCTATTCTAATGGCTAAACTTTAAAAAATTAAAAGAACAGTTCACCTGGCTTTCTTCACAACTGCAATGATTCCATATTTCCAGCAATGCTGCCAATCTTTCCCATCCTTCTGGCAATGTCCTTCTGCCACAGGGCATCCCGGATTTAGGTGGAATATTCAGTGCAGGTCATTATGTGAAGCAGTCAAACCTGAAGGATTTTGATCAGACTGAGATCAGTGTCCCATGGCCCAAAGGAATTAGCACAGGCTGGAATGGCAGCTCTGGATTCACAAAAACAAGTGAATTTTTCTGTGAAGGACTCCATTGGAGTATTTATAATTGAACTTGGATCTTCTTCAAAGTTTTGATTCGAAATCTGACAAGCTCTGACAAGGTAATCCTGGCAGAGTGGGTTTCTGTCAATCCCCAAAGTCCACTCTTTGGTAAATTCATTGCTTTCAGAATGCCCATAAAATATTTTTCTTTTTCACTTTGTGCCAAGCACTTCCACCACAACTTCAGTCTCTAATGTGTGTTCTTGGCTTGATTTTTATGTTCTTTTTAATGATTTGTGTGAGCAGATCTGTGTTTATATTGCACAAGGTATCAACTCAACCTGCTGCTTGCATACAGAAAAATGTTAACTGTAAATATTAAATGCAAAAAACATGGTCAGAGATTCCCATCCCTCTTCTGTTAAGTCCTGCACACAGACCTTGAACATACTACCACATAAATTCCTTTTTTTTGGAAGTGTATATGGCTGCACATCTCCTGTGTTAGTGACTGAACTTCATCTGCCATTCAAACTTGAATCGTCTGTCATTCGAAACCTGTAAAAATGAGGCACTTCTTAGTATGAGATTGCCAAGATACGAACAGCAATATCCTCCCACCAGTCTTCATTCATGAATATTAAAAATAAAGATGAAAATACACTGGTGCCAGACACCAGGGCTGCATCAGCTCAAAGTCTTGGTATCCCTGAAGGAGTTTGCTGAAAATCCCTCACATGAAAATGCAGACACTTTTCATCCAATCCTTCACCAAACTCTGTGACTGTTGGGTCACAGATGTGCTTTTTATCCACCTTTATGTGAGTCACACATGAGCTGGTAAGAAATAATCTCTCCACCCACCAACTGTATTGTTTTCATCACACAAACAGCTTCAATGGAAAGGGCTGGTCCTGTGCAAACACTGTGATGAAAACTCCTGGGGCCCAACAGGGCTGTGGGTAACGGTGTTCTCCACAAAAATTGGATTAATTGCTCCATGTGCAACAATACTTTCACACTCCAGAGAGACTTTGGTCATCTATTTCAGAGTTGCACAGTTGAGGGCCCTGTGGGATTCAACAAATCGAGCACATCAACGATCAAAATTTATTACTATTTACACATTTTAGCAAACAAAAGGAATTAGTGTTCCTTGGCTACAAGTTACGTAGTTCTGAATTAGTATTCTATTCTATCTTCTGTTGGTAAATTATTCTGTTGTTTCTCATGCTAATTAGTCCCTTTCTCAGTCTTTCTCTCCTTTTGGGTCAGTGGTGTGTGGGTTGGTGGTCACGGCCTGCCCCTGCAGATGTAAAATTACATTTTACCCAGCCAGAGATCATTTCAGCACAGTTGCTGAGTTGGGCTTATTAGTTTCTTCCTTATCTTGGGAGTTCTTGCCAGATGGCCCATAAATTCTGCATTCTTTTGTGTCCTTTATCAGCGGGTATCCTTTTTTCTCAAGCTTTGTTAACCTCCCCATAGGTCTGAGATCATCGAAGCATGTCCAGCCCTGAACCTTAACAAGGCAGTTCTACCAATTTGTTATTCTAACACAGGGACACCACTTAGGGCTTGTTGGCTGCTGTTTTACGGGTTACATTGATTAAGCTTGAAAGCAGAAAAACGTCAAACATCAGCGAACATCTTTTCTTAACGGAACTTTTACACACCCCACGTTTTGCAAGAGTAAGGCCACAGAACATCGATCCCTTGAGCTTCAGGAAGGGCAATATAGCCCGAGGTCGTGTCAGCTGGCTGTGCAGGAGGGAGCCACGGCGCTCTGAGGCGGCTGCACAAGGCCGGGGCGCGCCGTCCCCTCACGGCGGGCGCGCGGCCGCCATCTTGCCCCGCGCGCGCTCCCCCTTCCCTCTCTTTCGGCGGGAAAAGCGAAGGGGGGGGGGAGAGAAACGCGCATGCGCGGCGCGCGCCGGAGGGCCCGCGAGCTCCCGCGCGGGGCGGGCGCGCATGCGCGCTCCCAAAGCGGGGCAGGATTTTGGCGCCGCGTTTGGCTCTCGCCGGAAGCCCCCCGGGAAGTCTCGCGAGAGGCGGCGCGCGGGCGGGCGGTGCAGCTCCCCCAGGGTCGCCTCAGCCGCTGCCGCCGCGCCCGGGCCGCGCTCGCTCCTTCCCTCCCTCCTTCCTTCCCTCCTTTCCTTCCTTCCGTCTTTCCCAGCGCCGCCGACATGTCCCGCTACCTGCGGCCGCCCAACACCTCGCTCTTCGTGCGGAACGTGGCCGACGACACCCGGTGAGTGGGGGCGGAGCGGGGGCTCGCGCAGGCTTTGGCGGGCTCGCTAGGCCGCGGGCGCGGGGGTCCCTCCGCAGCCGGGGAAGGGAAGGGGGCGAGTCCGGCCCGCTCCTTTCCTCCGCTTTGCCTTCTCCCTCCCTCCCTTCTCCCTTCTCCGTGCCCTGCCTTCCATTTTCCTCGCGATGCTCCCCGTTCCCCGCCTCTCCACGCGGATCCGTTTCCAAACAGCGTCCAGAAAGAACAAAGCTGGGCCGCAACAAAGTGAAGCTCCCCGCAGCCGCCTTTGAGTGTGGCCAGCGGGAGATCCAGGTGGGATGTGCCACCGGGGCGATGCTGGACAGCCGCTGGTGTTTGGGATGCTCCTCTGCAAGTGCAGTATTGTTGCTAGATGGGAGAAAATAGAGTATTTGTGCCCAAAATTCCTAGCGTAGCCGGTCCCTTTAGTGTGGGAGCTGCTGCCAATTCAGGTGCAATGTTCCTGCGGTAATAGTTGTGTGCAGGGGCCTCTCAGGACGGCTCAGAGTCGAGGGAAGCAATGCTTGATCTCCGTTATAATCGTGTTGTACCGAGAGCCCGCAAGGACTAAACGTGTGCGGTGACAAAACTTCTCACAGGGAATTGAAACAACAAAACCAGAGCATTGCACAGATTCTGATTTATTCCCTATTTTTTCCTGTTAGTGAACTGCTGGCTTTCCTCATTTCACTTTGGCAGTTTAGTGACAAAAAACACTTTTGGTGTTTGTTATCAGATGTGGAACATTTACAGATCATTGTTGCCACAGACTGCGTTTGTCAGAGCACTCCTGTGTTGTTTTTTTTTTCATGTAGAATTTGTAGGGTCTGGTCCTATAAAATATGAATTTTCCACCTCTGCCTGGGCGACTTGGACCAAAGTTGTTCAGCAAACAGTAGTCTGGGCACAATGGAATGAATTGAGAACGTTGTGATAAATAACTACAAATTAAACTTTCACTTTTTTTCATGAATTAATTAATGTTTCCAATAATTTATTTTGCTTTAAGAACAGCTGAGGATGATTACTTTAAAATTCTTTACAATAATGTGAATCCTGTTGAGGATTCACCTCAAGCACGGAGCTCTTGGAGGTTGTTTCATTGTGAGATCTCCATGCTGGTCGTGGCTCCCTTCTGCCAGCACTGACTGTGTGGAGATTTTGTTTCCCAGCTGATGCAAGAGAAATGTAAAAATACTGAAAACCAGTAGTAAGTCTCATATACCACCTAAATATGGTATTGCATCAATCTTCTCATGCTGGTTTTTGTTCTCAAATGTTACAAATTAAATGTGAGGAGCCAGTATGAATGAGAAACCTCTATTGAGGAAAGGCTGTTGTTCCAGGGCTAGTTGAAGCTGAACAGTTTTGTCTCAGCTCTCTAAAGCCAAGTCTTTTGGAAAAACTATCCTGAGGGCATGAGTGGCTGCTCACTGAGATCTGTTCTATTTGATGTGGTTGTAAGTATTGATTATTCTATGGAAATGAGTTTGGGTGACTGGTTTGTTCTCATAATGTTTATTTGGATCTCATAATTGATGTTTGTGTGTTGCAAAATCACTGTCGAGTTACATGAGGTACTTGAATGATAATAACAATAATTTAACAGTCCTTTCTTTCACTTTCTGCCAACCTTGGCTGCATTGAATGAGCTGATGTGCATCACTTCTCAGTTTACATTTTTATTTTAGGGTTATGCTATGGTTTCAAACTGCCAGGGTGTATCTTGAGTGTTTCAGAAAAGCTCCATGTGCTGCCAGCAGGGAAATGCCCAAACACTTTTTTCCCCCAAAAAATGTTCAACTACTTTCATCCTCCACCAAACACTTCCAAAAACCAGGGATGGTCGTATTAATTGCAGATCTGATTTTTTGCTTTATATTATTTTATTTTGGTGGGTGTTCTGTAGCTCCTTAACCAGTGACAAAGCCATATCAGGTGTTTGTGGTGTTCCAGGTCCGAAGATTTGCGCCGGGAGTTTGGTCGTTATGGGCCTATAGTTGATGTTTACGTTCCACTTGACTTCTACACTCGTCGTCCCAGAGGATTTGCCTATGTTCAATATCCTTTCTTCAGATGGCTCATTAGTGAGGGGTGTTGAAGTTTGAAATTCAAGTTTGTGTAAGAGGTAACCAATCTAAATGAAAAAGCAGTTTACTTTTGTGTTGTATCTAATAAGTGTCTTACTTATGTCGTGGTGTTTCGTTATTTTTGAAGATTAACTTCTCTCAATTGTTCTTTGCCTTTTTTGCAAAACTTAAGTCCAGTAATATAAAAGCTTGCTTATGTCACTGAAATTAATACTATTTGATTTAAATGAAAATTTATCACTGACTCAAAATTGTCTAGCACGTTTTTATTATCACTGGTGTGTAAGTAAAATTGTGCTTAGCAAAATGTGGCTGCTATTCATTGTTAATTTAACAAATTGAAACTGGAATCACTTGATCAAAATCAGATTGTGTAAAAAATGAGGTGAACTTCTTTCTTTAATATTGTCCCCTAATTTGCTGTCCTCTGTTGTTGCCTCAGAATGTAAAGCTGTACAGTAATGGCGACCCCAAAGAGAAAGCATGAAAGAACCTTTAGAGTAGAGTTCAACAATTAAGGCAAGTAGACAAGCCAAAGACCTCTTAAGGATCAGGCTTGAAGAGAAGGGAGAGTTTGGGAAAAGAAAAAGTAAAGAAAAGCTGGAAGAAGGACAAGCCATAATGGGAGACAAAGCTTCGCTTTATCTACAAAAGGGGGAAAAGGTTGTTTTTCAAAGTTAAAGATAAAGCCATCTGTCATTTTTGGCCAAGCATCTCATGACAAGTCCTTCTGACAAGCACTTAAAGAGTTAAAGGTCAAGATGAAGTTGAATGGTGGCCAAGATTAAAGGAGTCATACCTGATGTATCCTACAGAATTACAGTTTTTCTTCTGTCTGTCATGTAAGCAGTAATTTGATGAATTATTCTGGTTTAGTCCATTGACAAAACCTGTAATATTTCTCTTGTGAGTGCTGCTGTAACTGTGGTCTGAATGAAATGGAAGTTTCTCTCCTGCAGAGATGATGCTGCTGAGAAATGAGTGGCCTGGAGGGGAAAGGCAGCTCATTGTTTGGGGTCCCACAAGCTGGAATTAGGGGTGTAAATTCCAGCATTAAAATCAATGTCTGTCACTGTGCCTTGGCCCCGAGTGCCAGTGCAGGGCTCGCAGTGTCTGCTCTTCTCTCACACTGCAGAGGCTCTGCACACAGGGCTGTGACATGACACCAGTTAAACCTCAAATCAACTCTTTAAAAAATAAAGGAAAGTTTTATTCCAATTCCAGAGTTAATAGTTAATATTTTCTGTTGGTATGTCCAACATAATTGAAGAACTAGGGCTTAATTTTAATAAACTCAAGTAGAAAGAACTAAATGACCATTAACAAGTGTGTTTTGAAAGGATACCTTTGTTTTCTTTGCATAAGTACAAGTGGGAGAAGAAAAAAAATTAAGATTATCACATAGCAAGTGCTTGTTGATAAATTCATGGTCATACTACAACATTTTAATTTTATTACAGGAGTTTTCAGATAGCTGGTGGTTAATTTTTAAAAAATCACTAGTATGTAGAGTAGCATAACACAAAAACTTAACAGCTGTAAAATGAGAAAATAACTTGAAAATTTAATTTTTTATTTTAAATACCAAATCTGTTAAACTGCTCAAATTCCCAAGTACCTTAACACTGCCCACATTTGAAGATGTCCGTGATGCAGAAGATGCTCTCCATAATTTGGATCGAAAGTGGATTTGTGGTCGGCAAATAGAAATCCAGTTTGCACAGGGGGACCGCAAGAGTAAGTGCCTTGATTTTATCACAGCCTGAATTTAGCCTGAATTTCAGCACCAAACACAGCACGTGGTGCTAATTGTTGTGATGTGTTCTTATTTTATATAAATAGCCCGTGGATGTTCTGCCTTTTATCCAGTAACTGTTAATGACTCGTTTTAATTATAAATGGATAACTAAGTACAGCAGTCACCACAATCATTCTTTGGAGCTTTCTGTGCAGCTCTGTGTGATTTTTCAGGATTGAGGTAATGTCTTCATTTTCATTTGGCTTCAGGATAAAAGTCAGTTTCAAGTTACCCGAGTTCAAGGTGAAGCAGAACTCAATATTTTCTGAACAGATAAATGTAAAAAGAATTTAGATCTTTTAAATCTGTTGTTTGTGTGTGTTGTCTTAATTTGCAGAGTGATACAGATTTGTAAAACCTGGCACAAACGAGGACTGTAATACTCATGTGATGCCTGGGAATAAAAGGGCCTTAAAGGTCTTTAGTTACACCTCTCAGAAAAACAACCTGACTGTCCAGTTCTCCCTCAAGTCCTCACAATTAAATTTAATGGAGTTAATGGAAATTCTACACTCCAAAGGACAGGTTTCTGCCCTGTGTATAAACATGGGGGTTTCTAGCTAGTTTCTGAACAAAATTAACTAAATCCACCTTAAGTGTGGTGCAAGCAGCACTAAAAACATAAAATTTGAAGCCATTTTCTGCAGAGGGTGTTTGTTAGAGCGAGTTTAAAATACTTAGAGCATGGTCTTTGGGTTTGAATTTTCTACAAAGGAAGGATAGCTGTGCTGCTTAGAGGAAATACAGTGGAAGACTAATAGGTTCATTCATTCTTAATTTCTTTAATAACTAAGCTGCAGAGTGAAAGTGAAGTGTTTTACTGGGGGGGTTCCCTCTGGAATCAGACTTCTCTTTGTGTGGCATCCATCAAAGCCTCTGTATAAGCTGGGCCTTTAATCATTAAAGACAGCTGTGGATCAGGTGTGATGATGGTGCTGTGCAGTCAGGAAAAAGTGTTTAATTAGTTTTCACTCATTGGGTAAATTCAGCAATGTCAGAATGTGTCAGTCATGGGTCTGACCTGCTGTACCAGTTTCCAGCTGGCCTGAAATCACCTTGGCCAGCTCTGTGTTCTGGTTATATGGAGCATTAGTCCTTTCTGACTGGTTTTGAGGGGGTTTTTTTGTTTGTTTTGCTTTCTAGATTTACAGTGCCCCCAAGGCTGCATTAATTTGTGTCCAGTGGCTAAAGCAGCACAAAACAAGTGACACAGAGCAGCCTCTCACCTGTTCCTTCATAAACATCAAATCACAAATGAGCCTTTCTGCTCAATACCAAATACATGGCTTAGACCTTGAGGGGGAAAAAAGTAGGGCATCTTCTTCACCTGCAAATCCTGCTATTTTTACAGCACCAAACCAAATGAAAGCCAAGGAAGGGAGAAACCTGTACAGTTCTTCTCGTTACGATGACTATGACAGATACAGGCGGTCTCGGAGTCGCAGTTACGAGCGCAGACGGTCGAGGAGTCGCTCCTTTGATTACAGCTATAGAAGATCCTATAGTCCCAGAAAGTAAGTGTAGTGTGTGGGGCTGGCCTCAGCTGCACAGCACAGACACACACCACGCTGACTGTTTGTTACAATTTTGAGTAATTCTTATCGTGGGAGTAACCACTGGGAGTTGCATACCTTGCATGCTGCATCTGCTCAGGAATAATGAATGAACCGATTCTGTGCTGCATAGGAGAATAACTAAAAGCAAATGAACAGCTTGAAAATATAATGTATTAAGTATTTGTATGTTTACATAGGTATTTGTCACCGTTTACTTTTTCTGATGTACCTTTTTAGCAGTAGACCTACTGGAAGACCTCGTCGTAGCAGAAGCCATTCGGACAATGATAGGTAAAAACTTTTTACACCCTTTAAATTGCAAACTAGATCACTGTATTCCTTTAACTATAGGTTTAAAAAAAAAAGTTTCTCCTGCAAAAACGGTAAACAATTTTTAATGTATTAGATGTCTAAGAATAGTGTTTTTACATTCAAATCTCCTCTCTCCCCTTTATTCTGATAGGTTCAAACACCGCAATCGATCTTTTTCAAGATCTAAGTCCAATTCAAGATCACGATCCAAGTCACAGCCCAAGAAAGAAATGAAGGCTAAATCACGGTCTAGGTCTGCATCTCACACCAAATCTAGAGGCACCTCTAAAACAGATACTAAAACACACTATAAGTCCAGCTCAAGATATGAGAAGGAGTCGAGAAAAAAAGAACCAGCTAGATCCAAATCACAGTCAAGATCACATTCTAGGTCTAGGTCAAAATCCAGATCGAGGTCTTGGACTAGTCCCAAGTCCAGTGGCCACTAACAGTGTATCCATGTTGGTTTAGGCATGTAAGATTCATTTACACACAGTTCAGTTTACTTAAATTATCAGGAATATGATGTTGCAGCAGTGCTAAAAAATATTTTCTTTGTCAGTTTTCCCTGTAGCCAACAATGGTTGAAATTAGAACAGTGTTGAGAAGCCACAGAGAGAGAGAGAGAGAGAGAGAGATTGTCCACTTGGTTAAATGTCATGGGCAGCTAATGATTTGGTTGTGGTGTCTCTATGTATATTTTTGTAAAGATTTGCATTTTTAATGCTTAGATATTTGGTGATGACTTGGTTGATCGTAACTTGCAACATTGTCCTTTTACAAATGTCACACCCATAGAAAAATTGGTACCAGTTTGTGCTGGGCAGTTAAACCAGCTGTTTAACTGGTTCTTCAACTCTAAACTTTGTGAGAAAAAGGAAAACTGGACAGCTGTAGTGCAACACTGGCTGCTAGGAAATCAGACTGGCAGTTTGTTTCCGTGGCTCCAGGGCAGGTTTCAGTGTTCTCTGTGCCCACCAGCACCAGCAGGTTGGCAGATGGAGCTCTGTGGAGGGAGATTTGGGAGATTTCTCTTTACCCTGCTGTCTGGAGAGATGGTACTAACCTTGCATGTACAGCATGGGCAGAGAGTTGGCCTTGGAGCTCACTCAGAGCCTGTGCAGTGTCGTGACCCGTCAGGATAGAGGCTTCACTGCCTCTGCCCTGGTTGCTGGTGCTGAATGTGAGGGAAAAACCCACCTTGAAATGGAAAATCTCAATTCAGATTTCAGCAAACGGCAGAGCAACTAAATATTAGGTTGTGTGTACATTTTATGCAGTTTTTTGTATCTATTCTCAATTTTAGTGAGCAGTTAACCATAAAGTTGCTTAGTTTTCCTGCTGTTAGATACAAGTAGATTGTTTGGAGTTGTGTGTGTACAGTATATAAGAACTAAACTTTTATGCCAATGACTCCTGTGGTTAGTTGGTGTATTCATAGGTATCAAACTGTAGCCATCTCCCTGGGTTACCAGGCTTGCTTTTTACACAGCAAAAAAAGCAGTTGCTCAAGCAAGTCTGAATCACTCCTTCCTCAGAATGGATAGTGGTTTGGTTACAAGATTTCATTTTCCTTCAGAACAAAAGTTTGAAGTTGGATATGAACAAGAGCTGCATCTCTAGTTATGTAGTTTATCACGAGTACAGTATATTTAGAAAATTGGACGTGAAAAATAACAAACCCAGTGTGTAATCTTCCCAGTATTTCTCTAGAAGGCAAGATCCTTTGTTATGGAAATGGCTTTTGGCATTGTTTTTTTTTTTTATCTTTACCTTCAAAAGCCACCATCAAACACTTAAGTGTTCCTCACTGTCTGATGTCTGTAGCATAGAAAGACATTGATTTCCAAAAGTTCCTTTTTAGAGAAATGTTTTAGGGTTTGGGTTTAGTGTTTCAGCAGGGTCTTTAAAGAAGCACAAATGGCTTTGGGATCCTGTCAGTGGAACGTGCTTAGGGGTTGATCCTAGAACCTTTGTACATTTGATAGTATTTCTAACTTTTTCTTTTACTGTTTGCAGTTAATGTTCATGTTCTGCTATGCAATCATTTATATGCACGTTCCTTTAATTTTGTAGACTTTTCCTGGATGTATAGTTTAAAAAACAGCAAAAAGTCTATTTAAAACTGTAGCAGTAGCGTGCAGCTCTAGCAGAGGAAAGTTGTGGGATTAAACTTTGTATTTCCTTTCTTATAGAGGCTTCTAAAAAGGTATTTTTATATGTTCTTTTTAACAAATATTGTGTACTACCTTTAAAACATCGATGTTTTGATCAAAATAACTAAAGACCCAGCTTATTTTCTGCTTGCTGTAAATTTAGCAAACATGCTGTAATAAAAAAATGAAGGAAATACTGATCCACTGGAATTATTGTAGCTTTAGAATTTGACTCCAGAGCATGGTTAGGAGTAGAGCTATGCATCCCTTATGGAGTAAAATCCTTACTATGGTATTTCAGTAAAGGCAGGAATTTTTCATTTAGTGTCTGAATAAATGTCACTTAACATTTTTGAAGGGGTACAAGACAAACTGAGAACTCTTAAGCATAAGTTGTACTCTAATATATTGAATTTTCTTTGCCATTATCTTTCATTATTGCTGGATGGACTTGCCCCATAGGTTATAATTCAGATATTATCAGCCAGGTTATGAAACTACTTAAAAGCAATGACTGAAGGTTCATATAAAATTAAATTTATAGTATCACCATATCAATTTATGATTGCCATGTGAAAACTGGTGCCAGCAGTGGTTCTGTGGGAGGTGGCAACAGGGATGGAGCTGCCTGCTGGCACTGCTGTGTGCCCAGCTGAAGGTTCTGCCCTGAAAGACAAAAATCCTCTGTAAAGCACTGAATTGCTTTGATAAATCTACTGTCACCCTTTATAAGTTGAGCTGTGATTATTTCTGCTTCTAACAGCAGAAACCCCCACTCTTTTCAGCTTTATAATTTATAAATATAAATATAGTCTTCATGACTAAACTCCTGCTTGAAAGGGGTCCTCGTGACTGAGTGGTGGGGAGAGCGTGGCTGTGTCTGTCAGGGACCTGCAGGGATTGCTGTGGTTGATGGTGATGCTGGTCCAGCTGGAATTGGAGCTGGAAGGGTGGGAGGAGGGAGGAGAAATCTCCATGTCCAGGCAGAGTAACAGTAACTGTTCCTTAACTGTTGTGTCAGCATGTCCTTATATTGTGTGCCTCAGCATTTATGTATAGCACAGTTTAATTTTTGTTTTGAAAAGCCAGATCATTGCAAGTATAATATAGTGTCTGCCAGTTCTGATGGTTCTTTCTTTCTCTCCCAGAGGTAGGACTAAACTTTGACTTGACTTGTGTATATGAACAAGCCAGAAAAGCCGAACACAAACCCACGATGTTTCAAGAGTGCATGAATAAAGATGTTGTCCTAGTTCTTGCTCCCATGGAAAAATTGTGAAGAAGCTGTTCTGTGGGCCTTTCAGTTGGGGACGAGTTAGCAGGATGTGGCCAAAAGGGCAGGGAATGTTTATGCATTCATGCAAGTCAAGCCACAGCCCATCTAGATAACATCTCCCTTCCTTGATGCAGGTATCCCAGTCCTGCCCTAAAAAAATAAAAAAAAGCAGGAGCCTGTTTTGTGCAAGCTTCCTGCAGGTTATGCACAGCTGGAATGCAAGAACTTTGCAGGCTACAAAAGATCATGTCTAGGCATCTTTCTTTTGGAGTCTCAAGAATGGTGGGAATTACGTTTTTCTGTGGTAAAACTAGATTTTGTCATTCCTGCAAAATTTGTAGAATTGAAGTAGTGTGTAAAAAATAACTCTGCTGAAAGTAATGGCTGTGCTCCAAAATATCTGCAGCGAATCGATTGGTGTCAGCAGTCATAGAAGGCTCTATTGGAACTTCTTTTTCACCTAAAGTCCATGCACCCAACTGGTAATTAAAAATCTTCAATTTAGTGGTTAAGTAGCTGGGTGTTTAATTAGGGACTCTGATAGACTGGTCTCTGAAAGCTCAATGTTATCCTTTCTATGTCTTATCAAGATGTTTAATGTACAGTATCATGGTTTTACTCAAAGTGGAATCTTTTGGTTTTAATGTTGTTTTGAGCTCTCTGCTTGGACAGAGCTTTTTTTCCTGCCTGCTGCCTTTGGGGTGACAGCTGGGGGTGTGCTCAGAGAGGGGCAGTGCAGCCACGCACAGCACTGCTGCTCGGGCCTCGGCAGGGATGGTGCAGATGAACATTTTGAAGTACAAAGGGATAAAATTGACACATTTTTAGGACATAATCACCCATTAAGAATTGCTGGTTTTCTCCATTTATCTTGTAACTTGCTTAAAAAAAGTCTGTAGTCCATTGCTATAATATTTGTCTAAAGATGCTCTTGCTGCTGAGACTATTGTAGGAAGGGAAGACTCTGTACCCTGTAGTGTGTTTGATCGGAGATGCTGATGTTTTATTCATCCACATCCTTTCTTCTTGAGTTTTGTGTTCCATCTGTGCAAATAACCCTGTGAATTGGGAATAAAATGTACAAGTTTTGACTATAACTTGAGAGCACCTTCTGACTTAATTAATCCAGCCGTAGTCTGTGGGAGACGGAGCCCCAAGCGCTGCTTCCCAGCCTCGCCAGCTTTTGGTTTTGTCAGGAACATTAATTAGTGTTAATTCCCAAACCCTGTGTTCCCAAACCACTGGAAAGGCATGAAGGAGAAGGCTGCAGTTAAAGAAACCTCCCTTGGGAAAGGAACTGCCAAAATGAGGTCATCCCCACTTTTCCATTTCCATCTGAAAACAAAGAGATCCTTTTAGGGGGTAAAAAAAAAAAAAAGTTTATTTAAAATGTTTTGTTTCCAATTTGTACAAACATCATCAGTAATTGACAATTTGAAGTTGAGAATTGATAATTAACTGGGATACAGCTCAGACTCTGGTGAAGGTCCAGGTCACAACACAAGTTTAGAGACTGCCAATTCCATGTGATTAGGAGCAATAATTTTTGTAAACATTCAGCTCAGCTGCCACTGCATTTGGAATGTACAGAAAGACACCTCTGAACATTTCACAATCTGCAAAAGGCCTGTTCAAATTAAAGCACTTTTTTTTTTAAGTAATCCTTGTATTTTTGAAAGAACCCTGGCTGCTGCTGTTGTCACAGTCCAGCTGTTCCTGCTGGAGGGTGACAGCACAGGAGCCACCTGCCCTGATTTTAGCAAAGATTGGGACAAAAATGTTGTTTTACAGAGCATTGATACATTTCAGAAACACAGAATGATTACAATCCTTCAGTTTTATCAAGCACCCAAACCCAGGCATTTGCATTTCTTGTGAAACACTTGATTTGGAACATTTCAGTGTTTTTTCATCACTGAACACACACCTCTCCTACACATTCACAACAGGAGGATTTGAAACTCCAGCAGCTTTTTTTTTTTTTTTTTAATTTTTTTTTTTCTTTAATTAAAAAAAAATCTAAATAAGCCTCTTTTGCACTGATTTTACTTTAAAAAAATGAGATTACAACCAAATACAATGTGCATATTCACTGCATGTGAAGTGCAAGGGCACAGCCACAAATGTCTTTTTTTTTTGTTAATTTTTTTTAAACAAAATATCATTTTTTAAAACCAGGCCACGTACTCAACATGGTCATCTTACATTCAGCAGTTTTTGTACTAAAAATACATCTGTGCAGGAAAGCCCAGCAGAAATTTACATATGCTACAATGTTTTACATGTATTTACATGGCTCTGTCTTCCCTGTGAGAACATCTAATACCTGCCCCAAACTATTAATTGTTACAGGGGAACCAATTTAAGACTAGACTAAGGAACTACTCCACCTTTTTTTTTTATAAAAACTGATAGAAAAATGTGGTTTAGAACTCCTCAGTGCAGTGGGCATACAAAGGATTGGGGGGAGGTTTTTTGGCAGTCACCTGGCAATGCAAGGTCTTTAGTTGGCACTCACGGAGATTCCTGGGAAACACAGCTGGAGAGGCTTTATGGATCTGCCTGAGGAGTTCTTCCACACCCTTCCAGAACATTCCAGATGGGAGTCACGGGCTTGAAACACTCACCCACCACTGCAGGAGTGCCAACAAAGCTTACAGGGACAGGTAAGACAATCAGCTGTTGCCTCCCCTTGTGCCCAGGTGGAGGTTTCTGCTCTGCAGAGTGTTTAGCAAATCTCACACCAGTCTGAAAAGCAGCAAATAACCTGACTAAAGTTTTCAGTGCGTTTTAATTTTCAGTTCATGCTGCATTAAGTTAGGTAAAAGGTGGTTTTCTAACAATTCAGAGTCACAAGTCCAATTCTGGAATACAGTCCCATTTATTCTTAAATACAGTAAATGTGACTGCTCAGGATTTGACTGATTTTCAAGAAAATAGCTATTTCACAGTGAGGTGAACACAGCACTGAACTTTTGAGGTAAAAGATGAGGGGAATGTAAACTTTCACCCCTCTCCAAGTGACTAACTACATGCAGCAAGAACACCTGGTCCTGCACATCTGTGCAGCTGGAGTTGGGAAAAGCAATGCTCAAATTTGAAACCCTGACAGTCGAAATCACTTCCGAAAAATCACACACTACACCTCAGGCCTGGACTTTCAGTAAGGTTTTGAGCTGAAATGTCATTATTTCTTTATCAGAAGGTTTGAAAGAAACAGGTACCCAGTGGCTTGGTGGCTTAGGCAGAACACTTGGGGAGGGTGGCTCGCTGAACTTGGCCCCAGCATAGTTCTGGTTGCTCTGAGGGGTGAACAACAGGTTGCGATTGGATAGAGCAGGATTCCAATTGGGATTCTTGGGGAAGGGAACGTTGTTCTTCCCCCCTTTCTGCATGGCCTGCCATGCACCAGGAGAGGAGCTGCAGCCGTGGCCTCTTTCCTTCTTCACGTAGGTTTTCATCTGAGAATTCTGGTCTTTGTTCTTCTGCCTGTTTTTAAGTTGTTGATGGTTCTTGGTGGTATTTCTAGACTGGGGAACGGGAACGTTGTATCTTTCTCCACCTCCCATCTTCAACTTAAATGTCACCTGTAAAAACAAGATGAGTCAGGATAAGTCTTTATTACTTTTTTTAAACGAAGTATTTCAGACAACATTTAGATTTCAAGCAAAAGGACAAAAATTAATCTAACCAAAACTCACTCTAAATAGGCCAGTCCTCTCCTCAGAAAAGGTGTACCTGGAGGAATGTGACTGACAAAACCTTGCTTAGAAAGTGCAGAACCACATTTCATCCGTCAGTACTGTGTGCTGGAGACATTTAAACTCAGTCTGTTAACGCCTGATGACTGGGCAAAGTTTGCCCTGATAAAGCCACTCCCCAGACTTCCCAAAGTCTGATAAACACAAAATGAGCTGAAAAGCACCTCAAGTGGAAGAGATTTAATTCATTTCCAAAGCCCACACCCAGACTCCAGCACAGCACACTCAGCACATCCCTGCAGGCTCTCCTGCAATATTTATTTTCCCTCTCCCACCGTCATTTACCTCTCAGTGGTCTTCTCCGATTCCACACTCTCCAACTCTTGTCCCCTTTCTTGCTTCCAAGCCTGAAAGAACAGGTGCTGCCTTGTGCTGGACTCCTTCCTTTGGCTGGGAATAGAAGTTTTCATGGGCTGATCTGCTGTCTTCAGCCAGGGAGCCGAGCCCAACATCGGATTCTCGGCACAGAAACTCCAAGGGAGAAGTCCTGCTGCAGAAACGAGAAAGAAATTTCAATTCAGATTAAGGAAACAATTGTTTCATTTTGGGGTGGAATAAAGGGCAAGCGCAATTAATTCAGAGAATTTAGAGTCAGCTGTGTCTCCTTAGATGTTAAACATGACAACATGCTGCAAACTAAACCCCAAAACCTCACCCAAAAAGACACAGCTTTATTTGCCTTTCTCTACATATAAAGTTCACCACCAAACTTAGCATATCCCAAGTAACGACATTTTTCTCATTTTCTGTCTTAAAAAGCATTCTGACAGACAATCAAGAACTTTATCCCTTTCGTTTTAGTAGAGAAAAAGTAAAGTACAATAAGAAATACTTTGGGAACTGGGACCAACACAGGAACTGCCCAGTGTCCAAACCCTTCCCCAACCATCACAGAACTCCATTTGTCATCTGTCAGCTATTTCTTTAACCTTCGTTATCCCAGTAATTCCTTAGTAACTCTTACACTAATTTCCTGTTTTGCTCATTGCTTGTCTTTTCCTGGGATCTCTGAGATTTTAATCTTGACGCACTCGGGTCTGTTCAGCTCCTGTCACTCCAAACTCAGCAGCCCCCTGTCCATCCCTCAGCTCCAGAGGAGCCGCCCAGCTCCATTTCCAGCTTCCGCCTTGTTTGGACTGCAACCAAAAGCCGAGATAACGTCACCGGCCCCGGCCCAGCTGCCGTCAGCTCCCGCCGACCGGAGCTTCTTCGCCTCCGAACTTTCTCCCTTCTTCTCTCACCGACACCTGCGGGGAGCCGGGACCCCCCGTCCCCCCTTCCCCAACAACGGAGCACAACATGGCGGCGGCCGCGCCCGGCCCTTCCCGCACCGCTCCGCCCTTACCGACTTCTGTCCGCTCCGCTCGCCCACAAGCACGGACACACACGCGGCCCTTCAGGAACCGACCCCGCGCTGTTCCGCCGTCACTGTCCGACCCCCGCCCTCAGCGCTCCCTCCGCTCCGCACCGCCCCTCTCTCTCCCTCACAAAATGGCGGCCGCGTCCTGCGCCGTTTAACACCGTCTCCCTCCTCCCCCCTCGGCGGGGCCGCTCGGCCGCAGCCAATAGGAGCGCGCCGCTGGCCCGCTCCACCAATGGGAGCCAAGCCCCGCCTGTTGCTGGGCGGGCCCGGGGCAGAGCGGCCGCGGCGCGAGGGCGGGCGGGGCCGCCATTTGAATCCCCTCACGGAGGGCAGCGCGGGAGCGGTCGCCGCTCTTTGTCCCGCCCGGCCCGGCCCCGCCGTTCGTTGTCCCCCCCCGGCCCGGCTCGGCCCCGCCGCTCTTTGTCCCGCCCGGCCCGGCCCCCCCGTTCGTTGTCCCGCCCGGCCCGGCCCGGCCCCATCGACGGCACCGCCCGCGGTTCCCCCGGCCCCTCTCCACAGCCCCCCTGACAGGCTGCCAACATCGCCTCGCCCGCGAATTAGCACAACAAAAAAAAGTGAGGAACGCCCGCACCAGCTGCCGCTGGGGGCTTCAAAGAGGTGAGATAATTAACAACAACAAAAAAAAAAAAAAAAAAAAAAAAGCAAAAAGGCACAAAACACCCGGCTGTGCGAGCGAGGGGCGTCGAGAGAGGGGATTCAGCGAACAAAGAGTAAAATTCAGCCCCCCCAGAGATCCTCGCAAAGCTCTGATGTCAAACGAAGGGTCTCGGGTTTGTTCAGCCCATTCTCCATGCCTGCCTTTAGTTAAACTATTTAATGTTTAAATTTAAAGTATTGAAAACAACGTAGTGGGATGTTTCAGGTCAAAATACAGGGAAAAGCTTGCCCAGGTTTAAATCAGCACTGTGGGTATGCACAGCCCCTGGAACTGGCTGCAGTTTGTGTTTAT
The DNA here is from genome assembly GCF_030490865.1 of Poecile atricapillus. Classification (NCBI taxonomy): domain Eukaryota; kingdom Metazoa; phylum Chordata; class Aves; order Passeriformes; family Paridae; genus Poecile; species Poecile atricapillus. The sequence goes on along the minus strand of NC_081272.1, from coordinate 5,983,850 downwards.
ATTCACATGTTCTTATTTTGCCTCAAAGGATCATTTTGAAGAAAAAACTCACAAGATTTGGCCTTTACCATGTGTAGGATGAAAGAAAATTAGTTATACATAAGAAATTTGCACATGTAAGAGTGTTCCCTGCCCACTACTGAGGGGCCAGGCGAGCACTGTACACCACATTAAAGACCAAAAAAAGGAAGTTTCAAAGAAAACAGAAAACAACTAGCTCAGTTCCAACCCCACCAAGTCAGAGCAGTACTTAAAAACAACACATGAACATTCAGAGGTTTTATTTTGAGGTAAAGACCCTGGGTTCATTGAGTTACCCTGCATTTTTTTGCTACAGAAGGGGAAAATTATGCATTTCGGCTTTATCCCTAAAACAAAACTCTTTTCTTACTGACCTGGTGTTACTGGGCTGTGACCCAACCCACGACAAGGTAAAGACTCTAAAACAAAGTTTGTATTAATTGTGAAGTCATTAAAAAAGCCAGCATATATTTTAATATACAAGATGTGTTGACATACCCAAGCCCAGACCTTTGTCCCTATTCTTTATTGTATGTTTGCACAAAGCAAGCCGAAATTAATTTGTTTTCCTCCCTTTGCTTTGGATTTCTTGGCACAACATTATGGCTGAGGTCCTTATAGCAGTTTTTTTTGTCTTTAGATGGAAGACAACAATATCTGCTGTAAGCCTTGAAATTCCACTCATTAATAAACAACTCTCCTACAATGCACATCAGCAGATTTTTGATTTGTTTCTATCTCTAGTGTGTTTGTTTCTGCTCAAACACGATCTCACCCCAGAGTGTGGATGTTTTCCAGCCAGGACATGTCAGTGGGATTAAGAAAGAGCATTTTGCAGTGTGCAAATGTTCTGCTCTCTTGTCTGGGGAACACAACAGCGTGTACTTTTCAATTCAGATCAAGAATGACACAAGGTCTGGCTGTTTGTCCCTGCTATCTTTGAGATAATTAAAGAAACATCTTGTCTTTCAGAGCTGGTTTTGGGGTCAGGCTGACACATTCAGCCTGGGGGAGCAGGAAATGTCAGTGATAAGCCATTCCTGTATTTGTGCAGGAACTGCTCCACCGAAACAAACTGAGTCATTTGGAGGCCAAGCAGGATCACCAGGGTATTTTTAAAATCAACGGGACAAATACCCCAAACACCACAAAGTCCAACTTGCAAACTTCTGTGTTTTACTGTCCAGCTTTAGAGCCCGGGGCTGGTTTCCTCTTCTGCAGTGGAAGGAAAGGAGATGTTCCCAGAGCTGTGCTAACCCCAGCGTAGACAGAAGCCCTGGAGTTCCTGCCACGTCCTGAAGACACAGCATAGACTGAATCCTGAGGTTCTGTCTCAACTTTTTATCATCACCACCCGAGATTCCCTCAACAGGAGCTACTCCATTCCTTCAAATCATGATTTTTAAACCCTCTTCCTTTTCAAAGCTCTCAATGCAACATTTGTGACTCCTAAGCATGTGACGCTGCATTGACCTCAGTTGCTCATGGGCAGACTGGGATATTTTAGCTGCCTCCAGGATCACGCTGTGCCCACCCTTCATGCCCTGCAGCCCTCCAGGTTCCAGACCCAGTTGCAGAGGCAGAGCCCCCAGACACTGCTGGAACAGGGCAGTGCTTCCAAACCCACCCTGCTCGTGGTGACACAGCCTCGGTGACCTCAGCTCCACTGCACCCTCTCAGAACCTGTCCTCAGCACGGGCAGGAGTTTTCTGCTGTGCCAGTGTCTGCTCTGTCTGGATTATTCCACTTCCTCTGACTGCAACAAATCTCAGCTTTCCTCATGTTCCCAGGGAGCTGCGTTACCCAAATCCTCCTCAGCTCCTCACCACGCTTCTGCTGCCACGGTGACAGCACCTCAGAGATTTCCCCAGCCACCTTTATTTTTCACTCAGCACCTCCACTGGCTCTCACAGCAAACATTAATCCAGCCCAGGGAAGCAGCTCCATCTGTGCTGGCACTGCCACAACCAGCAAGTCCCAGTGAAGACAAAGCCTCCAGAGCTTCATTAGCACCAAATTAAGATGCTTCCAGCTGTGGCTGAGATGGATCTCACCGCACACATGCTCCTGCCCGAGTGTTTCAGTGGAGCTGCTCAGCGTGGATGCTGCAGGAAGTCTGCAGCACGGATGACTCATTTGTTAAATCAATAGTGAACCATTGCCCCAGTTTTATTTCACAGTGACGAGTTTCCGGCCGTGGGTGACTTTCAGTAAACCCAAGATGTTTACTTTTTGTAGCTCCAAGAGCCTCATGACACACTTGAAACTCGTTGGATGTTTCCACCTGAGCCAAACATTAACCAGATTGTTAATCTAAGTTTCCTCATGAGGGAAACGTGCGAGTTTGTGTTTTCTTTAAAACTGCATGAAAGCACTGGGTATACAGTAATGTTTAGAATATCTTTTATTCTGCCTGGTGTTCATCAAATAAAGCTTGGGATATTCACAGCAGTGAGCTACAGGAACTAAGCAGATATTTGAACCTCTGCAGGGTAAATAGAGAAGAGGCTCAAGAACCCACAAAACTACACACTTTAATTGCTTAAATCTCCTTATAAGCATATTGATATAAGCTTTAGACATGAATTGTGTCCACCAGCACCTGAGTTACATCAGCTCCAGAACACGAGTTCCCTCCTCTGCGCTGCTGGAGCTCGTGAGTGTGAGATCACATCCACCACTGCATCGTGCACTGATGTGTGGGGGTGTGCTCAGCACTAGGAGTAAAAACACCCCCGACACCGACAGATCAGTTATCCAAACCCCGAGCCTGGGGGTTTAAAGCGCTTGTGCTGAAGCAGCTTTGTCACAGCTGACAGCCCCACTCTGGAAAACAAACACATGCAGGCACCACTCCCGAGTCACTCCCTGTTTTCTGCCTCAACAGCTCCCCTTTGGAACCCACAGCAGCTCTGAGTCACAGAACCCTGCAGGAACCTTCAGCCCATTTAAATCAATGTGCCTCCTTCACATCCTGGCAGCAGGGAACCCATTTTTACCTGAACCCTCCTCCCTCCACAAGAGCAGCAGAGGTTTCTGCAGCAGGCCAGGGCACAGGAGAGGCTCTGGGACAAGCCCTGTTTGCTCTCAGGAGCTGTGCTAGACACAGCAATAAATCTGGGGGTTTTTCTGAGCATTTTCTCTAAGGGTGCAGTAGAGTCACTCACGGGGGCTCTCTCTCAGTCACACCTTATCAAGGTGAGCAGTGCCCCCATCCTCAGCCCCGTCTGCACCACCCAGTTTTCAAATTCAGCCCCAGCAAACACAACAGTCAGAGAAAGGAGCAAATCCCTGAGTTCCCACACAGCACAGACACCTTTCCTGCGTGTCTGAGTGTCCCATCACCTGCTCTGTGTCCCAGCACAGCCCAGGGCTCTTCACTCTGCTCTGGAGACAGAGACACCACTGCCAAACAACACCAGGCTCACAGTCCCTTTCCCCAGTGCCTGCACAGCGTTTCTTCCACCCTGGGTGTTCCCAAAGCAGGGTTATTCCAGGCTGGATTAACAGTAGCTGATGCCAGGAGAAAAAATCCAAGCTGACCAAAAAGCCTTTACATTACAGGAATCGGCTGTAATGGTTGTCCTTTAGTCTGGCAAGAGAATTTTTGCTATAAATCAGAGTCAAAATAAAAGCTTCTAACCATGCTGCAATAATAAGATTTCTTTCCTATAACACACACTAACTGTGACACAACAGTTCCCTCTGCAGACAGAGGAAACTTAGATCCTTATTTCACAGGATGCTGCTGGGTGTGAAGCGGAGTCAGAGCACGGAATATTTTGGGGCTGGGTGCTGCTGTTGGAACTCAGGTCCTTTCTGATTCTCACCTGCTCTTTACAGTCTCATACCTGTTCCTGCAAATTTCTCAGTTCCTGGGAACGGGAATGGAAGAATTATTTTTTTGAGACAGCTGACAGCCCATCATCTCCTGTGCTTACAGCAGAGCCCGTGATGCCTCTCATCCTTATTGTGGATTTCAGACCTCGAAAGGGTCAGGCAGGTCCCTGCAGAGCCAAGGAACCCCTTTTCCCCGGCCGGGGCCAGGGGGAAGCGCTGAGCTCCCAGTTCTGCCTCTTTCTCAAGCTTTCCCCGGCCGCTGCCCGGGTTTCCCTGGAGAGGGCAGCCGAGCATCGCTGAGCCCCGAGCCGCAAACGGTGGCCAGGGGGAAGGAGGCAAAGCAGGATTTGGAGAGGACGGGATGTAACTGCTCGTGATTCCACCGAATGAGGCAACTGGGAGGGAAAGTTGAGTTCCCAGCCGGAGAAGCGAGTTGCTGGTGCTGGGATGGGGCTGTGGGGTCGCTCTGGGGGTGGCAGAGCCAGGCAAGGAACATCCAAGAGCTAAAGATCACTTTCCTCAGCTTCAGGACAAAAAGGACCTCCAGGTATTCCTTCACTTCCAAGGCTCCCCACTACAGCCCGTATGGCCTACATCCAACCACAATGTGGCCAATTCCTCTGGGATTTGGGGCGAATTTGCCTCTCCCCGGTGTCCCTCGGCAGCTGTCCCCACTTGCCAGCACAACCCAGCCCCAGGCAGCTGCTGCCCAGCCGAGGGGGAAGTGGTCACTGGAGGAAGGATGGATGAGAGCAGGTACAGCAGCGACCACAACCTCTGCAGCCCCGGGCCCTTCCTGACCACAGAGATTGTGTAATTGAAGACCTTAAGCCATTTCCCTTCCACCTGCAGAGAGAAAATCACCTCGTTCCTGTGCACAGAGAAATTCAGGGACACAGGTGAGGTTTGTGCTGCTCGAGGAGCTGCAGGCACACACAGCAGATTTCTGAGCTTGCCCTTAGACCTGCACACAGCCGGGTATATCCAGATTTTTCCACGTCTGCCTCCTAGCTTTTTTCCTCCCCATACTTTTCCATGCTCCCAGAGAAATCAGGAGGAGAACCTGAATGTCTCTTGCCTCAAACTCTGCAGTTACACGGAGAAAGGATAGGGACTGGGAGGATTGTTTCAGCGAGCCGGAGGGTTTGGGTGGTTGTAGATGTGGCACGAGCAGGCAGCAGAACACAACACCCAGAGGAGAAGGGAGGAAGGAAAGAAAACCCGACACACATTCTCCAAAAGAGTGTGACAGAGAACAAGGAAGCAGAGGAAGGATTCACACTGATGGATTTTCAACCCAGGGGAATAAACCAGAATGGTTCAACAAACCCAGGCGAAACCAGAAGTGCTGTGAGAGGAGAGGGAAGCAGGCGCTGTCCACAGCTGCACCAACTGCCCTGAGAGCCGGAGGGATGGGAAGCCCCGGAACAACCGTGGGGAGGTGAGTGGTTTGTGTTTGCTGACCCACAGCATCCTGCAGCCCTTTTTTCACACTGGATCACACTGAGAGCCCTCGGTGCTGCCATGCACAAGGCAGGCTGGGGAGACTCTGCTGCACGGGGAGATTCTCGGGATTGACTATCAGCTATTCAGGATAAACTGCAAGGCAATGTTTAACAGAGGGTGGGAAATCTGTTTTTAGGATGGATTCTTTCTTAAGGAGAAGGTGAAAGGTAAGTGCTCCACAGCAGGCTGTGGGTTAACTCTTTACAGCTGATTTTGGGGATTAATGTTGGATCAGTTCATCAGGAGCTCGAGTCACAGGACAAGGGTTATGGTTTCCAAGAAATTCTTCCCTGTGAGGGTGGGGAGGCCCTGGCACAGGTTGCCCAGAACAGCTGGTGGCTGCCCCATTCCTGGAAGTGCCTAAAGCCAGGTTGGATGAGGTTTGATGGGATGATGGCACTGGATGGGCTTTAAGGTCCCTTCCAACCCAAAGCATTCCCAGATTCTCTGTGTCAGAGGTACTCCCAAATGTCTCACGAGGATGTGATGCTGAGTTCAGAGTTTGTGATGATTTTGGTGCAGTGAGAGCTGCTTGTTTTTCCCTCCTTTGTACCCAAACTGGCACTTGCAGCTGCTCTGCACCCACCCCATCCTGGTCACACATGGGCAGAGCTGGACTCTGGATAATAAATAATCAAATAATCCTCAGAGTGACATTTGAGGTAGACAGGTCCTACATCAGGAAGGGAATTCCTCTCAGTGTTATTTAACGTGTTCAGTAGGACAAACTGTGAACAGCTAATTCCAAAATAATGGAAAAACTTCTGCAACTAAACTAAGAAATCACACATAAACGAAAATGTTTGTAAAGCAAAAGATACTTTGCTTCTTCAGCAAGTGAAATTTGCAAGCATTAGTGACAATTTTTACATAAATCACCGCACTTGTTCATAGTAGGTGATCATTTAAGACATTTTATTATATCGTAAAGCTCAACGCTCTCAGATATTCTGAACATGAAATATTCAAGAGCAGCGCTTTTCAGAGCGCTACAGGCACAATGCACTGGCTGATTGCAGCAGGAAAATTTAATTTTACATTATCTAAGCAACTGGTACGTAACTTTTTAATCAGCAGGGTGCTGTGATAGCTCTGTGAATGCAGAACCCATCCCAATGGAAGCAGGAATGGCGCTGCTGCGTGCGAGGCACCGCGAGCCCGACAGCTGGAATCAATCGCAGCGAGGCACTGAGAAGGAAAAGGACTTTTTCATTTGTAAATTTAATTTCCCCCGAAGCCAGTTGGAGTTATTAGGCTGGAGTGAGTGGGCTCGAAGCAGATCTAATGGGAGGGGAGGTTTCTCTGCTGCTCTGGGCACTTTACAATCATTGAGGCTGTATCAGGATTGCATTCCCAAGTATTTTATCTGGATTCTGTTCCTAATAACTCCTCGTTCATTCACTGTGTTGTTTCCTGGGGCTCTGCTCTTGTTGCTGGAGGGGTTCTCTATTGCAAGGACATTATTTTGGTAAAATATTCCCTAGCCTGGGCCTTCCTGCCGGCAGGAGATGCCGTGCTGTGATCAGAGAGCCGAAGCCCAGGGAATCTCGGCTCAGCTTCTGCACTTCCAGGGAACCAGGCCCTCTGTGCCACAGCCCCTGGATCTAAAGGAGAGCCAGAAGCCACTTGGCTCTTTCTTGTTGAGCTGAGCCCATGGGGCTGAGACTCCCTGGGCTTGCCAGGCTGGCTGTGGGGAGATGCACAGCCATGCCTGGGGCTGGAATTCCCAGGGAGGTGATGTTTCCACCCTGGAAAGCAGGACTTGTCCCATGGAGGATGCTGCAGGTCAGCTCTCCCCCAGGAACCAGATATGGGCTGGCATTTTCCCCAGGAGCTAAGCCAGGCAGGGAGCAGAGGGCATGGACAAACTAATCTAGGGGCCCATCCAACAAGAGGAAAATGTCCTCTGGGCAGGAAAAAGCAGCTTTGTGGCCAAAAAAGCAAAAAAAAAATGAGGGGCAGGCGGTGCAAGAAGAAGAGCTGTTGGATCTGCCTGTGTTTTCATGCTTGTGCAGAAGAGATCTTTTGCTGGAGCAAAGCCCTGTGCTCTCCCTCATGGACACAGGAGCTGCAAGGAGGGTCTGGGGCAGCAAAGAGATCTGTCCTTGTCATTCAGCCTGAGACACAACTGATGTGGGAAAGGAAGATCAGGGCTGGCTGATTGCTGTGAGCCCCACACAGGACTTTGAACCTGAGCCTTAGCTGAGTTGTTTCAACTTAGTGGAGAGAGCTGGGCCAGGACAGGCAGCACAGGAGTTATTTTAACATTATAGGCACATTTTCTCCCCAAGCAGCATAATATCAGGGATGGCATTTTGCTGCCTTCACTCCCTTGCCTGGTGTTCAACGGTTTCCAGGCTCCTAAGGATGTTTGTTGGATATTGCACAGCTGCAGGTTTGAGGATTTATGATGGTCCTGGGAATGCTAGCTGCAGGTAATGGATACCAAGGTGATGCTGGAGACTGCTTAATGAAGAGATGTCTTGGTTTGGATGCTGGGGTTTGGCTGGAAAGGTTTGGAGACTCGAGGCAGTTGCTGCTCTAGTGGTCCCTGGTGAGCTCTGCTATATGAAAAGTCCATCTGTCTGCTAAATCCATCTCTCTCCAGAGGGAGGGATGTTGTCAGGTTTAATAACAGCAGCTGGTAATTCCTGCTGCCTGCGTGGTGTTCCTGTAAAGGGCTGCAGGAAACGAGAGCGCTGATATCTGAGGGCAACGTCCTGGTCCTGTGCTGTTAGCCCATGCAAGAGCCTGATGTAAGAGGAGGGCAGCTTGCTGCAACACTCAGCCACACATCAGCCCAAAATCCAGGATCCTCCAGCCTGGAATGCCAAGAAACCCCAATGAGAATTGCCCTGCTCTGCCTGTAACCTGCACTGAACTCCCTGAGGCCAGGGATGTCCTGATGTCCCTGATGTCCTCACCCTGACAGGCAGCAGGAGTCAAATGTGGGGCTGGGGCTCTTCTCTGTCACCTCCTGGGAAGCCTTTCGGGTCATTTTGCAACTCCTGAAACACAGGAAGGGTGATGAGTGTCGGGGGAAATCAGTGGGGAAGGAAGTCCCCAAGCCAGCTATAAAACGTGTCACTGCTGGGATGACAGAGGTTTGTTGGGCAGTGCTGGCTGCTGTCACCTGAATGTCACACAGCAGGCAGGGGAGGCACAGCTGGAGGGGGACAGGTGGCTGGAACCCCTGCTCTGTCCCTGTCACTCACCCTGGCCATGGCTCGTGGCTTTGGGACATTTCAATTTCCATTGAGGGCAGGGAGGGACCGTGACTTGTTTGCTCTGGGGGAAGGGAACTCTGTCAGCTCAGTGCTCTCCTCCAGCACAGGGAACTCTTGATCCCATTGCCTGGATGAGGGATCCTGGAAGCTTTTGGGAAGGGGGGTCCTGTTCCATGAGCTTGGGCACAGCATTTTTGCTGTAATTCAGGCAGGTTTGGGGTATCCCAGAGCTGCCTTTTCACCTGCTCTCTAACCTTGTTCCCTGAAATCCAAGGCAGCACAACTTGGTTTAAACACCAGTGCAATCCACAGAAAGAATGGGAGAAAACAACACCTGAAAGACAAGTTATGAAGATGAATGGGGTTAAATGCATTGAGCTGTAGAGAAAAACCCAACTCTTGCTGCAGGGTGCACTGAGCAGCTCAGCATCTGCCCTATGGAAAATCAGGTATTTCCCTCCATCACACCTCTGCTAATGCTAAAAGTACTGATGAAATTATCCTAATCCTGGATAATTATTACTATTAGGACAGGGGTTCTTAGGCTCAGGTGGTCTCAGTCCTGCATGTCCCCATTTGTACGCTAATATCGATCTCTAATTAATCTCTAATAAAATCTATTAATCACTCTGACTGTGGCACATGGAGGATGGAGGAGGAAACACATCTGCAGTGAGCTTTGTAAAGCTCCAATGGGCAAGCTTAAATATAAGTGGTCATGTTGTTTTATATGTTCAAACAGCTTTGGTGAGGAGTAAATCCTTCAGAGTGCACTTTGTGTTCCCAGATGAGCTGCATCGAGTCCCTGGCAGGGAAATATCTCCCATCCTTCTCCATCCAAACCATCTCCCAGGGCAGCTTCAGTGGGACAGGCTGTTCTGTCTCTGCCCACAGCACTCCCCATGAGCAGTCCCTTCCCGTGCTGCTGGCCCTGAGCAGTGAATCCTGGAGGAGTGATAAGAGCTGCCTCAGGATTTGTACAATTCTCACCGTTGCTGCTTCCCTCTTGTGGTGAGGAACCAGCCTGGGAGATTGAGGCTGTGGGAAATGTGCCAGACAACCAGTGGGACAAAGCCTGGAGCTCAGCTGGGAAAGCATGGGAGTTGGCTCCAGCATTTGGGCTGTGGACCTGAAAGCAGCTCTGTGTAGGCTGATTTCATTTTGCTTGCTTCCCTCTAAAGAGATGGAAGTGTCTGGCTTGAATTTTTTGCTTGTTAAGACCTCTTCACCTCCACCTTTTTCAGAGCATGTGAAGAAGTGCAGGAGGCAGCAGAAGGCTCTCTGTGAGCTGCCAGCTCCAGGTAACACCATGGATACTTGCAGGATACCTGCAAACGCCTCCAAGTGCAGCGGGAACACCATGGAGTGCTTCATGGTGCTCAGCACACAGGCACAGAAGATAAGCATTGGCATCCTGTGCGGCCTCTTTGGGACAATGTGCGTTTTTGAGAACTCCTTGGTGCTCTACCTGATCTTCTCTTCCCCCAGCACCAGGAAAAAGCCTTCCTACCTCTTCATAGGCAGCCTGGCCCTGGCTGACATCCTGGCCAGCATCATCTTTGTCTGCAGCTTTGTGAACTTCCACGTGTTCAACGAGGCTGGTTTTTCCAAGGAGGTGTTCCTGCTGCAGCTGGGAGGGGTGAACACGTCCTTCTCCGCCTCCCTCTGCAGCCTGCTGCTCACAGCCCTGGACCGCTACATCTCCATCAGCCGGCCCTCGGAATACAAGCTCCTGATGACCAGGAAAAGAGCCTGGACAGCCCTGGCGGTGCTCTGGGTGACCTGTGCCACCATTGCTTGCCTGCCCCTGCTGGGCTGGAACTGCTGCGCGCTGGATTCCGCCTGCTCCGAGCTGTTCCCCTTCGTGGATGACAATTACCTGGCGGGCTGGATCTGCTTCGTCGTGGTCCTGCTGGGCTGCATCGTCTACGCCTACGCCCACGTGCTCTGGAGGGCTCGCCAGCACGTGGCCTACATGGAGAAGCACCAGGCACACGTAGGGAAGCAAAACACCCGGATGAGGATGGACGTGATGCTGGCCAAGACCCTGGTGATGGTGCTGGCTGTCCTCATGCTCTGCTGGTCGCCCGTGCTGGTGCTCATGATCTACAGCGTCTTCGCCAGGCTGAGCGATCACCTGCGCAAGGTGTTCGCCTTCTGCAGCACCCTCTGCCTGCTCAACTCCATGGTGAACCCCATCATTTACGCCCTGCGGAGCAAGGAGCTGTTCTCCTCGCTGAGGAGGGTGTTCTCCCACTTCAGGAGGCAGCTGAAGGCTGCTGAGGAGAGCCCAGAAGCTGAGAGCACCCACAAGTCGTCCGTGATAGAGACCGTCTGCGAGGACACGCGCGTGGTGTAGGGAGGCAGCGGTGGGAAATGCATACCCTGAGGCTGGATGGAACTGCTTGGATCACTTTTCATTTTCTTTTCACTTCTGGTGGGAGTTGAGGGATCAGCTGTGATATGGAGACAGCTCCTGCTGATGTCACCCTTTGACGCTGGGACATAAAGTGCACAGACTTTGCTTCAGGCCCAGGTTGGGATTGTTGGGGTGTCCTGTGCAGGGCCAGGAGTTGGACTGGATGATTCTTGGGATGTCCCTTCCAGCTCAGGATATTCCATGATTCTGTGATAATGTCCCACCAGGGAAGGTTCAGCTTGCACATCAGCAGGAATTTCTTCATGGAAAAGGTGGTCAGGCTCTGGAAGGGGCTGCCCAGGGAGGTCTGGAGTCCCCATCCCTGCAGGTGTCACCTGGATGTGGCACTCAGTGCTCTGGGCTGGTGACAAAGTGGGGACTGGGCACAGCTTGGACTCGATGGTCTGGGAGGGCTTTTCCAACCTCAGAGGAACGTTCTCACTGTGCCTTAAGGACTTGGCCAGAGCTGGGGCAGACAGGACCTTGCAGGCAGCACATTTATTCCAGCAGAATTCAGGAGAACTGATCTAACCACACGTGTTCCTTGGATGTTATGTGATTAAACTTACAAGCCATTTTTCCAGGTTCTTCTTCCCTTTCTTTCCTGGTGTACAAAGTCCCCCAGGTGACAAGTTTAAGCCCAAACTGGGGCAGATACTTTGAGCCTGAGGAACTTGATTTGAGATGATTTTTTGCAAATTACGCAAAAGCAGCACTTTTAGCTGAATGGACAATGAAGTGGGACAGGGCCCTTCACCAGTGACCTGGAGCAGCAGTTTGGCTCCTGCCAGCTCCCAAAACACCTCCAACACGGATGAGCCTGGCCAGGGCACGGCCACGAGGCCCTTGCACTCTGCCCTTTGTCCCAGAGGATGCACCCAGTACCGGGAGGCTTTGGGAGCCCTGCCAGGCCTGTCTTGGCTGCACAGGAGGGTCAGGAGGAGACCGAGGGGAGACTTAACAAAGTCTGCAGGGCATTGAAGGGGCAGCTCCAATCTCTGTGACCACGGACAGGATCTAAGGGAACGGCTGGAGCTGTGCCCAGGGGGGTTTAGCTTGGATTTAGGGAAAGGTTTTTCTCCCAGAGGGTGCTGGGCACTGCCCAGGCTCTCCCCAAAGCCACCCCAAGGCTGCCAGAGCTGCAGGAGCGTTTGAACAGCACTGCCAGGGATGCACAGGGTGGCATTGCTGGGGTTGGGTTATCCCCAATGGTCCCCCATCCCCTCCCAGACCATTCCCCTATTGCTGGGGTTATCCCGATGATCCCCATCCCCTCCCCGGGCCATTCCCCGACTCCTGGGTTATCCCCGATGATCCCCCATCCCCTCCCAGGCCATTCCCCTATTGCTGGGGTTATCCCCGATGATCCCCATCCCCTCCCTGGCCATTCCCCTATTGCTGGGGCTATCCCCGATGATCCCCATCCCCTCCCTGGCCATTCCCCTATTTTTGGGGCTATCCCCGATGATCCCCATCCCCTCCCTGGCCATTCCCCTATTTTTGGGGTTATCCCGATGATCCCCATCCCCTCCCCGGGCCGTTCCCCACTCCCCGCCGTGCTCACGGGCAGGGGTCGCTCCGCAGCCTCGAACCCGCGGCCCCCGAGGAGCGGCGGCGGCGGTGACGTCACGGGCCATGGCGGCGCGGGCGCTGCTGTGTGTGGCGGCCGCGCTGGGCCCGGGCCTGGCCGCACCCCGCTACCGCCCGGACTGGGCCAGCCTGGACGCGCGGCCGCTGCCGGCCTGGTTCGACCGGGCCAAGGTGGGGGTGTTCGTGCACTGGGGGGTGTTCTCCGTGCCGGCCTGGGGCTCCGAGTGGTTCTGGTGGCACTGGCAGGGCCAGCACGATGCCGCCTACGAGCGCTTCGTGCGCCGCCGCTTCCCGCCCGGCACCACCTACGCGGAGTTCGCGCCCCGTTTCACCGCCTTTGACTTCCAACCCCGGCAGTGGGCACAGCTCTTCCAGCGGGCTGGGGCCAGGTCAGAGCCGGGAGTGGCCCGAGTTGGGGTCCCTGAGTAGATGGGGGGGTCCCTGAGGGGATGAGGGGTCCCTGAGAGGATGAGGGGTCCCTGAGGGGATGAGGGGTCCCTGAGGGGATGGGGGGTCCCTGAGGGGATGGGGGGTCCCTGAGGGGATGAGTGTCATGGCCCAGGGTCCCTGATCCCTCAGGGTCCTTGAGGTGGTGGGTCTGGGAGTCCCTGAGGGTGTAGAGGAGCCATGTCTGGGAATCTCTGAGGCAGTGAGGGTCACTGAGTAGATAGAAGAGCACGTCTGGGATTCCCAGAGGGAATGAGGGGTGGGTCTGGGGGTCCCTGAGGGGATGGAAAAGCTTGGGAAGCAAATGGGGCTATTCCCAAGAGGATGCAGGGGTCTCTGAGGGGATGGAAAGGGCAAGTCTGGGGATCCCTGAGGGATTGGGGGTCCCTGGACAGTGCTGGAGATCCCTGAGGGGTCATGCCCAGGATGCTGAGCAGACAGCAGGTCTTGTTCTTTCCTAAGTATTGACTATTTATTATTTCCCAGCATTAAAATCCACTAAAAGCCTCTCTTATTCCTGGATTTGTTTCTAAATTCAAAGGACAGTGACAGAGGGCTCCTCACAGAATGGTTATTTAGAGCCTTGCTGTTCTAGTGACTGGGTTTGCAGTGAGGCTGGGAAATATTTCAGTTGTTTCTTTTGCCATCCCAATCAAATCCTTTTCTCTTCTCAGATACGTGGTCCTGACCACCAAGCACCATGAGGGCTTCACCAACTGGGGGTCACCAGTGTCCTGGAACTGGAATTCTGTGGATACAGGGCCCCACCGAGACCTGGTGGGAGAGCTGGGAGAAGCCCTCAGGGAGAGGTACAACCCTGCCAGAGAACTCTTCTTTCAGAGCAGAGAACTCTCCTGGCTGTGCTTGACAAACAGCAGAAAAGCCCAAGTTCAGTATGAAAAATTGAGTGCTTGCAAATAATGAAAAATAATAACGCCAGTAATTTAATTTCCACTGCTTCTTAATCCCCACTGAAGCCTGACTCTTCCCTCTGTGTTTTGTCCTCCAGCAACCTCCGTTACGGGCTGTATCACTCCCTGATGGAGTGGTTTAACCCTCTCTACCTTGCTGACAAACAAAGTGACTTCAAGACCCAGAGTTTCGTTTTAAAGAAGACGATGCCAGAACTTTATGACCTTGTCTTAAAGTAAGAGCCACAACCAGTTCAGCACCAGCATTTCCTGGTTTCAGTTCTATAGAGAAAAGTGCAATGTGGGCTCAAAGAGGAGAAATGTTAATTTTTTCTGAAGCAAATTCTCTTTGCTAACCAGGAATGATTTGTGGTAATTAGAAAAGGGGTTCACTTTTGCCCTGTGGAAGATCTAATCTGTAGAATAAGGCAGAGACAAATTTTTCCTGCAAAAGCAATTCCCTTTAATCCTGCCTTTGTGCAGGGTGGCTGGAAGTGGAACAAACTGCTCAGTATTTAGTAGAATAGAAGAGTGATTTCACTGTGAATTTGCATCCCTGACTTGCTTCCCCTTGCTGACAAAAATACAGAACTTGGGCTTGTGGGTTGTTGTCCCAGCTCAAGAGTGTGCCTCATAATCACCTTTGAGGTGCCAAATTCTGGGTTTTTTGGAAGAGCTGCACCCTCTCTTGAGCTGTGGATCAACACCTTGTTCTTTGCTGCTGCAAGAACCTCCCTTAGAGCTTTGTGTGAAGCAGAAAATGAAGCAAAAACCTCCTGGTGATGTCAGGCACTGGGAAGGGAGGGTGAAACGACCCCACACCCAAGAAACACAGCATGGCAGGAGCTAATAAGCCATTTTGAAACAGCACCTATCTCTCTTAGATACAAACCAGATCTGATTTGGTCAGATGGAGACTGGGAAGCTCCAGATTCCTACTGGAATTCCACCTCTTTCCTTGCCTGGCTCTATAACGACAGCCCTGTCAAGGTACCGGTGCCTGCTGCCCTCGTGGCATTGGGTGGGTGTGGAAGGGCAGGAAGCTGTGGGATGTGTGATCAAACCAGAAACCTCCTTGACATTTGCCAGATGTGTTTTATTCTCTGACAAAAAGAGAACCTTGGCTGTGCTGCTGTGACAGCTCCACTGTCCTTTGCAGGATCCTCGTGTGAGGCTCAGGCCAGGAGCTTTGTTGCCTCAGCTCGTAGCTGAGTGAGCAGAGGGAGGGATTCAGCCTTCTCAGAAGGGTTTCCATTACACAGGGAATTTTTAGGTGCTTCCTCAGGGGGGTGACAGGCAGCTGGACAGCCCAAGAACAAAAGGTTCTGTCCCCTGAGCTGCTTTCCTTCTCTCAGGACACTGTGGTTGTCAACGATCGCTGGGGTCGGGGCTGCTCCTGCCACCATGGGGGTTTCTACAACTGTGCTGACAAGTACAGACCAGGCACCCTGCCAGATCACAAGTGGGAGATGTGCTCCTCCCTGGACAAGCTCTCCTGGGGCTACCGCAGCAACATGAGCCTGGCTGAGGTGATGGATGAAATGAGTATTATTGAGGTGAGAAACCTGAAATCAAAATAGCCTGGGGGAGGGTTACTGGGAATTAGAAGCTTCTGGAGCAGCTGATGAGGGTAAAACTCCTCAGTTTTTGTGTTGTCTGAGGTGAAGATAATGCAGTTTGTTTCCTTGTTTTATCTGCCACAGGAGCTGGTGCAGACTGTGAGTTTGGGTGGCAACTACCTCCTCAATGTGGGACCTACAAAAGAAGGGGTGATTGTCCCCATCTTCCAGGAAAGACTCCTGGCCCTTGGGAGGTGGCTGGACACCAATGGGGAGGCGATTTATGAATCCCAGCCTTGGAGGGTGCAGATGGAGAACACCACAGACACAGTCTGGTAAGGACTCTGCTGCTCACACCAGCTGAGCTGATGTTTGTTTCTTATCTTTTCCTGAATTTGGTACATTCTGTAGTCTTGCCATTAGGATTTCATCCACCTTGCTTCAATAGGAGAAAAAACAACTCTTCCTTTAAAAAATGTCCATGCTGTGGCTGTCAGGACTGTTTCAGTAGTGGTCCCAGCCTGAAATACCTACAAAATGGAGTTGTTTGATTTCCCCCAGTGTGTTCAGCCCAGAAATGTAGAGCAGGGTTAGGCCAGGACAGGTTGGCAATGACCTTTACATACTGACTTGGCTTGGGTTTCATCAGCCAGCACTGAGGGGCTGCTGGTGGGTCCAAAGTGACAGATTTTGGAGTCAGGAGAAGTAGGTGACCCCTGTGTGGTGACAGAAGGCAAGGCAGTGTTCTTGTGCTGCCTGGAAGGGTCAGGTTTGTGTCTGGTGCCCTTCACCTGCTGCACTCCTGCTCACTCAGGTACACCTCCAAGGGACCAGTGGTGTTTGCCATCTTCCTGCTCTGGCCTCTGGACAGTGTCCTGCGTCTGGCCTCGCCCATTCCATCCCCAGACACACAGGTAAGGGACTTGAAACAAGACAGCACATACTGAGAGCACATTTGGGGACATTTGTGAACTGGGAAGGGCCAACCTGGATTTATTTAGGATCTGGGGGAGTGGGAAATGGAGAGGTTTTGTGCTGTGGGCTCCTTGCAGCATCCCAGGCTGTCCCCTAGGCTTTGGCTCACATGGAGCATAGGACAGGAGTTGCCAGGACAGGCTCATGGCTGCCAGGGAAGATTCCTCTCCTGGAATGTTTTGTTGCAGGGGAGGGAAGTAAATACCCACAGAGCAGGAGTGGCTGTCCTGCAGCCCAGATTCAGCTCAGGTGCAGCGCCCTGCTCGTGGCAAATGTCACCGTGACGCAAATGTTTGAGTGTCCTTTGCTCTGAACAAACAGGGGCAGTGCATCAGCAACAAACCAACCCCAAACAACAACCTGGAGCCTGGTTTGGCCTCAAAACACCTCGTGTGTCACCCCCTGTGCCACGTGAACCACGGCTGGGGACCTGTAGGGCCTGTGGGAAATGCTGGGCTGTGCAGAGGGGGCCTGGTGAGCTCCAGCTGAGTGTCCCCTTCTTTCCTTCCCGTGCAGGTGACACTGCTGGGGTTTGGTGGCACTCTGGAGTGGCAGAAACAGCCAGGGCAAGGGATGCTCATAACCCTGCCCCACATGCTCCCATCTCCTCTCTCACCTCAGTCTGGCTGGGCAGTGAAGCTTGAGGGTGTGAAGTGATGCCTGTGGAGGGGACACAGCATCTCCCACTGCCTTTCTTTTTGATTGAATCCAAGAGGATTTTTATGTTTCACAATGAATACATTATTTTTCACTTGAGAGAATCTCTCCTCCAGTTTCTGTTGCCTTGTGTTACTTTGCTGTTGGTTGGAACAGTTGTGATCAGCTGTTTCCGTGATGAATAAATCTAATGGAAGCTTGCTGGAAGAAATAATCTGTAAAAAATATGATACAAATCCATCAACAAACTTTTATCAATATTCTGCTGGAGACAGCTACAAGAAAAGGTTTTATTCTTAGTGAATTTAAGAGACTCCACCGTTGTGAATTGCACTTGTCACTTCTACTTGTGCTGCCGAACTTCTGAACTTTGAGTTGCAGTGGGAGCAGGTTTCCTGCGTGGATACTGAACTCCTTAAAAAGGGTCGAACAATGTGTGTGTGTGTGTTGAAACTGCTCCCACCAGCACAGCGTTGCAGACAGGCTTTATTTTGTTCCTGTCCGAGCAAAACCTGCCAGGAGCTGAGGGCGAGCAGAGCCCCGGGGCTGCGGCAGTGACAAACACCCAACCACCCCGGCTCCAGAGAAGCGGCTGCGAGTGCCAGCGACCCTTACAAACAAAACACGGGGACAAAAGGGACAACAGAGCGATGCCCTCCTTGCCTCACAACCCCATCACGCCGCCGAGCCTTGGCGCGGCGCGGGGCCCGCCCCAGAACAAACAGCGCCGTGTTTACTCTGCGCGCCGGCTAGCGGGAAAGCCGCCGGTATAAGTGCGCGGCGGGCGCGCTGCCGGCAGTGCCGGAGGGGAAGATGCCGCGGTGCGACACGGGCTCCGCGCCGCGGGACGGCGCCTGGGGACAGGTACGGGACAGGTACGGGGGACAGGTACGGGACAGCGACACCGGGAGCGGAGGGACCGAGCGGCCCCGGCGCCACGTGACGGGAGCCACGCCCCCCGTGAGGTCACGTGGAGGGGGTGTGTGCGGTCACGTGAGGTCACGTGGAGGGGCGGTGCGGTCACGTGAGGCGGGCGGGCCGGCATGGCGGCGGCGCGGCGGCTGCTCCCGCGCTGGGCGGGATCGCTGCGGCCCGTGAGGGAGCGGGGAACCGGCGGAGGGGGGGACAGGGGATGGGGGGATCGGAACCAGGGAGAGAGGGACCGGGACTGGGAGGAAAAGGGACCGGACAGGCACCGGGACAGAGCCGAGCGGGGCCGGGGCTCCGGGGGCTCGGCTGACTCTTCCCTCCGTGCCAGGTGAGCTCCGCTGCGGCGGCGAGCGGGGCGTACCCGAAGCGAGTGAAGGTGGTGGAGGTGGGACCCCGAGACGGGCTCCAGAACGAGAAGGTACCGGCGGCTCCGGGCTCCTTGCAGCTCCCGGGATGGAGCTGGAATATTCTCCAAATAAATCCCCCCAAACGTCCCCCTGCCCCCACCAGTGCGGCGGTTTTTCTTTAAATGCTGCCTTTTTGATGTTGGAAAATAGCTTTTTTTTTTTTTTCCAGTGGTGGAAGAGTTTATTGTGGAAATAATAATAACTATAGATAAATTTCCTTTTCTTCTTCTCAGAATGTCGTGCCCACCCCAGTGAAGATCAATTTAATCAACATGCTGTCAGAGACAGGGCTTCAGGTCATAGAGGCCACCAGCTTCGTGTCCCCCAAGTGGGTTCCTCAGGTCAGTGTTCAGACAGATTTGCAGTGGTGTGTTCTAAAAGTGCAGCAATCCAGTGATTCTGCTTGCTCCCAAATCCCTGTGACTGGGCAAGAACCAGCAGAGGAGTTACAATATCCCAGAGTTTCCCTTTGGACCCTGGAAAAGAGCAAAGGGACAGGCAGGTCACACATAAACATCTGTTTGTACACTTTGGCCTGGCTGGGTGACCCCTGACCCCTCACAGAGTGCAGTTCTGTTTGCTTTTAGAGGCTCTGATCCCTAAATATTTCTGTTTCCTTTATAAAAAGGAGTTTTAGTGCTGATTTTCTGGCAGACAGGAGTGGCAGTTGTCCCCCTCACAGATGTTTCCTGGTTTGCTTTGCAGATGGCTGATCACACCGAGGTCATGCAGGGGATTAATAAATTACCTGGGATCAGTTACCCTGTGCTGACTCCAAACCTGAAGGGATTCCAGGCAGCGGTAAGGGCTGGGAAAACCTGAATATCCACACTGGGGTGTTTCCAGTCCCACCTATCCTTTGCTCCTGCACCTGTGGCTTCACCCTTTTCAAGGCAAACTCAGATGTGTCCTGGTGGTCTTGCTGCAGAATGAACTTAGGGAAGGATTGGGTTGTTTGGGGGAAAAATACTTTTATAAAGTGAGAGAAGTGCAGTCAGAGATTGTAGATCAGAGCCATTGAGGCTGGAGAAGATCTCCAAGATCTTCAAGTGCAAGTAAACAGGGCAGATTTATTTAGGAACAGAAGAGCCTCTGTAAGGGGAAGTGCTTTATGGGGCTCTCTACCAAGAGGTTTGAAAGCCTTGAATTAACACTTGGCCATGGGTTAAGGGTTGGACCTGCTCATCTTTTCCACCCTCAGTGGTCCTGTGCTTCCAGTTTAGGATTTTTTCTTTGCAGGTGGCAGCTGGGGCCAAAGAGGTGTCGATCTTTGGGGCAGCATCTGAGCTGTTCACCAAGAAAAACATCAACTGCTCCATCGAGGAGAGCCTGGAGAGGTTTGACGAGGTCATGAAGGCAGCAAGGGAAGCCAACATTCCTGTCAGGGGGTAAGGAGTTCCTACTGGAATTCACCCACATGTAACCATTCATTCTGGAATAATCCACAGTCAGTTTGGATCAGATTTTCTTGGCAAATGTCCCACATGGAAATGCACAGATCACACACCCTCCAGCCCTGTGGGCTCATCTTGGCAAGCTTCACACACATGGAAGAAGAAATTGTTGAAATCCTGTAACCTTTGGCCACTGGACTTCTGGAATATAAATCTGATTCTCCCATCTTACAGACATGGAAGATACACAAGTCCTGACTGATTTGTCCAGTAGAATCCCACTTCCCTTTTCCAGCTAAAAGTGTGGGGTTTCTTTTAACCACAGATACGTTTCCTGTGTCCTTGGATGTCCCTATGAAGGCAAGATTTCTGCAGCTAAAGTTGCAGAGGTAAGTCATAACTGCAACCAGAATTCCTGAGAGGGTTTTGGTTTATTTTTAGGGATGTGAAGTGGGCACTGGGGGATGTGTCAGCCCTAAGGGAATATCCAGAGGCTGAATCCAGCTGAAATGGGGAATTGAGGGAGGTTTGGGCACCTGGAGGTTTTTAATCCCAGAGAAGAGTGTTGAGGGAATGGTGGTGCAGCAGGAATCAGCTGTGGGGAGGGAAGGAAGTGTCCAGGGAATGGTGGTGGAGCAGGAATCAGCTGTGGGGAGGGAAGGAAGTGTCCAGGGAATGGTGGTGCAGCAGGAATTGGCTGTGGGGAGGGAAGGAAGTGTCCAGGGAATGGTGGTGGAGCAGGAATTGGCTGTGGGGAGGGAAGGAAGTGTCCAGGGAATGGTGGTGCAGCAGGAATCAGCTGTGGGGAGGGAAGGAAGTGTCCAGGGAGTGGTGGTGCAGCAGGAATTGGCTGTGGGGAGGGAAGGAAGTGTCCAGGGAATGGTGGTGGAGCAGGAATCGGCTGTGGGGAGGGAAGGAAGTGTCCAGGGAATGGTGGTGGAGCAGGAATCAGCTGTGGGGAGGGAAGGAAGTGTCCAGGGAATGGTGGTGCAGCAGGAATCAGCGGTGGGGAGGGAAGGAGGTGTCCAGGGAATGGTGGTGCAGCAGGAATCAGCTGTGGGGAGGGAAGGCTGTCCTCTCAGTGCCCGTGCTGGCTGTGGCACAGGTCTCCAAGAAGATGTACTCCATGGGGTGCTACGAGATCTCCCTGGGGGACACCATCGGCGTGGGCACCCCGGGCAGCATGAAGGAGATGCTGACAGTGGTGATGAAGGAGGTGCCCGTGGGGGCTCTGGCTGTGCACTGCCACGACACCTACGGACAGGCTCTGGCCAACATCCTGGTGGCTCTCCAGGTAGGATTCCTGCTCTGGATCACTGACTCATGGCATGGTTGGGTTGGAAGGACCTTAAAGCCCGTCTTGTTCCACTTCCTGCCTGTCTCCCACTATCCCAGGCTGCTCCAAGTGCCATCCAAGCTGGCCTGGGACGCTTCCAGGGATGAGGCAGCCACACAAATGAAACAGTTTTCCCTGGGATTTTTTTGTGCTTGCTTGGGAATTGCAGATTTTGTGCCTCCAGAGCAGCCCCTGACTCTGGGTTTGTTTGCAGATGGGGGTGAGCGTGGTGGACGCTTCCGTGGCTGGACTTGGGGGGTGTCCCTATGCCCAGGGAGCCTCTGGGAACGTGGCCACAGAGGACTTGGTGTACATGCTCAATGGGCTGGGCATCCACACGGTGAGTGGCACCTGAGTGTGGTGGGGGCAGCTTGGGGAGCTCACTGGGCCTGGGGAGACACTTCACAAGGGCCTGGAGTGGCTGCTCCTTGCCAGAGGGAAGGGTGGGATGGGATATTAGAGAAAAATATTCCTTGTGAGGGTGGGGAGAGCACCAGAGGGTGCCCAGAGCGGCTGTGGCTGCCCCTGGATCCCTGGAAGTGTCCAGGGCCAGGCTGGATGGGGCTTGGAGAGTCTGGGATGGTGGGAGATGTCCCTCAAGGCGTGTCCTGTGCCTTTCCCATGCAGGGAGTGGATCTCCAGAAGCTGATGGACACAGGCACCTTCATCTGCAATGCCCTGAACAGAAAAACCAATTCCAAGGTGTCTCAGGCCTCCTGCAGACTGTGACACTGAGTGGAATTTCTCCTTGGATCAAGAAGAAACCGAGGCTCCAGCAGTGTCCAGGATTCCTCTGTAATCTCCTGACCTCAGCATTTGAGAGGCAGCTCAAAATCCACCAGAATTATGAAGAAATGAGAGAATATTCTATTCCACTGTATTATATTGGACCTCGAGGATGTCCCCATGTGCCTTAGAGAAGGGAGGATGTGGAGGGGCTGAGGAAAGCTCTGAGCAGCCCCAAAGCCTGCAGAGCCAAGGACAACCCACGGCTTGTGCAGTTGGAGCTCTGCTCCAGGTCAGGCTTTGCTCTTCCTCCCTTCCCTCCCAGCACAGCCCTCCAAAGGCTGAGCCCAAAGGGACTGTGGTACTGCTCTGTGTATCTGTTGTAAGATACCTCCAGGAGTAATAAACACATTGTTTAATAGTCTGAACTATTAAAAATTTGATTCAGCTGAACCAGCTAAGGAGCTTTTGCTGCTGGTGTGGTTCCAAGTGCCTCTTCTGCATGGAAACTCCATCATCATGGGGTGATGAATTCCTTCCACCCCCAGAGAGCAGAGAGTGAAACCCTCCTGCTCCTCACGGTGATCAGGTGCTTGGGAACCACCCCCAGCTCTTCTATTTACAATAATTTATTCAACTGTTTATTTGTGAGACTGGAGATGAGCGCAGGAACTTTGTCCTTTCAGGGGGCAGGGTGGTTTCGAGGCTGCTCCTTTCCACATAACTTCAATAAACTCTAACTGCTAATAAATGCCACAAAAATGAGGTGAAATTGGGTAATGATTTGGGGTTTTGGGGCAATAATTCGGGGTTTGGGGCAGTAATTCAGGGTTTAGGGGCAATAATTCGGGGTTTTAGGGTAATAATTCGGGGTTTGGGGCAGTAATTCAGGGTTTAGGGGCAATAATTCGGGGTTTGGGGCAGTAATTCAGGGTTTAGGGGCAATAATTCAGGGTTTTAGGGCAATAATTCGGGGTTTAGGGGCAGTGATTCGGGGGTTTAGGGGCAATAAATCGGGGTTTTAGGGCAATAATTCGGGGTTTTGGGGCAATAAATCGGGGTTTTAGGGCAATAATTCGGGGTTTTGGGGCAATAATTCGGGGTTTTGGGGCAATAATTCGGGGTTTTGGGGCAATAATTCAGGGGTTTTGGGGCAATAATTCGGGGTTTAGGGGCAATACGGGGGTTTTGGGCAATAATTCGGGGGTTTTAGGGCAATAATTCGGGGGTTTTGGGGCAATAATTCGGGGTTTTAGGGCAATAATTCGGGGGTTTTGGGGCAATAATTCGGGGTTTTGGGGCAATAATTCGGGGTTTAGGGGCAATACGGGGGTTTTGGGCAATAATTCGGGGTTTGGGGGTAATAATTCGGGGGTTTTAGGGCAATAATTCGGGGGTTTTGGGGCAATAATTCGGGGTTTTGGGGCAATAATTCGGGGTTTTGGGGCAATAATTCGGGGTTTGGGGCCGGTCTCCCCCCGCCGCCAGGGGGCGCTGCGGCTCCGGGCTGTTCGCGGTGGCCCCGCCCCCTGTCGCGCGCACCGGTGGCCGCCGTTCGCCCACGGTGTTTTGTCCGCGCCGCCGCCCCGTAGCCCTGACACGTTTCCATGGAGGAGCCGCGCGCGTGGCGCCGGGGGGCGGGGCCAAGACCCGGCCTTAAAGGGGCCGCGCCCCTCGCGGGGCTGAGCGGGAGCGGCGGCGGCAGCGGCGGGTGAGAGAGCGGGGGGAGGCGGAGGGGAGAACGGGCAGGAACGGGCGGGGGGTCGGGTGTGCTGCCCTCCCCTGCTTCCTTTGGTGGGGAGAGCCCAAACCCCCGGGGCTCTGGAGTAATTCCGGTCCCCGGGGTGCGCTCTGTCCCCCGGGACCCCTCCGCTCCCTCCCGCCCTGCTGGAACCCGCCTTGTTTCGCCTTCCCCGCCCTCTCCCAGCTGGGGGCTGTGGTCTGGGGGGCTCCGGAGGGAAGGAATTTCCCAGCTCGGCTCCTTCCCTCGGTGCTGCCCGTGGCAGGGACGGGTCCCGCAGCAATCGCTGCCCTTTGCGGTGTCCCAAAGTCCGCGCTCCTGCGAGGAGCGGGGCCAGCACCGGGAACGGATGCTGGGCGAAAACAGGGAATGGCTGAAGGGCAGAGCTGATACCCCTGCGGAGACCACCTCAATTAATCAATAATTAATTAATAGTGAGAACTCCTGCCCTGAGGGATGTGGGTGAAGGCAGGAGCTCGGCTGGGTTTACCAGGAAGAGCCGGGGCTCGTGTCCGGGATGTGGCAGCTCCGTGTCCGGGAGGTGTGACCGGGCTGGCCGGGAGCGCCCGGCCCGTCCCTCGGGGCAGGGCTGGCGGCCGGGCTGCCGTGCCTGGGCCGGGCTGAGCCCCAGCTGAGGGGTCCGGGGCTTTTCCCGCAGGGAACCATGGCAGAGAAGATCCTGGTGACGGGCGGCGCCGGCTACATCGGCAGCCACTGCGTGCTGGAGCTGCTGCAGGCGGGATTCGTCCCCGTGGTCATCGATAACTTCCACAACGCCATCCGAGGTGCGGGGAGCCCCATGCGGGGCCGGGCTGTGCCCGACTCCAGCCACCCCTCACTCCCCTCCATCCCCCAGGCTCCGAGGAGCTCCCCGAGAGCCTCCGGCGGGTGCAGGAGATCGCGAACCGGCCCGTGCTCTTCCAGGAGCTCGACATCACGGACGAGGCCGCGCTCCAGGAGCTCTTCGGGAAGGTGAGAGCAGGAGCTGCGGTGCCCTGGGGTCCCTGGCAGGGGTGGGAGCCACGGGAGCGGGGAGGAAAGGCCGTGGAGCCCCCCGGGCTGGCTGAACGGAGCTCCCGGGGGAGTTGTGGCCGGTTCCTCCTGCCGTGGCACTGATGCTCAGCCCCTTCCCCTGCAGCATCGCTTCTCGGCCGTGATGCACTTTGCGGGGCTGAAGGCCGTGGGGGAGTCGGTGCAGAAGCCTCTGGAATATTACAGAGTGAACCTGACCGGGACCATCCGGCTGCTGGAGGTGAGAGGAGCCAGCGGTGATCCTGTGCTGTTCCCTCTGCTCTCCCTGTGCCCAGGCCCTGTGCAGGGCTGGCACAGGGCACAGAGCTGGGTCGTTGCCCTCTCCCAGACCATGAAGGCGCACGGCGTGAGGAACATCGTGTTCAGCAGCTCCGCCACCGTCTACGGGGACCCCAAGTACCTCCCCCTGGACGAGAACCACCCGGTCGGGGGCTGCACCAACCCCTACGGCAAATCCAAGTTCTTCATCGAGGAGATGATCCGGGATCTCTGCAAAGCAGAGAGGGTGAGGAGCGGCCCCGAGGGGCTGCAGCCCAGGTGTGTCCCCACGGGGGTGACCGGGCAGCGCCGTCCGTGTGTCCCCAGGACTGGAACGCCGTCCTCCTGCGCTACTTCAACCCCATCGGCGCCCACGAGTCGGGGATGATCGGAGAGGATCCTCAGGGGATCCCAAACAACCTCATGCCCTACGTGGCTCAGGTAGCGCCCCCACAGCCCTTGGGGGGTGACAGGGAGGGGACAGAGGGTGATGGGGCTCCCATGGGGCTGTCCCTCTGTGCAGGTGGCAGTGGGACGCCGGGAATTCCTGAGCGTCTTTGGGAACGACTACAAGACGGACGATGGAACGGGTGCGTCATGGGATGGGTGGAATTTGGGATTTCCAAAGCCCTGGCTGCACCCTGGGCCCTGCCCTCAGCCTCTGTGTCCCCACAGGAGTCAGGGATTACATCCACGTCGTGGATCTGGCCAAGGGCCACATCGCTGCTCTCAAGAAGCTCAAGGAGAACTGTGGCTGCAAGGTACCAACCTCGGGGTGCTGCCAGTCCTGGGGAGGTGTAGGGGTCCCAAAGGGGGGGCCTGGCCCTTCTCCCCTTGATCCCTGTCCTTTCTCCTCCTCCCAGATCTACAACCTGGGCACAGGCACCGGCTACTCCGTGCTGCAGATGGTCCGGGCCATGGAGAAAGCCTCAGGGAGGGAGGTGAGGGCAGAGCTGCAGCGTTACAGGGACAGGGGAGCTGCTCCCACAGACCCCCTGATCCCCCCTGGCACAGCTCCCTCAGCTCCTGGGCCTCAGCCCCGCTGGGAGCTCACGGTGCTGCTCTCCCTGCAGATCAAGTACCAGATCACAGCCCGGCGGGAGGGAGACGTGGCCTCCTGCTACGCTGACCCCGCGCTGGCCGAGCGGGAGCTGGGCTGGAAAGCTGCCTTTGGCCTGGACAAGATGTGTAAGGGCATCTCCTCCCTGGCACAGCGGGCACTGCAGCCCCTGTCCTCCCTCACCTCCCTTCTCCCTGTTCCAGGTGAGGACCTGTGGCGGTGGCAGCTGCAGAACCCCACGGGCTTCAGCAAGAACTGAGCTGTGGCTGAGGGCTGGCCGGGCCCTGGGCTGCTCTGAGCCAGCACTGCCTCCTTCCCTGAGAGCTGTCACCATCCTGGGAGAGCAGTTCCAGCTCCCCCTCCTGCCTCTGGCACGGGGCAGGAAGGCTGGAGCATCCTCAGCCTCTCTATTCCTCATCCTCATCCCCCAGGTCTTTGCATCTCACAGAGCAGAACCACAACAAACAGAGAACACAGCCAGGCCTGGTTTGGCACCCCAGGCATGGAACCCCTTGTGGGAATGGCCAGGGGCTGCAGCCAGGGACACCTGAGTCCTGCTGAGCCCAAACTGCAGCACAGCCCCTGTTCCCTCCTGCCCCACCTGCCTCGTGGGCTCAGGGGGAGCCCGAGGCACCTCTGCCCCTGCCCCGGCACAGAGCGGGACCAGGAGCCTCCCACAGGGACCTGTCACATTCCAAGGCCACCACAGCTCATCTCCCCAACCCAGGGCTTCTTCCACCCCCCCACCCCAGCATGGTTTTGGGGACCAAATCTCACCTCCCTCCTCTCCTGCTGAGCCAGAGAATCCCCTGCCCAGGGCTGTGCCAGCCTGGCCTGGCTGCCCACAGCCCCCCCTCGGTGCCTGGTTTGGTCACTCCCCAAAGCCCAAAGGCTGCCCAGGAGCCGGCTCTGCCCCCCTGTCCCACACTGCTCCTATTTATTCCTGGCAGCTCCCAGGGCTCTGCTGGGCAGGGATGACGCACTTGGCCCCGTGTGCTGTCGGCTGGATGAATAACTTATGCTCCTAAATTATGAATCGAGCTTTTGATTTGTTTTTAAAATAAACTTTCCTACTTTCTAAGTGGCAGCTTTGTTCTGCTTCCCTTCAGCCAGAGCTGCTGCCCCTAAAAATGGCACCCTAGGGCCTCGTGCCAATCCCACTCCTCCCCAAATCTCTCCTGCCTGGCCAGGGATGACGCCAGCTCCAGGATAGGTTGAGGATTTATTTCACCTTAATTCTCTGTGGAACGCACACACACACACACAAAAAAAAAAAAACAACCCCAAACATGTACAAGGAAGACAAGAGAGAGAAGAAAAACAAACTAACTAAAAAAAAAACCCAAAGCTGTATTGAGGAATGGAGAGAAGCCGCTCTCCCTCCCGGGTTCCCGGCACTGCTCGGGCAGGGAGTGAGCAGGAATGCTCTGCAGAGGGGCCCACGGGGCCCCCAGGGATGGTCCCAGGCCCCCCCATCACACACGGTTCCAGTTCACAGTCAAACAGGTCAGTCTGTCCATCACCAGCCCTTGGTACCCCCAGGGAGCTGCCATCCCACCCCTGCCAGCTCCTGGTGACCCAAAGAGCTGCCATCCCACCCCTGCCAGCTCCTGGTGACCCAAAGAGCTGCCATCCCACCCCTGCCAGCTCCTGGTGACCCCAGGGAGCTGCCATCCCACCCCTGCCAGCTCCTGGTGACCCCAGGGAGCTGCCATCCCACCCCTGCCAGCTCCTGGTGACCCCAAAGAGCTGCCATCCCACCCCTGCCAGCTCCTGGTGACCCCAGGGAGCTGCCATCCCACCCCTGCCAGCTCCTGGTGACCCCAAAGAGCTGCCATCCCACCCCTGCCAGCTCCTGGTGACCCCAAAGAGCTGCCATCCCACCCGTGCCAGCTCCTGGTGACCCCAGGGTGCTGCCATCCCACCCCTGCCAGCTCCTGGTGACCCCAAAGAGCTGCCATCCCACCCCTGTGACCCTCTCATGCCCCCCAGCCAAGCGTGGGGGGCAGGGGCACAGCAACATTAAAACACAGCATAGAAGAGCCAGCAGGGCTGAGCCCAGGGCAGGGCAGAGCCCAGGGCAGAGCTCAGGGCAGAGCCCAGGGCAGAGCCCAGGGCAGGGCAGAGCCCAGAGCAGAGCTCAGGGCAGAACCCAGGGCAGAGCCGAGGGCAGAGCCGAGGGCAGAGCCGAGCTGGGCTGTCCCCGGTGCCAGCTCTGCCACTTTCAGACTTGCTGAAAGGGGCAAAAACTCAAAGCCCAAGCCAAGAGGCCAGCCCAGGGTGGGTCCCACTCTCCAGAGAGCAGTTATTGCTTTGCACAGCCCGGGCAGGAAGGGCAGGGCTGGAGCAGAACTGCTGGGGCTGAGCCCCCCAGGGCAGCCCTCACCTCACTGGCCCCAGGGCACCGGGCAGGGGGAGCAGGGCCAGCCCTGGGGCCAGGGGAATGTGGGGGTGTTTTAAAAGCCAGGATCAGCCCCCAGCAGGGGCTCAGCCCGGGGGAAGAGGGGGTGAGGGCAGAGCTGCTCCACAGCCACTGCCCTGGGCCCTATGGGGAGGGAGGGTCAGCCAGGAGCCCCCCAGGAGGAGACATTCGGGGTCCCAGCATGATGCCAGCACTGGGGAGGGGACACAGGTGAGGGGCACTGGTGATTGTACATGGGGAGGGGCTGGAGCCCCCAGCCCCGGGGAGCAGGGAGATCCCAGGAGCACAGAGGATGGGGCACAGCAGCACCCAGGGCTCAGATGATGGATGGGAGCAAAGCTGCTCCTTCCAGCTGCACCAGGAGCCAAACCCGGGGACCAGGGACCCCCCTCACCTCCCCCTCCCCGAGCCAGCCCGAGTCCAAAGGGAAGGACAAGTAGCAGCAAGAGAAGACATTAAAGATGGGGCCGGTGGCTCTGTGAGTGTAAACGAAGCTTGAGGGCTCCGAGGGTGCAGAGCTGGGCTGGGAGGGGGGAGATGCCTCTGGGACCCCCGCGGGGCAGAGGAGGAGATGGAGATTGTAAAAGCAACGAGAGGAGGAGGAGCAGGAGGAGGGAGGTGATTATCTCAGGAGGGCAGAGCTGCCCCAGGCCGATGGCTGAGGGGAGTGTGCGTGTGTGACAGGCGGGGCCGTGCGGGAGGTGCGGGAGCTGCACTGACCCTCCCCGCCGGCCCCGGGCAGCCTTTGGCGGTGCCAGCCCAGGGCAGAGCCTGCCCCGGAGCCTGGAGGCGTCCGCAGGGGAGTCCCGGGTTCCTGAGCTCTGACTGAAAACCCGTGAGTCGCCTGAGCGGAGGCCGAGAGCGGCCATCAAGGGCAGCGCTCCGAGCCCCAGGGGTGCCCCAGCCCCGCCCCGCTCCTCCCACCGCAGCCGGGCACATCCCGCCCCTAATACTGGTACAAAAACCCCAAACCCAACAGGAAAACCTCACCCGCACCGTGCCAGCCCCGCGGGGTCCGAGGGGACGGTGACCCCCCCTCGGGAAGCGCTCGGAGCCAGAGCAGGAGAGAAAAGGCCAGACTCGCCTTAGGCAGCTCCGATGAGGGCTCCGGGAGCAGCGGGGCAGCCCCGGCCGGAGGGGACGCGGTGCGAGGGCGGGGGCGGTGGGAGGTGCGCTGGGGGGGCCATGGCTTCCGTTCGCAGCGGGCGGGTCACAGGGACACACGGGCGGCCGTGACCTCGGCACCCTCCCCTGCGACAGTCCCCAGGGGCTCCGCTCAGATCCGGGGCAACAGCTTCTCGATGAATTCCTTCACCGCCATCATCTCCTGCCGGCAGCGCACAGCCCGTCACTCCAGGGCTCCCCAGAGGCCGGGCTGAGCCCCGGGATTGGGGCACGAGGCTCTGCAGCCTCCCAGAGTAAGTCGGGAACAAATCTCGTGTGTTCCCCACCCTGCCTGAGCTACAGTGCTGGGGTCAATCCCAGAGGTCCCAAAGGGAAGGGACCAGGATCATCCTGCACAGACCCCGCAGTGATCCCAGCCTGGGCATTCCTGGAGCGCTGTCCCAACCCTCCTGGAGCCCTGGCAGCCTCAGGCCGTGCCCATTCCCTGGGGAACCTGGGCAGTGCCAGCACCCTCCGGGGGAAGAACCTTCCCCTGAAATTCACCCCAGCCCTCCCCTGACCCAGCTCCAGGCCACTGCCATGGGTCCCATCACCGATCATCCCTCCCTCCACACCCAGCACTGACCTGAGGACAGGAACTGTGCATCACTCCGGGGTAGGTTTTGAACTGCACCTTGGTGGGGGTGACGACAGACTTGAGCTTCTCGGCGGTGAGGGCCCCGAAGCGCACGGGGATCATGGGATCCATCTCCCCGTGGCACTGCAGGATGGCGATGTCCTTGTTCACGCCGTTGTTCGCCGCCTGCCACCAGGAGGGGAAGTGAGTGGGAAACCAGTGGGGCAAGTGCTTTGTGCCCCCAACACATGAGCCAGCAGCTCATGAGGGGAGAAATGCAGAGCTGCAGGGGGAGAAGCCGAGGGTCCCTGCAGTGGGGTACCTGTGGGAAGGCCCTGTGGAGCGGGAGCCAGCAGCTGAGCGCCACGATCCCGGCCAGCTGGTGCTGGCAGGTGAGAGCCGTGTACAGCGACAAGGCACCGCCCTGCAGGGAGGAACGTGGAATCAGTGCCACGGGGAATGCAGGGCCACCCTCAGCTCACAAAGCCACCTGGGACAGGTGGAGCAGGAATTGGGGTCCTGGTGCTCACCTGTGAGAAGCCCCCCAGGATGATGCGGTTGGGGGGGATCCCGTTCTTCATCTCGTGCTCGATGATTGCTTTAACTGGAAGGAGATGGGAGGGTCAGTGGAAGGACAGAGGGGCTGAAAAGCATCACCCAGCACCTCAGGGTGCACATCAGGGACAGGGAGGTGCCACAGATCCCAGAGGAAATGTTTGCTGGGATCACAGGACAGTGGAAACAAAGGAGAGGTGGAAGGAAGGCTCCAGTCACAGGGAGGGAGAGGAACACCGTGCTCTCCACTACCCCCTCCCCAGAGCTCCTTACTGTTTTCTGCAGCTTTCTTGATCCCAGCTTCATCCTCAGGTGCATCTGGAGTCAATCCCATCAGGTCAAACCTGGGAGAAGCAGCAGGATCAGCCAAAACCTCTCCCAGCACCCTGAGTGTGGGGAGGCAGGAGCTGGGTGTGCTCTGCCCTTCCCTGGCCCTCACAGGGCAGTGGATTTTGTCTCCCCATCCCTCTCACTCCCCAAAAGGGTCCCACCCAGCCCTGTCCCCCAGAGCACTGACCAGGAGGGCATGACCATCTTCATGTTGAGGGTGACCGGGATCCGGGGCCTGTGGAAGGACATTTTGGGTGGTTTAGCTGAAGTCTGAGGGGAGCAGCAAGACTGACACTTCTGCCCTTCCTGCTGGGGATGCACAGAGAGCTCCAGCGCCTTTGTCCTTCCCCGCAGCCACCAGGGATAAACACAACAGGAGGGGAAAGCAACGAGCCTCTGGTTCTGCTCTGTGGGAACAGCTCTGCCTGCAGCAGGAACTGACCAGGGCAGCAGAGCCAGCCTGGCTGGGCAGCCCTGCTGGGCTCAGGCCACCACCTGCCTCCCCCAGGAGCCTTGGCAGCCCCAGGAGCCCCCCCAGGGCAGCACTTACGCGTGAGGGCAGATGTACTTCACGTACGGGAGGCGGATGGAGGAGAGAGCATCGGCCCAGCTGTGCCTGGGGAGGGACAGGAGAGACGAGTCCAAGGCTTGTCCGAGCCATTTTCCCAAGGCTGCTGCCCCCCAACCCCTCCCCTGAGCTTATTTTATCCACCCCATCAGCCTAAGCCCCCCCCAGCACCGATCCCATCTGAGAGGAGCACACAAAGCCCTGGAGGCTTTGGATTCTGGATTGCCACCAGGGAGGTGGGAATCTCCTGGACAGGGAGGAGCCCTTTGTCACCACCACGGGACCTCTGAGGTGGCCTCGTGCAGGCCCAGCCCAGCTGCCAGCCCTGCCAAGGCCTGGAAAAGCCGCAGTGCTTATCAGCAATCCCTGAAGGCAGCACAAAATCCACCCGCGGGGGGTGGGGGGCTGCCAGGCTGCCGGCATCATAAATATTCAAGAGCAGACAGCTGCTGGCAGCAATTCCCTGCCATTCCATGAGAGGCTGGTGCAGGAATGGCTGCAGACCCCAGCCCAAAGCCCCACACAGATCCCAGAGAAGCCCCCAGGGAAAGCAGCAGCAAAAAGGCCAGGATCTGCGTTTGGCAAACCACACATCCCAGCTGGAGCCAGCTCCAGGGACACTCACCCCGTGTCTCCAAGGCCATGTAGGAAAATGACCTGTTAAACAGAAAAGGAAGGGAATTAGCTGGTGTGTGAGAGTCGTGCCCAGGGAGGGAGCAGGGCAGGGCAGGGCTGGGCTGGCAGGGAGGTGGCAAATGGACACTTAGTCACCAGCTCCAAGAGGCTCAAATTAGCTCGGAGCACGGCGGATGGGTGGGTCAGGGTTGTGGTGTCATCCTGCCACAGAGCTGCCACAGGCAGGTCCCAACTGCTCTGCACAGCAGAGGGACCAGGAGTGTCAGATCATCCCACCAGGAATGGCACCAGAGCAGAGACCCAGCCTGAATCCCAGAATGGATCTTAAAGCCCATCCAGTGCCACCCCTGGCACGGGCAGGGACACCTTCCACTGTCCCAGGCTGCTCCAAGCCCCATCCAGCCTGGCCTTGGACACCTCCAGTGATGAGGCAGCCACAGCTTCTCTGGGCACCCTGGGCCAGGGCCTCACCCCCCTCCTAGGGAGGAATTCCTTCCCTGTATCACCAAGAACTCACAAATCCACCTCCACAGGCTTTTCACCTCCAACTCCAGCAACCCCTAAGCCTTGGGGAGCAGAGGGAAGGCAGCCTGCAGACCCCAGGGAAGGACTGGAGTGGTGGGGGGGGGTTGTCCTTGGGGAGATCTGCTTTTAAAAGCTGAAACATCCCAATCAGCCCCAACTCCCACTGCCTTGAGAAGCTGAGCAAACAGCCCAGCCCAAGGACAGCCACAGAGCCCTTGCTGGCCCTGCCTCCCCCGTTCTGGAGCCCTTGGAAGCAGCTCCCTGGTTTTTGGGAGAGGGAGGGAGGGAGGGAGGGAGCAGCCCTTACCGCGGCGGTCTCCCGCTCTGCCCCTGACACGGTGACAGCGTCGGCGAGGAGGGGGACAGACATGTTGTTACCACACATACACCGAGAGGGATCGACACTGGCACCTGTGGGACACAGAGGTGAGGCAGGAAGACAAACCTCTCACCCCTCCCCTTCAGCAGCTCCTTCATCCAGAGGAATGGGGGAAAACTAAAGAGAAGGTGAAGGCTTTGATGTTGAAGCCCTTGGGACACCCCACACCGTGGCCTGGCAGTGCTGGAAGAGTCCAGGAGCAGCCAACACTCCCTGCGTGGGGCGCTGGAAGTGTTAAAATTAGCCTGGAAATTACACCTCAGAGCCAAAGTTATTCCTGTGGCTGCACTGGCGTGGGCAGAGGGCGGCCGGGCAGTGCAGCCTCAGCATCCCTTCATTCCTGCATCCCCTCATTCCTTCCCGGAGCTGTGCAGGAGCCTGACCCACATCTGCTCCGACCAGGAAGCAGGAAACCCTTGGCATGCGGCAGCACAGGCTCTGCTGCACCAATAGAAGTCCAGCCCTGTGTTATTGGGGCTGTTTAGGATGAAGCAGAGCACTGGGAGCTGGTCTGAGCCCCCCCAGTGATGGATGGCACCCTTGTGCCTCCCCAGGACAGCAGGCAGGGTCACCACCGCTGTCCTGTCACCTCCCAGATCCCACAGAGCTGGCAGCACCCACAGCCTTCAGCCACAACAGTCCACGGTGTTTGCCCCCACTACATCACAAATCACAGCTCCAGCTCCCCACAAGGCTGCCCTGACCCCACTGACCCACCAGCACTAATTAGATCAGAGCTTGTTTATGGCACTGCCATTATCCCCTAGGAACAGGATCAGCCTCTGGAGCACGATCACAGAACATCCCGAGCTGGAAGGGATGAAGGATCATCCAGTCCAGTCCCTGGCCCTGACACCCAATAATCCCAGCCTGGGCATCCCTGGCAGCGCTGTCCAAACACTCCTGGAGCTCTGGCAGCCTCAGGGCCGTGCCTGAGGAGCCTGAGCAGTGCCCAGCATGCTCTGGAAGAAAAACCTTTTCCCTCAAATCCAACCTAAACCTCCCCCAGCACAGCTCCAGCCGCTCCCAAGGTCCTGCCCCTGTCAGAGATCAGAGCTGCCCCTCGGGAGGCCTTTCCTCATCCTCCTCACTCCGCTCCAGCTTCACCTCCCACAGCAGCACCATCCCCGGCTCGGGGCGACACAGGATCACCCCAAACCCTGCCAAAAGCCCGGAATGCCAGCAGCCAGCCTTACCCACGAGAAACAGCCTGCTCCTTCTCCCAGCCCGGCCAAGACCTGCCCGACTCGTTCCACCGACTGCTCGTCAGCGGCTTCCCCACTCAAATAAAAACACCGGGAACAAGCAGCTCCCCGGATCTGACACAGACACACGGCCCACGTGCTCGTGTGTACTCCAGGGGCAAAACAAGCGGCCAGGAGAGACCGCACCTGCCAAAAACCCTGGCAGGGAGAGAGAGAGAGAGAGAGAGCCAGAAATAACAGCATCTTCCCCTGGCAGCTGATGGGATGCGCTCCTTGCTGGGGAGGCTCCAGGGAAAGGAGAGCTTGGGATGCTCAGGGCTGCCCCAAACATCCTGGGAATGGCTTGGGATGTTCCTGGAGGGAACACAATGGGAACCCCGAGGATGAACACCCCTCGTGTGTGTCTGGGTGGGTGTAAAGGCGCAAACACAGAAGCAGGAGGTGAATTTGGGTCCGATTTTGAGGTGCCGCACCTCAAGGCGACCCCACCGGTGACACCGGCCCGCTGAGGGGGGGACGCGTTCATCAGTCATTAATTAGCATTAATTACCGTGCCTCAGCCTCTCCTCCAGCCCGCAGCCCCGCGGGGAGCGGAATCCAGCGGGGGGATGGAGAAATCCCGCCTGGAAGCGGATGGAGGCGGGATCCCCGCGGCCGGGAGCGCCGCTTTTCCGCCAAAACCGGAGCTTTCAGAGGGGGGTCCCCTCAGGCTGCGAGTCCTGAGGGCTCGTAGGGACCCCCCTCGGGCGGGAAGAACCGGCCTCGCTACCGCACCGGGAATCGCCGAGCCAGACCTGCGGCCCTCCGGCCCCTCTCCCCGTTAATCCCCCGTTAAACCCCGGGAAGGGCCCCGCCGCCCCCCCGCCATCCCCGCGGCCCTCACGGAATTGCCCCCCCCCCCCCGCCCGCAGCAGTGGTACGTCCCCCCCGCCGCGCCGCTGCCCGGTGGCGCCCCCCCCGCCGCGCCCCGGTGGTACGTGCCGCCCCCCCCGCACCTCTCCCGCGGCCCGGCGCGCGCGCTCCTCGCGGCTCCCCCGACGCGCTCCCACAGGAACTTCCGGCGGCGCGGCGGAAGTGACGCAGAGCGGCGCCGGGCGTACCGGGCCGGCCATGGTGGAAACGGGCACCGGATCGCGCTCGGAACCCGCGGCGGGAGCGGCCCCGACCCCGAGCAGACCCGCAGGGCGTTATCGGCGACAGGCCCCGGCCTTCCCACAGCGCGCTGCCCCCGGTGGCTGACGGGTTCTGGGGACGCCGCCGCCCTCCCCGCCTCAGCGCCGGTGCCACCCGCGACTCAGGGACAGCGCACAGCTCTGCACCGCAGCGTTTATTGTCAGTCACAACCGGCACCGGCACCGGCCCCGCCGCCCTCGGGGCCGCCTCACACCGCGCCGCCGTCTGTCCCACAAAGCGGAGCTGCTCCGGTGCCTCGGGAGCCGTTCCTGCCCCGGGCAGGCTCCCGGCAGCCACGTCAGGAGATGAAGTGAGTCTGCGGCGTGATTTGTTCCAGCTTGTGGTCGGCCGGGTTCGCCGAGGCTTCGTAGTTGCAGATGGTGACCTGGTGGCGGTGAGCCTGGGTGCAGATGGAATGTTTGAGATCCAGGGAAATCGGGATTCCAGCCCTTTCCACGCTCGGCTTCCTCTCTGCTCTCACTCACCTCTGCCCACTCCCCTCTCAGGCCGATGTAAAAAATCTTGGTTGTCTCCGCCCCGAAGTTCTTTGGGAAGTGCATGGAGAGGTGGTGAACGTTGGAGAAACGGGAAATTCTGGAGGAAAACACAGCCTGAGAGCGCAGCCGCTGCTCCAGCAGCTCCCCAGGCTCCCACACCACCTGCAGCTCCCCCTGATCCCACTCAGACACCCCAACAATTCCTGGGGTGCCAACACAGCCAGCCCCAGGCTCTGGGAAGGCAAATCCTCCTCCTTTGAGGCGCTGCCCTGCGCTGACCCTTCCCTAAATCTGGGAAGGAATCTGGGAAAATCCTGTGCCAGGCAGGAGCAGCCCCCACACCCCTCATGAGGGTCTGGCTCGTACTTGGTGGGATATTCCAGCTCTCCCGAGGGGTCCCGGCTCAGGCTGAAGCTCTGCTCTGGTTCCTTGGCTGTGTCATCAAAGGACATGTGAGGAATGTTCCTGAAGCTGGCAGGACAAGAAGGAGACCCAGGGAACAACAACATTAATTAACAACAGGTCAGCTAATTGGATTCCGTTCATTAGCACCGCCCAGCTTCTTCTCAACAAAAAAAATGGATTCAGTTTGTCTTCTCACAAAGTTCCCCCCACAGCACCCAGCCCCTCTGAGGAAGGGAAAGCTGCTTTTACTCACAGCCTCATCTCGGCCGGGTGTGTCCCGTCATCCTCGCCCATCACAATGACTCCCTTCAGCTTCACGCTGCCTGTGAACCTGCCCAGACACACAGAGCAGGGTTTTCACCTCTGTCCTCTCCAAGCCAGCCCCGGTGCCTCGTTCCCAGGTGAGGAACAAGCCCTGCCAGCGGCCAGGACGGTGCCGGAGGAGCTCGGGGACGGAACTCACGGGATGTTGAAGAGCAGCTCCTCGTCATCATCACTTTCCACGAACTGGGGAGAGAGAAGAGCAGGTCAGGGCTGGCCTGGGGGTGGTGAGGGAGCAGAGGGGACAAGGTGGGGAGTGTGGGGACAGCTGGAGGGATGACCCCAGTGGGGTTCTGGGGGCACCTTGCTCACAGAAAATTTAGGATTGGAAGGGACCTCTGGAGAGCATCTAGTCCTGCCCAGGCAGGGTCACCTGGAGCAGGTGGCAATGTGGGGTTTGGGATGTCCCCACAGAGGGAGATTCCCTGGGCAGCTGTTCCAGGGCTCTGCCACCCTCATGGAAAGAAGCTCTTCCTCGTGTTGAGGTGGAACTCGTGGTTTAGTTGATGTGCATTGCTCATTGTCCTGTCCCTGAACAGAGTCTGTCACCATCCTCTGACACCCCTTGGAGATATTTTATGGATTGATGGGATCCCCTCTCAGCCTTTCTCTTCTCCAGAATAACCAGGCCCAGCTCCCGCAGTCTCCCTTCATGAGGGCGATGCTCCAGACCCCAAACCACCTTTGCGGCCTCCACTGCAACCCCTCCAGCAGCTCCTTCTGTCCTGAGAAGCCCAGGCCCGGGCAGCGCACTCCAGCCGTGCCTCCCTAGGGCCGAGCGGCGGGGAACGATCCCGTCCCGTCCCCGCTGCCCCCGGTCCCGCCGCCGCCGCTCCCGGCCCCACCTGTGAGCGGTCTCCTCGCTCCTCCCAGGGCCGGAACACGGTGGCTCCGGAGCCCTCGCGGCGCTCGTTGAGGCACTGCAGGCGCTGCCGGTCGATGCGCAGGTACAGCCCCCAGGCCGCGCCGCGCTCCGCCGCCTCCTCCCCGCAGCAGCGGCACCGGCCGGGCCCGTGCCCGTGCGCCATGGCCGCGCCGGTACCGCGCAGCGCGCATGCGCGGCGGCGGGACACGGCGGCGGGACACGCCCACACGGCGGAGGGACACGCCCACACGGCGGAGGGACACGCCCACACGGCCGCGGGACACGCCCACACGGCGGAGGGACACGCCCACACGGCGGAGGGACACGCCCACAGCGCCTCACGGTTCGCCCCGGTGCCGCCTAAGCCACGCCCACAAACCTCACAGGACACGCCCATCTCCCTGGCGTCACCTCACGTAGTAATTAAACACGCCCATGTGGCCGTAGCCACGCCCACGCTAAGCGGTGATAGGTCCGTTCTGCCGTGGCCACGCCCATGTGGGCGTGGCCTGGCGCTGCACGTGCTGAGCCCGCGAACCGCCCGCTGCTGCCGGGGAGGGGTCCCGGTGGTCCCGGGGAGGGTCCCGGTGGTCCCGATGAGGGTCCCGGTGGTCCCGATGAGGGTCCCGGTGGTCCCGATGAGGGTACCGGTGGTGCCGGTGAGGGGCCCGGTGGTGCCGGTGGTCCCGAGGAGGGGTCCCGGTGGTCCCAGGGCGGGGTCCTGGTGGTCCCGGTGAGGGGTCCCGGTGGTCCCGGGGAGGGGTCCCGGTGGTCTCTGCCCCGCCCTGACCCCACCCGGGGAATGGCGAAGCTGCTGCTTTCCCGCAAGGGCTTCCGGGGTGTTATCCGTGGGGATTGTTCCAAGCAGCGCAGGAACGGGAGCAGCACCGCCGCCGGGATAGCGGAGTGGGATACCGGAGCATCGCCTCCGAGGAGCCACGGAGTTTCCTAATGGTGTGTTTAACATTCGTTATCAGCGTCAGGAAAGAACGAGCAGCCACGGTCCAGTGTTTGGCTTTTATTGAGACATGATTCTCCTCTTTTTCATATAACTTATCTAATTAAAATATTCATCTTAGTTACCACAAAAAAAAAGGGAACATAGAAAATTGTATATATACACAGTTTGGGACCAAAATACAAATACGAGTCTGAGTCACTCCCCCTCCTCCTCCTCCTGTTATTCCTCCTACAGGGATGGGAAGGGGGAAGAGGCAGCTCTGCTCCATCCTTCAGTTTGGTGGAGCACAGAACAACTGTGCAAGTGTCACAGCCCGAGACTGGGAAGGAGCACTTCGATCCCAGACTTTGCACAGTGTGTCCCTCAGGGGAATATCCCTGCTCTGCTCCCAGCTGAGGGTGGTGCTCCCCTCTCCTCAGGCTGGATTTAGTGTCCGAGCAAAAGGAAAGGAAGGATGAGGGGTTGGCATCGCCCCTGTGAGAGCAGAGTCACAGAAGTGTCACCTCCCTGCAATGCCACCAACAAAACACAGACACAGCTGGCAAAGCCTGGAGCAAAGCAGCTGCTGTGGGAGGGAAAGAGCATCTCCCCAAAACAGCAATGCTTGGGCCGTAGCCACAGCTGAGTGTGGAG
Organism: Poecile atricapillus; assembly: GCF_030490865.1. NCBI lineage: Eukaryota > Metazoa > Chordata > Aves > Passeriformes > Paridae > Poecile > Poecile atricapillus. The sequence continues at coordinate 5,944,598 of NC_081272.1, read as the reverse complement.
TTGTGATATCAAGAATTGGCAGTTCTGCAGTGCCCAGAATCGTCCTCAGGCATCGCCCAGATGCTTTGCTCAAAGCTCCATCGTGTCTGAACACGATACCAGGCTCTGCTTCCCTCCCCTCTGCCCCTACCCCAAGTACAGAGAGAAATAAACAGTAGCACAACAGTCAGCAGAAGAGAATATATTGTTATCTAATTAAAAATACAGCAAAATTAAATACAGCAAAAACGCAGGAGAGTAAGGAAGGAGCCATTATTTTACAGCACAACACACACTGAAATGCTGCACAGTAACATTAAAGCATCTGGGACTGTAACAAACTTACAGCACATGAGAGTCTGAGAACATTTTTCCAAGAATTTCAAACTAAACAGAGAACAGAGCAAATAAACAGGAGACAGGTGTTTAGAATGGTTTTAAAGAAAGATGTTTCTTTTAAAGGAGGAGGGAAAAAAAAAGGAAACAAACAAAAAAAAACCAAACAGACCAGAAGCAAAACAGGGATTTTTCTAGAGCCCTCCAGGGAGGACCCTTCACAGCAAAGTTTCCCCCGGTCAGTGCACACAGACAGCTCCACCGGTTTGGGATTTGGCAGCCACAGAAAGCCAGCAGCAGAGCTTCTCAGGAGCTGCCAACAACAGCATCCACTACCAGCATCTTTTCCACCCAGACAGCAAAGTCCTAGGGCAGCAAATATGGCTTGGAACAGGAGAATCCCTCCCCTCTCTGACCCAGCTGGAGCCTGGAGCCCTCCCAGAGAGGCCATGAGCCCTGGGGTCTCCCCAGCCCCATCCTCTGCTTGCACCACCCCTGGGGTTCCCTTTGGGGCAGACAAAACACAAGCAGAAACCTTCCCCCCGTCACACCGCACAAGCAGAAAGCTTCCCACCAGCACAGCACAGCACAGCTCCTGGCTGTGTCCAGCTCCGGCCCCCACGAGCCCAGCTGCCATCCTCACATCCTCAGCAGGGCTCTGACCTCTCCCTGACACTCCCACCAGCCCCATCAAGCACCTTCTCCTTCCTGAGCTCCAGCTCCTCACACAGCAGGTCCAAGGGAGCCTTTTGAACTCCTGCTCTGAAGGACACACGTGTTACAACAGCCACATTCCGTTGCTCACCTCCCTCCAACCTCATTCAAGTGGTTTCGGGTTCAAAGACCAAAATCCTTGGATTTTTCCCAAGAGGGGACAGAGCAAAACGTACAGGGAAAAGACAGGATTTAGGCATCAGCTTCCCAACTGGAAATAAATCCTTTGCAATTCCACACAGAAAACAAGACAAAAGCATTCCTTCTTCCCACTGAAAGAGGCAAACGATGCCTTCACTGGTATTTAAAAACTGTTTTCCATTGCAAAGTCCCCTATCTCTCTCCAGATAAAAAGTTAAAATCTGACTTGATGCACAGTAAAACTTCTTCCAAATCCCTGGCAGTTTTATAGAAGACAACAGCAGCAGAGGAAACGTCCCCAAAGGCTCTTTGCATCCCTGCAGGACCACAAAAGCACCTGTACAGGATCTACAGCAACAGCACAGAGAAGGTCAAGAGCTGAGATTTTATTGACACACACGAGCAGGGAGCAAAGCCTCAGGGCTGGATGCACTTGCCAAAGGACTGACAGGTGGATGGGCCACTGGTCCTACCTGCCCCAGAGTCCCCAGGTGAGACTTTGGGCCCAGCAGGTACCAGATCACAGGAAAGGCTCCTGTGACACCCAGAGTCCACTCAGATGGATTCCAGCTCGAGGCATCAAGGCTGACCCCAGGACTGGGTTGGGAGGGGAGGGACTACTGGGAGCAACATAAATAATACATCAGGGGAGAGGGGCAAAATATTAATTAAAACCATTTTATAATTTATTAAGAGGTTAAATAGTAAATAAGTCTCTGGATCTTCCACTCTCAGCAGGCGCCAAGATTTCACATTTTCCTGTGTCGGGAGATTCTGTACACCCTTCTTTCGATGGATGACAAAGCCAGAAACAGAATGTTGAGGACAGGGGGTAAAAGAGGGGGGGCTTGACACTGAGAAAGGGACCAGAATAAAAGATAAAATACTGTGCCGTCATCTTGTGCAGATTGAAGCTTCTCCCAGCAGCTGCAGCCTCCAAAGAGTTCAAAGATAAGGAAGGGCTGTTTGGGTACCTTCTCCCCTTTCAGTGCCACTCCTTCCCAAGAGAGAAAGGCCCAGCTCAGCACTGCAAACTTATCTCCGAGAGAACCTGTTTTTGAAAGCTTTGATAGTCTTTGCCATCATTGGTGCAATTTCTGCAAAAGAGAAAGAAAAAACAAAACACTGCTGAATCAAACAAAAATGAAATGAATGAAAGCAAAAGTGACAGACAAAGAGCTGAGAGCAATTGAAATCTGCAGCTCTGGCAGACTTGAGTGTTTGAGCAGGGCCCATCAGAGTTTTCAGGTCACAGATTTGAGGAGAATCCACTGCTTTCTGCACTGCACCAACACAGATCTGTGGTTAAAGCCTCCCTGCACAGATCTGTGCTTAAAGCCTCCCTGCACAGATCTGTGGTTAAAGCCTCCCTGCACAGATCTCTGGTTAAAGCCTCCCTGCACAGATCTCTGGTTAAAGCCTCCCTGCACAGATCTCTGGTTAAAGCCTCCCTGCCTCCTTCCCCTGAGAGCTGCACTCCAATTCCAAACAGACACAGGCAGCAGGAGGGCAAAGGCAGAGGTTCTGCCTCACTGGTACCTTTAGGACAGGCTGCTACAGTCAGCTCTGAGCAGGTGAATCAGATGTTTCCCTTTGCTGCTCCTCATGCAACAAGTTTGAACAGAGAGAGAGGAGAGATACCAACATCAACCCTCCTGCACAGCCTGGAGGATTCTCCCACAGCAGCTGTTTGTGAAGAAGCTCTAAGAGACCACAGGGATGTGCTGCAGGTTGTACTTACTCTTCACAGGGGGTTTCCTGGGGTCGTAGGAGGAGAAGGTGCTACCTGAAGATGGGACCGAGTGGGCACTGCTGGTGCTGGGCCCATCGTAGGACTGCTCGTCACTCGCCCGAGCGTGGCTTTTGCTGGATGTGTACAGGACTGGTTTAATTCTGGAACAGACACAGGACAGGTGTTTCCATAAAGGGTTCACCATGGTTTGACACAATTCTAGATACAAGACACCTTTGTAACAGCAGCAGGGCTGCTACAATGTGGAACCAGCGGTGACCTGCACTTCCCAGCAGGAAACAGACGATTACAGTTACAAATTTCTCTGCAAAAGGAACTCCCAGACACACAGTGTCCTTTCCTGAGCTTCAGGGGGCACCTGGCAGGGGCCCTGAGCAAGAGGAACACTCACTTGGTCTTCTCTGGCAGAAGAGGGCCTCCAGTTCCAAACTTCTCTTGTCTCCTCCGTACGTCCCGAGGGGGCTTGGCTGCAGAGTTCACAAATGCCATCTTGGCCACTCTCCCTGCAAGAGGCCAGAAACATCACTTACATCCAGCTGGCTATAAATGAGGCTCCTCACTGCTTGTCCTACTGCTGACAGTTCATCCACCTCTCCCCAGTCAATCCATTCCAAAGAAATAGTGACAGTCTCCTTCCTAAGGTCTGAACCTCTAGCAATGAGAAATGAGACTGATCAGCTCAGCAGTTCTCATTATGTCCATCCAAAAACCGGGAATGTTTCCCCCCACCCTGGTTCTCTTCCATGCCAGCATGGAGAACCACATGGAACAGGAGCCTACTCCTCACTGGTGTCAAATATTGAGCTGCTTCAACACCATCATGGATGAAAACGAGCCACCACTAAACCACAAAGCAAAGGTGAGCACACAGAGCTAAGCAACCCCTAAACTGGACTGGTTTTAAACCCAAATGCCCTCCCTAAGCCCCACCTTTGGGTTTGTTGGCGTGGGCAGAGCCGATGTTGCGTGCCAGCATGAGCAGGCGCTGCTCGCGTGCGTCGTGCAGCCGCAGGTACATCTCCCGCCACGACTCGAACTCCTCGGGCTTCTCGTTCTTGAAGTCTCGCAGGCAGTGGTTGTGCCACAGCTGATCTGTGTCCTCCACCAGCACCTGAAACAAACCCACACAGAGCTGGGATCCCTCCTGACTCCTCCTGTCCCCTTTCCCTTGGCACCAGCTCAGTGCTGGTGTCACTGGAATTCCAGCAGGGCCTGTGTGCAGCAAAGCCAGGAACTCTAAACTCCAGGAACAAAAGCCACGTCTTGCAATGAAAAACATCTCTGTTTGCTATTCTGCTGTTGCAGCTGAGGACAGCCCTGCACATCACATCCCTTCTCCCAGGCCAAGGCACTCACATGGTTACATTCCTCGATGCGATACAGCTGCTCCGGGGTGCACCTCTCCAACACCGGCTCCAGCACGGAGAAAGGGACACCACCCACTTCATAGATTGCTAGAGAGAAGCAAGAAGAACAGGGTATTAATTATCCTGCTCCTTCCTTGCCAAAGAAAGGGCTTGACACCTTGAAACACAGTGAAAGAACTGCAGCGTTGCACAACACCAGACAGGACGAGGGGAGGAGAAAGGAACCTCAGGCACCAATATTTCCAAGTTAAGAAATACCTGTGCAAGCTCCATTTCCAATTTCCAGTGCTTCAGCACTGCTTGAAAGCATTCTGGGTGCTGATCCCTGCAGCACCTGGAATTCCAGTGGGATTTATCCCATATTTGTAACAAGGGGGAACTGCTGGGGTCTGTACCAACAAGCTGCCAAAATTTCAGTGACTCTGAGACAAGGAAAAGTACTTACAGTCGATGTTGTTACTGAGGACTCTGATACACTGCTGGTACAGGGACATCATCTTTGGGAGGTAGGCAGTTTTGGAGCCAGAGTACACCTGCATTTTGGAATTCAACCGTCGGCCTGTGAAACCCGCTTCGCTCTCCTCCACTGGCGAGGACACTGCTGTGGAGGGAAACACTTGGAGTGAGGACGGGGCAGAGAAAAGAAAGAACCTGTCCTGATAAATAGCACAGGAGGCACAAATTGGGGTCACCCAGAAGTGACACAAAGGGCAAAGTCTTCTCCAAGACACTGCAGAGGAAGCTCAGGAAGGGCAAGGCCAAAGCCCAAGCCCCAAAGAAGCGTCAGTGAAGGATTATTCTCATTTCTGATGGAGCACGTGGGAAGCGGCCGATTTTTTGTCTGAAACCTCTGCCCTTGGCAGACCCCAACAGAAAGCCCCCAGCCAGCATCCACTCCTGCTCTCTCCCACAGTCTGGCTCATTCCAAACCCATTTCTTGCCCAACATACCTTTTCTTTTTGTCTGGGAGCAGGTGATGGACTCAATCGAGGGAAGAGGACGATAATTGGCCTGGATGGGGGGCAGGGGGATGTCTGGTAACGTTGGAACCACATCTAAAATTATCTGGAAGGAGAGGATGGACATGGAATAAGACAGGAATACATGTGACATTCCACCAGTGTACAAACAGCACTCAGCTGTGGGGTTTTTTTGAATATTTAGAATAAACCACTCAGTGCTGCTCAGTTTGCACAAGGCAACAAGCTCAGGGGGTGGCTGCCAAGAGGAAGAAGCCAAAATTTGGGATCTGAATCATTCAGCACCTTCCAGAAAGAGACATCCCTGTTTTTAACCTATTCAGGACAAGCAGAAGCATTTCCTTGATCTCAAACACTCATTTTCTCCTCTTCCTGCAAAAAAACTTTGCACTGATGGAGGAGAAAGGGAACCTCAGAAACTGAGGAAAACTGAAAACTTTGATATGGAGTTTTACGAAGCACTTATTAGAATGAATGGCAAAGCAGGATTTAAACCTTATAAAAACCACTCTGTGAAGAGCCAAGTGTTTAAAAGTTGAGTAAAAAGATGAAACAGTAATGATTTTTTTTACATTTAGTCCCTATTTAGACACCAAACCCTGCCACCCATGTGACAAAGGATCTGTACAGAAATATTGCTCATTTTCCAGGCTTTCACAAAAGAAGGTTTGTCTTCTGGAATGAGCTGCCTTGTACCACCAGTTCTCCCATTTCTGCACACTAAAAAAGGTCAATTTTTGAGAAGCACAAATACTTGAGAGGGGAGACATGAGAACCTTGTTAGCAGGAGATGCACTGCAAACTGGGCTGGATTCTAAGCTCACATCCACAGATACTCTGCTTTCTCACCAAACCTTACCCTCTTTGGTTTAGGAGGCTCTGGGGGTTTCTTCTCTGCCTTTTTCTCACTTGTTCTTTTGTGGCTTGGACTTTTCTGACTGGAGCTTGAGCTGTTGGTACTGGCTTTGGATCCGTTCTGTTTGCTGTGCCCTCGGTCTTTGTCCCCAGCTGACCCAGCCGAGGATTTGACCACTTTCTTTTTCTTTTTCTGGGGCTGGTCGTAGCTGAGATATGACTCAAACGACATTGTAGGTTGTTCAAACTCATCCTCTGCTTCCCCCTCCCCAGAATTTGAGGAAAAACCCACAGATTTTTTCTCCACATCGGAGATTTTGCGCTTCCCCTCCGAAGACTTTAAGCTCCCAGAACCCCCCTTTTCCTTGATCCTATTGCCCGAGTCACTCTCAGCTTTCCGTTTCTCCGAGTTAGAGCTCTCCAGGCTCTGCTTGGACTTTTCCAATTTGCTCTTCTCAGAGTCCCGATGCTTTTGCTTCTTCACATGGTTGTCCAAAGGTTCCTCTGAGTGCAGCAACGAGTGCGACTTCTCCTTCCTGGAGGCGCCGCTTTCCCGATTCTTCTCCTTTTTGGTGCCCTCTGATGTCCTCTGCTTCTCCTTGCCAGCTGCTGCCACGGGGGATTCTCGGAGCTGCTCTTTAAAAGAGCTTTTGTGCAACCTCTCTGGGCTGAAGGCAGAGGTCCTGTCATCCCCTCTGTCATCGAGTCGCTGCTTCTTGTGCGAGGATTTGTGCTCTTTGCTCCGACTCGCGTTCCCTTTGTCGCAGAAATCGCTGGAGCCGCGCTCCCGGCCTGCCCCGAGCTTCTCCTGGAAGCTGTGGCCTTTACTGGCTTTCCGATGGAATAGTGCTGGCTCTTCCTGCTCCTCAGAGGCGTAAGGGTCTGTGTCCACATCCTGGGGGCTCTCACTGGGCTCGGGTGACACAGCTTGTCCACAGTCCGAGTACTCCTGGTCTGAGGAGAGCACCGGGGAGGATCTGCCCCAGCCCTTCCCTTGGTGGCCGCTATAGCCGTAAGTCTCATGGGCTCTCTCAGGCCTAGGATGCCTTTTGGATTTCTTTTCCCTGTGATCTGGGCTATAGGACTGGCTGCAAGATGGCTGGAAGGGTTCTGAGTAATCCTGGTCAGCCTCCTCATCCTCTCTTAGGGAGGATTCCTGATGCCTTTTGCTCGAGCTGCTCCTCTCGTAGTCACGCTCTTCAGAGTCCAGGTTATTTCTGAAGGGAGAAGAAACCAAAAAGACTTAGATTAATAGTGCCCAACATGAATGAAAAGAGCCATTCCCTGGACTGGAACACCTCTCACAGAAGACCAAGGTTGTATTTGGTAGCTTTGTGGCAAAAATCCCACTAAATCTCTAAGGAACATCAACAATCAGAGATTTAAAAACTGCATTTCTAGTGCAAGAACTGACAAAGCACTTTTATTAGGACTAGAGACAGAACTTTCTCCTTGCCTACACACTCCTGGCTGTGTGATGCTGTGGGAAATGTCCCCCAGTCCCCCAGCTCAACACGTGGGCATGAGACTCCTTTAAATTCCCATTAATAACTGGGCCTTTATCACTCAAATCTATTTGATCTCTGCTGGGTTCAACACAGCTTTGTTACTGACACATGCCTGCTAGCAATAACTTCCAGTTTCCATAGGATTCTGGCTCATAAAAGCTTTCTTTCAAATTACTTGGGCCTAGAACTTCCTGTCTTCAGAACATAAAATGGCAAGCAAGCAGATTGCATCTTTGCTTTATTAAGGCATCTCCTGTTAATCTCTTCATCAAACTGCCAATTCTTGAAAGCTGGCCCCAGCTTCCACATGAAACTGCAGCTGTCATCATCCCAACACTCCAGAGCCAGCAAAGGCAGGAAGTTTCTGCCAAAACAAGGCAAAACCCCCAGGCAGAGATTGCATATTGGTTTTACAAGTATTTCCAGAGCCTTGGCCAGAGAAGTTTGAAATATCCACTGAAAAAAAACATTCCCAAAGCTCATCCATGGGGCTCACTCACCGCTCCACCTCCTGGGCCACCGGCACCAGCTTCTTCCACCTGGCCACAAGGTCCTTGGCAAAGTCTCCCACGAGCTCGTGTTTCCTCAGGCTGTTCACAGTCTTCCCAACTCCTGTCTCCTTCAGGAGAGAAGCACAAATCCATCTTAGCAAAACAGGAATTCTCACCCCTGCTAAACTCCCTAAAGAGTCAATGAAAAGAACACGCTCCCTACTGCTGCGAGGGAGAAAGTTCCTTGATCTCACAGCAAAGATATCACTTTTATTATGTTTTCAGCTGCTTTGTATCACTCACTACATGTACACCAAAGAGTTAATTCTACCTTAGTCAAACACTAATTATTTGTATTAATAACCCAAGTCAGTATTTACCATGAGAGCTGGCAAGTTTGAAGACAGAAGCCATTAAAAACTGTAAGGATTAGCACTTCCTCATTTCCTGCTGATTTGTTATTGCTGGGATCTGCTCCAGCTCTCACATCCCAGTCAGGTGTTAAGCTTTTGGGAGAACAGAGCGTGACAAACTGTCCTCCGTGGCTTCCCACCTGCCCTGGCACTTCCAGAACCTTATCACAATCACACCCATGTCACTGGGCTGTAGCAGGTGGCCAGGGAAACACACCCTGTTCCAGGGAAAGCAGCATTTCCATGGAAAACAGCCCTCCCTGGGACTCCACAGACACCATGAAAAGCCCCAGAGATTTCCCAGCTCTTACCACGAGAATGTCAACGGTGATGGGTAACTCTGACAGCCTCTTCAGACTCTTCAGCAGCTGTGGAGGCAACAGGAGAAATGTTCAGAGTTGTCACACAGGACCACAGACTGGGATTAGGGAGGAAGGAAATGCTGCACTGCCTGAGAGCTTCAAGAAGATCCAAGTGGCTGACAGCTGCTGTCTCGCTCCACAAAAAGCTCCTGAGAAGCTGGACACGAGGGGAAACTGCAAAAAAATCCTGTCTCTGCCCACAGGAACCCACCTGAAAGTCTTGTAGCACACTCAAATATTAACATTTGCTTCACACAGGACTGCAGCTTAAATCTGGCTTAAAGCACTGGGAACAGAAACACACAGCAAGAGGAAGAAAGGACTTGGAAGCCTGTGACTCAAAAGGTGGTGGTGGAATTACCCCTTGGCAAGAGGGGTGGGAGCAAACCAAAATAAAAGAGGAAGGAAGATTTCTAGATGCTGCTAAAGACCTAAGAGGTGAACCAGTGTCTCCACTGCCCACAGGCTCTCTTCAATCAGCTGCTAAAACAGCACCTGATCACTTCCAAATTCCCTCCCTCTTGCTCCACTCTTTCCCCTTCCCTTCACCAAACACCAGAGAAGTGTTTTTTCCATGGGACAGGGTGGAACAAGGAGCCCTCTCCAGTGAGGAGCTGAAGGCAACAAGAAACAGCCTCAAGCTGTGCCAGGGGAGGTTCAGGTTGGACACCAGGAGAAATTTCTTCAGGAAAGGGTGGCCAGGCATGGGAATGGACTGTCCAGGGAGGTGCTGAAGGATTGACCAGACATGGGGTTGGTTGATAAGGTGGGGATCGGTCACACATTGGACTTTATGATCTTTTCCAGCCCTAATGATTGTGGGATTCTAAGTGAAGGGGATGTTCCTGTACCTCTGCCAGCCAGGTGGTTTGGGACATGGCCTCACCACCATGTCTGCTGGCTCTGTAGCTACAGGACATGGTAGGACACATCTCACATCATTTCCCAGAGCTCAGCTATAGCCACAGTCCAGCCTCATCAGCATTCCCATTATTATGGCCCCTATACAGCCCAGGCTGTGCTCAGCACTCCTATGCTATATGCCATACAAAGGGCTGCCCCTGATCCAGAAGATCTTCTCTTTAAAGCACTCTGCTCGTGCTCAAATCAGCACTGTCAGCCTAAGCTGGCACCCAGTCACCCCCAGGGCCACCGTGCAAGGGTCAGACAGGTTTGCAGGTTTCCTTCTCCGGAGGGAAATGAGTTCCTTTAATCTCTTTGAGGAGAGCTCTTGCTCTCAGAGGGGAAGCACTCCTCGACACCCAGGGAAGGGTTGCTCTGACTTAAGCAAAACCACGACTTCTGTCCACTAGAAACCACTCCTTTGTATTTTTTTATATTTAGGATCTAATAACTGTGACAGAAGGTTTCGGTTTTCTTGGTTTAGAAGAGTGAAACACCGATACCAAGAGTGGCTGCTGTTGCCTTGCCAGCACAGCTGCTCAACAAATGCACTGGCAACCAAAGCCATCAAACCAAAAGCAGCAGGGACAGTCCTACTCTGCTGCCTCTCCCAGGACTGCCTGCCACAGTTCAGGGGTCAGGATCCCTCTGGGAAGGCCAAAATCCTTCTGGGATTGGTAATAAAGGAGTTTGGACTTGCCTGTGCAAAGGGGACAGGAAGGGAAAGAAGGATGGATTTTTGTACTAGATTGAAAAAGATAAAATCAGGACAATATTAAAGCAACAGCATGTCTGTGAGCTAGCTGAATTCCTAGAAAGGTTTCTTTCAGAGCTTACAAAATCCCACTATGAGAGTAAGAACCAAGAAGAACTCGTCCTGGTATCCCTAAATCCTCCCAAATATTTTCTAGCTACACCCCACTGTAGCATCTCCCACAGTTCTGTTTGCTCTTCAGTTATTTGTTGCCTTCAGGGCTGAATTCCAGGAAGAGAGGTGCTGTTCTCAATGGGAATGCTGTTCTCAGTGTGGTTGGAGACCAGAGGAGCCACACACTTGATCCAGAACACGTCTCACGAGGAGCTGAGTTATTCCACAGCCACTGCAGTTGATTCCTCCGTGGAACACAGGTCCATGAGATGCACCAAGTGGGACAACTTTGATGCAGTGGGGCTTAAAAACTCATACTAAACTTTATTTCCTTTAGAAACAAGTTGATGGAGTTCATCCCACTGAGACTTAAAGGGTCATCAGGAAGAATTCTGGACAACAGGAGGAATTTCTTCACAGAAAGGTGGTCAGGCATTGGAAGGAGGTGGTGGAGTCCCCATCCCTGGATGTGTTCAAGAAATAACTCAATGCGGAGCTCAGTTGATATGGAAGGGTTCAATCAAAGGCTGGTCTCGATCCTGGAGGTCTTTTCCAACCTGTAACAATCCTGGGATTCTAAATCTGGCAGCTCATCTTGGAAATAACCAGGATCATACAAACCCTGGGAGGAAAAGGCGACCAGGTGGGAGGCAGGAAACACCAGGCTCGTGTCTTGTGAGACACACACGACAAAGCTCTTCTAAAACACCCCAGCACGGGGCAGGGCTTCAGTCAATCCCATAAAACCTTCCCTGAGTTCCAGCTCCAATCAAGTTCTGTTGAACATGGGTGGATTATTTTCTTTCTTGAAAGAAGGCAGCCAGACTGACACTAAAAACACACACTAATGTCAAATTGCTCCAGCACAGCCTGGCTGCTTTGCCTCCGTGAAGATGCTCTTGCTCTTGTTTTCCTTCTCCTCTTTCTTCCCATAGCCATGGAGCAGAGCTTGGACCTCCTCTGCTGGGAAAAAAGGACTCTTTCCAACCCATGACAGCACTGTCCAAGATTTCACTCACACTGTTCCGTGCCAGCAGCCCAATTTTCACCCAAAACCAGTAATAACAACACTTTACACCCTTCAGCAAGGCAGTGAGTTTGTACACGACACTGGGCAAATATTATTCTTTCACGTTCCTGATAAAATATTTTGAAAGGATCAGGCAAGAAAAGTGAAAATGGGCAGTACCCAGGGATGCCATGGATTTGTCCTGCTGACAGGATCAAATTCCTTCAATAGGAAGGTGCTCACAAGACCTATCAAGACAGTGCAATGGCAACTAAATTCAGGCTTTAAACCACTAATGCTTCCGAGGATACGGCTGGAAAAGTATCAAAAATAAAGAATATAGGTCACAGGGCCTTTCTGCTGGGGAAGAAAAGAGGTTTTCAAGTCATTACCCTGCTTTACCTCCTCTGCCTGCCCTTGCAAAACCGCCCAGGATCAACAGAGCAAGAAATGACTTCGCACCACGAGGTCACTGGAGAAAGAGTCGGGCTGTGCAAACACTGCCCTGGGACTGCAGTGCTCCAGAAACACACCAGCACTTCTTGCCCTGAGCTCACACAAGGGTCGGGGAACAGCAGCACTAATTCTCTGTAAGACAATATTTGATGTCTTGCCCATGGTCTCGGCACCACGAAGCTCAGACTCCCTGGAACTGAGTCCTTGGCAGTCCCTCAGCTCCATTTGGGGCTCCAGCAGTTAAACCCTGCTCTGGTCCTGGCTGAGAGGGTGAGAAGAGTAACCAGATCCCATGGCAGCACCCCCAGCCAGGCTGCAGCTCCTACAGAGGCTCCCATTTCAAAGGGTCAGCACTCGAGCATCCTCTCCTCTTCCTGGGTGCTGGGAGATCTCGGGAAGAGAGTTCTGCAGGTGTTTGTTTCAGTGAAACAGCCCAGCACAGAGCAGCTGCACAGCCCTGCCTGCCTCCTCTTTCACCTGAATTACACAAAACGTGAATTCAACACGTGTCAATACTCTCAACAGATGCTCCCCCTCTGAACAGAGTAACAGCACCAAGTTCAACCATAATTCCAGATTTCATTAGAAAAGCCAGCTCTGAACGCTGGTGCCCAGCAGGACAGCCAGCCACTGTCACCAGCCTCATGTCACCGAACACAGCGAGCCCAGGACAGCTCGGGGCAGCACAGCAGCCGCTCCACGGCAGCTGCTGCGGGCAGAACGTTTTGTCAGCGGGCAAATTCCCCGGTGGAGAGGGGCAAGAAGAGCCAAGCGAGTCCCGCAAAGGCAGAGGGAAGGAGGCGACAGGAGGCAGCTCCGGAGCGGAGCCGTGTGTCCCCCCCAGCCCCGCGGCGGTGCCTCCCTGCGTGGGCTCACCCTGCTCCGCCACCCAACACGTCACCAGGGCAAGACTCTTCCGGAGAGCTCTCCGCTGCCCGTCTGCCCAGGGGGACCCCGAAAGGGAGCCCTGCCTGCCGGTGTGGCGGCAGGACCGGCCGTGGAAGCCCTGCCGCCACCCCGAGCCCACCCGAAAAAGGGACTCCCGCCCACCGCTGCCACGGGGGGACCCCACAAAGCACAGCCGCCCTCCGCCACGGGACCCCCAAGGCCTGCGAGCCGGGGACAAGCCCCGGGCAGCCCGCACGTCTCGCCCCGCGGCCCCGGCCGGGCACGGAACTCCAGGCAGGGGAAGCCCCGGCGGAGGGAGGCCCTGCCCCACGCGCTCCCGAGCCCCGTCCCCACCGCCGGCACCCCGGCGGGCTGAGGCAGCCCCCATCACCTTCTTGGGCTCGGCGCTGCCCGCCAGCCGCGCCTGGAGCCGGCCCACAACTTCCAGCACCGACTCCGCCATTTTTACTGCTGGAGAGCCGGCGGCGGCGGAAGCGGCTTCAGCGGCCGCCGGGCCCACGGCGCTGCCCCGCCGCCGCCGCCATCTTGGCTGCGGGCAGGAAGCGGAAGCGGCGCAACGCGGCCTCGGCCATGGCGGGTGCGGGCAGAGGGCGGCGCCATCTTGAGTGCTGGCAGGGTCGCGTCAGCTCCGCCCTCAGGATGGGCTGTCACGGAATCCCACAGGAGCTGCGGCTGGAAGGGAGCTCTGGAGATGTCCTGTCCAACCTTCTGTCAAGGCAGTGTCGCCTGGATAGGTGACAACGCATCCAGGTGCGTTTGGGATGTCCCCACAGAGGGAGGCTCTGCACCCTCCCTAGGCAGCTGTTCCAGGCGCTGCCGCCCTCATGGAAAGAAGCTCTTCCTCGTGTTGAGGTGGAACTTGTGGTTTAGTTGATGCACATTGCTCATTGTCCTGTCCCTGAACAGAGTCTGTCACTGTCCTCTGACACCCCTTGGAGACATTTTATGGATTGATGGGATTCCCTCTCAACCTTCCCTTCTCCAGACTGACCAGGCCCAGCTCCCGCAGTCTCTCTTCACCAGAGAGATGCCCCAGTCCTTTAGTGATCTCTGTTCTCTCTTTTAGACCCACTCCAGCAGCTCCTCAAGCAGCCCAGAACTCAACAGGTTTTTTTTCCTGAGGCAATGTCACTCCAGACCTGTTCCTGTTGCCTCCCAATGGCTGCTTTTCTTTGGGATTGAGGATGTTCTTGCAGTGCTGTGTCTCAGCTGAGTCTGGACCCGTTCCAGGTCTCAGTCTGGATCTGAGTCCAGCCCATTCCAGGTCTCAGTCTGGACCCAATTCCAGCCCATTCCAGGTCTCAGTCTGGACCCAATTCCAGCCCATTCCAGGTCTCAGTCTGGATCTGAGTCCAGCCCTTTCCGTGTCCCTGTGACTCGGCGAGGGTGGCTGACCTCACACCACCCCAAAAGCCAGCTGTAAGTGTAGAAGCTATAAGAGCAGTCAGCTGGCTGGGAGAGGAGGGAGGAGGATGTCGTGTGGGGAAAGTTGAGGGTCTCTGTGCCTCAACCTGCAAATCCTGGCACTGGACAGAGCTTCCCCCTGGACAAACCTGTCTGAGAGCAAGGTAAGATCAGCCCCAGCCTGTAGGTGAGTCACAGAGAGCCAGGACACACCTGGCAGGATCAGCAGAGACTTTGTGTGGGGCCAGGAACTGCTGAATAATGGAAAATGGGAAAAAAAACCCCTTTGTTGCTTTCTAAAACAGGGCTGGAGGAATTATTAGCAGCAAAAGAGTGCCTGGAGCTGCAGTGCCCAGGTAGTTTTCCAGGCTGGCTGTGACTCAGAATCTGTTTGAACCCACCAGCAGGAAAAAGAGAGGGACTCTGGTTCAGTATTAAAGAAAATAAGCCTGACACAACTTTCTGAAGGCACTGTTACACTGATCTGCTGTTGGCTCAGTAATCAGGGCTGAGATTAGCAGCACTGAAAGGATGTGAGGACAATGATTGTCTTTTAAGGGAAATTTAAACAGCCAGAATAAAAGCTTCCCTTGATGTCTTCCCTCCATTCTGTCTGGGCCCTTTGAAATCTCTTCAAATCACTCGTGCTCCCTAGATTAATCCAGCAGACAGGATTAATCTGTATAAAAAAATACCCCTTTCAGGTCACTGCAGTGACATTTCAATCAGGAGCAGCAATAATGTCCCATTTTAAATTAAGTGCAGGTAACAAAGGTCGCTGTGCCCTCCCACAGCCAGACTTTGGAATAAATCTAACATGTGCTGTTCTTTGAGTTGGGAATCTGTCAAAGGTGCCCAGAGGGGACAGGCAGGATCCCAGGGACATCAATCCAAAACTTTCCTTGTACTTGTGTGAAGTGTGCTGCAGTTGGAAGATCTGTTTTACCCCAGAACAATTTCCTTCTTGGCTGCAAGGAGGCTCTGGCAGTGCTGTATCTTAGGGAGAGGAAAGTCTGAGGGATCTGGAGAGAAGACCTGGAAAAAAGATTTTATTTTCCTAGGAAATTCCAATATTTAACCTGTATCTTCATTTCAGATCCAGCCAAAAAGCTGAAACTGCAAATTTTTCTGACGAGTCTGGATAAAATGCAACATCCAAGTGTTGTTGCTGTGAAAGGGAAAATCCCAGTTCCTTCTCCCAGTGCTGAGCTGGTGTCAGAAATCCTTTCACATCCAGACTCAGGGAGAGAGCAGCATTTGGGTCCCAGTTTTTGGGCCTGCTCCAGGATGTGACACCGTGATCGATGAGCTCTCAGTGGTGTAAATTGGGGTAGCCCCATGAAACACCACAATTCCAGGGATGGCTCAAGTGCCTGGGACTTTGCTCCTGAACCCCTGTGGCTTCTGAGTCATCTCTGCTCTCTCCTCTGAGCTTGGCTGTGCTGGCATTGCCACTTTCCCACTCCAGCCCAGCCTGGAATCCTCTTTCTTGACAGACTTTTACTCAACTTTTCCCAAACTTTTCCCTTCTCCATTTTTTTGCTGAAGTCTCCTAATTCCCCCCTTCCCTCCTGGTGCTAAATATGAGCTGATTCAGTTCCAAGAAACCTGATCTTTGTGTCCAAGTGCAATAAACAGCCCCAGACATGTGAGACAGAGCGGTAACAGCTATTTCTGGCCAGATTTGTTCCCTCATCTACTGGCTGCTCCCAGCTCCCTTGGAGGAGGTGAGGTCACTGCTGAGTTTCAGACTGCAGGTTCAAATGGGATTTGGGAATATTCAAAAGCTGTGCCTGAGTCAGGTGAAACACACCCTGCTGTCACCCCAGACTGGGGCTGTGCGTGGCCCCACACCCCAGGAGCAGTGGGTGCTCCCAGTTCCCCAGAGCAGCCACCCAAAATCCTCAGTCCTTTGTAATGCAGCAAAGGTCCTGGCACTGGTTTTGTTGAGAATCCCCTCCTGCAGTCATGGCTCTTTCTCACAGAGGTGTGCAGGGCTTGGGGAACAGTTCCCATCCTTCTCTAGACCTGACCCAGGTGATTTTGGTTCAGTGGGAGTTTTCCCTTTCCTTTTCTGAAGATCTTAAGGAGCAGAAAGGCACCTGTACCCCCATTGCAAGGCTCCTCACCCCTCTGCACTTCCCAGTGGCTCTGCCACCTGAGAGAGCACAGCCAACATCCTTGGCACATCTTGAGGCCAGCCCTTCCTCACCTGATCACTCAGGAACCATCATCCTCCTCCTGCTCTGAGGTTTCAGGGAGTCACTGGCGGGTCTGCAGTTTATCCACCTGTCCCAGGCTGGCCTTTAGTCCCTGCAGCATCGCTCTGGGGACACAGCAGTTCCCTCTGCCATCTCCTGGGCACACAGGGAACTGGTGCCTTCTCATTCTGTCCCTGCTCCTCTTCTACCTGCCAGGACTCGGCAGAAGGGACAGTGACAGTGCTCTGGGACACCTCAGATCAGCAGTTCAGTGTTTCCAGGGCAGGCTGGAGCTCAGGAGCAATGCTGGGCTGTCCAGGGGGGGAGAGCAGCAGCAGTCACAGGTAGGATTTAGTGCTGTGCAGCACCTGTCTCCACCTGCACTGCCTGTCCAGGTGTTTTCTCACTCCTGGAGAAGACAGAGGCACATCCAGAGCACGACTCACCTCTTCTGAAGGCAGATGTGTCTGGGACGCCCCTTCTCCTCACTGCCCTGCCCTTCCTCCCCCAGGTACGACCCACACGTCAACACCTGGCCAGCATGGAGCCCAGGAGATCCACTGAGCACCTGTGATGGCTCCTCTACGCTGTGGGAGGACACAACACCCAGTGCCTGCTGGCTTCTGTCGAGTGCTACATCCCCACCACCACCAGCTGGCACAGCAGGACCACCCTGGAGATGCCTCCACAGTCATCCATGGCCACCTGTGGCTACATCAGGCACACCCACTCCAGCTCTGTGTGCTGCTAGAGCCCGGCTGGGACAGCTGGAGGGAGCAGCCTGGGCTGGCTCAGACAGCTGGAGGGAGGTTGGAATGAGAGCAGGAAGAGTTATCAGAATTGTGTGCAGTGCTACAACCCTGACCTCAACGAGCGGGCTGAGGGTGAGGAGCTCCCCGAGGCCATGGTGGGTGTCTCGTGCTGCACCATCCCTGGGCTCCAGCTCCAGCTCTGTGGCCTCAATAGCAAGCAGCACGTGAAGAGCTGAGTTCCACGTGGCTTCTGCCACCAGCCAGGGAAGGACACCCAGCTCCAGAGTGTGGGACAGCTGGGTAAGGAGGCACGCTGATGTCTGGGCTCACTGCAAACTTTGGGAGCCAGGAAATTGTCCCCTGAGCTGCCTCCATCTCCATCTCGAAGCCTAAGCAGGGAATGCAGGCACAGAAGCAGGACAGAGAGCTTTTCTCCCCAGCCTGCAGCACTGGATTGCAGCATGGATTGGGGAAAACAAAAAGGAGAAAATAAAGAATTAAGCCAAACTGTAATAGTGGAAAAGAAGGACCCTCGCTTCCATCAGCTTCCCACAAAACTCACAACACAAGTTAGGGGTTAGAAAAATTTATTTACTTCTCTGGTAACAGGAACCGCTCATTTACCAGGAAGGATGATGCCATCATACTGTGAAAGAAACACAAAGAAACAAAAAGAACCAAAGTGAGAAATCACCATCAGGCAAGATCAGGGTGTGACCTGTGTAGGTCTAGGACAGTCTGTCCACACTTTCTATCAAAACCCCCCCCAAGAAACTATCAGCAGTCCCCACCTCTGAGATTTCCAGCCCAGCTCTCAGCAGCTCCTGTTCATTATCCTGTTATTCATTATACGGACAGATAACCCCAAGAATTTGTTTTAATTGCAGATATCTCCATCCTCCAAGTGTGGCAGCTGAGCCTGGAGCTCTGTCAGACCAACAAATCCTAACCCTGCCTCCTCACTCAGGATCCCCAAACATGCAGCTCCTCCAAAAACTGAGAGTCATTTCCACAAGAGCTGGGAATTCCTCCCAGCTCTCCTGCCAAGAGCAGCTCTTTCAGTTCAGCACAAAAAAGCACAAACAGCACTCCTGCTCTAACATTTCTATTTAGTAGTAGCACCTTCTACTACTCTGGGACAGTAAAAATCTACGATTTAAGCCCTCATCAAGATCTGCCCAGTGATTTTCTCCAGCCTCTCCATGAGGAATTTTGCTGTTCCTTGCTAGAAAACTCCTGGGGTACAAAAATAAAGATGTACCTTTTGCTGGAACCAGCGCATGGCTTCCTCCTTCCCAATCCTGTGCTTGGCCCCGATGTTGCCAGTCCTGCGTTTCTTGTCAGCAATGCTGAATCCCGGCCTGCCCAGCACCTGCAGGAGGAGGCAAACAGCACTGCTTCACCCTGACATTTACTGTTTTCTTAAACACTTTTCCAGGAGGGAAATTTCCTCATCAGTGATGCCTTGCTGCTCTCTCCTTCCCCAAACCCAGCCCAATGATATCCCAGGAGTTGCTGTCAAAACAACAGGGTTTGTTTCTGAAGAGGCTTTGTGGGATTTGTCATAAATCAAGGATTTTATGGCAGCTCTGGGAATCTCAGATTAGAAAAATGTCAGCAAAATCCAAATCTATCTTCCAGCACTTGGCAGCAAGTCCATGGGAGCCAGGGTTTGCTCTAGGCTCCTTCTGGAGCTTTCCCACAAGCCCAGAAAACAGGGAATACTCACCACGTAGAAATCCAGGCCGTAGATCCCAATACTGGGATCATATTTAATGCCCAGATCGATGTGTTCCTGGATTCCAAAGCCAAAGTTCCCCGTGTCTGAGAAGTTGTTTTTTCTCAACTCGTATTCTCGCACCTGAAACGTTGGTTCTTGGTCACTGTTTTGCTCCTGACTGGAAGCAGAATTAAAACTCCTGCCCACTGCTACCAGACCCCAAACTTCTTCACAAGCTATTGAGTCCTTATCCCAAAAATTTTACTCCCCTAGCTTGATCCTAAATTCCAGCAGCAAAGACAGAACACGAAACAAAATCAGCTGCTGCACCAATTAGTTCTTAAATAAGGATCAAACAACACCCAGATTAACAGTGTGAACACTTCATCCCATGGATCTGACCTGTACCTAGACCAGCTGCAACATTTCAGAGCACACCCCCCTTCAGTCAGAATGGAAAGGTTCCATTTTTCCACAAACCAAAGATCCAGCCCAAAATCCTCACCTTTAACCCCTTCTCCAGAATCTCCTCTGCTTTGGCCCCGCGAACCGTGCAATGGACAGCGATTTTCTCATTTCTCCTGATCCCAAAGGATCTCACCGTGTATCGGGCTGTAGGCAGCAATAGTTACACTTAGATCACAGCCAGAGAATTCCCACCCGCCGGATTCAAAGCTTCTCAACACGCCATAAACTCAAGGGAATTAAAAAGAACCGAGGCAGCCCCACATTCCGTCTTAAGGGATGTTGGCAGAGCAGCAGTTTGAGTTTGGAGACATAACTCAAATGACACAAACGTGCACGAATCCCTAAATAATGAAACCCCCCAAATCTCCAGCAGCTCTCCCGACACCGGCTCTGCCGAGGAGCCCTTTCCTGCGAACCGCGCTGCCACTGCATCCACGGGAAAGGAAGAAAAACAACCGAGAAAACAACCGAGAAAAGCACCAGGGCTCCTCCGCAGTTGCTCACCTTTGGAGAAGACAGGGGTCTGCCCCGTGAGCTGCTCCAGCACTTTGGCGGCGCGGGTGAGCCGATCCCCGCTCTCCCCGACGCAGATGTTGAGGCAGAGTTTGCGGATCCGCAGCTCCCGCATCGGGTTCTCCTTCTCACCTTGGTCTTGCTGCGGAGAGACCACACCGAGGGTAACCGGGGGTGCCCAGGGCAGGGCTCGCCGCTCGCCCCGGCAGCCCCAGGACGGTTCGTCAGGGCTCCGGAGAAAGGTTTCCGCAGCCGGACACCGCGCTCCGCTCCCCGCCGGGCCTCAGTCCCGGTGCCGCGGTCCCTTCCCGAGCACCGCCGCCATAGGGCGGGCCGCGGCCTGTTCCCACAGCCGCTCCCTCGGAGCGTCCCACCGGCTCCTCCGCGCCCATCCCACCCCCGTGCCTCTCCCGCCGGCCTTCCGCGCTCCCGCCCGCAGCGGGCGAGCCCCGGCGAGCGCGGATGGCGGCGGATGGAGACGGCCCGGCCCAGTCCCGGCCCGCGGCTCCGGCACTCACCGCCATGATGGAGGCGGGGAAGAGGCGGGCAGCGCGCGGCCGCGGGGGGTTATGGGAGCGCGCGGGGCGGCGGCGCCCCCTGGCGGGCGGAGGGCGGCGTTGCCATGGCAACCGCGGCCCTGTCATGGCTCCCGCCGTTAATTAATGCTCATCACTGAAAACACGGTCAAATGTGCTAATAACGGGAAGTGTTAATAGTAACCACAATGAACGGAGACAGGAAAAAGCACCCCAAGCATGTGATGCATTCAGGGGGGGAGCAGAACTTCCCAGCAGCCCAAACTCACACCACTTTGGAGTCCAAACTTCTCTTCAGTAGCCACATCCTGAGCAGAAAATGCCTTCAAGGAGGCTCCCACTCGGTAAGGATGGCACCAGCTCAAGGCTTTCCCTGTTTATCCCCTTTCCCTGCCTCCCCAGAGCTGCCAGCCCAAGCTCTGTAATGCCATCAATTGTTTTTTGCCCCAGTTGCTTCTAAGCAGGGATGAAGGATAAATGAATAATCAGCTTGTCTCATTAAGGAGAGAAAAAAGTGTCAGGAGTCTCAGCGCAGAGGGTGTGAAAAGCCTCTGGTTAAAAAGTAACACTGCTTCATTATGGATTTACTTCATCCAAGAAAAGCTTTGCTGGAAATAGCAGCAGGCTGGGCTGGCTTCCAGCAATCCCTGGATCCCATTTGGGATCTGTCCATGCTCCTTCCCATGGGCACAGGCTCAGGGCACTGCAGCCAGCAGCTCCAGACACAGAGAATCAGAGACTCCTGGAGTGGTTTGGGTTGGAAAGGGCCTGAAATGCCACCCAGTGCCACCCCTGCCATGGCAGGGACACGTTCCACTGTCCCAGGTGCTCCCAGCCCTGTCCAGCCTGGCCTTGGGCACTGCCAGGGATCCAGGGGCAGCCCCAGCTGCTCTGGGCACCTCTGCCAGGGCCTGCCCACCCTCACAGAGAAGAATTGTCGGACCCCATCTTGTTGAAGAGATATTTCCTACCTTGACATTTCTCTGCTGAATTCAGGAAGCTTTTCCTGCCTGGCACAGAGCTTCCCACTCACCCGCTCCCCCAACCCTCTCCCCATCTCCAAATACATCCAGATGGGGTCCCATGTGGAGCTCTTCCTGCTTTGAGTCATCCCTGTCCCCAAAATAGTCCAGAGCTCTGTTTTGCCAGGTGCTACAACACATTTTCTCTGGGAGAGGGGGTGGGCTTGGTGTCATTTCTGATTCAGTGCAAAGAAAGGAATCCATTGCTGAGAGCAGGTTTGTTTTTTGTCCAGGGATGTGCTGTTGGTTTCTGGCCCCAGGTTACCTGGCTGATGAGGAGTCCAGCTGCAGTGGGAGCAATAATCCCTGCCACTATGCCAAAGGTATTTGTGATTCCCTAGGGAGGGAGAGAGCAAAATTTCCTGAGCGAGGCCGGGAGGAAACTGTCACCAGGAGGGAGAGGAGTGGGTGCTTCCTGTCCCTTCCCTCGCTGCAGGAACGCTGCCTGGAGTGCTGAGACACGTTAGGATCATCCCTGCAAGAGTGGGGGGAATTTTAAGCCTATATTTCACCCCTTATCTTCCAATGCCAGCAGCTCCAGAAGAAAAGGGGAGAGCAGGAATTGCAGAGGCCTCGTGGGACTGGGAATGGGAAGGATGCAGAGCCAGGGAGGGCAGAGATGTGCAATATCCACGTGGTGGATATTGATGCCTGTCCCTGGCATGCTGGTTATTGTCAAGGCCAGCGTGAGAAGGACCACAATGACTGCAGGACCGCAGCCAAGGCATGGCACAGCCACCAGGAAGGTGCCTGGGAGCAGCTTCCCTTGGGAGGAAATGGGAATCACTTTACAACAGAGCACACAAGTGTTTTGGAAAGGCTGGGTGGCAGATGAAGGCTTGTCCTTACTCGGTGCTGAGAAGAACTTCCTGAAGGCTGCTGTGCCAAGCACCCGCCTCTGCAGGAGGAAATCAGGCAGCAGCCCAGGCAGGATGTGCCCCAGCCCATTCCCAACGCGCGGCAGGGCAGAGAGGAAGCAGTGCCACGTGGACAACACGCAGGCCTGATGGATTTCCTGGCTGCGTGTCCCGGGGCGGGGAGCGGCCCGCAGGATTTGGGATTTCTGGCTGGGATCGGCAACGGCGGGGCTCGAACCCGGGTCCAGGGGCAGTCGCAGGCCACGCCCCCTTATTCAGGCCACGCCCCCTTTTCGGTCCCGCCCCCTGATTGGCCCCGCTCAGGCCCCGCCCCTTTATTGCCGCCGGCGGGTCATGTGACGGCCCAAGATGGCGGCGCTCACGGTGGCGGTGCCGGTGCTGGCGCTGCTGGGGCTGTGCCTGAGCCCCGCGGCCGCCGCCACTCCCCTGGTGATCTGGCACGGCATGGGTGAGCCGGGACCCTCCGCCCACGGCCGCGGGGACGGCGGGGCTTGGCTGGGGACCGAGCAGAACCGAGGGACGCTGGCTAGCTCCCGGTGCCGTGGCAGCGGGGTTCGCGGTGTGTGTGTGGAGGCGAGGTGAGGGCCGCGGCCGTGGCGTGGTGGTCAATCCCCGTGTTCCCTCCCGCAGGAGACAGCTGCTGCAACCCGGTGAGCATGGGCTACATCCAAAAACTGGTGGAGAAAAAAATCCCGGGGATTTACGTCCTGTCGCTGAAGATTGGGAGCAACATGATCCAGGTAAATCGGGTGTCACTCTTGGGTGTCTGCGTGCAGGGGTGGGGCTGAAGTTACTGCACGCCGTGGTTTTAACAGGATTCCACAAGGATTCCTGCTGTGCTTTCCCTGCTCATTTTCTCTTCTCAGTGAGGTAAACAGCTTTGGCAGGTAGAACCCGATAAAGTCCAGCTAATACCTGCAGAAAAGCACTGGGGGAAAACAAATCCCTGACCTAAATTGGATTAATATGCAAATCCACTGATTAGCACACTCGAACCACTGGAGGTAATACTGGGATGGATGCTGTGCTGGGGCAGAGCTTTAACCCTGGCCATGCTTCTTGATTTGCAAACATTTATTTACTTCAGTGTAATAAATTACACCCTTCTGCACCTTCGTGGGTTCTGACAGATTTTTTGTAGTCCCGTGGAATTTCTTTAAATCATTCCTCAGGGCAATGCTCAGTGTGGGTGGTTTTCTGGGTTCTGGAGACATTTGGGGTTTAATTTTTATGTATACATGAATAAAATGTGAAGAGATT
Organism: Poecile atricapillus; assembly: GCF_030490865.1. Lineage (NCBI taxonomy): Eukaryota > Metazoa > Chordata > Aves > Passeriformes > Paridae > Poecile > Poecile atricapillus. The sequence goes on along the minus strand of NC_081272.1, from coordinate 5,920,800 downwards.
CAAGCTGTGAAGAAGTTTGGAGAAATGTCTCTGCCCCACATGAGCCAGTTTGGACAACTAGAGCAGGACATGGTAAAGGGAAGTCTCAGAACTGGAATTTCACTTCTGTCCCTGGGACAGCTCAGGTCCTCTTTCAAAACCACAAATGTCAGTGCTGTCTGCAGAGCTGAAAACATCACCAGCCATGGCACAGGTACAGATGATCCATCCTGATCTGATCCCTCAGGATATGGAGAACAGCTTCTTCATGAACGTCAACGATCAGGTGAGGGAGGTGTGCAGCCAGCTGGCCACGGACCCTCGGCTCCAGGGAGGCTACAACGCCATGGGCTTCTCCCAGGGAGGCCAATTCCTGTAAGTCTGCACTCCAGGGACTCCTGCTGGGTTCAGCTGCTCGTTTAAGACCCTTCAGAAGCACTCAGCAGACACAAACTGCCAAATTCCTAAAGGCAGGAGTGCTCCAAAGGGGGCAGGTTGTGATTTCCCGCAGCCCTGCTCTTCCAGGCAGGGTTAAATCCCTTGGCAAACGTTGCACAAGTGCCCAAACCCACGCAGAACTCTCAGCTGTGGCCTGGGCACGCTTTCAGCTCCTTCCTCTTCCCCCACAGGAGGGCTGTGGCCCAGAGGTGCCCTGTTCCTCCCATGCTCAACCTCATCTCCGTCGGGGGACAGCACCAAGGTAGTGTCCCCTGCAGCTGTCACCCCTCCTGGGCACCTTTTGGGGCTCTTTCCTAAGCTCTGATCACTTTCTTATGGATTAAATTGTCCCTTTGCCCTTTTCTGGACCTGCTGATCTGTTTGGCCCAATTAATATTTGCTGATTTCATTATCTTGATCTTGCTTAACTGGCAGTGGAAAGGGACCTCTGTCAGGAGCTGCCTTCACTGCCTGGGTAGGATTCTTACACACCTTGGGACTTTTGGGATGATTTATTCTGTGGGAAATCTCTGTAGATTTGTGAAACTGAACCTTCAGGGTATTTTACAATCAGCACCTGGAAGGTCAGAGCCCCAAGGAGAGGGAGGTATGAAGTGGAATTAAGGAGGTGTGCAGTTAGGAGTGGCTGGCAGTGCATTTCAGATACCTGAGAACTCCCCAGCTCCTGGAGAGGGAAGATTTGTAGGGAGCACCCAGCACATCCCTTCTCTCTGCCCCAGCTCCCGGGGCAGGAGGGCTGGCTGAGGAGCTTGCCTGGGTAACTCCTGCTCCTGCTGCTGCTGCTGCTGCTGTGCAAGAGGTGGCTCCTGTGCAGCAGGAGGGCTCCAGGGGTCCCAGTTTGGCTGACTGAGCTGTGTCCCTGCCCCAGGGGTGTATGGCTTCCCACGCTGTCCCGGGGAGAGCTCCCACGTCTGCGACTGGATCCGCAAAACCCTGGACCTGGGAGCCTACACCAAGGCAGTGCAGGAGCAGTGAGTACCTCCCCCAGGCCAGGCCACAGGAGCAGCTCTGGCATTCCAGGCTGAGCCCTGGTTTCTCCCCTCTCCAGCTTGGTCCAAGCAGAGTATTGGCACGACCCCCTGAAGGAGGAGGACTACAGGAAGAACAGCATCTTTTTGGCTGACATCAATCAGGAGAGGGTAAGGACAGCGGTGACCTGAGAGCAGAAGCCTGGGAGGGTTCAGGTTGAAGAGCAGGCAGTTTCCCTGGCTCTGGGCTCTCCAGGGGCTTGGATGTGTTCTCCTGCTTCCATCCAGGGCATCAACCAGACCTACAAGAAAAACCTGATGGCTCTGAAGAAGTTTGTGATGGTGAAATTCCTCAACGATACCATGGTGGACCCTCCGATCTCTGAGGTGAGGAAGGCAGGGCAGGTTTGGGGGCTTCCTTGTCTTTGGTTTGTCCTTTGGTGGCAGAACTGGAGTTTGCAGAGGGGCAAGCTGGGCACAGACAGCTCCAGGAGCTGCTGGAAGCCTGCTGGAAGCCTCCTTCATTTTTTTAATCCGTTTTTATGCAGTGGTTTGGGTTTTACAAAAGTGGCCAAGCCAAGGAGACCATCCCACTGCAGGAGACCTCGCTGTACAAAGAGGTGAGCTCTGGGGGATGGGGGCTTCTGCTGTGTCCCCTCTTCACTGTCCCAGCTCTGCTCTTGTCACTCCCCCTGCCAGGAGCTGTTTGTTTGGGGAGACATTTCCCTCCAGCCATTCCTGGTGAAACTCAGGGAATGGCACTGGTGGTTCCTGCCTGGCTCAGGATCCCCCTCAAATCCCTTTTGCCCCCTCCATGAGGGGAACAGTGGTGGAACCTCCCCCTTCCCTCTGCAGGATCGCCTGGGGCTGCAGGAGATGGACAAAGCAGGGAAGTTGGTGTTCCTGGGGGTGAAGGGGGATCACCTGCACTTCTCAGAAGAGTGGTTTGACAGCACCATCCTCCCTTTCCTGCAGTGAAGCTCCTCTGGGAGCACTGGGCAGGGTTTTTCACTGTAACTAACACCAGCCACTGTGCAACAGCACTTGGTGCAGCCAAGCCTGCAGGGATTTGGGGAACAAGAGGGGGAGGTTTAGCTCAGCAGGGGTTGCCAGGATTCCACTCCCACCTGGGCTGAGCCTTGCTCTGGCTCTGACACACTCCAGGGCCTGGTAAATCCACCTCAGTTCTCAGAGCTGTGCCAGAGCTTTGTCCTCAATCCCCTGTTCCTGCAGGACACACTGGCAGTATTAACCCAACTCAGTAGGGATCAGCAAAGCTCTCATGGCTGTGTGCAGGGGAAATGTTACAGCCCACCCTTCAAGATGGGGGGAAAAGGCCAAATTTAGGGGTTTCTGGGAGAAAGAAAAAAAAAAAAAAGAGGGTTTGGAATTCAGCAGTATTAACAGCTTGAAGAGTTTTCAACTAATGGCTTGGTTTCTGTTCTTTTGTACAAATGAAATAAATAAAGAACTTTCCATCTAACCAACTAAAAAAGAAGCTTGGACAGCTACTGACTGTGTTTGGAGGGGAGCTGAGGAAAATCTGGGTCAGGCAGAGATGAGCTCCCAAAAAGAGACAAGAGCCACAGGAATGAGCAAGTTGGCATTAACTTTATTCTATCTTCTGTATAATCTTAAGTACATAAGAAAGGTTTTTTCACAAGCCTCAGGAGAAGACAAGTACAAGTCACAGGACAGTTTCAAAATAAAAAAAAAAATTTTTTTTTTTTTGCATAATTATTTTTTTTTTCTGTAAGTTTTGTACTAGAGAAAAAGAACATTGACACTTTACAGAAGAAATGCATTTAAGATATGCTTATACCACCCGAGGCCTTGGAAAAATGAAGGTCAAAGCACGTGCAGCTCCCTTTATGGGTCAGTACAGTACTGTGTGATCCATCACTCTGCTCCAGGGCCCTGGAACAGAGGCTGTGAGCTTCCACCAAAATAAAGAGCCAAGCAACAGGGGGGAAAAAAAGGGGAGGATTCAGTGGGGGCTGATTGCAGATGAGGAAGAGAGTGATGAACCCACTTGATCCAAGTCGGGTATTTACAACTCTGCACTGCTGCCCTGGAATGGAGGAGGCCCTTCCTCTGGGGAAGGGGACAGGTTCAGAAGAACCATCCTGGAAGACTGAACCTGAGTTCAGCTGCTCCAAGAAGGAAGCAAAGGTTCCCTTGTGGAGGTGGAGAGCTGATGGAATGAGAGGTGCTCAGCTCCAGGCTGCTGGGTGGCCGTGGTGACAGCGCCGCAGCCTTCCTGTGGCACTGGGCAATGAAAGCCTCCTGTCATGGCACAATCAGGAATGCACTGAGCTACTGGGAATGATGGAAGAGGAAATCAGGGTGGAATCGGCCCAGGTCCTCAGCCTTTGGTCCGACAAAACCGTTTCCATGTGCTGTGATGCCACCAAGTGCTCCAGAGAGCTGGAGTGAGCAGCTGCCAGGACCTTCCCAAGACACCTGCCCCAGCAGCCGGGTACTGTGGGCTCCAACAGACACCAGCACTCGTTAAAAAGGGGACAACACTCCTCTCACATGAACAGTTTTGCTTAAAGGCAATACAAAAACAACACTCTGAAAGCCAACTGCCAGGACTGGCTGTGAAGTTCACTGAGACTCTTGATCGATTGGTGCGGTTAGATGGGACAAAGGGAGAGAGAAATACACCTTCCTGCTGAGAGAGGTGGACAATCACTGAGCCACCACCTACCCCAAGCCCCAGGCAGAGGAATCTCAGTGATGGCAGGCAGCTGTGTCTCTTGGGTAGAAGAGAAGCAGTTTGAGAGCAGAAAGGTACAAGAAATCTAAGAGAATCATCTGAAAGCAGATTTGTCCCACAGCAGGGCCAGGGGAGGGTGTGAGCCTTGGAGCTGTTCAGCTTAGCCAGCAATTTCTGTCACAGTGGTAACCAACTTCTGACCATTCCACACTGTCTTGAACTGTTCTGGGACAGGAAATTCAGTCTGGAGGGTAAAAACAGAAATCTGTTGTCAAAAATCCGTTTATGACTGAGGTTAGTAACCACTCCCACCACTTCAGGCATTTCTTCTCTCAGCTTTGTGCTCTGTTACCTCCTGTACCACCACTGGTGCCTGTCCTGCCCCCAAGAGATCCTGAGGAAGGAGCAGCTCTCACAAATCAGGAATAATCTTATTTATAGATATTTTTTGCTGTTTTTTTTTTAAATCAACCTCCAAACTCTACAAAACTCTCCACTCACAACCTCCAAACGCTACAAACTGTCCCCCACTGTATCCAACACCCCCTGCAAAGCTCAAAACAGATCTCCTGCATCCCCCAGCCCCACTCTGGGAGCTGCAGGAGGATTCCACAGCAGCACTTACAAAGTCTCCCCCCTCGGTGGGGATGAGGACGTTCATCTCCGAGGACTTGGCACTGACGATCTCGCAGTCGAGGGAGCTCTTGCTCAGGTACACGTGGCACCCATCTGTCTTGTTGATGGAAATTGTTGGCACTTTACCCATGACCTGGCAGGGCCAGAGCAGAATTAGCTCAAACTGCACAACCACAGCATTTTTGGGTGTGTTTTCTTTCAAGGCAAGAGGTTTGACTCCAAGCCCTCCCCGTGATGATCGCACAGGATTCAAATATTCCCACCTTTAGCAAAAAAGAAGTTTTTTGCTTGCATTTTCCCCCATTTTCTTATTCTGATCTCTTTAGAACACAGCTTGAGCCAGCATTGGGCAAACTGACCATCCCAAATCAGATACCAAACTGAACTGGAATAAATCCTACTGCTGGCCTCCTGCTTTGTGCCTTCTTCCTCACAGAGCCTCAGCTCTTACTCCAAGCCCTGAAACAGCTCAAAAGACACAAATTTCAGCCCTTTCCCAAGGGACAGATGGTGTTTCATGGATATTCTTCACAGCTGCACATTCCAGGTCTGGAAATACAACTGCTCCACAGCCAGGAGAGAGAACAGGTCACTCACCTGAACTTTAACATCCCTGCTGTTGATGATCTCCACAATGCCCACCACGTCATCAAACACCAGACCCAGCTTCTTGCAGTTATCTGCAAAGAAAAAGCAGATCAGGGCACCAAGATTTTGGAGGCTTCAGCTCCTGCACACACACACACACAGCAGCAGGCAGAGGCAGCTTTCAGGGCTCTCCCCACTCACCAAGGGTGATGGAGTTGATCTTGCCTTTGATTTGGAGTGTACTGTTTGTGCACTTGAAAACATATGCTACCTGCTTCAGCTCTGTGTCACTGATGACCAGGTTAGTGGCATTCTCCTGGTTTTCCTGAGAAGGAAGGGGAAACACACTTCATTTTCTGAATGCAGAGCAATAAAGCCATGAAAATCCCTTTAAAAACAAACAGGTGCCTTCAGGCTGGTGCCTCTTAGGTCTCCAGAAGAGCTCCCTTTGCTTCTCCAAAGCTCCCATCCCTCCAACCCACTCCTGCCAGCACCAGGCACTCACCACTCTCCACTTTTTGCCTTCTAATTCTAGCAAGGGAGGAGCCTTCGGGGAGGTGCCTTGGGAGGGATTAGCATTACAGGCTGGTTTGGGAGCAGTGAAAGGTTTGGGGCCGCTCCTCACGGGGCCCCCTTGGTTCTTCAGGGCTGGATTCTTGTGGGTTTTCATCTCATCTGAGACGTGCCTTAAGCCTGCAAGGGAAGGCAAACCTGAGACTCGGCTCTCCTGCAGGAATGCAGCTCCACCAGCACCAGACATCAGCGGTTCCACCCATCAAGATAACACTTGTCAAAACACAAATAAACTCTGAGACTGGGGCTAAGCTGACCCAAGTGGGAGGGACAGGAAGGGAAGGAGGAAGCAGGAAATGCTGGTGCAATATTGACAAGAACACAGATCACAGATGCAGAGTGTGCCAGCTCTTCCATTCTGCAGCTGGAAAAAGCCCCGAGCCCCTGTCCTGATGTGCTCACCAGGTAACACAAAAAAAGGGGAAGATTTTGTGCAAACAACAGCTGCAAAATTGCACTTTTTGTACCAGAAACATGCAGGCAACCAAAGGGCTCAGCCTTGGCTGTTTACATCCAGAGGTCCATGTCTTGTTCCACCTGGCAGCTGAGGGTGCCAATCCTCCCCCAGGAGCGCTCACTTGGTCCCTGGGAAAGCGCTGCCCCTGGCTGCCAGCCCCAGACTGGGACCAGATGGGTTTTCACGTCTTTTTTAAGGAGGTGCATTGAGGGACAGCAGGGAAACAAGAAGCAGCAGCACAAGGAGCAGGGGCAGAGCACTTCCCTCCCTCCCTGTGCCCCCCACGTACCCGAGGTGATCCCTTCTCCCCGGTTGATCTGGGCGAAGAGCGCCGAGCGCGAGGCCGAGTCGTCCGTGCCGGAGCTCACGGGGGCAGGAGGAGGGGGAGGCCCTGGAGGTGGGGGTGCAACCCCAGCTGGGGGGGCAGGCGGTGCTTTAGCCCCTGCTGTGGCCACAGGACCCTGGAAGAGCGGGGAAGAGGAAAGGCAGTGGCACCCCAGCTCCGTTTCTGCCGCGGTGACCCGGCCGGGCGCGCCCCGGAGCCAGCACTCACTGTTTTGCTCCAGGTCAGCCCCGTGGTGTGGAACTCTTTGATGTAAGCCTGCAGCTCTGTCCAGATGCTCAGATAAGCTTTCACCCAGTCCACTTGTTTTTTATCTCTGAGAACACAAGGAGATGAGAGAAGGAGGAATTGAAGGCTGAGAAGAGCGGCTGTGGGCAGATGCTGGAGCAGCCCCTGCACACCCAGCTGGTGAAATTCAACAACATCCCAAAGGGAAAAGGTGAACTTACACATCCTTGTACTCCTTGAGGATCCGGTTGGTGTAAAACATGGCAGCATCAGTCATTTCCTTCACGTAAGGACCAGGCTTTGGAGCCTAGAGCAGAAAGAACACGCTAGTGTAGGAGTCTAGAAATGCAGGGACATTTCTCTGTCTATGTAATTCTTTAAAAAAAATACATCAATCATATATAATATTGATAAAAAGGCTTCCAAATATCCCTGAGCAAGTCAGAGTTTGTAAGAAATAAAATAGAAAGTAGAAAAATGTTTCTTTTAACACAGAGGTGAAAGTATAGATTTTAAGAGGGTTCCACACGTGGAGTAAAGATGGAGGAAAAAGGGTGTAGTTTTTAATCCTTCTTCTTCCTTCTTCTCCATGCTTCTGCAGTTTATAGAAGCACAAAATATGATTGGTTTAGAGTTAGTCACACTTTTAATTACATGAGCAGATATAGAAAACTCATTTGTTGAGATATAATAACAATACACGTGTCTGTAGTTAATAGGATAAAAGTTAGTATAAAGGTGAAAAGACCACATGGTTTGAGGCCATTTTGTATCATTAGTATGAGATCAGCCAGGCTGTGGTGATTTAAGCTTGTGCAGTCTGGATAGACCTGCCAAGTTTTGTAAAGATCCTTCAATAAACACCAGAAACCAGAATTTAATGAGCCCGGGAGTTTTCTCTGAATAATAAGGACTGAGATAAGTGGGACTCCCCACGAGGGAGGATCCCAAGGGAATTCAGCCCAAAGGAGGCTGAGAGACTAGAGGAAAGTTATATCCACAGAAAATTCAGCCCAAAGGAGGCTGAGAGACTAGAGAAAAGTTATATTCACAGAAAATTCAGCCCAAAGGAGGCTGAGAGACTAGAGAAAAGTTATATCCACAGAAAATTCAGCCCAAAGGAGGCAAGGAGAGAGAAGTAACAGCTAGAACTGAGGAGGAGGCAGACTTTTCCCCAAGGAAAACCCCTTCCCACTGCAGTCCTTACCATGGCCACCCAGCCCAGGGCTGGGATGCTCTCGCTGACTGCTGATAAGTGATTGAACAGTTTGCTACCACGGTTCTTCTCCCTGAAATTCTGCACAGCCTGGATCTGCTCCGAGATGGGCTTGAGAAGATCCGAGAACGCGTTCTGCACAACGACAGCGACAATTAATTAAGATTAATTAGCACGGCTCTGGAATGGCTGCACAGCTGAGGTGATGGTGATTCAGAACAAGATTCCAGCTGGCACCAGTGACTGCTGCAGCTCCTGTCCAGGCCTGGCCAGGCTTGGTCCCACAGCCCAGCTCCTCCAGGGCTGAAGTCACTGCTCCCATCGGATCGGCGCTGTGGGAGAACGCCAAGAACTGTGACTCATGTTCAATCCAGGAGACACTGACAAAGCTTGTTAGTAACGAGGACAGAAATAGCTTTTGCCTTTCCTGGGTTCTTTTGTTCCAACACAGTTTGTTACATTTTTCCTCTCTCTCACGAACCCTGGGAGAAAAGGGTGCTGGGCAGGTTTGGCACCTACAGCCTGCCCCACAACCAGCAAATTCAAATGTCACCCCCATCAAGCCAGACTTCAGGATTCCTCTGTTGTTTCTCAAGTCAATCCTTTAGTATTTGGATTTAGCAAAAATTTGTTCCTGTGTGCTGTTCCCTTGGAATGCTGACTGGAAGTGCCAGAAGTGCTTTGGGGTCAGAGCACAGCAAAGAGCCAGTTCCACATCTCCAGAGAAGCCTCTGAGGAAACTTTTCCTTCCTTCAGCATCAGAAAATCTCCTGCTGGTGGCAGCAGAGAGGGACAAATTTGGGCAAAACTTGCTTTCCAAAGCCTCAGCTTCTGCTTTTGTTGCCCTTTCCTCTGTTTAGATGAAAACTGAGAGGTCCCAAGCACCGCTGGCCAGGCCACACTTTCAGAAGCTGCAGCCCAGCAGCACATTCCAGTCACAGGATGGGGAAATTCTTCAGCACAAGCACTGAGAGTTCACACATTTTGCATTTTAAACTGCCTGCTCCAGAATTAGACTCCTGCCAGACAACCTGCACAAAGAGCTACCCTAGATTAAGGCTGTTCTTTGTTCATAATCCTTTATTTAAATAACGTGTCCGTGGGATTTGTAAGCAGGTTCTCAGGCTAGAGGCTGCACAGAGCTGCATCCCAGCAAGGCTGGTGAAACATAACAACCCTCCAACGCTGATTTTGGGGAAAAAAGATGCAGATCTATTTTGCAGTGAACAGGAAAGGAGCAGAGAAACCCAGCTCTCACAATGTAACAGTAGAAGCCATGACTGAGCGAGATAATAACTGCAAAGAAAAGCAAGGTGGGATCCTGTTGCTCGGGAAAAACAGTTCTCAGCAGGGAAAAGCCAATGCATTCAGGATCAGATTCTCAGGCACACACCCTGCTGAGAAGCAGCAGCTCAGGGTAAAGTGTTAAATTACCTGCTAAGGACAAATCAATCCTAAAAGCCCAGCGATTATTCAGAGGCCATTTAGAGACAAGTGTCTGCTCTGCTCCTGGAGGAGTTTGATGCCTGAAAGTCTCCTGAGCATCACAGGATGAAAAGCAGCAGCTACACAAATCCCAGGGTGGCTGCTGGCTCAGACAAGATGCTGTCTGCAGGTTCTCAGGGAACACTGATTGAGCAGAGCTGGTGCCAGGTGAAACTGGAGACAGAGGCTGCGAGCTGACACCCCCAGGCTGCTCTGACACCACAGCTGCTGCTCTAACAGCTGGGAAATGCCAGTTCTGCAGCTCCCAGAACCAACATCCAGCATCCTGCCCAATACTGGGGAGCACCCAGAGCACTTTATACCTTCAGCAAGTGTCCCCAGTCCTCCTCCAGCTCCTCTTTTGGCCCAGCTGTGACAGCCCAGGTTCCCCCAACACTCACAGCCACCCCTGACCCCGAGGACAAAGTTTCTGATCAGGGAATTCCCACACTCACCTCTGTTGGCTGCTGATGCTGAGATGCCACCACCAGGAGAGCCCTCTCGCTCATCAAGCCTGCATGGACCATCTCAGCCTAAGGACAGACACAAACATGAGGGAGATTCCCTTGTGCCACATTAACAGATCATCCCATCCCTGAGGAACCAGCCACACTGACCTCCAAGCACATTCCTGGAGAAACCCACCCCCAGAGGAACCTCACCAGAGTGTCACAGCTCAGGGATGGGCAGTTTTCTCCTGAAGGCCTGCACCAAGGTCTGTACACAGCCAGGCACTTCAGGATTTCCAGGAGGAGCTTTGAGTCATCCTGAGTGTGTAGGTGGCAACCCAGAGGTTATCTGGGCATCTGCTTTGAATGCTCAGGGATTGTAAAGATCCTGGGATACAGAGCTAGAGGAATGCAGACTCTGACAGCAAACTTGGCCCTTCCAGCCCTAGGGACAGGCAGCACCTCCAGAGCAGAGGGAGAGCACAGGGAGAGCAGAGGGAGAGCAGAGGGAGAGCAGAGGGAGAGCAGAGGGAGAGCAGAGGGAGAGCAGAGGGAGAGCAGAGGGAGAGCAGAGGGAGAGGAGCAGAGGGAGAGCACAGGGAGAGCACAGGGAGAGCACAGGGAGAGCACAGGGAGAGCACAGGGAGAGCAGAGGGAGAGGAGCAGAGGGAGAGCACAGGGAGAGCACAGGGAGAGGAGAGGGAGAGCACAGGGAGAGCACAGGGAGAGCAGAGGGAGAGGAGCAGAGGGAGAGCACAGGGAGAGCACAGGGAGAGGAGAGGGAGAGCACAGGGAGAGCAGAGGGACAGCACAGGGAGAGCAGAGGGACAGCACAGGGAGAGCAGAGGGACAGCACAGGGACAGCACAGGGACAGCACAGGGACAGCACAGGGACAGCACAGGGACAGTAGAGGGACAGCAGAGGGACAGCACAGGGACAGCACAGGGACAGCACAGGGACAGCAGAGGGACAGCAGAGGGACAGCAGAGGGACAGCAGAGGGACAGCACAGGGACAGCACAGGGACAGCACAGGGACAGCACAGGGACAGCACAGGGACAGCAGGAATCCTTACGTGCTTCTGCACATCCCCGCCGACTTCTTTGCTGATCTTGGTGTACTCGGCCACTGGCCCGGCCAGAAGGGCATCGAAAGCCTGCACGTACTGAGCCACTCCTGTGGGGAAACCCGAGCACAGGGATCACCAGGAGCACCCCACAGGCTGCCACAGCCCCGGGCTGCACCTCCCACCCGCAGGAGGCTCAGCTGGGAGCTCAGCAAGTGCTGCAGCCACAGAGTTTTTATCCTCTCAGAGCAGCAAGCGCAGCCCCCAGGATAAAAACAGGAGCTGCACAGGAGCTGCACAGGAGCTGCTGCCCCCTCCCCTCCCAGCCCTGCACAGGGAGCTGCTTTGGGCTTTACCTTTGGCAGAGGAATCTCCACACATGCCAGAGCCTTGGCACACGCCCTCCAGGCGCTCCACAGCCTTCTCCAACCGCTCCACCAGCCTCTCCATGTCTGCTGATGTCCACAACCTGCACAGACAGGAGACAATTACCTCCATCTTCAAATGCCACAGAGGGTTTATGGCTGTCTGGTACAAGCTCTGCCAGTTCCAGGAGAATCATTCCTGCCCCTGAGGATGGCCAGCAAAGTACCCTCACATCAGCAAAGGCAGCTGGGTTACACAACAGCCTCTTGCTGTTGCCACACTCGCTCCTTAATAGCTTCTATTCCATTTTAAGCACTCCTTACATGTGTAAGGACATAAAACTTCCACCTTCTAACCTCGTAGTGACACAAAGGTTCTCACTGCAGTCAGCTCCTGGCCAAAGTCCCAGCTGTGACCACGCAGCTCAACTGCTTTGCTGGGAGCTCACAGGCTCCAGGTGAAAACTACTGGGTTTGATCCTCCAAATGCATCTGGAAGGACCTCCTGGAGTCCTGAACTGCTCCCAGGAGCATCTGCAAGGCCAGCATCACTCCAGCACAGAGCCTGAGCCGCCCTGGCACACATCAAGGGGAGCAGCTGCACGAGCTGAGGCGGCGGAGCTGCTTCTGCAACAACGCGCCCCTGTTCTTCCTCTGCAGCTCTGCAGAACCTCCTCTGCAGCCACTGCACAGGAAAGAGACTCAGGCACACAAACCATTTGCTGCAACTCATCTGGAAAAAGTCTTAAAAGTCACATAAACTTTCCATTAATTACTGCTTTGCACCAAGCAACAAGACAGGTCACGCTCCCAGCGCAGTAATGCGCAGGGAATGCAGGGAGGGAGCAGCAAAATCACCAATGGCATTTTTATCTTATCACCACTCATCAAAAGATTTTACAGCATGAATCACGATGGTGGCCTGGACACAGCTTCCTTCTGAAGTGGTTCCTGCAGCTTGCAGAAGCTCAAAGCCCTGCCTGGAGGAAGGGGGTCCTTCCCAAAACATTCCCTAGAACGCTCAAGGAGGAAGGCAGGGTTTGCTGAGCTGAGCTGACACCGGATCCCCTCGGAGAGGAAACCTCAAGTTCTCACTCGAGTTTTGCTTTTGTTCACAAGCCCTCTCAGCCCTGCTTCAAAGCACAGGGTTTTCACCCCATCTCCAGAGGATGTGGGGCAGATCCAGCATTAGTCATGAGCCCAGCACTGATGTCACAAGACAAACAAGGCAGTTTTCCACCCCTCTGGTGCCTGCTTGCATCAGGAGAGGCAGCTCTGCTGTGGGGGGCAGGGGAGAGGAAGAGAAGCGGTTTCCTCCTCTGTCCACGGCTGAGCCAGGGGACAGACCGTGCATAAAACCAGCCAGCAGCCACTGGATGCCTTCCAGATACACAAAAAAAAAAAAAAAAAGAGTCCAGAGAAGCTGAAACTCCACGGCAGTCACCCCTATCATCAGAGTAATGAACAGCTCTGCTGCTTTAATTGTGAGCGATGCAGAACCGCAGGATCCTCCGCTCCTGCTGCATCCGCGGCTCCGCGGGAGCGCGGCCAAGGAAGAGCCGGGCTCTGCCTCCCCCGCTGCCAGCATCTCACAAAGTGTGGGCTCTTCCCCTGAAACAGCCACCTGTTCCTGGGATCCGCATCCCAGGGGGGGATGTGGCACAGGGAAGGGCACAGCGAGCTGCTCTGCTGAGCCCCAGGGCTCTAATCTGATCAGCACCATTACCCAGTGAGCAAACTGCAGCTCGGATCAGGATTACCAACCTCAAAGTCCAGATGGAAATCTGCTTCCTTCCCACCCCCAGCAGCAAAACACGCTGCTCTGGCTGGGATTAACATCCTAAAATCACAGCATTCCTTGGGACTCCCATTCCTTCCACTCTCCCTGCTGTTTGACAAGTCTTCCCTTGTTTTTCCTCAGCTCTGCAAACCTCGTGCTGTCAGGCAGATGGTGAACTCATTTTAATTTCCTTTTAATGGATGGCATTAAGGCAACTTAAAAGATAAAAAAAGATAAAAGATAGTTGGTAAATTGGCAGCAAAATGGGAGCTAAGTGCAGGCAACCCGAAGTCCTGGATGTCAGTCCCTCCTCTTGACTCACCCTCCCTGTGCTCTTTGCCCTGTGGATGCAGCTATTTCTGCTGCCTGGATACCCACACGGAATGAAATGAAAAGATTGAGCTGTAAATAAACCCGAGTTTGCAACCCAGACATTAACATTCAGCAAGGAAAATAAAATCAACCACGCAGAGGACCTGCCTGGACTGCATCTAGACAAGGTTTCTTCTACTGGCCTGTCTGAATGTAAAATAATTCCACAGAAAGCGACAAATTGACTTCAGAAGTCCCAGTGCAAAGGATCAGATCTTGTTTCCTTCCTCTGAAGAGGAAGATGACACACACACAGACCCATCCAGGGATCATTTTTGTCCTACAGACCCCTCCAGGGATCATTTTTGTCCTACAGACCATCCAGGAGGCATTTTTGTCCTACAGACCCATCCAGGGATCATTTTTGTCCTACAGACCATCCAGGGATCATTTCTGTCCTACACACCCATCCAGGGATCATTTTTGTCCTACACACCCATCCAGGGATCATTTTTGTCCTACAGACCCATCCAGGGATCATTTTTGTCCTACAGACCATCCAGGGATCATTTTTATCCTACAGACCCATCCAGGAGGCATTTTTGTCCTACAGACCATCCAGGGATCATTTTTGTCCTACAGACCATCCAGGGATCATTTTTATCCTACACACCCATCCAGGGATCATTTTTGCTCTGCACCCCATGCTCCAGAGGGATGAAGGAGACTTTTCCAGCTCCCTGTGCAGGGTTGGAGTTCCCTGACAGGGTGGAGATGCAGCTCTCCCTTCCCAGACAGGATTTAATTCCAGGTCCCCTTCAAATTCAATTGAACTTTGATTAGCAGTGGAGCGGAAGCAGCAAACAGGCATTTCACCCAAGGCCAGAGGATCCATTCCTTTTCACAGCACATTTGTTCATCTATCAACTGCCCTTTATTCCCATCCCAGCCTGGGAACACTGGAGCACGTGTGCCACAGCTCTGGACACGCTGTGCCACAAACAGCCTGAGCAGAGCAATAAAAGGAAGGGATTTTAATGGTAAAAACATCAGTTAACCCCAAAGCCTGCCCATCACAGCAAGAGGAGCTTCCTGTTTGGGGAACATCAATGTCCCAGCCTCAGAGTGAGCAAATTCTCAGAAAACCAATTAAAAAAATGAAATTATTTGCTTGCCTGAGACAGCACATGAACCTGAAGCCCTTTCTTAGACATTCTGGAAGACACAAATGCTGGGTTTCTAGCCAAAGCAAGTCAAACCTACGCTTCTGCTCACACCGAGCCCGACAAACTGCTGTCAGCACCACCAAATTTGCATCAGCAACTTCCTGTTTCTCCAGGCAAAAGAAATAGAGATGGGACAACTAAATTAGGAACATACCACAGTTTATTTCTGAGCTGACACTGGAATATCTCAGGGGATCAGCTACCAGATGATTTCCAACATTTATATCTGCCAAAAGCCCAAAGAAATTTTTTTTTTCTTTTTTTTTTTTCTTTTTTAAACAGTTCAGCTCATCAAGGCAGGAATTATTTGAAGCAAGGCAGGAGTCAAATGCCTGAATTTAGGCAGTGGTCAGGAACACAAGACAGCTATTGCTGGTCCCAGCAGCTGCCAGGACAGAGATCTCAGCTGTTTATAGTCCAACAATACTTGCTGACATTGCGCCAGAACTCGTGCTGGCTGCTCCTGCTATTTCAGATCCACTTTATTTAGAGAACCAAGAGTGCTTTTAAAAAAAAAAATAAAATAAAAATCCATCTGGCTCCTATTCCAGCTTTCCCACACACCAAATCCTCCTGAAGCCATTAAAAATGTTAATTTGGTGTTGTTAACAGGGGGTTAAAGCTCGGCACTGGAGCAAAGGTTCTTTTTTCAGCACAATTATCTGAATTACGAGGCTGGAGCTTGCCAGCCTCAGTTACCACACTCCTCTCACTTCCTTTCCCTGTCACAGGGGGATGAATCCAGCAGGGAGGTAACCAAGGAATGGGATCTGAGCTAAGATGCAGCAGCGAGCTCAGGAATTCCCAGCATGGAAACTGCTCAGCATCCCTCCTGCATGGGCCGCTTGGCTGAACTCTCTGCATGAATAAAAAGGGTATTTTGGGCTTTCAGAAAGCTCAGCAATATCCCAGGGACACGAGGATGGCCTCTGGAAGGGAACAGGGACACACAGCAGTGTCGTGATGCCACGGATCCCCGTTTTTTTCAGAAATTCTGGGGGAATTTCAGAAACAACCCTGGAATTATTATTTTTCCACTTCACAATATGGAGAAACCGCTCAGACTGTTCAGCCTAGCCTTCACAGAAGCACCGCAAACATCGTTTATCTCTATCTTTAGCACACTTTTATCGGGTTTTACAGGGTCTGAGGGCCGAGCAAGTCACCATTGGCTAACACAGATTGGTTTACATTTTTTCTCCCGTACACAAGGATAATGTTTTTCTTTCATTCTCTCTGCTTCAGACGAGTTTCAAGGGCATCAGCCTTTAATATCACCGCTTATACCAAAGGCTGGTTCGCCCAGAGAGGCTTTTACTAAAATATAAAATATTCTCTACATCGCCATCACCAAATCGCGCATTTTTCCCATCGCCAGGAACCAGCAACAGGCTGAGGAGAGGATGGAGCCGGTACCGGGGCCGTGGAGCACAAAAATCCGAGCGGAGGAAACCGGGGCCGCTGCCTGTCCCGGTGACCGAGCTCCATCCCCCCGGTAACAGCCCCGCGGGGGTGTTCGCACCGAATTAACCCCGGAACGCCGCCTTTAGGGCAGCTCAACCGGGCCGGGGCTTCTCCGGTCTCCCTGCCCGGGATGCCCCGCCCGGGCGGTGCGGGTGCTCCCCGGTACCCCGGTACCCACTGTCCGGTACCCCGGTACCCACTGCCCGGTACCCATCGCTCTCCGGTACCCATCGCTCCCCGGTTCCCACTGCCCGGTGCCCCGGCCCGGGGGGAGCGGTCCCGTTCCTCCGCTCCCCGCTCACGTTTCGCCGGTACCGCCCCCGGGGCTGGGCCGTGTCCCCCGCCCGGTGCCCGGTGCTGATCCCGGTCCCCGCTGACGCTCGCCGGTACCGCCCCCAGCCCCGGCCGTGCCCGGTGCTCGTTCACCCCCGGGCTCGGATGCCCAGCCCCGGCCGTGCCCGGTGCCTCTCACCCCGCTCACCCCCGGGCTCGGATGCCCAGCCCCGGCCGTGCCCGGTGCCTCTCACCCCGCTCACCCCCGGGCTCGGATGCCCAGCCCCGGCCGTGCCCGGTGCCTCTCACCCCGCTCACCCCCGGGCTCGGATGCCCAGCCCCGGCCGTGCCCGGTGCCTCTCACCCCGCTCCGCTCCCGCTCCGCCGCTCCCGGCGCCGCCCAGCCCCGCCGCGCCCGCCGCTTCCGGCCCCCGCCCCGCGCGCCGGATGTGCGCACGGCGCGCGCGGCGCGGCGAGGGGGCGGGGCCTCGGGACAGCCGCAGCGCGATTGGCTGGCAGGAATGGGGGGCGTGGTCAGACACGGTGAGGGGTGTGGTAGGGGGCGGGGCTTAGCGGATGATGCCGCTCTGCGATTGGCGGGTGGAAATGAAGGCGTGGCCTGAGCACGCAGGGGGCGGGGCCAAGGGGCCGGATGGGGCCCGGGACCCCCGGGGGGAATCGGGACCCCCGGAGGGGCTGGGGGGGCTCCGGGACCCTCGGGAGGAATCGGGACCCCCGGAGGGGCTGGGGGGGCTCCGGGACCCTCGGGAGGAATCGGGACCCCCGGAGGGGCTGGGGGGGCTCCGGGACCCTCGGGAGGAATCGGGACCCCCGGAGGGGCTGGGAGGGCTCCGGGACCCCCGGGGGGAATCGGGACCTCCGGAGGGGCTGGGGGGGCTCCGGGACCCCCGGGGGGAATCGGGACCCCCGGAGGGGCTGGGAGGGCTCCGGGACCCCCGGGGGGTCACACAGCGGGGCTGGGGGCATTTGAGAGCCCCAGCAGGGACCCCCTCGGGGGAGGCTGTTGGGGTAGCGAGGTCCTCAGGAGGTTTGGGACCCCCCGAAAGGGGTTAGGGGTGCTTTGGGATGCAGCACACACTGGGAGAGGGGTAAGGCTGAAGGTTGGGATCTAGAGATGGGGCTGGAGATGCGCTGCCAGGGTGGGGTTAGGGGGGGTTAGATCCCCTTGGGGAGGGGTTCGTCCCCCCTCTTGCAGCGCCAGGGTTTGGTTGGGAGTGGGGTGGCCTCTGTTGGGGCTGGGAGGGATCAAAGGGTCACCCCAAATGGTACCTGGCTGGGGCTGAGGTGACGATCCCTCTGAGCCTGGTGGGTGCAGGGTGGGAGAAAGATCCTCATGGGACACTAAAACATCTGCACCTCTTCTCAGGGTGAATCCCGGGGGGCTCTGGGTGCTCTGTGCCAGGGGTGGTTGGCATTGCTGGCTCATCCCAAGCATCACAAAACCGGGAGGCTCCTCTGCATCCCGGGGGATGGAGCACTTTGGAGCCCTGAGCTCCCAGACCCCCGAGGAGGGATAAAGATCACCCCAGCTTGGTGGGACAAGTCTCTGGACAGTCCGAGACCGGGGTGGTCAAGGGAAAACCGACGGGGATGGAGGAAGAGATGCCTGGAGTGGCACGGATTGTTCCCACAGACGGTTCCGCTGTCTGCTTCCAGGACGTGCTCCCAAAAGAGTTCACAGCCGTGCTGCAGCAG
This sequence comes from Poecile atricapillus, assembly GCF_030490865.1. Classification (NCBI taxonomy): domain Eukaryota; kingdom Metazoa; phylum Chordata; class Aves; order Passeriformes; family Paridae; genus Poecile; species Poecile atricapillus. Next base: position 5,902,495 of record NC_081272.1, on the reverse strand, counting down.
CTAGCACCGGAGCTTGGTGTTTTCAGCAGCCCCCGGGAGGGGCTGGGATCCTCCCTCGGAGCCGGGGCTCTGTGTGGAGCAGTGCTGTCCCCCTGAGGGATGGGACACTGCCTTGGGACACTGTCCTGGTGAGGGATGAGACCAATGAGGGATGGGACACTGTCCTGGTGAGGGATGTGACATTGTCCTGGGACACTGTCCTGGTGAGGGATGGGACACTGTCCCAGGAAGGACAGGGACATTGTCCCGGGAAGAACAGGGACACTATCCCGGGAAGGACAGGGACACTGTCCTGGTGAGGGATGGGACACTGTCCCGGTGAGGACAGGGACACTGTCCCAGGAAGGACAGGGACACTGTCCCGGGAAGAACAGGGACACTGTCCCGGGAAGGTCTGGGACACGTTGTCAGGCTGGGGAGGAGGAGGAGAAGCCTGGGCCGCCGCTTCCTGCCCGGCTGCGCTCCCAGAGCTGCTCCGGGCTCTCCGGGAGCGGCAGCGGGGCTCTGCTGACACCTAGTGAGGCTCTGCAGGTCCCGGCTCCCGCTGCGGGACATCCAAAACCTCCGAGGCTTTCATTTCCCTGCTCTGCCGGGTGTCGGGTCACGGCAATCCCCCTTTCCTTGGGATCCCCCTTTCCTTGGGATCCCCTCCAGCGTCCCCCCCAGCTCCCCGCAGTGCCCCGGCACGATCCAGGCTCACCCCATCCTTCCCAGCCGGGCTCCCGCACTCACCCAGGCTGCTGGCTGCTTTTCTGGCCCCGTTTTCCACCCTGCCCACCCCCGCTGTGCCCCTTGCCCTGTCTCCATCACCATCAGACCGCGATGCCAAATAGAAAATGAGGCACCAGCACCGCCTCTTTTTGCGGCATCGTGTTTTACAGCTTCCTAAAAGTCACCGCGGTGAAGAACCTGGAAAAGCAGGGCAGGGGGAATCCGGGTGGGCAGGAGCTGTCCTTCAGTGCTGGATCCATGGGGAGAGGAAGGAGAAATCCCAGAGAACGGGGGGAGGAACAGAAGCCGAGCAGGGGGGAGAGGAGGGGATGTCACAGCCCAGCCCCAGCCCCAGGCGCGGTGTTTGCTCCAGGGCTGGGTCCGTCCGGCTGAACGCGGTTCCTGGAAGAGCAAAGATCGAGTTCCTGGCAAGGCTGGGGCACGGAGGAGCTGCGTGTTTACACTGGGGAAGGTCAGCGATCTGCGAGGCTTTCCTGGTGCCCGTAAAACCTGCTCCGTATCCCTGCCACGTGTCTCCTCATCCCCCGTTTCTCCAAGCACCGGGGGAATATTTGCTTCGTTTTTCAGCTGTGTTTTGTCTGAAATGTCTCTGCGTCCCTCACACAGCAGCCTTTGGCTTTTTGCAGCCGCAGGAGAGCACTTGTCCCTTGTTGTGGGGTGAGGAGGGCACTTGTCCGAGCTGCATTTTCCTGGGAAAATGCATTTATGGGTTTTCCTTTCCAGCAGGAGAGCACGTCACTGCTCCATCGTTTGTGCCCGTGTGCAGGAGTCCTGGGGCTGCGAACAACCTTGGGAACCGCGGCTTTTGCAAAACATTAACCAAAGCCCACCGAAACACGTCAGCCTGTGTTTGCAGACGACGCGAGTGACCTCAGGCTGGTGGCACAGACAGGGTGACCCCTGGGGACAGCTGTGACCCCCATCCTGCACAGCTGGCCTGGGTTAACTCTGCTGTCCCCATGCGGTGACAGAGGCCAGCGTTTGTCCTGAGCACAGCCCTGCTCCAGCATTCCTGCTTCCCAGAACTTCCAGAGCTGAGCTAATTTCCAGCCGGATCCGCCCTGGGGACTCTGGGGTGACACCCATTTCCTGCGGGAACCCCTGCTTGCTTCAGCTTCAGGTGTCTCAAACCAGTCCTGGGTGATTCCTGCTGCTCCTGCATCCTTCCAGCCCAGGGAAATCCATCCTCACCAGCAGCCACTGGAACATTTCACCAATCCTGCTGCCAGAAAAACCCGGGGATTTTTTGCCCTTTCCCTGCAGATAAGGAGGGAGGTTATTCCTCACCCTCCGCAAGGAGAAACTCTTCACACTTGCACTTTTTTCTCCTGCAGGGTAAACAGACTCAGCTGTCACCTCTGGACTTGTCCCTCCTGCCTTCATCCTCCTGAGGCAGTGAGGTCCTGCCCCTTGGTGCCAGGGGATGGAGTTCTGCAGGTTCACATGCTGCCTTTTGGAGCTCCAAATGATGTTTGTTTGATTTTGTCCCTCTGGCAGTCATCTGGGCCCCAGAGCACACCAGAAACCCTCTGCTCCCCTCCTGCCCAGACCCCCCAAATTCAGGGCTGGCCCAGGAGCCTGTTGGACCCCAGAGCTGGGATTCAGGGCTGAGTCCCAGCCCAGCAGGTGTGAGCACACAGCTGAAAATGCATCCTGTGTTTTCCACATTCTGATTCCTTGCCCCTCACCCAGAGGACAGGGCAGCCCAGCTCTGCAGGGAGGTGCTTCCCAGCACTTGGATGCATTTGTTCCACGCCCAAGGTGTGTGTGGATTAAGCCAGGGCACAGCTGTAGGTGCAGGCAGCACCTCCCAGTGCATTTTTTGCCACCCATTTCTTCTGGACTGAAACCCTCTGTAGCCACAACTGGAGCAGGATCCCAGCTCCCAGGCTGGAGCTTTGCCCAGGGCTCGAGTGTTATCAGTTCTCATGGACACTTTCCCCCCACATCTCATTTCCTTTAAAGCTTTAAACAGAGGAGTTGTTCTCTTCTGGGAGAAAGGAGGAATATCCAGGCCCCAGCTCAAGCTCCTCTGGATGGTTTTACTCTCTTGGGCTGGCTGCAAAAAACCTGAACAGAGACTCCTCCTCGTGAAGAGCCAAAAAAGCAAAGAGGCAAAGAATAAAATGTCCCTTTTTTTCTCTTGAAACACTTTTGAGAAAAAACAAAGGCTCGCAGCGATCTTTCAAATCCTTGGAGGCTGCAGCACTGCCCACACCCCTCAGAGGCAGCCAGGTCATGGCCAGGAGCAGTGCAGGGGTCAGAACATTCCCAACAACCCTGAGCTGTGTTTGCTGGAGCCTTCCTCCTCCTCCTCTTCATGCAGAGGGTGCTCCTGACACGCACCTGCCCCAGCACAGGGGCTGCAGAGAGCGCTGGCTTTGTCCCCCTGCTGTCCTGTCCTCGTCCCTTCGCTGCAGGGAGCTCCCCAGCCCTGGCCAGCGCTGCCTCATGGCCCTGCTGAGCACAAAATCAGCTCCCAGCCTCCCCACACCACCCCTCTGCCTTCTTTCCCAGCCACAGGGGCAGAGTGGGGCCTGGGGGAGCATTCCCAGCTGATCCCTCTGGTTGTTTTTAAACTCCATCCTCATTCCTGTCCTTTGTACCCAAATGTGGAAAAAAGGATGAGCCATCCTTCCCCCCAAACCCCCCACTCTCAGCTCAGCCCTGGCCCCACCAACTTCTCGGTGTGACCCGAAGGCAGCAGCTCTGTCCCCTCTGCAGCGGCCTCGGGGACAGAGCAGAGCCAGCACCAGCTGGGAATTCACCCCATCCATCCATGGGGGTGGCTGCTTCATCCCTGCACTGCCTCCAGCCCCCTTTTCTGGAGTTCCACTTGCTGCTGGAGGCGCTGGGGAGGGCAGGGCTGTCCCCCTTTGTGCTGTGGGAGCAGGGAATGCGAGAGGAGGGTATAAATATCCAGGGAGATTAGTGCTCCCCGGCACTCTGCCCCGGCAGCCAGTGTTGAGTGTCACCCACAGCCCACATTCCCTTTCTCTCCGCTCCCCAGCTGCCTCTCCTGTTTCCAGCCTCGAGTTCACCATCTCTGCTGGCAGCACTTTGATTTCATTCCTCCCTCCACCCCCGTTCCCCTCTTGAAAAGGAGGAAATAATAGAGCCTTTGTTGGATGGCTGCGACACAGGCACCGAGCAAAGGAGCTGCACGGGGGCAAGGGGCTGAGCACAGCCTCCTGCCTGGATTATGGCATTCCTGCTCCACAGCTCAGGAAAAGTCAATCCTGCACCCTGTGGTGTGTAAAGGGACCCTGGGCTGGCTGACAGCCGTGAAAAATCCCAGCAGAGAGAAAAAGAAAAAAAAATTCTTCACACCCGCTGCCGACTTCCCCCACTTTTATGTAAATTAATATTAACAGGTCCTCGGGTTTGGGTTCTGTACAGATATATACAAACAGGAAACAGCTCCATATTTACATCATTAAGTTAATTAGGCTCTGTAAAAAAAAAAAAAAAAAGAACAGCTCTCCCACATTAGTGCCCTCTGTAGAGACAGCAGAGGTGAGCTCACGTCCTGAGCACACTGACAGTGTAATGTACACTAACGATCACCCCCAGGCAGGGCACTGGGCACGGCTGTTCCAGGCAAAACCATCCCAAATCTGGCCTTCCCTGCCCTCCAGAGCCCGGCAGGGAGAGTGTTTGTCTGGGGTGAGGCACCACCATGTGTGTAATGTACACTACCAGCGCTCTGTGGGCCCCGTGCAAGGCACAGGACGGGCCCAGATCCCGAGTTCCAGGCACTGGATGCTCCTCACGGCTCTTCCAGCACCGCCAGTGGCACCAGGCTGGGCCAGCCCGGAGGGGACGAGTCCTTGGGGAGCCCCAGCGTGGGCAGACAGACCCAGCCCGGCTCACATGATGCTGGCCAGTTCTGTGTTGTCCGACTCCGAGCTGCTGTTGCTCTCCTCCCTGGGGGAAAGGGTTGGGAATGAGGCATGGATTGAGCCATAGGAGCAAGCTCTGCATCCCAGTAATATCTGCCTTGGGGCACAGGAGGCTCCAGAGGGACGTCAGCACCTCATGTGCAGCCCCCACAGGAGTTTGGGGTGGCAGCTGGGGTGGATTCCTGCTGATCTCCCAACATTTCACACCATCCCTTTGGAAGCTGGGATTGGGAAAACAAGGCAGCCCATCCCTCACGCCACCTCCCACAGGTCCTGGAAGATTCCTGGACAAGTCACAGTGTGTCCCAACCCGTCTGATCCTGCCCCCACACACACACACACCCCCCACGCGCCGTGTTTGCTGCCTGACACCTTAAATCCTGCAGGGCTTTCTTGTTTTTCTTCCGCTTCTCCTCGTCGATGGGATACAGCTTGAAGAGCAGCAGGCTCAGCAGGATCAGCCCCACGGGAACAGCAGACACCAACATCTTCAGGGTGAAGTTCACCTGGCCAGGCTGGGAACAGCCCCGGGTCTGGTACCCTGCAAAGCTGTGGGCAGAAAGGAAAAGAGGGTTTGTCAGGCAAAGGAAAAGAGGGTTTGTCAGGCAAAGGAAAAGAGGGTTTGTCAGGCAAAGGAAAAGAGGGTTTGTCAGGCAAAGGAAAAAGGGTTTGTCAGGCAAAGGAAAAGAGGGTTTGTCAGGCAAAGGAAAAGAGGGTTTGTCAGGCAAAGGAAAAGAGGGTTTGCAGGAGCTGAGCTGCTCCCTGTGGGGAGAGCTTTGGAGCAACAAGTGCATTTAGACCCCATCAGCTCCCTCCCAGAGCTTGGGGAGCTCCCCCTCCCTGCCCTCCCCTCAGCTCCCACCCAGGAACTCACTCCAGGCTGAGCGTGGAGATGCCCAAGGAGACCCCAGCAGTGAACTTGGTGAAGAAGACATAGAAGGAGAAGAAGATGGCCTCATGGCCGTGGGAGCTGGGGTGCTGCAGCTTGAAGTCATCGATGACATCTGGCAGCATGGACCTGTGCAGAGAGATGGACGGTGACCACCAGGACTGAGACACAAAGCACCTCCTCTGTACCGAGAGCAGAGCCCCTCCTGGGGATGAAAGCACTGCCAAAAAATCCTTCTGAGGGTTTTTAACCCCTCTGGAAGGCTCTGGAATCCCCTTGCCCAGCCCCTCACGCTCACCAGGGCAGGAGGAAGGCGGCTGCCACGCTGATCCCGGCGGCGACGGCCACGACGTAGATGACAAAGAGGTTACTGTCCAGGACAACCACCATGATGAGGAAGGGGATGGCAGACTGCAGAGGGACAGGTTGGCATCAGCAGGGCCTGGCCCAGACCCCCCTGGCTTTTCTCTCTGCCACATATCCCAGCCCTCCAGCTGTGGGGACAGCCAGGGGTGCAGTGTCCCCTCCCTGAACCCCAGGACATCCAGCTGTGGGGACAGCCAGGGGTGCAGTGTCCCCTCCCTGAGCCCCAGGACATCCAGCTGTGGGGACAGCCAGGGGTGCAGTGTCCCCTCCCTGAGCCCCAGGACATCCAGCTGTGGGGACAGCCAGGGGTGCAGTGTCCCCTCCCTGAGCCCCAGGACATCCAGCTGTGGGGACAGCCAGGGGTGCAGTGTCCCCTCCCTGAGCCCCAGGACAGCACAAACAGCAGGAGGAGGGACAGGCACCAAATTGTCATCAGCAGCAGCCCCTGCCCAGCTCTGTGCTCTTCTGGGGGAGCTCTGCTCATCCCATGTGGCAAAGAGCCCATGTGCACCCCACACTCGAGGGGACACTCACGGAGATGCCCACGTAGACAGCTGTCTTCTTCCCAAAATGGGTCAGGAACCACTGCCAGAAGGGAATGGTCAAGGTGGCCGAGAGCTGTGGGAAGAGAAGGGTCATGGTGTTGGCTCCTCTCCACGGGAAAGGCCCGTCCCAGCAAGGACCAGCTCCTGGCACGGCCTCCTCCCACCCCAAATTCCAGCACCTGCGATTTCCACACGCTCCTGGGGCTGGCACAGAGCCACAAGAGGTGTGTGGGGCCACCTCCTCCCCCAGTGCACAGCCCTGGCAGCGCACCTGTCCCGACAGAGCGAGGATCTGACCCGATCCTCGGTGCTGCTCTTGTCACCCGCGCACAGCGTGGCTCTGCGGCCACCTTGGGCCCTTCCACCCCGCTGAGGAGAAAACAGGAGTGAGGAAAGCTGGAAAAAGCTCCCAAGGAGCTGTTTTGCTCCATGTTCCTGGCAGTAAACACTGAGATCCTTTTCTCAAAGCGGGGATGGGAGGGAGACAAGTGGCAGGGTTTGAACAAAAGGCCCCCATGGCTCCTGGTCTCCCCCGTCTGTGGCCTTGTTCACACAGGAACAAAGACCCCGCTGTTCCTGCCAACCCACCCGGCCCTTGCAGGACATTTGGCAGCTGCTTCTCCCTGCCCTGCTCCCAGGGCACCTCTGATCACTGTCCCTGTGTCCCTGTCCCTCCCTTCACCCCGTGGAGCCCCTCTCCCGTGCCAGCCCCCAGGACGGGGCCGTACCCACCATGATGGCCAGGAGGATGTTCTGGAACTCGTTGCGGAATCCCAGGGTGTAGGTGCAGAAGAGGGCGAAGTTTCCCTCCAGCAGCTGTGGAAAAGGCAGCCAGGGGTCAGGGGGGACACGTCTGTCCTCACAGAGCTCAGGCAGGGGAAGAAAGCGGCCATTCACCGAGGGCAGGAGGCCACATCCTCCTCCCTCCGCCCGGGGCAGCTCCGGTTCATCCATCACGTGCTCCCAGCCCCCAGGATTGTCCCCACAGCCACCCCCACGCTGCTCCCTGTCCCCAGCACCTCCAGCTCACCATGAAGGCCAGCGAGGTGAAGAGAATTGTCCCCACAGCCACCCCCACGCTGCTCCCTGTCCCCAGCACCTCCAGCTCACCATGAAGGCCAGAGAGGTGAAGAGGAAGCCGGCGATGAGCCTGATGTAGGGCCCGTGGTTCATCACCAGCTTCAGCCCCTGGAAGAAGGAGACAGGCTCGTCCGACTGCAGCTCGGAGGATTCTGGGGAGCAGAGATCAGCCCAGGGTTAGATCCCCCCCAAAACAGCACCCATGGGTGCCCCATCCTGCCCCCCACAACCCCTGCCCACCCATGGGAGCCCAGCCCAAGGGAGTCAGAGCAAGCCCTGCCCTCAGCCAGGGTCCCTCAGCCCCACGGATTCCCCCAGGATGAGCAGGGAGAGGGAAGGACGGAAGTTTGGATATCACATCCCCCCCTGGATGCCCTGGCTGGCACTGCCAACCTTGGCCAGGCAGAAATGGGTGAGATAAAGGTTATCTCACAGCCCCCAGAGGTGCTCTGTTCTCCTGCCCTTCTGCAGCACCTCCCCAAACCCAGAGCTCAGCTCCACCTGCCCTCTCCTCAGGGAAACCCACAAACGAGGGGCCAAAAGCTCGGCCAGACCCCTGGAGAGGGAGGAACAGCAGCGTTTCCACAAGAAATTCCAAACATTGCAGCCTCACCTCTCCTCTCCCTCACGCCCAGCAGCAGGATGAGGGCACAGAGGATGTAGAGCCCCCCGATGACCCCCGCAGCGATCATGTAGGCGTTTCTCTGTGCAAGAGAGGGAGCAGCAGTCAGGGAAGGGGCTCATCCCGGGAACATCCCTGCTCTGGGGGATCCCCAGCTCACCGTGTCCGTGAGCGACGCCGCGTCGTGGGTCGTGTTCAGCTCCTCCATGGCCACCGAGGAGTTGGGCAAGCCGAAGAAGAAGGGGCTCCCGATGCAGGGAGTGTCCACCTTGCCAACGATCTGGCCCTGGATGGCGGTGCCCAGCACGGTGCCCAGCACCTCCACGGTCATACCTGGAGGGAGAGGTCACCCAGAATGAGCCCTTGGCCACAGCAGAGCATCCTCAGAGCTGGGATTCACTGCCCTTCCCAGGGAGAAATGAGCCAGACCAGCTGTGCTTCCCTCCAAATCCCCAAGGGATAAAGGGAAAAGGGAAGGGGGGCAAAAGGGAAAAGGGAAGCGGGGCAAAAGGGAACAGGGAAGGGGGGCAAAAGGGAAAAGGGAAGGGGGGCAAAAGGGAACAGGGAAGGGGGGCAAAAGGGAACAGGGAAGGGGGGCAAAAGGGAACAGGGAAGGGGGGCAAAAGGGAACAGGGAAGGGGGGCAAAAGGGAAAAGGGAAGGGGGGCTCTTACGGTAGGCAGTGGCCGAGTCCCGCTCGCTCTGCTCCCTGCTGATGAACATGGTCAGGGCTGAGTAAGGCACATGGAAACACTGCAATGGCACAAGGAGAACTGGCTCAGGGAGGGTGGAACAGCCCAAGGGACCTGGGGCAGGGTGGTTTCTGCCCCTCTGTGCAGCTCAGCAAGGGGCAGGCAGGGATTGGCAGCCTCCATCCCAGGTGTGAGCAGAGCCTGACTCACCGTCACGAGGGTCTGGAAGGCACAGTAGAAGACAAGGTACCACATCACCTGTCCTTTGGAGATGTCTGGCACAAACCAGATGAGGAAGTAGGAGATGATGGCAAAAGGGGTGGAGAACATGATCCTTTGAGAGAACAAAATGTCAGCCTTGTGGGCACAGCCTGACCAGCCCAGCTCTCCCTGCATCCCGTGGGGCTCAGGCATCTGATCTGGGGGCTCCTGAGCTGCTCCAGGGTGATCCAAACCACGCTGGAGGCAGCAGCTCAGGTCTCACAGGGTTGGAAGAGCTGACTCAGTATTCCAGAGAAGAGCTTTCCTTGCACTAACAGAGATGTCTCCTTCCATGGAAGGGATTGATCTGCTCCTGCCTTGGCTTCCATCCCCGGCCCCGACCTCTCCCCCAGGCAGCGCTGCTGTGTTCAGCAGGATGCAATCACCTCCCTCATCCTGGCAAGGCCTAGGGAGCAGCTGGGGAACAGCCAGGCAGCTCAGCCCTGCTCCCCAGCAGCCAAAAACCTCTCACCAGCTTGGCTTTGCTGCCAAAGCCCCCCAAGCCCTGCTCCTGGGGTCAGCCCTGCTCTCTGAGAGGCTGGCTCCTTCCTCCACCTCTGCCCAGCCTTCCCGAGCTGTGGGAGCAGGGACACGGGATGCAAAACGCAACAGAGGATCAGAGGGGACTGCTCAAGTTCTGAGCCTTGGCAGGAATCCTGCAGGATCTGCCAGCAAGGGCATCTGCCCACTTCATGCAGCACATCTCATAACCCCAGTGCTGCTGCAGGACAGCCGGGGCACAGCTCTGCCCTGCACGGGCACCTGGGGACACCATGGGCACCCAGGGACACCATGGGGACACCATGGGCACACCATGGGCACCCAGGGCCCCCCATCACCCCGAGGAGCAGGGGAGCAGAACGGAGGGAAGCGAGCCAGGTGTTGAGTTAAACCCACGTCTGTTTAAGAGATGGATTTTTTCGGGGGATTTGCGAGCACCCTGCGCTCCACAAACCCCAGGACAGAGGCCCTGGAGCGAGTCCAGCAGAACTGGACACGGGACAGATCCTCATGGCCAGGGTACAGCGCGATCTTTCCGTCCGCGCTGACGTACAGGACACAAAGCTTAAATTTAAAGTCAGGGAGGGAGCGGGGAGAGAAACAGAAACTCCATGGATGGAGAGCAGCGACAGAGGCTGCACAGGACACAACACATGCACATTTTTCCTCGCCCACGTCACCCTGTTGGGGAAGGAGGGGGGAGGAAAGCTCAGAGCAGCTCCAGCCCCTCCTCGCTGCCGCTTATCTGCGCTCACATACGCGGAGCCAAGAGAAAACGCGGAGCCAAACGTTGAATGAAATCACCAGAGCGGCGTCACGCTCGGCATCGCATGAGCATCAGATGTGCCAATTCCCCCCAGCACCAGGCAGCTGAGCCCCGGCCAGGGCTGACCACAGCTCCTGACAGGCAGAGGAGTGACTGAGAGTAACCCCTGACCCGGGGAGAGGTGATGAAGGCGCTCGGAGGCGGCTGCTGTGACGGAGGCGGCTGCTGTGACGTGCCCCGGCGCTCATTGGCCCCGCTCGGTGGTGTGTTCCTTTGTGCAGCTCACACACCCCTTCCCGGCCAGCTTCAACTGTCTGCTGCCCCCCAGACGAGGTCAAAGCCAGGGGTTTCTCCATCACAGACACCTCAAGGAAAAGTTTAGTCAGCGAGAAGTCTGTGGTGGTCAAGGAAATGGGGATCCCAGCTCAGAGCTTGGGACAGCGACGTCCACGAGGCTGGGGAAGAGGAAGAAGCAGCCAGCAGATGAGGTGGTGGAAGGAAACGCGCCAAAAAAGTGCTCGAAAGAAAGAGAACTGAAAGGAGAGAGGTGGTGGCCCTGAGGGAAGGCGTCCTCTCCCTTCTAAGGAACTGGAACAGCCACAAGATTTTGTGCTGGAGCCAGCTGGGCTTGGTCCCACGGATCAGCCCCTTCAGAGCCCGGCAATAAACCCTGACACACGGCGGGGTCACCTCGCAGGTGTTGAGGGTTGGGGTCAAGCAGCAGCCTTGAGACCACCCCAGCACCTGCAGCTCCTGGCTTTGCACGCAGGGAAACTGAGGCAGCGCCAGCAGCTCCGCAGCCACGGCGGCACCACCAGCCTGGGGCTGCTCAGCCCCGCAGAGCCAGAAAAACCTGGGTTTAAGAGGTTTAAAATCAGCCTGACTCCATCCAAATTGGGCTCAGCGGGCAGCCCTTGAGCCGCGTACAATAGCAGCGAGCTCCGGCTGCCCCGGCGCTGCTGAGGGGCCCAGCGCAAGCCAACAGCTCTGGCTAATTTTAACGGAGCAGAAGGAATGCGGCCACTTCAGTCCCACCCCCTGCCTCGAGATTAGGGCGAGCAGAACCATCCGTGGCTCTCCCACACAGCCCTGCCGCACGCCCCGCGCTAATCTCCGGACCCCAGACCCTGCTGCAGGCAGGGAGAAGCTATTTCAGGCCACGTGTGTGGAGCCCGCCTTCAACAACCGCCTGCTGCTGCCCAGAGCTATTCCAGGAAAGGCAGGAAGCAGAGGGTATAATCTGTGGGGGAAAGCACTGCGTCCCTCCAGCTCCACTCTCCCCCCCGAGCCCACCCTCTCTGGATTTCTGCGATCCCACAGACGCACCAGGTTATTTTAGCCACCCCGTCCCCACTCAGGCATTAATGCTCCACATCCCGTGCAGGAACAGGTGTTCAGGGATGTCCTAAACCTGCCCTGGGTGCTGGGAGCAGTTTGGGGGTTCACAAAGCCCATCCCATCTGCTCCTTCAGCCCAAGGAGGAGCACCCACGTGCAGGCACCCAGATCCGTGACAGCTGTTTCCCTGCCATGGGAGCACCCTCGTGACTGTCAGCCGGCACTTCCAGAGCCACTCACGGGCCACACACACACCCCCAGCCCTCGTCCCTGAGGTGCTGCCACCCTCCCAGGGCCCTGCAGCCACAGCAGGGACAAAGTCCAGCACGGTGGCAAGGACATTAAAGCTTGCAGGTGCAGTGACATTGAGGTCAGCCAGGTCCAGCTCGGGACCGGCCAGAGAATCTGGCACAAACTCGAGGCCACCCAGCTGTTGGTGGCACCTGGGGCTTTTTGGAGCTCTTGGCACCTCACCTGGGTGAGCCAGGGCGTCAGCACGTCCTGCCCTGCACGCCTCATGCCAGGGGATACCCAAAGCTGACTGGAAGAGCTGTGACACAACAGGAAGGGAATGCAGGCTGCCAGCAGCAGCTCTTACCAGGGCATCAGGCGGCCGAAACGGGTCCAGGAGGTTTTGCTGATGAAGAAACCCACCATGGGGTCTGTGATGGCGTCCCACACTCGTCCCACAAACAGGATGATGGAGGCATAGAAAGCGTCCACCTGCAGGAGGAGAAACTTGTGTCAGGATGTGCAAACCCCCAGCGCTCCCAGCTGCCCTTCCTGAGCCCCTCAGGACCACCCCAACCCCACCTACCGTGACCCCACAACCATCCGGGAGCAGCTCCCCGCTCTCTCCTCCTCGTTCAGAGGGATTTGAGGCTCCCGGTACCTCCGAGCGCTGCCCCACCACTCTCTTTCCACACGGAATTCCCACATCTCAGAGCTCCCCAAACCCAGCCCATGGGAACCCACAGCCTCTTCCTCCACGGTTTCCTTCCCTCCGTGTTTCACACCGACCCGGAACGCTGCGGCTCTGTAGGACGGGTCCCGTGCTCCCCAAAAACAGCCACCAGGACCCCGCTTTGTCCCGCGGGCACCCCAAACACGGAGCGGCCGCACGGTAACAACGCGCTCGGGACGGGCCCGGGGGACACCGCATCACCGGGGGTCCGGGGGGGTCGCGGCACCGCCAAGCCCCGAGAGCTCCATGCCCCGGGCAGAGCGGCCCCGGGAGCTCCGGGACCCCCGGGCAATCCCGCCCCCCAGCCCAGCTCAGCCCAGTCCCAAGGCGGCCGTACCTGCGCCACGTCCAGCAGGTAAATCTGGAGGAAGAAGCCGAGGGCGCAGCCCGTGATCTGGTACGGAGCCCCCCCGACGGCGTAGCACAGCTTGCTGCACACCGACAGCTTCTCTCGGCTCTCCTGCAACCGGGACCGGCGTTAGCGACCCCGGGAAGCGCCCCCCGCCCCGAGCCAGCCCGGTCCCCCCCTCCTCCGAGTGTTCCCGGTGCCCACCCTGCAGCGGTGCTGGCGGAGAGCGGGCGGCAGGAGCCCCCCGGCCCCGGCCGGCTCCGCGCCGCCGCCCCCGGCCATGCCGTGCGCGATGAATGAGCCGCGCCGCCGCCGCCCGCCCTTATACCGGCCGAGCCCGCCCCGGGAGGACCCGCCCCCAGCTGCCTCCTCCTCCTCCTCCTCCTCCTCCTCCTCCTGCTCCTGCTCCTGCTCCTGCTCCTGCTGTCCCGGCCCTCCCCTGCCTGCGGCTCCCTGGTTTCGTCGCCTCCCCTCTGTCCCACTTGACCTCATCCCTCCATTCTCCCGTTCTTCATCCCTCAGCCCCCCACTCCATCCCTTCCCTCCATCCCAGCCCTTCATCCCTTGTCGCCGCTGAAGATGAACAGGTCACACGGACACAGGTCGAGGTGTGGTGAAAGAAAGAGAAAGTTTCTTTTTCCTCCCAGGATTTATAGGCTTCTGACCACGGCCAGGGATGGGATGGTCAGGATAACACTTTCCCACTGCACTGGCCATGAGAGATGTCCATCACAAGACATGGAACAGAAAGAATGTCCACATATCTATGTTTACAGTTACTGTCCTGGGAAAGTCCTTAGAAAACCATGTCAGCAAGCTCAGAAGCTGAGTTTTCAGGGCGGTTTGGGTTGGAAGGGGCCTTGCAGCCCATCTCATGGCACCTCCCAGACAGGTTGCTCCAAGCCCCATCCTCCCTGGCCTTGAGCAGTTCCAGGAATGGAGCATCCACCTCCTCTCTGGGCAGCCTGTGCCAGTGCCCCACCGCCCTCGTGGTTAAAAACTTTCTTTACATCTCACCTAAACCTCCTCTCTTTCAGTTTAAACCATCACCCCTTGTCCTGTCACACAACAGGCCCTGCTGGAAAGGATGCAGGGGACACTTCCAGTGTCCCCCTCCCTGGATGGACACACAGACATCGATCCCAGCCCCTCTCCGCCGTGCCAGCCGCTGTTTGCCCACCAGTGAGCACACACAGCCCCGTGTCAGTGTCGTGTCACCCCAGTGACAGCCACCAGCTGCCCTTGGCTCAGGCCACCAGGGCTCAAAGATCACCCTGAGACGAGGCTGCAGAGCAGGGCTGGGCCAAGGGGGCCAGCGTGGCACCGGCGCCGTGCCCTGAGTGCCACTTGGAGCTGGGCATGGGGATGGGAGCAGGCAGGACAGGGCCTGGGATGCAGCAGAACCTGAGGGATGAGCAGGCTGGGTGGCCCAGCAGCTCCAGGCTCTCCCAGTTTTTGGGAGCACCGAGCTGGTGTCACCATTGACTCACAGTTTCTGGCCCCTCATACACCTGCAGTGGGTCCCCCTTGTCACAGGGATGTGTCACAGAGATGCCACCCCCTCGGGATGGGGGCCTGTGTGGGGCTTCAGGGCGTCCAAATCAGGGACACAAAATACCTCTAAAGAAGCGAGGAGTCAGGTGTGGATGAAGATCTGCCTCAGTTTCCCTTTTCACATGGAACCAAGGAGCAGAGGGGACTCCTGTGGTGGCACTTGGCCATGCTCTGGGGAGCAGACCCCCACTGGGTGTGACCCCAGCACCATTACCCTTCTCCCTTTGTCCTGGGAGCTCCTCAGCTCCCGGGAATGCTTTTGACATTCCTGTCCTTGAGCAAAGGCTCAGGAGCTGCCTCCTGGGCAAACACGGATTTAGGGGAACAAAGAGACAGCCTTTGAGACAGAGATTGTGCAGAAACACCCCAGATAGGTGAACCCAGCCTTGCATATGAAGAGGAGAAGTAGGCAGACCAGGATTTCCCTGGATTAGGAGGATTTTCTCCCCCAGATCTGCTATTGCACAATTTCCGGTGGGGGATTTGAGCCTTTCCTCCCGAGCAGATGCTCTGGGGGATCCTCCCGGTGATAAAGGACCCGCCAAGGGCTGATCCCAGCGGGGATGTCGGCGCAGCAGCTCCTGCCAAGCCTGGGACCTCCAGGGACCCGCAGGTGGCTGGGCTGGGCTGGGCCACTCACAGGGCCACCGTTGTCACCAGGACCGCTCCAAGCACCCCTCTGACAGTGACACCGCACCGGGGGCCTCCCCATCCCTCAGCTGGGGACACCAAAGGGGCCTTTTTGGGGATGGCACCCAAATGCTGGCCCTGAGGACATGGAAGGAGGGGGGTGCACGATGCCATCCCGCCTGCCACCCACACCTCCCGCTGTCACATCCGGCACAGCCTGGAGCAGGATCTGAGCAAGTGTGAGAGCACCCGAAACCAGACCGCCCTGCCAGGCTGGGCCAGCCCGGACAGGAGGGATGGGCTTGGGGACAAACAGCAGCGAGGTGATCCCGGAGCTTTTGGGGGGACCGCAGAACATCCTGAGCGTGTGGATGGCACTGCCTGACACCGCAGAGCTTCTCCAGGGCTCAGGGCACCTCCTGCTGTCGGGCAGGGTGTGACAGCGACAAAATGAGGGGAGGGATGGAGGGAGTGAGGAGGCAGCAGGGCTGGAAGCAGTGGTGCATTTTCCTCTCCTTTTCCCTGCACTCTCAGAGTGGGTGGCTGCACGCCCAGGGAGCTGGGGCTGCTGTGACCCCGGGGCTGTGGGCACTGTTCCCCTCCCTTCAGGCTGGGCAGCGTTCAGTGGTGATGCTGCAGACCAAAGGGGCTCGGGATGGCATTTTTTTGCAAACCTCCAGCCAACAGCTTCTCGGGGACAAAAGGGACTCACTGCGTGGCTGCTGCCCTGTGCTGCCCACCCCTGTCCTGTGTGGGACCCTGGGGACCGTGTCACAAGGCAGAGGGGGACGAGATGGAGCCAGGATGTGCTGGCACAGCCTCTGCTCCCTCCCTGAGCATCCAAAGCTCGCACGGGGACGGCAGAGCGGCTCCAGGGCTGCTGCTGCAGTGGGATGGGGACACCAAGAGGCAGAACCACACCCAGGACACCCCCGCGACACCTGTCAGGCTCCGGGGGTGGCTGCCCACTGCCGGGAAAGCCCTCTGGGGTCTGGAGCTTCAAAGCCCAGCCCTGCTGGAAGTGGGGATCCAAAGGCCACAGACACGCAGAGCTGCCCTTGCATCATGTGCGGAGCAGTGCCAGCCACCAGGGCAGCTCCCGTGGGACTGTGCCAGCGCTGGGGACACGCAGTGGCGCTGCCTGGGGACCTGTGCCAGCACCGTGCAGCTGCGGGGCACGGTGAGGGCTGTCCTGTCCCGTGGGTGGCCCCTCTGCCGCTGTCACCGCAGCCTCCGGAGCTGTCACCCTCGCACGGCGTTAGCAGCGAGAGGCTCTCGGGTGCTGCTCGCCAGGGAGGAAAGGGCTGCGCTGCCCCTCCAGCCCCCTCCAGCACCTTCAGAGCACCCGGAGCCCCTCGGAGCCGGGACAGGCTCCTGCCTCGCCCTGGGAAGAGCTGGCGGTGTCCCAGAGGCCGGCGGGGAGGAAGGGGAGAAGGAAGGAAGGAAGGAAGGGAGGATGGAGACGTGGCCGGGCGCTATAGGCTGGGGCAGGCTGCGCTCCCGTGCCTGCGGAGGTGCCGGGGTCACAGCAGGCGGGGCCGGGACAGTGCCAGCCGTGTCCCCATGGCCACCAGCGCTTGTCACTGCACAAACCTCTGTGGCAGCTCTGCCCTCAGTGCAGGCCGATCTGTGGCTTCACCCACGCTTCCCAGAGAGGGAAAGGGAAAGGTGGGAGGACTCCGGCTGGTGACAGCCCGGCCACACGCCCGGGGCTCCCAGCGTGGCTGGGGACCGGGGCCGAAGCACAAAGGGAGCATCAACCCGGGCTCCACCGCGATTCCCGGATCCCGCAGCTCTTGTCCCGGCCCCACGGGCGTTGCGGGCAGGATTGGGATGCTCAGGGATGCTCTGGAAGGGTCAGGAGGACATTTAGGTCGCTGTGGCCATGGAGGGAAGCCACAGCCCCGGGCCGGCACCCTCGCAAAGCTTTGCAGGGTCCGCCGAGCCCCGAGCCAGCAAGGGAAGGGTCGGAGCCACCCGGGGACACACCCGGACACACCGGGGGACGTCACCTGCTTGGGGACAGCCGCCAGCCCAGCGCCCGCTCCCAGCCCCGCTGCTCTGCCTGCTCAGTGCCTTCAGATGGAGCAGTGGGGAAACTGAGGCAATGGGGAAACTGAGGCACGGAGTGATGGGCGGCGCTGTCCCCCCAGGCGGGGGGTGCCCGGTGCGGTGTCACCCGCGTGTCCCCGTCCCCGCCACCCCTCGCACGGTGCTCCCGGGCCCAGCAGGTGGCGCCCGGCGCCCGCCGGTGGCGGCGGAGGGGGACGGGGACCGGGGGGGACCGGGGGGATCCGTGATGGACCGGACTGGGCTGGACTGGGCTTGTCTGAGCTGGGCTGGACTGGGCAGTGCTGGGCTACACCGGTCTGACTGCACTGGACTTTACTGGGCTGTGCTGGTCCATGAAGGGCATTGCAGTACTGGGCTGGACTGGGCTGGACTGGGCTGGACTGGGCTGGACTGGGCTGAACTGGGACAGCTTCCTCCCTCCAGGGCCGGTGCTCCCAGTCCCCCCCAACTCCCGGTGCTGCCGGCTGGGGCAAATCCCGTGGCCGCATCCACGGCGGGTGAAGAAAGGAGGGTGCTGGGGTGAAGTGGGTTCACACACACGCTGTGATGGGAATCTGTCGGTTCCTGGTGGACTTTGTACCTGCGTGTGTGTGTGTGTGTGTGTGTGTAACAACTCAGTGCAGGAGGTGAAAGCCCCACTGTGTTTTCACAACATTTATTGCCCTTTCTAGAAGGAACTTGGCGTTGGAGAGATGCAGCATCATCAGTGTCCCCAAGGACACGCACAGCGTGTCCCTCCGGACCCCAAGGCTGGACGTGCCGGGTGCTGCATGGGCAGAATGCTGCTGGTGGGAGCTGTGTGCGTGTCCCAGGGCACCCCAGCTTCCCTCCAGCCTGTGGCTCCTGACATTCCCAGGGGCTCCCAGACCCTTCATGGCCCTTCCTCCGTGCACAGACCTCGTTCCTCATGGGCACTGTGTCCCCCAGCTCTGTTTTTCTCGTGTTCCCACAGCCCCTCCTTGCTTTAGCCAGCTTTTTGCTGGAGTTGGTGTCTGTCTTTCAGGAGGAAAATGTCCCCAGCTGGGTCTGTGGGGGCTTTGGGAAGGAGCGGGGATTCCTCCAGGTGGCATCCAGGGTGTCACCCTGAGCTGGACACAAACACTGAGTGACCCCAGTGCTGCCCGGTGCTGGAGCCACTTTCCTGCCTGTGGTGTCAGCGTCCTGTGTGAGCTGGGCAGCCCAACAGGAACTGGGGTGATGGCCAAGCAGGGGGGACAGAGGAGAAAGAGCACTCAAAAATCGTCCCCGGCAGCAGGTGATGCCTCCTTGTGACTTGTCCCCTCTTCTCCAGTTAGCTTTGCCCTGGTCCCCAGGCTGGTGGCACAGCTGCGTGTCGCTCCTTAGCGCTTGCCCCGGGGGATCCCCCAAACCCTGCCCCTCCCGCCGGGCCAAGGACGGCGCTGGGAGCCCCCGGGACGCTCCTGGACACAGCGAGAAGCCCCAAGCCCGGCGCACGGCGTGGCTGCAGGTCCAGAACCCCGGGAGCGACACCGGGGACCACCGGGGACCCCCCTCACCGTGTCCCCTCGGGGGGCGTGGCATTGGTAATGACCACGCCCATTATGCAAATCCTCGCGCGGCGATTGGCGGAGGCGCGGCCGGGCTCCGCGGCCGGGCTATAAGAGCGGGGGAACAATGCGCCCGCGGTCCCGGCTCGGGGGCTGGCGCCGGGGTGGGGGTCCCCCCTCATCCCTGGGGCTGCCCCTCTCCTGAGCGCCCGTTCTTCTCTCGGCCGCTCCTTTCCCCGTGCCGAGATGGAGTTGGACTCGTACCAGCACTACTTCTACGATCACGACGCCCAGGAGGATTTCCACCGCTCCACGGCGCCCAGCGAGGACATCTGGAAGAAGTTCGAGCTGGTCCCCACGCCCCCGTTGTCCCCGATGGGCACCCCCGGAGAGAAGGGGTGCTGCTCGGGGGCGGAGGAGCGCCCGGGATGGCTCTCCCGGTACTGCCTCGCCGGGGAAGAGCCGGAATATCTCATAGGGACGGGGCAGATCTTCGGGAACCTGAGCGCTTTCATCCTCAAGGATTGCATGTGGAGCGGTTTTTCAGCGCGGGAGAGACTGGAGAAGGCGATGACAGAGAAACTTTCCACGGGCACGCAGAGAGCCACCCCGCACAAACCATCCTTCGCGCAGGATTTTGGGTTCAGCAGCTCCGTCAGCGAGTGCGTGGATCCCGCTGCCGTCTTCCTTTGCCCGCTGGCCGAGAGCAAGATCCCCGCATCCTCGGGATCTGAGGGCCAGAGCGATTCCGGTAAGGGATGGAGCCGCTCCTCCGCCGAGCTGCCCGGTGCCCCCGGCCTTGCTGGAGCCACGCGTGTCCGCACATGTGTGTGCAGGGAGTCTCCCAGCCGGGCTGCGCCTTTGTTGAGGCTCCCAGCGAGCCCCGGTCCCGGCCCCACGAACAAAGCGGGCTCGGCTGTTCCCCTTTCCGGCTGGGTTTCTGTTCAGGAAACCCCTGTCCCTCTCGGGAGGGTGCGTGGGGCTCCCTCCGGCCCCTTTCCCTCGTCCCGGCCCCACGGAAACCTCGTGGGAAGGTTGAAGGGCAAGTTTGCAGCTCACCCTGCAAAGTTTGGGGGTTTGAGCGTTGCGCTCCGCGCTCTGCCAGCGGCTCGTAAATTCGGCTGCTCCCCCTTCTTCCTCCCACGGTCCACCCGGGACGGGCTTCCCTCGGGATAAAAGGCAAAATATGTCCCGGGGGCAGCAGGTTTGGGAGCTGCGGCGTGTCCCCGCAGGCGGTGGCTCGGTCGGACGGGCAGGAACAGCCGCCCCGGCTGCGGCGTGTCCCAGCCCAGCCCCGGGGCACGTCTGCCTGTCCCGCGTGGGGTGTGTGGGTGTGTGTGTGGGTGTTTACAACACGGGGGGATCGGGCTGAGACGCGGATACCTCCGAAACCCACCCGCCAAGGGCATTGTGGTGCCGCTGCCCCTCATCTCTCCAATCTCACGCCAATTTTCGGCGCTTATTTGCAAACACCCTCCGGCTCTCCGCAACCCCCCCGCGACCCGTGGGGGCCCGTGCGATGTTTCCCTGGCTCCCGCGGAGGCCGGGCTGACTCGGCTGCCGTGGGAGCGCTGAGGCGGTGCCGTGACCCCGTTAATAAATCTGCCGGTGGCCGCCACCTGCGCCGGTGAGTCACGGCGCGGGGCTTAATGCCATTAGTAGCCCGGGGACTGTAAGCCAGGTCGCGGGCGTTAAGAGGCTTAACCCAAATATGCGCGGGCCTGGCGGGGGCCGCGGGGATGCCGGTGGGGTCCCGGGAGGGTCCCGGTGGGGTCCCGGGGGTCCCGGAGGGGTCCGGCCGCGCCACGTGGGCGCCGAACAAAAAGCAACAGATTGCAAACAATGAGAGGGGCCGCGCTGATGGACAGGAGCGCGGACCAATGGGATGGCAGAACAGCCGGCCTGCCCCGTGGGACAGCCAATGAGCGCCTCTGGGGGGCGGGGTTAGGCGGTGTGAGTTTTTATTAATGAGGTTGTGTGTGTGTACACGGGGCTGAGACCGCGCGGGTTGTGACACTGCTGAGTGTCCCCCAGCCCAGGAGCTCCACTGTCAGGGGGGTTTGGGCTCCCTGGGCTGAACCCCAAGGCCTGGAGGGTTTGGGGTATCGGCTGGGGCCACTATCAGGAGCTCACCACTGGCCCCCTCACCGGATAATGGTGGCCAGACCTCTGCCCACGATGCTGAGGGGGGTGGTTTGAGCATCTCAAGGGACCTTTAGCAATGGCTATATTTTCCCCCAAAGTCTAGGAAAAAAGTTGGAGGCCCATCCCCTGAAGTGAGAGCAGTGGTTGCGGATGTCCCCAGAGCAAGCTCCCTGCCACTGGGCTTTGCTGGGACGGGACAACTGCAGTGGCAACAGGCAGAGTGCTTTGGGGCCAATTATGCTTTATTTAGGTCTTTCTGTTTCTGGGCTTGAGATGCCTTTGAGGTTCAGAGTCTGCTCTGGGACCTCTTCACCTCTCCCTCCCTCCCTCCCTGCTCGGTGGGGGATTGTCCCCTCTGTCCCCGGGAAGCCGGGGCTGAATGGGCTTTATCACTTGTGAAAAGTAACAAGTCACCGAGGTGGGAAGCTGCAGCCGAGGGAGACAAAGGCTAGTTCTGCCCTTATATCCCTCATTTACAATTCCAATGGGCCATGAAAGCTCCCGACCGGGATGAACTTTGGAACTAGGCTGTCCCAGCATCCTGCTCCTCCAGTTCCCCCCCACCTCGCAGGAGGGCTCGGCTGTTTCTTTCCCGATGATCCTTTATGATGAACACACGTTGCTCCTGGTGCTGAAGTGAGGTGGAAGTAAAGCCTCCCAGTCCAATTCTGGGGGACCAGGCGCATGAAAACAGGGAGGGAATTCCACTCCTTCCCACGTGATGGTATTGGAAGGGCACTTAAATCACTCAGTCCCTTCTGGAGGTCGCAGAAGAGGTCGCAGAGTTCGCAGTGCAGGGGCAAACTTCAGTGGGGAGGTTTTCCAGGGAGCTGTGGGGCACCCATAGAAAGGTGGTGAAGAGCACTGGGCATTCCCAGCTGATGGGGGTTTGTTCTTTCTTTGCCATGTGAGCAGAAGGTGAAGAGATCGACGTGGTGACGGTGGACAAGAGACAATCGCTCGGCCTGAGGAAGCCGGTCACCATCACGCTGCGTGCCGACCCCCTGGACCCCTGCATGAAACGCTTCCACATCTCCGTCCACCAGCAGCAGCACAACTACGCCGCCCGCTCGCCGCCGGACTCCTGTCCCCCTCCCGAGTCACCCCAGCAGGACCAGGAGGAGGATGAGCCACCCAGCGCTGTGGAGCCAGCCCCTGCCGTGAGCCTGCCTGAGCCTGGCTTGCCAAAACCCAGCAGCAGCCCCGGCTCGGACAGCGAGGACGTGGCCAAGAGGAAAAACCACAACTACCTGGAGCGCAAGCGGCGCAACGACCTGCGCTCGCGCTTCCTGGCCCTGCGGGACCAGGTACCTGGGCTTGCCAGCTGCCCCAAGACCCCCAAAGTGGTGATCCTGAGCAAATCCTCGGAGTACCTGCAGTCCCTCATCAGCGCCGAGAGGAGGATGGCAGCCGAGAAGCGGCAGCTGCAGCTGCGCCAGACCCAGCTGCTCAAACGGATTGCTCACCTTAAGGGGCACTAGCAGCCGGTGTGCCCCCCACTCTGGTCCCCACAACCCCCCAGCTCCTTCTCAATTTGCACAATTTTGAATTTTTTGGTTGCTTGTTGAACCGTTGGCCCCGGGGGCTGGAGCACGTGGCAGTGGCTGCGGGAACGGGTCCAGAGCAGAGACCCATCCCCAGCATCACCTACCTGGGGTCGGCTTCCTGGCGCTGGGTATTCCAAAATTCCCCTTGTCCCTGCTGTGAAGCTTCCTCAGTGACTGCTCCAGGTCAAGAGCTCGAATTTCTTCCCCCTCCCCACCACCCCTCTCTGCCATTTGCCACTGACAGCATTTCTGGGAGCTACGCCTGGGCATCCACCTCACCTTAAAAATCCCAAGCAACCACGTCTGCCTTGGCTCCTGGAAGCAGGCAGACACAGAGCCCAGCACGGGGCTGTCCTCTGGAGGGATCCCACGGAGATGGTGACGGCAGGATGTGTCTCACAGCACCCCCTGGGCAATCCCCTTGCTCGGCTGGACCGTACCTCACTTCCTTGTCACTTCATGCAGTAGCTGGTCCTGGATTTTATCTTCTAGAAACTGCTGCTGTAACTGCGAGTCTTATACTGGAGGCTGTGTTTTTATACTGTATTTTTGTACCACTTTTTGAGAAGTATTGGTAAAGAGTTTGCTTTTTTATATATATATAAATATATAAAAACTTTTTTTTTTTTTTAAGGGGGATTTCCTGCTGTGGGGGAGGGCTCAGTCCTGCTGCACTTTAGGGAGATCAGGAAGGGGCTGGTTCCTGCTGGACCCTCGAGCTGAGTCCTCGCAGAGTCCATTCACCCCCTTGCAGCTCTCCAAACCACCCATTTGCAATAACAGGGAATTTTATCCCTTTCCCATCCTTGTGAGCATCCTTGTGACCCTTTTTTCCCCCACCTTTGTGTGTTCTTCTTCACCAGCAGCCACTTAAAATCCCCAGCAAAGGTTGGGCTGCGCTGCCTTCCCTGTCTGTGCCCTCCTGCTGCCCGGCCTGTGGGGGGATGTGGGTGGCAGAGTCCCCTGTCCCCTCCCAGGGGTGCTGGCAGGGGTGGTCCTGCAGGATGGCACCCTGGGGTCCCTGCTGACCTGCTGAGAACTGTTAGAGTTAACACTGGTTGGATTTAGCACTTTCTTCATTACCTCATACTTCATAAATAAATAAGTTTGCAACAGTCTGGGTTGTTTTTTTCCGTGCAGTTGGCTGTGGGTTTCCATGGGGGGGCTGCTCTGGCCCCTGGGTTTTGGGGTACCCTGGTCATGAATAGAAATTAATCTATTTTGCACCAGGGTTCGGCTGCACCAAGACTGAGCTCTTTGTCCTGGCTTTCTCCCAGCGCTCCAAGAAGTGGTGGTGGTGCTGCGGCCAGGGAAATGAATCACCTGGATTATTTTTCCTCCTTTTAAGTGGTTTTATTGGCAAGGAAGGGCAGGCTGGGCTCGGAGAAGGCTTTGATGTAACCATAAACCCCCCTAATGGGGTTTGGGGCAGGGGGTGTGGGGCCATGGCTGTCACACAGGTCAGGGGCTGGGGCTGGGGCTGGAGTAACCCTATAGGGAGGGGGGGAATGCAATCCACCCGCTTCCAGGGGCACCAGAGAGCTCCATATCCCAGATCTGCCAAGTGGATGAAATTATATATACATGTGTTCTCCCTGCTGCCCCCAAACCTGACGCCTTTGGGTTTCCTTTGTCCTGGCAGCAAAAGCCTCGCTCTAAATGCAGGAGGGACGTGGGATTATGTTACTGCTGAGGAGTCAGGAGCGAGGAGCTGCTGCTGCTGGAGCATCGATCACCTGGGGGAAACCAGCCTTAAATAGCAAGGATGGCACACAGAAGCCCTTAAACACCCATCCCTTTGGTTCCAGCAGCGTTTCACACTCTTGTGTTGCATCACACGGTGTCACAGCCTTTCAGAGCTGCATTAAAAGGTGCTCTCATGACCCACAGCTTAACCAGGGAGCGGGCTGACCTAAATCTGACACCTCGCCCATGCGCAGGAAACAAAGCCCAGCTGTACCAGCCCCTCAAACGGTTCTTTTTGTGGTGTTTTTGTGACACTCACAGTCTCTGTTGTCTTTTCTCAGCTCAAGGTGACCCTCCCGAGAAGGTTATTTTGTTTTTTGTGCTGAAGGAAGTTTAGAACATTAATCATCTTCCTTGGAAGTGATGAGCAGATCCACGGACTGAGCTGAGACGGGAGATGTCCCCAAAGCCCAGATCAAACTGAAGAACTGCGTTGCAGTTTGTAAACACCTTTGAGTTCTCCTGCCTAAAGCCCGTGTCCATATGTATCTACCTGAAACTTCCCTGGTTACTGGAGCACGTCTCCTCTCATGTTGTCACGGTCAGGATGAGGGAAGGAGACTGACAGTGCTATGAAGTGAACAAAATAAACACACAGGGCTTTCCTACTCGCTTGTTCAGCTCTGCAATTTATGAGTGTCAGCTGCAATCATCGCAAGCCGGCATTGCCAGGGCCTGAATTCGTTATTTTTTAATGCACACTGCCCTGCTAACACCCTGCTCTGTGCTGTACCCCCCAAACCACTTCTGCTTGCCCACCACATCTTCCCTCCCGTCCCTGCGCTGGCCCGGGGGTGTCGTGGGCTCGATGCCGCCTTCACGCCTGGGCTGGCAAATTTTTAGGACAGTTTCCCGAGGCAGTGATAATCCCTTCCCTGCCAAGGGGGGCTGGCTGCCCACACCCCCCTGGCCCGCAGCCTCCCTCTCCCTGTTGCCATGGCGAGGGATGTGTGTTGCCAGGGAGAGCAGCACCGTGGAGGTGCCATGGCAACAGCCTCTCCTTTTCCCTCCCCTCTGTTGCCACGGAGACAGCGGCCCGCTCCCCATCTCCTGTTGCCGTGGCGATGGGAAGGACGAGCCTCAGTGGAAGCTGCGGTCGCCATGGCAACAGCCTCCTCTCCGTTGCTAAGGCAGCAGCCCCCTCGCATCATCCCACTCTGCCCCGTTGCTATGGCAACAGCCCCACGCCTCACCGCTTTGCCCCGTTGCTATGGCAACAGCATCCTTGCCACTCGGTCCTGAGAAAGGCACCACGGGGCAGAGCCCCACGTGTGGACAAGGGCGTGAGGGGCTTGGAGGGGTAACGGGGGACCCGAAAAGGGGTCGTGGGAGCAGGGACGGGTTTGGGTACCCGGGACCCGGGGAGAGGAGCGGGCTGGGTGCGGGGACCCGCGGCAAGGATGGGGACACAGAGGCACGGAGGGGGCTGGGGAGGGGAGCCCCGGCGGGCACGGGCACACGGAGCTCGGGGCCCGGCCCCGTCCTCCCCGCGGGCGGCCCCGGCCCCGGTCCCGGCCCGCCCCCGTCCCGCCCGCCCGTCCCCGTCCCCGGCCGGGCCATGGCGGCGGCGGCCGCGCTGTGCCTGGGCCGGGCCCCGCGGCCGCCCAGGCCGCTCGTGGTGATCCTGGGAGCCACCGGCACCGGGAAATCGGCGCTGGCGCTGCAGCTCGGGCTGCGCCTCGGCGGGGAGATCGTCAGCGCCGACTCCATGCAGGTACGGCCGGCGCCGGGCACCGCGGAGGCCGCGGCCGGGCCTGGGCCGGGGAGGAGCCGCGCCCGGAGCCCCGGCGGGTCCTGGGCCTGGGTGTTGGGAGGCGGCTCGGCTTCCAACGGGGGCGGCCTGGGCTGCACCGGGAGGGGTCTGAGCTCTACCGGGGGTGTCCGGCTTGTACCGAGGCCTCCCGGGCTGTACCGGGGGGGTCCGGCCTGTACCGGGGCCTCCCGGGCTGTACCGGGTCCGGCCTGGGCTGCACCGCGGAAAGTCCGAGCTGGGCCCGGTCGGGGCCTGGAGAAGCTCAGCCCCGGAGGCTCCGGGCAGGTTCCCTCCGGTTTACCCCGGTGTCCGGGTGCCTGTAGGGGAGAGCGCTGGAGAGGGATGGATCCTGCCCGCTCAATGCGCTGCCGGTGTCCCTGTCCTGTCCCCGGTGCTCCTGTCCCTGCATCCCTGTCCTGTCCCTGTGCTCCCGTCCCTGTATCCCTGTCCTGTCCCCAGTGCTCCTGTCCCTGCATCCCTGTCCTGTCCCTGCATCCCTGTCCTGTCCCTGGTGCTCCTGTCCCTGCATCCCTGTCCTGTCCCTGGTGCTCCTGTCCCTGTATCCCTGTCCTGTCCCTGGTGCTCCTGTCCCTGTATCCCTGTCCTGTCCCTGCATCCCTGTCCTGTCCCCAGTGCTCCTGTCCCTGCATCCCTGTCCAGTCCCTGTATCCCTGTCCTGTCCCTGGTGCTCCTGTCCCTGTATCCCTGTCCAGTCCCTGTATCCCTGTCCAGTCCCTGTATCCCTGTCCTGTCCCCGGTGCTCCTGACCCTGTATCCCTGTCCTGTCCCTGGTGCTCCTGTCCCTGTATCCCTGTCCTGTCCCTGTAAGCCTGTCCTGTCCCCGGTGCTCCTGTCCCTGTATCCCTGTCCAGTCCCTGTATCCCTGTCCTGTCCCCAGTGCTCCTGTCCCTGTATCCTTGTCCTGTCCCCGGTACTCCTGTCCCTGTATCCCTGTCCTGTCCCTGGTGCTCCCGTCCCTGCATCCCTGTCCTGTCCCTGTATCCCTGTCCTGTCCCTGTATCCCTGGTCTGTCCCTGGTGCTCCTGTCCCTGTATCCCTGTCCTGTCCCTGCATCCCTGTCCTGTCCCTGTATCCCTGTCCTGTCCCCGGTGCTCCTGTCCCTGCATCCCTGTCCTGTCCCTGCATCCCTGTCCTGTCCCTGTATCCCTGGTCTGTTCCTGGTGCTCCCGTCCCTGTATCCCTGTCCTGTCCCTGCTGCCCCTGTCCCAGCTCTGGTGTCCCTGTCCCGGTGTCCCCGTCCTGTCCCTGTCCCGGTGTCCCCGTCCTGTCCCTGTCCTGGTGTCCCCGTCCTGTCCCCATGGGCAGTTCGGTCCATGTGAGCAGCTCCTCTGTGTCCCCTCCCTGCCCTGTGGGCTCTGAACACGGCAGCACAACCAAAACTGCCGAGTTTGTTTGAAGCGTTTGTTTAAGTCTCCCATCCCAAATAAATTCACCTTGTCGAATGAAACCAGAGCGAAGGTGTTTTAATTTTAACCCACCAGAAGCTACACGGAGCTGCAAAGGGTTATGTAAAGGGATGGAGCAGCTGGAGTAGCTTGGTACACCAGGCTGGTGTCCTCTGGTCTCAGCAAAGGGACACCAAGAGATCTGGGGAAGAATATTAAAAATTATCCTTTCTACTGGCCAGTGTTTGTGGTCTCATCTCTCACTGCAGGCAGCAGTATGGAATATATCAGTGGTGTGGTTGGGATAAGTCAACAATGAGGAGCAAAAACTCTTTTTTTTTGATCTTAATTTTGCTCAGCTACAAGAGCTTTATCACAGGATGAACATTTCAGCCACCACAAGAATAACAATTTCGTTGTTGTTTAGCAAAATATTTTCCTTACTGATCTGTGCTTTCACTGTTCACTTCCTGTAGTGCCTGAACTTTCCATCAAGTTTAATGTTAAATGTATTTATTATTCTATAAAAAGGTGTTTTCTGCCAGCAACACCCTTTGTGCTGCTCAGAGATCAGCTCTCGCTGTCCTGTGCCCACCTCCCTGTTTTCTGGTCACTTTGTGTCCCAGTGAGCTAAATTCAAATTCTCAGTGCCCTGAATTTGGGGCAAGCAATCAGAAAGCAATTTTATGGAATGTTTCCCTTAAGCTCTTGGGGAAAGAGCAAGGTCTGAGCTGAACTGAAATCCTGAGAGGGGGCAAAACGTGAAGTGTGGGAGCTTTGGCCATCTTAAATATTGGGGAAGTGGCTGCTGACTGGAACGGTGCTGTGGCCATGAGGCTGCTGCTGCCTCCCGAGCTCTGCAGGAGTGTTTGGAGCCTCCTGGCACACTGTGGATCCCTGCTGGTGGACATTTTGGGGCTGAATCCCCTCTGAGGGATATTTTGGAGCTGAATCCCCTCTGAGGGATATTTTGGAGCTGAATCCCCTCTGAGGGATATTTTGGAGCTGGTGGATGTTTCGGAGCGTGCATTTTGTGCTCCGCTCCCTTCAGGCCCCACCATGGGAATGCACGCGGTGCGGGGAGGACCCTGCTGCAGGCGCCCGATGGCATCTGGGCTCCAGTGCCTCTTGTCCTGCTTTCCTTTTAATCTCATTCTAGCGTGACTGTGGAGCCAGGGCCGGGCAGCTCGGCTGCTTTATCCCGTAATGCAGCGTGCTGGCGAGGCGGGGGAGCCCCACCACGCTCCGCTGACCCCCGGTGCCCCCCAGCCGGGGCTGCTTTGTTCCCGTGGCGTGTCCCCCTGCCACGCAGGGCTGGCTCTGCCGTCCTCACGGGAGGCTCGCCGGGCTTTGGAAATCCCATTGCTCATTCGGGACTGACAGCTGCCAGCGAGCGTGTCGCCCTGTGTGCATTCATTGCTGGGCTCCGAGCAGCTCTGACAAATGCTGGCGGTGTTCTGGGCAGCTGCTGGAGCGGGAGCCAGGCTCGGGAAGGGGCTGGAGAGCCTTGGACCCACCTGTTCCCACACACAGGCACCCCTCTATCCATCTCTATCCATCTCTATCCATCTCTATCCATCTCCAGGGTGTTTTCGTCATGGCTCTGAGTCGCTCTGCTCAAATTACAGACTTAACTGCTGCCTGCTTGCAGCTCAGGAGCTCTGGTTAATCTGCTGGCCTCTTAATCTTTCTTTTTGTCCTTTCTGTTGCTGTTTGTCATCCTAGTGAGTTTTGTTGAGGAGTAAGTAATTCCTTGGAGAGCCGGGCAGGGTGAAGCCAGTCCTGTTTTCTTCATCCCTGGCAGTGAACATGCAGGGATCCCTGTGCCAGCTTGATGAGGGCCCCATCCACTCATGATCCCACTGTCCCTTCTGGATCCCGGTGTCCCTTCTGGATTTCTCCCCTGGGAGTGCTGGTGCAGTTGCTGTAGCACACATTTCCCAGTCAGTGTGTGGAGTCAGGACATCTCCAGAGCCTTTGCTGGCATTGTTCTCATGGCAGGGATCAGGGCAGGGAGTCAGTCATTCTCTCCTTGCACCCTTGCACGGTTTGGGTTCTCCACACCCCTCTCCAGCAGGGCCCCTGTGAAATCCTGATGTTTTCCTGGCCATAAATGGCCTGGATGTGCTTGGTGTCTGTCATTATCACCTTCTCCACTCCTTGCACTCAGGCTGAGGATGGTGCTTTCCCCCAGCGATGACAGAGTTTGGGATGATGCACAGAACTGGTGTCAGAGCAAAGATTTGGGAGAGCCTGGGCTGCAGATCCTGAAAACCGTGGGTGTTTGTGCGTCCTGCCTCAGTTTCCCCACCTTTTCCAAATGTTGCCTTCCAGCCCAGCACGGGGGCTCAGCACAGAGGTGGGAGGACGCCGTCAAGGCTAAGCATCTTTAGTGCTTGCTTGTGTTCCGTGTCTCGGAGCCCGGCTGCTCCAGTCTGCCACTAATCTGTTTTGGGGCCTTAGAAAGCAACAAAGGCTTATCTGAGCCGCTGGCTGAAAATAGAAATGAGTGTCAGGAGGACGTCTCGGTGCGAGGCCCTGCCGACAGCCAGCTGGTGGAAACCTTCTCCGGGCTCACTGCCTGTGTGTAAAAGGCTGTCTTTGTTTCCTCCCAGCCCACACACTGACACCGCATTCCTCCCCTTGTTGCCAGATATTGCGGGAGGCTCTGGGTGTTTAATCTCCAGGAGAACACGGGGATAGCAGCCTGTGTATCCTGGATGTGTCCGTGCAGGGCACTGGGAGCTGCTGGCTGACTCCGAGCTCTCTGTGCCTGCTCTCTGTGCTCGCTGTGATTTCAGTGGGAATTGGAGGAGCTGGAGGGTTGGAAATGGGGAGAGCAGGCACGGAGCCAAAGCTCACTGAATTCAAAGGCTTTCTGTGCCGGCTGGAGGCCCGTGTTGAATGGAGCTGCGGAGCCCAGGGATCAATAGGCTGCCTGCAGCCACGGGGCATGTTGGCAGAGCTGCCTGTGGGCCCGTCCTGCCTGCTCACCGTTCCCTGGGGCAGCTGCCTTTCTGCAGGCTTTGCTTGCCCTCCCTCTCCCCCTGGCTTCCTGCCCCCTGGGCCAGCCTTTTGGGATGGGAGCAGGAGCCAGCCCTGGCTCTCCCAGCTCCAAGTGCCAGAGTTAAGCAAGGTGGGAGCAGAGCTGGTTCAGCAGCTCTAGCAGCTCGCATGACTGCTCCAGGCAGAGCTCGGGCTTCCCTGCTCCACTAACCTGGCATCGTCCCTCGCTGCCTCTCCGTGCCTGCTGTCACCTCTGTGTCACCTTGTCCTCCTGTCTGGGACCAGGGGAGCAGTGGGTGGAGGCCGTGCTGCAGCCGGAGGTTTGGCAGCTTCTCAGAGGGGATTAAGGGGAAATTTATTTCTTGAAGTCTGGCTGGGTGGTTTCTGGGGGGAGGGATGGAGGAGGAAATGAGTACAGCCATTTCCAGTCCTTTTCCCCCTCATCCCGGTTTATCCCATGCTGGGAGACTTCTCTTAAGCAGGAAGGCTCTGAGAACTAAACACATCCTTCCAAAGCACCTCCTTTGCCACCTCCTGCTCAATCCTGGGCATGGCACAGAGCTGGGCTGGCCAGAGAGACTTTACATGCCCTACTGTGGGCTGCCAGCTCCCCGTGCTGAGGAGGGTTGTGTTTGCATGGGAAGCAGGGTAAGGACTGTCCTCCCTTCTCCTGCCTGGAATCTGCTCTCGCTGGGAAGGACTCTGCTGGTGGAACACCAAGCTGTGGCAGCTCCAGCCCTTGCAGCCCCTGGATGTGCGGGCTGGGCTGTGGCTGGTGCTTTACACAGCCTGGAGGGTGGATTTGCTGCATCTTGCTGGGATCCAGGTTGCCTTGGCTCTTTGGCTCTTTACCAGGAATGCTGCAGAGGAGTTGGTTTGGGTGGCTTTTCTCCCTGCTCCGCTCTCAGCTGAGGGCCAGCATCTCTCAGCAGTGCTCTCACAGGCTGTGTGTCCCCAGTTTGTGAATGAGGACGTGTGGGATGCTGCTGGTTGTGCTCACCGTTGTCTCCTGGTATCTCAGCCAGGACAGTGCCCCATTCCCCTGGCATCACTGACCTGCTGCCTTCTGTATCCGTGAGGCTCAGGGAGAGCAGGCAGCACATCACAGGCTTTTGAGCTGTGCATGAGCTGAGATTGTTTGTGTGTGTTTAGGAGGCTCCATGTGTGTTGCATCCACAGAGATCTCTGTGTGCTGCAGAAAGGAGTGATCCTTGTCCCCACATGAGACTCTGTGCTGTGCTGGAAACCTTTGGAGAGCAGCACACCTGAGCTTTTAGCTGCAGCAGCAGATGAGGAGGTGGCAGCTTGGGGGCCCTCGTTTCAGAGCTCTCTGCTGGGCTGGTGACACTGCCCAGCCTCTGACTGCACTGTCCAAGAGCTCAATCAGCCCTCCCACCCCTAATTACAGGGTTGTATCAAACCAGGAAAGCAGTCACGAGCGGTTGGACTCAACGGTTCATCTCCCTTGGGCAGGACAAACACCAGGGAGAGGCAGCCTGGCCCTGGCAGGAGCAGGTGCTGGCAGGATTCCTGCTGCCCTTCCCAAACGTGGCACGTGCCTCTGCTGTGCCCCTGCCTGTCCCCTGCCTGTCCCAGACACCAGCAGGGGCTGGGAGGGGTGGCTGGGACAGGGGGAAGCAGCAGTGATCAGTGGGTCACAGAGGTGAAGGACAGGCTCTTCTCTTCCCCAGGTGTACAAGGGCTTGGACATCATCACCAACAAGGTTTCCCTGCAGGAACAGCGACTCTGCAGACACCACATGATCAGCTTTGTGGATCCCCTTGTCTCCAACTACACTGTGGTGGATTTCAGGGACAAAGCTGTGCCTCTGATATCCTCTCATGCTGCAGCCTGCCTGGCCGAGCAGGAATGGGCTTCCCCCCTCCATGGCCAGAGGGATCAATGATTGGGCTCTCCACATCCCAACTGACTCTGTTTTTTCTGCTGGTGAGAGGGGCTTGGGGCTTCTTTTACCCAGTGACCCTCAGCACAGCCCAGGGAAGGTCTGTGCTGAGTGTTGCCCTCAGGTGTCCCTGAGTTTTGGTGGTGGCTGGCAGAGGTGACAGACAGTAATGAGAAATGAGGTACACCTCTGACCCTGTCCTACAGCCTTGCTGGTTCCCTGGGGCTGGGAGAGTGGGATCTGAGCCCCAGGCTGCTGCTCCCACAGCCTTCCCCCCCTGCTCTGCATCTGTGCTTACGCTCCTTGACTCTGGCACATTGAAGATATCTTTGCCCGGGACAAGATCCCCATTGTTGTGGGTGGAACCAACTACTACATCGAGTCCCTGCTCTGGAAGGTCCTTATCAACACCAAGGTACCGTGGGGGGCTGTGAATCCCTTCAGGAAAGGATGAATCCCACGTTTAGGGCAGACTTCCTGCACGGTGCTGTCCCTGCTAGAGAGGGGCAAGGAGAGACCTAAAGCCCCTCCTTCACCCCATTGTTCTGGGGGATCTTGCTGCTTACACTGGCCTTGCACAGGGTTTGGTTCAGGGCTGTCCTGTGCCCCACAGGAGAAGCCCAGCAGTGCCCCCAGGCTGGAGAGTGACAGGAAAGTGGAGCTGGAGCAGCTGGACAGTGCTGAGCTCCATCGGCGCCTGAGGCAGGTGGACCCGGAGATGGCGGCCAAGCTGCACCCCCACGACAAGCGCAAGGTGGCCAGGTGAGCTTGGCATGCCAAGGCCAGGAGGTGCCAGGGCCCAGCACCCCTTCCTGAGGGAATTGTGTGCCTGGGAGCACGGCAGGATGAGCATTCCCACCCCAGGTGAATGCTCCTGGTGCCTGGGGACCTCGGAGTGCTGGTGCTGGGGGCTCCCTGGGATCTGAGCCCTTTGGCCACACAGCCCCAGCCTGAGCTGCCTCTGGGGTGCTGTGCTGTGCTCTGGGGCTGCTCCTGCTCAGTGCCCCAGCAGCAGCAGGTTTGTCTGGAGCTATTTAAAGAGCAAGCTGCCCTGCTGGCTGAGTAACATAGTTGAGCTCTGTGGGAACAGCAGGGCAGCAAGACCAGGCTTGCTGCTCGGTCCCAGCCGAGCCCTGGCCCCGGGGAGCAGAACACCGCCCACCCCATTCGCACGGTGCAGGGGGATGGAGGGTTGGGCACCAGCACAGCTCCTCCACCTCTCTCCTTCCCTGCCAGGGCTGGGCTGGGCTGGTGGTAAAGCTCCAGAGCAGCATCTCAGCGCTGGTCCCTTCCCTGCAGCCCTGCCTGGCTGGAAAGGGCAGGGCTGGAGCCAGATCCCTGTCCCCTGCAGGGCTTGTCCCGCTGCCAGGCAGGAGTGGGTGGCTGTGCTCTGGGCTCCTTGGGTGCCAGCACTGCACCCCCAGGACCTGGCTGTGCGTGGATGCCGGGCACGGGACGGGGCTGGAACCTGCCCTCCCCCCACATGAGAGGGTTGGATCTCGGCGAGTGTCTGCGGTTCCCTTTGCTGGAGCCCCCGGGGCTGCTGGGGGAATGGGAACGCTCATCCTCACCCAGCCTTTGAGCTCTGTGTGTCTCTGCTTCCAGGAGCCTCCAAGTGTTTGAAGAGACAGGGATCCCCCACAGTGAAATCTTGCACCAGCAGCAGGAGGAGGAAGGTGGGGGGCCCTTAGGTGGGCCCCTGAAATACCCACATTCCTGCATCTTGTGGCTCCATGCAGACCAGGCAGGTGAGAGCGGGCTCCTGGCTGGCTGAGGAAGGGCTGGCTCCCTGCTCCTGCCCCATCCTCCTCCCTGGAGAAGGCAACAACTCCTCTGGCATCAGTGGGTGTGACAGAACTCCCTGACCTGCTGGGCTCTGCCTTCCTCAGGTGGAGCAGCAGCCTGGCAGTGCTGACTCGAGTCCTGGCAGGCTGTGCAGGCCCTCAGGACACGGCTCCCCGCGGCTCAGCGTGTCCTGCTCTCCTCCTGCAGCTCTGGATGCACGGCTGGACAAGAGGGTGGATGACATGGTGGCTGCGGGGCTGCTGGAGGAGCTGAGGGACTTCCACCGCCGCTACAACCAAGAGAAGGTGGCAGAGAACCGGTGGGTGAGCAGCCAGATCCTCTCTGCTCCTCCCTCTGGAGGTCTCCCACTGTTCCACAGGAGATGGCTGTGACCCCTGCCTTTGGTTCTCCAGGCAGGATTACCAGCACGGCATCTTCCAGTCCATTGGCTTCAAGGAATTCCACGAGTACCTCATCAGTGAAGGGAATTGCTCACCCGAGACCAGTGCCCTGCTGCTGGAAAAAGGTGGGAGGAGCACCCTGTGTGCCCCCCAGAGCTCCAGGTGACACCACAAGATGGTCTAAACCAAGGTCACAGCCCCAGCTGCGCCTTTCTCT
The DNA here is from genome assembly GCF_030490865.1 of Poecile atricapillus. Classification (NCBI taxonomy): domain Eukaryota; kingdom Metazoa; phylum Chordata; class Aves; order Passeriformes; family Paridae; genus Poecile; species Poecile atricapillus. The sequence continues at coordinate 5,867,815 of NC_081272.1, read as the reverse complement.
CTGCATTTCCCACTTCTGCCAGCCCAGAGGGGCAGGGACTCCTTTCCCAGTGCTTGGAGATCATCTCTGAGCACACCCAGAACAACCCCACCCTCTCCTCAGAGCTCCTTGCGAGATGCACAGGGTACAGGGTGAGCTGGGATCTGGAGCAGGTGCACTTGGGTGATGGGAGCCCAGCTGGGGTGTGAGAGCAGGGCTGGAAAACAGGAATGACACAGAGCTCAGCATGCCAGCAGCACTGTGGTGACAAGGAATGTGTGCATCAGTCAGCAGGGATGCATCCTTTGGTGGTGTGTTATTCTGGAATGTCTGGACTGATGTTGGAGGGGAGCTGCTCTCTGCACAGGGGGGGAGCCCAGGCAAAGTCCATCTGTGCCAAGGAGGGTTCAGTGTGGAGGTGAAGACTGAAGGAACCACAGAAATGATAAAAGGCTTGAAAACAAGTCTGATGCAGAAGGAGCTTGTTGTGTCTGCTCAGGAGATGATTAGGAGGGATTTGATAAGCCTGGTACTAAATATTGAACAGTTGTAGAATGGTAAATCATCCTCTGCTGGGTGGGATGAGCAGTGCAGGGCTCCATTTGTGCAGAGAATTGGGCATTGTGAGAGCAGTGCAGCACTTGAACAGGTTGTCCTGCCTGCTAAAAGCTTCAGGGTGGAGGGTTTGCACCCTCTGTTTATTCAGGGATGTTTGGGGTACCTTGTCCAGCCTTTCCACGTTGCCACTGCTCCTCCACTGTGTCAGGGCTCAGCCTCTTCTCAGTGCAGGCACAGACCCCCAGAATGACAGTAAGAATAATTCTCATGGTGCCACCCAGAACAAACTTCTTTCTTGTGTGATTTCCCTCCCCTGGAGCCTACAGCCTCTTCTCACTGACCTTTGGGGTTTTTTTTTTCCTTTTGTTCCTCTGTTCCAAAGGGATCCAGGCCCTCAAGCAGGTGACAAAGAGATACGCCCGGAGGCAAAACAAATGGGTCCGGAACCGCTTCCTGAAACGTGAGTCCTCTGTTCCCAGCTCTCCTCATGCCCCACTCCAGCTCCAGAGGGGACACTGGTGCTTTGGGGCAGCCTGTGTCTGGGACTCTGCACCCAACCAGCCCCTCCAGGAGCCACCCAGTGTCCCCATCCACCCACCCAAGAGGTTCTGCCTCCCCCAGTTCCTTCCCGCTGGTTTGGGTTGCTCAGCGGATCTCCTGCCCCTCCTGAGGCGTGTCCTGCCCACAGCCTCTCATCTCTCACTCAAGAGCCAGCTGTACCCCTGTACCCCAAACCCTCCCAGCAGCAGAGGGATCAAATCCCAAGCAGAGGCTCAGCCCCGTGTCAGGCACCGCTGGATGATGATGATGATGATGATGATGGTCACAACATCCCTGCAGCTGAATGCTCCTGGGGGGCTCAGGGAGGGCGTCCCCACGCACCCACACATGCTCCTGGCTGGGAGAAAAGCCCATTTGACAGCTGCCCTCCAGATTAGGAGCAGGAGCCCCGTGGCCACGCTCTCTGCAGTGGCAGGGAGCCAGCAGGACTTCCCCATCCCAGCCCCAGCCTTGGAGCAGGGCCAGCAGCAGCAGCTGGGAGCCGGGCACTTGTTGAAAGGTGCTCAGTAGGGGCAAAACAACAATAAAATAAATAATAAAAAAAAGAAAAAAAAAGAAAAAAAAAGAAAAAAAAAGAAAAAAAAAGAAAAAAAAAGAAAAAAAAAGAAAAGGCAGGGAGAAACTCGAGTCAAAAAAAAAGATGGGCTTTGAAGGAGGCACAGGAGCTTTGCCAGAGCCATGTGCTGGGTGGCTCAGCTCACCTTTCTGGTGGCAGGTGTGCTTCAGATGGGCCTGTCAGGGGCTTGTTTGTGGGCACAGCAATAAAACCAGCACCTGCTGGGGGCTGGCACACGGAGCCTTTGATGGCTTTGTCCAGGCAGGGACAGCCATGTGGCCACGGAGGGCAGGTGAGCCATGGAGAGCAGCCAGGTCACCCAGGGAGCAGGTGCTCTCTGATGGCAGCTGTTTCACCCAGTCCAGGCTGCAGCAAGTGCCCTGTGCCCTGGCACTGCACCAGGAGACACCAAAGGGGTGGCTGTGAACCTGTCCCTTGTCATTAGTAAAGCATCTCCTGCCATGTCCTGCTGCCCCTGCGCAATCAGTTCCAGCTCTGAGTGGGAATCTGCGTGCTCAGATCCCTCATCCAGGCTCCATGTCTGCATTCCTTGTAAGCGTGGTGGGGTGGCTTTGTGCCTGGATCCAGCTCTTTCATCCTCCCAGCCTCCTGTGGACCAGGGCTGGGCTGAGTTGGTTGTTGTTGTGATGGGCTGTTGGCATGCTCAGATTCCAGAACACTCTCCCAAGGGCAGCCAGCTGTGAAGATGCTTCCCTGAGTCCTGAGGTGTTCCTGCTGCTTGCAGGAGGGAATTTTGGCTCTGCAGAGCCTGGTGCTGTCGGTTTCTGAATGCTGATAGGAAAAAGCAGATCCCTCTGCTCCCCCTGGGTGCTGGGGCTTTCTGGTGCTGAGCTGCCTCCTGTGTTTCTGTAGGTCCTGGGCCCAACGTGCCCCCAGTTTATGGCTTGGAGGTGTCTGATCTCCAGCGGTGGGAGGAGGATGTGCTGAAACCTGCCCTGGAGATTGTGGAGAGCTTCATCCAGGTACTGGGGAGTTGTGCTTCACACTGGCTGGCTTCTCTGTGGTCTCCAGGCCCCCTCAGCTGGCACACAGTCTCTCTCTGGAGCAGGGCTGGCTGTTCACATGCCCAGCCTTGGCATTTCTTTGCAGTAGCAGAAGTTTGTTGTCTCAGCTGAACATTTCCCCCAGTGCTGCACTTGGTAAAACTCCAGTGTCTGTCTTGCCAGCCTCTACGTTCCCATCCCAAACTCTATGGAAATGAGCACAGGCAAATGTTGATGGGGCTGATTTGAGGCATTGTTTGATCTGCAGGGCCGTGAGCCCCCGGCAGAGCCCCTGAGGATGGAGCGCGATGAGGAGGAGAACAAGCGGAGCCATCGCGCGTGTGAGCTCTGTGACAGACTCATCATCGGGGACAGGGAGTGGGCAGGTAGGGCCCAGACAGGCCCCAGGAGGGCTGTGGGGCTGTGGGGTGGTGCAGCAGCTCCCCTGTGGCCGGATGACCCCCAGCTCATGATCCTGGCATTGTTTGCAGCCGTTTGCTGTGCCACAGGAACCATCTGTCAGGATTCCCCCCTTCCCTGGGCTTCCCCCCCTTGGCCAGCACCCAGTAAACACAGAGAGCATCACACCAGGGATCTGTGTGAGCCTGTGTTTAGTCAGGGCTCCTGGTCCTTCACAACACTCTGGATGCTTTCTCAAAAAGCACAGAGCAAATCTCTCTCCTCTAAAATTCTGCTGTGTAAATGAAAGTTACTTAATGTTTTTAATAGTTTGGTGTTGCTCCAATATTTCCTATTTGTGTGTGGGTTTTTTTTTCCTTTTTAAACTATTCCTAGCTGTAATAGTAATAGGGATTTTCTATTTTCAATAGACTTACTTTAAAAGAGCTCAGCTGGAATCAGATTAAGTCAGTGAATTTATCTGTGCTGGGAGGCTCATGCTGAGAGCCAGAAACAAAAAGTCATGGAGAAACTGGCTGCAGAAATGAAACTGGTAAATCTCCATGTGTTTCCCAAATACAGGATGTGCAGGGTCATGGTTTAACCCCAGCATCTGAGCCCCCCACAGCCACTCACCCACTCTGTCTCTGGGAGACAGAATTGCAAGGGTGAAAGTGAGAAAATTTGTGGGTTGAGTTAGAGTTTAATACAGAACACAAAGTAAAACAAGGAATTAATTCACTGCTTGCCATGGTTGGCCAGATGCTCAGCCATCCTCAGGAAAACTGGGCTCTAACATGGCTTTGGGATGACAAACTCCATCATCCCCATGTCCCCCCCCTTTTCTTCCTCCTTCCCCCCAGGAAGTGTGAGCCGTATGTTCTGGGATATCCCTGGGGTGAGCTGGGGTCAGCTCTCCCAGCTGTGTCCCCTCCAGCCCCCTGTGCACCCCTCTGAGTTGCTCTGAGAAGCAGAAAAGGCCTTGACACAGTTCCAGAACTCTCAGCAATAACAAAACATCCCCGAGTTCTCAACCCTGTGCTCAGCACAAATCCAAACACAGCCCCAGACCAGCTACTGTGAGGGAAATCAACTCTGCCCCAGCCAAAACCAGCAGACGCAGACACAACCAAAGATAAATTTCCCAGGCTGTTGGGTTTGAGGAGTTGCTTATTCCTGACTGGGAGCTGGCTCTGAGTAGGAGGCTCCTTGCAATGAGATCAGTTAAGTGCAGTTGTTATTTTAGCCAGTCTCAGCTGTCTCAGGAGGTGCTTTGGAGGAGCTCTGGCTTGTCCAGAACTGAAATCTCTCAGGGTCCCTGTCATCCTTTAGGTCCAGCAATTTCTGTGATTAAGTGGGAGCTCCTCGAGGTCCCCCCAGATCCCACAGCTCCATGTCCTTGGGGATGTCATCCCAGATACCAATCGATGGTGACAATGCCTCCCTCAGCCAAGACCAGCTGTTATTCTCTGTGTCCAGCTGAACTGGGCTCACATCCCCAGATGGTGGGAGAAAAATGCTCCAAATCCTGGGTGCTACTTGTGCTTGCAGAATGGAAAAGGAACAGTGGTGGGAGCTGGGTGGATCTGCACTCTTGCTCTGTTTTCTTAGGTCAGGTGACAGAGAATTTTGGGAACTGCTTTCCCAGTGCCCTGCTGGCTCTGGGGGATTTTAAGATTGTATCTGATTTTACAATTTATGTGGACTTCAAGAGCACAACTCCCCAGACAGCAGCAGCAGCAGCAGCAATTGGCACTTCCTCAGCCACTGTAGCTTTGGTGTTGCTTGTGACAAATTGCAGGAGGTGAGACTTTATCTCAGGCTGAGGGTGACCCTCCAGCATTGTGATAAAGCAGCAGCTTTGCATGTGATTTCATCCTTTGGCAGAAAAAGGATGGCTGGAAAACACCTGAGGGCCTTGATTCAGCCAGCACATACCCTCATTTAATTAAGGCCCTGCTTGAAAAGTTAGTGCTTTAATTGCTGCTCTGATCTCTTGGAAATGGCAAAACCTCCCAGCCAAGATGGTCAGACCAAGCCTCCCCTGAGATAAAACCACTGATAAGGAGGTTTGGCTGTCCTTAAGGATGTGATTTCACCGAGAAATGCAGCTCCTGCTGCTCCAAGCCGAATCCCTGGGATTACCCCTCTGTTCCCATCTGACTCCTGCTGTGGTGCTTTCATGGCTGGGGCACTGCCCTGGAGTTATTCAGAAGTTTAATTCTGCTCCAGGCTTTTCCCTGGCTGCCCTGTGGGATGCACAAGATATTGCCAGTGCTGTGGTGCAGTCCTACAAATGATCCTGGCAGTTCTCCACCGGGAGCAGGGAATTGCACAACCTCACCTGCAGCCTGCAAAGTGCCACCTCTTGGGAAACACATCCCCTCTTCCCTGGAGAGGTTGGGAGCAGACTTTTTGGGAGTGACAGCCTGCAACCTTCTGCTTACACAGAATTTTTCCTTCTCTCAGTTCTTCCTGAGATGGTTTGGGAGCTTTATCCTCTTCTAAGCCCTGACAGTTTGGCCTGGAAGTGTCCCAGGCTTTGGGAGTTCACTTTTGGGGAATGAATTGTGCAGGAGGCTGGGAAGGGAGGCTGCTCTGCCCTGCGTGGGGGTTGGGCTGTTTCCTCCTCCAAATCCCACAGATTAAACTCTGTTTCCCTCTTCCTCCAGCTCACACACGGTCCAAATCCCACCTGCACCACCTGAAGAAGAGGAGGAAGCTGGAGGCGTCCGGAGGGACCGTGGGGGACAGTGGGGACGCAGAGACCTCGGACGAGGATGGCAGCCTGCCTTTGCCTTAGGCCTGGAAAAGGGAGCAGCTGTGCATCCACCTGCGTGGAGAGGAAGCTCCTTAGTCCTGGGCAGTCCTGAACCGAGGAGCTGAGTCATTTTTTATTTTTTTTTTTTTTGGGATGAGGCAGGCGTGTGATGGCAAAGGCTGCATGGGATCCTCTTCATGTGGCCTCACCCCGCTGTGTTCCCATGCTCCCCCAGCCCTGCCTGGAACGGGCTGTGCCCCGGGGCAAGGCTGCTGGGAGCATCCTCCCATGCAAAGTGTGAATTCCTGCCAGAGCTGCATCCTTGGAATGGCTGAGCTGCTGGGATGTGGTTGTGTGGATCTCAGAGACAGAAATACCCTGACTCCTCCAGCTTGGCCGGGAGTGCAGCTCCGGAGCCCAGCGAGCTCTGGCTGCCTTTATTGTGGAGAGGATTTTTTTTTTTTTTTGTTCTTTTATATGCAAATAAAGTTGCAGGATTATTGTGGCTTCCCCTCCCTGTTAACAAGCGCGGTTTCTTTGCTCTCTGATTCTACCTGGCCCCGGTTCCCTGCTCTGGGCACAGGGCAGGAGATCCAGGTCTGGCTCCTTCTCCCAGTCACCTTTTCCACAGCTCCTGAGGGAGCTGAGCAGATGTTCCCAGCGTGGTGGGGGCAGGGAGCCCTGTGCACACAGCAGGTGCAGGAGGAGCTGGCACCTGTTAAACAGGAACTTGGAAATGATCTCATCGAGTTTGCAACAGATGAGCCTGTCCTAGTTAAGGCAGAATTCCCAGGGGGTTACACTGTGGTTTGGCACAGGGAACCGGCCCTGAATTTGAATCTGAGCTACTGAGCAGCAAATTCCTGGTGCTGTGTCTGCCAGGCAGTTGGTGTCCCAGTGTTGTTCCTGGAGGATGTGAGTGCCATTTGTGCCTGGAATGCTGCTCTGGTGAAACCAGGACAGCCTTTCCAGGGCGTTTGGGATTCTCCTGGCAAATGCGAGCCTGGGAGGGTTTGAGGGTTGGTAGAGCACAAGTTTTTCCTTGTGCTGTGCCATGTGGCAAGAGCCAGGGCTCATCCTGCCAGGGAAGGGCTGCGTGGGTGGATTTCCAGCATGGGCTCTGGAGATTCCTGCTTTGGTGGGGATTAGATTAAACCTCCCATTTGTGTTCCTCAGCGTGGAATTATTCCTGTAGCACCCCGTGGGGCTCGGGCTGTGTGGGAGCTTGGACTGAAGGGAACATGCAGGGAAGAGCTGGGAATTTGGCACTGGGCAGAGCTGGGCACCATCTTTGGAATGCTGGGCACTGTGGTGCTGCTGGGTCTTTTCTCCAGCCCAGACTTGTTTGCCATCCATGCTGACTCAACCCATGGATGTGGGCTCAGCCCAGTGCTGGAGGACATGGCCAGGAGATCGTGGCATGGAATTGTGTTCTCCCAGCCTGCAGAGACAAAGTCTGAGCTGGGAATGAAGCCCCATGTGCTGAGCTGGTTTGTGACAGCTCTGAGATGTTGAGTCATCTCCCCAGGCCAGGCTGGCATGGCCAGGGCAGTGCTGGGAAGGAGGGCTGGGATTATCTGCTCCGGCTCCTGGGTGCAGTCAGATGTCCATACTGTTAGAGATGGATTAAATATCCTTAATCGGTTTAATATGAACTTTGTTATCCCCACAGATTCATGTTATTCCTCTTCCACGGTAGCCTGTTCTCTTCAGGAGCCTGCTGGGGATGGGCTGTGCTGGGCAGGGGCTCCCAGGCCTTTTCCCCCTTGGTTCCCAGGTGTTCCAGGTGAACAGGGTGTGCCACAACTCCTTGTCCACGCAGTGGAGTGGGAGGTGGAGGGAGGATCCTGCCAGCACCGTGCTCCAGGTGGGTTTTCTTCCTTGGAGGGGTGGGGGCTGCCATTGAGAACAGTTAATTTCAGTTAATTTAAGCAGAGCCAGGGAGCATCCCTGCCGTGGGTTGCTCTCTAAGGGAGGTCACTCTCCTCGCTGTGTTGTACCTCTGCTGTGTGAAGGTCTTCAGTGGGACTGAGCTCTGGGCAGGGTGACACCAGCTCCTGGTGCTGGCACCAGCTCCTGCTGCTCTGGGCCCTGCAGACGGGACAAACAATGCAGGAATCGCTCGCCAGTCCCAGCCGGGGCTCGCTGAGAAAGTTGTTGTGGTCTCAGGTTTCAGGCTGCTGTCAGTGCCGGGAGGTTTGGGGATGGGGAATGGCACTTCACTCCATCTGCCCTCCGCTAATCCCCAGACAAACGCGGCTCTTCCATCTGTGCAGCCGGAGCCGCCGAGCCCATCACACCAGCCACTTAATCTAAATGGCTTTGGCCAAAGATAAGGTCATTAATTACACTGGGATTAGAAAACAGTCCAGCCCCGGCGTGGCGTGGCTCGCCATCCATTAAAGTCCTCGGCACCCTGGTCTGGCTGAGCACGGAGATCCTGAGCTGGAGGAGCTGCGTGTTCCTGCTTTGGGCAGTGCCCTCGCTTTGGCATTTTGTCACGCTGCTGCTGTGCTCCTGTCCCAGGCTGCTGGCAGGGCTGGGTGCCAGGAGGAGCAGAGGCAGATCCAGGGGTCCCCCTGGCACCGTGGGAGCCCAAATCCTCGTGTCCAGCAGTGAGAGGGGCACGGGCAGCAGCTCCTCACCTGCATCCCACTGAGCGCTGCCTCCCGCAGCCCCTGCCAGGGCTCCTCACCCCGCTGCCCCTGACTGGGCCACTGTCCCCAGAACTCAGCTCAGATGTGCCTGTGAGGATCAAGGAGTTGTACATCCCTTTTGGTTCCCTTTTCTTGCCCGGTTTTGGCTCTGAAATGCTCCGACAGGAAATGGTTCCTCCACGCGGCGCTGCCCTTTGCCGGGGTGGCATGTGCCACCTCCTCTGCCCTGCAAAGTGCCGTGCTGGGGACAGTCAGAGCTGGGATGTGGCACCAGTTTGGCCTCACAAGCAAGGGGCACCACAGGGGGGATGTTATGGGCTCTGTGCCAGGGCCCAAGCAGCCCTGGGACACCGGGACACAGCTGCCACCTCTCCCAGCACCGGTGACCAGCTGGTGTCTGTGCCCGTGCTCACGGGTGGCTTTAAAGCTGTCCCTTGACTCCTGTTGGAGGGTCCCGGCTGGTGACGCTGTCCTGGCTCTTCCCAGCCCGGTTCCCACACTGCGGGGACGCTCCTGGGACGGGCCAGGGACCATCTGGGGGACGGTGTCACCTGGGGACATCAGCTCCCGCAGACACGCGGCAGCTGCAGCCACCGCCCTGAGCCGTGTCCCGGCCTCATCCTCAGCTCCCAGGTGGGACCCTCGTGCTGGGGGGATTTCAGGAGGCCCTCGGGTCCATTTGGGCTCAGCAGGGCTGGGTGGCACCGCTGCCACCACGGGCCGGTGGGTCAAAGGGACTTAGGGGGAAACTGAGGCACGGCTGGGGCGCGGAGCGGCTCGGGAGCAGGGCAGGATTTTGGGGAGCCCGCGGCCCATCCGATGCCTTGGCAGCATTTCGGGTGGCTGTGGCAAAGCCAAATGTTGCAAGAGCCTAAAAATAAAAGGAGCTGTTGGCCGGGATTGTGCAAGAGCGCGTCCCGGTCCCGCCCCGCGCGGGAGTTCGGTGGATTTGGCGGCAGAGGCGGCCGGGCACGGCAGGATCCTGGCACGAGGCTCAGGAAATGCCAAAATCCAAAGGGCTGGGGGCTGTCCCCCCTCCCTGTCCCCCCTCCCTGTCCCCCCTCCCTGTCCCCCCTCCCTGTCCCCTCCGTGCAGCCCCGTGTGCGGGGAGGGGGGGTCTATGTGGGTTTGGGGATGTGGGGACCGAGCTGGGCTGCGGGTGGGTGCGATGGGTGTCCCCATGGTGGCACCCTGAGGAATTCCAGAGGGGTCCAGAGCTCGGGAAGCCGTGGGGACGCTGCCCATGTGCCCCCCAGCACGCACAAGGGGCAGTGGGGAAACTGAGGCAGAGCCTGCCGGGGTCGCCTTGCAGGAGTCTGCGGGTGTGCGGTGTCACCCGTGGGGTGTCCCTTGTCCCCCCCCCCGGCCCTGCAGGGCAGAGGGGGCTCGGCGGTGCCGGTGGCTGCCGTGTGCCAGGCGGGAGAGGTGGCGGCAAGGACGGGGCTGGCAGGACACCAAACCTCAGGGGACTTGGCCTTGTGCCACCGGAGCGGTCCTGGGGTGTCCCCTGGGGGGTGACACAGCCCCAGCCAAGGCTCCTGCCCTGCGGGGGTCTCCCCCAGCTCGGGGGGGCTGCGCTGCGGGGCCGAGGGGGCGCAGGGCTGGCTTGGCACGGGCGGGGCCAGCGGGGCTGCGATGTCGCGGTGTCACAGGGCCACCTGCCGGCAGAGCCCCACGGCCACCAGAGCATCCCAGTGCTCCCAGTCTGCAGCCGCACTGGGGAGGGAGGGACACAGGGTGGGCTGGCCCCAGCACGGTCACTGTGGGAGGTGGCATTTGTCCCACACGGTGTCGCGGTCCCTGGGCCGGTGCGGGAGGGGACGCAGCAGAGACGGCCCCGCTCTGGCCACGGACGGATTAAATGTCATTTTATTTCACACCCCCCCAAAAAAATGTAGAAAAGAAGAGGTGAGTGTGGATTTAATTGCTCATATTAAAAATCTACCAGGTGAGACTGAGCCGTTTCCTCCAGAGTCAGTGCAGATCCACAGGGATACTTCTTCCTTCTCCTCCTCATCCTCTCCCTCCTCCTCCTCCTCCTCTTGGGGACCAGGATGGGGACAGGGGGCACCACCTGCCCCCTCCCCACGGTGGGCACCCTGCTGCCAGCCCCACCAGCGCTTCCCTTGCCGGGCTCTCTCCTGCCCGGCCCCGGCCCCCCCGGCGCGGTGTCCCCACGGTGCCACCCGCACCTCGTGTCCCCACGGTGCCACCCGCACCTCGTGTCCCCACGGTGCCACCCGCACCTCGTGTCCAGGAGCGGGTGCTGATTTGGGGGTGGGAAGGTGGGGGCAGGAGCCCGTGGCGGGGGAGGGCGGCCCGGGGCCGTTTCCATTTTAGTATTTCTGTGTTTTCCTCGTTGTCCCTTTTCCCTCTGTACAAAATGAGCTGTATGGTCATGGGCGTCGGTGACACGGTGACGTGCGGCTCCGGTGGCCGCCCCGCTCTCACTGCAGCAGGGCCCGGATCTGTTTGGACGTGGTGTCATCGTTGAGGTGCCGAGTGGTGTACCTGGACGGGGAGGGGACACGGCTCACAGCCCCCCGAGCTGCTCTGCTGTCACCCCACAGCGCTGCCGGGGGGACACCACAGCCCCGCTGTGTCCCCAAGCCCCCGTCTCACCTCAGAGCGTTCAGCAGCCCCTCGGTGCTGGTTGAGGGTTGGTCTTTCAAGACTTTAATGCAGCCTTTCATCTGATGGGGGCAGAGAGAGGGGCTGGGAGACCCCCGAGGGACCAACGGGGGCTCCCCCTTCCTCCCCATCCTCCTCCTCAGTGCTCAAGTCAGGGATCACAGCTACTGGGGTGGAGTGGCACGGCTGGGACCCCACAGCTGTGACCCCAAGACAACTCACATCAATCTTGGAGGTCTTGGCGAAGGCCCCCACGGGGTGGACGTGGTCGTAGAGGATGATGACGCCGACCATCACCCTCATGCAGAAGAGCAGGGTCTCGGTGTTGGTGAAGCGGCTCCGGTACTCCCTGTGCCAGGACAGCGGCTGCCTGAGCCTGGGCAGGGTGGCAGAGGGACCCCAGGACCGAGATGTCCCCCCAGAACCCCCAGGAGAGGATTCTAGGTACTCACGGGGTCTCCAGCATCACCCTGCACACACAGGCCATGGTGCTCAGGCAGTCGGTGGTGTCCTCGATCGGGAGGGTCTTGTTCTGAAACCCAACTGCTGTTTCCACCCCCAGCCCGATGTCTGGTGGCTGGAGGGGGTTTCTGCCCACCCTGAGGGTCCCCCCAGCCTCCCTCACCTCTGAAACGAACTTGGTGGTGGCATTGCTGAGTGTTTTCAGCATGGGGGTGGCCTCGGCGTAGAAGAGGGACATCCTGTTGGCCATCTCGTTGTTCACCTCGCTCTCTGCATCCAGCTGGGGGGGTTTGATGTGGCTCACCGGGGTGGCTGAGCCCCCCCCAAACCATTCCCAGCCCTGTGAACCCCTGGGGGAGGCCACCCCGGGTCGGGGGAACAGCAGAGTCACCTGCAGGTTGTTGATGCGATTCCGGCTGATGGTCCGTCTGTAGTAGCTGAAGTCGTTCTGGATGGCGGGGTTGGTCATCTGAGGGGGGGACAGCAGGGTCAGGGGTCCCAGGGGACTCTGCCGGCTTTGTCCCGGGGTGGGGACCCCCCCTCGCTGCCACCCTGCATGGGGAGGCACCTTGAGCTCGTCGAAGCTGAGGGTGAAGTGCAGGATCTCGGCGAACTGCTTGGCCAGGGCTTGCTCCCGCTCCAGGTGCTGGGTCGGGGCGTACGGGGGGCTGGTGAGGGCCTCCAGCAGGCTCCGCAGGGCGTTCTCTGGGGACAGAGCACTCCCGGTCCCCCTCTGCACCTCCACACCCCCCCTCTCCCCGAGGGGAAACTGAGGCACGGCTCAGCATCCCGGGCTGAGCACAGGCACCGCGGCCAGGACTCCCGCAGCCTCCGGGGAGGGATGCGGGATGCACGGCGGGGATGCGGGGGAGCTCAGGCGCTCACCCAGCCGCAGGGAGAACTCGTAGAAGCGTTTCAGCTTGGCGACCAGGGGACACACGGCGCTCCAGGCGCGCTCCTGCAGCCGCAGGTCCCCGGGGTTTTGGATGGCCTGGGAGGGGAGAGCGCCAGCGCTTGCCCCAAGCCGAGCTGGGGGTGCGGGCAGGGGGAGCCGGGGCTGCACCCACCTCTCGGATCTCCTGCCCGGCGCCCGTGTAGGACTGCAGCTCGGCCAGGACGGTCTGTGCCTCCTCCAGCACGGCGTTCACCTGGTTCCACACCGCAGTCTCGGCCTCCGTCGGCTGCGCATCTGCAGGGCAGCGCCCCGGGGAGAGAAACCCGGAGGGCTCTGAGCGGGGCCCGGGGCGGCGAGAGCCAGAGCGGGGTGCCAGCACCCCCTGCCACGGCTCCCCCGCCGGCCCGCAGCCCTTCCTGGCGGGATTCTCCCCCTGATCCGTTCTCCTTGCCCGAGCTCAAGTCAAGCCGTGGAGTGGGGGGCAGGTGGGGGTGAGTCCTGGCTGCCCTGTGACCGCGGTCCTGCTCACCACGAGGGGTCCCCGAGCAGCCCCCTCGGCCCCGAGAGGCTGCCAAGTGCCCCGGGGGAGAGGTGCGGAGCGACAGCCCCCGGCCACGGGTCTGGCCCCCCTCCCCGGGGACACCCCCGGATGGCAAAGGCTGGGGGAGGACGTCTGGGATGGGCGCGATGCGATGGGCGACGGGGACAAAGAACTCAAAATGGTGTGGATGTGGAACTCAGGAGAAGTACGAAACAAAAACGGAAAATAAAAATCCCATCTCACTTTCAAAGTCAAGGAAAAAATTAGGGCCTTGGTCAAGTTCGTTATAAGTCAACACTTTTAGAAGGTTCCCCATGTGAAACCTGCAAGAGAAGAAACAAGAGGAAAAAAGCATGATGGTGAGGTGGAGCCCGGGGAAGAGGTGCTGGGCTGCGGGCAGCGGCGGTGGCCGGAGCCCCGTCCTCCCCCCGCTGCTCCCCGGGGGCTCGGGGGGCTCCGGGGGTGACCCCGCGGCTGCTCCCGGCCCCGGGTGCAGCCTCTTCCCCCCCGATGGTGATGAGCGCTGGCGGATGGGGTGATGGAGAGGGAGGAGCGAAGGGAGGAGAAGCCGCCGGGAAGTCCCCGAAATCCTTGGAGTCTTGGCTACAGCCAAACCCTTACCCTAGCGCAGAGCCAGCCCCGAAATGAGGGGTCCTGGGGAGCCCCCAGAACCTGTGCCAGGGGGATGTGGAGGGGGCTGGAGGCAGGAAAAGTTCGTGCTGCCTCAAAGGAGCCAGGAGGAGCAGGAAGGTCCCTCGCCGTGGGAGTGGGGGGCTGTGTGACCCCAGCTCGGGTATTTTGGGGGGTGCCGGAGTCAGAGGTGTCCCCGCTGGGGATGGAACTGGGACCAGGGCTGGGGCGAGCAGATGTCACTGCGCTCCTTCCGCTCCTGCTCTGAGCTGTGCCCTGGGAGGAACAGCGGGAGGGGGAGCCAGGGAAGCCCTGGGGCTGTGCCCGGCCTGGCATCCTGCCACAGTGGCCAGCGGCTCCTGTCCCCCCTCCGTGTCCAGCCTGGGGGGCCGAGAGCTGTCCCTTCCTGTGCCCAGATCCATGGGAAGCTGAGGCAGGTCCCTGCTCCCCGTCACTCGGTGCAGGCTGCGGCCGCCGCACTGACCTTCCCAGCGGTGCAGGTGGCACGGATCATTCGTTCCCTCCTCCTTCCCCAGCCTGCAGGCTGTCCCTGTCCTGCCGGTGTCACGGGACACGCCACACGGCCACCAGTGCCATCAGCTAACAGCACTGGGTGCGTGCCCGAGGTGGTGCCGGGCCGGGTCCTGCTGCATCCTGCATCCCACCACTCAGCCAGGACGGCTGCCCCACTCTCGGAGGGATGGGGCATCTCTCACCCTGCCCCATTTTGGAGACGTTTTCAGGGCCCCAAGGCCCCTGGGGACACGGGGCTGCTCGGGGACACTGTGCCTGTCCCCATCCTCTGGACAGCAGCCGCGGTGGCAGCCCTGGCGCCCTCCCCATACCCACCCTGCTCATGGGACTTACTTTCAAAATCCAGGAAAAAATGAGGACAGTTTTCTAAATCTTTGCCCAATACCTTTATCAGGTTGCCCATGGCCAGCAGACCTGAGCGAGAGAAACAGAACAGAGTGGAACAGCACCGGTGCCACCGGCCGGACACCCCGGCACCCCCGAGGGCCACCACCACGGCACCTCCCTGTGCCCACCCCGGTCCCTCCTGGCCGGGCATGGAATGTGACAGCTCTCCCAGCACTTCTGCCGGTTCCAGAGGTGGGAAGGGAAGAGGGGTGAGAGTCTGGGAGCTTTGTGCTCCTGGAGCACCCCTGGCCATGCTGCCACCCCTGAGACACCCCAGTTCCACACCCCTGGCATCCCCAAGGGACGGGGGACTGCCCCAGGTGACCCCCACGGTGTCACGCCATTCCTCTGGGTTATGGGGCTGGCCATCCCCCGTGGACAGGAGAAGACCCCAAGTGGGAATTGTGCCCCACAGACCCAGTTTGGGGGTCTGGTGCCCGTGCCAGAGCATCCCACCCACCCCACGGCCATGCCCTCGGGTCCTTACCTCAGTGCCAGGTGTGGCAGTGGTGGCTACGGCAGGAGCAGGGGCTGTGCCACCCGCCTGGGTCACTTCATGGGCCGGCGGGGACCTGTGGGCAGGAGGGCAGGAGGGTCAGGGCACCCCAGTGGGCACCTCCCTGCCCTGGGGACCCATGGGTGGGTGAGCAGGTGGGGAAGCACGGTGGTCTGGATCTCCCCTCCATCTCATGCTGCCACCAGCCTTCACCTCATTTACCTCGATCATTTTTTATTGCCACCGGGAGCTCACCAGGCATCGGGCTGAGCATCCCCGTCCCTCTTCACCCCTTGTGGGACCTGCCAGCAGCTCAGGGATAACCCCAGAGCGGAGCCATCTGTCCCCATCTCTCCTTGGAGAGGCCAGGATCCCCAGGGATGACTTTCCCAGCTCCGGTGCTTGGGTTTGCTCTTTCCTGAGCGCTGTGTGAGGATCCCTTTATGCCGCCGATGAGCCACAACCCAAATCCTGCAGGCAGCGGGATGCTCCCCCTGTTCCCTGCATCCCACCTTTCCTACAGGGATCTGGGGGGGTCGGGATTGGCCCCCCGGTGTCAGCAGGCTCCGGGAAGCAGCCACGGGACTCAGCGGGTTGTAATTAAGCGCTCGGGTTTAATTAATGAGGCTGGGGAAGGGGAGAGCTGGAGCAGCAGGGGGAGGGATGGGGTGGCTTCGTGCCTGGAATGGGGCTGTGCCCCCCAGCCCAGCTCTCCCCACTCAGCCCAGACCCTTGGCATCAACAGTGATGGCTCTGCCTTCCTCCTCTTCCTCCTCTTCCTCCTCCCAGGCCCAGGAAGTGGTGGCTTCACACGCCTGAAATGCAGCTGGGTTTTGGGGTAACTGGGGTACACCCGGAGCTGCTCTGGCACAGTGACCCTGGGATTCACCCTGATGAGTACTGGGGTGTTTTGAAAAGCTGCTGGGGGGTCCCTGGAGCGGGAGATTGGCACCTGCTGTGCTCTGGCACTGGCACACAGCTCGTGCCACCGCTGTCCTTGACGGGCAGCTTGGGGCCGGGATTTGTCACCGCTGAACTCTGCCTGTGCCAGGGAAGGGGCACGGATGGGTCCCCGGTGTGGGGACACCCCGGGGTGACTCCAGAGCCGTGGGGCAGGGTGCCAGGTGATGGTTTGGGGATTGCTGCAGCCCCTTGCGCTGGGGGGTGGCTCCGCTTGGGGTTCAGCCCCAGTTTTGTGCCATTTCCTTGGTCCCTGGTGCTTAAACCCCGCGGTGGCACTTGGCCCGGGGGGCCACGGCACATCCCTCCCGGGGGGGCTGTGGGAGAGGGCGAGGGGCTCCCCCCAGTGCTGGCTGCCCACTGCTGAACTGGGGGAACTGCGCGCCCCAAATCCTCTGGGAGAGACACCCCCAAGCCGGCAGCGCTCCCGGAGGAACGTGCTGCCACAGGAGGGCTGGGAACAGCAGGCTCCCTGTCCCCAGCCACACCCGCGGTAGCCCCGGGTTCCGTCCCTCCCTGCGGTGGCCTCGTTGCAACCCAGCCCCGCTCCAGAACCTGCCCCTCTTCCATCCCCGCAGCCTCTCCCTGCTCCCCATCCCGCCCCACGGGGACCCACGGCGGGTGTCACCTCCACGGGGACAACCCAGCCCATGGGGTGAACCCCCACCGCTGCTCCAGGCAGGACCAAATCCTGCACCCAGGAGCATCCTTCCCCCGGGCCGGTCACACCGGAGGGGCAGCGATCCCCCCCGGTTCAGGCCACCCCGTGTCACCGTTTTGGGGCTGTGCCCCTCTGCTGCCGGCGCAGCATCGCCGTGGGCACCGCAGCCTGGTGCAGCGCCGCAGCTCCGGCCGGGGGCTGCCTGCCCCGTCCCCTTGACCTGGCCCCGCTCCCCGCAGCCCCCCGCCCGCCCGGTGCCCCCCGGTGCCCCCCGGTGCCGCTGCCCCCGCCCATGGCCGCGCCGGCACCGCCGCAGCCGCCGCAGGGTCGGGCGAGCGGTGCCTGGAGGATTTTCCACGGTGGGGGAAAGAGCCAAACTACCACACCCGGGAATCGGGGTGCCGGGACCAGATCCCACCCCGGGATCGGCCGGGGCACCCCCAGCCCTGAGCAGGGTGGAGCTGGGGCGGGGTGACCCCCCACCCCCACCCCGCTTTGGGGAGCTCCGTGGCCGGAGGGATGCGTGAGCCCTCCGTGGGGCTGAGCCCCCTCCGAGTGGGGCCGGGGGGTGCGGGGGTCTCTCCGGTGCCTGCCTGCGGCTGCGGCTGCGGCTGAGCTGCCGGATTTACCGCAGGGCTGCCGGGAGCCGAGCCGCAGCACCCCGCAGCACCCACCCGTGCGCCCGCACCCACCCGGGGCCACCGCGGGGCTGCAGCAGCCCCAGGTGGGGCGAACCCACCCCTCCATCGCCCACCCCACCCGCACCCACCCCGGCACCCACCCCGGCACCCCCATTCCTGGCCAGCCCCGCGGCGCAGAGCGGTGCCCTGCGAGGGGCGGCCGGCGGGGTCCCTGCGGGACACGGGCAGCCCCTCGCCCTGCTGGCAGGCCTGGTGGCAGCCGTGTACCCGTGGCCGTGGTGGCACTCACCGTGGCGCTGGGAGCCCGCGGGGCGGGCAGGCGGTGCCGGCGGCCGGGAGGCTGCGGATGCTGCCGAGCGCGGGGTGTCGGGGACGAGCCGCCCGCCGTGTGCGTGAGCCGCCCTGCGCCAGCTGCCGAATGCACCACAAAGACCACCATAGCCCCCCGGCCCCCCCCACGCCACTGGTGACGGTGACGTCTCAAGTGTGAGGGAGACGGGGATGTTTAACCCCCTGCGTGCCGGCCGGCGAAGCTCTGCGGCCTGGCCGGGAGAGGGGTCCGCCTGCTGCTCCCCGGGTTTAGGGGATATCCAGAGGGTTCCCCCCATCAGAGCCAGCTCCCAGAAGGGGGAGGGAAAACATAAATATTCCTTGGTCCTGCCCCAGCCCATGGGGGGCACCGCTTTCCCCGCTCCCCTCTCCGGGGAGGGGGGCGAGCACCGAGCCCAGCTGGTGCCACCGCAGCGAGGACAGAGCAGACCCACCCGCCCGGACCCCTGTTCTGGGCAGGCAGCGCCCTCTGCGCCTCATCAGCTCCCCCAGGACGGGGGCAGAAGGGGTTTGGGTGGTGTGAACCGGCACAGAGCTGCTCCCGCAGGGGTGATGGAGGAGGAACGCCAAAATTGGGCTATTTCTGCTTTTCTACCCTGACTCCCCCCCTTTCCAGGCCAGCACCGGGCATGACAGTGGGGACATCAAGAGGGACCCCCAATGTTAGGGTCACCCCAGGCCCAGCTTGGTGCCCAGAGCTGTCCCTCAGGGACACGGGCGGGGTGACAACGGCACATCCCTCCTTTCCGGGGGTTTTGTGCTGGGGGGGTCACACGGGGGCTGGCTGAGCCACCGATGATGCCCCGAGCACCGGCGGTGTCACAGCTGGGTGACCCCGGCAGCGCACCGGGACAAGAGCTGTCGGGATTCTGGGATGAGCAGCCGTGACTCCTGCTCCCCACAGCCCCCCGCAGTTTGTGGGGGACTGAGCCGGCTGCAGCTGGAGGCAGAGGGGGCTGAGGGGTCGCCCCCATCGGGCACAGCCCCCCGGGCCGTGCTGGTGCAGCCCGCAGCCGCTGGGGGAAGCTGCAGCCCTTTGCATTCCTTGGAGCCGCTGGATAGGGAGGATTTTCGGGATCAGCTCCGCGCCCCGGGGGTGGGTGTTGGGGGGATTGCAGGGGTGGGGAGGGGAAAGCTGTGGCGGAGCCAGCGCTGCCTGCATGGCCGTGTCCCCCCCCAAGACCCAGGGCCGATGTCCCGTTCAAAGCTGGGCTCATGCAGGTTTTGGAGCTGCCCCAGTCTGGGTGCTCCAGTGGGTGCTCTGCCCTCCACGACCCCCAGGCATCCCCCCAGCACCGCGACTCGGGGGGTCAGAGCCCCCAAAAGGACCACGCAGTCACCCTGATCCTGATCCCAAGGGCATCCCTGTCACCTGGCACTCCCCTGCCTCTTCCAGCCGCCCCACGCCCCCCCGGCACCCCCTTCCCGTGAGCTGAGCTGGGCCGGGCTCAGCCCGTGCCGCTTCAATTAAGCTCTCATTAATTTTTCAGTCCCCCTGAGCACCCCGGGCACGGGCGCTTTGCAGAGCTGCTAATTGGTGTCTTCTCTACTCCACATCCGAGAACCGCCAGAGGAGCCGGGGGGGCTCATCCCCCTCCCCAGCTCTCGGGGACGCTCACGGAGAGGCTTTGGGGCCACACCGAGCCCAGCAGAGGCCGTGGAGGTGACCCAAAATCCGTGGGGCAGAACCGCTCCAGGCGGGGTCCTGGCACGTCCAGGGGGGTCCCAGGTCTCCTGCCCCCAGGGTGGGGAGAAGATGAAGCCCCTCAGCATCCCTGCTGCAAATATTTGTGTTTTTCTGTAACTCAGCCCTGCTCACCTCCAGCTGGGGCAGTTTTTGTTCCTCTGCAGCAAGGGTGTGAGCACCTGAGGGCAGGTGCTGAGCGCCCCACGGCACCCCACAGCCCCACTGGGGATGGGAACTGGGATGGGATGGGAACTGGGATGGGATGGGATGGGATGGGAACTGGGATGGGATGGGATGGGATGGGAACTGGGAACTGGGATGGGATGGGATGGGATGGGATGGGATGGGATGGGATGGGATGGGAACTGGGATGGGATGGGATGGGATGGGAACTGGGAACTGGGATGGGATGGGATGGGATGGGATGGGATGGGATGGGATGGGATGGGATGGGATGGGATGGGATGGGATGGGGAGCAGCCCCGGCTGGCCGGAGACTTCATCCAGCCCCAGATACAGAGGGGCAGCTGCGGACGGGCCCAGGTGGCACCGGGACCGCAGCAGGATGCCAAGGTCACCGGGAAAAGCTCCCGGCGATCTCCATGGAAACATTTCACATTTGGTTCTGGAGATCAAAGTGCTTTTCTTGTCCCTCTCTCCTCTGCCAAGCGATGAGCCAGCGGTGTGTCCCAGTGTCCCCAGCGCAGGCAGAGAGGGGCCAGCATTCCCGGGATCCCAGTGCCAGCATCCCTCAGCATCCCGCTCCCATTTCCCCTCCCAGCATCCCAGTACCCCCCGGGATCCCACTGCCAGCATCCCCCCGCATCCCGGTCCCTGCATCCCGCTCCCATTTCCCCTCCCAGCATCCCAGTACCCCCCAGGATCCCACCTCGACCCCCACCCCGCGGCCCCTCCCGCTTGATTGACAGCGCTCCCAGCCAATGGACGAGCGTCGCGGCCGGGGGGGCGGGGGGCCCGCGGCTACAAGAGGGGCGGGAGCGGCGGGGGCTGAGCCGGCGGCTGGACCGCGGCCCCTCCGGTACCGGCAGCGGCTCCGCGCCCCGCCCGGCCCCGCCGAGCCTCCACCTGCCCGCGCCGCACCACAGGTAAGGGCCGTCGGGGCTGGAGCCGGGGCCGGGAGCCGCATCCCCGGTGCGGAGCTGCCGTCGGGGCAGGTGCCGGGAGATGCTCCCGGGAGCCGCTTCCAGCGAGTGTCGGGGCCGGAGGGCCGGAGCTGTCCCGTGGTGAGGGTGGGCAGAGCATCCCCGTGCCCCCGGGCATCCCCCGAGCGCCATCCCCGCTCCCTGGGGCTCCGCTGCTGGATCCTGGGGTGCTCCGTGCTGCCCTGGGGGGGACACACACAGTGACGCCCCTCTGTCCTCTTTTGGGACCAGCGGCCGCTGATCCATTGGAGCTTTGGGGCGAGCGTGTGGTGGCTCTCCAAGGTGCTGCTCCCTGCCCTGGCACGGCTGGGTGCTGCTTGGAAAAGGGAATCGAGGGCTGTGGACCACGGGATGCTGCTCGGGAGTCCCGGGCACTTCGAGCTGTGGTGAGGGGCTGCATCCTCCTGCCAGGCCGTGGGAGATGTGGGAGGACTCGGACCACGGCAGGTCTGGCACAGTTTATAATCGATGCCAGCGATTCAGAACCAGACCGTGGTGCTGGGGAAGCTCGTGGAGCCGGGCTGGGGTCGCTGGGGAAGCCTGGTGCTCCGTGGGTGTCCGGACATTCCCTCGGCTCTGGCTGCCGAGGGCTGCTGGGTTCGGCGCTGCCGCGGCAGACGGTGGCAGATGCTGGTGGGATGATGGGGCAGGAAGGAGCTGCCTGTGGGATTCACCAGGAGCGGGGCTGGCCGGGAGCACGAGGAACCCCACATCGCCCATCCCATGGTCCCCCCGTGCGCCCCAAGCCCCAGAACATCACATCCCCGAGAGGAGACGGCGCTCGGTTGGGCTCCGGGTGAACTTCCCCTCAACTTCTTGGAGAGAGAAGCTCCAGGAGCTCCCGGAGAACCATCTGCTGCTCCGGCTGAGCGGCGCCGGCAGCCAAGGCTGCGTGGGAGCGGGCACGGCGCGTATCGGAGCGGCTCCGCTTCCTGCCCACACAGGCAGGGCCTTGCCAGGGCTCCCTGCTGCTGGCAGCCCCCTGGGCAGACCCTGTCCCCACCAAGGGCATCGCTGGGGCCAGCTGGATGCTCCTGGAAGCCAGGAAGTTTGGGAGCCAGGGAGGTTTTTATGTGCCTTAAGGGCAGATTCCTCGTGGTCCCATCCTTAGAGAAGATCTGGTGGACTAAATGGTCTTTGAGCTCCTTTCCAGCCCAAACCATTCTAGGGTTCTATGGCCATGCTCTGGCAAAGGCAATGGGAAGAGTTTCTGAATTTTCAGTTGTTTTCTGAGGGTTTTCCTGCAGCCCAAAATGAGCCCAGGGCACGGGGTGATGCTGCTGGCTCATTTTGGGCTGCCCCAGGGCCAGCAGCAAAGGCCACAGCCACATTTCCAGTGCCACAGCTGCTGTCCTACGTGGACACCCGACGGGCAGGTGGAGCAGATCCAGCAAGGAGAAGAGGGATGTGGGATCAGCCGGGGTGGAGAGGGCCTGAGAGGACCATCCCTCTCCAGCCTGGCGTGGATTTCCCTTTCCAGGGGCAGCCATGGGCAAGCACAGCAGCAAGCTGGCCCCGGAGATGCTGGATGACCTGGTGAGGAGCACGGAGTTCAGCGAGCAGGAGCTGAAGCAGTGGTACAAGGGCTTCCTCAAGGACTGCCCCACCGGCATCCTCAACCTGGAGGAGTTCCAGCAGCTCTACATCAAGGTGGGCTCTGGCTGGGGGTCTGGGTGCTGCCCAGGGGGCTGGAACACCTCCATGCCGAGCTCCCCCTCCTCATTTCAACTCCTCTTCTCTCCTTCCCGCAGTTTTTCCCCTACGGAGACGCCTCCAAGTTTGCCCAGCACGCTTTCCGCACCTTTGACAAGAATGGGGACGGCACCATCGACTTCAGGGAGTTCATCTGTGCCCTGTCTGTCACCTCCAGGGGCACCTTTGAGCAGAAACTCAACTGGGCCTTCGAGATGTACGACCTGGACGGGGACGGGAAGATCACGCGCCTGGAGATGCTGGAGATCATTGAGGTACCGGTGCTTCAAACCAGCAGGGATTGTTTGCTTTTTCCAGGCTTTTCATGGATATCAGGTCCCTTTTAGCACCAAAAAATGAGTTTTCCTACCCAGAGCCTTTTCTGAAAGGTGCTTGATGTGGATCTGATAGAAATGGGTCCCAACAGAGCAGCAACCCTGGAGACATCACAAGCCTGTCCCCTGCCTTGTCCTGGGATTTTGTGTCCTTCCAACATTCCCTCTCATTCCCACTCTCATCCTTCTCCAGGCCATTTACAAGATGGTGGGGACTGTGATCATGATGAGGATGAACCAAGACGGGCTGACGCCCCAGCAGCGAGTGGACAAGATCTTCACAAAGATGGACAAGGACAAGGATGACCAGATCTCCCTGGAGGAGTTCAAGGAGGCGGCCAAGAGCGACCCCTCCATCGTCCTGCTCCTGCAGTGTGACATGCAGAAATAGAGCCCTGGCACCCAGGGCTGGACTGGCTGGAGCCAAACTCTGCCCCCTGTGATGGTTCCAATCCCTGTTTTCCCCACGTTTGGCCCCAGGCATGAGGCACATTCCCCCCCTCCTGCTGCCCCTGCTGGGCAGCCCAAATTCCACACCCTCCCAGGGCTGCTGTGAGCGTCACCAGCCCTCTCCCACCCTGGAGCTGGACACCCTGCAGCCACTGGTGTGTCCTGCCTGACCAGAGCCAGCTGTTCCCACATCCCTGTGGCTTTCTCCCCACTTTCCCCCACTTGATCCTAACCCAGACCAACTCTCTCCCCTTTCTGATGTTTTTCATGGCTTGTGATGTCTCCAGGGAGGCTGAAATGTCCCAAGTCCTGCTCCTGGTCCTCCCTTCACTGGCAATTCCCTGGAAGGCTGCTCTGAGAGGCCAGGGCAGGGTCTTGCACCAGCTTTAGCTCTTCCACCTCTGTTCTTCCTGCTGGGAGCAGCCAGGGTTGCTCAGGACGCTTTAGCAGAGAACAGAAGTGTCCAAAGCCAGCCCTGGACGTGGCCAGTGTCCCATCCCAGAAGCCACCTTCCATCCCATCAGCTGGGTGACATCCACAGCTGCCCTGGCTGCTCTGTGACATTTCTGACCCACCCCAATATTGAGGTGACCCCAAACTGAAGGCAGGGTCAGGAGTGTGGGTGTGGAAGGCAGGTCCTGCTGCTGCTCCCGGCTGTGGGGACAGCTGGGAGTTGGACTGGGAGCTGTCCTGTACCTGGTGAGCCTCCTGGCAAAGCTCTGAGGCCACAAGAAACAAATCTGTCACCTTCCTCCCCTCTCCCAGCCTGCTGCACCCACCCCTCCTGCCCCAGGTTGGTGTTTAGTCTGCACGTTGTGGTGTTGGTGGCTGTGGTGTCTGTTAGGAGATGGTGAAGTCCTTTCCTATTTTTTTAATGGAAAAATAAACTGTCCCCTGTGTGTGGTGTCCCCCTCTGGGTGGTTTACTGGGGGGCTGGGGACAGTGAGGTGACAACACTGCGCTAAAACTGAGAATGTTTTAGGGGTTTCACCCGAGCCTGTGACACCCCAAGGGGTGGAGAAACCCCTGGGGAGCCTGAAGGTGGGTGGAAGTGAAACCCTTCAGTCCTGCAGGCAGCTCTGGGGAAGAAGAGAACGTCACTTTTGGGGTGGGGGAGGCCCAGACCCCAAAGCTCCCTGGAAATGGGTTTCATTTGCCAACCAGGAGCTGCCCCCGGCTGTGCCTTTCCCTCAGGGCTGGTGGCTTTGTCCTGGGCTCCATCCACCAGCAGCTGGGACCTGCTCTCAGCGCATCTTTGTCCTTCTTTTCTCCACCCCCATCTTCCCCGCACAGATTTTCCTCTGGCCTTTCTTCTCCCTCAGCAGCCTGCACAGACAGTGACTGTTGCTAAGGAGCTCTCACCAAATTTTAATCCTTGTCTGTCATCAAGCCGGCAGGGCTGGCTCCTGGGCAGCAGCGCTGCCTCCCAGCTCACACAGATCCTGCAATTCCCCAGCCCTTGGTGTGTCCTGCAGCAGCCAGCACCGGAGCACGGGGATGGGAAGGTGCCAAAAGCACGGCAGGGAGGGTATTTTTAGGAGTGCTGCTGATGGGAGAGCTCTGTACCTCGGTTTGGCTGCTGTGCTCTCCAGGAGCGCGTGTGTGTGAGTTTGCAGCTCAGCAGTGCCTGGGAAAGAAGGAACGGGGCAGCTTGTCCCACCCTGCGGGAGCTGGGGACGTGCCAGGGCTGCTGCCTGAAAGGGCAACAACTCAAAAGCTCAGGAGAGAACTCCAAGAATAGCCTGGTGATCCCGGGGCCCTGCAAGCTCCTGCTTCCCTGGGGGCCACCCCAAAGGAAGCTCAGGTGTTTCCCAGCAGGGAGCTGCGAAGGCCCTGGGGAAAGGAAATCTGTCAGGCTGAAATGATGCTGAATCCCCAAAGGGGTTTGGATTCCTGGAGCCAGCCCTGCTCAGCAGCTCACAGCTTCTCCTGGCTCTGCTCTCCTGCTTGGAGCCCGGTGCAAGCGGGGTGGTGTTGGGTTGATCTCGTGGATGGGGACACGAGGCTGTCCTCTGTAGGGAGGGCTGGTTTTTCTTTAGCTGGAGCACAAGAATTTGGGTAAAACCCTGTTCTGTGACCTCCCCCCAGGAGCTGCCCTGTTCCAGGTGAGATCCTCCATCCCCTGCCCCTTCCTGGCTCTTGGCTTTTGGTCTCTGGGATGCAGCCCCCGCTCTCCAAGGGCTTCTGGGGGTCTCCTGGTGGTGGGGGAATTTTTAACCTGAGCTGAACGTGCAGCTCTGTGGCTGCTCCCACCAGCACCCGTGGGAGCGGAGAGCCTTAATTAACACCGGCGCTGATTCCTTTAATGAGTGAACGGCACAGAGGTCACCCTGGCACGGAGCAGGGCCCCACCACACCTCTGTCCTCCCCTGCTGCCACCACCCCGGCTGCTCCATCCTCTCCAGCTCCCAGCACTGCCCAGCCCGTGCTCTCAAGGATGGCCAGACCCGGAGACCGGGACGAGCTCCGGTGTCCGCCGGTGATGCCCCATCGCTCCTGCTCCGTGTCCTCCCGGGGCTCTGTCCTTTGTCCCCAGCCCCTTCCCCTCGCTCCCGGGCCTTCGCTGCCCCCTTCGCTGCTCTGCCCTGGAGCGGGGGCTCCCTCCTCAATTCCCCGCAGCTCCCCGGTATCACCGGGGGGAGCGCGGCGGCGGCGGCGGCGGCGGCGAGGAGCGCTCGGTCCCGAAGAGGTTAATCCGTGTCCCGGTGGACTGAAACCCCGGAGCTTCATGGGATGCCTTATAAAGAGCGTTCCGCCGGGCCGGCCCCGGCTCCGGGAGCTCCCGGGACGCGCGGAGCCGCCGCGCTCGGACCGGAGCCGCCGGTGCCCCGGAGCCGCCGGTGCCCCGGAGCCGCCGCGCTATGGAGCCACCGGGCCCCGCCGGGGCGCCGGGCCGGCCCTGGGATGAAGCCAAGGCTTTCTACGACAATCTCGCCCCCAAGAAGAAGCCCAAATCGGTGAGAGCCCCCGAGGCGCCGCGCAGCGCTCCCTGCCCCGGGGGGACGCAGCCCCCTGCCCCATCTCCCGCGGGTGCCCCCCCAGCTCTCCAGTCAGCTGTCCCATCTCCTGCAGCTTCTCCGGGCTCCTCCTGGGAGCCTCATCTCCTCTGCATTCCCCCACGGAACCCCCCCGGGTGTCTGTGGGTGCCCCGTCTCCTCCAGGCTCTCTGGGGTCCCTGCCGGTGCCCCATTTCCTCCACGCGTTTTGGGGTCCCCCTGGGTCTCTCCGTGTTCCTCGTCTCCTCCAGGCTTTGTGGCCCCCCCATGGTGTCTCTGGTGTTTCTTTCACCCCCCGCCTCCATCCAGGCCCTTGGGGATGCCCTGGCTCTCTCCAGGTGCTCCCACTCCCTCACGGCATCCCTGGGTTTCCCTCGGTTGCCCGGGTTCCCCCCGGTTCCCCCCGGTCTCTCTGGGTTCCTGCAGCTCCCTCTGGTGCTCCTGGCTCCCTCCTGGGCTGGGGTGTCCTTGCAGAGCGGCCCGGGGCTGCCTGAGCCGCCTGTCCCCTGCTGCCAGGGACAGGAGGGGTGGCACTGGCAGGGCCGGGGGACAGCCCCGGATCGCTGCCTGTGCCAGGAGGTGTCCCAGGGGTGTCGCTGCCCCTGCCGGGCTCACTGCGAGGTTGAAGGAAAGCCTGTGTTATCTAACACAGGGGTTTAAACACGGGAGCGCCTGGAAGTGCGGCGGTACCCCGGCACAGCAGCGGGGCTGGGGGCTGTACCCGGGGCTGGCCCTGCCCCTGAGCCCCCCCAGCCACCCCCGCGGCTGTGGCACCCCCAAACTCCTGGGCAGAGGAGGGGGACCCGGTGCCAGCCGGCACCTTCCGTGGCAAAGCTCAGTGGGTCACCTCTCCAGGAGGGGACACAGCCTCACCTGGGGCAGCCCTTGTGCTTTCGCGGGGACCCGCTGTCACCCCAGGGTCTGGACCCGCTGTCACCCCCGGTCCCGCTGCCACCCCCGGGTCTGGACTCGCTGCCACCCCCGGGTCTGGACCAGCTGTCACCCCCGGGACTGGACCCGCTGCCACCCCCGGTCCCGCTGTCACCCCCGGGACTGGACCCGCTGTCACCCCCGGGTCTGGACCCGCTGTCACCCCCGGGACTGGACCCTCTGTCACCCCCGGGTCTGGACCCTCTGTCACCCCCGGGTCTGGACCCGCTGTCACCCCCGGGTCTGGACCCGCTGTCACCCCCGGTCCCGCTGCCACCCCCGGGTCTGGACCCGCTGCCACCCCCGGTCCCGCTGTCACCCCCGGCCCCGCTGTCACCCCCGGCCCCGCTGTCACCCCCGGCCCCGCTGCCAGCTCACGTTGCTGCTGCCCGTGCCCTTCCCGGAGGAGAGGGCCAGCCTGGCTTGGTGGCAGGATGCAGCCGCTTGTCCTTCATGCCATGCTTTGCTCATGGATGAGGGCCCGGGCTCCTCCTCCTCCTCCTCTTCCTCTCCTCGCTGCCCAGCGACCCATCCCTGCTGTAAGTGGGGAAACTGAGGCACGGGGGCGGCGATGCGCTTTGCAAAGCGAGCTCCGGGCGCTCCCATCCCGGAGCTGGGCTCTCTCCGTGGGGCTGGGGATGATGCCAGGCGCTGTGCCCCTCTTGTGGGGCTGCCCCAGCTGCCCTCACACCGCCAGGCAGCTGCCAACCCGTGATGGATGGCTGCAGGGCGCTTTTCCGCAGTATAAATAATGTTCTTGGAAAACTCCAAACCACCCCGGCCGTCACCCTGAACTTTAATCTGATCCCCCAGCAGTGGTGCCCGAGGCTCCTTCGGGAAACGGGGTTTGGTGTCATCCCCGCAGCCCTGGGGGAGCTGGGTCTGTCTGTTCCTCCTGGAAGAGCAGGAGGGAGCTGTGGGGGCTGCGAGGTGACAGGAGAAAAGGAGATTTTTGGGGAAATCCTGGCTGGGGAATGGGTTAATGGGACATTCCTGCTTCCCCACGGCTGCTCCGGCCTCGCTGCTGCCAGGGAGGTCAGCAATGAGACCTGTCACCCTTCAGCAATGCTGGAAATGTTCCTCAGCCTCTCTGGTGATGCTGAGTGGGGTCAGTGAGAGCTGATTTTCTGCTGTGGGCACCCTGCTCATCCTTTTTGGGACCCAACCATCTCTGCTGTGTAGCTGGAGTGGGGGCAATGCTTGGCCCTGGAACAAACCCTTCCTCTTCCCTTTCCCTGACCAAAATCCACCTCTGAATATTGAATTCATCACAAGAATTTGGTCTTCTGCAGCATCCAGGGAAGTGCCTGGGGCTGCCAGAATCCCTGCAGGATTTTAGGATGGAGTTGGGTCCAGCCCCAGGCAGCTCAGGAGGACCAAGGGGTGCAGAATGGGGTCCCCACTGTGGCTGTGGCCAGTGGTGGCCTCCAGGGGTGGCACCCGTGGCTCTCCCGCCCCTCTGCACATCCCAGGAGCCTGTGGGATTTCCAAATGTCTGCCTCTAATCCTTGGGGGGCTGCTTAGGATTTACATCTGATTAGAGAAGCGATTTAAAGGCTGCCAGCTGTTGGATCCACAGGGAGAAAATTGGGCTGTTTCCAGTCACTCCTGGAATACTCCTTTACCCCTGGGGGTTTGGGCTCTGGGTTTGCACTCCATGGAGCTGGAGCCTGCTGGAAAAGTGTTTTTACACTTCTGAGGTGGGGCCTGGACCTTGTGGAGCTCCTGGAGCTGTGCCAAGAGCTGATGCTCCTCTTCAGAGGGCTGGGCTGTCAGGACGATCCCTGGTCATCCCTCCTGTTTGGCTGTCCCTGGGGATGGAGCCAGAATTGGGATGGGTTCTGTTCATCCTCCTCTTTATCCCATCATTAATGCTCGAGGTTCAGGAGGGGGCTGGGTCTGACCTTCCCATGGGAAGGGAGAGGAGCTCACCCTGAATCCCCAGCAAATTCAGCCGGATTCCAGCAGAGCCCGGGCTTGTGCCGCCTGAGCTTTCACTGACCTTGGCTGACCTTGGATGCTGCTCTGAGGGGAAAAACAGAGTTTGTGATTCAGCCCAAACCCTCCAGGGCTGGGGCAGCCAGAGCAGGAGGCTGTGGTGGGGTGGGGGCTGTGGGACCAAATCCATCCCAGCCAGGACTGGGAGTGGGAGCCCTTCCGTGCACACATTTCCTGTCACAAAAGAAGAGTGTTTGCCTCGAAACACCACAATTCCTGGGGGAAAAGTGGGGTTGGGTGAGTTGTTTGCAGCGCTCAGACGGAGGATTTGAGGTGCTGTGCCTTCCTGAGGGTTTTTAAAGCTCATTTTCGAGTGCTGTAATGACCATCTGCAGCAGGAACGGGGACGGCGAGGCATCCAAACAACCTTGAGGAGGGAACGCTTCCAAATGAAACCTCCACTTCAATGAAATGTCAAAACGCAGATCCCTCCTTGCAGCGCAGAATCTCCTCGTTTTCCAAATGTCAGCATTTCCCAGAGAACAGCAGGGCCCTTCCAGCCCAGCCAGAGCTGGGAGCTGCTTTAACACCCGGGTGAGATTTTCCTGCCCCGAGTGCTCTGAAAGGTGCAAATTTTCCTGGGCAGGATCCGGCAGCTCCCGCTCCCAGGGGCTCCACGCTGGGGCAGAACCAGGCCTGGAGATGAGGGTTATTTTTATTGCTGGGTTTATTGCCTCTTAAATGATCCTCCCCGAGGGCTGGTGCCTTTCAGAGGCGAGGAAGGGACCTTGAGCAGCCGGGGCTGTTGCGCAAGGGGAGAGGGAGATGGAAATTCCCTCTGGGCACCCGGCTTGGCTTGTGGCCCCAAACATCCTCCTCACCCCCCTGGACACGCCTCGGTGCTGTGACATCTGGGCTGCTGACTTGTTTTCTCTCCTGGGAATCTCCCTCCAGGGCTGACCCTGGTCCAGGATCAGGGAGCAAACACCTGGAAGATTTCCTGGCTCTCCAGCACTGCAGGGACTCAGGAGCAGGATGGAGCAGCAGGGACTCCATTAATGGCCGGATGTCTCAAGACCTTTCAGAGTTATTAATATTTTCAGCTAATAAATGGCCCATGACACCAGAGTTATTAATTAATGAGCTGAAGTGCCAAGGCTTGGCCCGTGACCGGTTAATAGCTGCTGCCATGGATCGGGTCCTGCCTCTCCTGGGGGCTGTTTTCCACTTCCAAAGGGGATCTGATTCCCCTGGAAATGCTGTGGGAAAGGGATCCCTGTGGCTGCAGAGATCTCAGCCCCAGTTAATCTGGGTCTCATCTGCTCTTTAACCTCTTTGCAGGGGATTTGGGGGAGTTTGGGGACGGATGGAGAGGTGCCTGGGCTGGAGCTGGGAATGGTGAGGAGGCTCCCCTGGCTCATTCCTGGGTGGGGCTGGGGGCAGAGAGCCCCGGGGCGAGCCCAGCCCTGCAGGGAGCGAATCCCAGGGTGGATGGGGCACCTCGGCCTTGCCAGGCTCCTGGGAAGTTCAGGGCAGGGTGGGAGCTTGAACTTTGGAGCACCTGGGTGTGAGAAGCAGCTGGAGGAGGCAGCCTCCACCCTGGGTAAATGGCAGAGGATTGCTCATGGAGCAGGGGATGAGGCATTCCTGCAGTTCCAGGGTTTCTCAGAGAGCCCCCAAGCCCTGTCAGCCCAGCTGGGCTCCTCTGCAGGGGACAGGACTCCCTGTGCCACTGTCCCTCTGGAGGATCTGTTGTCCTGGCAGCCAGGGTTTCTCACTGGCCATCAGTAATTAACTTATTTTTGTGCTTGCAAGTGAGTGATGGGGATTAACACCCTCCCTGCCCTGCCAGGGGAGAGAGGGAGGACGGCTGGGGGTCAAGATGAGCTCGACTTTCCCTCTGTCCCCTCTGTCCCTGCCAAGTCCCTCTGGTGGTGCCTTCAGCTGGAGGAGGTTTTGGATTTGGCTTTTGGATCGAGCCCTCAAACATTAATAATAATGAGTCATAAATCACTGCTTGCACCACCTGTTTGTCGTGTTCCCACCCACAATGACTGCATGGAGTGTTTGGAGGAGCGGAGCTGGCACGGGGCTGTTTGTCACATCTGGACGGCGTCACGGGACGCGGATCCGGCTCTTCCCTGGCTGGGGGGTGGGAAAAGCCACACAAATTCCTTCTGCACGGGCTTCAGCCGTTCCTCCTGGGCTCTGCACGGGTTCTGGGGGCCTGTCTGCAGCAGGAGGGCTTGGGAATGGGATCTGAGGTGTCCCAAATGTGCGGGGATGGAGCATCGGGGCTTTGTTTGTTGAAGCACTGCGATGCAGCCCCTCTGTCCTTCTCCAAATCCTTCCAGAGGCGTCGCCCACCTCGTGGCCTTTCGTGTTGGGGGTGAACAGACGCCACCCCAGGCTGGGAGCAGCATCCTTTTTTATTTATTTTTTCATTTATTTATTTATTTTTATTTATAATTTACCCCTCTGCCCCCAGCCCAAACCCGAGAACGCCATCACCATCGCGGTGTCCTCGCGGGCGCTGTTCCGCATGGAGGAGGAGCAGAAGATCTACACGGAGCAGGGCGTGGAGGCCTACGTGAAATATCAGCTGGACCACGAGAACGAGCCCTTCCTCCCCGGGGCCGCCTTCCCCTTCGTCAAGGTCAGCAGCCACCGCTCCAAGGACCCCAAAAATTTTGGGGAGAGGATGGAGCTCGTGTGGGGGCAGGAGGGACACGAGCAGCAGGGCAGGAGCACACAGAGGGCAGATAAATCTCCTCCAGCGAGTGATGTGCTGCTCCCAGGGCTGGATTTTCCATCTGGAGCCCAAGAATTGAACAAATCATCTCCTTGGATTTAAAAGTTTCTCTCTTTTTTTTTTTTATTTTTTTTTTTTTTATTTTTTATTTTTTTTAATTATGAGTATTATTACAATTTATTTATTCTTGTAAATTGGCTGGGTTTAGCCTTGCTCCCGAGTCGGCCAATTTCTAATTCTGACTCATTTGAAATGAGGCATTTCAAGCTTGAAAAAACATTTTCTAACTCCAGTTAGAATGTACCAGTCAGTGCAGTTTTGGGTGCTGGAGCCCGTTCCCAATGAATAAATTAATAAAATAATAAATTAATATAATGATATAAAATATTAATATAAATAAATAAATTAATCCCATTAATAAATTAATCAGTTCTGTGGGGCGAGACTTGTTTCTGATTGCTTGAAAAACAATTATCTGTCACTTGGAGCTAATTTATCCTCATTTAATAACTCCAAACCTTTTGTGTTTGGAAACAGAAGAGTAGCTAGGTGGAATTATCCCCCCTCCCCAAAAATTAATCTGTTTTTTCCCAGCTGATGCCACCTTGGCTCAGGGTGTATTTCAGGTGGGATTTTGGTGCTCAGGAGGGTTTTGTTGATGGGAAAGGGTGAGGACAACCCCTGGGGCTGACCAGATTTGTGGATTTTAGTGACCAGCAGTGTTTTGCTGATGGGAAGGTGTGAGGACCACACCTGGGGCTGACCAGATTTGTGGATTTTGGTGCTCAGGAGGGTTTTGTTCATGGGGAGGGGTGAGCACCACACCTGGGGGTGACCAGATTTGTGGATTTTAGTGACCAGCAGCATTTTGTTGATGGGAAGTTGTGAGGACCACACCTGGGGCTGACCAGATTTGTGGATTTTCATGACCAGGAGGGTTTTGTTGATGGGAAGGGGTGAGGACCACACCTGGGGCTGACCAGATTTGTGGATTTTAGTGACCAGCAGCATTTTGTTGATGGGAAGTTGTGAGGACAACCCCTGGGGCTGACCAGATTTGTGGATTTTGGTGCTCAGGAGGGTTTTGCTGATGGGAAGTTGTGAGGACAACACCTGGGGCTGACCAGATTTGTGGATTTTGGTGCTCAGGAGGGTTTTGTTGATGGGAAAGGGTGAGGACAACCCCTGGGGCTGGCCAGATTTGTGGATTTTGGTGCTCAGGAGGGTTTTGTTCATGGGGAGGGATGAGGACCACACCTGGGGCTGGCCAGATTTGTGGATTTTGGTGACCAGGAATATTTTGTTCATGGGAAAGGGTGAGGACCACACCTGGGGCTTACCAGATTTGTGGATTTTGGTGCTCAGGAGGGTTTTGTTGATGGGAAAGGGTGAGGACAACCCCTGGGTCTGGCCAGATTTGTGGATTTTGGTGCTCAGGAGGGTTTTGCTGGGTGGGAGGAGGCTCAGAAGCACCCCTGGGGGGCCTGGCTGACACCCAGCCCCTCTCCCCGGGGTGCTGCAGGCTCTGGAGGCGGTGAATGCTCAGCTCCGTGAGCTCTACCCCGACAGCGAGGAGCTCTTCGACATCGTCCTCATGACCAACAACCACGCCCAGGTTGGGGTTCGCTTGATCAACAGCATCAACCACTACGGTGAGACGGGGACAGAGCTGTCCTTGGTGGCCTCTGGGTGTTGTCACTGCTTGGCACCGAGAAGAGGAGATGTCTTCTCCCATTTTTCCCGCTCCTCTCAGATTTTCTGGGTGTTGAGCAAGAACTGGCGGGCGGGGAGGGGCTCTGGCTGAGCTTGGATTAACCCCAGTCCTCCCAGCTCCAAGGCTGGGTTTGGGGGACAGCCAGGCTCACCCCGGGGTCCCTCTTGCCCCCAGATCTGTTCATCGAGAGGTTCTGCATGACGGGAGGGAACAGCCCCATCTGTTACCTCAAGGCCTATCACACCAACCTCTACCTGTCCTCCGACGCCGAGAAAGTGAGTGGGGCCATTGAAGAGGGTGAGTCTGGGGTCCAGCTCAGGGGGGGCAGCGGGGGGAGCCTGGAGCCCTCAGGGAGTTGATCCCAGGAAGGACGACTCCAAAATCCGTGTCCCCAAACCGACACGCGCTTAAGGTTTGCCTTTCCCCGCATCTCCGAAGCTCCAACGAGCCTCCAGTTTCCATAGAAATGAGCTTTTCCTCCAGCTCCACAGCTCTCCCGAGGCAAAGGCGCTGTTTTCCCTCCTTAATTCTTGTATGCAAAGGGTGATTTGGCATCTGGGGGGGTTTGTTTTTGCCGCGGGTGCTCCCGGGCGCGTCTCCTCGCGGCGTTTTGCTCCCAGCCCGTCGTGTTTTCGCTCTGCTCCTCAGCAGCTGAGCCACCAGGATGATCCATGGGTGACTTCCACCTCTTGCCTCGTCCTCAGGGATCGCTGCAGCCACCATCTTCAGCCCCAGCAGGGACCTGGAGGTGTCGGAGAAGCAGCTGCGGGTGGCGTTCGACGGCGACGCCGTGCTCTTCTCGGATGAGTCGGAGCAGATCGTGAAGGCTCACGGGCTGGACATGTTCTTCGAGCACGAAAAGGCCCACGAGAACAAACCCCTGGCACAGGTAGAGCTGGGCTGGAGGCTGGAAAAGGATCTGGGAGAGAGGCAGCCCTCGTGGGATGCTCCCAGAGTCGGCTGCGAGGTGGAGCCGCTGACTTTGGGGTCATTTTTGGGGGCCCGAAGGGTGACAGCAAGGTGGGGGTCAGAAGGGTGACAGCAAGGTGGGGTCAGAAAGGTGACATCAAGGTGGGGTCAGAAGGGTGACAGCAAGGTGGGGGTCAGAAGGGTGACATCAAGGTGGGGGTCAGAAGGGTGACAGCAAGGTGGGGGTCAGAAAGGTGACAGCAAGGTAGGGTCAGAAGGGTGACATCAAAGTTTCTTTTCTCCACCAGGGCCCCCTGAAGGGTTTCCTGGAGGCGCTGGGGAAGCTGCAGAAGAAGTTCTACTCCAAGGGGCTGCGGCTGGAGTGCCCCATCCGCACGTACCTGGTGACGGCGCGGAGCGCGGCCAGCTCGGGGGCGCGGGCCCTAAAAACTCTGCGCAGTTGGGGCCTGGAGACGGACGAGGCTCTGTTCCTGGCCGGGGCTCCCAAGGGGCCTCTGCTCAGGAAAATCCGGCCCCACATCTTCTTCGATGACCAGATGTTCCACGTGGAGGGAGCGCAGGAGATGGGCGCCGTGGCTGCCCACGTCCCCTACGGCGTGGCCCAGAAGCACAAGAGGGAGAAGCAGCAGAGCCCCAACAGCAAATAGTGGGGCTGGGGGAGATCCCAGAGCCTCCAGCATCGCTCTCACCCCGTGGGCCACGCTCCCTGCTCGTGCAGGGGGTGTTGGTTGTGGGAGTGGGAGCTCATCCCCCTGTCAGGGGCGGGGAGAGAGGAGGAGAAGCTTCCTTGTGGCAGGAAGTTGTGGCATTGTCCCCGTTCCTCGTGGGGCTCCTCGGTGCCAGGAGATGTTTTCCCAGTTCCTCCCAGCACTCGCTTCTGGCAAAAAAAAATTCCCTCGAGGATGGCTCTGCCTTGTGTGGAATCTTTGTGCCAGGCAGGTTTAACCTATTTATTTAAAACCTTGTGGCTTTCCCAAGCAAATGTTTCAGGCTGAACTGTTGAACTGGAAAGTTAGGAGCGCCCAAAAAAAGCTTCCAAGCGGCTTTGAAACGGAATTTTCTCCTTTTTAACTGGAATTAATTGTTCCTTCACAGCCCCAGCTGCTGCTTCTAACCAGAAAACACTCAGTGTCTGTCCTTTCACCAAGATTTTGCCAGCTTAAATTTGGAAAAAATAGAAAGAAACACTTAACATATTAAAAAAAGAAGAAGAAGAAAAAAATCCTATTTCCTGCTTGGAACTTTGGGCTGGTGTATTGTTGGCCCAGGTTTTTATATTTGGGTTTCACACTTGCATGATTTAGCACTTCAAACTAATAATCTCAGTGAGCATCCAAAGCCCAGCTTGTCCAAGGGCTGCAGACACATGCCCAGGGCTTGAATTTAAGTTAAAAGCAGGCCCTGATATATTAGGGACATTTGAAGTCCATTTAGGTAAATCTGCAGAGAATTTCAGCCTGGGGATTTCAATTAAAAGATTTTTTTTCTCCCTTTCTAGGCTGAGCCCATAATCTTTTTCTCCTCAGCTCCTTAAAAACCTCTGGTGTTTCCTAAAATAGACACTTCTGTTAGCGATGCTGTGAGAGAAGCAAATCTCTGATTAAAAAACAGGATGGGAAATCAATGGGAGAGAGAAACTGGTGTGAAAATCACCCTGACATTTCTGCTCAAAGCCCTGTCCCAAAGGAGACACTCGGGAGGAAAATTTAAAGATTATTTTTTTCCTCGTGAGTTTTTCTTTTCCTCTCTATTTTATTTATTTTTTTTATTATTTTATTTTTCATGACACTCCACGGCTGAGCAGGAAGGATGCTTAATATTATCAGATATTTTTCTACAAATTCCATGGGCTGGAATTCAATGGAATTCCTGGCTGACAAAAATTCAAAATTCAATGGAAATTTTCCAAGCTGTGTGTCTGGCTCTTTCCAGGGAAGTTTCAGCTCAAACAGTGAGGCTGGAGCTGGAGTGATCACCCTTTTGTGGAATATCTAAATAACCAAGCTGGTGATGCCTTCACCTTTTCTCATTGCACTAAATCCTGCTCCAGCACTGAAAAGAAAATTGCACTTTTTCCCCCCCCCAAAAAAAAAGCTTTGGCAGACTGTGAATTGTCACATCTGGGTGACAAACACCTCGGAGGAAGATCTAAAATCCAAACAAACAAAGGAAAATCTTGGGAGAAATGAGTTCCTGAGGGTCACATCCGCCAGCACTCAGGTTTAGAGAAAGGTTTTGTCTTTTTTTTAAATGGGAACCCAAGATTTTGGGGTCTGAACTGGATCTTGGAGACCTTTTTGGCAGCTGGGAGGGGGAGCACAGCCAGTAAACATTTCCAAGGTGTTTCCTGAAGGTGGTGGAAGCCCAGCCAAGCCTGGCTCGTGCAGGGGGGAGGATGATGCAGGAGAAATGTCCCCAGCCAGCCCTGGGGACAGGGCAGGGTCCCAGTGGGACTGGGGACACGGGACGTGTCCGTGGGATGATCCAGAGGTGATGCTGCTGTTAGGGCTGGGCTGGCAGGAGGAGATGGATGCTCGGTGGGTTGTGGTTTTGGGGCAGAACTCTGGAATTTGGCAGATTCCTGCTGGAATTCAGATTCCTGAGATGCACAGAGAGCTGGGGACGGAGTTTTGGTGACCCTGCTTCAGGTCCTGCACTGGCAGGGCAGCTTAGGGGCTCCCTGGGAGATGTGGGGCTCAGGAGATGGACCCAGGTGAGCCCAAATCCTTCCTGAGCAGGGAGGATTTTCCATCCCCACCACGGCTGCCCCTTTTGCCTTGATCCACGTGGCTTCCTCTGCTTTTGGTTTAGTTTTGTTTGGGTTTTTTTCCCCCTCCTCCATTACTACAGCTGGAAGACAAAGACTTTGCTGCTTGTGTACATCCCTCATGTCCCCTTGGGCGGGGGAGTGACCCTGGGATCATCCCCTGGGATCATCCCCTGGGATCATCCCCTGGGATCATCCCCTGGGATCATTCCCTGGGATCATTCCTGGGATCATTCCCTGGGATCATCCCCTGGGATCATTCCCTGGGATCATTGCCCGGGATCATTCCTGGGATCATCCCCTGGGATCATCCCCCAGAATCATCCCCTGGGATCATCCCCTGGGATCATTCCTGGGATCATTCCTGGGATCATTCCTGGGATCATCCCCTGGGATCATTCCCTGGGATCATCCCCTGGGATCACCCCTAGGGATCATCCCCTGGGATCATTCCTGGGATCATCCCCTGGGATCATTCCTGGGATCATCCCTGGGATCATCCCCTGGGATCATTCCCTGGGATCATCCCCTGGGATCACCCCTAGGGATCATTCCCTGGGATCATTCCTGGGATCATCCCCTGGGATCATTCCTGGGATCATCCCCTGGGATCATTCCTGGGATCATTCCTGGGATCATCCCCTGGGATGGGCACTTCTCCCGCAGGGTCGTGCCCCCCTGGTGCTGTCCTGGCTGACAACTGGACTTTTCCTGCTGTGTGTTGTTGCTGTGGATTTCATTTCATTGTCCTGCGCTGGTTTTTGGCCACGTTCATGGGATCCCTCGGGGTGTTTTTCCATAATAAACCGTGTTGGTCCCAGCCCGGCTCCGCTGTTCTCACCATGAGGGTTTGGCCAGGGTCTGAGCTCCCTGCCTGGGACCTCCCAGTTTTTATGGTGATGGGTTGGGCGTGACGAGAAGGAAAAAGGAGTTTTGGGGTTTAAGGGAATTCAGAAAATGCGATTAAAGCTCCTGCTTTGGGACTGGAGAACCTGTGGGAGAGGTGGGATTCCAGGGGTGGGATGTGCTGCGGTACAACCTCCTCCCTCTGCTTCGTGAGCGGCTTTTGTGGGGCACCTGGGCTCGTGATGAAGCCCTGGATAAAAATACAGCTTGGCAGGAGACTTTTGTCAACTTGATCTTCTCCCAGCCAACAGGTGGGAGGCAGCAAAAGCTCGGTGGAGGAGATTTATGGCTGCTGAAGTAGAGGCACTGCAGCTCACGGCTCCTCCCTGCCACTGAGGGCAACAAATGGACTGAGGGGAAGCAACAAATTCTCCATCCATCACCAAATATAGCCAAGGAATGTCCGTAGGCCCCAGGGCAGCATCCCTGCCCTGGCTGTTCATTTAAGGGATGGATGGCCCTCAGCAGAGCCTTCCTGCTTTGCTGGAATTCCTTTCCCCCATCCCATCCCAAATCCTGCTGTGTTCTTCCGCCAGATGCTTGGAGGGAGAAAAAAAAAAAAAAAAAAAAAAAAAAAAAAAAAAATCAAATTCCATCCCAGATTCCAGCACCGATGGGAAGTGCAGGTGTGCCCAGCCAGGCCTGGGAGGTCGGGATGTCCCCGAGCCCTTGAGTGTGACCCTGAGATGAGGAAGGGACAGG
Source organism: Poecile atricapillus (assembly GCF_030490865.1). NCBI lineage: Eukaryota > Metazoa > Chordata > Aves > Passeriformes > Paridae > Poecile > Poecile atricapillus. The sequence goes on along the minus strand of NC_081272.1, from coordinate 5,829,210 downwards.
GGGAGCTCTGTGCAGGTGGATTTGGGATGGCTGGCTGCAAGCCCGAGGGTTTGGATTCTGCTGCCTGTTTTCCCAAGGTTTTTTTTTTCCCCTTCATCAGGCATGGCAGGGCTTTGCAGGGAGCGTGCTTTGAAATAAAGCCCGTGGAGGAGGAGGAGGAGGCGGAGGCAGAGCTGGTGGGAATTATGCTGCCACTCAGCAATTGTCAGCACAGATGTTCCCGAGGTAATCACGGCCCTGAATAGCAGGAGCTGCTTTTCATGACAAATCCAGGATTTAACCCCCAAGAACTTGTGGGGTGTCTCGGGAGAGCGGGACACCCCTGGTGAGCACGGCAGGGAGGTTGGGCAGAGCGTGGACTCTGCTCTCCTGGTCCTTGGTGTGCACCAGGGGAGTTGTGCCACCTCCCTGCCTCAGTTTCCCCAACACTCTGACAGATGAGAATGAAAAGCGGAATCCCAGACTGGTTTGGGTTGGAAGGGACCTTAAAGCTCATCCAGTGCTACCCCAGCCATGGGCAGGGACATCTCCCACTGTCCCAGGCTGCTCCAAGCCCCGTCCCACCTGGCCTTGGGCACTTCCTAGGATGGTGAATCCCAAACTGATGAATGCTCCGGAGGGAATGGAGGATGATTCCAGCTCCTCAGGGAGGGAAAGCAGAAACCCAGGAGTGCTCTGAAGCGCAGTGAAACCCCTGCAGACCCTGGGGTGGGGAGGGGACACCCAAATCCAGGTCTGTCCTGCGGCCCAGAGGAGAACTCCTCCGCAGCACCTTTACTTCTGCATCCTCCCTGGAGGGCAGAACAAGCACCAACAACCCCGAGCAGCAACCTGCAGCCATCCCAGGGGGATAAAATACCAGGGCAGGGCACTGGTGACAGGGTGACAGAAACACCCGGGGCTGGAAGGACAGATAAGGGGACCTGGCGGCAGGAGAACAAGCAAAGGGCACTCGCTATCAGCGCCGGCGGGGCCGTGCCAGCATTTCAGCGGCCCGACCATCCCGTCCCTTCCACACCGCTATTTTTAGCGGTGGTTGCTGACACCTCTGTCACCAGCGCCTAAAATGGTCCCCCCCGAGCGCAGCCAGGGCCACCCCGCGCCGCCGAGGCCACCAAGGAAGCCGTGACTCAACGGGGCGTGCGTGGAGCTGCTGGCCAAGAGGCGGCTCCGTGCTGGGCCAGCTCCTCGGGAGATGATCCAGAAGGTTCGTGGTCAGGGCCAGGAGGGCTCGGGGGGGTTCATGCAGTCGCCTTCCACCTGGGAATCATCCAGCTCTGACTGGGAATCGCTGCTGACCCTTGGGATATCATTGGAATTGCTGCTGACCCCATGGATATCACTGGGAATCGCTGCTGTCCCTTGGGATATCATTGGAATTGCTGCTGTCCCCATGGATATCACTGGGAATCGCTGCTGTCCCTTGGGATATCACTGGGAATCGCTGCTGTCCCCATGGATATCACTGGGAATCGCTGCTGACCCCATGGATATCACTGGGAATCGCTGCTGTCCTTTGGGATATCACTGGGAATTGCTGCTGTCCCCATGGATATCACTGGGAATCACTGCTGTCCCCATGGATATCACTGGGAATCGCTGCTGTCCCCATGGATATCACTGGGAATCGCTGCTGTCCTTTGGGATATCACTGGGAATTGCTGCTGACCCTTGGGATATCATTGGAATCGCTGCTGTCCCCATGGATGTCACTGGGAATCGTCCAGCCCTGACTGGGAATTGCTGCTAACCCCATGGATATCACTGAGAATTGCTGCTGTCCCCATGGATATCACTGGGAATTGCTGCTGTCCCCATGGATATCACTGGGAATCACTGCTGTCCTTTGGGATATCACTGGGAATTGCTGCTGTCCTTTGGGATATCACTGGGAATCGCTGCTGACCCTCGGGATATCACTGGGAATTGCTGCTGTCCCCATGGATATCACTGGGAATCGCTGCTGTCCCCATGGATATCACTGGGAATCATCCAGCCCTGACTGGGAATCGCTGCTGTCCCCATGGATATCACTGGGAATTGCTGCTGTCCCCATGGATATCACTGGGAATTGCTGCTGACCCTTGGGATATCACTGGGAATTGCTGCTGTCCCCATGGATATCACTGGGAATTGCTGCTGTCCCCATGGATATCACTGGGAATCACTGCTGTCCTTTGGGATATCACTGGGAATCGCTGCTGTCCCCATGGATATCACTGGGAATCGCTGCTGTCCCTTGGGATATCACTGGGAATCACTGCTGTCCCCATGGATATCACTGGGAATTGCTGCTGTCCTTTGGGATATCACTGGGAATCGCTGCTGTCCCTTGGGATATCACTGGGAATTGCTGCTGTCCTTTGGGATATCACTGGGAATCGCTGCTGTCCTTTGGGATATCACTGGGAATCACTGCTGTCCCCATGGATATCACTGGGAATTGCTGCTGTCCTTTGGGATATCACTGGGAATCGCTGCTGTCCCCATGGATATCACTGGGAATCACTGCTGTCCTTTGGGATATCACTGGGAATCGCTGCTGTCCCCATGGATATCACTGGGAATCGCTGCTGTCCCCATGGATATCACTGGGAATCGCTGCTGTCCCTTGCTGCTGGTCCTTAAGGGGTGTCTCAGTGGGGATGGCTCTGTGGGAACTTCCACCCACGCTGGTGGAATAACCCTTTGGCTACTGGGCTGGAGCAACACGGAAAAGATCTTGGAATCACAGAGCAAACCCACCCTGCTCCCTGCCTGGAGATCCCCTCTAATAAAACCCTGCCTGGTTTTCCCTGTTCTGCCCCGAGCAGCGAGCGAGGGAGGCGGAGATCTCCCTGTCCTGGCGTTTTCCCATTCCTGCAGCCAAGGCTCTGTTACCAGGGCTGCACTTCAAAGCTGTGCTGGCAGCGCTGTGCCGGATGGGGCTGTGCCATAATCCCCCCTGGGAGGAGAGCAGAGCAGAGGAGGGGGGGTCTCAGACCTTCTGGGGCTACAGGAGAGCTGGAGAGGGACTTTGGACAAGGGCATGGAGTGAGGGGATGAGGCAGAATGGGTTTAAACTGAAGAAAGGTCGATTTAAATTGGATTTTGGGAAGAAATCTTTCCCTCTGAGGGTGGTGAGGCCCTGGCACTGGTTGCTCAGAGAAGCTGCGGATGCCAGGGAGGATAAATGATGGAAAATCTGCTCCGATTGCACTATGAGGGAAGCTTGGCTGCTCCGACCTGCACTGACTTCTGGTGGGAATTGGAGCACGAGTGGACATTGCTGGAATTCACAGCCATCCCGACAGGAACATTTCTCGTGGGGATGGGGACAGGGACAGTTGTGGCTCTGAGCAGGTGCCACGAGAGGGCTGTGTGGTGCCACCAGAGGTGGCCTGGTGGCCCGTGTCCCCCTCCTTGGTGTCCTTCAAGGGCCAACGTGCATCACCCCCCTCCAGGTGCCACCTTCACCAACCTCAGCACAACCCCTGGGCTGTCCCAAACCCACCCCAGGTTTGACCTCCACGGGGAGGGGCAGCTGTTTGAAGCCCACCAAGCTGCCCACGCAGAGATTTCCCTCGGTGCCAACTCCACCACGTCCTTAAGCGCCATCTCGGGCACTTTGTCACCCAGGGTGACCTGGCTGGGGTGGGGGGATGTGGGGCCACCCCGTGTGGCAGGGGTGGGATGATGGGGGCTGCACAAACAGGCCCAGCTTCCTCCTCCAGGTGCGGCTGGGAATCATTAGGAACTCTCCACGCCGCCTGAGTGTGGGAACTGGAAGAGAAAGCTGGAGAGAGGCCTTCTTTCATCTCCCCACTCCCTCCTCCCCCTGTGTCTGCCAAGCCTGGCTTCCTTTTGAATCCTTTAGCTTGTGCCAAGCGAGGGAGAAGAGGAGGGGGGAAGAAAGAGAAAAAGGGAAGGGAGGAAAAAAAAAAAGAAAAAAAGCAACAACCGCAGGAATGTGTCCAGGGATCTGGCTTCGTTCAGGCTGCCGAGCCCTGAATACCCCGGCTCCACTCGGGGAGCTGGAGGGAGGGCAGGAGTGGGAAAACAAACGGGGCAGCGACTCCACGGGGAGTGCCAAAGGGTGTTGGGGATGGGGACAGCTCCCCTGCCACGGCACCGGGGCTTTGGGGACACCCCGAGGTGCCACGGGTCCCATGCTGGGATAAAACCTGCCACGTGTGTTTGAACCTCAGCTGTGTTCCACGCCGGGATGGGGACACTGTGCCCCATTCCATCACCCTGGGGACACTGTGCCATTCCATCACCCTGGGGACACGGTGCCCCATTCCATCACTGTGGGGACACTGTGCCCATTCCATCCCCATGGGGACACGGTGCCATTCCATCCCCATGGGGACACGGTGCCCATTCCATCACTGTGGGGACACGGTGCCCATTCCATCACTGTGGGGACACGGTGCCATTCCATCACCCTGGGGACACGGTGCCATTCCATCACCCTGGGGACATGGTGCCCATTCCATCACTGTGGGGACACTGTGCCTGTTCCATCACCCTGAGGACACTGTGCCCGTCCGTGTTCCGGAGTGGAACACGGCACCAGGGCAGTCTGGGAGCCTTTTCTCCAGCACATCGGGAGAAGGATGGTTTTTGACTCGCTGCCGACTTTATTCCCAGCAAATTAATAATTTCCTCTTGTGGCAGCAGCCTTGGCCTGTGCGGGTGAGCGCTGGTGGCTCCCGCTGCCCTTGCAGCCGCCTCTCCCCGCTCCCGCAGGGCCAGCACCTCCCTCCATCCTCATCCTCATCCTCAGCTGGGCTCCCTCCAGCTGTGCGGAGCTGTCAGACCCAGCCCAGCCTCGGGAGGCTCCCGGGGGGAGCGGGGGCCCGGCTGTGAACTGATGATGAGTGCCGGAGGTGGCTGCAGCGCCTTGGGTGGCGGCGAGGGAGGCGCAGCTCCAGCAAGGAGCTCTCGCTGCCTCTTGGCTTCGGAGAAACGGGGGAAAAAGCAGCGAGGGAACCGCCAGCACACGCCGGAGCTCTGAACTGGAGACACGGGGCAGCTGCAGGGTGGGAGCGCTGGCCACCCCGGCAGGGCTCCTGGCAGTGACCTGGGCATGGCGATTGTCACCCGAGTCCCCGCAGGGCTGCTGGCAGTGACCTGGGCATGGCGATTGTCACCCGAGTCCCCGCAGAGCTCCTGGCAGTGACCTGGGCATGGCGATTGTCACCCGAGTCCCCGCAGGGCTCCACACACGCGCTGGCCGCTCCTCCCCGTGTGCCACGGGCTCCGCACGTCCCGGTGCCGGCGCTGTCCGTGTGTCCGGCGGCGCTGTCCGTGTGTCCGGCGGTGCTGTCCGTGTGTCCGGACACCTCTCCCGTGTGTCCGGACACCTCTCCCGTGTGTCCGGACACCTCTCCCGTGTGTCCGGACACCTCTCCCGGCACTCGGGACCGGCGGATCTGCCGGCAGCGCCAGCCGTTCCTCGGGCAGCGATTGTGTTTTGTAACTTATTTATATCCCCGGGGTGGTGCCACAGGTGGGCGATTGTTCCAGCTGACAGCCTGAAAGGCGCAGGAACAAGACTGAACTTCCTGCTATTGAATTAGAGAAAGTGAGCATTCAGCAGCAGCTGCTGGCTCCTGGCAGGAGCCGAGCCCCGGCTGCGATGGGAGCAGGGAAAGGCAGGAAAATCTCCCTGATGCCATGGGCACGGCGGGTCCCCAAGCACCTCTGGCTGTCGCTGCTCCCCTCCTGAGTTTGTTTTTTTTTTGGGGAGGAGATTTCCTGATCAAAGCAGCTCCATGGAGCTGAAGTTGGATGAGGAGGAGCTCGGGGGTGGGGGCTGAGCCTGGAGAAAAGGGGGCTCAGGGGGAGCTCCTGGCTCTGCACAAGTCCCTGACAGAAAGGAGCAGCCAGGTGAGGGTCGGGCTCTGCTCCCAGGGAACAGGATGAGAGGAAACAGCATCAAGTTGTGCCAGGGGAAGTTTAGGTTGGATATTAGGGGGAAAAAATAAAAAATCTTCACTGAAAAGGTGGTCAGGCATTGGAATGAGCTGCCCGGGGCAGTGGTGGAATCACCATCCCTGGAAGCATTCAGAAAACACCTGGATGTGGCACTCAGGACGTGCTTTAGTGGAGATCACCGCGGCGCTGGGTTAATGGTTAGACTCGGTTTTAAGGGTCTTTCCCAGCTTTAATGGCTCTGTGGGAAGCACCAGCGTGGAAAAGAGCAGCGTGTGGCGGTGGGGGACACTTTCAGCAGGGAAAGGCCAGGCCAGGAGGCAAAGCCAGGAGCTTCAAGTGCCGGAGGGAGCGGCTTCTCCCCGGGCCAGCTTCGCCTCTGCCCTGAACTCTGCGTGATCCCTGACCCTGGGGCCTCTGTGGCAGAGGGCTGGTGGCTTTGGAAGCCCTCTGGATGTGCACTTCCCTTCCTCTGTGCTGGAAGGGGATGATCCCTTCCCCTACTGACTGGGAGCCTCCTTGTCCCTGTTTCCCCAGACACGTCTGTGCTCCCTCCGGGAGGCTGCCAAGGGAGGGAGGGAGGGAGGGAGGGAGGGGTGTGTGCTCCTGTGAGCTCCACATCGGGAACAAACCTCTCTCCCTCTCCCCTGCACTGCCTGGGCCCCCTCGGAGGCATCCGGGGCGTTGTGGAAACCCCTGCAGCAGCTCAGGGTGCACTGAGGGCTTCAGGGTCTCCACGTGGCAGCAGGAGCCCAAAGCCATCCCTGCTCCATTTCCTTCCCTCACTCTTCCCCTCCTGGGACGGATCCAACTGGAGAAGAGTCTCCTGCTGCCACCTCTCCCTGTCCCTTCCTCGTGCCATCTGTCCCCAGCTCAGCGACAACCTCACCGGTGGCGTTCCTGCTCAAGATCCTCCCGTGCAGCCCTCAGCTCTCTGTTTTTAATCCATCAGCTCCCAGGGGCTGGGGGTGTCTCCCGGGCTGCCTGTGACCATCAGGGCTGCAGTTGGAATCCGTCTGGCGCGGCTGCAGCGCACGGAGAGCCCCAAATGCCTCCACGCACTGCAGAGCCCGCAGCTCCTGCTGCTCAGGGTGGGAGCGAGCAGAGCTCGGAGCCTCGCACGAACATCGAGGATCAGCACAGCCTGGGGAGGTGACACTGCAGCCAAAGGGATCAGCCCCGTGGAGCTTTTCCCGGAGCTTTGGGAGCGGTGGGAGCTGGACACGCCAAAGCAGCGGCCACGTCCTCGGTGCCTGGTGTCACCTCCATGAGGCTGGGAGGGCTCGGGGGTGATGTCTGTGGATGTTAAAGGCACTTGTGTACCCAAGCAGCCCAGGCACATGCTGTCATTGCCTCTGCAGTGCCATCTGGCCAGCAGCAAGGCAGCTAGAACCAGGGCTGTGTGCAGGAGAACATTTTACAACAGAAAGCAATTAACAGAATAAAGGCCTTTTTAAAATCCAGTAATTAAAAACAGTCCCTCCCCCTTGTTTTCCTTTTAAGCTGAAAGTTGCTGTTTACTCATTTGCTTTACAAAGTGTGCCTTGTTGTGGCTTCAGAAGAAATGAAAGTTTGAAGTGGTTAGAGAAGAAAGGCTTTGGGGCTGGTGCGTTCCAGGCAGGGCGGAGGGGCAGGGGTTCTCCAGCCCGGCTTGTTTGTATTTGTTCTTGTCTACTCACAAGATCGCTAAACACACATTTAACAAGTGGTGAAACTGTCTACCAGCCTGATCTCTCCCAGGGTTCATGAGAAGAGGCCTGGCACATTAGCATTGCTGGGGGAAGGGGAGGGGGAGGACAGGCCTTTTGAAGGGTTGGTGTTTTGGGGCTGAGTGAGGAGGGAAGGGCTCCTTACTCAGGCCAAGTCCCAAACAAAGGCATTGTGTTCCCCCCCGGGATTAGCCCCGGGGGAAGGCCAGGACCTCGCCTCACCAGCCGTGGGTTTTCCCATCCCAGCTCCTCCTGTTTCCTCCACGGCTGCTGCCCTAAGGTCATCCAAGGCTTTCCATCCAAGGCCAGAGGTGGGAGCGGGGCTGGCACCTCCAGGGCTGGCTCATCCCATCCCCAAGAGCCAAGGAGCCCAGGGTCATGGGGACCATCCTGTGCCACAGCAGGTCACCTTGTCCCTACCACCCTCATCTTGTCCCCATCCCCTCATCTTGTCCCCATCATCACCCTCACCTTGTCCCCACCACCCTGACCTTGACCCCATCACCCTCACCTTGTCCCCATCACCCTCATCTTGTCCCCATCATCACCCTCATCTTGTCCCCATCACCCTCATGTTGACCCCATCACCCTCATCTTGTCCCCACCACCCTCATCTTGTCCCCACCACCCTCACCTTGACCCCATCACCCTCATCTTGTCCCCACCACACTCACCTTGTCCCCATCTCCTCATCTTGTCCCCATCATCACCCTCATCTTGTCCCCACCACCCTCACCTTGTCCCCATCACCCTCACCTTGTCCCCATCACCCTCATCTTGTCCCCACCACCCTCAGTTTGACCCCATCACCCTCACCTTGTCCCCATCACCCTCATCTTGTCCCCATCACCCTCTCTGGGTACAAAACACCACAGAGGAGCAGCCCACTGTCCAGTGGCAACAAGATTTCAGTCCACTCTGTGTGGCCACTGACATCAGGGGGCCCCTGGACAAGCAGTGACCCCTCTGTTGGCGGGTTTGATGCAATCTCAGTTATCACTCGTTGTGGCTTCTCTGTAAATTGAATGCCCAGTGCAGCAGCACCATTATGGGTGGGGAAACTGAGGCATGTCAAGGGCCTAACCCACGTGAGGTGTCTGATGCCAAACCATCAGGATGTTCTGCTGATTCCAGAGCAGGATGGTGATCCTGTCCCTGGCTGCCCCTCAGCCCCACTGACCTGGTGGCACAGACTCAAGGGCAGAGCAGCAGCAGCAGCTCCAGGGTGTCCCAGCTCGGCAGGTGCAGCCTCCTGGAGCCTCATCCCATGGGATTTGCAGGGCTGAGCCGCATTCCCAGCCCCGCTGTGGGGCAATAGGTGTGAGGACACAGACAGCCCTGCCAGGGTGGTGAGGGCAGCGCTGAATTTCAGCTCCAGGATCTGCCTGGGGAAGGGTGAGGCCACGGGTTTGTGGGAAAATGTTGTTTTTCCCTCCCCTGGACTGCCCGTAGCAGTCGGCTGGGCGGGCTCTGCATTGCGTGGGCCGGGGAAGTGGGGGGGAGTTTGCAATTGTGGTGCCTCTGGCTTGGAGCAGAGCCACGGCAAACAATCCTCTCCTGGCCCTGCTCCACATCTGACAGAGCACGGAGGTGATACCGAATTCATCCCTCCACGCTTTCATCCCAAATCACCTCCCCAAGGCCCTGCCTGCTTCTCCTGCCTCTGATGAATCTGCTCAGCCACAGAGCAAGGCAGCCTGTCCACAGGCAGGAATCCTGCCCAGCATCCCTGCGAGGCCTCAGCTTTGGGAATTACAGCTGTGGCTCTGGCAGGCGGCGGTGGGAGCTGAGGTTAGGAGGTGATGTTGACTGAAGATGTGCGGACAGGGCATTCCAGGCACGCACGGGGTTAAATCAGAGGTGTCAGTTCACGGGGAGGTAACAGATAAGTTCCTGCTCCTCGGCTGCCTCTGGCTTTCCAGAAGCCTTGCCCTCCCTCCCACATTCCAGCTGCTGCAGCTTTTCACAGCTGGCCGCTCTCCTGGGACATTTCCCAGAGCTGGGAAGGCGGCAGGGGAGGGAGCAGCATGGGAGGGGGGGTTGGTGGCTGGGCTGACCATCGCCCCTCCAGGGACACTTAGTCTGGAGCCCTTCATCCCCAGGACAGGCCTGGCACAGGCAAATTTAGGCAATCCCAGCTCCCCTGGCAGGGATCCACCCTCAGTCCTGGCCCGGAGAGTTTTTCCTGCTGCAGGGAAGGGACATCAATCTTTGCAGCTCACTTATTCCTTGGCCTCTGAAGCAGGGTAGCCAATTAGTGCTGGGTGTGATGGATGGCTTAGCCCCGTTCTCGTGACACCCATCCTCTGGAAACAGTTCCCACCACGGAGAGGCACAGCCAGCAGGAGCAGGGGACAGCTCTCACCGGCTCCTGGGTCCCTGAGGGTCTCACAGGGGTCCCAGAGACCGGGACAGGCATTGCAGCAATGCTTGCTGTGATTCCAGAGGGGAAACAGCCCCGAGCACGGGGCCAGCGCTGTTAATTCAGGGCTTGGGGAGAGATTTCCTCTGATAATTCCCTGGCTTGGCTGTGGCAAAGCCTGGAGCTCTCCAGGGAAGAGCAAAGCAGAGGTTGGTCACCCACTGCTTGTGGCTCTGCTCTCGGGGTCACTGGACCGTGGGAAATGGCTGCAAAGACACCCAAGGAGGGGCCAGGAAGGGCAGAACCCCCATTTCTGCATCCCAGCTCCCCTTGGCCGCAGTGGGGGAGGTCTGGCTGCTCCCTCCTGTGGGACACGGGTGACACTCCCGAAATCCAGCTCCCCTCAGGCGGCTAAACCCATTTAATCCTTCCCTGTCATCTCCATTGAACCGGCCCTTGAGGGGTCTCTGCTCGGTCTGGGGCGGTTCAGATGCCCCTCACAATCCCCCCTGGGATCCCTGGGGTCGATTATAAACCACTCTCCAGGAGCACAGGCTGGAGAACGGATCCGATTACAGGAGAAGTGGGTTTCAGGGCCCCTGCTCTGTTCATAATGAAGTGTAATCCTAGAAAAACATGTTGCCAATTACACTTCAATTGAACCCAGATAATGATGCTCAGACAGGGCCCAGAAAAGATGGAGTCTGGACAGTGAATTCCTTTCTGATGGAGAAGAAAAGTGTTCCTCTGTGGCAGGTCTGGGCTCGGCTCGCTTCAGGCTCGCTGTGATATGAGCAAGAGCCTGAAACAACCAATCTCAGGATCCCATTTAAATGGTTTTATCAGTGGAAAGAGTATTAATCTCTCAAAAACACATTGTTTATGGGAAGTTTGGTTTGGAGATGTATGTGTTTCTAACTGAAATCACTTTGGAAAGGGAGGAGGAGCCGGTCTCAAAACTGCTAAAATAACACTTTCCTAATTCTTCTGCTTCAAAGTAACTTTTCATTTGGAAATGCAAGCTCATAACAGCTCGGCTTCTTGACCACTTCTCCTAGTGAAAACAAAACGCCAGAATTAAAGTACCAAAGTGCTGTGACCTAAAGCAAAGGTTTTACCCCCTTTTTCAGGTGTCAGTTTTCCACTCCAGCCCAGGACAGCTGGTTCAGGTCCCTTTTCGCTTCAGAAGGGAGGACGGTGTGGTTCAGACCCAAAAACTGCTCGGGAGGGAGCCGTGCTTTGCTCAGCTGGGCCAGGCGTGGGCGAAGGGCAGGCAGGAGCCGGGATTTGGTTTTTCCGGAGCTGCTGGGGAATTGCAGACACCTCGGTGTTGGTGCAGCGGGGGTGAGCTGGCAGAGATGGCTGAGGGAGATAGGGAGAACCTCAGGAGGCCACGGGAGACTGGAAGCTTGGCTGGCCCGAGCGGAGCCGGGCTCTTATCGCCACCACGGTCTCTGCAAGAAGGACTTTGGGAAACCCACGTGTTGCCAGATCTCAGCCCTGATTATTTTCTTCAAAATAAAAGGCATTATTTTCGTACTGGGAACCTCCACTTCAGCGCTCTCCCTCCTCCCCTCTCTGTCTCTCTCCCACACGCACACGTTTTTTGCTGCCTTGGGGGTTTTTAGCAGCGCAGGGCTCTGAAAAACAGATTCCTGCCTCCTTCCTGCAAGAGCAGGGAAAGGGAGATGCTCGCTCGGTGCTGGGCTGGGGGTTAAAGTTTCCAGCGTTGTGGAAAGAGAACCAGAAAACAGCGATTTATCCCAGAGTCGCAAAGCCTAAAAGTCGTGTTTCTTCTGCCGTTTTGTCTCCCAGGGTGGGTGTCAAATGCCGTGAGCTGGCACCTGGAGAGGCTCCAAGGCTGGGGGACCACCAGAGGCGGTGCCACCGCTGCCACCCCGGCCCTCGGTGCCTAATCCCAGCCGAGGGCTCTTGGAGAGGAGTCCTCAAACAGCACCGCGCTTGGGATGAGCCGGTTTCCATCTGAACCGTGAGCCTGCAAAGTGCCTGCGCCGCGCCGAGCCGGGCAGACATGTGTGTGCGTGTGGGGCTGGATGTTGATTTTTCCCTGAAACAACTCAAGGCTTTATCGGTCCCATCTCTTTCCCACGGTTTTCTGTTGCCAGTGAGGTCACTGGTCCCTTTAAACTGGGGCTGAGGCCAATGTGCAGCGGGTGGAAGGGGGGCCGTGGGCAGGAGGGGGGGACATGAGACGGTTCACACAGACTGTTCCTTTTACAGGAAGACTTGGGATTTCGACCAGCGAGCGGGAGGAGGCGGAGGGGCGAGGGGGGGCCCTGGGAACCGGGGAGCGCCGGCGCGGCCGCGTAATCCGTCACTCCCGGGAGATGGTGGCTCATTAACCCATTACCCGGGAGGTGGGGACGTGCCGGGAGGGAGCCAGGGAACGAGAGCCGGGGGTGGGAGAGGCAGAGCGGGCAGGGGAGGAGCCGTGCGGGGCCGGAGCGGCGGAGCCCGGGCAGGGACAGAGCGCTGCCCCGAGCACGGCGGGCAAGGACGGCGGCGGCCACCGGGGCCACGCGTGGGGCGAGCTCGCCGAGCCCAGCGGCCTCTCCCCCAGCCAGGATGAAGCGGCTCTGCGAGGAGAGCTCGTCCGACACCGAGTCTGACGGCACCATCGACGTGGGCCGGGAGGAGGAGTACAGGTGAGGGCAGGCTGGGTCCCACGCGGGTTTTTGGGGTCCCGCTCCTCGGTGCCTGCCGGGGCACGGCACGGGAGGGCACCGGAGCTGCCACCGCCGCACCGGGACTGCCTCGCACCTCGCTCGGGGTCGGGCTGCTCCTGCGAGGACCGGCAGGATGACTCCAGAGTGCTGCTCATGGGCTGACCCCGCGAGAAAACCCAAGTGGCCGTACAAGTGTTAAAGCTGTGCTAGGAGCTTCAAGAGAATCCCATTAAAGCCAGCGCCGTGGCCTTCTCCTGCCAGGTGGGAGAAGGGCAGTAGGAGCCCGTTCTCTGCGCCCCCAGATGGGGCAGAGACACCCACACCCCAGGGCTCCCAGGGAATGTGGAGGAAAGCGGGAGCTTTTCCGTGAGAAAATCTCTTCTGCTCTGCTGATGCATTCGTAACGCACCAGCTGGGGCTGGGATGTGTTAGGGAGGGAGCCCGAGCAGGCAGGGGCTGCCCTGGTGCCCCTTGGCAGCGCAGTTGGCATCCTCTGTCCCAGCGCTGCTGGGCTGCACTGGGGCTTTGCTGGTTGGGAGGGAATGGTGAGGACAGGAGCCGAGGGAATGGTGAGGACAGGAGCCGAGGGAATGGTGAGGACAGGAGCCATGGGAATGGTGAGGACAGGAGCCGAGGGAATGGTGAGGACAGGAGCCGAGGGAATGGTGAGGACAGGAGCCATGGGAATGGTGAGGGCAGGAGCCGAGGGAATGGTGAGGGCAGGAGCCGAGGGAATGGTGAGGACAGGAGCCGAGGGAATGGTGAGGACAGGAGCCGAGGGAATGGTGAGGACAGGAGCCGAGGGAATGGTGAGGACAGGAACCGTGTGTGGTTCCCCAGGTGATGCCCTCAGGCTTCCCCTGGCACCGAGTTCCCAGCCTGGGTCAGCCCTCCCCAGGCTCCGAGGGTGCAGACGGCACAGGGGATGAAGAAGAGGCTTTGTTATTTGTTCCCACCCAAAAATCAGCTGCTTTTGAACTCTTGTTTCAGTAGCCAAGTGTTCCCCCTCCCTCAGCATCCAGCGAGGCCTCGGATTAATTCATTCCCTCTTGCTCTTTGGTATCCTGAGTGGAGAAACTGCCTGGCTGGTGCCAAGCTCAGCTCTCGTGGGACTAAATCCATGAATCTGCTTCTGATACAGTCGCAGCAGAGTCGGGCACGTCTTACACAAAATGTCCTGCAGAAATTCCCTGAGCCCTCAGGCAGTTTCCAAGTGCATCAATATTTAAGCTGCTTTCCTTCTGCAGGTGAAATATATCCCAGCTCTTCACATCAGTGCAGCACAGAGCCCATAGGACCCCGAGGGATAAAATACTGGGATTGTCACGATATTTTATTTCAGTGACCAGTAATGATGAACTTTTAATCTCTCTCTGGTGCTGCTAATGTGTTTGTCTTCTGGAGGCAGTGGTAGAACCAGGCTGGCTGTGATCTGGTGATATTCCTATAGGTGGATGTTGTTCCTCATGTCACGCAAATCTACGGCCAAAAGAGCTGTTCCTGCCCTGCTGAGGTCACACCCCAAGTAATGCCATCCTGCTTGGGATGCTGGTGCACCCAGAAAAAATCAAACACTGCCAGGTGGGGAGTGAGGAGGAGTGATTAGAGCAGAGAGAGGCTGCCTGGCTGGGCTTCCCATCAGTTGAGTGCTTCGGGCAAACCAGTTTCCCTGTAGGGAGGGGATGAGTCACGGCGGGTGTGAGGCTTGGATCAGTGCGTGGAGCAAGTTTAGGCTCTGGGGTCACTGCAGAAGTGCAAGATCTGCTCAGTTCACAGCCAAAGCTGTGCTGTGGATGATAAAACCAAGCAAAGAGCAGAAATGAAGAAATTTTCATCGCCGGAAAATATACTCACGCTATCTTTTATGTGGTTCAAATCCACCAGATGCTTTTTAAAAATACATTTTGCAGTGGAGACGGGTGTTGATATCCACATCTGGACCTGAAGCTCACAAAGAGCAACGCTTCCAGACCTCTCTGCAAAGAGAGTTTCAAAAATCACTATTCTACTTTACATTTCCAGGTGAATTCAGCACCTAAAACACCCCGGTGTCCACGCAGAGCCCGTTTTCACATCAAAACTGCTCATTCTGTGTGTGTTTGTGTAGCTGCCAACACATGTTAGTACTTGTAGAGCCAGCCAGCAGCTCTGCCCAGAGAGAGCCCACCCAGCAGACATTCAAATAGGGGACCTGTGTGGAGATGAGTAGAAGAACGTGTTATTGTGTAAAACCACTTCTGAAAGTGCCTCCTCGCTTGAGCCTATTTTTAATAGGCTGAGCTGGGTCTAGTTCTCGGCTCGCTGCAGACAGGAAAATCTTTAATAGACTCCTATTAAAATGCTTTGTCTAACTGAAATACATTTGGATTGGGGTGAACCCAAGTGTCCCTTTTCCAGATCTGGGTGTCTGACATGAGCTCTGGCTGGGATCGTGTTCACATCCCTGCTCTGAGTTTTGTAAGGAGCAGCAACAGCCCTGAGCCAGCTCCACTTCCCAGAGGGACAAACCCTACTTGGGGGAGGTGGGAGATGGCCCAGCCAGCCTCATCCTCCTCCTCAGCCACGGGGTCTTGCTCCAGGGAGTTTCCCACACCCGTGGTTATGGAGATTTCGCCTCTGTGGGGACCTGAGGGTTGAACTTTGCCTCCCCCTGCATGTCTAGAACTGACCTTTGGTGCCTTTAACCGGGCAGGCACAGGGTGTTTGTTCCTTAGGCTGTCCCCACGATGTCCCTCATCCCCTGAGCAGAGCTGTGAGCCAGCAGGAGGGTCCCTGCTCTGTCACCTCCTGCCAGGTGTCCTCCCTGCCCCACTCGGAGCGGTTCAGGGGCATCCGTCAGCTCAGCCCACCCCAAAAATTGTGGTTTGGGAAACGACTCTCTGGGAAGCCCTCAAAAACCACATCAGTGCCACCACTGGCCTCACCCTGAGGAGCAGCCAGCCCTCCCTGGGTGGGAGCTGGGATCCCAGAACTCAGATCCCTCCTGCTATCGCAGCTCCGAGACACAAAGCCCTGCAGACAGGGCAGGCTCAGACACGAGAGACAGGAGGTTCACACATGGAGGAAAAAAGGCCGTGACTCCAGAGCTCAGGTCGCTGCTTTTCCAGCCCTGTGGAGATACCATCACAGGCTGGGATTGAGGAATTGTGCCTGGGAGTGGATGGACAGTTTTTGGTGCAGAAATCTTTCCCAGGCTGGTGGGTGATTCTGGGAGGGGAGAGAGTGGGATTCAAGTCTCTGCTTTGCTCCCCATCCCCAATTCCTGAGCTCTGTGTTGTGGGTAAAAATGAGATGGGAACCACAGAATACATTTTTTTTGGGGGGTGGGGGGAGGAAACTGCAGATGGCAAATGTGTGTAGAACATATGTGCAGCAGAGGTTGCTCTCCAGCCAGAAATGATCCCCTCTCCTTCCTTTCCAGCCACGTTTCCAGGTCTGTGTCTCCCACCACGACATCTCAGATACAAGCCAGGAAGAAGAGGAGAGGGGTGAGTGCCCTTTGTGATGACCAGGACAGCTGTTGGCCCGTCCTTACTGTTTTTTACACCCCTCTTGCTCCACCTTCAGCAGAATTCTCCCCAAAAGCAATTTTTTTTCCCGGAGTTTTGCCCTCAAACCTGGCAGAAAGGGGGAGAGCAATTTCACCTGGGTTTATCACACCAACTCACATTTCTTCACTCAACTTTTGCACCCCAAAACATTCACAAACACTGCCTGTCCAAAGCACCTGGAGGGCTTTAGATGTGTGAGCTGGGGCTGTAAAGTGACTGTGGTTTCTTCTGTCTGCTTGGAAATCTCCCACAGATCATCGAGAAGCGGCGCCGGGACCGCATCAACAGCAGCCTCTCGGAGCTGCGGCGCCTGGTGCCCACGGCCTTCGAGAAGCAGGTGGGTGTTTTTGGGACCCCCTGGTGCCCTCCTGTGAGGGCTGAAGGATTTGGGGTGCAGCCTGAAGGATGAGGGATGAAGGATGAGGCTATGCCTTTCTTACCATCCTCACTCCAGGGAGTAAGTAAGTGGTGGAAATGGGGTGGTGAAATGATATTAGGAAATATTCAGGAGCCCTGGGGAGGATAAATTCAATCTAGGAAGTGTTTTGCAGATATGAGGAAGCAGAGAAATGGGGATTTTTTTTTTCAATCTGTATCGGGAAGGAGATCTTTTTTCTGCTCGCTTGGTGTAAAAACCAGAGCCCTGGTGGATGCCCTGTGCCATTCTGAGCACTCCTGGATTTCAGGGAGGGAATCATCGGTCAGACGCCAGCTCCTGAGAGGCACAAAGCCCTGGACCATAAAATGACAAATTGCTTTTCCTTTCTGCTCCCAACACAGGGATCTTCCAAGCTGGAGAAGGCAGAAATTCTACAAATGACAGTGGATCACTTAAAAATGCTTCACGCCACAGGAGGAACAGGTAAGAACTGCTCTTATGGGCACATGGGTGAGGTGAAGGTGCAAACCTGGAAGGAAAATTCCTCATCATCATCAGCAGCAAGCTGCCCCCAGCCAGCTCTGCCTGTTTCCCAAGGGAAATATCTTTTGAGGGAGAGCAGATGGGCGTTTTCCTACAGCTGGGTCAGCATCCCATGCATCCATCTGGGAGACTGGGCTGTGTGGAATGGTGAAGCCCCAGCTCCACAGGGACAGTACTGTTGGTGTCACACCCCCTGCTAAAAGCTGTTTTGCCAGAAACTCATTTATTCCTGCTCAGAAGTGGAGCCTGCTTCCAGAAAAACCATATTAAACTCTTTACCTCCTCCCTGGGATACATTTCCTGCGGAGGCTGAATTCTGCATGAGGACTCTGCAAATAAACAAGGCTTTTTTTCCCTTTCTGTTCTTTTTTTTTTTTTTTTTTTTTGTGTGTGTGTCTCTTGGTTGTTATAAGAAGAGAGAGGGAGCCCTGTGCAAAATTCAACAAAGGTCTTATTTGTACTGGGACCTCAGTACAGACCCTCTGTCCTGTTCCAGTTAACAGGATGGAGATCACAGCTCCAGTAAAGAAGCCTCTGGCTTGCTTACCACCCAGTTTTGGCTTGCTGGGGACATTGCTGGCATCCAGGCTTTGGTTCAGGGCTGTAACTTGGTCTGGAACATTTGTTTAGATATTCAGTTTGACTGCACTGCAACAAAGGGCTGCATTGTCACCAGAGACCCCGTCAAGCACAGTGGTCCAGCGCTTCACTGTGCTGTGACATTCTCTGCTTTATTGCTTATGGTCTCATGAAGCTGCAAGTTGGGAGCAGAAGCCTGAAAATCAGCGGTTGGTTGCTGATTTCTGTGGCTTTGAGCTTTCTCAGCCCAGCTATTTTGGTTCTGCCACTGCCCCTGTGACATTGGTTTGAAGGGAATGCAAATTCTGGGAGCCAGGCAGAGGGAAGTGGTGCTAAGGTGTGGCTTGAAGAGAAACTGTCCTGAGTGGAATATCCCAAACTGGGCAAAGGCAGCCCAATCCCAGTGCCCATCTAGCCCACAGCCATGAGAACTGATAAAACAGGAAAAAATTCTTCCTTCCCGAGTACAGCTAATGAAATCTGTTACTGGTCTCGCAGGGAGTGAGAGGCTCCCTGACCCTGGCGGGTTTATCCCGCTGAGATAAGCGCAGATGCCGCTCTAATTCACGCTCCAGCCCCTTGGGACACCCACTTGGCTGCCTGCTTCAGGAATATCACACGGCAGCAAAGTGCCTCAAGTGAAATACACAGTGCATTAGAGAGGGTAGTGAAATCCAAGCGCATTCCTGAGCTCTGCCTTACTGTCCCCCGTGTCCTCTCCCTCCAGGCTTCCTGGATGCCCGGGCTCTGGCCGTGGATTACAGAAGCATCGGCTTCCGCGAGTGTCTCACCGAAGTTGTCAGGTACCTGGGCATCCTCGAGGGCCAAAACGCCGCCGACCCCATCCGGCTGCGACTCCTCTCCCACCTGAATAATTACGTGGCGGAAATGGAGCCTTGTCCCGTGGCCACGTCCCTGCTGCCCATCCAGAGCTGGCCGTGGTCCTTCGCGCACGGCCCCGTGCAGATCCCCAGGAGGGAGGCTGCTCCCGCTCCGCTTGTTTTGACTGCGTCTTCCTTGGCTTACCCCAGCCCTGCAGTGAGGCCGGCTCCTCTCCGCCGCATCCCTGGGGAGATGTTGCCGTCCCGCCGGAGCTTCCTGGCCAGCAGGATGGGCTCCTCCAGCCGGAGGGCCCGGGGAGCCGGCTCGGCCGCGGCCGTGCCCAGGATGCCGTCGCCAGCGGGAGCACTGAGAGAGGGCTCGTCCAAGAGCCAAATCGCCACGTTCCTCTTCTCTCCAGCCTCTGCCGGCATCCCTGTGCCGCCAGCTTACGCGGCACCTCCCGTCTTGGGCGCTGCCACGCAGGGACCAGGGATCAGGGTTGGGACATCCAGGATCTGCCGCTCGTGGGCGACGGAAATCGGGGCTTTCTGACCCTCCCCTCCCCTCCGGAGACAGGAGTTCCTCAGCGTTCATCGCCCGCAGGGCTGAGAACAAACTCGGTTCAAAAGGCATCTTTCCTGCTTTGCAGAAGCCAAGGATCCGTAGAGAAAATTCTCTCTGCTCTTCCCTCCCTCCTTGCACCGCCCTCCTCGCCTCACCATCACACGTCCTCTCCCTCGTGGTGCCTGCAAATGTAAATCACATCCAATTCCATGCGCTTGTGTGCACGAGGCCACGCTCCAGACCCTTCTGGCTACGAGGGAGGGGGCACACGCAGATCCCAACCCCGTTCCTCCTCCAGCAAACCCCTCTGCAGAACCCAGCCTTGCTCTCCTTTGGAAAACAGCCAAAACCAGCTTGGAACGCTTGTCTTTATTTCCCTGGGGACTCGGAGCTGCCAGCCAGACTTGCTCGTGCTGATTCCCTGCCACGCATCCCCCCAGCTGCAGCACCTAATTTTGGTGTGGTGGGATGGACACAGCTCACGGCCCGTGCCCAGCACTGCTGGCACCCACAAGGCGAGCTCCAGCTTCCCCAGCTCCCGAAGAAAACCGGCTGCCTGCTAATCCCTGTGCTTTCCTGTCTGCATTACCAGCTTTTCCCACTTACGTGCCCTTAAGGTGGAGTGAGGCAGAGGCTTAGCAGGGCTGGTTCCCACAGCCCGGCTGAGATCCTGCCGTGGCTGCAGGGTCTGTGCTGGGTTCCTGGCACAAACCCTGCCTGAGCCCTGCACCGAGCTGTGGAGAGGTGAGGATTTCAAAGGGAAGCCTGTCATGGAGGGGAAGGCCCTGACAAAGTGAGAAGAAAATGCCTTTTCCTCTGCCAGCCTCCCTGCTGGAGCTGCCTCTCCTCCACCCCCCTGCTGAACAGCGGTGACTGCAAAGGGGAAAAATGGGTTGGAGCAGGCTGAATTTGAAGTGCCTCCCTCATTCTCCCTGAGCCCAGCATCCCTCACCCTCCCCTCCCAGAGTGTCTCAGTTTTCTTTCTCCAGCACCATGTTTGGGTTTCACACCTCTCATCCCCCTCCCTGGGCCGGGACCAAAACCCACTGAGGTGTCACTGCACTTTTCCAGAGTCCCCAGATGACTGACACAGCAGATCACACCTCTGCTCCTGCAGCTGGCCTCCCCTCCTCTCTTCTTTGGGCAGAAAGAACAGAAACTTGAAGCTTTCAAGCCACCCTGCCCCTGTGCCACGAGCACAGGGTGTCCCAGTGCTCATCCTCACCTCAACAGCTCCCTGCATTTGTGCCTTGACTTGCTGGGATGCACATGCAGAATAATCTGGACCCAGCTGCACACCCAACCCTTGCCCACCTCTACAGCACTCTGACATGGAAAGAGAGAAAAGGTCAGTGCAAAAGAAAGGTTAAAAAAAGAGGGAGAAGATCTCTTTTGAATGGGAGGAATTCTTCCCATGCCTCAGGTCGTTGGTGCAGCCGGTTGGGCTGTGTGGATGAGCTGTTGTTTTCCTTCCTGCAGATGGTATCTGCCATGTGCATGCCAATGTATGTATCTGCCACTGTTTGGGAAGTCAGTCCCTCCCAGTTGTTTTGATGGAACTCATCGAACTTAACACACAGAAATGCCTCTGCTGCTTCTCACTCTTGTCCTCAAGTGCTGGAATCAGCCAGGAACGATATATTCCTTTTAAATAAAGTCACAGGAGGGAAATCCTTGTGGCCCCTGGCTGTTCCTGCAGCTGGTTTGTGCACTAGAGCTCACGGCCTCACTTTACACTGTGCAGTGCTCTTAGATTCACGAGCTGTGACATCAGCAAAGGTGTCAAATAAAGTCTTTCAAACCCCTGTTCTGGTTGTGAAATGTAGTGTTGGAGTGAATCCACTCTGCTCATCCAGCCTGCCTGGATCATGGAAGGGACCTGTGAAGGTCATTGATGAGTAATTTTGAGGCAAAATAAGGTAAGATGCAGCTTTTAATGTGACATCCCCTCTGATCATTTTTTGATCATTCTGGCCCCAAGACTTTTTACTTTAGAAAACGACTCAAAATCAGCTGGAAATTCACCAAGGCTTGCCCTGAGATTGGCAATAATCCATCACTTGAGAAGAAATAATTTAAATTAGGGTCTACAAAAGTGTCAGGGAACAGATGGGGTCTGGCAGAACTTTGCAGCCAGACTGAGGGCTCGCTCTGGTCTCCTGACCCTTTGCAGCCAGGACCAGAATAACCCCTGTGGCATCTCGCTGTCGGGAAACACTTTGGACTAAACAAAACAGCTGAGAGCCTGTCTCTGTTTTGAGGAAAGGACCAGTAAATGATCCCTCTTCGTGAAAGATGCTTGGGAGAATTTTCCTGGGGAATGGTGGGAATTCAACTTCCTTTCCCATAACTCCTTCTGGCTGCAAAATGCCTTTCAAAACCGCCCATAAATCCCTCCCTTAAGTGCTGTGTGGGGAATTGCTGGAAGGGAGCAACTGCAGCTGTGCTGGAGTAATGCAGCATCCGTCTGGAAGCGGGGAGAAACTTCAGGAGCAATAAAAGGGCTATTAATGATGGCTCATCCCTCTGGTGCCTGAGCTGCCCTGACCCGGCTGGAGGCAGCGGTGGGAGCTCAGCGCTCTTGGTGTGGTCAGAGAGAGGAACAGAATTAAACCTCAGTGGGAGGCAGGCCCACAAACCGGCCCTGAGGGCTACAGTGCTAAAACAAAACAGAGAAATAAAATAGAGACAGTGTGGAGGGGGGAAAAAACCACCAAACAACCCTTCGTGATCTCCACGGATCAAACAGGAGCCAGGGTGGGTGGAAGGGCTTTGGTTGAGGGTTTTCTCTCCACTGTAACACGGTGATTATAGAGCAGTAGCTCAGGACTGCAGCTTCATTTAATTTTATTTTCTTTTCTCAGGGTTTTCTTTAGCCTAAACTCTAATACATCCTGGCAACTTTTGATCTACCCTGCAGGGGAAATCCCCGAACTCTCCGTGCACTTCCTTCATCCTTGTTCTTCAGGCAAAAAAAATATAAAAAATCCTGATGGAGAGGCCTGTGGGGAAGCGTGGGCTGGGGCTGCTCGGTGTTAAACAAGGCTCTCACCCCTGCTGGAACAAAACAAGGTCCTGATGAACGAGTTTGGAGGGGACAGGGACACTCCCAGGCTGTGGGAGATCTGTGCAGCAGGTGCTCCAGGAGCGAGCCCTGCTCTCCCAAATTCCCCTGCATGAAAAATATCGCTTATCTCAGTTCTGCTGCTGTCTGCCCTGGGTGAAATGTTCTCCCTCCTTTCTGCTCCTGGAGCAATCCCGCCCTGCCATCTGCCGGTGAAATCCTAAAGCCGAGGGGGAGAAATCCTACACGGGGAACAGCATTTGGTTGGAAACCTTCCATCTGCTCTGAGAATCGGGTGATTTTTTAGGGTGATTTCAGCACTCCCAAACCCAGAGCAGCTCGGGAGGCCTCTGGGTGATGGATGGGTCACCCACCAGTGTCGCCACTGAAGATGAATAGATCACACGGACACAGGTCGAGGTGTGGTGAAAAGAAGAGAAAGTTTATTTTTCCTCCCAGGATTTATAGGCTTCTAACCCCAGCCAGGGATGGGATGGTCAGGATAACACTTTCCCACTGCACTGGCCATGAGAGATGCCCATCACAAGACGTGTAACAGAAAGAATGTGCACATATCTATGTTTACAGTTCCTGTCCTGGGAAAGTCTTTAGAAAACCATGTCAGCAAGCTCAGAAGCTGAGTTTTCAGGGCGACACAGCAGCACCATGGATGGGGATGGATTGGCGTGATAAAGCCATTGACAGATGTCCCCTCTGCTCCAGGCGCTCCGCTGGGAGGATCTCAGGTATCGCTGCTCACCAGGAGCAGCTGCACTCGTGTGTTGAGGGCACCAAGAGCAGCGGGGTCCCTGGGGGCAGTTTTGTGCCCCCAGCCCATCAGTCAGCGTGGGGAGTGAAAAGGATGGAGCAGCACACAGGACCTTGGCTGTCTGCACAGAGTCCCCTGGGAGGGAACACAAATGTCACTAAATATGTTTCAAATCAGAGCCCTTCGCAGCGTAGCCACAGCGGCTGCTGCAGCCAAAGGGCGTTTTATGTGGAAACATGCTCTTTGAGCTGGGCTGTGTTTTGACTTTAGCTGTCAAAGCAGGAGCTGAACACTTCCACAGCGACATGCCTGTGTCAGTCCCTGGTTTCCCAGCGGAGGAGGTGCCAGCTGTGAAGGACCAAGCACAAAACAGTGGCAGGTGTGATCCCACCAGTGCAGCACTGTCAGCTGTCGGGAGAATGATGAGACCAGGGGGAGGAGGAGGATTTGTGCCATTTGTGTTTTCAAGACAGAAAATATTGCAAATCACTACAATTTGCTTTGCTATTTTTACCTTTATTCTGCTACTCTCAATTATTCCACTGTATCGCGTTCCATTTTTACGGTAACGTTGTATTCTGCTTTTAAAGCAAATTAAAGGCAATTTAACAATTGAAAAGCCACAATGCCCAGTTAACCAGTGTCTATCTTAGTCCCCCTTAACAGGACTGAGCCTGAAGGTCACTGATGAATCACTGAATCCTGCACTGCCGTGTCCTTACGCTCCGCTGAAGATGCTAGAAATAGATAATTACGGGTCTCCCTGGAGCTGATCTCGTGAGCGTGAAGCCACAGGACAGCAGCAGAGAGGGGGGTGAATCCCTCTCCCATTCCAGCAGCTTTCTGTCGGGAGTTGTTTAAGCCTCAGCCCAGGAAGAGGGACTGACAGCTCGCTTCCATGGGGAGACATCGGGACCCTTGGTCCCGCTCCAGGGCAGCCCACGATGGGAGCTGGCAGAGGAACTCGTGCTTATTTGAGGAAAAATGATGCTCTGAAGAAGAGGAGGTTGTGGGAACAGCTCCAGCTCTGACCGCTCCTCATCCCGCTGCCAGCGACACCTCCAAAAGCAGAGCTCGGAGCAGTGAGAATGATCCCAGAGGAATTGTTTTGCTCTCCTGGTGCATTCCTCTGCTCAGCCTGCTCCTTGCCCTGGCCAGCCCCATAGCCCCGCTTTCCCCAGGAGGCTTCCCTGGGATTTTTTGTGTTTTATGGTGGGACTGAGCTGCCCTGTGAGACATCTGCACATGTAGGATGGGGTGGGAGGGCAAACAAACACAGAAACTCTTCTGGGGTTTGTTGCTGTGGATCCGTCTCTCTCTGCCAGCTGCCCACGGGGGATTGTTTGTCCCTAAATCTGTCTAAACGTCGAGGTGAAACTTTTGTTTTAGTTTGTGGCTGTTGCTCCTTGCTGGGCAATGCTGAACAGAGTCTGTCACCATCCTCTGACACCCCTTGGAGATATTTTATGGATTGATGGGGTCGCCTCTCAGCCTTTCCCTTCTCCAGAATAACCAGGCCCAGCTCCCGCACTCTCCCCTCATGAGGGCGATGCTCCAGCCCCCAAACCACCTTTGCGGCCTCCACTGCAACCCCTCCAGCGCCTCCTCGCCTGAAACTAATTAGTGAACCAACACCATTTCCAACAACCATTAACTTTAATCATCCCCAAAGCGGGCCGCTTCTCCTGTGGCGACCCCGAAATGGCGGGACCCCGAGCGGGTCCTCCCCCCCGCTGGGGGGCGCTGCGTGCGGCGCGGGGCGCTCCGGGCCGGGCCCGGCCGCCTCCTCTCGGCGGCACCGCGGCCCACTCGCGCCGCCGCGGCGCCTATAAAGGGCCGCCCGCCGCCACAACCCGCCGTCCCTCCGCCCGCCGCGGCCACACCGCGTGAGTCCGGGTCGGGCCCGGAGCCGCCGACCCCGCCCCGGGTCGGTGCCGCTGGGTAGGGAGGGCTCGGGGGAGCGCGGTGCGCCGGGAGAGCGCGGCGGCCGCGCCCCTGCCCGCCCGCCCTCCCTCAGGCCGCCGCGTGCCGCGCCGCCTCAGCCGCTCCGCTTTATTTATAATACCTTCGGGCTGTCTAGCCGAGGCGATTTTAAAAGAAATGGTTATATTAGCGCGTGTTTGAGGTTTATTTATATATCTATATTTTTATTTTGTTTCTTATTTCCTCAGAAAATCAACGCGCCGCCGCTCTGCAGAATCTGGGCTAAACCGAAGCAAAAAAATAAGAGACGTTGGGGTTCAGGAGGTTTTTGCCTCAAAGCTCTCGGGTGCTGGCGTATGAATTTTGGCGTCTTATCCCATCCCTGCTCTCCAGGAGGCTTAACTTTGGGGTGTTTTTGCTGATTTTCCAAGCTTGCACAACGCTCTCAGCTGCTCTGTGTCCTGGTGCCCGGCCTCCCGCCTTGTCCCAAGCTTCTGCAGGCCGCAGCTTAGGCTTTAATTAAGAGTTTTGAGTGTTCCCCCAGCATTAATACTTAAAAGAAGCTTGACTCGAGACCCCCCAAGTGAAAAAACCCGCGTGGGTTGAGAGCGCCGAGGGGAGGATGAACACGGCCGCCAGCAGTTACCCCATGGCCTCGCTGTACGTGGGGGATCTGCACCCCGATATCACCGAGGCCATGCTCTACGAGAAGTTCAGCCCGGCTGGCCCCGTGCTGTCCATTCGGGTCTGCAGGGATATGATCACCCGCCGCTCCCTGGGCTACGCCTACGTCAACTTCCAGCAGCCCGCAGATGGTAAGTGACAATTGCAGCCACATCCACGGCTTCCCCCCACTTCGTTTTAACTCGTTTTTCCCCACTAATTCACATATTGCCATGTAGATGCCCAGCACAGCGTTACAGGGTGAGTCGTCCCTTTCTGGTGATTGCAACAGGAGGTTTTTTTGGCGGATTGGTGTCTACAAAACGCTCTGCAAATGCACTTCTTTAATATCTCTTTTAGCCAGGTCTGTTTCTTGCACTGATACTAAATTTCAGAGATCTGCGTTTGTTCCTCGCGTAAGAAAATAATCCCCCCTGTGTTGCCCTTTATTCTGGGGCAGTTTTGGGGCTGTTTCTGTGGGGATTTGTGCAGCCAGTCCTAGCAGAGAAAGTTCACAGTAGTCAGCCCTGGTTGAGTGCTCAGTTTAATGACTGATCCTCTGGCTGCTCCACACACTTCCAGTGTAATGAATTTAATATCTGCTGTGTTCAAGCAGCTGGATGTGCCTCCCAGTTTGGGAGGTGGTGGTCTTGCTTGAAAGCAAAATAAAACGCTTGGTTCAATGTGTGGAAAAACAGATTCTCCTGTGTAGAAGCCACATTTGCTTTGCTCTTGCCAGACTCTCTTTTTTTTCACACTTTGTTTCCTGCTCAAGGCCAGGTGTTGCAGAGCTGAAGCAGCATGTGAAAGATGGGACGGGAGAGGTCATTTTGGAACATGTCTTTTCTGGAAGGAAAATGGGTCAGCATTTTCTGCCCCAGTTTTCAGAGCTCTGCCTGCTGACTGCTGCAAGTTTTTTCTCCGTGCTGGGGTTTAACAGCATTTCTACATGACAGAGGCATCCAAGTAGAGATGAGAGTGAGCTTTTCTGAATTCAGAATCAGTTTACAACAGCACAGACTTCAGCAACAAGTAAACTTTCCTTTAGCCTGTAGTAGATTTTCTTTACTTTACATTTTTGCAGAGCTTCCATCCTCTCCCAGGGCAGTTCCTTCTGCTGGCATTTCCTTGCCCTGATCTGATTGAGCACTTTCGATCCTTTCCTTTGTCATGCTGATTAAAAGCTGACTTGCCCCCCACTGCATAATTTCTCATTCATGGCACTCTCACAAAAGCTTTTTTTGCGGTGGGGCGGGGAGGGCAGTGTACTTGTGTTTAAAAGATTCTCAGTGCGAAGGAAGGAACCTGAGAGCCTGTATTTGTGGTCCTATCCCTGCCCTGGGTGCCTCTTCTAAAACCACCTTGGTACATTTACGTGCTGAACAAAGTTATCCCAGCTCACCTGCCTTCCTTAGGCTCTGATCTCATTTTGCAGGATCAGAGAACTAAAAACAAGCAGCAGAAACAAAGCCAGGAAGGAACTGCAGCTTGGATTAGATCAATTTTGGGGAGATGGGGTGCAGGAGCATAGATAAAGTTCTCTCAAAGCAGAGAAGAGCATTCTCAGGAGGGATCAGTGCTTGGTCCCATGTGCTTTAGCAGAAGCATTCTGCACCTCGTACAAATGGGAGCCTTCCCAACATATTGCAAGGTAATCTTTTATGGTAATAAATAGCCAGGAATTTAGGGGGAGGTTGCACCGTTCTGGGCTGCTGGGGAGGCAGCAGACATTTTAGGAAGCTCCTGGACTTGAAGTGATACTTGGACCAAGTAGGTGGTGTCTTGTTACTGGTAGGTCTTAGAAGGTCAAGTGAATTAGGTTTAAACCAAATCATTGAGTGAATATCGGGGCAGGGAAATAGTCAAACTCCTCCTGCCCTCATGAGATGTGAATTTCTGATTTTCTCTTGTCGAACTGTAGTGTGTATTACCCTGCATAAATAAAAAAAAAACCAGCTGCTGCACTGCATGCAGTGCAGCAGGACATGGACAGATAGTTTGGAAGAGGGTTGTGCTACGAACCTGACTATGAAGAATATAATTTTTGTTGTAAAACGCAGAAATTTGGACTGTTTTCAAGGTGGCACTTGCCTGCATGAGGCTTCCTGAGAGGAGGAGGGATTCTGTGTTTTCTTCCAGGAATGCATAATCAGAAATGCACTTGGGCTTCATCCCACTAAATCTGAGAAAAGCTGAGGGGAGCATTGTAGGAGTCTGGTTGGATTTATGGTTGTGAGTAGGTGCTTACAGTAATCAGGAGGTTTTGTGCTCTGCAGACTTCTTGTGGGCACACTGCATGTTTGAACTGGCAGTAGGTGTTAAAAAAGTTGATTAATGATAGCTTGCATTTCCTTGGCACCTCTTGTGGAAGGGTGAGGGCTTTGTAAATCTGAAAAAAAACAACGTTTTAACTTATTTTTTGTGTGTTTTAAAGCAGGACTCTGTCCCTGTGTCCACAGAGCAAATCAAGTTGCCAGAATTCTCCATTTCAGGGTCACAAGGAGCTCACACTGTCACACCTTGAATTCCAGGTTCCTGTGTCCAAACTGGGCCAAATTGTGTGATTTTTTTACAGTTTTTTAGCTGCTGGAGTGACGCTGGACAGGCATTGTCTAATTGGCAGTAGTCTGCTGCAGAGAGGTTATTTTTAGGGAAAATGAGCTCTGCTGGTTTTGGTTGCAGTTCCTTGCTTGTAGTAAGCAGGGAATGCTGAATTCTGAGCCTGTCATCCTGTGATAGGCAGGGTAAGGAAACACTTCAAAGTTCAGGCTCTGTAGTGGTTGTTAATATTTATTCTTCTTTTTGATTGTGAAGAAGGGAAAGAAAACAAACTCAACAAACAAGCTGAATTTCTTTTTCCACGTGTTCCATGCAGTTGAATTCCAAACATTGGCAGTCATGAAATACTCAGAGAAATGAAACAGAAACTTCAGTTTGGCTGCAGAGATAAGGTGTGCTGAAAGTGTAGGAAAAACTAGATGTTTCCCAAGCTAAGGAGGATTCCAGGGCTGGGATTAGATATGTGTTTCTGTAGAAAAGTACAGATAAACTTGTTTGTTCTCCTTGAAGGTTGTGTAAAGGAGCAGCTGTGTAAGGCAAATTGTGAAGTGAAAAGGGAAGTGTTGGTACTGACACAAGCTTTATTGCAGCAGAATTTTGTTGTAACCTCAGTGACTGAGGAATTTAATTCTTTTGAATATGCACCATCATTTTTTTATAAAAAACAGTGGGTAGATTTGCACTATGTGCTTTCCTTGCAGGACTTTTTTGCTCAGTGACCATAAGTGAGATGTTTGGGGAGGATAAAGCTCCTCGTGTGCAGTTTCTCCTGGGTGAGTCTTGGTGGGAGGTTGGTTATCAGTCTTGGTGCTGCTCAAGCCACAGCCACTAATCCCAGCATTGTGTGAACTCTGCATCTGTAAGGGATGAGATAATAAGAGTTAATTGCTCTTGAGGCCTGAGGCAAACTGCAGTGAGTGTTCTCATATCCAGAAAGGGAATGAGAAGGAAGCCTGAAAGGGGCTGTGAGTGTGTTTTATGTTCTGTGTGAGCTGCAGTTGAGTCTGCTGGAAGGATGACAGGAACCCAGTGGGAGAGAAACAGATACGGGAACTGAAATGGCTGAAGCTTTATGGCTTAAATAGAAGAAAATGAGAAGGTGTTTGCTCAGATGAAGGAAATGAATCAGATGTGCTTGGTGTGAGTCATTCACAGAACTCCTGCAGATTCTTTACAGGTTTTCTGAGGTCCTGGTGTGTAGTGGGGGTGCATTTCCACCTGTGGGTGTGGCACACATCCCTCAGGGAATCCATGTAGGGCTTTCACCGCTCACCAGAAGTGCCTGGGCGAATTTCAAGCGCGGTGTAATAATAGAGTGGAACAGTAGCAACCTGTTGAAAGAGCAGTGCAATAGTATCTACTCAGGGAGCTTAGAAGAATCTGGAGGAACTCCTAACTGCTCTGGAGCCTTCACAGCTCCCCTTGGTTACAGCTTGATGTGCTCGTCACCTTCCAGCAGGAGCCTGTTCCTGCTGCAAATGGTATTATCCAGCCAGTTTGTGCCCTTGCCAGCACATGCTTCTGCAGGACCTCTGCCTGCTATTAATAAACACTGCCAAATTTGACGAGCTGCACCAGGTCGCCTGCTGAGCTGCCTACACTAGGAAAGGACTGCAGGAAAAACCTGGTTTGCATGGACTTGAAACAGCAGCTGAGGAATCATTTCAGCCTGGCAGTTAATTGCATTTAACACCTTGGTTTAAACAGAGCCGTTGGAGTCCTTTAAATTATAATATTTTTTTTCAAGCAGAGCTTCTTTCCAACTGGATTTGTGTGTAGGGAGAACAGCGATGGTCACACTTGAATTTAAAAAGCAGCAAGAACAAAAACCACATTTCAAAGCACATAAGAAATTCTGAGAAGCTTCCATGCAGCAGTGGAAACTGGCATTGGGGGTAGGGACTGCAGGCTTTGGTAGGCAATATTCCATTGGAATTCCTGGAGGTAGTTTTGAGACATGCTGAGTAGTTACTCAGGCTGCATGAGCCAAGTCATGTGCAAGGTGTTCAGATTGGTCTTTTCCTTGAAATTTTTTGCTCCTGAAATCTAATCAGCAAATACCACAGGGTGAAGGTGGCCTGGGAGAACTGAACCAAACAGATCTGGAAAGCTTGTGTTCTGCCCTGTTAATTCTCCTTGATTTTAATGCACATCTTTCCATCTCTTTGCCTGCTCCATGCTGGGAATTAAGAGTCTTTCTTTCTTCTCTGCTCGCTCCATGCTGGGAGTGTTTTCTGGCACAGAAGAGTGCAAGCATCTCAATTTTATGAACAAGATCCTGGTGTGTGTACGTAATGATCCTTTTTATACACCAGTAGGCAGCAGAAATAGCCTCGTGGAGGGGGGTTTCAGAGCAGGTTAGAATGACAGTGCTGGTGTTTGAGAGTTTAGAGAAACACTTCCCTGTTAATCAGATGGGGTGTACAGACATTTTTTTTCCCCCAGAATTTTCTCAACTCTTGTCATCTTTAGCTTAAGCAACTTGGGAATCATTTTTTGGCCACGTAAGTTATGTAGAGGCTGACTCATGTCCTCACAGCCAGCCATGTGTTCGTGCACATTTTCCCTGACCTGACAGGGAGATGATCCTTCTCTCTGAATAGAAATGAGGATGGGGAGATGTGAGCTTCATGAAAAGCAAAACAGCCACACAGTCACTTTTCTTACTTTTTTTTTTTTTTTTTTTACCAGAGTTTCCTGTTTTTCCTTTTCTTCTTTGGGCAGAGTAATTTACCTTTATAATAACTCAGAATATAGCTAATAAACCAGGTGCTTTGATATCCATTTTGCTGTGGTGGTGAATATATTGCTATAATATAAATTTAAAGTCTGTGAAACCTTTTATATACTTAGTGACTCTGCTGCAAAGACCTCCCTTGAAACATTGAATTAAAAGTCATTGATCACCTCTAATAATACCCCAAATGCCTCCATGATCTGAGTAAAATAAAGAGAAAAGGATCACCCAGCCACTGGAAACCTTAATTTTTTAACCAACCACAGAAATCTGTTCTTGGCTTCTCCTGCAGCTGAGCGAGCTCTCGATACCATGAATTTTGATGTGATCAAAGGGAAACCCATTCGCATCATGTGGTCTCAGAGGGACCCTTCCCTGAGGAAATCAGGAGTTGGGAACGTCTTCATCAAGAACCTGGACAAATCCATTGATAACAAGGCACTTTACGACACATTCTCGGCGTTTGGAAACATTTTGTCCTGCAAGGTGAGATGTGGTTACACTGTCCAGTTCTTCCAGGGTGGGGACATGATCAGAGATTTGGGTGCAGGTAATGAAAGGGACACTTCTTGTCAAGTGTCAGGAGCCAAATCACAGAATATTCTGAGTTGGGACACACAAGGCTCATCAAGTCCAACTCTTTAAATGAATGGTGCCTACAGAGATCAAACCTGTGACCTCAGTGTTAAAACAGAATCTCTGAAAGGCAGAGTTGACCAAAAGCTCAGGGATTGCTGGAATTCCATCAGATTTAGTCAAGAAGTGCAGGAATCTGTCAGCCAGGTGGTGTGTGCCTGGTGCTGACCCTGGTCAGGAGCTGCCTGGTGCTGACCCTGGTCAGGAGCTGCCTGGTGCTGACCCTTGTCAGCACCGTGTTTTCAGCCGCTGGCCCGTGGCACAGGAGGGACACTGACAGCTGGCTTTGCTCCCTCTCCTGCAGGTGGTGTGTGATGAGAATGGCTCTAAGGGCTACGCCTTTGTGCACTTTGAGACCCAGGATGCTGCAGATAGGGCCATCGAGAAGATGAACGGCATGCTGCTCAACGACCGCAAAGTGTGAGTGTCACAGGCGGCAGCAGCAGCGCTCACATGCTCCGGGATGCATCTCGGTATTAACAGGGACACACAAGGCACTGGTTCTCCTGGCCCAAGCCTTGGCCTGCTACCTCTCCACTCCAGGGCTGGTGAGTGACCCTGCCCAAGCCATGGCCTGCTACCCCTCCATTCCAGGACTGGTGGGTTTCCCTGACCGAGCCTTGATTTGCCTCCTCTCTGCGAGCGGGCTGGGGTGGGTTCTGTCTAGGGCCACTGGGAGTCCTTGGCCAGCCACAGCACAGGTGATTTTTCTGGTTGGTCTGTGGCCTGTTTGTTGTTCTCTGCTGTCACCCTTTCTTGTCCCCATTCCCAGCTCCTACTGCACACTCATTTTTTTTTTGCCTCGCCACAAGTCACACATTTTTTCGCTCTTGAAACCCATCCGTTTATTGGGATTTTCATGTTTTATGTCTTACAGATTTGTTGGGAGATTCAAGTCTCGTAAAGAGAGGGAGGCTGAGCTGGGAGCCAAGGCAAAGGAATTCACCAATGTCTATATTAAAAACTTCGGGGATGACATGGATGATGAAAGACTAAAGGAGCTCTTTGGCAAATATGGTAAATACAGAAATACTTTTATTGAGGCTGTGAATTTCATGAAATGTGGTAGTTTGAGTGCTAATGTGTAGTCCTTACCTGGGTCACTTGAAGGCTGAAGACTAGAGCTATTATCTGAAATTTAATAATCTTGAAATACTTTTGATGTTTTTCTAACCATGTCCCTTGGTAACAGGTAAAACTCTGAGTGTTAAAGTAATGACAGACCCCACTGGAAAATCCAAAGGTTTTGGCTTTGTAAGCTTTGAAAAGCATGAAGAGGCCAACAAGGTAGGACCAACTTTTATGCTGGGTAACTTCAGAGAAGAAAAACTTGGTTTATCTTGGGAGCCTGTTTCTTAAATAGAAGAAAATTCTGCCTTGGGCATGACCTCTTCTAGATGTGGGAACTTGGAAACCTTTTGCACCTTAATAGCTTGACATTCAAGGGTAACTTGGCATTCCTCCAGTTTCCTAGATCCACAGAGTGCAGTGGTATAATCAAGAATGTTAATTGCTGAAGAAATACTACAGTGCAGGGCTGAAGGAGGAGGAGGGCACCTAAAGTGAGAACATTGCTCAAAAATGGTCTTTTCTAAGCAAAGTGCTTGTTAAAATGTAGCTTTAATGACAAGAAAGGGTGGGGATGAATTTCCAAGTTAGTTCAGCGCTCCACGATGCGTCAGCTTGATCTGTGTGATAACTTCATTCAGCTTGTCTTTAATGAGCCTGTGTTTAATGATCCTGTAACAGGAACTGTTCAAAGGTAATGTGTAAACTCTGATTTATTGACTGACAGGCAGGGACACAGTCCTGTTCTGACAGGAGCAGGGGCTGTCCTGCTGCAGCAGCTGAGAGTTTCCTCTTGAACCCTCTGTGTGCAGGCAGTGGAAGAGATGAATGGGAAGGACATCAATGGGAAAATGCTGTTTGTGGGCAGAGCACAGAAGAAGGCTGAGCGCCAGGCAGAGCTGAAAAGAAGGTTTGAACAGCTAAAACAGGAGAGACTCAGCCGGTACCAGGTGAATAATCTGTTTCTTTTCTCAGTTTAAGCACTATTTCTGGTCTGTTGAAGGAATTGTCTGGGTAGTTACTGTCCTGTGAGACATCCTGGGTTAAAACACAGAGGTGTCTCCGTGGTATTTGGTGGCAAGTGGGGCTTAGTCTTGGTACTGAAGTTGTTTAGGAGAGTGTGAGACAAGAGGCATGAAATCTCCTTGACTTTCAAGTGGGGATCCCTGGAGAAATGGAAGAGACAGCACAACTCTGCCCTGCTCTCTGTAATTTGTGGCAGAACTGGGTCGTGTCAGAAGTGGCATCTGAAACTCCCCCACTCCCTGAGGTGCAGTGCTGGACTGGGGACATGTGATGATGCCACAGGAAGGCAGAGGAAATCCAGACAAGCTCCCTTTCACCACAGTGGGACTTGTCTCTACGCCTTTGCAACATTTATCACCTTCAGCTTTGTGGAATGATGCTAAATTAAGAGTTTTAGGGTAAATTACAGCTCTGGCAGATGGGTAACAGTTGATGTGCTTATGACTTTTTTTTTTTTTTTAATGTTGTGAATGTCATGCTGTTCTCTCCCTTGCAGGGTGTTAACCTGTACATTAAAAACCTAGATGACACTATAGATGATGAAAAACTGAGGAAGGAGTTCTCACCTTTTGGGTCAATAACAAGTGCCAAGGTACTGTGGCATTTAAAAGCCTGTATTAAAATATTGTGGATTTTAAAGCCTGAAGAAGGAAATGTTGTCTGACATGGGATTACAGGGCTGTTCTTAACCTGTGGTTACTGTGATTCTGAAAACACCTTGGCTAATAAATAGTGGGATTTTACTGAAAACTTGATTCCCTTACCAAAAGGGGAGGCAGGAAGTGGCAAACATGCTTGCTTGAGGTAATAAGCATGAAATGACACTTTCCTTTGTGCACTTAGAACTGCACCAAATCTTTCCCATTCCTTACTGTGCAGTGTGGGCCTGGGGACACATGGTGCTGACAGCAACGCAGAGCAAATCCAGACAGGTGACTCTTCATGAGAACCTGTCTCTACACCTCTGCAACAAGTTATATCCTGCCTAAAATCTAAAAAAAACCACAGATTCTTCAGCTCAGTTGTACTCCATCAGTAATTGATCTTTACTGCAGGTGATGCTGGAAGATGGACGGAGCAAAGGGTTTGGCTTTGTCTGCTTTTCCTCTCCAGAGGAGGCCACCAAAGCTGTGACAGAGATGAACGGGCGCATCGTGGGCTCCAAGCCCCTCTATGTGGCACTGGCCCAGAGGAAGGAGGAGAGGAAGGCCCATCTCACCAACCAGTACATGCAGCGCATCGCTGGCATGAGAGCCTTGCCTGCCAACACCATCATCAACCAGTTCCAGCCTGCTGCTGGCGGCTATTTCATGCCTGCTGTGCCCCAGGTGAGCTGCTGTGGGGTTTTTATCCTGTGTTCATCTCACAGAGCCTTTCTTATGCCTGTAAGCAACAATTCCTAATGAGGGGTGCAGCAGTGGAGGGAATTCTGTGACTTGCCAGCTGCCTGTTCTCTTAATCCAACCTGAGCCTCGAGTCCTGGCAAGGGCTGCTGGAATGTGTTGTGAACAATGTTTGTGATGCACGTGGATGTTGCCTCTGAGCTTATCTCATCCTCCTCCAGGCTCAGAGCAGACCCACTTACTATGCACCCAACCAGATGACACAGATGAGACCCAACCCACGATGGCAGCAAGGAGGGAGACCTCAAGGTGAGAGTGCCAGAGGCTCTTTTGGTTGTCGAGCTTTTTTTTGGGGGCTGAACTTCCCAACAGGAACAATTAAAGCTTTCCTTTGTGGGAATGGTCCTGTGCAGGGTGGAGCTGGACTCTGATCCTCGTGTGTCCCTTCCAGCTCTGATTCTCTGATTCTTCCCATGCACCACCTCTGTAGCTGACTGTCCTGCCTTGCCAGCTGATTCCCTTTTGAGGATTTCCCCTCATTCCATCCTTTAGGCTTCCAGGGAATGCCGAATGCCATGCGCCAGTCGGGGCCCCGGCCCGCCCTGCGCCACCTGGCCCCCGCCAACGCTCCGGCCTCCCGGGGCCTCCCCGCTGCTGCCCAGAGAGTTGGTAAGAAGGGGTCTCTTCCCGGGCTTTTCCCCTTCTCTGGGAGGGAGGAGGATGCTGTGGAGACCTGACTTGTACTGCCAGAGATGTTTGTCAGAGCTGGGATGTCTGCAAAGAGCACTCTGCCTATTTCCTGTTCCTCGCTGTGCAGTGCGGCTCTGGGG
This sequence comes from Poecile atricapillus, assembly GCF_030490865.1. Taxonomy (NCBI): domain Eukaryota; kingdom Metazoa; phylum Chordata; class Aves; order Passeriformes; family Paridae; genus Poecile; species Poecile atricapillus. The sequence continues at coordinate 5,793,477 of NC_081272.1, read as the reverse complement.
GCACTCGGTGCTACAGCAAAGCAGTGGAAATCCAGATGGGTTCTTCTCCACTGGTTTGGGACTCATCTCTACACCTCTGCAACACCACTCAGAAATCTCTGTAGTTTATGGGTTTTGCTTTCAGAGGAGAGCATCCAAATTCATTATTTTTCCAGTGGTCAGCTGTTAAACAAAAGGTGTGGAATCTATGGATTGGTTGTGGGGAGAACAGCCCCTTCCTGAGGTAGCTACACTTTGGTTTTTACAGAAGCATCACCTGCAGAGCATAGTTTGAATTCAGAATCAGAACATCCTGACTTGTTTGCATGTTGCTGCAGGTGTTTGTCACGGTGTTCTCCTTCCTTTGCAGGTGTTGGCACAGCTGCACAGAATTTGGCTCCCCGTCCTCCTGTAGCTGCCCCTGCTCCCAGGGCTGTCCCTCCTTACAAATACGCCTCAAGTGTCCGCAGCCCACACCCAGGTGTCCAACCTCTGCAGGTACCACCAGGGGCTGGGCTGGGCAATCCCTGCAGTTTCACACGCAACTGAAGTGTTTTTATAGAAACTTCAAGCTGCTTTTATGACCCAGACAGTCCTAATTTGTAATTTTAAAGGCTGGCAGTTGTGCCTTTGCCAGGGGCACCCTGATTGGTTTGTCTGCCTCCTACTCACAAGCCCTTTTGTAGCCAGACTGGCTGTAAGGATATTTTTCTTGGTTCTTTGTTCCTGTTTTGCAACCATTTAAGTCTCTTTGCCAAATTCTCGCTGGGGTATCATTGAAAGAAAGAGCACCACTCACACCTGGCTTTCTCAACATCTGCTGTTTGATCCAGTTTTTGTAAGATATTTATGGTGTTCCTGTGTTGACATTCTGGGTTTTGAGCTCAAGACTTGCAGGGAGTGTTTGTGAACCAAGGCCACCTTCCCTGCCCTTTTCTGAAGCTGAGGTGTTCTGTAGGCTTGACAAAGATTGTGTTTTAGGAGGGAACATCTTAAAACCGTCTAAATACGAAGCAATCAGCCTCATACTTACTTCAGAACCCTTGTCTGCCCTTTTCAGGCACCTCAGCCTGCAGTGCATGTGCAGGGCCAGGAGCCACTGACAGCCTCCATGCTGGCTGCTGCCCCTCCCCAGGAGCAGAAACAGATGCTGGGTGAGTAAAACCCCACTTCTCACCGATGGTTTTTCATCCCCTCAGGTGTCAAAGATCAAAACTCATCTCTCTGAACTCCTTTTTCTCCCACAGGAGAACGTTTGTTCCCTCTGATCCAAGCTATGCACCCCAGCCTGGCGGGGAAGATCACAGGAATGCTGCTAGAGATTGACAACTCAGAGCTGCTGCACATGCTGGAATCTCCAGAGTCCCTCCGCTCCAAGGTGAGCTGCTGTGTTCCCTTTTTGTGGGAGGGGAGAGCCCCTGAGCAGGGAGAAAATCTCCCTGGATTTGTGTCCCCAGGTGGAGGAGGCCGTGGCAGTGCTGCAGGCTCACCAAGCCAAGAAAGAAGCTGCCCAGAAGGTGGGTGTGGTTGCTGCTACCTCTTGAACCAGGACGACTGGTGAGTGTCTGAGTCCTCAGCTTCAGTGAAAAGCTTCCAGAATCAGTAAATAAAATTGTTGGTGAGCAATTTGTGTGGTCAAAGTGTGACCAGCACTTACCTGATTATAGTCCACTCTTCAACAACAAAAAAGCTCCTGGTTTAGGAGAAGCTCCTAAAGCTCCTAATGTTTCTCCCAGCAGAAAACTCATGTAGAACTTAAGGAATATTCACTCTGATGCTTATTTAAGGGATCTAAAGCTGTTGTTGAAATCCCTGAGGTGTTCCTTGGAGCTGGGGATGAGTCTTGTGGAACTGCTAATCTGGGAAAGAGCCACGAGAAGCTCTGGTGACTTTGAGGCTAAACAGGCTCTTAGTGCCCCTTCCTTCTCCTGGAAACCATCTGCCTTCAGGGTGTGATAAATGTTGGGAATGTTTCCCTGCATAGATCTGTCCACACAAGTGTTGTCACCTGTGTTTGGAGCTGGCTCTTGTTTAATTAATATAATAATATTAATGATAAGGATTTTGGATTAATAATAAGAATTAGGATTTTGGTTCTTGGAATGCCTCTTCCTGTTTTTCCTGGTCCATTTTTCTGTGGGTTGTCTGCCAGCTCCAGTATTTTCCATGAAGCTGTTTGTGATCAGATGTCACAACTCAAGCTGGTGAAGAATGACAAGTATTCTTATTTTCACTGGGTGGTCAAGCAAAGAATTTGAATTTCTTGTGGATAATAACAATTTCTGATGATTCCACCACCATGAGCAGCTTCTCTGTACCTTCCCAATTATATTGGAATCTTTATTCCCTGGAATGCTGGAATATTTCCTAGCCTGGAGCAGGGATGTGTTGTAACTTTTCTCCCTTTTTCCCCCTCTAGGATACAAAGAAGCCAAATAGCCCCTTCCTAGACATCAGCTCAAGATGTTTGAAGATCCTTCACTGTCCTGCAGATCTCAAGGCCATGCATTGTATCACATAGTTATATTGCATTTTGTAAATTAATCTTAAAGATCTTATTTAAAAAGCCAACTTTAAAGCTCGAGGTTTCCAAAACCAGAAATCTGGGGGAGGTTTGCAAGCTTTTCCTTTGCCAGAACAGAGCTGCCCCTTGTGTCTTCTAAAGAGGACGTTGAGGATTTTAGGCTGGAAGTATTTTTGTGAGTTTGTGTTTAATTGAACAATCCAGTTTGGAAAGTTTGGGAAACATTTATCAATAAAGGAATAAACTTGCACTGTATTTGTTGTCATTTCTCTCTGTTGGATAAATAAATGTGGTGTGGCTTTGTGAAATTAAACTGGTGGGGAGCTATGGGGGGGTGAATACATTAAACAGGGATTTGACTTATTCTGCTTGCTAATTTTGGATAATGAATATTTTGAGGCAGCTGGGTTAAAATTATACCTGGGGCAGTGTCTGAAGGGGTGATGGCTGTAAACAGTGATCTAAAAAGGGTTGGGGAGGTACTTTCAAATGAAGAGTTCAAGGCTTTGGGCTGTGTTTTGTTCTTTGTTTACAATTCTACATTTTCAGCTGGATCTTTAATGGTTCTTCTGCCATTTTATACTCCAAAGGTGGCTGAGTTCTGGCACTGGGATGCCAAAAACAACATCCCAGAGAGGCTCCGAGGCTTTGGAAAAGCCGGGAATGGGATGGAAGGAGCGTGGCAGGGATGCAGAGGGGGGCTCTGAAGGGAAAAGCCGGGAATGGGATGGAAGGAGCGTGGCAGGGGTGCAGAAGGAGGCTCTGACGGGTTCTCTCTTCCATCCATCGCACCCAAACATCCCCAAAATCCGAACTTGAGACCTTCCTCCCCTCCTCGGCCGCCTCACCCCTCCCGCCAATACCTGCACAAGCTCAGAGCCAAACATCTGGAATTTCACGGGAAGCCCCAAATCCATCCCCTCCTGGCAGGGCAACCCCCAGGGCTGCCCGCCAGGGGAACCCCAAATCGCTGTGGCTGATCCTAGCCTGCAGCCAGCATCTCCGTCCCTCCCTCCGTCCGTCCGTCCCTCCATCAGTACGTCTGTCCGTCCGTCCCTCCCTCCGTCCGTCCCTCCCTCCGTCCGTCCGTCCATCCCTCCCTCCGTCCGTCCGTCCCTCCGTCCGTCCGTCCATCCCTCCGTCCGTCCATCCCTCCGTCCGTCCATCCCTCCCTCCGTCCGTCCCTCCCTCCGTCCGTCCCTCCCTCCCTCCGTCCGTCCGTCCGTCCCTCCCTCCCTCCCTCCGTCCGTCCTTCTGTCCTTCCGTCCCTCTCTCCGTCCTTCTGTCCTTCCGTCCCTCCCTCCCTCCGTCCGTCCATCCCTCCCTCCGTCCGTCCCTCCCGCGCTCCCTCCCTCCCTCCCTCCCTCCCTCCCTCCGGTCTCCCCGCGCTCCCATCCCGGGCCGAGGGCGGGGCGCTGTCGCGGTTCCGGGGCGGGCCGTGCCGGGCCGATCCGTTCCGGGGGAACGGAGCACGATGGCGGCCACCAAGCGGGTGCTGTACGTGGGTGAGTGGCCGGGCTGGGGGGACCCCCGGGGGGCTGCCGGCGGTGCCCGGTGACCGCTGGCCGCCCCGCAGGCGGGCTGGCCGAGGAGGTGGACGAGAAGGTTCTGCACGCCGCCTTCATCCCCTTCGGAGACATCACCGACATCCAGATCCCGCTGGATTACGAGACCGGTGCGTGCCTGGAGCATCCCCAGGGCGCGGGGTTGGCTCGGGGAGGTTTGCCCGGAGCCAGCCCGTGGGACCGATGTGTCCCTGCTGCCCCTGACCCCCCGCTCCCCTCCCTGCAGAAAAGCACCGGGGATTCGCCTTCGTGGAGTTCGAGCTGGCAGAGGTGAGGAACCGGCTTGAGCCATTCGCTCCCCTTGGGGTTTTGGGATGAAGTCGGGTGTGGGTTACCCACTACAGCGTTCAGATGTTGTGCTGCTCTTCCAGGTTCCCATTTTTCCCATTTTCTCTTGGGCTGAAGTTCCCACTTTTCCTGTTTCCAACCCAAACTGGCCGGGTTTCTCAGTTTCATGGCCACCCTGGGCTGTCATATATTTGTCCTCTTATGTCTGTCCTGGGCTTCATACACAAATCTCTCCTCTCCCAAATGCTCATGGCAGCAATAAAGCATCTTAAATACAAGGGGTTAGTGGGTTATTGGAAGTTGAGACCCACATGGATGGGTTTGGATATGGCTTTTACAAAACCCATCAGTTCACACAAATGGGATAGATGAGGTTTAGGAAAACCTGGCAGTCGTATTTTTATAAAGAGCTGCTGGGACCTGGCCATGCTGGGCCTCGAGAATGAATGTTAATAATGATTTTATTTTGATTTTTTTGGGCAGGATGCAGCAGCAGCTATTGACAACATGGTATGGACCCTGCTCCCACTCCTGCTCCCTGTTCCATGTGTGGCTTTGCTGCCCTGGGTGGGCTGCAGGGAGAGCACAAGCTCTGTGCCCTGAGCTCTGCAGGGCTTTGGGGGGACATGCTGGTTTTATACCTTTTGGTGGGCTGTTTTGTGCTTTTTCTCCCCTCTGCAGAACGAGTCCGAGCTCTTTGGCAGGACAATCCGTGTGAACCTGGCCAAACCCATGAGGATTAAAGAAGGATCATCCAGGCCTGGTGAGCTGGGGAGCAGAGCGTGGCTGGGGCTGCTCGGAGCTCCGTGCTCATAAAGGGACACAGCTCGTAAGCTTTGGGTCAATTCCTGTGCTCTGACCTTTCCTCTTGTGGCCACAGTCTGGTCAGATGATGAGTGGCTGAAGAAGTTTTCAGGGAAGACTTTGGAGGAGAACAAGGAGGAGGGAGGAGCAGAGGCTCCCAAAGCAGAGGCACAGGAGGTAGGAAATCCACTCGGAGCCATCCACATCCCCATTATCCCAAAGGATGAGAACGTAGAGCTGGAGGCAGAGCAGAGAAACATCACCTCAACTTGCTTTTCATTCTTTTCCTGCCCAGGATGAGCCTCCTGCCAAGAAATCCCGGGTCAACCCCCAGGTTTACATGGACATCAAGATCGGGAACAAACCCGCGGGGCGGCTGCGGATCCTGCTGCGCTCCGACGTGGTGCCCATGACCGCGGGTGAGGAGCAGCTCAGCCTCCCCTCCTCCTCCTCCTCCTCCTGCTGACTCCCAGGCTGGCACAGCTCTCACCCCCTCTTTCCCCCCCTACACAGAGAATTTCCGCTGCCTCTGCACCCACGAGAAAGGATTTGGCTTCAAAGGCAGCAGCTTCCACCGCGTCATCCCCCAGTTCATGTGCCAGGCTGGAGACTTCACCAACCACAACGGCACCGGCGGCAAATCCATCTATGGAAAGAAGTTTGATGATGAAAACTTCATCCTCAAGCACACAGGGCCAGGTAAAGCCATCTCCAGGAGAGAAAATGGCTCAGCATCATCTAGGGTTCACATTTGGGCTGTTTTGGCTGTGTTGATACCATCAGCCCTGAATTATAATTATAATTATTATAATCTACATTGACCAGATTCTTCTGTCACATTCAGACCCTCATCTCAAAGCAGAAATGCATCATTCCCTCTCCATCCACTTTATTTACAGTATTCCATAAAGGAAAAAACAATTTCAAGGTTGCTTTTCCTGCTTGATTTTAAACAAGGAATGTCCCAGCATGACTGTGAGAAGCAGGAGCAAGCAAGCAGGTTTATCTCCATACAAACAGCTTTGTTGTTAAGGAAAATAAAAATAGCTGAGCATCTTTCACACTTGCAAGCATAATAAATTTCAGCATAATTGGTTTCCAGTAGTTTCTGTGGATTTTGATATCCAGCAGCTCCCCTGAGCCTGGCAGCTTTTTGTGGGACATGGGAATGGGGCTGGGCTGCTCCTGTGCTCATCCATAATTCTGCTCTCCCTGATCCCAGGGATGGTGTCCATGGCAAACTCTGGCCCAAACACCAACGGCTCCCAGTTCTTCATCACCTGTGACAAGACAGACTGGCTGGATGGGAAGCACGTGGTGTTTGGGGAGGTGACCGAGGGCATGGATGTGGTGCGGGAGATCGAGGTAGGTGAGGGCAGGGGGGTGCTGGGGGCAGAGCCCGCTCCCTTTCCTGCCCTGAGGATTGGTGCCTGCAATTCCTGCTGCTTTTTTTTCCCCCAAGGCTCAGGGCACCAAAGATGGGAAGCCAAAGCAGAAGGTGATCATCTCAGACTGCGGGGAGTGCCCGTGAGCTCGGTGCTTGGAGGGGCTGGATGGAGGGACAGGGAACCAGCAGGGATGGGACACCCCAGGGACCCCCCAGCACTGCCCATCCTGCAGCTTCCATAGGAATTCCTATTCATATTCCATAGGAATTCCCCTCCAGATATTCCTGTGGGCAGGATTTATCCTTCCTGGGAAGGATATCTGCTGCCTGAGCAGGGCTGGGCTGGTCCTGCTGCCGTGTTCTGGGGAAAAAAAATAAATTATGTTTGGTAAAAATAAAACCTAGTTTTAAAAATACTGAAGGCCTGGCTGCTGAATTCCCTCTGTGGGGGGTTGGTCTTTGAGCAGAGATGCTTTTTCTGGTTTTTGCATTTGCCCTCATCTTCATCAATCCCTGATTGCTAAATCCTGCATCCAGGGGAAGGTACCTGTGCCAGGGAGAGAAGAGCAGAGCTGAACCTCCTGTGGGTGGAGCAGCATCTCCTGGAGGCCTTTTTTTGGCTTTGTAGTGTCCTTTTCCAGCAGCAGAGGGAGGCAGGTCCTCCTGCTGGGAAACCTGGTCCAGCTCCATCCCCATCCCTGCCTGGAGAACACGGTCAGGACAAGGAGCAGCAGGAAATGAGGGAGCCCTTTGGGTGATGAAGAAGAAGGAAAAATAAAAAAAACCCAGAGTGATGAGGCTGCAGGAAGGGAATTCCAGACTCCAGGCTGCAGAGTGGGATGAAACACATGGATTTATGGTTCCTGTGGTGGGCTTTGCACTTCAGGGTGACCAGGACGTGATGGATTTGGGGTTTCCTGTGAAATTCCAGAAGGAATCTTTGGTTCTGAGCTTCTGCAGGTATTGGCAGGAGGGGTGAGGATGCTGAGGTGGAGAGGAAAATCTGATTTTTGGATTTTGGAGAGGAAGAGCTGATGTTTGGATTTTGGAGAGGAGGAGCTGATGTTTGGATTTTGGAGAGCAAGAGCTGATTTTTGGATTTTGGAGAGGAGGAGCTGATTTTTGGATTTTGGAGAGGAAGAGCTGATTTTTGGATTTTGGAGAGGAGGAGCTGATTTTTGGATTTTGGAGAGGAAGAGCTGATGTTTGGATTTTGGAGAGGAAGAGCTGATTTTTGGATTTTGGGGATGTTTGGAAGTGCTTGTGCCATTGGGGATTTGGGGTTTGCCCAGCCCCTCACGAGTCAGGACTGTTGCTTTTCCATAAGGAATATTTCCATAAGGGATAGTTCCATAAGGAATAGTTCCATAAGGGATAGTTCCATAAGGAATATTTCCATAAGGGATAGTTCCATAAGGAATAGTTCCATAAGGAATATTTCCATAAGGAATAGTTCCATAAGGGATAGTTCCATAAGGAATATTTCCATTAGGAATATTTCCATAAGGAATATTTCCATAAGGGATAGTTCCATAAGGAATATTTCCATAAGGAATAGTTCCATAAGGAATATTTCCATAAGGGATAGTTCCATAAGGAATATTTCCATAAGGGATAGTTCCATAAGGAATAGTTCCATAAGGAATATTTCCATAAGGAATAATTCCATAAGGAATATTTCCATAAGGGATAGTTCCATAAGGAATATTTCCATAAGGGATAGTTCCATAAGGAATAGTTCCATAAGGAATATTTCCATAAGGAATAATTCCATAAGGAATATTTCCCTAAGGGATAGTTCCATAAGGAATAGTTCCATAAGGGATAGTTCCATAAGGAATATTTCCCTAAGGGATAGTTCCATAAGGAATATTTCCATAAGGAATATTTCCATAAGGAATAGTTCCATAAGGAATAATTCCATAAGGAATAGTTCCATAAGGAATATTTCCATAAGGAATAGTTCCATAAGGAATAATTCCATAAGGAATATTTCCATAAGGGATAGTTCCATAAGGAATATTTCCATAAGGGATAGTTCCATAAGGGACAGTTCCATAAGGAATATTTCCATAAGGGATAGTTCCATAAGGAATAGTTCCATAAGGAATATTTCCATAAGGGTTAGTTCCATAAGGGACAGTTCCATAAGGAATATTTCCATAAGGGATAGTTCCATAAGGGATAGTTCCATAAGGAATATTTCCATAAGGAATATTTCCATAAGGAATAGTTCCATAAGGGATAGTTCCATAAGGAATATTTCCATAAGGGTTGCTTTCTTTCACTGGCTGCTTTCCACTGTGCATTGTCCTGAAGCTGAGACAAGGTGAGATGCAAGGATGTGATTCCAGCCCAGCTTCCCCTTTCCCCTTTCCTCTTTTTGTTCAAATCCCACATTTTGAAGTCAGCAAATCTTTCTTATTTTGGTGGCGTTATTGGGATTTTTTCCCTGACTGTGCCAGGTTCTTTCCTTATTTATTGATGTAAGGTTCACCAGGTAGCTGAGCTGAGAACCAAGACAGGCTTTTTCCTTTTAAAATCAGAGCAAATAAATAATTGAATTGTGCAAATAACTTGGGGAAGCTGCCTGGGACTGGCAGCCCCGCTGGGAGCCCACGGGATGGGCACAGCCTGACCTAAAACTCACACCAGGGCTCATTTTCAAGCAAAAAGCTCCAATTTTAGCCATTTCTGAGTATTTTTTTCATTGCAAAATGTCCTGTGAACAGAGCCCTGTTGTGCTGTGACATTAAAAAACAAAGAGCAAGAGAAACTCCGTATTTACTTTCCAAACTTTGCGTTTATTTTATAACAGTGCTGCAGCTCAAGATGGATATTTTGATTTTTTTTTCCAACTGGCTGAGTTAGGTGAACTTTGGGTAAACAGGAGGGGTTTAGTCAGCCAGCTGCTTAATTGGCTGATGATATTTTCATTAAGGGAATTAAAAGCACTTGGGTAGAGGTGGGTTAGTGGAGAAATGCACAGATAGAAACAGCTCAGTCCCAGAGAAACCTGGATGCTGCCTCCCCCCACCCCAAAACTGCCTTTTTGAAGATAAATCAGTCACAAATAAAACAGAATCAGCCCAAAATCCTCTCTTTCCTATATAAATATATATAAGTGTGTGTATTTATGTGTCTCATCAAGCAGGAGAAGAGAAAGGAAGATTTGTATTATTTACATCCACTTCTAGAAAGGGGTGGGAGGGGTTTATTTTGGGGGTTTATTATTGTTATTATTATTATTAATTTGTTGTGGTGCAGCCCACAAAGCTCCTCCAAGAAGGCAGCAGAACCCCAGGGTGACATTGCTCAGGTGGGAATGGGAGGGGACACTCAGGGGTGACAATGGGACACTTGGGGTGACAATGGGACACTCAGGGGTGACAATGGGACACTTGGGGTGACAATGGGACACCCAGGAGTGACAATGGGACACCCAGGGGTGACAATGGGACACACAAGGATGGAAATGAGACACCCAGGGGTGGCAATGGGACATCCAGGGGTGACAATGGGACACTGAGGGATGGCAATGGGACACTCAGGGATGGGAATGGGACATCCAGGGATGGCAGTGGGACATCCAGATATGGGAATGGGACATCCAGGGGTGACAATGGGACACCCAGGGGTGACAATGGGACACTCAGGGGTGGCAGTGGGACACCCAGGGGTGGCAATGGGACACCCAGGGGTGGCAATGGGACACTCAGGGGTGACAATGGGACATCCAGGGATGGCAATGGGACACCCAGGGGTGGCAATGGGACACTCAGGGGTGACAATGGGACATCCAGGGATGGCAATGGGACACTCAGGGGTGGCAATGGGACATCCAGGGATTACAATGGGACACTCAGGGGTGGGAATGGGACATCCAGGGGTGGGAATGGGACACCCAGAGGTGGCAATGGGACATCCAGGGGTGACAATGGGACACTGAGGAATGGCAATGGGACATCCAGGGATGACAATGGGACATCCAGGGGTGGCAATGGGACACCCAGGGGTGACAATGGGACACTCAGGGGTGGGAATGGGACATCCAGGGGTGACAATGGGACATCCAGGGGTGACAATGGGACATCCAGGGATGGCAATGGGACATCCAGATATGGGAATGGGACACTCAGGGGTGGCAATGGGACATCCAGGGGTGGGAATGGGACACTCAGGGGTGACAATGGGACACTCAGGGGTGGCAGTGGGACACTCAGGGGTGACAATGGGACACACAAGGATGGAATGGGACACTCAGGGGTGGGAATGGGACACCCAGGGGTGACAATGGGACATCCAGGGGTGACAATGGGACACCCAGGGGTGACAATGAGACACCCAGGGGTGGGAATGGGACACTGAGGGATGGCAATGGGACACCCAGGGGTGACAATGGGACACCCAGGGGTGACAATGGGACACCCAGGGATGACAATGAGCCACCCAGGGGTGGCAGTGGGACACCCAGGGATGACAATGAGACACCCAGGGGTGGCAGTGGGACACAGGGGTGACAATGAGACACCCAGGGGTGGCAGTGGGACCTGCCCATCAGTGGCAGCCGCAGGATTTCACCACCATGTTCCGATGTTTCTTGAGGATGACGTTGTTGTTGCTGTCGTAGTAGAGGACGGAGGTGGCGCTGAGCTTGGTGGGGGCACAGCACGCCTTGGGCACGGCCTCAGGCTTCATCAGGTGGACCTGGGGGGATGGATGGAGCCCGTCAGCCCCAGCAAACGTGGCTCCAGGCAACAGAAAAAGCCTCAAACCGACCTAAAACCCCTGGGTGAATGGGGGGATTATTTCCATCTTTCTGTGAAAATATTTATTCTAAACTGCAGGCAGTCCCTGCTGCGGTTTATATTGGATCAGGGCTCATGGCACTGCGTGGGCCAGGCAGCCCCTTCATTAATTTGGGATTTCAGGGCCCTTTTTCTCACAAAAATAGACAAATGACTAAAAAAAAACCCCATAAATCAGCACAGCACGGGTCAGGCTCCAGCACTGGGTGTCGTTCCAACAGAGATCCTCCACCCCAAACCTAAAACCCGAACTCCACAGCAGCTCTGTGAGCACGGCTGTCACTTCTGGATGGTTCTCCCCTGCTCTGGGCTCTCCTCATCCCGGCGTTTTCCTGCCAGAGGGACGCTGGAAGGACGCTGGCTGCCCCGACATGTGCGATTAATTTATGGCAGGGCCAGCCGAGCTCTCCCAGCTCGGAAGTCCGGTGTTTTTGCTGTCCAACCCTGCTATTTGCAGCTCAGCCTGGGGCTGGCACGGCTCCGCGGCCGCCTTTGCCCTGGCGCTTCCCAGAAGGATCCAGGTGATTCACATCCTGCTCCCTTTTGGGAGCAGCGCTGGGTTTAGGGGTGATGGGGGGGTGTAAAGGGGGGGAAAGGCTCCTCCCTGCTGCTTCCAGGATGGTTCTCAACCCCAGGATGGGCTCTGGAAGCTTCGTTAATGTCAAAATTAAACCCCGCCAGGCGACACCTTCAAAGGCAGGGCCGAGGGCTCGGCGCTCCCTGTAATTAACCGCGAGCACCGGAGCCGGGCTGGCTCTGCCATTGGGAAACCAAACACTCACAGGGCAGGAAATTCCAGAAATTAAAACGCTGGCTGGGATGTGGGGTGGGTTTGGGAAAAAGAAAAAAAAAAACCAAAAAAAACAACAAAAAAAAAAACCCAAGGCATTAAAAGCTTTCTTGCTCGGAATATGCTGAGCCCAAGGTTTGGATGGCGGGGTTGTGGATAAAGCCTTGGGAACAGCTGGAGAGGAGATTCAGGGATGACAAGGAGATTTTTGGGAAGAGCAGGGGGGCTCTGCTGTGCCCTGGGCTCGTCCCTGCCTCCCCAGCTCGCTGCCAGGGGTGACATTGAGCTGTCAGAATCCGCCAGTTTTGCCCCAGCTGCTGTGGAGCTGTGTCAGTCAGGAAATGGAGAGGTGAGGGAGCTCTGGAATGACAAAATCCCGCTCTTGCACCCTCCTGCTTGAGGATGAGGGACAGGGATTTGTGCCCTCGCTCTGGGTCTCTCCATTAATGTCTTGAAATTCCATATTGGAGCCTGCTGTGAGCCTGGGGCAGGGCCGGTCTGTGAGCAGCCATCCAGATGTGTGAGCAACCACCCAGCTGTGCATGGACCCATCCAGATGTGTGAGCACCCACCCAGCTGTGCATGCACCAACCAACTGTGCATGGACCCAGATGTGCATGGAACCACCCAGCTGTGCATGGACCCATCCAGATGTGTGAGCACCCACCCAGCTGTGCATGGACCCATCCAGATGTGTGAGCACCCACCCAGCTGTGCATGCACCAACCAGCTGTGCATGGACCCACCCAGCTGTGCATGGACCCATCCAGATGTGCATGGACCAACCAGATGTGCATGGACCCACCCAGCTGTGCATGGACCCGTCTGTTCATGGACCCAGCTGTGCATGGACCCAGCTGTGCATGGACCAACCAGCTGTGCATGCACTGACCCAGCTGTGCATGGACCCAGCTGTGCATGGACCCACCCAGCTGTGCATGGACCCAGCTGTGCATGGACCCACCCAGCTGTGCATGGACCCAGCTGTGCATGGACCCATCCAGATGTGCATGGACCCAGCTGTGCATGGACCCACCCAGCTGTGCATGGACCCAGCTGTGCATGGACCCATCCAGATGTGCATGGACCCAGCTGTGCATGGACCCAACCAGATGTGCATGGACCCATCCAGATGTGCATGGACCCACCAGCTGTGCGTGGACCCAGATGTGCATGGACCCATCCAGATGTGCATGGACCCAGCTGTGCATGGACCCAGCTGTGCATGCACCCACCCATTCTTTATTTCAGTCAGGACCCCACCCTCCCAGCCTCCCCACGCTCACCCCCATCTGTCTCATCCCCAATTCCCAGCTCCTCCTCAGGCACTGCCGGGCTCTGGGCGCCCCCCAGGACCCCCCAGGACCCCCCCGGGGGGGCTGCACTCACCAGGGACTGCAGGATGGCGTGGTTGGTGGCGTTCATGCAGGAGTCCAGCGGGAATGCACACTCCCCCTCGCAGTAATAGGCTGAGTATCCCTGTGGAGCGATCACCCAGTCCTGCAAAACCAAAAATAAAATGGGATTACAGCCAGGGCTTCACCCTTCTGTGCCCCCTCATCCATTCCCCACCTGCACAAACAGCTCGGCCACCTCCTCCCCACCTGGCTGTGCCGGCAGCAAGGGTTTATTTGGATTTTTTGGACTGAACCATGGGTTTATTTGGATTTTTTGGACCGAGCCATGGGTTTATTTGGAATTTTTGGACCGAGCCATGGGTTTATTTGGAATTTTTGGACCGAGCCATGGGTTTATTTGGATTTTTTGGACTGAACCATGGGTTTATATGGATCTTTTGGACCGAGCCATGGGTTGGTTTGGATTTTTTGGACTGAACCATGGGTTTATTTGGATTTCTTGGACCGAGCCATGGGTTTATTTGGATTTTTTGGACCGAGCCATGAGTTGTTGGGGGTCACCCCTGGGGTTTGGGGTTGTGGCAGATCACGTTTGCCTTCCCAGCTCCCGGGGTGGTTTCACAGGCAGGAGAATCCAGCCCAGGGTGGGGGAATGGAATGATGGGGAGGTTTTTTTTTGGTCATTTACTTCTCCCAGCAGACAAGTACCAGCCAGCCGAGGTCCTGGAAGCTGACGTAGAGCTCGTGGCGCCGGCAGACCTGCCGCCCCTCTGTGGCGTGGACATCATCTGTGGGGAAAGGGGACACGGAATTTCAGCTCTGGAACCCCCATCCCACCCTTCCCCTGCACTCATCCCCCTCAGAGGGGGTTGGATACAGCCCCTGGGGTTGGGATTAGCCAGGAGAACCAAAGCAGAGGAGGATTTGCTGCTGCACAAAGGGAAAAGCAGCTCCAGACACGCCCATCAATTGATATTCCAATACTGGGATGAAGGAATTCTGCCTTGGAAGGGCTAAACCCCAGCTTTGCTCACTTTGAGGGTTTCCCAAACTCCCTGGTTTCAGGTCCTTCCTGTTCCCCTCCTGCCTGAGCTTTCTGGAGCTGTGACACCTTCCCAGGGCTCCAAAGCCAAGGGCAATGAGGCAAAAATTCCAATATTCAGTAATCCTGACACACTCACACCATTTCCTTGAGGGCATCCAACCCAAACCCTCTCCCAAACTACACAAACCTCCCACCCTAAAACCTCCCAACTTTTGTCTCCCTTTCCCTTGGGGCAAAAAATCGGGATTTCAAGGTGCTGACAAGCAGAGCCTCGTGTTTTCCACAGGGATCCCTCCTCCTCCTCCTCCTCCAGAAAAAACCTCACCAAAAATTCCTGGCAGCTTGTTTGGGTGGGGGAGCTCGTTGGATTTCTTGTGCTGCCGCCTCCTCGGGGGTCTGGCCGCTCGTGTGACACGGCCAGGGCTGGGGCTGGCTCGGGAAAATGTCACCATGAAGGGCTGCTTGGAGCGGGGTCCCCGGCGCCCCAGGAGCCCGGCCGAGCCCGGATCCACGCTGTGCCCTGCGGGGGACACGACCGTGGGTGGCTTTGTCCTCAAACAGAACCCGTTTGGATAAAGCTGGGGTTGGAAATGCAGGGAATTCGCAGCAGGAGCTGCGGTTTTGGCACCCCAAGGGGTTGGAGCCCCCTGAGGATTCTGTTCCAGCACCAAATGGGGCTGTTCAAGGATTAAATCCGATTTTCTCCTTCGCTCCTGTGGAGGGGAAGGAATGGATGGGGCGTTCCTGGCTGTGATTCCTCCTCCCGTGGAAGAGGAGCTGCTTCTCACCTGGAAAAGGCTGGAGCAGATTTAATCCCGTGGGGAAAAGAGGGTTAATCCTCTGCCACACACACAGAGGATCCCTCCAGGTAAGGAGTTCATTAACGGGGTTAATTACAGTCCCACGTACAGAACCTACAAACCCAGACTGCTGGCATTCATCACAGCTGGAAGTTTAAAATTGCTCTGAGATCAAGCCCACCTCCCACGGCACCGAGAGGACTCCAATTCCTGGGAATTCACCCCCAAAGGCTGCAGGCAGGTCCGGCAGACTCACCATCGTCTGTCTCCACGTAGAGCCGCAGCCCCAGGCTGCGTTTCTGATCCCCTGACCAGTGGTTGCTGGCGGCTGTGACATCAAACACCAGCCAGCCCTCTGTCCCAGCACGCAGGTCCTGCACATCCAGCAGGAACAGGTCGGATTCCCTGCAGGAACAGGGGGAGAAGGAGCAGGTGAGTAACAGCACCAGGATAATGAATGGGAACACTCCTGGGAGCTGTGTCCGGACAGATCCCGGCTCTCGGCGCTGGACACCACGGGGGTGTCCTGGGAAAAGCTCCCTCCACGTCCAGCTGGAGATGCCAGGGTGTGGGAAGGTGTGGGAGCAGCCGGACACAGCGGTGCTGCCTCGGCTGGGCTGGGAAAGCCGGGAGCTGGTCCCCATTCCTGTCTCCATCCTCATCACCTTCATCCCAGTGCCCATCCCCATCATCCTCATTCCCATCCCCATCACCCCATTCCCCTCTTCTGTTCTCATTCCCTTCATCTTCATTCCTGTACCTCCTCCCATTCCCATCATCTTCATTCCCATTCCCATCTTCTTCATCCCCATCATCCCCATTCCCATCTTCTTCATCCCAATCTTCTTCATCCCCATTCCCATCATCTTCATCCTCATTCCCATTTTCATCCCCATTCCCATCATCTTCATTCCCATTCCCATCTTCTTCATCCCCATCATCCCCATTCCCATCTTCTTCATCCCAATCTTCTTCATCCCCATTCCCATCATCTTCATCCTCATTCCCATTTTCATCCCCATTCCCATCACCTTCATCCCCATTTCCATCTTCTTCATCCCCATCATCTTCATCCCCATTCCCATCATTTTCATCCCCATTTCCATCATCTTCATCCCCATTCCCATCTTCATTCCCAACATCTTCATCCCCATTACCATCATTTTCACCTCCATCCCCTTTCCCATCCCCATCATCTTCATCCCCATTCCCATCACCTTCATCCTCATTCCCATCTTCATCCCCATTCCCATCATCTTCATCCCCATTCCCATCACCTTCATCCCCATTCCCATCTTCTTCATCCCCATCATCTTCATCCCAATCTTCTTCATCCCCATTCCCATCATCTTCATCCCCATTCCCATCATTTTCATCCCTATTTCCATCATCGTCATCCTCATTTCCATCATTTTCATCCCCATAATTTTCATCCCCATTCCCAACATCTTCATCCCCATTCCCATCATCCTCATCGCCATTCCCATCATTTTCACCCCCATTCCCATCTTGTTCATCCCCATTCCCATCTTCTTCATCCCCGTTTCTATCATCTTCATCCCCACTCCCATCATCTTCATCCCCATCCCCATCATCTTCACCTCCATCCCCTTTCCCACCCCCATCATCTTCATCCCCATTCTTATCATCTTCATCCTCATCTTCTTCATCCTCACTCCCATCATCTTCATCCCCATTCCCATTTTCATCCCCATCCCCATCATTTTCATCCCCATTTCCATCATCCCCATTTCCAACATCTTCATCCCAATTCCCACCATCTTCATCCCCATCATCTTCATCCTCATTCCCATCATCTTCATCCCAGTTCCCATCTTCTTATCCCCATTCCCATAATTTTCATCCCCATCCCCATCTTCTTCATCCTCATTCCCATCATCTTCATCCTCATTCCCATCACCTTCATCCCCATTCCCGTGTTCTTCATCGCCATCATCTTCATGCCCATTCCCATCATTTTCATCCCTATTTCCACCATCCCCACTCCCATCATCTTCATCCCCATTTCCATCATCTTCATCCCCATTTCCATCATCTTCATCCCCATTCCCATCTTCATTCCCAACATCTTCATCCCCATCCCCACCATCTTCACCTCCATCCCCTTTCCCACCCCCATCATCATCATCCCGACCTCCATTCCCATCATCCTCCCCACCCCATCCAACCACCCCACACCCCTCCTCTTCCTTCCTCCCCACTCCCACCTCACTCATCCTCATTCCCATCTTCATCCCCATTCCCATCACCTTCATCCCCATTCCCATCATCTTCATCCCCATTGCCATCATTTTCATCCCTATTTCCATCATCTTCATCCTCATTTCCATCATTTTCATCCCCATAATTTTCATCCCCATTCCCAACATCTTCATCCCCATTCCCATCATCCTCATCGCCATTCCCATCATTTTCACCCCCATTCCCATCTTGTTCATCCCCATTCCCATCTTCTTCATCCCCATCATCTTCATCCCCATCTTCTTCATCCCCATTCCCATCTTCTTATCCCCATTCCTATAATTTTCATCCCCATCCCCATCTTCTTCATCCTCATTCCCATCACCTTCATCCCCATTCCCGTGTTCTTCATCCCCATCATCTTCATCCCCATTCCCATAATTTTCATCCCTATTTCCATCATCCCCACTCCCATCATCTTCATCCCCATTTCCATCTTCATCCCTATTCCCAACATCTTCATCCCCATCCCCACCATCTTCACCTCCATCCCCTTTCCCACCCCCATCATCATCATCCCGACCCCCATTCCCATCACCCTCCCCACCCCATCCCACCACCCCACACCCCTCCTCTTCCTTCCTCCCCACTCCCACCTCACTCATCCTCATTCCCATCTTCATCCCCATTCCCATCATCTTCATCCCCATTCCCATCACCTTCATCCCCATTCCCATCATCTTCATCCCCATTGCCATCATTTTCATCCCTATTTCCATCATCTTCATCCCCATTTCCATCTTCATCCCTATTCCCAACATCTTCATCCCCATTTCCACCATCTTCACCTCCATCCCCTTTCCCACCCCCATCATCATCATCCCCATTCCCATCACCTTCATCCTCATTCCCAACATCTTCATCCCCATCCCCATCATTTTCATCCCCATTTCCATCATCTTCATCCCCATTCCCATCTTCATTCCCAACATCTTCATCCCCATCCCCATCATCTTCACCTCCATCCCCATCACCTTCATCCTCATTCCCATCTTCATCCCCATTCCCATCATCTTCATCCTTATTCCCGTCATCTTCATCCCCATCCCAATCTTCTTCATCCCCATTCCCACCATCTTCATCCCCATTGCCATCATTTTCATCCCTATTTCCATCATCTTCATCCTCATTTCCATCATTTTCATCCTCATAATTTTCATCCCCATCCCCATCATCTTCATCCCCATTCCCATCTTCTTCATAACCATCATCTTCATCCCAATCTTCTTCATCCCCATCCCCACCATCTTCACCTCCATCCCCTTTCCCACCCCCATCATCATCATCCCGACCCCCATTCCCATCATCTTCCCCACCCCACACCCCTCCTCTTCCTTCCTCCCCACTCCCACCTCCCTCATCCTCATTCCCACCCTTCCCATCCCTTCACCTGTTGGAATTTTGTGCCTCCACCTCGTAGATGCTGATCTGGAGGCTGCTGTTGGCGTATCCGGGAGCAGCGCGATTTTTGTAGATGCGAAATTCCGCCGCCGTCACGGCCTCTCCCGCCGGCACCTGGGTCAGGTCAAACCTCAACTCCTTCCAGTAGGGTTTGGGTGAGAACAAATCCCGGTCCTGCTCCACTGAGGAGCAAAATGTGTCAGGGATGGCTGATCCGAGCCTGGAACCTCCCCAGGTGAATCCCACCAAAATGGATTTTGGGGATAAACCCGCTGGTTTTGATCCGCTGGGAAATTCCCGGCTCCTGAGAGTTTAAATCTGGGTGCAGCCTCTTTTATTTTTGCCATTTATTTTGATGTAAACCCTATTTCCTAAACCTTAAGCAGCTTCTCCTCCCAGCCCTTATTAATATTAAAATAATTTAAGTTAAAATTAAAAGCACAAATTAAAATTAAAAGCACAAATGTTGGCTATTGGAGGAGGACAGGGATTGTGCCCTGTTTAGGGGCTGCAGCATTTTGTGCTTCATCATGAGGCGAAAAACGCAAAAATTTGAGTTTTTGGGGGTCAGCAGAACCATTTGGAGCAGGAATTGGGATTTTCCAAACTTTTCTTGCAGCAGACAAGGCTCATCAGGGCCATCATCACATCATCATCTCATCATCATCATCACATCATCCACGAGTAAAGATTTATCCACAAGTAAAGATTTATCCACAAGTAAAAATTTATCCACAAGTAAAGATTTATCCACAAGTAAAAATTTATCCACAAGTAAAAATTTATCCACAAGTAAAGATTTATCTACAAGTAAAAATTAATCCACAATTAAAGATTTTCAGCCTGTGTGTTTTTGAGGAGTTGGGGGGGATTATCAGGTCACTGATCTGTAAAAAAAAAAACCCCTCCCCTTTTTCCTGAAAAATTTCTCCGTCACACTGGGACAGGAAAAATCTGATTTTATTTTGTTTGTCCATAAAGAATGAACCTTCCTTCCCTATGGTAATGCAGCCCCCACAGTTTTGCTAATGTGCAAATTATTTGCATCAAATTGTTCTTTAAAAATATCCCAATCTTCCTAGCCTGGCTATAATTAAAGTTTATGATTAAATATGATTCAATGTGACTAAAGCTTCTCCTGCTTCAGGCACAAAAGCAATTTGACCTGCTGCTTGCTTTTAAAACAAATAACCAACTAAATCAAAAATAAACCTTTTAAATGCATTTTTTTAACCAATTCCAGGGGGGAAATATCCCAAATTTAATCCACCATAAGCTTTCCATTCCCATTTATACAGAAGGAACAGCGCATCCCTCCAAACCCAACACCGAGATTTTACTTACACAAGTAACAAAAAATAAAAAAAAGTTTTTTTTCCTTCTTCTTCTTCTTTTATCCTTTTATTTTTTTATTTTTTTACCTCTTTTAAATTTTTATTTTCTTTTTTTTTTTTTTTTTGGTCCGATCCCACATTCCCTCCAGCTCCTGGCCTCACCACAAGTTGTGTTTTAAAAAAAGCCCAGGGCAGGGCGGATGCGGAGAGCGCTTCCTGCTCCGGCGGGGCGGCTGCCAGCGGCAGCAGGATGCTCCGGGGTCCTGCCCCTCTTTTTTGGGGGGACACAGAGCCCCCCAAACCCTCTCCAATCCCTCTTTTCCATTTTTTCCACCGTCCCATGGCGGGGTGGTTTTATTCTCCCTGGATTATTGGTGCTGCCGAGGCCTCGTGGCGCTCACAAAATCCTTGAATTCCCCCCCAAAAACGCACCTCTGGTTTTTTTAGCACTGATAAACCCCGGTGTTTATTCCATGGATGATCCTCAGGTACAGAGAGGTGTCCCCTTGGGTGACCCCAAAATCTTTGGCTGTAGCTGGACCCTCACCCAGGTGATTTTTGGGGGGAGGACTCTCATCCACTTTTTTTTTGGGGGGGGATTTTATTGTCAGAGCCAAGGAGGTCACAGAGACCCCACCTCAGATTTAAAAAAAAAGCCAAAAATGTGATTTTTATCCCTAGAAAAGAGTTAATTATTTATGAATATTTCCTGTCGCTGTGGAGGTGATGGAGGGGCCCAGGGATGAAGGCAGAGGAGGGGGTTTGGTGGATGAAGGCAGAGGAGGGGGTTTGGTGGATGAAGGCAGAGGAGGGGGTTTGGTGGATGAAGGCAGAGGAGGGGGTTTGGTGGATGAAGGCAGAGGAGGGGGTTTGGTGGATGAAGGCAGAGGAGGGGGTTTGGTGGATGAAGGCAGAGGAGGGGGTTTGGTGGATGAAGGCAGAGGAGGGGGTTTGGTGGGAAGGGAGCCCAGGGACACCTCAGCAGTTGGAGAAATCCTAAAGGAGCTGCAATTAGCTGAGCTCCTTGATGAACCAAACAAGCCGGCAGCAATCTGTGCTTGGGATGGAATTCCAGGAGGAATCCCTGAATCCTCTGCCTCTGCAGGGAGAAGCAAAGGGAACCCCTTTGGAGGGGGAGAAGGGAGGGAGAAGCTTCCCTGCTCTGTGCCACAGCCTTGGAGAGGCTCCAGCACCGCTAAATTAAAAATGGTTTTGTGAAATGAGAACCCTGCAGCTCCCCCCGAGCACCCAGAGGAGCTGTGGGTGCTCAGACCCTGCTGGGGGGGTGCTGGAGGTGCCCCCCCGGCTGCTCTGGGGAGCTCAGGGTGCCTGGGAACCTGCCCCCGATTCGGGTTGACTCAGCCACACCACCAACCCTCAATTATCTGTGGGCGGATTATCCGGATTGCAGAGGAGACGCAGCAAAAAAGCCCAACCCAAGCGCTTTGCTCTCCTTTCCCCCTCCTTTGGCATCGTCCCCAGGAGCTGCTGCATCTCCCCCCGGAGCTGAACGTTCCCCCATGTGCTCTGTGCTCCCATCACACCCAAAAAAATCATCCAAAAATGAATTTACACCGATAGAAACAACCCTGGGGCTGTTCCCCCTGGCAGGGGATGCCCAGCTCCATCCCAGCTGAGCCTCCTGGTGTCTCCCTGAGCATTCCCAGATCTGTTCCCAGATCCCAGCCTTCCTCCTGCTCCCCAAAAATCATCTAAAAATGATTTTACACCGATAGAAACAACCCTGGGGCCATTCCCAGATCCCAGCCTTCCTCCTGCTCCCCAAAAATAATCTAAAAATTATTTTACACCGATAGAAACAACCCTGGGGCCATTCCCAGATCCCAGCCTTCCTCCTGCTCCTCAAAAAATCATCTAAAAATGATTTTACACCGATAGAAACAACCCTGGGGCCATTCCCAGATCCCACCCTTCCTCCTGCTCCCCAAAAAATCATCTAAAAATGATTTTACACCGATAGAAACAACCCTGGGGCTGTTCCCCCTGGCAGGGGATGCCCAGCTCCATCCCAGCTGAGCCTCCTGGTGTCTCCCTGAGTATTCCCAGATCTGTTCCCAGATCCCACCCTTCCTCCTGCTCCCCCAGGTTATTCTTGTGAGCTTTCTGTGCTTCTATAAACTGCGCATCAGTCGTAATTACCGGTCCTGGCTGCTCCCGATGGGTCCCCATCATCATTTCAGACACCAAATTAAAAGGAAATGCCAGGATATTCAACCACATCAAGTGCTCTGGGTCCTAAAATAGGTTTAAAGGAGATGCAGGGAAGATGCTGTCCTTCACTAGGAAAAAATAAGCTCTGGAGGCTTTTTGGAGTGGGGAGGGGTTTATCCCAAGACAAAACTCCCAGTTTTTGGCTCGTGAGTGTTTCTTTCTTGCTCCTGGGATGAGCAGGACACGGGGCCAGCTCTGGACACCCCCAATCCCGGGACACAGCCTTGTCCCCTGCCCTGCACACATCCAGCCGGGAGCAGGTGGATCCCAGGGATTTATTTGGGAGCTTTTCCCATTGAAACAGACACAGAAGGGTTCATACAGGGCACTGACACCCCGGCACAGGCTGCCCTGGGGTGGATGGACAGAAGAGGAGGCTCAAACTGCTGCAGAATGAAGCCAGGGGTGGGAAAATCCTGAGCCAGCTGGATTTCAGTGGGAATTGTGTGGGGGCGAGGGCAGTGGGTGATGAACTCCCAGCGTGGAGCACAACCCAACTCCTGAAATTCAATTAAAGAGGCTGCCCTGGGCTCCCACCCCACGCTTCTGCTTCCCTGAAGCGCCTGGGGTGCTGTGGCTGTTTTTTGTTTGTGTCCTGCATTCCTTCCCGGTGCTCCCTGGATTTTCCAGGAAGGTGCTCGGCTGTGGGCACAGCTTCATCTGAAACATGGAACCACACACTGCTTTGGGCTGGAAGGAACCTTGAAGATCATCTAATTCTGACCCCTTGCTGTGGGCAGGGACACCTTCCAATGGATCAGGAGCAGGGGATGCCAGGAGGGAAAGGGGGGATGTGTGTGCTGTGGTGTCCTGGGGAGCTCGGGAATGCTGTGAGTGTCCTCTCCCCCCTTCCCATCACAAATCTGCTCCGTGATTACACCCTGTCCTTATCCATGACTCACAGCTGAGGAGAAATCCCAAAGCCCATCCTCACCCCGAGCTTAAAAAACCCAACATCCCACCTGAGTGCTCCTCCAGGGGCACAGAAATATCCCAGGTCAGGCTTTATCCTGGCTGCAGAGCAGGTCCAGCATCACCAGAGGCAGCTGGGAATGTCCCTGGCTGTCCCTGTCCCCCAAACTGGGCCGTGTTTGTGCTGCAGGGAGCTTTGTTCCCCTTCCCAGGAACGAGGTGTGGAGACAGCCGGGCTCACACAGAGGTCCGAGTGCCCAATGGGGCACGGCCTTCACCCCATTTGCATGTCCCATCAGGATAATTGTGCAGCTAATTTTGTATGCAAATGAGAGCTGGCCTCCCACAAAAAAAAAAAAAACAACCCAAAAAACCTTATTTAATTAACATGAAGGAGCCACAGAAATCAAAGCCATTCAAATTGGAGGCTGGAGCTGGGTTCCCCAACTCTCCTGGCTACTCCAGGAGCGCTGGGAATGGGGCAGTGCCCCCCTGTACCCGAGTGATGCTTCCCAAAGGCTCCCCTGCACATCCCACCCTGCTTCCCATCAGCCCTGACCATTCCAAATCCCATTTTGGTGCTCGGGTGTTGTCCCAAGAGGGGATTTGGCGACAGTGAGCTCCAGCAGTTCCCTCAGCTCTGGAGCGGAGCTGGGTGCACCTGTGGGTGCTCCTGGGTGTGTCCCAGGGAGACTCCTCACACCCACACGGGGTACAGGGGGTGTAGGAAAGGGTGAGAGGCACCTCTAGACCTCACCTAACCCTAAACCTCCTCCCAGGAGTGCAGATCCCCCTCCAATCCTTTAATTCCAATTCTCCTCAGAGGTTGGGGGGAACTTCGTGCTTGGGGCACCCAAACACCCCTGAAGGGACAGGGAACAGCTCCACTCCCGAGCTCCTGGCTTCAAACCCCACTGGGTTCGGAATTCCTGCTCTGAGAGAGGACTCAGCTCATCCCGAGATGCTGGGAACAGCTCCGCTGCTGCTCCAGCAGCTGGCTGGAGGGATGCTGGAGCCTGGGAACAAGCTGGACGGGATTCCAGCAGCAATTAGCAGCCTGGAGGATTTTATTCGGAGCCCTGATTCCCGTCCAGGGTCACCCTGCTGCTGTTCCCAGAGCTGCTGTCCCGAGCCCCCTTCCCTGCCCACCTTGTGCCCACTGAAATGGGGAGAGGGGCGGGGGGCGAGGCTCCCTCAGCTCCCCCTTGCTGCAGGACATTCCCCTTCTCCATTTCCCCTTTTTAAACGAAGTTTGGATTCATCCCGGCTGCTTTCACCAGCACTCGTGTCCCTCACGGCCACCGTGTCCCTGACAGCCGCTCTGAGCTTAACTTTGGGCAAAAAAGTTCCTTATTTGAGCAAGAACACCCTGAGAAACCACTCCAGGGCCGAGGGATGCTCGGAGCTGCCGGTACCGGTCACGGGCCAGGGGTTCGGGCTGGGCTCAGCTCAGCCCTGTGTCCCCCGGTGTCTCCTCGGTGCCTTCCCGGCTTCGCCGCCGCCTCCTCCCCCCCTCCTGCCGGTCCATTCCCGTCTGCTTTTTGTCCCCTCGGTCCCTCCGGTCCTGTCTAAGCCTCCTGGATCGTCCCGGTGCGCTCCCGTGCTTCCCCATGCTCCGCTGCGCTCCGATGCTCCCGGTGCCCCCGAAGCCGCCGGGATCCCTCCCGCACATCCGGGTGTCCCCTCCCGGTACCCTCGGTGCGCTCCGATGGTCCCGATGCCCCCGGTACCGCCGGGATCCTGCCCGGGTCCCCCCCGGTACCCTCGGTGCGCTCCGATGGTCCCGATGCCCACGGTGCCGCGGGGATCCTGCCCGGGTCCCCCCGGTACTCCCGGTGCGCTCCGATGGTCCCGATGCCCCGCACATCCCGGTGCCCCCCGGTGCCCCCCGGTGCCCCCCGGTGTCCCCCGGTGTCCCCGGTGCCCCGCAGCCGTTCTCACCCATATTGACGAGGCTGACCACGGTGTCTGCCCGGCTCACCACGCTGCCGGGCGGGGGGCTCTGCGTGCTGAGCCCGGTGAGCACCGGCCGCGACACCGCCGCTTCCTCACCCTCCTCCTCCTCCTCGCCGGCCACGGCGTGGTACAGATCGAGCATGAAGAGCGGAGCGGCGGCGGCGGGGGCTCGGGAGGGGGCTCGGGGCCGGGGCCGGCCGGGCAGCCCCAGCACGGCCAGGATCTCCCTCTGCACATCCCGGCGCTCGCCGCCGCTCAGCCGCCGCTGCGGGACCCCGGCCGAGTGCAGCCGGCGGCGGAGAACGCTGCCGCTGCCCAGCTGGCACAGCACGGCCGCCAGCCACAGCAGCGCCACTGCCCCACACCGCCCCCCGCCCGCCCCGAGCCCCATGGCACCGCCGGGACCCCCCGCCCCACCGCCCGGTGCGGCCCCGGGCACCGGCACGGCCCCGGCTCCGGACCGCCCCGGCGGGGCGAGGGAAAGGGACGGTCCTTGCAGCGGCACCGCCCCGGCTCTCCCCGCCCGGAGGCTCCGGGAGCATCGCTGGGCACGAGAGGCGGTGGGCACGGAAAGCCGCGGAGACACAAATTCATGGGAAATCGTCCCTGGGGATGCTCATCCTCGTGGGGACCCAAATTCATGGGAAATCGTCCCTGGGGATGCTCATCCTCGTGGGGACCCAAATTCATGGGAACTCGTCCCTGGGGATGCTCATCCTTGTGGGGACCCAAAGCTGTGGGGACCCAAATTCACGGGAACTCGTCCCTGGGGATGCTCATCCTCGTGGGCACCCAAAGCCGTGAGCTCCCACCCTCACTCCCAGCCAAAACCATGGGCACCCATCCCTAGGGATGCTCCTGCTGCACGGAAATCCATTCCTGGGGATGCTCCTGCAGGCTCCTGGGCCAACAAATGCACAGAAATCCATTCCTAGGGATGCTGGGCACCCTCTTCTGACCAAACCAAACCCAGGGACAGCCACCCTCAGTGGCACCCACACCTGGGGACACTCCCCCCCATGGCCACCCCAAACTCTTGGACACCCCCTTGCACCCCTTCCCCTCACATCCACATCCCCACCCTCACCCCCCCCAAACCTGCTGGGTTCCATTTTGGGTCCCAAAATAAACCCCACAATAAAACCAGGGTGCAAACACCCCCTGACTTCCACAGCCACCGCCTTCCCAGGCGGGATCACCAGCTCCAGCTCATCCCCACAAAGCTAACACCGGGGAATAAAGTAGGAGGCAAGATTGTTTATTACCGCAAGCAATTTTAATACAAAAATGTGCCTGTTTTTTTTTTTTTGTTTTTTGTTTTGTTTGTTTTTTTAAACAATTCATTGGTAGAGCTTCAGTTTTGCCTCAATTTGAAACCAATTGAGAGAATCACACAGCAACACGGTCAGAGCCGGAGAGGAACAAATATTTAATAAATACAGGAGCTGTGGAGAGCCCTTTCCCCTGGCCCATCTCCTGGTCACTTGGTCAGTTGGATTTTATTACAAAGAAAAAAAAAAGGAGCGTACAAAAGCAAGACAGGACTTGCAGCGAGTGTGCTGGTGAGACTCATTTCAAGGACAAGCAACTGTGCGTGTAAGTCCAGATTTCTCCTAGGAGCAGAGTTCACATCAATCTCAGCCTGGCTGGAAGTGGAATGACCAGTTAAATAATAAATAGGAAACAAAGAGATGCAGATAAAACAGTGATTGTGTAAGGAACGCCTCGGGGTGGGCTGGTTAAGCCATTCATCCAGAAGAAATCTTGATTTTGGAGGGCCCACCACCATCTGAGTGATCCACACCTGCAATTGTACCCCGTGCTCTCCCCTGGCGTGAAGCTCCTCCTCAAACCCCTCCCCAAAACCCCTCACCCTCGGTTTGTTCTTTAAAAACAAAGTTGTCAGGACAGTATTTTCAAGACAGCAAAATCGTCACGGCCTTTGCTGTAGTGTGTGCAAATTTTATTAAAGTCAAACTCCGCTTTCTTCAGGTAAAACCACGTAGCTTTTAAAAAAAATGGAAACATAAGCCCCAAGTCCCCTCACCTCATGTTTCTCTGGTTGAGGTATCTGTGATTTACAAAAAGAGAGTTCCTTGAACACTGCAGGATTCAGGTCTTTGCTTTTAAATATAATTTACCTTGCTGAGACAGCAAGTTTAGTTTATAAAGATGCATTTAGGAAACAATCCTAAAAGATAAAGCAGGTTCACACCCTGCACCGCGCAGAAATCCTATTTATATTTTAGTTTTTCTTTACACTTTCACATCTTGACCTTTTTTTTTTCCTTTTTTTTTTGCTTCCTTTTTTTTTTTTTAATCTTTTTCTTGATTTTTTTTTTTTCTTTCTCTCCCACATTTCAGTTTTCCAGGCCCCTCTCTAAAAAGGGGTCACTGAGAGGCAAATTTTTTTTTTTTTTTATATCTACATAAATATTCACATGAAAATAGTAACTTACAAAAAAGGAAAAAAAAAAAACAAAACAGAAAAAAAAAAACCCCAAAAACCAAAAACAACAACAAAAAAAAAAACCCAAATAAGGCAGCTTCATAACACAACTTTTCTTTTACACTTTTAACAATATAGTTTCTCCCATTTAGAATAAATATACATCCAATGTACGGCGCGGGGTTAAAAACCGGACACGGGGGTTTGGGGGGGGGTGGCAAATTGGTTGATTTTTGCTTTTTTCCTTCCTCTCCCCTCAGCAGGGGTGCCTGGTACAGTATTATCTTTTAGGGCCCGGAGTTTTTGGGGTGGCAGCGGGCGTTTTCTTGGAGATGGTGGGGATTTTGGAGGGTTTGGCGGCTCCCCGGCGCGAGCTGTGCCCGCCGGCCGCGCTGCTCTCCGAGGTGTCCGAGCACGCCGATTGTGTCTCCAGGAGGTCGAAATCAGAGGCGTCGCTGCCCCGGCGGCTGCTGGCCCTGCTCCCCGTGCGGCTCCCGGCGCGGCTCGTGGGGCGACTCGCTGCTTTCTTGGGGTCTGCAAGGAAGAGAGCGCAGAGAGGTGAGAATGGAGCTGTGTTCCTCCTGCTGCCGCTGCCAGGAGGGGTTTGGTTTGGGTGGTTTTGGGTTTTTCAGCTTCTATGTAAAAATTCTGAACTCCATATAGAGCTTATACAGAAAGTTCTGGTATTTAATTCTGAACTCATACAGAGTTCATATAGCAAGTTCTGGTATTTAATTCTGAACTCCATAGAGAGATCATACAGAAAGTTCTGGTATTTAATTCTGAACTCCATATAGAATTCATATAGAAAGTTCTGGTATTTAACTCTGAACTCCACATAGAATTCATATGGAAAGTTCTGGCATTTAATTCTGAACTCCATAGAGAGATCATACAGAAAGTTCTGGTATTTAATTCTGAACTCCGTATAGAGTTCATATAGAAAGTTCTGGTATTTAATTCTGAACTCCATATAGAGCTTATACAGAAAGTTCTGGTATTTAATTCTGAACTCCTTATAGACATCATACAGCAAGTTCTGGTATTTAATTCTAAACTCCATATAGCAAGTTTTCCTGGTGTCCTGGTGCAGCTCATGGGGCGACTCGCTGCTTTCTTGGGGTCTGCAAGGAAGAGAGCGCAGAGAGGTGAGAATGGAGCTGTGTTCCTCCTGCTGCCGCTGCCAGGAGGGGTTTGGTTTGGGTGGTTTTGGGTTTTTCAGCTTCTATGTAAAAATTCTGAACTCCATATAGAGCTTATACAGAAAGTTCTGGTATTTAATTCTGAACTCATACAGAGTTCATATAGCAAGTTCTGGTATTTAATTCTGAACTCCATAGAGAGATCATATAGAAAGTTCTGGTATTTAATTCTGAATTTCATATAGAGATCATACAGCAAGTTCTGGTATTTAATTCTGAATTTCATATAGAGCTTATGCAGAAAGTTCTGGTATTTAATTCTGGACTCCATATAGAGTTCATATAGCAAGTTCTGGCATTTAATTCTGGACTCTATATAGAGCTTATACAGAAAGTTCTGGTATTTAATTCTGAACTCCTTATAGACATCATACAGCAAGTTCTGGCATTTAATTCTAAACTCCATATAGCAAGTTTTCCTGGTGTATAACTCTGAACTCCATATAGAGCTCATATAGCAAGTTCTGGTATTTAATAATTCTGAACTCCATAGAGAGATCATACAGAAAGTTCTGACATTTAATTCTGAACTCCGTATAGAGCTTATACAGAAAGTTCTGGTATTTAATTCTGAACTCCATAGAGAGTTCATATAGCAAGCTCTGGTATTTAATTCTGAACTCCATAGAGAGATCATATAGAAAGTTCTGGTATTTAATTCTGAACTCCATAGAGAGTTCATATAGCAAGCTCTGGTATTTAATTCTGAACTCCATAGAGAGATCATATAGAAAGTTCTGGTATTTAATTCTGAACTCCATATAGCAAATCCTCCTGGTGTATAACTCTGAACTCCTTATAGAGATCACATAGCAAGTTCTGGTATTTAATTCTGAATTTCATATAGAGATCATACAGCAAGTTCTGGTATTTAATTCTGGACTCCATATAGAGCTTATACAGAAAGTTCTGGTATTTAATTCTGGACTCTATATAGAGCTTATACAGAAAGTTCTGGTATTTAATTCTGAACTCCATATAGAGCTTATACAGAAAGTTCTGGTATTTAATTCTGAACTCCTTATAGACATCATACAGCAAGTTCTGGTATTTAATTCTAAACTCCATATAGCAAGTTTTCCTGGTGTATAACTCTGAACTCCATATAGAGCTCATATAGCAAGTTCTGGTATTTAATAATTCTGAACTCCATAGAGAGATCATACAGAAAGTTCTGGTATTTAATTCTGAACTCCATATAGAGCTTATACAGAAAGTTCTGGTATTTAATTCTGAACTTCAAATAGAGCTTATGCAGAAAGTTCTGGCATTTAATTCTGAACTCCATATAGAGCTTATACAGAAAATTCTGCTATGTAATTCTGAACTCTATCATATAGAGCTTATACAGAAAGTTCTGGTATTTAATTCTGAACTCCATATAGAGCTCATATAGAAAGTTCTGGTATTTAAATCTGAACTCCTTACAGAGTTCATATAGCAAGTTCTGATATTTAACTCTGAACTCCATATAGAGCTTATACAGAAAGTTCTGGTATTTAATTCTGAACTCCATAGAGAGATCATACAGAAAGTTCTGGTGTTTAATAATTCTGAACTCCATATAGAGCTCATATAGCAAGTTCTGGTATTTAATTCTGAATTCCATATAGAGCTCATACAGAAAGTTCTGGTATTTAATTCTGAACTCCATATACAGTTCATATAGAAAGTTCTGGTATTTAATTCTGAACTCCATATAGAGATCATATAGCAAGTTCTGGTGTATAACTCTGAACTCCATATAACAAGTTCTCCTGGTATATATAACTCTGAATTCTATTATACAGAGCTCATACAAGAAGTTCTCCTGGTGTATAACTCTGAACTCCATATAGAGCTCATATAGCAAGTTCTGGTAATGATTTCTGAACTCCATATAGCAAGTTCTCCTGGTGTTAAACTCTGAACTCCACACAGAGCTCCTACAGCAAATTCTGGTGTATAACTCTGAACTCCATATATCAAGTTCTCCTGGTATATTTAACTCTGAACTCCATAGAGAGCTCATACCTCAAATTCTGGTATTTAATTCTGAACTCCATATAGCAAGTTCTGGTACATAACTCTGAATTCTATCATATAGAGATTATACAGCAAGTTCTCCTCACAGACAAAACAATCCTTTTCCAGTCTGAGAACACCGCTGCAGCTTCAGGCCCAAAAAGTGAAAACAACAGCAGGATAAAAACAACAGGAGAACAATCTGGGACTTCATTACCTGAAGCTGTAGTTGGACAATTAATTACAACTTTTCCAATATGGAAATGGACCAAAACTTATCAAAGTATGAAAACTTTTGTGTTTGTGTGATCCATTGTTCATCCTGGGTGGAGCCATGGCCAGGCTCTTGCACTGCCCAAGGTGCATCCTTTGAAGGCTTTTTAATAAATCCCTGCTTTATTCCTTAAATTCTGTCCAGCCCCTGTTCCAGGTCAGCCTCTTAAGGCATCACTCCCCCATCCCTGCACCAGCAGTGAAATCCCCAAAACCCCAAAACTGCCTCCACCAGCACCTCTGAGCTGGCAGGTTCAACATCAGGGTTGATTCAACAGTGAAACCCCCAAAACCCCAAACCTGAGCTGGCAGGTTCAACATCAGGGTTGATTTAACACTGAAAACCCCAAAACCCCAAACCTGAGCTGGCAGGTTCAACATCAGGGTCGATTCAACTGTGAAATCCCCAAAACCCCAAAACTGCCTCCACCAGCACCCCTGAGCTGGCAGGTTCAACATCAGAGTTGATTTAACACTGAAATCCCCAAAACCCCAAACCTGAGCTGGCAGGTTCAACATCAGGGTCGATTCCTTCCCGAATTTCAGCAATTCCTTGGAGTGCAGAGCTGTGCCAGCATCTCCTCCCCCACCACCCACCCCTCAAATATTCTGTATTTTCTCCACCGCCCTGGGGAGGAGTTTTCCCATCTTTTTCCCCTCACTCACCTGCCCGAGTGGTTTTGGCACCTGTGGAGACCGGTGAGGAGCTGTTACTGGTGTCCCCAGCCAGGGAGGTGCGGCTGGAGTGGAAGGTGGGGCGTTTCAGCTTGCTGCCCGCCGAGGGGGTGACCTTGGGAGGAAGCACACACAGGACATCCTTCAGCTGTCACCTGCACAGAGACCACCTCACATCCCAGAGGGATCCACAGAAAAAATCTGGGCATCTAAGGAACCCCCATCTCAATGGTCAGGGAGGGCACCAGCTGCTGTTTCAGTGCTTCAGCAAGAAAGGGAAAAGCCCAAATCCTGAAAATTTGGAGGGGAATGGCAGATTGTGAGCTGCAGGGATTTGTTGGGAAAAAGAAAATCCCAAGCAAAGCTGTTAAGAGACAGCATCAGCTGGGCTTGAAACCCCCACAAAAGGGAACGTGGAATAGGGAAGAAGAGGGATTTTAGCATCCAAGCAGCTCAGGAGAATTTTGGAAGGTCAAGCCCGACTTGGGACCTTGAGTAGCACAACTCATTGTGGGGAGAGGTGCAGGGACACCCTGGTGCTGATGTTTACACCACTCCCAGTGCCCAGAGACAGCCAAATTGGAAAAATGATGGACACAAAGCTCAGCAGATCAGCTCTGGCTGCCTTTTCCTGACCTTTAAGATGTGGGAAGTGCAGCTGGTGTGGGGTGAAGCAGCACAACAGGCAACTCTGCTCCCGCTGCTGCTGCAGGAAGCCAAGGGGAAGGTGCCAGCAGGGCAAGGGCACCTGGATCCAGCTGGAAAAGGCAGCTCCAGTTCCTGCTCACCATCCAAAGCTCTGGGTTTGGAAAGAGCCTGCCAGGGGTGTCCCCCAGCCCCGGGGTTTTTAGCAGTGCTGCATCCCTGGAGAGATGGACACAGAGCCCAGAGGGCATTTCCCACAGGGAAATGCCTTTTTTTCCTCCATCCCTTGGGATTTTGTGATTTTTGGGAACCTCAGAAATGTTGGAATGTGATGAAACTGGAGCTGCAGGGGGGAGAGGGGCAGCTGAGGGAATCAAAATCCATTAACACGCGATTTTCAAGGTACCACCGTCATCAGCAGAGATTTCGATTCTCATCCTTGATCCTATTTTAAAATAGGCAGCAAGCATCAATTTGGGGAAATTGGGGAAGTTCTCCTGACCTGGTGAATCAAATTAATCCATTTTCCACATGGAAGCACCGCTGAGCAAGACACAGTTACCTCACCAGCGCAGCGAACCACCACGATCTACCCAGCGCTTCTCACCGCCCTGCAAGGAAATTTTCCTGCAAGGGCAGGAAAAGCCCACGAGGAGGCTGAAAAACTTCAGGGAAACCCAAATTCATCCTCCTGGGAGCATCAAGGCGGCGGCTGGACACGCCAGACGTGCTTCAACACGGTGCCAACCACAAGCTCTCCATAAAACTGCGGCGGCGTGGTGACGGCGCATGCGCTGCAGCCGATTTTCAAGTCTCAACTCGGCTGCTGGATTTCAATTTTTCAGGAAGCCAAAGGCGTCCCCTTTCCAATAAAAGCTGGGAAAATTAATATATTT
Organism: Poecile atricapillus; assembly: GCF_030490865.1. Lineage (NCBI taxonomy): Eukaryota > Metazoa > Chordata > Aves > Passeriformes > Paridae > Poecile > Poecile atricapillus. The sequence continues at coordinate 5,759,888 of NC_081272.1, read as the reverse complement.
TTCGAATCACCAGAGGATTAACACGGTTTGGGAAGCGGGTGAAGGTGAATTGGAAGCTTTACTCTGATGCTGATTTCATTTTAATCCGAGTTAGAGACTGATGAAAAACGCCAACAGTGGGAGCGTTAGCGGTGCTAAAAGCGCTGCTCTACCGCGAGGAAAGCGTTAAGAGCAGGCAGGGGAGTGGGATGACTCCGTGGAAGGGGCACTCCAGCCTGCCAGCAGCTCCTTGGGGCTGGCAGACCATACTCTACCTCGGTGCTCGGGAGCTGGAAGTCGGAATAATCGAATCCCCTCAGGGGGGTGCCCGCTTTACTGTTTATCAACCAGGGTTTGTCATAACATCGAGAGAAGTGATGTGGAGTCTGTGAAATGGAAAAGCCAAGGAAGGGGAGGAGAGGTGGGATGGAAAAAAAAAAATTTAAAAGATGAAAAAAAAAAAGAAAAAAAGAGAAATGGGAGAGTATCTGGAAAATGGCACAAAAACAGAGCGAGAACGGGAGTTACACAAATTAAAATAAAGGGGAAAAACCCAAAAGGTGATGAAATAATGGCATGGTGGGGAAGGAGAGGTGAGGGGTGATGGCTTCCTCCTGCCAGCACAGCCCAGCCCCGGGCACCAGGAGCTTCGGTGAGCGCTGGGGACCCTCCTGTGCAGCCACAGGGATCCAAGGCTGGAAAACTGGAAACCCATCCCACCCCCATCCCACCACTGAGCACCTTCCAGAACCTTCCTCAAAGCCCAGCCTCCCTCCTCCTGCTCATCTGGGCTTTGGAGAGCAGCTTCTGAAGGGAAAGGGGAGCTTCACCCCACCTTGGCTCCGCTGGCCGGAGTGGCCGGCGAGGAGGGCATGGAGGCGCAGCTGTGGTTGCTCTGGCTGGCGCTGGAGCTGGATCGTGTCGGGGAGGCTGCTCGGGAGGAGGGTTTGGATCTCCGGCCCCGCGAGCGGAACGGGGTCATTCCCTGCGAGGCTCCCTCCGGCAGGATGAACTTCTCCCGCAGCTCCAGGTTGGTCCGGCCTCGTGCTGGAAGGGGAGGAAGGAGAGGAGAGCTCAGCTCTGGAGGGACCCAGCACCTTCAGGATGCTCCAGCTTCCTTGGGCATCTCCCCACGCCCATCTCCGAGCCCTGGTTCTCCTGCTCTGCCTTAAAACCACCTCCTGCCACGGATCAGCTCTTTGAGAAACTGGCTGATGAAAAGCTGCCCCAGGCCCAGGAGTTCACACTGGATGCTCTGCTCCTCTCTTGTGGAAAAGCATCCTGATGGCCTTCAAACTCATCCTGATGGCCATTAAACTCATCCTGATGGCCATTAAACTCATCCTGATGGCCATTAAACTCATCCTGATGGCCTTCAAACTCATCCTGATGGCCTTTAAACTCATCCTGAAGGCCTTCAAACTCATCCTGATGGCCTTCAAGCTCATCCTGATGGCCTTCAAACTCATCCTGATGGCCTTCAAACTCATCCTGAAGGCCTTCAAACTCATCCTGATGGCCTTTAAACTCATCCTGAAGGCCTTTAAACTCATCCTGATGGCCTTCAAACTCATCCTGATGGCCTTCAAACTCATCCTGATGGCCATTAAACTCATCCTGATGGCCATTAAACTCATCCTGATGGCCTTCAAACTCATCCTGATGGCCTTCAAACTCATCCTGATGGCCTTCAAACTCATCCTGAAGGCCTTTAAACTCATCCTGATGGCCTTCAAACTCATCCTGAAGGCCTTCAAACTCATCCTGATGGCCTTCAAACTCATCCTGATGGCCATTAAACTCACCGTGTCACAACAGCGGCCAATGTGATCTCTAAGGTGGCTCAAAAACAGCAAAAGCAGCTTTGAAGGGTTGAGATTCTCGATAATCTGAGAGAGATTCTGCCCCCCACGCATTTTTTGGGGGGAGAGAGGAGAGAAAACCGCCTTCCCAACTTTTCCAACCAGCCACTGAAAACCAACTTTTCCAAACTTTCATCCAAACTTTCACCCAAACGCCTCAAAGAGCTGGAGAGGGTCTCCCTTCCACAAGCAAGGGGCACAACCAAGCAGGGAGAAGGTCTGTGGGCTTCAGCTCCTGGGCCAGCTGACGTGTGCCAGTGCTTCATGCTCAGGGGTGTTCAAACCGAGAGCGAGGGCATGCAGCGAGCCTTACACCGGAGGAATTCCGGAGCCGACGGATTACGGAGCAGAAAGCCAAGAAAAGCAGGAGGGAAGTGGCACGCTGAGATAACCAAGGGATAGAAACAACCTCGATGTCTGCTGCAAAGCGTGAAGGGCGGAGGAGGAGGAGGAGGAGCAGGAAAACACCCTGAGGGCTCAGCTCGCTGTAAATCATGCTGCTTTCAGCAACAGCCGTCGGGCAGCCGGAGCGCGGAATGCAGCAGCTTGAACAAGACACAGCCGAAGCAATTAACACCCCAGAGACCCCAGGGAAACGTGGAGCACTCTCCAAAACACGCTCCAGCCCCTGGCTAATCCTGCTCTGTCCCCTGCTCGTGGCTCCTGTCCAGCCCAGGGGCTCTGACCGCTGTCAAACCTCAAGGTTTTGGGAATCAGGCGACCCCAGCTCCACTTGTTGGGGTGTTAAAAGCAAGGAAAACACAACCCTTCCCTCTTTCCCTGGATAAACACTGCCAGGTTTGCTGCAGCATCACCAAATCCGGTGATTCCACCTTCTCCATTTGCTTTTGGATCTGTTTTCTCCAGCTCCTGCCCATCTGGACAATGACCCACGCCGGTCCCCCAGCCACAGCATCCAAACTGCCCTCCGTGGGTGGGAAGACTCAGATTGAACCAAAACCTCACCTCTGCACGGGTCATTCTTCACCAGAAACTCGTCCAGGGCCATCCATCCTCCGCCCACACGGACCATGACCGTGCTCCGCAGGATACGGACCAGCCGCAGCTGCTGGGAATCGCCGAACTGTGGAGCCAAGGAAAAGCTCAGGGAAAGGGGAACAACCAAGGGAATGCAGCTCCTTCCCTCCCCAGGCTGCACCAAAGGCTTTCATCCACCTGTTTCATGGTTTAAAGGCTTCTCCAGGCAGGTTTTGTTGGGATAAATGCAAGGTGATGCAAATTGATGAGGAGTTTTCCTGCCTGGTTTGAAGCCGATGTAACCAACCAAAACTCTTTAGTTTTAAAGATTTATTTTTTTTTTTTAGAGCAGCAATTTTAGAATTTGGGGTTTGGATGGGTTTTCTCAGCCAGAACTGTAGTTCTCTGGTTGTTTTTGTGAAGGAAACAGAGGCTGGCAGTGCCCTGACCCTGCTGGTGCAGCCCACGAGGGAAGGTGCCAGGTGATTCAGCAGGACAAGCCGAGCCAGACACCTCTGACCACCACCAAGTCTGAAATCCAGGGATTCCCCTGAGCCTCAGACTTGACCCCCAGCAGCCACAAAGCCCCTGCTGCAGCAGTGAGGATGTTTGGGTGAGTGCAGAGTGGTGGGAATCCAGGCAGGAATCCCCAGCAAATGTTGATTAGTGATTGCGATGTTCATTAGTGGTTTGAAATGCCTGTGGTATCAAAAAAAAAGTGCACCCTGGATCAAAAGCATGTGCTTATAAAGCTCCCCTCAATCTCCTGGGAGGGACATGGAGAGCCTGGCTTGGATGTGGCAGCTCTGCTGGTGGCTGCAGACAGGTTTTAGAAGCAAGACTGTCTCCAGAATCATCAAAAAAAGGGGAAAAAACCCCAAATATCTGACCCATTTTCTTTGGGTGGAGATGCAAAAATTGGAGATTCAATGAAAACAGTGACTGGAGGTGACATCTCTGGATGACCTGGAGCATTGGTGGATCTCCCTGCTCCAGGGTCCCACCAAGCTGTCCTTGTCCCAGAGCTGCTGCCACTGTGCTCACAGGCAGGGGAGGGAGCAGGGAACTTCCTCCCTCTCTCCAGGCTCTGTGTGAGGTGTCCTTCAAGAGCCAACCCCAGGGACGAATCAGTTCTCATAATTTTTCAGTTTTTGTTGAAAACATCTCAAGAATCAAAGCCAAAGCTCTCAGGAGTCACCCACTTCCAACATCCAAGTTTGTTTCGTTTTGGGCATCTTTTGGGGAGTCTTTTTGGGTGGGCACCATCACTGCATGTGAGAAAGGAGCTTTTTTTTTATCTGGGCAGGGGCAGTGGGGACATCAGGGGGACATCAGGGGTGCTCCAGCCCTGTTCCAAAGGGAGCTGGGCTCACCCCAGGTGACAACACTCTCAGGAAACATGCAGGTTCTGGGAGGGGAGCTTGCCCCAGAGAGGAGTTCCTCAGTGGGAGTAGCAGGGATGAGGGTTTAGTTGTCCTACAGGATTGCTCAGCGCTCTCATTCCATGGTGATTGCAGCCCAACCCCACCCTGAGCCTGGTGCAGGTGGTACCCCCTGGGCTGGCACACATCCACCTGTGTGTCCCCTGTCCATTCACCACCATCATCATCCCCAATATATCCAGGAGAGGAACCCAGAGGGAAAAAACTTCCCTGCTTTTGCCAAATCCTGCTTTTTCCATTGAATTTTGCTCTTTTTTCTGCCCAATCTTTTTTTTTGTTTTTGTTTTTCCTGGGGTGGCACTCCTCTGTACCAGGCTCTGCTGAGCAGCACTCCCAGATCACATCCTCCCACAGCACCACAGGACAGAGCAGCACCACAACACACAGAGCTACAGTGGTTAAAAAAATTCCAGAGGTGAGAGACAGCACCGCAAGGTAAACTGTACCTGATTGCCGAGGAAGAACTACGGAGAGAGAGGAGTTGGAGGGAGAGGGAAGGGGGAGAGGGGAGCAAAGTCCAGAGGAAGAGGAGGGGAAAGAAAAACAAGAAAAAACATTTATGGGATTAACAGTGCAATAATAATGAAATCTGTTAACTGCAGGAGTCAGAAATCCGGGGGGGTTTGGGCTCTTTGGGGGGAAGGAGAAGCTCTGGGAGCTTTGGGGCCGGTGCTGCCGGAGCGGGATCGGCTCCTCCCGGCTGGAACATCAACCCCAAACCCAGCTGGGGCAGGAAAAGTGGGAATTCTGCCACCACTTCACCTCGGTGAAGGGCTTGAAACATAAACAGCAGCTCATTACAAAGAGATTCTGTCATGAAATTATTCTCCCTTCTTCGGGAGCGAGCTAAGAAAAACACAGGCACAAGGTACACTCATCCAGGAGGGAAACTTCAAGGGCGGCTCCTGCCCAGTGAATGCAGCATTTCACGGGGCCCCTGGGCTGCCTGCCCCAGAACAGGGACACTTTTATGTTCTCCCAATTCAGGGAACGCCCTGGGGCCAAGGATGGAGCTGGGAAAACACATCCCAGCCACCTCCACCGCTGCCAGGGGACGAGGTCTCCGCCTCACCCCGGGTCCCCCCGTGCCAAGCTGGGCACCCCTGGGTGATCCCCCCTCCCTGGGTGGGAAGGGGGAGCAGGATCTGGGGGAGGTTTCCATCCCCCTCTGCCTTACCCGGTATTTGTTCTCGCCGATCTGCTCCACTTGGAATCTCTTGGCACACTTGCACTGGGCCACTTGCCTGGTGACCTGCCACCAGCAACACGAGAGGTGAGGAACCAGGACTTGGGGACAAATCACTTCTCAGACAAAACAGCCCCAAGCAGCCTTTCCTTCCAAAACACGCTCGGTTCCGACCAATTAATTTGGCTCAGCGCCGCTGAAATCCCGTTTTAATCTGATTTTTCTCTTCCCCACTGCCAACCCAAAGCCTGAACCACCCCCTACCCTGCTGAGCACCCCCTTTTTCTGGTGCTTCACCTCATCCTCGATCTTGTCAGCGTCAGTGGTGGGTCTGTAGGCGTCCTTGTTGGGGTGGAGGGCAGCCACAAACTCGTAGTAGTCGATGTAGCCGTCACCGTCGCGGTCGAAGATATCGGCCACCGCCGTCATCTCCAGCTTGGTGGTGGGGAATTCTGGAGGGAGAAGGCAATGAGGGAAGCTCCTCAGTCAGAGCCAGGGATGCAGGAGCAGCAGGGCTGTGTTTTCCAGGGACTCACTGGAAGCCAGGATGCCGTCGATGAATTCCTGCCGGGTGATCTTCCCGTCCTGGTCCTTGTCGATGCGCCGGAAGAAATCCATCACCCGGGATTTCTTGTGGTTCATCCAGCGCATGTACTTCTTCCTCCAGACGTCAAAGTCGAAGTTGGCAAACTCCTTCAACTGGAAGGAAAAGCCAGGGAGGGTCAGTGGGGGAAATCCCAAAGGAGCAGCACCCACAGAACCACCCCAAAACCCCCCTCGGGTGAGCTCCCGGCGCTGCTGCTCCCTGCCCGCCCTCCTGGGAAGGTTTATTTGGGTTTATCCAGGTAATTCCCAGTGAGGGGCTGCCCAAATTGAATTCCCAGCACAGGACACACAGCAGAGCTGACAGCCAGAGTGTGGGTTGTGCATCCCAGGAGCTTGGGATGCAGCATGGGGACACACAGGCAGGGAAGATCAGCTATGGGCACACAGACACACACACACACACACACATCATCTGCTTGGCCTTCTGGGGATGCTTCCTCACCCCAGCCACTTGCTAGGGAGGAATTCCCACTGCCAGCATCATTTTGGGCATGGATCTCCCCTCTCCCCTTCCCTCTGAGCAGCCAAGAAGGGATTTCTTGCTCATTTTTCCAGCTCTGCAAATCCCAGCCTCACACACTCCAATTTAAACACCTTTCTTATCTCCCCACCCTAAAAGGAGCCCTGTGACCCCACCAGCTCAAGCAGCTCACACCAAGGTAAGACAACAATTTTAAGGGGTTTTTTTTGGGTTATTTTTGTCTCTCTCTAAACATTCTTGGGGTGAAAAGCAACAAAGAAAAAACATGAATACGAAGGAACTGAACTGACCTACAGCAAAAGCAACAAAAAACAAAAAAAAACACCACTCACTTCTGGGCATAGCTGCTTTGTTAAGCATAAATAAAAACAAAAATGACATTAGATGGTTGGATAAAATAGAGACAGCAATTGTTAAACTAATTACTAGGAGGAAAGCCTGGCTGTCATTAACTCTACAGATACCAAATACAGCGGCACGAAGCTGGTTAATGGGCAGTTAATTACTTAATTACCAAAGGGTTTTTAGCCTTAATATTTTCAGGAATATTTGATTTCTGGAAAGGCAGCAGGAACAGCCTGCAAGAGCTGGGGCAGCACTGATTTAAAACGCTTCTTGCACCTCTCTGGGGGTGAACTCCCAGCTCCCACCCAGCCTGGGGCTGTTACCTCCTCCAGCCTGTCCAGGGCATCGTTGAGCTTCCTCTGCCTCTCCAGGGCCAGCAGCCAGACCTGCTGCCAGCGTGCTGAGAGCTGGTTTATCCTGGGATTCTTGGTTTCTGACTGGGAGATGATGGGCATGCTGGGGGGAGCAGCCTGCCCCAAGGATTTCCCTGGGAAAAAAAGGGAGAGAAGTTGTTTGAGGGGTTGTTGGTGGGTGCAGTGAGTCTGAAGAGCAGCAGTGAGATGTGTTTTGGGTCTTTTTTTTTGGAAGGGAAAACCTCCCACGGCTTTGCTGGTTGCTGTCCCAAGGGATGCAGCGTCCCCAGCGAGGAGGACAGGGTGACAGACATCAGGAATTCACACTGGGCTCTGGCTTCATGAAAACCACATAAAAAGACCCCAAAACTTCATCCCAAAGCAGCTGCACAGAGAGGGAAGAGAGCAGCGCTGGCCCGAACATCCCCCAGGAACAGCACACCCTGTTTTGGGAAACGCCACCTGGATCCTCCCCTCCTGACAAGGCTCAGCCGCCTTCCTGAAGAGCAGGATGCCTTGTTAATTGATAATCAAAGCTAATTAGCTCCCTAGGAATTTCATTTCCTGCCATCCTAGGACCAGGAGCAGACTCACTGTTGCTGCGGGACTTGTCGATGAAGGGCCCGTGGGGCGGCTCCGTCGCTTTTCTCTTGTAGGTCTTCGTCACCCGGTCCACGTCCGGCTGTTTCCGTGTCATCTCCTCCATAAAGGACTGTCAGAACACACAAAGGATAAAAAAAACCTTTACAATTTCAGCCTTTTTTTGGTTCCCAGCCCTCGCTGGGAATGTGGCAGGCCTGTGGAGGGAGGTGAGCATCAAGCACCAGCGACTGGGGGCTGTGGTTGAGCTGCTGGCTTGATGCTCAAATCCAGCTCTGGCTTGGATTTGCCAGGGGTGGAGCTCATCCCTGAGCTGGTTTTGCTCCAGTTGGGTCCCACGCTGCTTTAACAGGGAATTCCAGGAGAAGTCAGTGCCAGGGGAAGCTCCCTGCTCAGCTTGGGGCTCACCTGGTGCTCGGAGATGAGCGCTTTGACCTGCTCAATATTCTGGGGCATGGGGTCCTGGTCCCGCTGGATCAGGGTGGTCTCAGCCCACTGGATCCAAGCCAGCAGCTCCTCCAGAAGCTCTGCATTGGCCACCAGCTCGGAAAGCGCCGACTCCAGTCTCTGCTGGTGCTGCTTTGCCCATGTGAGAACCTGTTGGAAACACGGGGTGACCACCCAGTGTCAGGGAAACCTGGAGCAGAACCCATGGCCACCCCTGGAACCACCCTCAGCCTGGAACTAACCCTGCAGGACTCACCTCCTCAAACCTGGCTCGGATGATGGTGATCCAGTGCTTGATGGTGGTGATGCAGTCGGGGTGGCAGGCGCCCAGGATGACCTCGCCCATCCCCACAGCTGCGTTCACATCCGCCCTCTTCTCCTCCACTTTCTTCATGAACTCCTGGAAGCCCCAAAGGAATTATTTGGTGATTTTCCCCTTTCTAAACCCGGCCTGGGCTGTGTTTTTGGAGCTTCCCCCGTTACCTTGTGGGCATCAATGAGGGCCTGCAGGGCCTCGGCGTCGTCCGGCAGCGCTCCCCGAAAGCGCAGGGACTGCTCCGCTTCCGAGAGCCACTCCAGCAGCATGTGCACGGCTGTCCTGAACTCCTCAGCCTGCAGCAACAACAGCACAGGCAAAAGTCAGCCCTCCACCTCCCCAGACAGCCTGCTGCATTCACTCCTGGCAGCTGGAGTGACAACAAGGCTTTAAAAATGGACAAAAAGGGGGGACAGCCCTGTTTGGGACTGGGGTTTGGGCTGCCGGGTCCTGCAGCGCTCAGGCACCTCCCTCCCCTCAGCATCAGCTGCACTGAAGAAGGAAATGTTTTTAAAAACAGCACAAGTGCTGTATCCTGAGCCATTTGGCACCTGGGTGGTTTATTCTGTAAATTGTCTACTTGACGTAAAAGCCGCTTAAAAGCCTTTGACCTTTTTGGTTGGTTTTTTTTTTTAGCTTCAGTGGAGTCTCTCTGGACACTGGCAAACGCCAGCCTGGCCTGCCTGATCACTGTTGTGCACATCAGTGAAATCTTTCCATCCTCCCTTTTCAAACCAGCCTTCATCTGCTCATTTTTTAGGAGAACTGATATTGTTCCTGCAGGAACCACTGCAGGGCTGGCGTGTCCTGCCTGGCCAGGGCAAAACCTCATCCTCGAGCTTGGAACAAACCTGGAGCCCAGCAAAGCCCCCCAAGAGAGTTTCCAGCCCTGTTTTTTTCTCCTCACCTGCTTCAGGGCCTGCTCCAGGCGGGTTTGCTTGGACACAGACAGCTTGCACACGGTGTCCCAGCGGTTGCTCAGCTCCTGCAGCTGCACCTTCACCCAGGTGGTGTCGTCACGGCTGTTCTCGATCAGCTCCCGGCCCGAGCGCTTCAGCACCTGCACCGTCCCCGTGCGCTTCCCCAGCTCCTTCTGGAACACCTGGGTGGAGACAGCAGAGGCTGAGCAAGCTCAGGCAGCCCCACTCCTGTCACATTCCCAGTAGTGTGGAAGTTCTAATCTTTTTGCTGTTTTTTCCCCTCTTTATGCAGGAAAGCAGGACACCAACTCTGCGTCGCTGCTCTTCGGCTCCTGGGGAGGAGAAACCTCCTCCAGGCCTTGGAGAAGAGCTGGGGAGAGCTGTTCTCACCTTGTGAGCATCCATCAGGTTCATGACCAGATCCAGGTCCCCGTGGACGGGCTGGTCCTCGGCCAGCTGAGGTTCCACCTTGTAGAGCCAGTCCACCAAAGCCTGCAGAGCATCCATGAACTGCCCGGAGAACAGCAGGGCTTCTTCCAGCTTGTGCTGCCTGGAAAACAAACCTCCCAGTGAGCTTCCAGCTCCTCTTGTCACATCCCAGTGACCTCCAGCCTCCCCATGAAATCCCTGTGGCACACAGGGGCCTTGGGGCTGGCCTCACCTTTCCACCGATTTCCCGCACACCGTGTCCCACTTATCCCGGACTTCTCCCAGCAGGTTGTCCAGCTTTTGAGTGTCATCTGCAAGCAAGGCTTTTTCTTTGAGGGCTCTGCCTGTCCTGATGGTGGTGTCGTAGACAGGCTGCTTCCCACCCAGAGTCTTCTGGAACTCCTGGGAAACGGAGAGAAAACAAAACGGCTTCAGAGAGCCTCGGCTCTGAGGATTCCCAGATTTCCATGGCAATGGGAGGCATGGATGTGCTTTCCTCCTCTCCCTGCTCACCCTCCCAGCAGAGCCCCTTCCCAGCCTGGCTTTGGCAGAGTTTCACCTTGTGCTTGGAGAGCTGGAGCTTGATTTTGTCAGGATCATTGGAGATCTCCAGCTCTGAGTCCAGGTGGTTCTCTGCATCCTCCAGCCAATCAATCAGCTTCTTCCAGGCTTCGTGGAACTGCAAGGCAACACGAGCAAGCCTGAAATTCCACCCTGGTGGTGTCCCCAGTCCCTCTGTGCTCCTGGGACTCCTGCTGGCCGTTCCCTGGGGTCTGTCACACCCTTGTCACCTGCTTGGCTCTCTTCCTGGCGTCATCCAGAGCCCGTCCCCGCTCCACCGAGCGCTGCACCACCTTCTCCCAGCGGGACTGGACGCTGACCAGCAGGTTCTTGATCAGCACCACGTCCTGCTTCTGGCTGAGGAACTTCAGCTGGTTCCCGGTCTGGTCCAGCTCGATGATGCGATCCCGGTGCGCGTTCACCTCGTTGGCGAACACCTGCCAACAACAAAGGGTGTCAGAGGGGATGGATGTCACCTGGAGAAGCCACAGGGGAGGGGAGGGAGCCACCCTGGCTCCCTTGGGCACCTTGTGCTCGTCGATCTGGGCCAGCACGGCGGCGAGGATGAGGCTGGGGGGTGGTGCAATGTTCAGGCTCTGCTCAGCCAGGGTCAGCCAGTTGATGAAATCCTGGAGGGAGTTCTGGAAGTCTGTGGCCAGGGCCAATGCCTCCTCCAGCTTCGCCTGTGGCAGCGGGGAGGGAGAGAAAGAGAGGAAAAAAACACCAAACACGGAGGGTGAGAGCTCTGATCTGCAGACAGAGGCGGCCTTTGTGTCCCTGCAGCAGGAACCTCATCACCCCGGCCCGGGAACGCCACGGCTTTGCCAAGGGGAGGGGGCTGCAGTGAAAGGCTTTCTCTCCAAACAAGAATGGTCCCTGGAAGGGGAGCCCTCCCTCAGCACACCAGCAGCTGCGTCACCCTCAGCTTCCTGGGAAAGGAGCTCCGTGGGGACAGGGCTGGGTGGATGGGGGGATGATATCCTGATGGCAGCAGCTGCAAATTTATTCTGGGCCCAGGCCACCGAGGCCCTTGTTTTATCTCATCCCTGGCCAAAAGCTGAGGATGGAGTCAGCTCAGAGGAGGCTTTGGCTTGACCAACAAAGCCTGCCTTTGAGAGCTGCAGGAGGCTTCTTCCCACCTCCCTAAATTAACCCAAAATGCCACTTCACTCTCATTTTCCCTGTGATTTAACCAATTCTGATGTGAGAACACCCCACTCTAACAGCTTGACAGAGCCACCTGAAAACAGACTCCACCTTCACGACCGAGGGAGGAGGATGAGAAAACCCCAACTCCCAGCTTTGTGTGGGACAGCAGAGTGGGAACACAGGGAGCAGCTGGGGCAGGGCTGGATGCATTTTCCCCTCAGGGTTTTACCTTTCTCTCCTCCATCTTGGTGCTGACCAGACACCATTTCTGCTCCAGCAGGGCCACGCTCTGCTCCGTCTTGGAGCCGGAGCCGGAGTCGTCGCGGTTGAGCAGCATCAGCCTCCCCTTGGCCAGCAGCTGGCTGTAGACATCCTCCTTGGCTTTGAACTGGCTGTACAGCTCCTGCAAAGAGCCACCAGCCAGGGGTTAGGAAATAAAAGCTCAGAGAGGGAACACGTCGTGCTGCAGAGCTCCAGGTGATGGGAGCACGAGGTTGGGAAGTGACAGCAGAGCGACACTTTGAGCTGGGGAAAAGTGGTTAAAACATCCTGGTGATTGTTCCAGGCATCAAGTGCAAAATGATCTGTAAGAGGAGACCAGAGCAACCTCTTTTTTCCCCCCATCACACACAGAAAGGAGAAGTTTTGATGCTGACATTTGACAGGAACTTGCTGAATTAAAAGCATTGCAAAAAAAAAAAAATATAAAAAAACCCCAAAACATCTCTGCTGAGAAATTACCATGTGGGCATTGAGCTGTTCCCGGGCAGTTTCTGGCAGACCTCCTGTGGGTTTCGATGCCGACAATTGGCTCTCCATCCTCGTTAGCCACAGGAGGAAGTCTTCAATCTCACCATGGAAACCCTGAGCCTGTTCAGGAACAGAGAAGCGGCCCCGGATCAGATGACATCAGCCACCATTGATCATGTGCCAGGGGTAAGGCTGTGTTTGCTTTGAGGGCAGATAAAGAGGCAGAGCTGGATGTGCCAGCGTGCTCAGGAGGGTGAGACGTGGCCTGTCCACAAGCCACAGGTGTGCCTGCTCCCCACTGCAGGCACTGAACCACAGCAGCCACAGAAAAACATCCATAAAATAACCCAAAAACTTCCATAAAATAACCCAAAAACTTCCACAAAATAACCCAAAAACTTCCATAAAATAACCCCAAAACTTCCATAAAATAATCCAAAAATTTCCATAAAATAACCCCAAAACTTCCATAAAATAACCCAAAAACTTCCATAAAATAATCCAAAAACTTCCATAAAATAACCCCAAAACTTCCATAAAATAACCCCAAAACTTCCATAAAATAACCCCAAAACTTCCATAAAATAATCCAAAAACTTCCATACAATAACCCAAAAACTTCCATAAAATAACCCCAAAACTTCCATAAAATAATCCAAAAACTTCCATAAAATAACCCAAAAACTTCCATACAATAACCCCAAAACTTCCATAAAATAACCCAAAAACTTCCATAAAATAACCCCAAAACTTCCATAAAATAACCCAAAAACTTCCATAAAATAACCCAAAAACTTCCATAAAATAACCCAAAAACTTCCATAAAATAACCCAAAAACTTCCATAAAATAACCCAAAAACTTCCATAAAATAACCCAAAAACTTCCATAAAATAATCCAAAAACTTCCATAAAATAACCCCAAAACTTCCATAAAATAACCCAAAAACTTCCACAAAATAACCCCAAAACTTCCATAAAATAATCCAAAACTTCCATAAAATAACCCAAAAACTTCCACAAAATAACCCCAAAACTTCCATAAAATAACCCAAAAACTTCCATAAAATAACCCCAAAACTTCCATAAAATAACCCAAAAACTTCCACAAAATAACCCAAAAACTTCCATAAAATAATCCAAAAATTTCCATAAAATAACCCCAAAACTTGCATAAAATAACCCAAAAACTTCCATAAAATACCCCAAAACTTCCATAAAATAATCCAAAAACTTCTATAAAATAACCCAAAAACTTCTATAAAATAACCCCAAAACTTCCATAAAATAACCCCAAAACTTCCATAAAATAACCCAAAAACTTCCATACAACAATCCAAAAACTTCCATAAAATAACCCAAAAACTTCCATAAAATAACCCAAAAATTTCCATAAAATACCCAAAAACTTCCATAAAATAATCCAAAACTTCCATAAAATAACCCAAAAACTTCCATAAAATAACCCCAAAACTTCCATACAATAACCCAAAAACTTCCATAAAATAACCCAAAAACTTCCATAAAATAATCCAAAAATTTCCATAAAATAATCCAAAACTTCCATAAAATAACCCAAAAACTTCCATAAAATAACCCAAAAACTTCCACAAAATAACCCAAAAACTTCCATAAAATAACCCAAAAACTTCCATAAAATATCCCAAAACTTCCATAAAATAATCCAAAAACTTCCATAAAATAATCCAAAAACTTCCATAAAATAACCCAAAACTTCCATACAATAACACAAAAACTTCCATAAAATAACCCAAAAACTTCCATACAATAACCCAAAAACTTCCATAAAATAACCCCAAAACTTCCATAAAATAACCCCAAAACTTCCATAAAATAATCCAAAAACTTCCATAAAATAACCCCAAAACTTCCATACAATAACCCCAAAACTTCCACAAAATAACCCAAAAACTTCCATACAACAATCCAAAAACTTCCATAAAATAACCCAAAAACTTCCATAAAATAACCCAAAACTTCCATAAAATAACCCAAAAACTTCCATAAAATACTCCCAGCGTTGCCCCAACTCCTTCCCCTTTCATTTCTCCCCAGAACAAAGGGGAAGGTGGCACCCCAGTGGGCAGGGGGGGGTATTCCCAGTGCCCCCTGCCCACCTGCTGGAGGGTGGACTGCAGCTGCTGCTCCCTCTCCTCTGTTTTCTGCAGCACTGATTCCCAGCAGGAATTCAGCTTCTCCAGGCGGTTCCTCAGGCTGCTGGCGTCGTCCCCTGCGCTCGACTCCAGCAGCTCGTTCCCTGCTTTGTTCACGGTCTCCACGGTGGCTTGGTGGGCCAGGACGTCGTTCTTCAGCACCTGCACGAGGTGGGCAAACGTTGGACATCCCTCCTGAACACCCTGGGATCAAAGCAGCTCAAACCCTTCGTGAGAAATCCAGTCCTGCCACGGGAAAAGGGGTAAAAATGCACCTGGAACGGGGAAATACTCACGTGGTGCTTGGCAAGCTCGACCTCGATGACTTTTGGGTCCCCGTTGATGGGTTTTTGGGCATCCAGCAGCTCCTCGGTGTGGGTCAGCCAGGCCATCAGCTCTGCCAGGGCGTGCTGGAACTGGCCCAGTGCCAGCAGGGCGGCTTCCAGCTTGTGCTGGGCAAGGACAGGGATGGAAAAGGGGAGTTTTAAAAGGCTGGGGAGCAGCACAGTGAGTTTCATCTTGTGGCAGCCCCAGGTGCTCACTCTACCTGTCTGTGAGCAATTTTCTCGCCCAAGTTCTCCCAGAGATGTTTGAGCTCTGTCAGTGGCTCCTTGATGATGTCTCTGTCTGTCTCATCCGTAGCCTTTTTTAGCATCAGTTCACCTTGGTGATTAAGCTTTTCCATCTCAATCTGCTGCTGGTAAACCTCCATTTTAAACTCCTGCCAAGACAAGCAGGACAAAAACCAGAAGTGAGTGAATCACTGGAGCTCTGGGAGGCGAAGCAGAACCGCTCCCTCCCCTCCCAGGTACCTTCATCTCGTTCATCTGCTCCTTGACCGTGCTGAGGTCGGTGCCCACAGGGGACATGTTGCACAGTTTGATCACAGCGTTGTCCAGCCAGTCAAACATGGCCTGGAAGGGGCAAGGACAGCGTGAGGGAATGGAAAAGTGTCCCCCCTGCAGCTGGCCAGGGGATAAAGGTGGTCACTCCACCACCCCACAGCCAGGGAACTCTGTCAGGGCAGCTCTGCCTGTGCAGCTCCCTCCTGCCTTCCCTCATCCTGCTGCTCCGAGCAGGAATCAGGATTTGGGGAACACCAATGCAATCAAAAATCTGCTCCTCAGAGCTGGTGGCTGAGCTCTGGCTCCCTCAGAGCCTGCAGGCACTCGCCCAGGAGATGCTTCCTGCTTTAAGGAAGTGCAAATCCCAGCACAGCTCCAGGGTGGTGTTCCCAAGGTCCACCCACCCCACACCAGCAGCCCTGCCTCTTACTTGGAGCGTATCCTGGTACTGCACAGCCGACTGCATGGCCTCCTCCAGCTTCTCCAGCCTCTCCTTCCACGTCTTGTTTAGGTTTTCCCACGCGTTGTTCATCTGCGGAACGCGGGATTTGCCCACAAAATTTGTTAGGCTCCTCAGGCAGAGCTCCCAGCTGATTTTATCTGGAGGGGAAGCTGCTGGCTCTCCCTACCTCATCAATGCTCTTCTTCACTTCTGGCTTCTCAGTCTCTCCACAGGCAAAGATGAGGTCGGTGCCGAGGAGGCGGATGAACTCCAGCTCTTCGTGCAGCCCGTCTGTCTCCTCCTTGATGGTCTGCAGTGGCACAGCCACACAAGAGAAACCTTGATGGCCAAACCCTCTTCCAAAACTGCTCCATGAGCAGGAGGGTCCTCCCTGCTCCAGTGTCCTGCACCTTGGCCAACAGCCCAAACTCCAAACCCCAGGAGCAGGTGACACAGAGAGCACGTGGCCAATTCTGTCACCACCACCACCCTGCTGTGCTCCCACCTCTGGGACTAAAATAAAAACATTTGTGTTTAGCTGTGAGCCTGAACTGTCCTGGCTGAAGATGTTGTTTGCAGGAGATGTGCTGTTTACAGGAGAGTTCTGTCAATACAGGAGTGAGGGTTTTGAGGCTCAAAAGGTGCAAACCAGAGGCAGAATGGTTATGAAAAGGGAGCAGCAAGGCTAAACTTAGCAAAGCATAAAGAAACATCTCTCCTCCTCAAGGCCTGAGTCAACTCAAACCCACCTGAAGTGGACTTACAACACACAAATCAATCCAAGCACTTATCTCTAAAAAATCTTAAATATACTCCACCTGTCTGTGAGCAAAATGTAATTTTGGCTTGACCAAAATCTAAATATATTCCTCCCATGCCAGCCAGCCTCTGACCAGAGCTCTGACCACACAGAGCTCTGGGTGCTGCAGCTTCTCCTTTTTCTTCTCTCTCTTCTTCTACACTTCTGTATTTTTCTTTCCTCCTGGATTTCTCAGTCCCCTTTGGGCTGAGCTCCTTTGGGATCCTCCCAAAGTGGGGAGTCCCGCTTATCTCAGCTCTCTGGGTTTGAAGGAAACTCCTGAGCTCGTTAAAATCTCATTTCTCCTGTTTATTAGGATGTTATTACAAAACCTGTCAGGTCTCTCCAGACTTTCTGCACAAGTTCAATTCACCACAACCTGGCTCATTTTGCTCTGATGGCACAAAATGGCCCCAAACCACGTGGCTGCTTCACCTTTATATCCATTTTTACCCTATTAACTACAGACAGGTGTATTGTTCTTATATTTTAACAAATAAGTTTTCTATATCTACATAACTAAAACTGTGACTAATCCTACACCAATCATTCTTTGTGCTCTCAAAAACTGCAGGATCATGGAGAAGAAGAAAGAAGAAGCGCTAAAAACCACACTTTTCTTCCTCCATCTTTACTCCATGTATTAAACCCCTCTAAAATCTGTATTTATCACCTCAGTGGCATATTAAACATTTTACTGCTTTCTACTTCATTTTTTATAAATCCTGGTTTACCCAGGGATATTTGGAAGCCTTTCTGTCAATAGCAAATAGGATTGATAATTTTTTTTGGAGAACAAACAGAGAAATGTCTCTCCATTTCTGGATTCCTCCAGTGTGCTTCCCAAAACAGCAGCAGATAATGTGATTTAAGGTGAAGGATTTGTGAAATCCACTTCTGTTTTTTACCCTTGCAGCTGCAAACTGCGGTGGAAATAACTCTCCATAGATTGACCACCCACAAAACTGATTTACAGCCAGCTCTGGCCATGGTCATGATCTAAGATATTCCCAGTTTAGAAGGTGAGGGCAGACGAGCTCCAGACGGAGGAACAGCCCCATGGGCCTCACCTCTGCTGCTTCCACCTGCTGCTTGATGATGGAGGGGTCAATGCCTGGGCTCTCCAGGTCGTGGACAATGTCCTGGGTGTCCTTGATGGTTGTCAGGAGCGCTGCCATGTCGTACCAGAACTTCTCTGCCAGCTCCAGGACGTCGAGGAACTTCATTTCACGCTCCTCGGTCCGAGCTTTGATGTCTTCCCAGAAGAAAACCATCTGATCCAGCTTGTCCTGGATGACTGTGGAAGGAAATGGAAGTGTTCAGTGAAGAAGGAAACATTTTGACAATGCAAGAGCGTTTTGGAATCACTCAGAAACAGCTGATGGAATATCCAGAGGGGAATAAAGATGGCCAGGACTATCAGAGCAGTAACTCTGGGAGATGCTGAGGGACGTGAGAAACTCCAGCTTGCAGAAAATCCTTTATTTATGTGCAAGCTCGAGGCAAATTTGCTCTCCCTGTAACAAACCTCTGTTCTGGCCACCTCTAGCATGAAGGCCCTGCTCACTCAGCCCATGAGCTGCCAAGGGAGGTGCCAATTAGTGCCAATCGTGCTGATGGGCTTTTTGTGCTGCGGGATGTCCCTCCCCTCCATTAGACATGGAATCAACATCGACAAATCCGGTCCCAGGGGCCACCAACAAGGGGCCAGCTGGGCTGGGAAGCCACAAATACTTCTTTTCTCTTCTGACTGATGCCACCCTGTCTGTTCCAGGTGGAAGCAGGCACATTCCTCCATCCATCCCTCCATCCATCCATCCATCATCCATCATCCATCCACCCATCCACCCATCCATCCATCCATCCATCCATCCATCCATCCATCATCCATCCATCATCCATCCATCCATCATCCATCCATCATCCATCCATCATCCATCCATCCATCCATCCATCCACCCATCCACCCATCCATCCGTCCATCCATCATCCATCCATCATCCATCCATCATCCATCATCCATCATCCATCCATCATCCATCCATCCATCATCCATCCATCATCCATCCATCCATCCATCATCCATCCATCATCCATCCATCCATCATCCATCCATCATCCATCCATCCATCCATCCATCTCATCCATCCATCATCCATCCATCCATCATCCATCCATCCATCATCCATCATCCATCCATCATCCATCCATCATCCATCCATCATCCATCCATCCATCCATCATCCATCCATCCATCCATCATCCATCATCCATCATCCATCCATCATCCATCATCCATCCATCCATCCATCATCCATCCATCCATCCATCCATCCATCCATCATCCATCATCCATCATCCATCCATCATCCATCATCCATCCATCCATCCATCATCCATCCATCCATCCATCCATCCATCCATCCATCATCCATCCATCATCCATCATCCATCCATCATCCATCATCCATCCATCCATCCATCCATCATCCATCCATCCATCATCCATCCATCCATCCATCCATCCATCCATCCATCCATCCATCATCCATCATCCATCCATCATCCATCATCCATCCATCATCCATCATCCATCGTCCATCATCCATCCATCCATCCATCCATCATCCATCCATCCATCATCCATCCATCATCCATCCATCCATCATCCATCCATCCATCATCCATCATCCATCCATCCATCCCACATCCATCCATCATCCATCATCCATCATCCATCCATCTCATCCATCATCCATCCATCATCCATCATCCATCCATCATCCATCCATCATCCATCCATCATCCATCATCCATCCATCATCCATCCATCATCCATCCATCCATCATCCATCCATCATCCATCCATCCATCATCCATCCATCCATCATCCATCCATCCATCCATCATCCATCATCCATCCATCATCCATCCATCCATCCATCCATCCATCATCCATCATCCATCCATCATCCATCCATCCATCATCCATCCATCATCCATCCATCATCCATCATCCATCATCCATCCATCATCCATCCATCCATCATCCATCCATCATCCATCCATCCATCATCCATCCATCATCCATCCATCCATCCATCATCCATCATCCATCCATCCATCATCCATCCATCATCCATCCATCTCATCCTTGGTCCAAAAGCCAGGAGAACCTCCCAAACCCATCCAGAAGACTCATCCTTCCCCCTAAAGCCAGGAGAACCCCCAAAACACTCCCCTGGGACATCAAAGCCTCCCCAGCAGTGACGGAGCCGCGGTTTGGGGAGAAGTTGGACACTTAAATCCCCCCGGAGATACCTTTGGCTGCCAGGTCCTTGTCTGCTCCCTGGGAGCGGCCGATGAGCTCTTCCCCCCGGCGTTTCAGGGCCTCGAAGGAGGGCTGCAGCTTCTCCAGCTCCACCGTGGAGTTCTTGTTCTCGCTGATGCACTCCCGGATCTTGTCGACCTCGGCGGGGATGAGGGGCGGCAGCCGCAGGCGGGAGGAGAGGCTCTCCAGGGTCTCCAGCATGGGCTCGATCTTGTCGTGGAACTGGAGAGGAGCAAAGCCATTAGGGCAGGAGGGATGGGACAAAGCGACACCGCGGAGCCGCCAGCGCGAGCCACGGCCCTGAGAGGGGACAGACGACGCCTGCGACAGCAGCAGCGACACCTCTGCAGCAGCAGTGACACCTCTGCAGCCTCCTGCTCACACCTGCCGAGCCCACAGAGCACCCACGGACACCCACAGAGCCACCACCAGCACCTGCCACCCAAACACGGCAGCACCTCGGATTCAGCACCCTGAAAATCCACTTTTTTTTATTTATGCCGCTGTCTCGGTTTTGGTGGCTGGGCACAAAACCTCGGCGCTGGTTGAGGGAACAGCCAGGCAAAAAATGCAGCTGGAAAAGCGCCCGTGTTTGGTGCTGATGGGAATCTCCACGTGGTGGAAGGCCAGTGGAAACCCATCCCAGTTTTCAGGATCAGCGGGAGCTGCATGCGGGTGGGGAGGAGCTGCCACGGAGCTCAAAAGCGGAACCACAAAGCCAGGAGTGAGGGAGGCAGCGGGGCTAGCAGGGTTTATTGGTTTTTCTTTTTTAAACAGAAGTCAACTTTGGCCTTGAAGATCCCAAACTGTCTCTGCTGGTGGGAAGGACAGCACTGGGGCTGCTCTTGTCCCTCTCCCAGTTCCTACTGGGAACACACTGGTGCAGGTTCCCACCAAATCCCAGGCTCTCCCAGCAGAGAGGGGCTCTCGGTGCAAAGTTGATCAGGACAGGCTGGCTCAGCCAACAAGCAGGAGCAAGCCAGCACATCCAGCTGGAGCAGGGTGAAACCTTTCCAAAAGCAAAACCTCTGCCCTGCAGGAAGCATTCCCAGCGGAAGCTGAGACCAGGCGGCAACGCAACCAAAGCCATCCCAAAAAAATGTAATTCCCCCGCCCCGGCGTTAATTTTGAAGCATGTTCTGCTGAGCTGTGCACGGAGCAGAAATGGAAGTCTGGGTGTCAGAGAGAATCAGGCCAGGGAGGGTAAATGAGGATCTGTGGTGGGGGGACTCGCTTACCTCCGAAATCTGCAATGGTGGGGCGCAGTCAACACAAGAATGAAATGGGACCATGTGGGGAGGACGGGCACAGGCAGCAACACACACAGACAAACACATTCCACAATGGGAGTGAGAGATGAGAGGGGAGGGGAATGTGGGGGGGAAAAACTCGGAGTTAATACAAGTGCAAACCAAGAGAAGTGACTACACAATACAGGAATTAAGAAAATAAACACCCAGGACGTGACAAAAACCAACTGCGCTACGGGAACACGGGGTGAAATGAAACAATAACTGGGGGTCATCAACCCTCGGGAGCAGGAACTTCACCCCCTTTCTGGACTTTAGCACCTCCAGTCTCTGCCCTTCCTTTCTTATTTCTCCTCTTGCACTCACCCACCTCCTCAGGAGATGCCCAAATCCCAGAGACATCCAACAAAGCACCCCTCACTGCACTCACAGCTTATCAGAACTGAAAATTATCTCTTCGAGCTCTTTCAAGAGGCCCTTCCAACCCTGGGAGGACGCCAGAGCATCCCCTTTGAACCAGCACCATTACTGAGGCCGTAAAAATTTACAACCCCATTTACAGCGTGGAGCCTCAAACACCTTCTCCTCTGCTCCCACAGGCAGCAGGAAACCACCCTGGAGGTGCCTGACCACGTTATGCCTTCCAGAGGGGTTTTACAGGGGGAATAAAACCACATTCCAAAGCAGGTGGCTCTCCTGGGGGGCTGTGAGAGGAAGATTCACCTCCCTGGCCCCCCGTACCTGGGTGGATTGTGAGAAGGCCTCGTCGAGCGCCAGGGCCCGCTGGCAAACCTCCTCCTTGATCTTGGCATACAAAGCCTCAGCCCTGGAGTATTTTTCCTGCACCATCTCCCCTTCCTCGGGGTTGAGGTCCTTGAGCTGGGGCCCGATTTTCAGCAGCTTGTCGATGTGAGGTTTGTGCTCAGCGATGGACTCTCTCAGTTGCTAGGGAATAGAGGGGGGGGAGAAATAAAAAACCACATTTGTTTAGAAATCTGCTGCAAGCCACTGCCTATTTATTCCAAGCAGCACTCCAGGAGCAGTGATGGTATCTGGGAGGAACTCACAGCCTGGATTTCATGCCCCAAGCACATGGCTCTTCCCAACATGGCTATGGCACAGGTCCTTCCCCAGCCTCTGACCCTCCCCACAGCTCCACAGGGGACCCCACCAGGAATTTTCTGCTTTGCAGTCTCTACCCTAAAAGCACAAAGTGTTTTTTTTTTTTGAAGGAGATCCAAAAGCAGCCAGGTTTCCTTGGGAGCGAGCTGAATTCTGGTGAGGAGCGCTCCAACGTAACGAGGGATTTTCACGTGGCGCTCTCGCGCTGCACCAGCAAAAATAACCAAAAATATCCCCAAAAATAACAGAAAAGGGAGGAAAAAAAAAGGAAAACTCAGAAGAAAAAAGTTGCTCTTGCCCCTGTCACCTGCTGAGGGCAGGGCTGACGGACAGGAGGTGCAAACCCTGCATCCTCTTACCCTCATGTCATCCTGCTGCTGCTTGAGCTGCTCGTGGTCGAGGGCTGGGGGTGGCAGCTGGGAGATGAGGGCTTGGGTCTCCTCAATCCATGGGTTCAGCTCCTCGTAGGTCTCCCAGAACTGGTTGACCAGGACCTGGGCACGCTCCAAGCGGGCGTAGCGCTCCGAGTTGAGCTGGCTCACGGCCTCGTACTGCTGCACCAGGGACTCGGTTTTCTCCTTAAATAAAAGAGGGAGGAGAGTTATGGGGAGGGATGCAAAAAGGCCCAGGAAAAGGGCCAGCTCCATGCTGAGAGCTGGAAAAGAAGGAGGTGCCTTTGCTGGCCTTCCACGGTGTAATTCCAATTAAAGCAGCCTCGGGAATCTCCCCCCTCCCCATCCCCAAACCTCGCAATAAAATCAGGCAATAAAGGAGAGTCATAAATGTAAAGAGATTTCTGCTAACACTGGCGGGAATTACTGAAGATGGGGTAATTTTAAACTCCTTTAGCCCGTGCAAGGGCTGAGGATTCGCCTCTCTGCCCTCTCTGTCCCCTCCTGTTGCAGTAAATAGCAGAGGGGGCTCACCTGGAGAACAGCTTTTTGTTCCTCACCACAGGTCCCGAAGATCTCGTTGCGCTGGCTGAACAGCTCGTCCATGGAGTCCTTGTGCCGGATGATGTCGATGGAAAACGCCTGCAGAAGGAGAAAGGGGAGAGCTCAGAGCTGAGCCCAACCTCTCCCCACAAAACTCAGCGCAAGTGTCCTGTGGCAAACTGAGGATCTGGCTGGGAATGCAGATTCCTGCCTGTTTTCCTCATCTGCAACAACCTCTCTCTTTCAAAGACCTGGAAACAGCTCTTAAAATGAGGTATAATCTATACCCAAGGTCCTCACTGGAGGAAAAGCTCCATCATCCATTTGTTAGTGGATGTTATCCCACAGAATGATGCTCCCCAGAGCTGCATCCACCAATAACTTCGCCATTCCCAAGGTCCATGAGATTAACAGCGGGAAGCTGAGCTCAATTTAACTTAATGCTCGATGGTTCAGTCCCCCCTCTCTTATAACACTGTCTTATTTTCCTTTTTCTTTCTTTAATTTGAAATCCAATAAGCCTGAGTGCTGCTCTGATTGCCCAGGCAAAGGGAAGAAAAGGGCTGTTTATTTAAAGTGCACGTTCTTTCAGGCATGAGCTCATCTCAAAGATATATAGAAAAAAAAAAACCAACCCAACCCTTCCAGCACCTCTTTGTTCCACGTCTGGCTGCCGGGAGGGAACTGTGGAGTCCCTCGCTGCAGGGAACAATGAGCAAAAAAAGCAAATGGAAACCACCCTCATTAATCAATATATACATTTCTCTAAAGCCTTCCTGCTGCCAGGGCTGGTGAGACCCTGGCAGGGCATGGAAAGGAGCAGTTCTCCCAAGGGAGACCAAAGCAAAGCACCCAGCAAGCCCTAAATGGCTCCTGTAAACACACAGGAAGTTTTTTCCTTGGGAAGCCCAAAACTTGGATGATTTAGAGCAATTTTTTTCCTTTTGTTTTGTTATTTTTTTTCCTTTCACATCTCAAGGACAAGTATTGCATCTCTCCTGCTGCTCTGGGCTCAGCACTGGGTGAAGCTGCTCGCCCAAAATCGCATCCCACGACCCAAAGTGGACCATCCCTCCCTGCTGCCCATCATGGATGTTCACAGACCTTCTGCACCTGCAGCTGAGCCGTTGTCTGGTCCTGCTCCAGGCGGATGGGACCCAGAGCCATCAGCTTCCTCTTGGTCTCGGCCACCCAGGCCAGCTCTGCATCAGCTGCCTGCTCGTACTGGGGAGAGAGGGGCAGTGCTCAGTGCTGGGATGGAGCCCAGGGAGAGCTGGGCACAGTGGGGATCACAGAGGGATCCAGCAGGAGCAGGGCTCAGCTTTCTGACTCCACTCTGAGCCCTCGTGGCTCCTGCAGCTGGTTTGGGGCAGCCACCTCTCCCTCCACCCTCCCTGCCTGCAGGGACATCCCTGGAAATAGGAGCATCTCCTTTGCTCCTCCATGGGGAACTGACTCCATGGAGCCAGGTCAGGTATTCCCAGCACTCCACAGCCCCCAGTCCATGCAGGACAAGGTTTTTTAGGGAGGACTGTTGGCCTGGAACAAATCCCTGCAGGGCACGGTGTTTGTCACCAGTTTTACCCCATCCCCATCACCCCTGCAGGCAGAAGCTCACAGGCAGGATAACACAGTGCTGCTCCAGAGTTATCCCACCCCAAAACCACCCAGCAGGATGGCTCAGCCACCATCCCAGCACATGCTGCTGCTGGCCTCCATTTCTCAGCATTCCCGATGGGATCTGCCCTTCCTGGCTGGCTGTGCTTGCCATCCCTCCCTCTGCCGTGGTCCTGTGTGTGCCTGCTCTCCCAAGAAAACCCTGCAGGGCTTATTCACCTACCTGCTGAGACCTCTGAATGGCAGCATCGATTTCTTCCACCCTCTGCTTGATGGTGTCACTGACCAGCTTGTAGCGCTCGTTGGTGTCCGACACGAGCTTGTCCAGCCCCTCCCGGGCTCTCCAGGGAACCAGCTCCAGCAGAGCCCGGCTCACCTCGTTCACCGTGTCCAGGACCAGCCTGTGCTCCATCACCTCCTTCTTCAGCTCCTGTGGAAGGCCCCCCATGGATGTGTGTCCTCCCAAAGCAGAGAACAAACCGCACACCCCCACCCCGGGGCCGCTGCTCTCCCACCTTTTGCCGCTGCTGGAATTGGGGGATCTGCTCTCCAGCGGGGGATTGTGTCCCGCTGGAAGCCAGCTCGTCCTCCACCTTGCTCATCCAGCCAGTGAGCTCCTCGTGGGTGGACTGGAATTTGGTGGCCAGCTGCCGGGCCTGCTCCAGCGTGCGCAGGGCCTTGGAGCTGGCGGCGGTGATGTCGGAGTAGCGGCTCTTGATCCCGTCCAGCTTCTCCTGGATCAGCAGCACCTCCTCCCCTGCAGGACAGCAGCCAGGGGAAAATGGGCTCTGGGGGCTGAAGAAGCCACTCCAGGAGGCTTCAGGAGGCACTTTCTGTGTCCCCCCCTCCTTTTAAACAATGAATTCCACTTTTCTTTGTATTAATGCAACTTCAACCTGTTTTTACTTAGCGTTACTGTTTTTCACCAGTGTAACATCCACCACGATGAGATGGGATGGGATGGAATGGGATGGGATGGGATGGGAACTGGGATGGGAACTGGGATGGGATGGGAACTGGGATGGGAACTGGGATGGGAACTGGGATGGGAACTGGGATGGGAACTGAGATGAGATGGGATGGGATGGGATGGGAACTGGGATGGGAACTGGGATGGGAACTGGGATGGGAACTGAGATGGGAACTGAGATGAGATGGGATGGGAACTGGGATGGGATGGGGTGGGATGGGATGGGATGGGATGGGATGGGGTGGGATGGAAGTGAGCTACAAAGCCCAGCTTTGCCACAAGCCCCCAAACCACCCCAACTCCGCTCTCAGCAACGTGTCACAGCTCCAAGAAAAAAGACCCAGAGCTGCCTGCCAAATCCTTTGTAATCACTCTTCCTGCTCCACAGCTCCCACAAGGACACAGGGCTGTACATCTGCTCCGAGCTCACCACATCTGAAGGAAACGCAGCGCCCCGACCCCTCTTCCCACTCATAAACATAAACTCACACCCACGTGGCAACAGCCACAACTGCTCAGTCTGGGAAAGCAGTGTTAGGAGAGGGCTGGGGGTATTTTTAACCTCTTTTCCATGTGATTTAGCAGCTGGCTGCAGTGAGAAAAGCCTCCCTCAGCATGGAGCATCCCCACAGCAGCAGTGGGAATCACCCGCTCCCCAAGCTGTGAGGCTGGGATTTTGGGACCGAACAAATCCTGAGTTTGTGGCTTAGCATCCAAGCCTGGATGCAAACCAGCTACTCTGGGAGTTTCCAAAAGGAAATGAAGACCTGAGGGAGAAAAGCCTCCACCCAACAGAGCATGGACTTCCCAAGGAAAAGCACGTGGAGGATGGATTCCCAGACCCCCCACATTTCCCAGAGCGTGCCAAGATCTTGCTGAGTTACCTGTGGTTTGCTTCAGGAGAGCTTGTCCGTTTCTAATGGCTTGGTCCACATTCTTCTTCCTGTTCACAATTTCCTCGTTCAGAGCCTGAGGAAAAAGGCAAATTTGGGTTATCCTGCTGCAGACAGGTCCCTGTGTCCTACCAGCCAGAGATGCTACGGAGGGCATGAACCTCCCTACCGAGCACAGGCAGGGTGGACAACCCATCTGAAAACTGTCCACTCATCCTGCTATGGCAATTATTGGGATTTTTGGGACTCAAAGGCCTAAATCTCAGAGCAAACCCAACCCAGCCCATTGGATCTGTGTCTCCCAAGGACTTGTTCTTGTATTAGAACCTCACTCTTGAAAAAGAGCCTGCTTCTGCAGGGAGCGGAAGCAGAGACTTCCTCGGTGGCCAGCCCAGCTCCAAAAACCCACCAGGCTTTTCCAGCTCTCAGTTTTGGAAACAGCATCCAGCTTTCTGAAGGCACAGGGTGGCCAAGCTGGCTCAGACACTGTTCACAAATCAAACAAACCATTTGAAGTTCCCCCGCCTCAAGAAACCCATTTTTGTGGGGGGAGGGGGCAACAATTGTTGTTTGTAACACATAAAATCTCTTTACACTCCTCTCCAATCCTTGGAGAGACCCAGCAGCAGAATGAGCTTCGTAAAATTCAAGCCAGGCCCAGAAACTTAAACAAAACCAGACAAAATGCAACACAAAAACAAACAACACCAACATGGAAGAGAGAGGGGAAAAAAAACCAACAAAACAAACAGAAAATACCAGCTGGTCGGCATGCTGCTTCTGCAGGACGTCCCGTTTGTAATCCTTTATGGACACTGAGCCCAGCTTGTCCTCCACCTCAGCCAGCCAGTTGAGCACTTCCACCTCCTCCTCCCCAAAAATCCTGGCGTTGGCCAGAGCCTGGTCCAGCAGTGCTGCCTTGCGGCCGCACCGCTCGCGGACCTCGCCGTAGCGGCTCTGCAGAGCCTCTAATTTCTCTGCCAGCAGCCTCTGCTCGGCGGCACAGCTCAGGGAGGACAGCGACTGCCCGACCCCCAGCGCCCCAGACACGTCGGCAGCGTGGCTCTCTATCTCCTCCTCGAGAGCCTGGATGGTGGAGGGTAGAATGGACAACAGAAAAGGGGGGGAAATGATGAGTGGAGAATGAGGAAAATAAAAGAACGCAACGTAAAAAAAGGGGGAACGCAACTGAAAAAATGGAGGAGACACAAAGGCCGCCCATCAAGGGGCAAACTGAAATTAAAAAGGAACACATGGATGGGAATGGGTTTTTTTCTATCCAAATCTGCTGGGATGTGTAAGGACATCAGTTTAATGTTTTCAGTTTAATGTTTTCAGTTTAATGTTTTCAGTTTAATGTTTTCAGTTTAATGTTTTCAGTTCAATGTTTACCCACGCTGGTGGGTCAGGGCTTGCAGCCTCCTCTGTACATTAAACAGCCTGGATAACTCCTCCAGTCCTTGTTTGTGCCAAAAACTCCTCTGGTTGTGGTGGAAACAACCACTGGAATGGGACCTGACTCCAACCACCTCCATCCTGTTCCTGCACAGCTCCTACCTTGTGGCGGCTGATCTGCTGCTGGATTTTGGCAGTCTGGGTGCCAATGGGCTCAGAGTTGGCCAATTTCTTCTCTGTCACCGACAGCCAGTCGGACACGGGCTCCGTGGTTTCGTGGAACTGCTTTGCCAGCACCAAGATATCCTCCAGCTGCTTCTGCCTGTAAAAAGAATCGTGGAATCAGAAGGAAATGCTTGTTCCAGGCCAGGCTGGGTGGGACCCTGAGCTGCTGGAAGGTGGGGGTTGGAACAAGATGGGTTTTTAAGGTCCCCTCCAACCAAAACCAGTCTGTGATTCTTTGAGTCAGTGAAAACACTCAGGAGCAGCTCCCAGGAAGCAGCTTCAGGTATCTGGAAGAAGGAACCACAGCAGCTCTGTTCAGAGCAAGGTGAGACACCATTGTCAGCCAAGCTACAATGGCAAAGACAAAAATCAATGTGGAGGAACTGCAAAATCAGCTTTTCCTGCAGCTGTGCCCTCAGGATCCAGTTTATCACCCTGGAAAGGTGGCAGAAGGGCTCCCCCATTTTCATGAAAGAGATGGAGATGGAAAGGACCTTAAAGATCATTTAGTTCCTTCTCCCTTTTGTTCCATCCCTATCACTGACTTGGAGATCCCCCAGCTCTTGGTCTTTCAGAGCTTCTGGCTGAAGACAATCCTGGATGGACAGTCCAGCTTGTTGGCAATGGTTAAAAACATGGGCAAGGGTCCACTCTGGCCCTCAGAAGTGACCTCATAACCTCAAATATCAGCTTAGGTAGAAATAAATAACTCATAAACAAGATTCTGGCAGCATAAAGGTGTCAACAGGATGCTGCTAAACGTTAAACCTTACAGGAATAAAAATAACATCCCTCCCCTGCAGGGAAATTATTTAATCTCAGCTCTTCCCTGCCATTGTAAACCACTGCTATCAGCATCAGCTCCCAGCCAGCCTTTGATTCCTCATGTTTTCCAGCTGTTTCCACGTTTCCAGGATGTATCTGCACCGAAATCTCCGCCAGCTTCCCGAATGCTGTCACCCCCGGCTCCGGAGCACCGCGACTCGTGGGATGGGCTGATCCCAGTGCCTCTCACCTGGCAGCTGCCCTGCCCAGTGCTCCCAGTGCTCCCAGTGCTCCCAGTGCCTCTCACCTGGCAGCTGCCCTTCCCAGTGCTCCCAGTGCTCCCAGTGCTCCCAGTGCCTCTCACCTGGCAGCTGCCCTTCCCAGTGCTCCCAGTGCTCCCAGTGCTCCCAGTGCTCCCAGTGCCTCTCACCTGGCAGCTGCCCTTCCCAGTGCTCCCAGTGCTCCCAGTGCCCCCAGTGCCTCTCACCTGGCAGCTGCCTTTCCCAGTGCTCCCAGTGCTCCCAGTGCCTCTCACCTGGCAGCTGCCCTGCCCAGTGCTCCCAGTGCTCCCAGTGCTCCCAGTGCCTCTCACCTGGCAGCTGCCCTGCCCAGCAGCCCTTCCCAGCGCCGTGCCAGGCTCTCCAGCTGCCCCACGATCTTGTCCCGGTCCGCGGGCTCAGCCGACTGCGCGATCCTGTCTCCCTCCGCCTGGATCATCTCCACCGTGGCTTTGCGATCGTCCAGGAGGCGCTGGAGCAGCTTTGGGGAGGCAAAGGAAGGGGGAAGTTACCAGATTGGGGTGGCAGAACCAAATCCAGCCCTTGGAGGGGTCAGATGCTCTAATTGTGGCTCAGAGCTACTGCCAGCACTGGGCTGAGACCAGCCCAGCCCAGGATGATGGCTCTGCCTTCAAAACCAGTTCAAAAAAATATGGAGTTGTATTATATTACATTATAATAATCACAGGCTTTGATTTGGGCAGCCCTGAAGTGATTAGGCAGCTGGACAGGGTGATCACTGTAGGTCACATCCAACTGAACTTTCATTTTATCTATTCTAATTCTACTCTAATTCTATTCTATTCTATTCTATTCTATTCTATTCTATTCTATTCTATTCTATTCTATTCTATTCTATTCTATTCTATTCTATTCTATTCTATTCCCATTCCCATTCCCATTCCATTCCCATTCCATTCCCATTCCATCCCATTCCATTCCCATTCCATTCCCATTCCATCCTATCCCATTCCCATTCCCATTTCATTCTCCTTTTCCCCTTTCCTTTCCCTTTTCTTTCCCCTTTCCTTTCCTTTTCCCTGCTCCCTTCCCTCTTTTAACACTACTCAAGATCAAAACCACTTCTGTGCCAGAAGAGTTTTCTGAGCCTTCCCCACCAACCCCCTCCAGCTTATCAAGTTTTTTAACTTCCACTCGAAGCACATTTCCTCTTCCAACCTCCACACATCAGACCAAGCCTGGGTGAGAATTCATTTCTAAAATATTTCCCCACGACCCCACTCAACCTCCCCTCCTCCCACTCCAGGGGCAGGCGCCGACCCCGGGCTGTTATCTCAGCAAACAGCGGCACACCTCGGGCCTGCTGCTCACACTTTGGAACATTCCCTTTGTCCAGACACCCAAACCAGGCCCTGCAGCACCAGCAGCTCGCTCCTGACACAGCAGAATCACCAGCACAGAGCAGAACTCAGGGCTGGGGAAAACATCAGCAAAACCAGTGGCTGATTCAAGAGGGACAAGGAAGGGACGCGGTGATTTCGGCGATGGAGATGGTTGAGAGTGGGCAAACTGTTCATTCCACTGGGATGTGAGGAACTGAGATCCACCAGGAAAGCAGCACAGACTTCTATTCTATTCTATTCTATTCTATTCTATTCTATTCTATTCTATTCTATTCTATTCTATTCTATTCTATTCTATTCTATTCTATTCTATTCTATTCTATTCTATTCTATTCTATTCTATTCTATTCTATTCTATTCTATTCTATTCTATTCTATTCTATTCTATTCTATTCTATTCTATTCTATTCTATTCTATTCTATTCTATTCTATTCTATTCTATTCTATTCCATTCTATCCTATTCTATCCTATTTCCTATTCTATTCTATTCTATTCTATTCTATTCTATTCTATTCTATTCTATTCTATTCTATTCTATTCTATTCCATTCCATTCCATTCTATCCTATTTCCTATTCTATTCTATTCTATTCTATTCTATTCTATTCTATTCTATTCTATTCTATTCTATTCTATTCTATTCTATTCTATTCTATTCTATTCTATTCTATTCTATTCTATTCCATTCCATTCCATTCCATTCTATTCCATTCTATCCTATTCTATCCTATTTCCTATTCTATTCTATTCTATTCTATTCTAGTGATTTTGGTGATGGAAATCATTGAGTGTGGGCAAACTGTTCATTCCACTGGGATGTGAGGAACTGAGATCCACCAGGAAAGCAGCACAGACATCCCAGCTGGACCCTCAAAATATTGTCTGGTTGTTCTGAGGTCCCCTCCCATGGAGCCACCCAGTGCTCGCTCACCTTCTGCTCCTGGATCTGGGCTTTCACCACCTTGTACTCGGCGGAGGGAGGTTTCTGGTTGGAGATGAGCTCCTCGGTGTCTGCCAGCCAGCTCAGCAGCGGCTCCAGGGCATCCTGGAACTTCCCGCAGTGCAACAGAGCCTCCTGCAGCTGGGCCACTCGCTGGGCCACCTGCACCCCAAAAAACAACCCCACTGCAGTGTCAGGAGCCTCAGCTTGCTGCCCGTGATCCCCTCCTTCCCCCAGAGCCCCTAACACAAACTTTCCTCCAAATTATTAATTGAAATGGATTTTTAATCTGTCCTGCTTCTGAACCTTTGACCAGAACCAAAGAACTCTCCCTCAGCTTTGCTTGAGTACTGTTAGAACAACACATGATAATTGATAATTGATGGAATCAACACATGATAATCGATGGAATCAGCTTCGTGAACGACTTGTCCAAAAAGGACCGCCCAGGAATTATTTGCAACAGATGAAAGATCTTTACGCTTTTTCCAAAAATTTAAGATAAATAAGGTTTTTATACTTCTGAGGGAAAGCAGGGACAGCCCCTCCCCACGCTCCCACCTTCTTGTTGAGGGTGTTCCAGCGGGTGTTGATTTCTTCCATGTCGTGCTCCAGCCCTTGGACGTCACAGTTTTTCCCGGCGCTTTGGATGAGTCCCTGACCAACTCCATTGACCTGCTGCAGCTTTAGCTGGAGGGGATCCACTTGCTCCTTCTGGAATTGCTGTGGGTGGAAAAGGTGGGAGAGAAAAGGTGATTTAAAAGCTGTGGGCTGCTCTTCCAGCTGCTCAAGTCTTTCCATGGATACAACAGGGTTTCCCCTCTAGGGAAGATGCGGTAGCCACTTGCACTGATTTTATTGGAATTGTGCAAGTTTGTCTAAACCCCTCCCTCGCCTTGACCCAGTGACACAGATGTCACAGGAATCTGCTGCTGTGGAGGGTCTATCCACACCCTCCTCTGGTTTTAAATGGGTAAATCTCATTTTTCCAAGCACTGGAGTGAGGTAAAAAGAGAAAACCGAAGAATAAATGAGAGCACCGGCTCCGACTCGCCATCAGATTGGGAAATAATGCTCCTGGGGAAAAAAACCCAAGCAATTCTCACAGTGAAGCTATTGAGAACGGAGACCTGACATCATATGAGTTTTGTTAACCACGAAATTACAGGCAGCGAGAAGCTCGCTGGATTTCGAAAGACAAAGGCAATAGGCAATTAATGTGCGAGTCGTTTACCACGGATTTGGCACGGTCCTGCCTGGGAATCCTGTGGGGAAAAGCTTTCTAAACCAAAAAAGATTTGATAGGGAAGGGGGAGGAGAGCGAATGAAGCTCCCCATTGTCAGGAGAGGCAGCAGGGAGAATCCTGTTTCTCCGGAGGAGATAAATGCTCTTTATCAGAGCTGGGGATCTGCTGGAACCACGCGCTGCCCGTGCACTGTCCCTGCACCAATCCCAAGGGACAAACCCTGCCTGTCCCCACAGCAAACAGCCCAAAATTAGGGAGCAGATTCCTGGCTCTCCCTGCTCCCCATGCAGAGGCTGGGTGGGAGAGGAGCTGTTGGCCCTGTCACGATGTTTTCCCGTTGGGAAGCAGAGGGGATGGCAGCCAGCCACCTGCTCCCTGTGCCCAAGAATGCACGGACGTTGCCCACACTGAAAAAATTCCCACTTGGATGCAAGATCTCCCCCAGCAGAGCAGCGGCTCGTGGAGGACACGGCTCTCTGAGGCCAGAGAAGCACAAAACAAAACCCCAGAAAAACCCCAAAATCCCCCCAAACGCACAGGCACAGCTCCCAGCCCCAACAAGAGGCGCTGCTCTGACTTTCCCTGCCTCATTTCTAAAGGAAAAAATAAAGTCACTTCTTCCCAGCAGAGCTCAGCAAGGGGAGGGCAGGGAGGTCCCTCCAGGACATGAGCGAAGGGTGAGCTGGCAGACACTGTCCAGAGCTGTTTGCTGATGGAGAATTCTGCCACGCTCAGAAGAAATAAATGGGGACTTGGAATCACCGATTCCCGGGCTGTTCTCCTCTTACTGTTTATATATGGAGCTGCTGGGTGGAAGAGCCAAACCCACAAAAGGATCAGGCTGATAAGCCTGGCATGCCAGGCTGCTCTGAAGCTCTCCCTGAACTGCAAAACAAACTCCAAAGGAGTCAAGCAGGGAGGGGAGCCCTGTGGAAAAGCCTGGATGATCCAGCCTGGGGTACCTGCTACATAGGTATCAGCCAGCCTGAAAGCCCTGAGGAGCCTGACAAAAATAACCCCAGCAAAGGCTGAGGGTGAGTGTGTCCAACACACTTGTTTTTCCTTTGTTCATAAAAAGATTCCAGCGATTTAGTTCATTAACCTCGCTGTGACTCAGCTTGGGAACAAATATTTAACGACTCCCCTTTGCCGTGGAGAGAGGTGTCCTGCCCTGGGGAAGAGCTGGACAGACATTTTGGGAGAGCAGAAGGACATCTGCTCCACCACACCTCCTCCTCCTCCTCCTCACCCCCAAAAAAAGCTTCCCAAAGCATCCCCTCGCTTTCTGCTTCCCTCATCTCCCTTAACCCCACTGCTGCTGGATGTGGAATTGCAGGAAGCATCTCAAGCAATGCTCAGAGCAAGGGCAAGGTTTGTGGGGTTCACAATCAGAGGTGCTGAACCTAAAACAAGGATTCCCCCCGCTGAATTTCAAGCAATAGACAATTAAGGAGAGAACCCAATGGTTTTTTCCTCACCCAGGTCCTCTCTGGGTGTCCCAGCCCGTGCTCACATGGACCCCCCATGTGAAACCAGCCCTCCAAATGCGTCTCTCAAAGGGGTGGTGCAGCCCAAAGGATGAGTAATTGCCACCAAATCGGGATTTTTGGTGCTGACTAACTTCTGATGTCTCCTTAGTGATATTTCTCCTAATCCAGATGGCAGGAAATCAGCACTGGGCTGTGGGAACTCCAGCAGCGAGGTGTCTCCAAGGCAAGAGCCACGAGCACCACAAAATCCCCAAACACCAGAGGGAATCTGAGCCCCTTCCCAAGCGCCTTCTGAGCCTCAGAATGCTCACAGAAAAAAAAAAAACTACAGACAGCGATGACTGCACGGGACAGGAATTGCTTGCACTTGATTCATTTTACAGGTTTCTCTTTCCTGATACATTTTCTGCTTCAAAGATGGGAACTCCCTGCCAGGAGCAAGAGAGAAGGTTTTTTCTCAACTCCGTGATTTCCATCTGAGTGACCAAAATGTACTTTAATAAGCCAAAAAAGCAAGTCAACATTTCAGGTCATCGAGCAGTGAGAATCTTTTGCCTCCCTCTCTTACACAATCACACAATTCCACCCCCCCCTCCACCAAAAAACTTTTTTGCCTGCCAAATTCGAGCGGATCTCAGGGAGGACAAGGCTGTTTGGAAGCCCAGATCGTGCGTTACTGAGTGGGCTCCCACCTCCCACCCACCCCTGGAGTGCAAAATAAAGCGATTTCTGCGCCCGAAGCCCCGGCTGCGGGAGCCCCAGCAACAAATACCTCGTTATCTGGAACGAATCCATCTGGGAGAGCAGGGGGCCCTTCTGCCAGGAGAGCGGCACCGAGGGGTCCCCCCGTGCCCGATGCCCCCTCTCCCTCGCTGGGGTGCGGGGAAAGGGCACCCCCAAAGCTGCGGGGATGGAGGGAGCCCCTCAACACAGCCCTGGGGAGGGTTTGTGCCCTGGGTGCTGCGGCAAAGGGCGTCCCCAGCAGCTCTGGGGTGGGGGGACCCTCCTCTGGGAGGGGTGAGAAGGCACCGGGGGGACCCTCCCAAGCTGCCAGCCCCGCTGCGGCTGCGCTGGCCACGGGGTCGTCCTCCAAAGCCGCCCCTTGGGCGGGCAGGTGCTCCAGGATGGGCGGCACGAGCGCGATGGCAAAGTCATCTGTATCCCCCAAGGCCACCACCAACGGCCCGGGGTCACCACCGAGGTCCCCGGCAGCGGGTGCTGGGGGTGGCACAGTGGCAACAGGCACGTCAGCAAAGGGTGGTGGGGCTTCCAGAAGCTCCTCCACCATCAAGGGAATGGCAGTGGTGGATCCTGGAGGTTCCTCAGCATCCGTGGTAGGATCCCCGCTGGCTGGTGGCATCCCCTGAGCCTGGGGCTCCAGGACAGCCACATCTCCTGGTGAGAGTGGGTGGGCTGGAGCAGAAAGCTCCCCAAAATCCCATGGGATGGCAGGCCCTGCAATGGACAATGTGCTGGGAAGCTCTTCGGGGGCGGCTGGGCTGGCAGGACACGGGAGCTCCCAGCTGGGGGCAAACAACAAGTCCACATCTCCCGGCTGCAGGATGGCTGCTGGTGTCCCCCCGTGTGTGACAGCCACAGGACACCCCTCTGCGTGGGCAGCCCCTTCCAGAGACAGGCCACGGCCCAGGGAAACCATTTCCCACGGGAGGTCCTCGACAGGCACCGGGAATGTTGTCAGAGCCTTGGAGCCTGGCTCTGATGCAGAGCCAGCGTGGAAAGGAAGCAGAGAACCACAGCAAGCATCCCCACTCTCTGCGGGATGAGTCCAGCCCTCAGCTCCACTCCCTGATCCCAAATCTGTGGCTTCATCCTCAGAAACCGGTTCTGGGACATCCCAGTTGGCAACCTCAGTCCTTCCAGGCAGAAGGTGATGGGTCCTGAATGGATCCCTGCCCGCAGTGCCAGCCTGGCTGTGCCACGTGGGGGACCCCAGCTCCTCCATCGCTGTGTCCGGAGCTGGGGGCTGGCAGGGGGGCACCGGGCCAGGACAGGTCCCCTCCAGAAGCAAGTCCTGGTTATCTTCACCCCACCCCACTGGAGCACTGGGGTACCCATCTCCCCCCAGGCCAGCAGCTGGATGTGCCCCTGTGCCAGGACATGGCATCCCACCAGCCACAAACTCCACAAGGGGGTCAGGATCGACCTCCCCCAGCAGCGCTGGGGAGCACTCCAGGAGAGACCCCGACCCTGCCGTGGCCACGGGGCTGGGGGAGGCCCCTCCGTCCGAGTCCGTTGGGGTGACAGCCAAGGTGTCCCTTTCTGAGAAGGGCTCTGTCAAGGGCTCCAGCATGCTCAGCACCTGTGAGCTGCAGGTGACATCAAAGTCCTCCAGATCCGACACAACGGCCGAGTCCGAGGCGCTGATATCCAGGGGGGCCCTGTGCTGACCCCCTTCGACCACCAACCCCGCCAGCTTGGCCGAATCTGGGTCCAGCCCCTCCGAGTCCATTGGGGACATCTGAACCTCCAGGCAGCTGGGGACAGCTCCATCACCCCCGACCTCATTCAGGCACTGCTCCTCCAGCTCCAGGAACATCTGCACCGAGTCCGTGTCGGACAGCTCGGGGCCCGTGGGGGTGGTTGAGCGCTCCAGAACTGGAGCAAAGTCCTCAGCCCCACATTGCACGGCAGCATCCTCCCTGCAGCACGCGCTGCCACCACCCCCTGGGGACGTGCAGGACCGGGAGGTCCCCGGGCTGGGGGCAGAGCCATCCTCTGGAGCAGTGGATTGTTCCCTTTCTTCAGAAATATCTGCCAAGCAACAGCTCCTCTTCTCCTCTGCCACCAGAACAGCCTTTCCTCTCTCTGACAGCGTCGCCTCCTCCCACTCCTCCATCATCACCCAGCGCTCGTCCTCCTCAAATCTCAGCTCAGACTCCGTTTTCTCCCTGAGATTGGAGGTGATGAGAATATCCAGTCCCGTATCCAGCAGCTCCTCACTAAGGCACGGAGAGAGGTTGACGTTCTCCACCGTAGAGTCCGACTCGGAGGCCTCCAGGGTCTCCTGGTGCCCATCGTTGAAGTTTCCCCTGATGAAATTCTTCCTGGCTCGTGGCCAGGTGGCACTGGGGAGCCGGCGGGCCCTGGCCAGGTCCCTGGCACGGCTGTCCCCGGCGTTCAGCAGGGCCTGGCGCTCATCCCGGGGTCCGCCGTAGCCATCCACGCTGAACTGCTTGGCCGCCAGAGCCTCTGCCGTGCCGGATGACTTGGAGACGTGCTCCAAGGTGAGAGACTCCGACATGGGCTCGCCGGGGTCGGGCTGGCCCGGCTGCTCGGCCAGCATGGCACTGGAATCCCGCTTATCCCGCAGGGAAGGGTTGGAAGCGCCCACCTCCGACACCTCGCTCAGCGAAGCGCCCATCCTTTCCGCAAACTCGGTGAAGTTGGGCGGCATGAAGGACTTCCACGAGCGCCGGTTGACGTTCTCCTTCTTCTCGGGGTTCGGTCGCCTCTTTGGCGGAGCCGGCGCCGGCTTGGAGACGTCGCTGCTGAGCTTCAGCTGGTCGAAGATGACCCTCTCATCCAGCTTTTTGGGTTCTGGCGGCCTGGACTCGAAGACGTTGGCAGCTCCCAGAGTCCCGTTGCTGGATATGGTGCTGCCATCCCCCTTGCCGAGGGTGCTCTTGGAGAGCTGGTTGAGCTTCGATCCCTGATCGATCTGCTCGTTAATTCTCATCGTGTCGTATATGGATCTCTGGGGCACGTAGCAATCCTCTATATAACCATCCTCATCCTCGCCCTTCCCCAGGCAAGTGCGGTTCTGCCGTAAACAGTCTGGCCGGCTCAGTGGTTTGCCCATACTCTCGTCCTTAGGGATGACGGGACCACCACGGCAACCTTTGGCCCGCCACGGCAGGAAGCATCACACACAGCCAGCAGGTCCCAAACCCGCCGGGGGGGCAGCCTCAAATCCCAAAGTGACACTACAGGGACGGGAACGGGGACCGGCAGCACCGCGCCGGCTCAGCAGCCTGCCCAGCGATCCCGAGCGGTGAAACAACCCATCTCATCCCCCCCCCGTCCCCCTAAATAACCCCATCCATCAGCAGATCGTCCAAAATCCAACAGCTTCGGTAAAATATCCCACAGGAACGGTGGAAGAGTTTGAAGCTCTTCAATGATCCCGTCCGTCCTTCTTTACTAACAAAGGCACCGCTTGTCCCGGCCGCTCCCGGCTGGCAGCGGCGAGCGGCTCCGCGCGTTTTCTGCCCAGCTCCGAGCGCCGTGGAAGTCCAGCTGCTCCGAATTAGCCTCTCCCCCCGACTCTCGTGTTTTCATTTGAACCGAGCTTGTCAGCGGATATTCGTACAACTTTAAACACAGGAAGTTCTTCATTCAGGGCAAACTCGGAGGTTTCCTGTCTCAAAAACATGATGGCATTGTCGCTGCCGTCACCTCGCCCGGTGCCACCGGCGGTGGCAGAACCCCCAAAATCCGGCCGGTGGTGGCAGCGCGGCCGCGGAGTCCGGCGGTGGAGGAAGGTTGCTGGGTCTTCTCTTTTTATTTTTTTTTTCTTCGCTTTCTCCCCAGGAAAAAAAAAAATGGCTATAAAACGCATCCAAAAATGGCAAAGGGACGGAGCGGGATGGAATCCCCTGAGTTGCCTCCGGGAGCCGACGGGGGGGACGCGGAGCAGCCGCGGCTGGAGGCGGCTATTGCCGCTGCTGCTGCTGCTGCTTCTTCTTCCTCCTCCTCCTCCTCCTCCTCCTCCTCCTGCTGCTGCTGCTGCTGCTGCCGGCCCCGCTCGCACTAACTTTCCCGGCGGCCGGTGTCGGGCTGCGGCGGCTCCGCGCCACCGGGCGGCCCGGCCATAGCGGGGCGGGGGGCGGCGGGGCCGGTACCGGCGGCGATGCGGGGAGAACCGGGGCTGTGGGGGGGTCACTCACACACCCCCCGGGACCGCCCTCCCGTTCCCCTTCCCCGCCGCTTTCGCCCCTTTTGTGCGCGGCTCAGCGGCCGGGCCGGGGGCGGGGGGCTCCGCGCCGCCCCCGCGGGCAGCCCCCGGCCGGCTCGGCGGGATGCATGGCCGCTGCCTTCCTCCTCCTCCTCCTCCTCCTCCTCCTCTTCCTCCTGTTCCTGCTCGTCCTCCTGCTCCCTGCCGCCGCCGCCCGCTCTCCTTCCCGCCGGCGGAACAAAAGGCCGAGCCGCACAGGCCGCCGCACGCCCCGGCCCCGCCGCCGCCGCCAGCACCGGCTCCCGCGGAGCTCCAGCCCCGGCGGAGGGCGGGGGGACGCGGGGGCGGGCGGGGGGCGGCGCCGCGGGGCGGGGCGGCAGGGCCGGGGCCGCCCCCTCCCCGAGCTCCGCCGTGCCTCCCGCACCCCCCCGCACCGACCCCCGCAGCGGCGCCGGGAACCGGGGGGAGCGGAGCGGGACCCGGCTGCGGAACGCGGGGGGATGCTCGGTGGCAGAGCGGGGGTGGTCCCCGCCCGCCCCGCCGGGGATGGCCCCTCCTCCGGGGGGAGGCGGCAGCCCCCGACAAAGAGCAGCAACGCCCTGGCTCGGCGGCGGCTCCGGCTCCGGCTCCCACCGCCACCGGCCCCGCTCCCCCGGCCCTTTGTCCGCTGTTCCCCGAGCCGGAGCTGCGGGCGAGATGGGGACCCCCGCGCACATCGGGTCTCCCTGCTCCTCACGGCCCCCCTCGCACAAAGAGTTTGGAAATCACCGAAGAAACCCACCCGGAACACCCCCAAAGTACCAATTCTGCCTTCCCCCATGGCTCTGCCAAAAAGCCACCCGCAACTTGCCACCGCTCCCCATGAGCGCTGCAGGCTCTTTCCCTAAAATCCATGATTTTTACAGCTCCAGCTCTAGGGTAGCACCCTGCTCCTCCCATCCTGAGTCCTGCCACCCTCTTTTCCTCCCCCAAAACCCTTGGGTTTAAGGGATGGGGAGCATTGGAAGAGGGGAGGGAGGCAGCCCGGGCGTGTGAATCAGCGCTGCGAAGTGATGCTGAGGGAAGTCACAGACTTGGGAGAGAAAACAGGAGGGTTGGGAACAGCCTCCACGCATCTCCAGGCAACAACCCGCCCCACCAGCCACCCGGCCTGCTACTTTGGGATGAATTATGGCATCGGGATAAAAATACAAGGTGTTTAATACAGCAAAACGTGCAGCATTGCGCTCCAAAGGCACCAGCACCGGGAGAATCGGGCCTCGGTCTGCGCTTTGCTGCGCCACAGCTTCATCAAAAGCCTTCCCACCTGGCCGTGGCGAGCCACAGCCAAGGAAGATGAGATCCCAAATATTTTTTGATGCACTGCCATCCTGAAAACACCGAGGCTTTGCCAAGGTCTTGGTGTGGTGTGGTGGGAGCTCGGCTTCCACATCCCCAAGCTCTCCGACCCTTCACCCCCATGTCCCGGCACCGACTGCACACGGAGCAGCTCCAGCACCACATTCCCAAAGCTTTGTTTTGCTCTCAGAGAGATGGGAATGAGCATTTTGTGGAAGGGAAGGGTTGGGGGACAATATTAAATGGTCCCAAGCGCTCCTCAGATGGAGATTTTTGCGCAGTGGGAAACCTTTGGAACCCCTTTTTTTCCACCATTAAATAAAACCACGGAAAAGAGCGGCAGTGAGGGAGCAGGGATGTGTGGGGGGATTCCAAACATCCCCCAGCCAGCCCCTTTGCCCATCCAGGGCGTGTCCCCTCCACATCCCCTGGACAGACAGCCGGACATTCAGCCCTGCAGCCTCCTCCAGCCCTCTGCCAACACCTCCAGAGCGTCCCAACGCCTGGACTTTTCCCCTTGGCGGGGGACACCGCAGCTCCTGGTGGCTGGTATTAATCCAGAGCAGCTGAAACAACAAGAGGACAGCGGTGCTGTGCCACCACCTTGGCCTGGAGCTGGTGGAGCTGCACCGTTACCGCTCCGGGGCCCCTCCGCCAGGAATCCCAGGCATCTGGGCTGGGGCGAGGAGGTTTTTTTGTTCCACTGCGAAGAAGGAACGATCTCTCTCTCCTCTCTCTCTCTCTCTCTCCTCTCTCTCTCGATGTGGAGCTGCCCCGTTTCACAGCCAGAAATTCTTTTCCCATTTCCTCACCGAGTCACGTGCCAGGAGCGAGCCGAGTCTTCCTCCGACACATTCCCCCCACCACCAATTTCTAAAACCAATACTGGCCAGGGATGAAAGCCAGTTGGAAACCTGCTGTGCCTGGCCCAAAGATCCCAGCCACGGCTCTTGCAGGTTCCCCAAATCATGGCTTTAGGCCTCCAAGTGCCACCCCAGCGATGGGGACAGGAGCCAAGCAGCGCTGGCAAGGTCAGGGCTTTGCTTGGGCTTTGTGTCGGTGCAAGGGATGGACGTGGAAGGACATGAACGTTCTGTCTGATTTTTGTCCTTTTGGGTGTTTCTAAGTGACCACCAAGACCCCTCATTTGGCTTTTGCTCTGTCCCCAAACCTGCCAGGAACAGCTCCTGTTACCCAACCAAGACCTGGACCCACCCCAGGCCACATCCTGCAGACAAAACACCCTCGGCTAAAACCCACCCAAAGACTTTTCCAAGACCTTCTCCAAGTAGGGGCATCCCCATTTGTCTCCTGAACCTGCTGGTTTCAAGCTTTCCTCGTGTGGCCACCAGCCCTGGGGTGTGGGGACATGGCTGTCCCTGTCCTGGGCTGATGTCACCCTGTTTACAGCTGTGCCACATCCTGCCACCGCTGCTGCCACTGTCTACATGGCACAGCACAATTTGGAATCTAATGTATTTTCAGTTTTCCTTTACTGCATCTCAGCAGCTGGAATCAAGGGACCTGTGTTATGTGCTGAGCAGGAGAGCTCAGAGGCAGCTCAGGATCGCTGATGGACAGGTCATTAATGAGATCAGGGTGCAACCAAGGGTCCTCTTTGACCTAAAACCTTCTTTAAACTTCGCCTTGGTGCCCTTCTGCCTTGGGAGTGCCGGGTGGATGGAGGAGAGCTCCTGGTTTGGCACTTTGTCCTTACAGGTCTTGCTGACCATGGCATAAAATCACAGAATAGTTTGTGTTGGAAGGACAGGAAAACTCATCTTGTCCCACCCTTTGGACACTTTCCACTTGAGCAGGCTGCTCCAGCCTGGCCTGGAGGGATGGGGCAGCCACAGCCTCTCTGGACAGCCCCGTTCCCCGTGTCCGACACCGTGTGGGTCACTGTGTCCCCCATATCTGACTCCACAAGTGCCACCCCTGGCCTGGGACACTGTGCCACGTCCAAGCAAGGCAGAGTGGATAACCCCAAGTGCCTCCAGCCCAACAGAAGGACTGAGGGCGCATTTCACCCTCCCTCAGACGCTGCAATAGAAGCACAAAGCCAAATCAAGCGCACGCAAAATCTCCCTTAGAAACGGCGCTTTAGGCTGCGCTGGGATTTTTAGCAGAGGATTCTTGTTTTTTAAAGCCTTTCCTGTGTTTGTCAGAAGGTCAGAGGGACTTCTTTCTTTCCCTCTTGCTCTCCTTCTCACTCATTCCTTTTCCCAAACCTCTGTGATTGCCATTCCAGCCCCTGTTCCAGGCAGGAGCACTGGGGTTATTCCCACCCCGCTGTGCTGCTCTGGGTGCTCCCTTATCCCTTTGGCTGACTCCAAACCTCACATCAGGGCCCTGCCACCACTCAATCCCTCCTCAAATCCTCGGGATGCAGGGAGCCAGCACATCTTTAAATCAGCCATTTGGAACCTGTTCATTCGGGACTCTCCTCCACAGGGCTGTGGGAGGAAACCTCAGCAGGCTCCGTGGGGGTCTGCACCTCCACGGGGAAAGTTTTAGGAAGAGGTTAAGATCCAAACTCCCAGAGAAACCTCCTGCACTTTGGATGCACAGCTGCAGTGAGAGCTGTGAAAAAAAAAAAAATTAAAAAATTAAAAAAATGAAATTAATTTTGTTCTTCCAAGAGTGCAGGAGCTGCACCGCAGCGCTTTCGCTGCAAGGCAGCTAATATAGATGTTGGTATAAATAATTCTCCTGAACGAAGGCTGGAGCCCACGTGTTGCAGCAGTGCTCAGGCACAGCCCCACGGCACTCAGCGTTCCCATGGAGCCCCATCCTCGTGCACAGAGCGCCCCAAAACTCCCTGGCAGCAGCCTGAGATGGGACTGGGAGACAAGAAGGGTAGAGCCACGTGCCAGGGCCCTGGTGGCCAGGAGGTGGAAGCTGCTGAAATGTTCATTTTTGTCCTCAGCTGCTCTGTTTCCCTGCAAATTGAGGCACCCTGGGCTCCCCGGGCATCCCCTCTGCCCAGGCACTGCAGAAGCTGCTCCCCAGGGCAGAGGGGCACAACAGGTGAATAATGAACTGTCCTGAGGCTCTTTAGGAAGTGAGCTAAGTGTGTTATCATCCTGAGAATCCTCTGGATGGGAGACATCTAAACCACTCCTCCAGCAGGAGAATTGGCAATTGTTCCCCAAAGGCTGCAGTGACTGATCCAAGCCTGAGTCCTTCTCTGCCTGCTCCAGCCCCAGTGGCCACCGTCCCTCCCTTCCCAAGCCTGGCTTGGATGCTGTGGTGACATCCCCATGGATCCCCCCTTCCATGGCTCTCCTCTCCCTCCTCTGCTCAGCCCTTTGCAGACAAAAACCTTCCCCATCTCCTCCTCCTCCCTCGGATCCTCAGCTCCCCTGGTCTTATGCAAAGCCGGTATTTTTAGTATCTCCTGGAAACGTTGTGAAGTGTCATCACCACCAGCTAACGAGTGCTCCGGAGAGAGGACATTCCTCCAGCCATCTCCCCGGGCTCAGCCCTGCCAGGGTCACCAAAGCATCTGCAAGTGGGTGGCTTTTGGAGCACTGACCCACGGCAGCTCCTG
The DNA here is from genome assembly GCF_030490865.1 of Poecile atricapillus. Taxonomy (NCBI): domain Eukaryota; kingdom Metazoa; phylum Chordata; class Aves; order Passeriformes; family Paridae; genus Poecile; species Poecile atricapillus. The sequence goes on along the minus strand of NC_081272.1, from coordinate 5,715,596 downwards.
AAAGGCACCATTTGATCACAGCCCAATTGTTTCACGGTCAAGAGAAGAAAAGGGAAGGAGGGGAAAAGCAAAAAAAAAAAAAAAAAAAAAAAAAGCTTCTCTACGATTTGGTCGATCTCAGCAACTCTTGGCTTAATTCACTCTTGTTCTCGGGATCAGGGGAGCGCCTGTGCCTCTGCTGACACGTCAAGGTCAAAGCCCACCCGTGCTTTGCTGATGAACCAGCACACCGGCAGCGCTCCCTCCGGGAAGGAGGAGCTCCAGGGGTACACTGGCTCTTCCCTCAGCGCTAAAATTCACCTCCAAGGAGCCAGGAGGCTCCTCGTGCTCCTCTTGTGCCAGGCTGGAAACACACCCAGCCCTGGATGTGCAGCTTGGGCCACTGTGCCCAGGCAGGCTGGGTGACAGCCCTGGCACCCGGCACAGCCCCTGCTTATCTCCCCCCCGTTTATCATCCCCTTCCCCAGCGAGGGGAGATGGTGCCTTTAAGGCAGCTTAACAGCTGCCAGAGAGGAGGCATTTCTGCCTGTGCTGCTGATGCTGAAAATACAAGCCAGAGATACTTTAAGTAGGTCTGGAAAGCGTTCAACGAGAAGACACCGTCACGCAGCCTGTCCCCGCTCCCAGCCCAGTCCCACCCAGCTGCTCCCAGCCCCACGACTGTCGGGAGCCGCACGCATTCCTCCGGGGGCACAGAAGGGTTAAAAATACCCCTGGGCCAGGCTGGGGCACAGCAAGTGGCAGAGTGTCCCTTCCCTGCCACATCCCATTCTCAGAAAGACACCTCCCCTTGCCCACCTGCCGGGGGCTTGGCTGTTGGATGGGGTGTGGAGTGGCCCAAAAAAGCCACCCTGGAGGCGTGGGCTGGCTGCTGGAGCATTGCCTGGGTGACCACTTGTCCTGGCTAAGGATGGCTTGTGCTGCTGCCTCCAGAGATGAAGGCTCTGGGTGTCAATACCTGGTGCCATCAGCACATGGAGTCGCTCCTGCCCTCCCAGCCCAGCCCTGCAATCCCAAAATGGGATGCTGCTTTTCCTCTCTGCCCACCCTCTGCCCTCATCAGGAGGGTTGGAATGAGATGATCTTTAAGGTGCTTTCCAACCCAAACCGTTCTCTGATCTCCAAGAGCAGCTCTGCAGTGGCAGAGCTTAACAGTCCCAAGGAGAACCATGAAATAATTAAGGTTGGAAAAGACCCTCAAGATCACCCTGCAAAGGAAATGCCCCTTGTGCACCCAGGGACCACCGAGGAGCACAAGCTGCAAACCTAAACGGGCTGAAACTTCTGGGGAGAAACCCAAACTTCGATCCTCCTGCAAAACATCCTCGGTGAAACACTGCAGGACGCTGGGCAGCCGTGTCCCCATCCCTCCCTGCCTCTGGCATCAGTGGCTTATGCAGGGGACACGATGAGGTGACATCAGTGGCAGCCCCCTCTCCAAAACCATCCCCCTCAGGCAGTGACACCTGGGAGAAAGCCAGGGACACTGGCTAGTGGCACCTCTTTGAGTCAGCTCCCTGCTGGAAAGGTTGGGGGAATTACGAGTCATAAATGAAGCGCTGAGAGGAGCTGACATTCCCCAGGCAGGACCCGGAGCAGGGTCACACAGCAGCACTGGAATGGCCAGATGAGTAATTCTGGGCCTCACTCACTGCATCACCACTCCTGGGATTTTTTTCCCTGATTTTTGTTTTTTAATTGAAGCAGACAAAGAAGGGTGCTGGAGGCACAACGGCCGACCTGACCTACTCTAAAATAAAGCAGTGAGGCTTCAGTTATTGCTGTCTAGGGATTCTCCCTCCCCCCTCTTCATCATCCAGCATTAAACCTTTATTGCTGTGACACAGCACTGCTGGAGTTCACCGCATCCAGCAACTCCAGTTCCCAAAAACCTCCCCAAAAACACCAGGAGGAGAGGCAGCATCCCAAAACCCCTTCCCTCCGCCACCTTGGCAAAACCATCACCCAACCCAAGGCTGGATGGAGGGGACCCCCCTCCTGCTCCTCCCTCATCTCCAGGGTGGGGTTTAATTAACTCTGGAAGCGAGATCCTGGATAAACAGCCCGGCTGTGCCAGCTGCAGCAGGTCCTGGCTCGCCACATTCCTGCGCCGTGCCCGCCGAGCTCAGCTGTGGTGACAGCAGGAGCCACCAGCCCACAGTGTCCAGCCAAGCACAGACACGTCACCAGGTGTCCCCAAAGTGATGGTGACAGTTTGGTTCTGTCAGGTTTGATGGGTTTTTTCCCTTGGGTTTTGGAGGATTCCTGCAGAAATCCCTTCTGGCTGCTCGGAAGGAACGCAGGGCTGATCCTGCTCTCATCTTCCTCACAGGGACAAAGTGTCCCCAGCAAGGCAAAGCACCCTGGCAGCACACAGCTGAGATTCTTGGCTGGAGGACATCCCACAGATGCTACGGCTGCCCCATCCCTGGAAGAGCTCAAGGACTGGAGTTTGGAGCAACCTGGGAGAGTGGAAGGTGTCCCTGCCCCTCCTCACCCAAACCATTCCATGATTCCATGAGTGGGGAGGCAGCAGGATCCTTCACTCCTGAGCACTGAAAGGCAGAGAGAGCCCAAACACCCCTGGCCAGCTGACCCAGGGCTGAGTGTTAACGCTCTGCCTCCTGGGTGAAAAACAAAACAACACCAAATCAAAGAGGTCCCAGCTCAGAGCTTCCAACACCAAGCACAAGCCACGCTTTGAAACCCAAGTTCAAAATCCACTGTGTAAAAGATAAACAAAAGCCAGGTTTGCTCAGCCAGGAGGCCAAGCTACCCCAGCACAGGTGCCTCCCAAAAAACACCCAAGAATTTGATTCCTCAGCTCCGTGGCTGATGGGAGCTCTTTGGCCACGCCTGGGGCTCTCTGGCACCTCTGCTCCCAGCCAGAAAACCTCACCTCTGCCTCTTCAGCGTGTAAAGGAGGATGAGCCACTTGCACTGAGCAGCACAAGCCTTATCCCATTAATTTCACCCTTTTTGGGGTGATCAGGGTGGTCCAGCTGATCAGAGGTTGCTGATGATGGAGACAGAGCAATGCAGAAACCTCCCATGCCTTCATGTGAGTGACCCCTCCCCACCATCTGCACCTGGGGAATCATTTCCCTAGGGAATTCTGCTGTTTGCCAAACTCAATCCACAGAGCTGTTATGTTTAGAAACATCTCAACTGTAGATCATTTGATTCCAGTCATTAAAATTTAATATTAGAGTAAGCTTTGAGAAACATGAGCTGACAGCAGAGACAGTGGAGGGGGAAGAAGTGCCCCAGCCTGGAAACTCCTCAGAGCAGCTCTTGCTGGTGCCTGGCACTTGTCCCTCGTGCTGAAGAGCCCAACTTGGCTGTGTGAGGCTCAGCTCAAAGATTCTCCTGACTTTTAGCACCTTTTTACACAAAAAAGAGGCTGCTCAGAGAGGCAGCAAGGGAACAGGAACCACTTGGGTTAAACTGGAGATCAGGAGTTAAAGATGAGGTTCCTTTGCTCTGACAGCTTAACATGAGCTAAACCCAACTTCTTTTTTATTTCTTCTGTGGCACAGCTGGATCTGAAGCGACCCATGGGGATGTCCATATAAGCACAGGCTCCAAACCACAGAAATGCCTTTCAGCTGCACTTGATCTCAGCAGAAAACTCAGGGCTGAATTCGATGACCCCTTAAAGCCTCCTCCAGATGGGATTTCTTACAATCCTGCTACAACCAATGGGTCCCTGCCTGTTTTTCCCACACTCCCTGAACTCCAGCTCCACCCTGGATCATTGTCCCGGCTCCCCGATGGAGCTGGTCCCCAAAATCGCATCCGAAGCAAAACCCCTCCTGCAAACAAAGCTTCCCCCTGAGCACAATCCAACAGCTGCTTCCCAGCCTCCTGCCTCGGAGGAACCCAGCCAGGAGGAAAACTTACAGCAGGAGAGGGCTCATCCATCCCAAAGCCAGGATTAGTCCCTCTGTGACCCGGGAAAGGGGCTGGGGAGGGGAGAGAGGAAATGCACAAATGGCAGTTTTCCAAAAGTTAAGGAGGTTGTGGCCTTTTGGGGAAAGAAAAGGGAAAAGAAAAATAGATGGGAAGCTTCAAATATGAGCTGCTTCCAAAGTCATCCGTTCCCAGCCTCCACCAGAGCCTTCAATGTATCTTCTTTATTAAAATCCGGACACAATGAGTCCAGAAGTGCCCACCTTTGTCAGGGCTCCATTGGCAACTTGCCTGGAGCCCCCGGGGCCATGCCTAATTTGCATCTCATTTACACAGATGTTCATTAAAATTAATGCCTTAAGACATAATATCTGCCTGCATTTGAGCCTTCTGGACAGACAGAGCGTGGCCGCTCCTGGAGAGGCACCGTCACCCCATCCGTCACCCCATCCCTCACCCCATCCCTCACCCCATCCTCCCCCCGGAGCACTGCCAGCACCAGGAGCTCCTCTGCTCCACCAGGACACTCCGGGCACGCCCCTGGTCTGCAATCCAAGGAGGGCAAGAGTTGTGATGTTGTCTCAGAGAGAGAATTTATTGGGAAATAAAAGCCTGGCGCAAGCAAGAGAAGCCCCCCGGGCTCCCCGCAGAGCCAGGCTTTTCCACAGCGCTCCCTCCAGCCCCTCCTGGTGCCCTTCCACCAGCAGATCAGGCTCTGGGATTGTTTTTCACTTAGACAGGACCAGAAGGAGAAGCTTTGCCAAGATCAGCTCTGCAACCTTTAGGATTTCTGCAAGAATCCCTGGGGATGAAGCGTGCACGGGAGGAATGGAGGGAAGGAGGAATGGAGGAATGCTGCCCTAACCACGATTGCTCCATCCTCCACTCCTGCTTCTCCCCCATTTCATTCCCAGCCATTACACAGCAAAACCTTCCCACCACTGCTGCAACTCTCACTTTCCCACCCAGCTGCTCCTCGTGGCCTGGGTGGCCAGGGAATGACTCTTGGTGAGGACACCTCAGACCCCCAAACCCCCAGGGCTCAGGTCACCCACGCCTCAAAGGCTCATCCTCAAGGTCACTGAGCTGTGGACCACGTGCAAACCTCACCTCCTGCCCAGTCTGGGCTTTTTGTCATCGTTTCTAATGAGAGCAGCTCAGCCAGGAATAATCCCTTGTTCTGCAGGAAAGGTTCACTGATTTTAAGGACTAAAAAAATCTCCTTTTTGGATGTATTTATTCTGGGGTGTTTAATGACCAATGTAAATCTTTCTCATTGACATCAGCTCAAAGCAAACTGCCCAACACAAGCAACACCATCAGCTGAGGTTGAATTCCCATCAATACACCTCAGCTCTGTTTTTTTTGGATAGGCAAACCCCAAACCAGGAACACCTTGTCCTGGTGATGGTTTCACAGAGCTGTTCAAGTGGTGGAACGGGATCAATTAGCCATGAGATGAAAAGTAAATGGCTGTAAAAACTGCCTCTCCCTCCCACCCCACCATTAACACCAGGAAATGAGCAGCCAGATGTAAATCAACCCAATCATCAACTCCTGGGCACGTCAGGAGCAGAAGTTTCACGGCAAGAGAACTTCTAAGCTGTATTAATAGAATTAATGTAGTGTAACAGCCTGATCCAACATCATAATTCTGTATAGAAATATATCAAACACACTCCAACCCTTCCCTCTCTCAGGTCTTGATGGTCTCCATCAGCTCCTTGCTGGAAATGTGAACAGCCCACACAAAACTTCACCTTGGTTTTATTTCCTGGGTGCACTCCTTGTCTCACACTTTATCTGCGGCTCTTTTTGTACCCAAGGATCCCAAAACAGACGTGATGTGTGTCCAAAATGAGTGAACAACAAACAGCAGCAGTGGGCCAGGCAGAGCCAGACCTACAGGATGATCTGATGTGGACTAGACCCTCAAATGGTGCAAATTTCACAGCTCAGGTGGACTCAAACCCGTCCCTTCCTCTCCCAAAATCTAAATGCCGCCCACCTCTAGCAGCCCACGAGGTGCTGGCACGCCAACATCTCACATCTCCAGGAGAACAGGGATTTTCCTGCCAGTCCCAGAATCTTTCCACACCTTTTCACCACAGACTATCAAGTCCACCAGCAGCATTTCACATCCTCCAGAGCAAGGATATTTCAGTGCAAACCCACTCACAATCACAGCAACAAACAACGGAGACGCCGCGGCTTGAAGCCCACAAAAACCAACAAACCCCACACCTTCCACAACACCAAAAACCACTTTAAAAATAAAAAATAAAACAATAAAAAACCACAAACAGTTAGGGAATCAAACTCACCTTGAAGTCTGCCAGCTGCTGGTTGATGGTTTCCACCTCTGTCCCCACCACCCACTGCAAGGCCTCGTTCTCCTCGGCCGCCGCCGTCATGTGGCTCAGCTCCTTCAGGCGGCCGTAGAAGTCCTCGACGCGCGCCAGCGTCGTCTCCACCTGCTCCTGCCGGTTCCTCCCCCTCTCCATCAGCTTGCTGCACTGCTTGTTCAGCGTCTCCAGCTCCCGTTTCAGCCCCAGCAGGTCGGGGCTGCCCTCCTCCTCCAGCATTCTCTTGCACTCGCTCTCGGAGGATTCGATGTCGCCCTTCAGCCGCTGGAGCTTGCCCAGGAAGGCGCGGACGTCCTCGGCCTGGGACTGGAGGCTGTCGGAGTCTCTCCCGATGGGGCCCATGCTGTCCAGCTCATCATCCAGATCTGCCAGCTGGGAGAACATCTCCCTGACCCTGCTGTTGAACTGGCCGATCCCTTCCAGCTTGTTTTCCATGAGAGCACAGCAATCGTTGACTTTCTGCTTCACAGCCTTGAAGTCCTGCTGGGCCACCTCGGCTTGGCTCAAGAGCTGGGAGCAGTCAGATCCATCTGGAGCATCTTCCACCAGACCTTGAGTGAGGTTCTTCAGATAATCCACTTGTGGCTCCAGGGCCTGCAGCACCTCCTGCTGTGCCCTGAGCTTCTCCAAATTCTTGTTGCTGCAGGCTTGTGGCCCCAGGGCATCGTAGATCTCCAGCTGGTGCTTTGCCCCTTCCAGCTTCTTCTCAATGTTCTTGAAGCTCTCCTGGAACTCCTTGAGCCTCTGGGACATTTCTTCAATGGAGCCAGTCTTGGTTTGCAGCTCTTCTGTGATGGCATCCATCTTCTGGTTGATGCCGGCCTTCTCGTCGCGGATGTCGTCCTCGTCCGTTTGGGAAGCGTCGGTCAGGATGTCAGCGGCACTGTTGAGCATCTCCAGCAGGGACCGGCGCTTCTCCACGTCACTCAGCATGGCCTTGGACCTCAGGAGAGTGGCCTCCAGCTGCACTGGATCCAGGGTTACCTCCAGCTCTGCCATCCTCGCCTTGCAGTCCTCCACCCAGGGCAGGAGATCGTCCGCGTGCCGCTGGTACTTCTGAGCTTTCTGCAAGCAGTCCTTGAGCTTGGAGTGTCTGTCAGCAGCCTGCTTGCTGAGCTCCTCCCAGTGTGTTTTCAGGCTGACCAGCTGGTTCTGCAGAGTGGTCTTCTCCTCTCCAGGCTGGACCGAAAGCAGCAAAGATTCCCCCTCGGCCACAATCATCTCGTAGGAGCCGCTGTGTTGGTTGAGGCTCTTCTGGAACTCTTCTTGCTCCTGGATTTGGCTCTGCAGCCTCTCCAGTTTGGCAGAAATGGGTTGGCTCTGGGCTTGCTGGCACCTTTTGTCATCCAGCCAGGTCCTGAGCTCATCAAACATGTGCTGGAACTGCTGGGAGCTGGCGAGCGCGGTCTGCAGTCGGTTCATCCGGTCGGCTGCAATGGCAACCAGATTAGGAGGCGACAATTAAACTCAAATCAAATAAGCCAAGTGCAATTATTTAAAATCATCTCAGATGCACCAACTGTGTTTTGATTAACAGGAAAGAGCTTTCCATTGCATCACCAGCCCCTTTTTGCTCACTGATTCATGAATTTCTGAAGTAGTAAGAGGCCGTAATTCTGGTAATGCAGAAGGTCTCAGCTCTCCTGACCAGTCCCTAAATGTAACCCCTCAGAAAACAGAAGATGCACCCCAAGGTCAGAGGGTGGCCTTCTTCATGCCCCAATCTGAATTTAGGAACCTGCTTTTTTTTTTCCAAGCACAGGCCAACCTGCTTGGTGAAGAGCCATGTCAGTGGGGCTGAACCCCTCTGCTCCCTCTCCAGGCTCAGGTGTTTCTGGAGCTGGAACTCTCCTGTGCTTGGGTCCCATATAAAACACCCATGAAGATCCCTATAAACTGACAAATGGTGCTTCCCCTATTATTTTTCTAGTATTTTTTATATTATTATTTCTCCCAGTGATGGGAGAGCCCTTTGGCAAAGAGCTTGACATCCCAGCATCTCTTAAGCAAAACTCCTCCTCTATCTCACCTGCCAGATCTTCCAGCCCTTTGAGGGGAAGTGCCACCGTCTCCAGACGTTTCCTCAACTCATCTTTCAGGTACTGCTCCCCAATCAGGACAGAGAGGTCATCACAGAGGGCCTGAGCCTCGGAGATCTCCTCCTCCAGCTGCTCCAGGTCCGAGCGGATCTCACTGGTCTCCTCCAGCTGCTGTTTGACAGCATCAGGCTGGGTGCTGATGGCAGACTGGCTGCTCAGGCGCTGCCCAACAGCCTTCACCTTCTCTGAGAGGCCCTGGAGGAGCTCCTGGTACTGGGTGCTCTTTACTATGGCTTGGTCGATCTGGCTGGAGCGGGAGTTGAGGCGCTCCGTGAGCTCGGACCATTTCTGGTTGACCCCTTGGAGCTCATCCCTCACCTGGCTGGTGGATGGAGAAACATCTCCAGGGCCAGTCAGGATGCTCTGAGCTGCCTGGTTCAGCTGCTCGTGCTGCTGCCGGCGAGCTTCGAATTCCTTCAGCATAAACTGGAACAGAAATAAAATAAAAATGTTTGCATAAAAGTGACAGCTCCGAGTACACACAGTCAAAACAAACCAGACCTCCAGGGGCTTTATCCAGCCCGTGGAATCAGCAGGAACAGGCCCTGGGGTGGGACAGAGGTTGGGCTGGGTAGCCCAGGATTTACTGTGACCTTGGAAGTTAAAAAGCTGGGAGGGGTCTGCAACTCCAGGACTTTGCTCTCTCTCTTATTTGTCTTGTAATGCAGCATAAACCACTTAGATGAGATGAAAATCTAATTACCTCCACTGGGGCTTTTCTGCTCCATGATGTGGCTGCTTAGAGTCATGTTAGGATTTGGAAGGAGGAGGAAGGGGAAGGCAGAGGCATTAGCCAGTCCTGCAGAGCATCAGCACAGGCCTTGTTTAAAGCAATTTCAGTCTCCAAGAGGGGCCAAGTGATTCACTGCTGAGTCAATCCAGTGCGGGAAGGGAGCTGAGCACTGCACCCTTTCCGAGTTACTCACAGAGGTTTGGGCTCAGCGGGGTTTGGAGGACTTGGAAGAGGAGCCACGAGGTGCCTGAACACTCCCTGCACGCCACAGCACTCACAAGACAAGCACAACTGTCGCCCTGAAAACTCAGTTTTTGAGCTTGCTGACATGGTTTTCTAAAGACTTTCCCAGGACAGTAACTATAAACATAGATATGTGGACATTCTTTCTGTTCCACGTCTTGTGATGGGCATCTCTCATGGCCAGTGCAGTGGGAAAGTGTTACCCTGGCCCTGGATTATAGGATCCAGAAGCCTATAAATCCTGGGAGGAAAAATAAACTTTCTCTTTCTTTCACCACACCTCGACCTGTGTCCGTGTGATCTGTTCATCTTCAGCGGCAACACACAACCTTCCACCTCCCTCCTGCAGGAGATGCTCTCCTCCATCCACAAACTCCCCTCACCTGCACCTGCTGCTTCTGAGCGTTCAGCATGTTGGGGTCGATGGAGAGGGGCCCCAGCACGCTCATCATCAGCTCCTTCTCCATCAGCCAGGGCCGCAGCTGGGCCTCGGCAGCCTGGAACGTGGCCAGCAGCGTCGCCGACTCCTCCAGCTTCTGCTGCCGCGCCGCCGTGGCCTGGCTGGCCCTCTCCCACCTGCAGTCTGAAGCATCACCTCTGTTGGCCATGGTCAAGCTCCTGCCCAGCCCACCCCTCCATCACCAAGGTTTTCCCTTCCCTGTGGTTTTCCCAGTGGGAAGTCTCTGTTTTCCAGTAAAACCGGCGTGGCTCTATCCACCCTCCAATCTAATATCAAATCAAATCTACGTGGAAGCTCCGAGGAGAAAACCTTCCAAGGAGGATTTCTGTGCTCTAATCAGGACAGCCTTGAGCTGGGCTGACCTTGGGTGAGCCATTTCCCATCCCTGGCCCCATAAATGAGGATACTCCCACGTGTGCCCGTCCTCACACCGCACACTCAGACCTCCCAGACGGAGTCAACACCTTCCTGCTACTTCAAAGAAGGGAATCTCTGGGCTTCTTTTTGAACACACAGCCTTGTTTAGTCAACACTTAATTACCTAGGATAGCCTCTCTAATGACTAGAATTTTATATCAAGCAGTGAAGCTTTTAATCAAAATAATCAACCTGTACTGCTAACACATTTCCCCCCCCCATTTTTTTTTTTTAAGAAGCAATTTAAGGAGGCAATCCTTTAAAATCCACATCCATCACAGAGATTCCATTAATCACGACAGTGCTCATCCCAGGAACACCTTCTACACCAGACAGCTCAGAGATGGGTTTGCTATTTACTGAATTTTAATTAGAAGTGACTCTGCTCTAGCGTGACTTTGGGATCGCCCCACACTCCTGAACCACTTCTAACGTGATGTTTGGAGACAGAAGCCTCATTAATGCTTCAGGCACTTACTCAGGTCTTCCTGCATCTTCTTCCAGTTCGCTGCTTCTGGGGAATCTGGATATTTCTCCAGCAAGCCAGAAAGCGCTTCCTTTACCTTCTGGATCTTCCCAGAATTCTGTTCCAATTCAGCCAGAAATGCCTGGAAAAGAATGATTTGCTCTTCCTCAGATATAGGGCAAGAGAATCACTGAGTAGGAACGAAGCAGCAGCTACAAGCTGGAGCTGGACAATTTGTGTTCTTTGTTCTTTAATTAAATCAATTTTTAGCACTATTGTGAGCTAACCTGGCTGCAGGGGCAGGGGAAGGCTGGGAATTGCTTTCCAGGAGAAGCAAAGGCTCCAAATAATCTCATTTTCCCTCAGCCTGATATCAACAGGGTCTAAAAGCAAAGGGGAACTTTGGGCTGCTGCTCCAAACGATCTGGGAATGCCCTTCTTTAACTCAGGGCAAACCCTTGAGGCTAACTTTGGGATCTTTGGGAGATGCATGGCGGGGGGGTGGAACTGGATGATCTCCAAGGGCCGATTTGTGATCCTACGACCCCAGAAAGTCGGGAAGAGAAATCACCTTGTTGTGCTCAGCCTGGGCTCTCATCGTCTCCGTCTTGGTGGGTGAGGAGGAGGCGTCCAGCTCGGACAACATGCGTTCCTTGGACTCCAGCCACTTGAGCATGGAGCTGGCCTCCTCCTGCACCTCCTGCATCGTGTCCAGCCTGGCCGAGAGCTGCTGCAGGCGCTCGCGCAGCGCCGCGCCCAGCGCCTGGTACCGCCGCCTCACCTCCGACACGTCGCACTGGATCTCCGTCAGATCTGCGCCCAAAACTCCGTTTTCTTCTGCCAGTTCCCAACTGCTGCCCCCCTGTTCTCCACCCCACACTGTCCAGGTTCTAACCCAGCCACGGAGAGCCGGGGTGAGGAGCAAGAGGCTCGCTCTGCCCGCCTGCGGAGCGATGTGGGCATCATCCTCACCTCTCCTGCCACAGGGGATTTTCCACTTGTCCCCCCTATGCCCTTTGACAGTTTACAAACAAAGCTCTCTGTTTGTGAGCTTGATGTGAACTGAGCCCCCTTTTCATAAAGCCACTGATCATACAAGGTTAAATAATTTGGCACCAAGATTGAAACCATTTTTATGCACTTATTACCTCGTTGAACCGGTGAACTAACAGCAGGTAACGGGCAGTAATTAAAATTGCTCTTCAAACTGGGGGGTTGGATGCCATTATAATCCCAAAGAACCAATAAATTTAATTGCAAGCCTTAAAATGATCTCACATTTATCAGCTCCTAACACCACCTGATGAGGTGTCAGGGTGCTGTTACCCCCCAAGGCTGCCCCTCTCCCTCCTTCAGCCCGACCTCCACCCTCCATGGCAGCACCTGAGAATTCCCAACCCACTGCCAAGCTCATTTCCCTTCCACTGGGATGCTGACAGTGTCACACTGAGGTTTTGGATTCCCAGGGAATGGGAATGCATGGACAACAAAGGGACAGGGGGAGGGCTGGGTGGTGCTGACAGTGAGCTCACCTTTGCAGGTGTGGTATCCGTTCACGCTGCCTCCTGAGGCTCCTGGAGCGGGCAGAGCAGCACCTGGGCAGAGGGGACAGGGACAAGAGGGACAAGAGGGACAAGACAGAAGTTTTAGGGATGCAGAAAGCAAGTGATGAATGGCTGCTGCACAGCAGGGACCACCAAGCACTGATGTGGTGTCTCCGCTGCCCACCTGCCCAGCACTGGGCATTAATTTGGTTTGGAGTCCCTTTATCTCCCCTTCTCCTGCTCCCCTCACTTTCCAGGAGCTGTTCCTGGTTTTTTCTGGAGCTTCTGGAGCTGGGCAGCTCTCTCAGCATCCCAAAATCACCCAGAGAGCAGGGAAAATGTGGCTGCAATACCTGGGACCACAGGTGTCCTGCCATGCCTGGGAACTTGCTACCCTGAGCATCATTTTGTGAATTATATCCAATAAAACTGTGAATGCCTTCCCTGAAGGGATTAATTCCCCCATTCCCTCCTTTTTTTTTTTTTTTTATGGGATGAAACTATTCAAGCCAGTCCTGTGTTCATGCTCTCTTTGCCCAGAGATGCACCAGGGTCCCTTCTCTGGACACCAGATGTCACCACCAAAGGGAGATTCACATTTTCAGGCAAGTCTCTCTTTCCTAACCACACATTTTAAAGCTTTCATGGACATAAGGGGCTGCACCTTTGGTCACCCACAAGCCTCTCCTCACTTCTCCTGATGGTTTCCCAAAGAACTGCTCATGAACTTAATCCTAACAAACATATCCAGACCATGAATTCCTGTCAATTCCCATCAGTGATGAGAGTCCAGGGACTTGTTCTCACAAGCTGGAAGACATCTTTGAGCTGGTTTCCAAAAGAACCAGACATAATCTCATTGCCTCACAGACTTGAAGCCAAAAGGGAGGCCAGTAAATCACATCAGACTATCGCAGCACCAAATGTCATCCAGATATGAAACCCAAACGCTGGGAGTTGATTAAAACACTCCAGCCCTCAGGAGGCTGAAGAACATCACCAGGAGAGAGCAGGAGCCACTTCCAGGAGCTCCCAAGCTCTAGCAGAGTGTGTTAGGTGTCCCCACAGCAAACACAGGGCTCGTTAGGCTATAATTAATTAAGCCAAGTTAGGATGATGCATTAAAGCAATGAGCACCAGCGACTCAACCACTGGGCTGAGCCCCACGACACTCAGGTCACCACAGACCCTCTGAATTTGGTTAAAAGGGGGAAATAACCCCATTTTTCACTCAAGGCAGGCCCAGAGAAGATGCAGTGATGACAGCAGAGCTGTCCTCAGGAGCGTCAGCCACAACTCACCTGCCTTGGGCGGGCTGTTGGGGGCCGTAATCTCCACGATCAGGTTCTCCAGGAGGGTCCCTCTGCGGCCAATCTCCTCCACCTGCGGCCCCTTCCCCTTCCATTCCTCCAGGAGATCCTGCTCCAAAGCAAAGTTTGGGATTGGAGGCCACGTTTACCTTCCTTCCTTCCTCACCTGTCCCCTGTGCGGTGCCACGGTGACAGCGGGAACCGGCTGCACCAGGGAAGTGCCTGTGACACATTTCTTTTTGCCAGGGTGGGGAATCAAACAGCGAAAAGCTCTTCCCAACTACCGGGTCTGTTGAAGGAAACCTTCTCCCTCCCACCATTCTGGGGACATCCCTCCTCCCCCTCCCTGCAGAGCCCAGCCTGGCTGAGCCCATTCCTGCGGCGTTCCGAGGGCTGCGGGTGACGCAGCAGAGCTGCTCTGAGTCAAACACCCCAGCACATCCCGATTTATCCCATCCCTGCTGGAGCACAGCTCGGGTGACAGGAGGCCACCTTCCACATCTGCCACGGGAAACACTCGGGGGTGAAAGATGAGTGTGCTCCAATCTCCCACTCCCAAATCCCAGCCAGAGCAGGAGGCCACCTTCCACATCTGCCACGGGAAACACTCAGGGGTGAAAGATGAGTGTGCTCCAATCTCCCACTCCCAAATCCCACCCGGAGCAGGAGGCCACCTTCCACATCTGCCACGGGAAACACTCAGGGGGGAAAAAATGAGTGTGCTCCAGTCTCCCACTCCCAAATCCCGGCCAGAGCAGGAGGCCACCTTCCACATCTGCCACGGGAAACACTCAGGGATGAAAGATGAGTGTGCTCCAGTCTCCTGCTCCCAAATCCCAGCTGGAGCAGGAGGCCACCTTCCACATCTGCCACGGGAAACACTCGGGGGTGAAAGATGAGTGTGCTCCAATCTCCCACTCCCAAATCCCAGCCAGAGCAGGAGGCCACCTTCCACATCTACCACGGGAAACACTCAGGGGGGAAAAAATGAGTGTGCTCCAGTCTCCCACTCCCAAATCCCGGCCAGAGCAGGAGGCCACCTTCCACATCTACCACGGGAAACACTCAGGGATGAAAGATGAGTGTGCTCCAGTCTCCTGCTCCCAAATCCCGCCTGGAGCAGGAGGCCACCTTCCACATCTGCCACGGGAAACACTCAGGGGTGAAAAATGAGTGTGCTCCAGTCTCCTGCTCCCAAATCCCGCCTGGAGCAGGAGGCCACCTTCCACATCTGCCACGGGAAACACTCAGGGGTGAAAGATGAGTGTGCTCCAGTCTCCCGCTCCCAAATCCCAGCTGGAGCAGGAGGCCACCTTCCACATCTGCCACGGGAAACACTCAGGGGTGAAAGATGAGTGTGCTCCAGTCTCCCACTCCCAAATCCCGCCCAGAGCAGGCACAGGGAGCGACAGCAAACAGGGAAACTCAGGATGCACACTGAGGATTCCTCACACCATAAAACACCTCCCAGGCCTCTGAATCCTGGGATTTCCTTCCCATTCCAGCATTTCAAGGTTTGAGAAAGCCCAGAGCTCCCCTGGCCCACCTGGATGTGCTGCCTGCGCTGCTGCAGCTCCTGCGTGCCCAGGGAGGTCTCGGCAGGTGGAATTTTGCCTTCGCTCTCCCTCAGCCACTTCCTGATGGCTCCAACCAGATCCCGAAACTCATCCAGCTGCTCCTGGCAGGATGATGCATCCTTTTCTCTGGGAGTGAAAAGGTTTTGGAGAGTCAGAGCTCGTGCTCTGCCTTGTAATTACCCCCTCCTGAATGAAGCACAGTTGTGTCTCCAGGAGCCCTTTTAAAAATTATTATTATTATTATTATTATTATTATTATTATTATTATTATTATTATTACTACTACTAGTAGTGTTATTAGTATTATTATTATTTATTTTTTTGTTATTATTTATTTTTATATTTTTAAATTTACATATTATATTTTATATATTATTGCTGTTATCATTAATAATATTATTAATATAGTTGTATTAATTATATAAATTATATAAATTATATAATATATAATATATTTTATATTATTATATATAATGTATTATATTATATATTCTATATAATTATATATTATATATTATTACTAATATTATATTATTAATATAATATAATATAATATAATATAATATAATATAATATAATATAATATAATATAATATAATATAATATAATATAATATAATATAATATAATATAATATAATATAATATAATATAATATAATATGATATGGAATATAATATAATATAATATAACATGGAATATTATATAAAATATAATGTAATAATATTGATATTGATATTGATATTGATATTGATATTGATATTGATATTGATATTGATAATAATAATAATAATAATAATAATAATAATAATAATAATAATTTTGCCTGGGAACAGCACAAAATGGGGTGCACCCACTGCCAGCCCCTCACTGCTGCTGACCCCCTCAGATTCTGGCTGGTGACACTTTTGGGCACCCCAGTGGTGGCCACCAGCCACAGGACCACCACCACCAACCTGCCCAGGCTCTTTGTCCTGGGAAAAGCGACATTTTTGGGAAGACAGGGCTCATTCAGCCCATCCTGGAGGAACAAACCCGCCCCTGGATGGGAGTCACGGGCTCCTCTGGCTCGTCCTTGCTGGCCACAGCAGCCTGCACAGCGCTGGATTACGGGGGATTTTTGGGACTTTCATCCTCTTTCCCCACCACCATCCCTGCAGGGATTTCGGAGATACAGCCAGACAGAGGTGTGACTCCCGGGGATGCTGTTGCTCTGACCCTGCTCAAACCCCCTTTTCTCCCCATTTCAGGGCACTCCAGGATCAGGCTGCCTCTCACAGCAGCCAGCAGGACGCTCTGGGATGGAGCGGTGGCAGCCCACACTCCGGGAGCTGGGAAACGCCGAGCTCCGGCTCCTGCTGCGGCACCAGGAATTCTCACAACGCCCCCAGCCAAGGCTTTTTTTAAAGCGTCAGCTGGAGCAGAGCTGCCTGAGGATCCTGGCGTGGGAGGAGGGCGGCAGGAAGAGCTGGCTCATTCCCCCCCTTCCTTGGAAAGGAGATCTCCACACAGGGTCTTGCTCAGACCATGAAGCCACCCCCAAGCTCCTCTCCCCGGGACTCACCTGTCCTTTGCCACCTTTTGAAGCTGCAGGAAATCTTTCTTCAGGCTCTGCAGCTTCTCCTGCTGCTGGAAGGTGCTGGGGGCGAAGCCACAGGAGCTCAGCTCCTCAGCCAGGTGCTCCAGGGTGGCCAGGTCCTCCTGGTGCTGCCTCATCTCGGAATTCAGCTCCTGCCAAGAGCAAAGGGTGATGCTGCCCACGTTCCCCAGCAGCAGAGGGGGTGAACCGGACAGTGCCACGTCCTGCTGGCCTGGAGGGACCCTCGGTGGGCAGTGCCCTGCATGGCACCAGTGCCAAGTGTTGGGCACAGCTCACTGCCCCCTGCTCACCCAGCACTGAGCAGCTGCAGGGGCAAATCCCACTTTCCCCAGTGCTGGTGACTGGGATGGGATGGGATCCATGGGATGGGATCCATGGGATGGGATCCATGGGATGGGATGGGATGGGATGGGATCCATGGGTTGGGATGGGATGGGATCCATGGGATGGGATGGGATGGGATCCATGGGTTGGGATGGGGTGGGATCCATGGGATGGGATGGGATGGGATGGGATGGGATGGGATGGGATGGGATGGGATGGGATGGGATGGGATGGGATGGGATGGGATCCATGGGATGGGATGGGATCCATGGGATGGGATCCATGGGATGAGATCCATGGGATGGGATGGGAACTGGGATGGGATGGGATGGGATCCATGGGGTGGGATGGGATGGGATGGGGGTCCTAGACCAAACCAAATCAACCCCTCCCACAGCACAGGTGTCTGGTTTCATGTCATCTTCCAGCATTTCTGAGGCTGTGGATAAGCCCCCCACTGTAGCAGAAGAGTTTTGGGAAGCCAGAGCAAGGAATCCTGCACAGCCACCATGGCCCAGAGCCCCCCTGAAAGTGTCCAAGGCAACCCTGAACAACCTGCTCGAGTGGAAAGTGTCCCTGTCCCTGGGAGGAGGCTTGGAATGAGATCATCTTTAAGGTCCCTTCCAACCCAAACCATTTCAGGAATCTCTAAGACCTCCAAGGTCTCTGTCACACCCTGCACTGCCTTCAGTGCCAGCACAGGGGTATTTTGCTGCATTAACCTCATGGAGTCTTTAACTGTTAAAATCCTGCTACATTTGGACTGGATCCTAAAAGCCTGGCCACAGATCCCATCTGGAAACCAGCCTGGCTCCTGGGGAATGCCACCCCCTTCTCCCACAGCTGGGACCAGACCCCTGGTGCAGGCAGAACCTCCTCCCTCATGCCTCACCTGGATGTGCTGGGAGAAGTGAGCGATGTCCCGGTCCGGCTGATTCCCGGACGCCAACATCCGCGTCCTGCTCTCCGTGAACTGCCGCAGCTTCTCCGACAGCTGCTCGTACTGCTCCACCTTGGGCAGGAGGCCCTTGAGGGCATCCTCCCGCTCCTGCTGCTGCTGGCACAGCCTCCCAAAGTGCTCTGTCACCTGGGCCAGCTTGTCCTGCAGGGCAGAGGCCGCGGGGCTGTCGGTGGTCTCTGTGAAGCGTGTCACCATCTCCCGGGTGGCCTCCAGGCAGCTCTTCTGCCGGGCAATGTCCTGCTTCAGCTTCTGTGGGGAGCACAGGGAGGGCTTTTTAAAGAAGGTTCTTGAGCAGAACTACCTGGGCTGCCCTGGGGAGCAGCAGCAGGTGCTGTTACACAAGCAGAGCTGGGAAAAAAAATCGTTTTTTATTGCAGTTTTCCTTTCCTTTCTGACCTGCCCGACACACTCTGCTTTTCCCTGTGTCTGAAATCTTGTTAGCAAAGGAAAAAAGGAGATTTTCAGCAAGTCTGTGACCTTGCAGAGTTGGCACAGAGATGCTGGAGCTGCCCCATCCTTGGAAATGTCCAAGGTCAGATTGTACAGGGCCCTGAGCAACCTGGTCCAGAGGAAGGTGTCCCTGCCTGGACATTGGAATTAGACGGTCTTTAAGGTTTCTTCCCACCCAAACCATTCAGTGATTCTATGAAAATAAAAAGTTTCTGCTCATATTCTTTTTTAGAGGGTTTTTTGATGCTTTCAGAACTCAGCAGTTAAACCCCAGCACGGGGCAGGTGCTGCTCTGGGCTGTTTGGGGTGAGGGAGCCGGGCCCGCTCTTACCATGCTCGTGGCAAGCGAGTCCTGGATGGAGGCAGAGGAGAGCACAGCTGGCTGGTCCTTCTCCAGGCTCCTCTCAATCTCAGCCACCGACTGGAGAAGGCTCTCCAGGCTCTCCTGGACGCTCTGGGACTGGGCAATGGATTTCTGCAGCAGGTCGGAGCGCTCGGACATCTGCTGGGAGAGGCTCTGGAAGCGGCTGACGATGGCATCTGCAGGGTTCAGTGCAGAGGACACTCAGTGGCACACAGCTCCAAGAGCCCAGAGAGCAGCCAGCCTCACCTCTGGCTCCCCCAAAACCCTCAGTGGTGACAAATCCCTGCCACCAAACTCAGCAGCGAGACACAAGCGGCCACACCCCTCCCCAAACGCAAACACAAACCCTGAGGATGCGCTGCCGTGTGATTACCCCCAAAAATTCTCCAAAAAAGTGATTTATTTCTGCCCCTTCTGGCTTGTTCTCACTCTCCCCAGCCCTCCCTGCCAATGCTGGCAGCTGCTTTGCTCTGTACCTGTTGTTTCCTGAATGTGGCCGTGGTCTGGGGCCGGCTGTCCTTGGATGTCCAGCAAGGTCCGAGCTGCTTTCTGGAGCTTCTCCACTGGCACCTGGTGCTCAGCCAGGTCTCCCTGCAGTTGCTGTTCTCACACAAGAGAAGCCAAAATCAGAGATGGGTACCAGCTAGCATTCCCACGCTCATGGAGCTCCTTTTGAGGGATTCTCTGCACTTGGTCACTAAATCATTAAGGAATGATGGAAAAATCTACCCCCACACTGCAGGCAGAGCTGGATCAGAGGGTTTGGGCTGTCCCAGCACCCTCATGGGGGAGAAATGTCCCCCTCTGTGTCCCTCTGGGGTGTCTGTGACTGCAGCCCCTGGTTTGACATCTCTCCCAGAAGTTTGACCCCACCTGACCTGCAGCACCAGGACCTGCTACATCTGCAGGTGCTTCTTCACCCTCAACCACAAAAAAACCCCAATGGGTCGAGTCTCCCCTCTGCTGCTGACCCCTCAGAGCAGCCAAATTCCCATCCAGGCCCCAGCACTTGCCAGGAAATCCCCCAAGGTCCCTGTACCTTGGTGCTGGCGAGCTGCTTCTGCAGCACAGCCAGATCTGATGAAACTGTCTCTGAGAGCAACTTCCCAAGGGCAGCTTCACTCTCCTGCAGCCACGTGCTGAGAGACTCTGCCACCTCCTGGAACTGCTGGTAGTGATCCAGCAAGGTGTTCAGGTGGGAGCCCAGCTTGGAGCACTGCAAAGGAGCAACGAGAGGTGACAGGGATGCACACACAAGCGCTGAGGGAAAAGGCACAGGAATCAGCCAGAAAGAAAAAACAATTTACAAAACTCATGTCGCCCTGAAAACTCAGCTTCTGAGCTTGCTGACATGGTTTTCTAAGGACTTTCCCAGGACAGTGACTGTAAACATAGATATGTGGACATTCTTTCTGTTCCACGTCTTGTGATGGGCATCTCTCATGGCCAGTGCAGTGGGAAAGTGTTATCCTGACCATCCAATCCCTGTGGGATGGCTGTGGTCAAAAGCCTATAAATCCTGGGAGGAAAAATAAACTTTCTTTCTTTCACCACACCTTGAGCTGTGTCTGTGTGATCTATTCATCTTCAGCAGTAACAAACTCGATCTTGCCACAGGCTAAATGAATTACCAGGGGTAACAGGCAGGCCAACAGCAAGACAAGGGTGTTGCCCAAGCCCTGAAGGAGACAATCCTTGTCCTACAATCTATAAATGTCCTGGGAGTCCAGGCAAGCAGCTGGGACAAATCTCCCTCTGCCATCGCTGCACAGGAGGAAAGGAGCAGCCCGGGGCTCCAGCTGGCAGCCCTTCCCGTACCTTGGAGTGCAGCCTGGTGTATCTCTGCGTGGCATCCTCCAGCTTGCTCCTGACCACACTCCTGGACATCAACAGCTGGGATTCGGCATCCTCAGCGTCCTCATCCAGAAACTTCTGCCCCGACATGGTGACGAAGCGCAGGTCGCCCTTGTGGGAGATCACGTCCTCCGAGAAGCTCCCCTGGCGCCGCAGCAGCCGCCCGAGGGAGGCAGGGTCGCTGTCCCCCTTGTACATCCCCTCCAGCTCCTGCTCTGCCTGCTCCAGCCAGGCCTGGAACTCGCCATGATCCCGCAGGAACTTCTGGAGCTCATCCCTCAGGAGCTGCACCCGCTTCAGCCGCGCCTCCGACCGCGCCAGTGCCGCCGGGTACTGAGCCCTGAGCTCCGCCAGCCGCGCCTGCAGCCGCTGCCGCTCCTCCCCGGGCAGGCTGGGCCCGTGCCTCTCCAGGAAAGCCTGTGCTGACTGCGTGGCCAGGATCACGTCCTGCTGCTGGGACAGCAGCTCCTGGTGCTGAGCCTGAAAGATGCAGGGGGCACAGGTGAGGCTGGGGACCGAGCCTCTGCGGCCCCCAGCAGAGTGGATGTGCCGCCCCTGGAAGTGCTCACGGCCAGATTGGAGCAGCCTGGTGTAGGGGAAGGTGTCCCTGCCCATGGCAGGCAGTGGAACAGGAGCTGGGGTTGTTTATCCTGGAGGAAAGGAGACTCAGAGGTGACCTTAGCACTGTCCACAGCTCCCTGAAGGGCGGCTGTGGGCAGCTGGGGTTGGTCTCCTTCTCCAGGCAGCACTGACAGAACCAGAGGACACAGCCTCAAGCTGTGCCAGGGGAAATAGAGGTTGGACAGCAGGAAAAAGCTTTTTACAGGAAAGGTGATAAAGTATTAGAATGGTCTGCCTGGGGAGATGGTGGAGTCACCATCCCTGGTTTGTTTATAAAAGCCTGGATGTGGCACTCGGTGCCGTGGTCTGGTTGAGGTGTCAGGGTTGGGTTGGAGTCAATGATCTTGAAGATCTCTTCCAACCTGGTGATTCTGTCTTTCTGCCATCTTTAAGGTCCTTTCCAACTCAAACCTTTTCATGATTCTGTGACAAAGCACAGAAGGGTGGGGAGAACTGGGAACATCCCAGGCTGGGCTACAGGAGCCCTTCTGTGGCCATCACGGGCACCTTCTGGACCCTGGTGACACCTTGCCATGGCACACACACACCACACACTCCTCATCTCCTGCAGGAAGCCAGGCAGGGCCCTCCCGAGCATCCCACAGGGAGAATCCCGTGTTTCAGACCCATCCAACAGCGGGCAGGAGGCTTTGGGTGGGATGAGGGGTCAGTGCTGACCTTCAGCCTCTCGTGCTGCTCATCCAGGCTCTCAGCAGCGCTGTCTGCTCCCACAGCGTGGCCATCAGGGACATCCCCAGCGCTTTTTCCTGCTTGTGTCTCCATCCCTTGAGTGACAGGGTGTGGTCTGTACTCGGGGAGCCCTCCCTTCTGCTCCAGCGATGCCACCCAGCTCAAAAGGGAATCGATCTTATTGCTGTTCTCCTCCAGCTCTTTGGCAGCTTTCACCTGAAAGCACAAGGGCTCCAGATAAGAATGACCCAGTTCTTGTGTGTTCAGCAAATTGCTGCACGGGGGAGGGAGACAAAAGTCAGCAGAAGGAAAAAAAAAAAAGAAAACCAACAAAAAACCCAAGGAGTTTCCCAGCCTCAGCAAATGCCTGAGACACTCCCAGACCCTTTGTGGCTCTCTGGAAGGTGCAGAGAAGCTGTGAAAAAACTCAGCCTCGCTGCTAGGTTGAATTTCTCATCCTGGCACAACCCAGGATACAACTTTTATACAACTTTATTATACTTATATTTATTTATACTTATATTTATAGTTTTTTATATCCAACTTTTTCCTGATACAACCCAAAAGGGCTGGGATGTGACTGACAATCCTGGTCCATTAAGGGTCACCCCAAAGGCAGAGTTAGGGACCTTTTCCTCCCCCATTCCCTCCACAACCAGCTCATCCCTGGCTACAACTCCCAAGGCATTCCACCACAGAAATACCTGGGGGGAACACCCAGGAAGGAGCCACAAATTGCTCTGTGCTGCATCACCCAGGCAGCTGCCAGGACCTCAGAGTCCCCCTCGAGCAAAGCCTGGAGGCTCTGCAGCTCCTGGCACGTTACCTTCTCCGTCTCCTGCTGCACTGCAGCACTCACAGCACTCTCCAGCTCCTTCTGGGCCACCTCTGTCCTCTCCTGCAGGGACTGGTACTGCTCCTTGGCACGCTGCAGGTCCTGCTGCAGTGCTGCCAGCTCCCCAGGCTCCAGCTTGGTCTTGTTCTCCTCCAGAAACTGCTCTGTGCTCTTCAGGACGCCGGCGAAGGAGGCGGCTCTGCTGTGCATGCTCCTCTGCAGCTCCTGGGTGGGCGATGCCGTGAGGATCTGGGCACTCCCCAGGTGAATCCTCTGCCCCTCTCCCCCTCAATTTTGAACTCCCACTCACCTTAACATCGCTCTGCCTCTGCTGCAAGGCAGGCAGGTCCCCTTCTGCTCCCTGCTGCCCTGCCAGCGTGTCCTCTGCCTGGCCCAGCCAGCGGCTCAGCTCGGCCAGGCTCTGTGCCCGGGCTGCCTGTTGCTCCTGCAGCGTCTGTGGGCACAGCAAAGGGGACAGGGGACAGTCACAACCAGCCCTGCACCTCCTCCCAGGCTGCTGAAAGGCAAGGTGAGGTTACAGCTGCAGCAGCTCCTGGAGGGGAGGATGCAGCACAGAAAACTTTGTGGCTCTCCAGGTGGCACCGGGTCCCTGCCGAGCTTGGTGGCACCTCGGTCACCACCAGAGGTTTCTCTCCGAGGAGCCTGTTGAGCTCCAAGCTGCGCTGCTCTCCCAGGAAAACTCAGCCAGGAGTTTCTGTGCCTTTTCCATTCCACCTTCCAAACATTTAAACAGCAGCAGAAACTCACTGAACGAGAGGCAACAACGGCCTGGGTCAGGCAGCGCTGCTGTGGAGCTCCAGACAACCCCAAATTGGGGTTTTTTTTCATGATTTGGGGTCAGAAAGGGAGCCCTGGAGAGGGAAAGTGTTTCTGTAGCTGATCCAGCTCCTCTTTTTGCTGCCAGAGCACAACACAGAAGCGCCTGTTTGAGCAATTGAGCATGATGTGACCTGAGAGTCCCTGAGACACCCCCGTGCCCCCCTGCCGGGGGGATAAAAGGCTTTTTGAGTTTTTCACTGGGCATTTCAGCAAGGTGATGAACAAACTTGTGCAAAACACTGTGCCTGCTTCTCCCAGTCATAAGACAGAACAACAGAAGCAAATTGAAAGAGCCTTCTTAAGAGCTCTTCAGCTGCAAAGCGAGTTCTTCCTGGGTTAGGATGGGCGCACACTCAATCTGAAAAGGCAAAGCAAACTGGTTAATACACACACACACTCCAGAGAGGACAGGCAAGAGTTATAGAGAGCAACTGTTAATAAAAAACCACATTAATCCTGTCTTGAGTGAGAGGATCCATGCAGTGCTGGGTGCTGCAGCAGTGCAGCAGAGAGCTGAGGACTTGTTTTTGTCCTTGCCAGCTGTTTCCCTGGGCCAGCAATGCCTGATGTGTGCAGTGGAAAGGACTTTAAGACTGTTGGGTGTCTGTGGGACACAGACACATCCCCTTTCAGGGATTTTGGGGGTGATTACAGGGTTTATTCCACCCAAGCCCCAAACAACTCCATGTCCAGCAGAGAACTGCTGCCCAGACCCCGGATTTTGGGAGCAAAGCAACCTTCTGCCTGCTAGGAAGAAGAAAAGACTTTTAGAGGAAGCTGATGATGTGCAGTGAGAACTCCTGAACTGGGAGTGGCATGCATGGGAAATCCCAAACTGGAGGAGCCTCAGCTCCCGTTCCTGCGGCTGGGAGAGCAAAGGGCAGCCAGGAGGAGATGTCTCACAACCTTCACCTGGTCTGTCTGCTCCACTTGCTGGAGACAGACCTGCAGCACCTCCAGCCGCGCTGTCACACGCTCTGACAGGTCCCTGAAGGCTCTCTGCAGCTCATTCAGCAGCCTCAGCAGCTGCCTGCTCTGCTGGGGGGTTAAATCCTGGGCATGCTCCGAGATGAGGAGCTGGATGTCGAAGGCAGCGGCGTCCAGCTCAGCCTTGGTGTCAGCAAGGGGCTCCTTCAGCTCCTGAACGGGAGAGAAAAGGTTAAAAGGAGTAAAATGACCCTTCAGACTGCTGCACTGCTTCCCACCTGCAGGTGCCATGGGAAATACATTCCAGAAACACCAAATTCTCCCAAAACAGCGCTCAGCACGCAGGTGAGAGCGTCTCACCACGGGGATTTTCCAGCTTCCCTCTGCACCTCACCAAGAGGTTTATTGGATGTGTGTAGGGCTGAAGATGATCCAGGCCTGGCCACAGTGACTCCACGTGCCACCACCAGCTCTCAAAACCTTCAATCCTCTGATTTCCATGCCAAACTTGGAAATAATCTTTAAAGCTATTGCTAGAAGATGGGTGAGGAGACTGGGCTCCAAATGCAGGTGATGGAGACCAGGGCAGGTGTGATGGAGCAGCCTCCCTGAGGATGCAGCTCTCTCCTCAGCAGGAATCTTCCCAGCACACCCTTGCACAGGAGCATGTTCAAACAGCCAAACCAGGCTGTGTGTCCTGATATGACTTTCATGGTTAGGTTGTTTTTCCCCTTGATCTGAAGTTGATGAGAGAGAGGCACTTTTCTCTCCTTGGATCTTGGTTGTTTATTCTTTTCTTATCAGCATCACATGTACACAAGGTACAAGGAGCTACGTGCACTAAGATAAAAAAGTGCAAAATGGCTAACAAAGATCTTCTTCAAGGTCTTTTATATGTCAATTTACCCAATTAACAGATGCCAACTAAATTATTTTTCTTAGTGACCCAATGACCCAACACCTGTGCGCTCCATTGTGGCATTCTCTATCCAATCACCTACTACCACCCAAAAACCTCTGGAAGAAGAAGAAGATGAAGAAAGAAGGGCAAGACACAACACCCATAATCCTCCATCTTGTCTTCTGTTCTCTAAACTACTTTAAACTCCAAACTTCAACTTTTTCACCCAGTGACACAAGAAAACTTTCTAATTTACACACTTACATTCTTAGCTTTTCTATTTAAACTTAACAGCTGTTTTTCAGGATGTCATATGAAATTCAGAGCTTTCCTGGATGTCAGAGCCAGGTTTCAGAGAGAAGGGCAGGCTCTCTGTGCCTCTGACTCCAGCAGCTGTGTGTTATGGAAACAGGTGACTTTGGAGAACACCCAACACAGCAGCTCCTGCTGCAGCACGAGCTCAGGGCAAACCCCTGGTCGGGAAGCAGGATTAAAAAGCTTCTCCTCTGTGCAGAGAATTCCTCAGCCTGCAGGATTAGGGGCATTGCCATGGTTACCTTGTAGTGCTGCAGGCAGTGGCTCAAGCTGCTGGCATCATCGGTGTCAAGCTGCTGGAAATCGCTGTCACCCAGAGACTCCGCGGTGCCAGACACCCAGCCCAGCAGCTCCTGGAGCTTGTCCTGAAGAGACTCGTGATGGGCCAGGATTTTAGCCTTAAAACCAGAAATTCATCGTTTAAAGGAGGAATTTTAGGAAGTTTGTGGGGCAGCAGGGGGAATTTTCCAGCTCTACCTTCTCAGCTTCTGCTGCCCCACGAAGGTTTTGCAGCCGGGACTGCAGGACTTCGTTTGCAGAGCCCAGAGACTTCTGGAGGTTCTTGGCATCCTTCTCCAAAGCCTTCAGTAACTGCTCAGGGACTTCTTCAGGGGGGTTGGCCACAATCCTCTGCACAGCATCCAGCTCCTGATTCACTGGGAAGCTCAGCTCCTGCAGCTCAGCGCCCAGGGCCTGAGACAGAGACAGAGACAGCAGGCTGCCTTCACCTCCCTGCTGCCAAAACCCAGCAGGGATCTGAGTCTGGAAAGATTCATCACCACCCTGCAGCCCTGCTCAGCTGCCAGCACTCTCCTGCCTCTCTCCAGGCTGTAAAATTCATATCAGCCAAGCTCAGGCTGTTGTCTGGGCAGGGAGGAGAAGGTGGATGGATCGGAAGGAGGGATGAGTTTTGATATAAAAGCCTGTTAAACTTGAGACAAAGCTCCCAGAAGGGGTGCAAGGAAGCTGGGGAGAGGGGGGAAAGCTCTGTCTAACACCAGCCAAGCCTGGCCCAGCCTCACTCACCTCTGCTTGCTGCCTCAGGTCGTGCAGAGCTGCCAAATTCTGCTCTGCCGGCTGCACCCGTTTGATTCTCATCTCGATGTCTCGGAGCATGGAGAGATAAGACACCAGCCTCTGGTCGTGCTCCAGACACATCTTCTTGCTGAACTTGATCTGCAGAATCAGACAGGAAATCAAAGCTTCAAACTTAGGCAGAAAAGGAGACAAAGTGTTCTATAAAATTTCTTTTTTTTTTTCCTCAAAGGAGAAATTCGTTAATAACGTTCCCGCTCATGGACTTGCCACTTGCCAGCCTTATCTGCAAGATTTACTACAGGAAAAATAAAACACACGGTTCTTTTTCCAACATAAGCTTATAAATGGCAAGAGATCTCTTGGTGTTGCAGCAGAAGTGCCAAAAAAAAAGAGTTGTACTCGTTAGTCATTTAGCAGTAATGCTCCAGCAAAAGGAGCCACAACTGAGCCCTGAGAGTTTCCAGTTGTACATCACCGGCTCCTCTGCCAAATCCACTGCAGCTGATCCTGCAACATCCACTCCTCCTGCTTCACTGCCCTCTGTGACGAGGCTCTCAGACAGATTTAGCACCAAACATCCACAAATAGCTCAGAAAAAATTGCCAAAATAGCAAAAAAAAAATCTTCACTGACCTGGGCTGGTCTGGTGGACTCCCTGGAGGTTTCCAGCAGCTCGCCCTCCATGATCACAGGTAAGAGCAAACCCCGATCGCCCGGAGCCGGCTGCTTGCTCCTCTCCTGGGGGGTTTCTTCCTGGGATTTTGGGGGGCCAGGGGCTCCTCCTTGGTCTGCTCTGAGCTCAGCTGTGTGCTCGTGCTGTCTCTCCTCTCCCAGCTCCAGGATTGTGGAGGTTTCCTGAACTTCTGTGGGTTCCTCTCTGATAATTAAGTGATGGGGCGGCTCCCGTGGCACGGTGGCTGTGCTGGACACATCCCAGCTGGTTTCCAGCCTGGTGTCTTCCTGAGCCATCCTTTCCTCTCCACTCAGTCCCACCAAGGAACCCTGACCATCCTTGATCCCACCTTTCACCACCTCTCCAGCTTCCCCTTGCTGGGGGGGCACAGGGAACACCTGATCCTCTCCTGGGCTTTCTGGGTCTTTCCCAGGAATTGTTTTCTTTTCTTTCCCAGCCTTGGCTGTGTCTCGTGCCAAGCCAGCAGCGCTCTCGATGCTGGATTCATGTTTTGGCTCTGGCACCCTGGAGACAAAGTGCTCCTCCTCACCCTTTTTCCTTGGGATTTCATGGGAAACCAGAGAAGGAAGGAGCTGCTTTTCTGCAGAGGGTTTCTCTGGCTGAGCGCTGTCTCCTGGAATGCTGCCCTGCTTTGCTTTCTTTTTCTTGCTTTTCTGTTTCTGGCTAGGCTTCAGCACCATTTCAATTGTTTTTTCCTGATCGATGGGATCTTCTGTGTGAGAGGGTTCTCTTTTCCTGACAGCTTTTTTCCCTGCAGGCTC
The DNA here is from genome assembly GCF_030490865.1 of Poecile atricapillus. Classification (NCBI taxonomy): domain Eukaryota; kingdom Metazoa; phylum Chordata; class Aves; order Passeriformes; family Paridae; genus Poecile; species Poecile atricapillus. The sequence goes on along the minus strand of NC_081272.1, from coordinate 5,687,296 downwards.
ATCTCCTGCAGGCCCCACAGGAACCTCAGGGGGTTCCCCAGGCTCTGCAGGACCCATCCCTGGCCCCACACTGATGGATTCCCTCAGGGCTGCTGCTGTGTCCTGGACCACGCTGCTCACGCTCTCTCCTCGCCCAGAAGTCACCCCTGGACCTTCTCCACCTGCCACAACTTCCTCTGCACTCACAAACTCTCTCCTCCTCCTCCTCCTCTTCCTCCTCTCCTCACCATCCTCCTCCCTGTGAAGCACCTCCGTGCCCAAGAACAACTGCTCCTTCTCCAAGCCCTCTCTCTCGACTTTCCCTGTCCCTTCATCCACTTCTCCCCTCCATTCCTTCCCCTGGGCTGCTCTCACCTGGGATCTGCCTTTTGGGATCCCTTTTTCCACAGCCCCTGCCACCAGTGTCTCTTCAGGGAGAGACGCTGTCCCCAGCACTGAGGGGTGCTCTGGAGTCGCCTCAGCCTTTGCCTGGGGGTGATGAAGATGAGGATGTTCGTCCTGGGGACTGACCCCACCTCCTGAAGCTTCCTGGGGTTTGAATTTCCTCTCTGCCTGTGCTTTGGGGGATTTCTCAGCGGCAGCAGCCGCACTCTGATCAGGGCTCACAGCTTCAGGCTGAGCTTTGGGCTCAGCATCATCAGACCTGCCAGGGAGGATGACACCTTCCTCTTTTGGAGACAATCTCTCTATTTTTTCCTCTGAAAGCTGCATTTTTTCTACTTTGCCGACCTCAGAACCAACTCCCTCTCCACGCACATGCACATCCCGAAGACCAGCAGCTAATTTTTGGCTAATCAGCCCTTTCCCAACAGCTTCCTCCACTGTCAACCTTCTCCCACCGGGGGCATCAACAATCCCCCCGGCCCTGAGCTGGTTGGTGGCGATGACTTTGGCCATGGCCTCATCCAGCACCCCTCGTTCCAGGGCTGCCCTCAGGGACAGCCTCTCGCTGACAGTGCCCTCCACCAGCCCTCCAGTGTCTGCCTGTGCCTGCAGCAGCCTCAGGGTGGGCAGGGGGTCCACCCTCCCCATCCTCAGCGCCTCAGCACACGGCAGCTTGGCTCCTGTCACCTCATCCTTGATGGCCTGCAAGGGATGGACCTCCAGGTACCTCTGGCCGGACTCGATATCGATTTTGCACTTCTTCAGGAGATCTGAGTAGGGAATGATCAGGCAGGTCTCGGGATCTACAATCCCTTCTCTCATTTCTGAAGATGACAGGGCTTTCTCCACCACCTGCTGCGGCACCAAGCCTTCCTGCACCGCTTGACGCAGCGCCAGTCGCTGGCCAGAAGCTGGATCAAGGATGCTTCCGCTCTCAGCCTGGATCTCCTGCACTTTCCTCTGGAATTCTGGGCTAAGGAGCCCCAGTGACACTGCCTGGGGCAAGGGCAGCTTCTCCTTTGTAGCTGGATGGACAAAGTCCTGCAGGACCACACCTTCAGCCTTCCTGAGCTCCTCGCACAGCTCTGGATTGATCAAACCGTGTTCCATGGCGCTGTCCACCGAAAGCCTCATCCCAGACACGTGATGGATGATTCCTCCATCAGCAACCTGCTTGGTCAAGAGCTGAAAGGCTTCTTCCTTCTCGAGGAGCCCTTTCTCAACAGACTCTGCCACAGTCAAAGCCCGTTTGGTTTCAGGATCCACAATTCCACTGGTCTCAGCCTGTAAATTAACGAGCTTCTGCCTGGTCACCTCATCAGTGCCCTTGCCCTTGGAAGCCTTCTCCAGCCTGACCAGCTCTGTCTGACTCGTTGGCTCGATGAGGCCCAGATTTGAAGCCAGAGTCACCGACACTTTTTTGCCACGTTTCAAGTCCACAATCCCCCCAGTCACCACCTGCCCTTCCAAGATCCTCATGGCTGTCTCCTTGTCCAGCAGGCCAACAGCAGCAGCGTCCTTGATGGAGTAGACAAAGTTGTTGCCTGGGTCGAGGACGCCACTTATGGCTTTGTCAGACTCGAGGACCTTCTGGAGCAGCTTCTCATCCATCAGGCCTTCCTCAATCACGTCCTCGGTGGTCAAGGCTTCACACACCTGAGAGTCAAAGAAGCCACTGAACATCTTCATCCTCTCCATCAGCTTCACGGCCGCGTGGCCGGACACGGCTCCGGAGGCCACTGCCTCATCCAGCAGCAGCGTCCTGCCCGTCTGCTCGTGGATGATGCCACCGCTCTGCAGCTGCATCAGGAGCTTTTCCAAAGTGTCCTCTGCTTCCTGCTCCTCAGAGGCTGGCAGGGATGGCTCCTCAACGCCCTCATCTCCTAACACTTCTTCCCACTCTCCTTCTTCCGCTTCCAACGCGCTTCCCGTGTCCTCGCTTTGCCTCTCTGCCGCCGCTGCCTCTCTGCTTGTGGGGAGCACAAGCTCCTCTCCTCCCAGCACACCATTGCCCACTGTCTCCTCCTCCAGAAAACCAACCTCTCCAACATCTTCTGCCTCTCCTTCAGGTTCCCTCATGCCCTGAGACGTCTCTGATGTGATTTTCGCTCTGTCTCTACTTTCTGGAACACTCATTGCTATGCAGATTTCACTTTTCACAACCACTGCCCCACTTTCCAATGCCCTCTTCTGATATTCGGGACCTTCCACTCCATCTTCTGCAGGAGGCTTGGACTCTTCTTCTGCTTCAATCATCATTTCCTCTGTTTCTCTCATTAATCCACTATCAAGGTCACTGGGAGGTTCTGGCACCAATAATTTCACCTGATGTTTATCATCCTTGGTTGTAAAAGTGACCTGCTCTCTTCCAAATTCAGCATCAGTTTCGGTCCTGATGGTCTCCTGCTCCGAGGAAATCTGTTCCTGCTCTTCCATCCGCAGGAAATCCTCTGCACCCTCCAAGAGAAGACTTTCAGGTCCCATCACCACCTCCCCATTCTCCAAAGCAGTTCTGGCTGGTGGGATCTTCTCCCTTTCACCTTTTGAAGGAGCAAATTGAAGCTCAAGCCGCTGCAAAGCCAAACCATTGCAAGGTTCGCTCTCAAGAGCTGCTTCTGCCTCTGTCTCCTCAAAACCTTCCAACACCTGTGCACAGGATCCGTTTTCTTGCCTTTGGGTGAGAGCTTTGGTGATTTTGTTCAGCTCTGCATCCACTGAGAGCACCTTCTGGCCGTTGTGGATGTTGATGTAGCTATGGGTCATCAAGTGGAACGCCAGCCTTTCATCATCACCCCTCAGCAGAGGCTCCTCGTGACCTGTGGGGCTCCTTCCAGGGGAGCTCTGGCCATGCCTGCTCCTGCCTGGAGAGCCAGCGAGCTGCAGGCTGGCCAGGACATCAGGAATGGCTGTTGATTGCAGCTTCCTCACCACCTCTCCCTCCAGGACGCCCCGTTCCACTGCCTGCTCCCAGGACAGCACCTCTGCGCTCTCTGGTATGAAAACAGCCTGAAGGAGCCGCCTCTCGCTGAGGATCTCCTGGATCAGCTCTGTGGAGAGGAGGCCCTGCTCCAAAGCAGCTGCAGCAGGGATGACCTCCCCTGTCTCTGGCCACAGCAGCCCCGTGAAGGACTGCAGGGATTCCAGGAGCAGCAGTGCCATCCTCGGAGCTACCAACCCCTTCCTCAGGGCTTCATCCACGCCCAGCCTCTCTCCCGTGGTGGCATCGAGGATCCCGCCCGTCTGGAGCTGCCGGAGCAGAAGCGTGCAGGCCAAATCCTGGTCAACCAGACCGTGCCTGACAGCCTGGTCCACCCTCAGCCTGTGTCCTGTGCTGGGGTCAACGATGCCACCAGCAAAGAGCTGGGCTTCCAGCAGCCTGGTGGCCACCTGCCTGTCTATCAGCCCCTCCTGGACTGCGTGGAAGATGCTGATCTCCCTGCCTGACCTCAAGCTCACCGTCCCTCCCGCCAGCTGCGTGAGCGGGAGCAGCCTCAGCCCCTGGTGGAGGATGCACCGCTCCAGGAGCTGGGGCAGACTGATTTCCTCAGCAGTGTTGGGGTCAATCAAATCCTTGCCAGCTTCCAGGTGAGCCAGGAGCCTGGAGTGGAGCTGGGGGGGAAGGAGCCTTTCTTGCACCGCTGTCTCCACGCTGATTCTGCCCTGCTGGAATTTCAAGCCCCCGCTGAGGAGCTCAGCCTCGAGAATCTTTAGCCCAACGCTCTCACTGATCCTCCCCTCTTCTATGGCAGCGACGACGGGGAGGAGCTGCCTCCCTTCACATCTGACTTCTTCCACCTGCTGGCAAGCATCCTTCAGTTCCTGCAGCACCTGGAATGCCCTGAGATCAATGATGTTTCTTGCCAGAGCGTTCTCCAAGGAGAGTTTCTCACCGGTTTCTGGGACAGCTAAGTCAGAGGTGATCACCTGGGCCTCCAAGAGGACCAGGCCCGTGTCCTGATCTATAAGACCCCTCTGCATGGCACCAAAGACAGGGAATATTTCTCCCGTGCCAAGATCGATCACTCCCGCCACAGCTTCGCTGCCCTGGAACAGAAAGAGAAGGAAAAATAATTAAATCAAAATCCAGCATTTCCAGCACTCATTGCACGAGTTTCAGGGAGGTCTCAGTTAAAAAAACAAAATAAAATAAAATAAAGGAACAAACTTAAAATCCCCAAACAGGCTAGAAAGTCCTAAAGTGTTTGAAATCTAATCCACCACCAGGGCAGCACCAAGATGCTTCCAACATCCACCACCAGTAATGCAGCAAAGCAGCAAGCACCAAAACTCAGAATCATTTCTAATGCTCCACGGAAAAGAGGGCAGGAGACCACCAAGCACAGCAAAACCCTTCAACAACTCCAGCTTTAAAGAGTAAAGACAACACAAATCTCACTGTGCACTTATGGGGAAGAAAACCCCTCAAAACCACTCGCTTTGGGGTAAAAAAAAAACCTCTCCCAGCGCAGCCTCCATGCTGATTCCTGCCATGCTGAAAATCCTGCGCTTCCCAGGCAAATCCCAAGTTCCAGGGTGGATGGGGAACAGCACAGAGCCCCGTGGCATGGAGCAGCTCCCAGCCATGCATCAGGAGCAGGACATGAGCACGGCTCCTGCTCTGCCCACTCCAAGCTGCTCCTCACACAGGGGCAGGGGAGAAATGGAACAAGTTGGAGGTTCCAGCATGGGAGCAGTGACAGATCACACCACACCAACTACTGGGGTGGTTTTTGGAGGGGCTTTTCTTGCTGCTGTCCCCACGGGAGGGTGATAATTTAGGTGATAAAGAATATTTTTATTCAAAGGTTCTTCGGATGTTTGGGTTTTCTCTGGCACTGGTTGGGTACAGGGCTGGTCCAAGCACTCCAAGATTTTTGTGGGGATAGCAAGGAGGGAATCAGGAGCATGGAATGAATTCCTTTTGCATCCCAACACCCTGCTGTGGGGCAGGAGGAACCTTCAGGGACAACCTAAGCTCTCCACCACCATGGCCAGCCCCTGACGTGCATACTCAGAGACGAACAAGCCGTGGGAAGACAGAGAAGAGGGAAAGGAGGGAAACAAAAAGAGGAAGGTAAAAAAAGGAGATGGATGGGAGTGGAGGGGAGTAAAAGGCTTTTACTTACCAACTCGCAGGGTGTGCCTTGAGCAGTTAAAGACAGAGCCTTATGGAGCAGTTCAGCCGTATCACACACAGTGTAAAGCTTGGGGTTAGCGTCCAGCATGCGACTGTTTTGTTTTGCAAAAAAGAACCCCACACACAGGTCCGTCCTCTTTCCCTTTTGTGTGTTTTGTTTGTTTAAATCCCAGGGGGGGTTAGTTAAACTTGTAAGCAAGGATGTCAGTTAATCTCAAAAACAGTTGACATGAAACACAAACCGTACAGGGACACATCATGCTCAATTTAGCGCCTTCTGCTTTGCATTTTTTTTGGTTTTCTTTTTTGGTCTTTTGTAACTCTTTTCTGACACTTGGATGTTTCCAGCAAGCAAATGTTAAAGAGTTCTTCATGCTCCCTCTACAGTGAAGCAACGGCTCCGCACCAGAGCCGCAGGGATGGTTTTGCAGACGGGGATTTAAGGTGAAGCCCCACTGCCATCTCTTGTTCTACTGCCTGGGCTTCATCGAGTGTGTGAGTGAAAACTGTTCCAGCCCCAAAGCAGCCTCGTGCCTGACAAGCCCTGGAGAAATCTAAAATAGTTTTCCTAACCAAAAGGGAGGAAAAGGGAATGGAAAAAAAGCATCCATTTCACAGGGAGGCTGCACCAAATCTGCGATGGCTTAACAAAGTGACTTGTTCATCTTTCTGCTGCCAGCACAAGGGCTAAAGGGCTGGCACTAAAACTCATCATTTCCTGCTCTGAAACACCTGGAATGTGCTGTAAAGTCCAGTTTGGAGCACAACACTACATATTCAAGTGAAAACTGGACAGGCAGGTCTCAAACAAAGCAGCTCTGCCACCTTCTCCCCATGAGCAGCTTGAACAGGGCTTCACTCACAGACCCAAGAGCCAAAACCTGCGTCTCACAGCCAGATGTGAGCGGGCTGTTGCTTCAGGGTACAGGGAGCCAGCAAGCAAACACACAAAAATATCCATTGACACATGAATATACACTGAGAGAACACGCACACGTAAATCTGTGAATGACAGCTCGTAACAGAGGCAATAAGGATGCACTTCCAGCCCTCCCTACAAGGATGGGGGCTGGTGGAAATGAGCAGGGAACACGTCCTGAAGGTCTCCCAGGTCAGCTGAGGGACAGCTGGACAATGCAGTTGGCCTTCCACAAGGAAGAGGCACTTGGGTTCAGCCACCGCTGAGTAAAACCTGTGGCCAGACCCTGAGATCCCAGAGGCCACCTGAGTGCCACCTGAGTGCCACCTGAGTGCCACCTGAGTGCCCCTGCCTGTGGGACTGAGCCCTCAGAGGACACAGATTTCCTCCAGGGAACCATTTCCAGGGCAGAATTCCATCTGCCACCACACACCAACGAGCCAACCCTCGCCCAGAGGGCAGAGCCCTGGTGGAAACCAAAGGACAGCTCTCCCATGGAGCTGGAAGGCAGCAGGAAAACAGCTCCTGCTGGGCCTCCAGGCACCTCCAGATGCTTTGGGTGACCATGGGTAGAAGGGAGGGCAACCACGTGCAGGTGAGAGGCTGTGAGTGGCCAGTGGCCAGGAGACACACAATAAAATGAAAGCTTTTCCATGCTCTGAGGAGTGGATGTGAGGAGGGAGCAGTACCTTGTGCTCTGTCTCCTGAGCCAGCTGGCTCTGCAGCTGCTGGAGCTGCTCCGTGGAGCTGCTGCAGAGATCCTGGTAGGTTTCCTTCAGAGCACCAATCTGAGTGGAAATCTGGTCCTTTTCTGCTTGGGAAAGCCTGCAAAGGGAAGGGGAAATATCTCAGGGGACTGCCCAAACCAGCTCCACAGAATTACCATGTCCTTCCAAGTGCAGGAGAAGCCCAAACCCACCACGAGTCCCTTCCTCTCCCTGCCCTACTCCCTGCCCAGCTCAGCTAAAAGCTGCCAGGAAAGCTGAGCTGCATTGCAACCATCAAATCCCCAAATTTATGGGGCTGCATCTCAGCTAAAGAGGATGAATATTGTCCCACAGCATAAATGGGTTGCACATTTCACAGATCTCATTGCAGACAATAAAGAAGATAAAACTGCTGTGTGCAATTCACTGTTTTTCATGAGTCAGGCACTGGATCTCATGGATCCACCAACTTTAAGGAATCTTATCTCCAAGCCCTGTTCTCTCCCTGGGTCACACTCACTTGTGGCTGTGTTTGGCCAGGAAGATTTGGGAAGTTTTGATGGCCTCAGAGACCTGCTCCTTCTTTGCAGTCAGCTCCTCATTCAGGGCCTGGAAAAAAGTACAAAAAAGAAAGAAAGGAGTTTAATACAGCTGTGAAAAAAAGAGCCAAGTTAAAACCTCAGGCTCTGGTGTCGCTCCTGCTTTACCTGCTGCTCCAAGATGGATTTCTCGATGTCCCCCAGCTCTCTGCTCCCAGCAGCAGCTGTCCTGCCCTGCACACTCTGCTTCAAGCCCAGGGCCCAGCCCAGGAGCTCCTTCACCTTGTCCACGTGCTCCTGCTTTTCCTCCTCCACCACTTTCTGCAAACAGAGGAGGGAGACAACCACGTCAAAACGGATCTCCAAAGCGGGAGCGAGGCCCAGGACGTGCCCTCAGCACGGAGCAGCGTCCCTGGGGACGGAGGGAAGGTGGGGACAGAGCCCAGGTGAGCCCCACGCCCTCACCTCCTCCTCCTCCAGCCGCCGCAGCGCGTCGCTGATGTACTTCACGTGCTGGGTGGTCAGAGTCACCAGGGCTGTGTAACGAGTCCTCAAATCCATGAACTGCAGAGGGACAGAGGGGAAAACAGAGGGGAAAACAGAGGGGAAAACAGAGGGGAAAACAGAGGGGAAAACAGAGGGGAAAAAGGGGGTGCATCAGTGCTGCTGGCACATCTGGAACCTCACCCTGGACAGTGCATGACATGGATGCGGCACCTGTGGCTCAGGAAGCCCCTGGCAGCCCCGGGATGGCACCAATGGAATGCAGCAGGTCTGTTTGGGGAGGGTGGTGGCCACACAAGGCATGCTGCACGACACTGGAGCGAGGGCACACTCTGGACACTGGGGCGGGTGCTCAGCTCTTTACAGAGGGCTACCGGGGTCTTTAATATCCACACAGAGCAGACAGGAGCTCGGCTCCCTACAAAGGTTCTCATCCCAAAGATGCACACACAGCAACACTGCATGGTGCTCTGGTTATTTACCTCGCCAGGCTGAAGGGATGAGCCGACCCTGCTGGATTTGACCCAGGGGTTCCCAGGAGTCAAGGTATGGCATACCTGGTGCTTAGGGCACTAAGCCATCCTCTCTGGCTATTGGAAAAAACAGCGAGGGTGGAAACTTTATTTATACAAGAGAGTTCAGCAGAAATGGAGCTCATTTCACAGAGGCTGCTGGGTGGTTTTGTTGGGCATCGAAGAACCCCCTCCCAGAATTTCCCCCTGCTGAGCTTAGGTGGGTTCCTACCTCCTGGGTGATGGCATCCGAGGAGGAGAGCATCCGCCGGCGCTTCATGGGGGACTTCTGCTGCGACTCCACGAAGGCCCTGTAGGTCATCAGCTGCAGCTCATAGTCCTGCAAAGGTGGGGAGATGTGAGATCTGCAACCTCTGCCAGGGCTGCTCCTGCCCAGCCCACCCTACCCAGGCCAGGGGGGGAAACTGTACCTTGACGGCGGCCGAGTATTGCTGGGAGAATTTCTGACACTGGTCCAGCTTGGCTTGGTTTTTCTCAATTTCTGCAGCCAAAGCCTTCAAGGAAATTCAAAGCAAAAATGGTTGTCAGAATAGGTTGGCTGAGATGTTGCCCAGAGCAGCTGTGGATGCCCCAACCCTGGAAGTGTTCATGGCCAGGTTGGACAGGGCTTGGAGCAACCTGGTCTAGTGTAAAGTGTCCCTGCCCGTGGCAGGAGGATGGAAACATGATGATCCTGGAGATCCCTTCCAACCCAGCCTTTCTGGGATTCCATGACAGCAGCCACGGGGACATGAGCAGAATTCTGGTTCACATCCCTGCACTTTCGGGTAAAATCTTTGCACTCTCCAATTTTTCACGCAAGACCTGATCTGCACCTCGAGTCAAGCAGAGCTCCTCCACTTCCCAGACACCCAGCTCAGGCCTGCAGCCTCTCCCCTGCTGCTTTCCACATTTTCAAGCTCAGAGATGAAAAGAAGTGACAGGGTCATGGCAGCAACGAGACATCACGAGGTCCTGCCTCACCGTTTGCTGGCTGAGCTGCTCCGACAGCACCCGGCTGTCCTCAGCCTGACCAGGCTTCATCAGCTCCTGCTGGGCTGTGATCTCCTCAATCCACTGGATCAGGGCGCTGTGGCACTGCCGGTAATCACTCAGCACCTCCTGGATGCTCTCCAGCTCCGTGTGGCTGAGAGAAAACCACCACAGGTAAGAGGAGAGGGTGAAAAGCCAGCAGCAGGAACCCCAGGCAGGAAAGTTTCCCCACCAAGCCTGACCCAACAAGCTGAAGGGTGAGTAAATCTGGGAGGGGAGGCAGGAGGTCTCTCACCGGGTCTCAATCTGGGCGCAGACGCGCTGCCAGCGATCCCACAGCTGGCTGCTCCTCTCCTGGAAGCGCTCCAGGTCGATGCTGCGCTCCTGCCTCAGCTGGAACAGCTGCTCCCCCACCTCCTTGGCCTTCACCATCTCCTCCTCCAGCGTGGAGAACACCGAGCCCTTGTCCCTCACCTCCCCGAGCCACTGCTGCAAAAGGAGACAGCGCTGGCTCAGTGCCACCCAAAGCAGGAGGGACCGAGCCAGAGATGTCCTGAGTGTCACCCGGAGGTGACAAAGCTGCGAAGGGGTTAATGGGTTTATTTCCCACTCTCCTTAGGCTGCAAGGAATTGGGAGGTTATGGGAGGTGTAGAATGAAGGGGATTGGCTCAGGGCCTGTCCTACAGCAGCAGAGCACAAGCCACAGCACCTCTGCCACACTCACAAAGCAATCAGGGCTCTCACATCAGCAGCACAAAACCCTCTCAAAGGTGTCAAGGCAAGGAAAACGTCCCACAGTCCAAATCCAGCAGGAAGAAGGAAAGGATCCTGCTTGACAAACCTGCAGCACTGTCCTGTGAGCCTGAATGGCTGCCAGGTCAGCAGGAACAGCCTCCTCCTGACTCAGCTTCACCTCGTAGCCTTTGACCAGGGATTCTGCTCCTTGGGTGCTGCGGATAATGACATCAACCGTCTTCAACCTGGCAGGGCAAGCAGAGGAGGCACAATGACATCCCAGGGAGGCACAATGACATCCCAGGAGTGGCAGAGATCTGCACCACGCACTGCAGGGGGATGGATTCGCTCACATCCAGCACAAGGTGAGCTGGAGGGACTGAAAACGGCCTTTGGTGAACTGGGAACATATGGATGCTAAATCTGAACCAGAGTGCCTGTAGTTATTACAGGCCACATAGCTCTCAGTCCTGCCTGAGAGCTAGCCTGAGAAATTCATGGGAGGATTTAAAAACAATCCTCAAAGACAGAAAACAGCCCTTGCAGGTGTTGCTGTCTGTCTCTTGTTTTCTTTGCAGGAGGAAGTCAGGAGGTGGTGTGCACCACTGACCAATGATGGTGATGTAGTGGTTTACTAACCAATAAGAGTTTCCTGTCTGTATTTTCCACGGATCAGTCTATAAAACAAGCCTGAAGTAATAAACCAGAGATATTCTCCTGACCGACTCCATAGAGAGTCTATGTTGCTCTCCCAGCCGTTCCTAATAGAGCGACAGGAACACTCAGAAGGGTATCTGGGGACAGAGGCACATCCCAACTCACTTTTCCAGGTAGATGGAAGACAGCCCATGCGTCTGCTCCATCTTGTTCACCACCAAGTCCAGCTCTGAGCGCAGCTGGGGCGTGCTGGGCCCCGCAGGAGCTTTGTCCAGGAAGCTGCAGCACCTCTCGGACACAACCCGGAGCTCTGCCTGCAGCTGCTGCAGATCCTCCTGCGTGCGCTGCAGGGAGAGGGAGACACCGTGAAAGCAGAGCCAAAAACAGGCAGGGAAAAGGCAGGATTGCCCTTGGAAAAGGCAGGATTGCCCTTGGCAAAGGCAGGATTGCCCTTGGAAAAGGCAGGATTGCCCTTGGCAAAGGGAGCTGGTAGGAAATGAAGCAGGCAGCCTGTGGATGCTAGCTCTGGAGCAGGCAGCACAGTGCCTGTGGAATTGCAGGCCACATAGCTTTCTCAAGTCCTGCCTGAGAAGCTGGCCTGGGAAATTCATGGGGAGGATTTAAAACAATCCTCAAAGACAGAAAACAGCCTGCAGGTGCTGTTTGTCTGTTCCTTGTTTTCTTTGCAGGAGAAAGTCAGGGGGTGGTGAGCCCCACTGACCAATGATGGTGATGTAGTAGTTTGCTAACCAATAAGAGTTTCCTTTCTGTACTTCCCACGTATCAGTCTATAAACCAGACCTGAAGTAATAAACTAGGAGAAATCCTCCTGATGGACTCCCTAGAGAGTCTGTGCCGCTCTTCTGGCCGTTCCTAACAGAGCGACAGCAGCCCACCCGCTGCCTTCTGCACACCGAGATTCCCCCAAACCCCACACCCAGGCTGAGCAGCTCCAGCTCTTTTTGGATCTGTGTCCATCTCAGCCCTCCCCTGCCCAGCTGGCAGCAGCAGCCTGACCTCCTGCTCTGCAGTGCGGATGGCGTTCTCCTGGATGCTGTCCCCGTCCGCTCGGCCGCTGCTCGGGCTCTGGACGCGGCTCAGCAGCCGCTGCTCGCACTCCTCCAGGCGCAGCCGGATGTTCTTCAGCTCCGACAGAAAGCTCCTGGCAACGCTCTCATCCTTGTCTTCTGCAAGGCACAGACACACAGGACAGCAGCTCAAGCACTGCTGGCCAATATCTGTCCCAAACAGGGCGTGCTGGAATCCCCGGGACCTCTGCTCAGATGGAGAATGCGTTAATTGGGGTTAATTAAATCATCTCCTTCTGGAAATGAGTCCAGCCACAGGGAACCTCTCTGCAGCCCTCAGTCCTAGTGGGATTCATGGTGTCACATCACCACGTGTATTAAATTTGTGTTTACTTAAATTTGTATTTATTGAAATTTGTATTCATTAAAATTTGTATTTATTTAAATTTGAACTAATTTAAATTTGAATTCATTTAAATTTGAATTCATTTAAATTTGAATTCATTTAAATTTGAATTCATTTAAATTTGTATTTATTAAAATTTGTATTGACTAAAATTTGCATTGATTAAAATTTGTATTGATTAAAATTTGTGTTCATTTAAATTTATATTGATTAAAATTTATATTTATTAAAATTTGTGTTTATTTAAATTTGTGGTTATTAAAATTTGTATTTATTAGAATTTGTATTGATTAAAATTTGTATTTATTAAAATTTATATTTATTAAAAATTTGTATTGATTAAAATTTGTATTTACTAAAATTTGAATTTATTAAAATTTGAATTTATTAAAATTTGTATTATTAAAATTTCTATTTATTTAAAATTTCTATTTATTTAAAATTTCTATTTATTAAAATTTGTATTCATTTAAATTTGTATTTATTAAAATTTGTATTTATTAGAATTGGTATTTATCAAAATTTCTATTTATCAAAATTTCTATTTATCAAAATTTCTATTTATTAAAATTTCTATTTATTAAAATTTCTATTCATTAAAATTTGTATTCATTAAATTTTTTTATTTATTTTAAATTTGTATTTATTAAAATTTGTACTTATTAAAATTTGAATTTATTAAAATGTATTCAAGATTAAATGCAGGAAGGGCTCCTTGCTTGGAATGCATTCCTGCTGCCAGCACTGCAAAGGGGAAGAGGACTCAGCAGCTCAGCAGGAGCTGCAAAGCCAAGGCCTGTCTGCAGGAATAATGCTGGACAAAGGCCCAACATGGGGATGGATGGATGGATGATGGATGGATGGATGGATGGATGGATGATGGATGGACAGATGGATGGATGGATGATGGATGGATGGATGGATGGATGGATGATGGATGGATGGATGGATGGATGGATGATGGCTGGATGGATGATGGATGGGTGATGGATGGATGGATGATGGATGATGGATGATGGATGGATGGATGGATGATGGATGATGGATGATGGATGGATGATGGATGGATGATGGATGGATGGATGATGGATGGATGATGGATGGATGGATGGATGGATGGATGGATGATGGATGATGGATGATGGATGGATGATGGATGATGGATGATGGATGGATGATGGATGGATGATGGATGGATGGATGATGGATGGATGATGGATGGATGGATGGATGGATGGATGGATGATGGATGGATGGATGGATGATGGATGGATGGATGATGGATGATGGATGGATGGATGATGGATGATGGATGGATGGATGATGGATGGATGATGGATGGATGATGGATGATGGATGATGGATGATGGATGGATGGATGGATGGATGATGGATGGATGATGGATGGATGGATGGATGATGGATGGATGATGGATGGATGATGGATGGATGGATGGATGGATGGATGGATGGATGGATGATGGATGATGGATGGATGGATGGATGGATGATGGATGGATGGATGGATGATGGATGGATGGATGGATGGATGGATGGATGGATGATGGATGGATGGATGGATGGATGATGGATGGATGATGGATGGATGGATGGATGGATGGATGATGGATGGATGATGGATGGATGGATGGAGAAACAAGCCGAGCAGCTGCTCACACCATCAACCAGCTCAGGAAAAGAAGAACACGGAGCTGCCCCATAAAATCCTTTGTTTAGGAGCTCCCACAGCTCCTGGTTGAAGCATCCAGCCCTTTGAAGCTCACCGTTCTCCATGGACTCCAGCAGCTGCCGGATGCGTTCCTTGGAGGATTCCACCTCCTCCTCCAGGCGCAGCCGCTCCGACACCGAGAACAGCTCCGAGTCGCGGCTGTCCTGCAGGAAATCCTCGTAGTGCGCCTGGAGGCTCTTCAGGGCCTGCTGACACTCCCCTTCAGCCAAGGATCTGAGCTGGGAGTGGAAAAAGGGGCACATCCAAACATCAGGAACGACTCCCTGCGCACCAACCGAGCCGCCTTCATCGGCCCAAGGAGTATTCTCAGAGGGGGAAAGGTAAATCCTTGGAAACGCTCAATCCACAAACTCTCAGCAGCAGCAAACTCCTGATGCTCTTTTTATTGGGAAAAGCTGCAATCCCTTTGCACAGCACCCCTGAACTCAGGTTTTCCAGGTGTAAATTGTTCTTTTTTCCCCCCTCTGCTCCTGATAGCTGTAAACTGTGACCCTTTCCAAGGTGTGCACTGTCCCAGGTGTAAAGACCTCTTGGATTCCCCCTATCTTTGACCACACAGAGAAGCCTGGAGAGCAGCACAATCCCCAGAAGCAGGCAGGGAAGCTCCCCTGTACCTTTTCCATGCTGAAGCTCTGCACCAGGGCGATGTCCTTGCGCAGGTAGTTCCAGGAGATGAGGCTCTTTGTGTTCACGTGGAGCTGGTGCCAGAGAGCCATCACTTTCTGGTACAGCTGCTCCACCCTGCAAGGGGAAGGAGAGGATCCATGAGGCCCTGGATCCTGCCAGCAAACCCAGCCCTGACCCCGTTAATCCTCCAGCCACCAGTGGCAGACAGCAGCCAATAAATCCAGTGATCCCAGTCCGGCAGCACGCGGGGAGAGACGCATCTCCTGATGCCAGAGCTCCCTGGGGGGGTCCCTCCTCCTAAATTGTCATTTTTGTCTTCATTTTGCAAGCTCCTACAGTGGAGTTTGCAGCTGTAGGACCGTGAGGGATTCCTTTCCACACCACAAACCACTTTTGTGACCACTTTCGGAGTGACACCTCCACCCCCACTCTGTCCCCGTTCCCCTCCCATGCCACCATCCCACCTCTCTGGGACTGCCACCAAGTTACCTGCTGGCCATCTCGATGGCCTCTTTGTTGGGTGGGGGGATCAGGAAGCAGACAGAAGGCACCATGGCCTCATTCCCCGTGGGACTGATCACCTTCCACTTGGTCCTCTGGGAATTGTCCTCCAGGACACACTCGTCGTTCCTGCAGATGGTGATCTGCAACAGCAGCAGCCCGTCACAAACCAGCAGCAGGGCTGTGCACGCCTGTCCCCGCTGCCAGGCCCTCTCCTGGGGGTGAGCCAAGCTCCCAAAAATACACAGATGGATGTGTTTTAACCGAGAAATGGCCTGGAATGGTGCCAAGCAGTGCGGCACGCTCGTGCCGGGAGAGGAAGGGATGAGGAAGTGTTGGCTTCCACCCACGTGCTTGTTTGGCTGAGCCTGATGGAGCCTGTCCTCCCTTGGAAGGGGAAAGGACTTTATTCCTGCCCAGAATAAACCCAAGACACGGAAATCTGCTCCAGGAGAAACATCCCTGCTGTTTCCCTCCCCCTGTCTTCCCAGTGACAGATCCTACGGTGCTCATCCTAAACCACCACGGTGGTTTTCACTTCATTTCATTTCATTTCATTTCATTTCATTTCATTTCATTTCATTTCATTTCATTTCATTTCATTTCATTTCATTTTCATTTTCATCTCATCACTGTTGGAGTCTGGAATACAGAGTGTGTGTGCCCTTGTTTCTGATACTTAGTTATAAGATCTAGAAAAACACTGAATTTCATATAACATGAAATTCATGAGCATGTTTTCATGGTGATACATGAAAACAAATGTTGAAGTTAGATAGGAAAAGCTAAAAGTGTGAGTGTGTAGATTAGAAAGTTTTTTAAATCACTGGGTGAAAAAGTAGTTTAGAAAACAAGAGACAAGATGGAGGATTTTGTGTTGTCCCTTGTCCCTTCTTCTTTCTTCTTCATGTTCTTTTTCCAGAGGTTTTTGGGTAATAGTCAGTGATTGGACAGAGAATGCTGTAGTGCATCACAGAGGTGATGGGTCATTGGGTCATTAAGAAAAATAATATACATGTCTATTGTTAATTGGGTAAAAATAGGTACAAAGATAAAAGAACTGCGTATTTTGGGGCCATTTTGTGCATCAGACACGAAGTGAGCCACAAGGCCTTGTTTGTACCATCAGAAGAAAGAAATGTTCCAAATTGCAAAGATTAACCTTGTAACCAGCCTGGAGAGACCTGTCAAGTTTTGTGATCACCTGTTAATAAACACGAGAAACAAGATTCTAAGGAGCTCAGGAGTTTTCTTCCAATCATAAGAACTGAGATAAGCAGGGCTCCCCACCAGGGAGGATCCCAAAAGAATTGAGTCCAAAGGAGGCTGAGAAACCCAAGAATAAAAAGAAAACCACAGAAGACATGCAGCAGAAACAAAGAAACAGAAAAAAGGAAAACTTTTCTCTTTTTTTAGAGAAAAGTTACGATCACGGGGTCACTCCCCCTGCCTTGTTCCCTCTCCAGGTGCCACCCTGGTGAGTCCTCACCTCGATCTGCCGGTAGTCACAGACAGCCTTGATGGGGATGGTGCTCCTCAGGGCGTGCTCTGGGTTCCTGGGCCGCAGCTGCACGATGGATTTGGAGCGTCCCACCAGGCTGGCCACCGAGCTCTTGGACTGGATCAGCTGCTCCTTCTCGTCCTGAAAGGGGAAAGGAGGAAGGGTTGCTCGAGGGTGGTGAGGGGAGGTCTCTCCCGGCCCCACCCCAGTGCTGGACTGAGCAAACACTCCAGGAGGATCCTGCTGCCCTGGCAGGATGGGAAGAGGGGTCAGGAGATGGGAAGGGAGGGAGGACGGATGTCACTGCTACTCCCACTGCCCCTGCAAAGCCACATGCACGTCTCTGGCTCTCTGGCTGATAGGACAAGAAAATGTTTTCTTTCAAAAAAAAAAGAAAAAGAGAACACAACATCCACCAAAACAAAGTCCCAGGAGCTGTGAGGGGCCAGGAGCAGGACAATGTCCAGCCCAAAGCTGGGGAAGCTCAGCTGCCTGCAGGAAAGCCCAGGGAAGCATGCTCCCTTCTCCAAAGCAAAGGAGGAAAGGGTGTTTAAACCCATGGCTGGAATGGGAGATGATCAATTATGGGGGTAAAACATCTCAGGAGAAGGTGGGAGACGATGAATTATGGGGGTAAAACATCCCAGGAGAAGGTGGGAGACAATGGATTATGGGGGTAAAACATCCCAGGAGAAGGTGGGAATGATGAATTTTGGGGATAAAACATCCCAGGAGAAGGTGGGAATGATGAATTATGGGGGTAAAACATCTCAGGAGAAGGTGGGAATGATGAATTATGGGGGTAAAACATCCCAGGAGAAGGTGGGAGATGATGGATTATGGGGATAAATCATCCCAGGAGAAGGTGGGAATGATGAATTATGGGGGTAAAACATCCCAGGAGAAGGTGGGAATGATGAATTTTGGGGATAAAACATCCCAGGAGAAGGTGGGAATGATGAATTTTGGGGATAAAACATCCCAGGAGAAGGTGGGAATGATGAATTTTGGGGGTAAAACATCCCAGGAGAAGGTGGGAATGATGAATTTTGGGGATAAAACATCTCAGGAGAAGGTGGGGATGATGAATTTTGGGGATAAAACACCCCAGGAGAAGGTGGGAATGATGAATTATGGGGATAAAACATCCCAGGAGAAGATGGGAATGATGAATTTTGGGGATAAAACACCCCAGGACAAGGTGGGAATGATGAATTTTGGGGATAAATCGTCCCAGGAGAAGGTGGGAATGATGAATTATGGGGGTAAAACATCCCAGGAGAAGGTGGGAATGATGAATTTTGGGGATAAATCGTCCCAGGAGAAGGTGGGAATGATGAATTTTGGGGATAAAACATCCCAGGAGAAGGTGGGAATGATGAATTATGGGGGTAAAACATCCCAGGAGAAGGTGGGAGACAATGGATTATGGGGGTAAAACATCCCAGGAGAAGGTGGGAATGATGAATTTTGGGGATAAAACATCCCAGGAGAAGGTGGGAATGATGAATTATGGGGGTAAAACATCTCAGGAGAAGGTGGGAATGATGAATTATGGGGGTAAAACATCCCAGGAGAAGGTGGGAGATGATGGATTATGGGGATAAATCATCCCAGGAGAAGGTGGGAATGATGAATTATGGGGGTAAAACATCCCAGGAGAAGGTGGGAATGATGAATTTTGGGGATAAAACATCCCAGGAGAAGGTGGGAATGATGAATTTTGGGGATAAAACATCCCAGGAGAAGGTGGGAATGATGAATTTTGGGGGTAAAACATCCCAGGAGAAGGTGGGAATGATGAATTTTGGGGATAAAACATCTCAGGAGAAGGTGGGGATGATGAATTTTGGGGATAAAACACCCCAGGAGAAGGTGGGAATGATGAATTATGGGGATAAAACATCTCAGGAGAAGGTGGGGATGATGAATTTTGGGGATAAAACATCCCAGGAGAAGGTGGGAATGATGAATTTTGGGGATAAATCGTCCCAGGAGAAGGTGGGAATGATGAATTTTGGGGATAAAACATCCCAGGAGAAGGTGGGAATGATGAATTATGGGGGTAAAACATCCCAGGAGATGGTGGGAATGGTGGATTATGGGGATAAAACACCCCAGGAGAAGGTGGGAATGATGAATTTTGGGGATAAATCATCCCAGGAGAAGGTGGGAATGATGAATTATGGGGATAAAACATCCCAGGAGAAGGTGGGAATGATGAATTATGGGGATAAAACATCTCAGGAGAAGGTGAGGATGATGAATTTTGGGGATAAAACATCCCAGGAGAAGGTGGGAATGATGAACTATGGGGGTAAAACATCCCAGGAGAAGGTGGGAATGATGAATTATGGGGGTAAAACATCCCAGGAGAAGGTGGGGATGATGAATTTTGGGGATAAAACATCCCAGGAGAAGGGGCTCGGGGTGCAGCCATCACACTGGCCTCTGGCTCTGGGGAGAAATCTGCCAGCTGGAGGTGACTGATTCCTACAAATCCCTGCTGGGTTTGGTGGTGGGACCAACCCAGGGGGGAAATGGTGGCAAAGCTCCCCTGGAACAGCCCCTGGCACTGGTGGAGATGTGTGGATCACAGCACTGGCAGTGATTAGTGACAGCTCAGCCCCTGCTGGCTGTGGCAAAGGTTTCAAAAAAAAGGATCCCAGAAAAGATTCTCCCTCATGCTCGGTACCCTGGGGTTGGTTAGTGTGCTACGACAGTGGAGGAGAATTTAATGGTTAAAAAAAAATTAAAAAAAAAATAAAAAAAGAAGAAAATAAAAGAAAAAGAAAAGAATAAATGATTAAATAAACTACCTGTGCCTGTCCCAGGGAGCATGATTGGAAGAAATACAGCTTTAACTCATTAGGTAAGAAAGAGAAATATAGCTGAGCTCAGGGCAATCCTGGCTTTGTGGCCACTCTCTGGCTGCCCACAACAGCCTCTCCCACCCCAGGTGGCACCTGCCAGACTCCTGGTGCTCCAGGGCTCCCAAACACAGCCCCCAGGAGCCAGGCTGGCTGCTCCACACCCTGGCAGCACCAGAGACAGGCCAGGACAACCCTGAGAGCCTGCCAGGGAGGATGGGGGAGCCCCCAGGAGAGAGGAGAGTGCTGCTGCACCCATCACCCCCAGCCAGGGCAGCCCAGTCACACCCTGGGGACACTGGGAGCAGTGTGTGGGACCTGCCTGTCACACTCAGTGTCACCTCCTGGCCCTGCCACAGCCCAAATCCTCCCCTGAGCCTGGTGTCAAACACCAGCTGATGCTTTGCTCCTCAGGGGTTGTTTTTAGGTTGGTTTTTTTTCAGGCCAAACCAGGCAAGAAGGTGACAGAAGTGCCACGGCCCGGGCTCTGCTCTGCTCAGCTAAGCCAGGCCACGTGTTCAGAGATCAGCCCCTGGCACAGCCAGGCTGCCCTGGCTCTCCCCTCATCCAGCAGGATGGATTAACACGGGATTTGGGCTGGATAAAGAGCAGGCACATCTCCACCAGCTCCAAAACGGAACCAGGAGCATCCTACGGGCCCTTTGTCAGCAGGGCTGGAGCAGGATGGGCACGGCTGGGGCAGAAGCAGCTCACACATCAGGCTGTGACCTTGCACAGGCTGCCTGCTCCTCACCCTGAGGACACAGAGAGCTGCCTCTAAATGACAGTGAGCAGCTCCAGCTGTGCCACACAGCTGGGGCCAGCACAGCCTGCAGCTCATTCAGCAGCTCCAAATCACTGCCGAGCAAACCACATCCCACCAAAGTGTGAGGATGAAGAGCTCAGCTCTCCCTGGGGAAGCAAGAGGAGCCCCAGGCAACGCTGCTGGAGCAGAGCAGGGTGGTGGGATGTCAGAGAACCCACCATGGAGTCCTGCAGGAGGTCCTCTAGCCGCGTCAGGCTCGTGTTGTGGTCGCAGGAATATTTCCTTTTGATGGAGTCCTGCAGGTTCCGCAGGTACGTCTCTGACTCCCGCGCGTCGCTGAAGAACTGCCAAGGCAAAGGGGCTCACAGGAACCTGGACAAGCCCCCTGAGGAGCCTGAAGGCAGGCAAGGAGCACCCCAAAGGCTCAGCCAGCAGCTCCTGGCACTGCTCTGGCTTTGGAGCTGCAAGGGCAGGATCATCCCACGTGGATGAGCAAAAGAAGCCGATCCCTTTTTCCCCCAGGGAGCAGCCAACAGATACCCCAGAGAAAGCCCAAATCCCCCCTTCCCTCTCCCCCAAGGAGAACAGCAGCACAGTGAGCTCATGGGAGTGGGATTCAGTGCATGGCACCAGGGGAATTTGGTCCCAAATACCTGGAAATAGGCAGCATTCTCCTTCACGTGCTGCTCCACGCACAGGCAGAGCTGCTTGATCCACTGCCACTGGCTGTGCACAGCAGCGCTGTAGGCCTGTGGAAAACACGGAAAAAGGCGCTGGAAAAAGGGCATTCAGAGCCAGGAGGGACACAGGAGCTGGAGGGAGGGACAGAAATGACCAAAATCTGGCTGCAGCCAGGAGGGTTTGGGCACAGGAGGTGACAGACCCTTCCTCAGTGTCCCCATGTCTCTCACACAGCCACGATGCCAGAAGCAGGAGCAGGTTTGCTTTTACCCCATGGAAAATGTTCCCACAGCCCTTTGCTTCACCACCACAGTGTCCCTGGAAGCCTGGGTGACTCCAAGGCCACTCCCTGCATCACCTCACTGCAGGAAAGGTTCATGCTCTGTGTGTCTTAATTAGAGGTGGGGATTATTTGGGAACGGCCACTTCCCAAAATTAAAAAGCTCCACCGCTGCACTGATGTCCTGCCACCATAAAAACACTTCACCAGGCACTGTGGGGTGGGAAAGCAAGTCTCCCAGTTCCAGCTGAGGTGATTTGATCCTCAGGAACACCACAGCTCTGCCACTCACCTCCACGGTTTGCTTGGCAGGGTGGTTCTCCAGGGAGAGCAGCTCAGCCGTGTCCTGGAGGGAGCGGAAGATGTCCTGCTTCTCTTCCAGCTCTGCTGTCAGCTCCTGCAGGAGGGACACAAAGTCCAGATCTCAGCTCCAGGAGCTCACTCAGACCACGTGTCCAAGTGTGGAAGTTCTGTGGGAAGCACCAGCGGATCCCAGGGAATCCAGCAGGGCCCCCCAGCCCCGTTCCCAACAGGAATCTGCCTGCTGTGTGTCGCCCTGAAAACTCAGCTTCTGAGCTTGCTGACATGGTTTTCTAAAGACTTTCCCAGGACAGTAACTGTAAACATAGATATGTGGACATTCTTTCTGTTCCACATCTTGTGATGGGCATCTCTCATGGCCAGTGCAGTGAGAAAGTGTTATCCTGACCATCCCATCCCTGGCTGGGGTTAGAAGCCTATAAATCCTGGGAGGAAAAATAAACTTTCTCTTTCTTTCAGCACACCTTGAGCTGTGTCTGTGTGATCTATTCATCTTCAGCAGCAACATCTGTGTGCCAAACAGGCACTGGAAACCTGCCCAGGGACCTCTTCAGCTCCAGACAGTGTGATTGTGGAAAGATGGGAATTTGTTTATACTGCTTTAAAAAGGAATCAATTTTCCCCTTTGGCTCAGACTTACCCCCCTTGCCACCACTAGTTCAAGACGCCTTGAGCTCCAAAATAATGCTAAAAATACATCTTTTGATGCCTTTTTGATTGCAATTCAATTGAACACACACTTCCACTTCACTTTTTGCTCTGGGGAGAGCTTCCATCAGCTCTGTTCAGCAGCAGCAAGCTCAGTGAGCTGGCAGGGAGCATCCAGCCTCAGGAATTGGGCTCTGCTGGGAGCTGAGGGCTCCACCACAGATCAAAGCAGTGCCTGCCCTCCCAGCACTCACAGAGAAGTAATTCTTCTTGGCTGCAATGTTGGGGTTGTTGTCACTCCAGTCGTAGGCCAGTTCCTCCTCCTCCTTCTCATTCAGCCAGATCAGCTCAGCTGTGGCCCGGGACACGAATCCGTGCAAGCTCTGGAGGTGCCTCAGCCTGAAGCTCGAGGTTTCCTGGACACAAAGAATTATTTATTATTCTTCCTCCCTGCTCCGTATCTGATGGGTTTTCCCCCCTTTTCCCAGCCTTGGAGCAGGACTGGACCCCAGGGCAGTGCTGGGAGCTCACTCACCATCAGTTTGCAGTACTGGGTCTCCAGCTTGCCCAGCGTCTCCGTGTAGCTGGCGCGGAAATTCGGAGACATTTTACCCTGAAAGGTGAGAAATGCTCCTGTTACCCATCACAGGACAGCAGCACTCAGAACCCCACCCCCAAATATCTCTCCACAGCTCTGCCTGAGGAAGGGGAGGTGGGGAGGACAGCTCAGGGCAGCACTGCATCCACTCAGAAGCTCCGTCCTTAAAAATCACCTCTGTCCCAGGAATGTGACCCACAAGAGCTGATCCCAATGTCCTCAGCCCCCAGGTGGGGCCATGCCCGGTGTCCCCCACCCTACCTCGTACATCCTGGCCTCCTTGACGCTGGAGCCCAGCTCCTCCACGCTGGCATGGACATGCCTCTGGGTCTCCAGCTGGGATTCCACGCTCGGCAGGTCAGTGCCCCACTCTGCCCGCTCCAGCCTCATCTGAAAACAACAGGCTCAAGTCAGCACTGCTCATTCTGCCCTCAAAAGGATGCCAGGGATCCTCCCAGGTCACCCCAGAGGGAACAAACACCTCCCAGTCCTGCTGGAAGATCCTAAGCCAGTGCTCCAACACTGAATATTTCTGGGACAGCCTACTCAAGCTTCCCACCCACGTAAGAGCAAGTGGCTGCAGCAGCACAGATCTGCTTCCAGCTTTGAAGGGCTCCTCTGATCCCCACTGGCCAGCAGGACCACAAGAGAGAAAACCCAGCTCCAGACAGAAGCCTCAGATCTCCAAAAACTACAAACCATCAAAGCAACTATTCACAGATAAAGGCAGGAAAAGGCCCGAGGCAGCTTCCCACATCAGCCTGAGCACAGGCAGGAGGTTTGGCCCAGCACTCACCTGCATCTCCTCCACCCAGGCCAGCAGCTCGTAGACGAAGCGGAGGCTGCCTTCATCTTCGGAGGAGGAGATGGCCACCAGCTCTGTCCTGGTCATGGGCTTCCGGAACCAGGAGGCCGAGGAGGTGTGGAGCCCCTTGGTCAGGGACTCTCCCTTCAGGTGTGTGGTGCTCAGCGTGGACGTGGGCACCAGCTCCAGGGTGGAGAAGTGACCTTTCCTGTAGAGGTTGGTGCACTCCAGCCTCAGCGTCACCAGCTCGTCCTGCAGCCTCATGATCCTGGGGAGCCAAGGAGGGGGTCAGGAGATGTCCTCCCTCCCTGCCCCACACAGAGGGGAGGTGCAGCCCCTGGGGAAGGTCACCTGAACACCAGCTCCTCCAGCTGGTAGTAGTTCTCGTCCCGGAGGATCTGCACGTCCACCTGGAGCTGGCGGATGAGCCCCTCGCACTCCTGCAGGAACACCACCACGTCCGACTCGTGCTGCACCGGCTGGCCCGACTCCAGGTGAGCGGCGTCCTGAGGGGACAGGGGACACTCAGGGCCGAGTCCCCTCAGCCCAGGAAGGGCAGGGAGAACACGAGAGCAGCCCAGCTTGGAGGCTGGAAACACCTTTGGATCCACAAGCTTAACAGGAGCATGAATCCATCCCCCCACACCACACCCAAGCCCTTTAGAGAAACTTTTGGAGATGAACTGGAAGCTTCCAGGAATAGATGGGATCACCATTTTTAGCTCCCAACCCTTTCAACCAACATCTCTTTTCTCTCATAACAAAGGAAACCTCTTCAGAAACCTGGGTCTGCCACTGACTCCTTTCTGCCAGGCAAGGAAAACAGATTTTGGGGGTTTTAAGCCTAATTATACAACAAAAATATTCAACAAGCTTTTCCAGAAGTGCTGGTCTCCTCCACACCAGCACCTCTGCAGATGTCCAGCCCCACTCCCTGTATTCCCAGAGGACAAGACCATTCCCCATCCCCCTGTCCTCAAGGTGATCTGGGCATCACCAAATATCAACCAGCTCCCCTACAGCACCTCTGGGACAGCCTCAAGGGCAGAAAAGAAAGGAAAACTGTCCAGGGGAACCCATCACCCCAGGCAGAAGAGAGGGAAGGAGATGGGTACAAAAAAAGAGTAGGAAAACAAATCAATCAATATAATCAGGAGGGGGAAATCCACTCACAGCCTGTAGCGTGTTCTTCGCCAGGGTGAGCTTTTCTTCACAGCTCAGAGCACCATTCTGGATTTTGTTAGCGATTTGTAGCAGCAATTCCAGCCTGGAATGACAGAGGGAGGTGGGAGGGGGGTTTTGGATGTCCCTCTGGCCAGAGGAAGGAGCAGGGGATGTCCCTGGCATGGGCACAGCACCGACCTCTCCACCGCCGGCCGCAGGAGCTTCTCACGCTCCAGCATCTCAATGATGAGCTTGCCCCACTCCTCCTCCACATCGTTGGGGTGGTAGCCCTGGGGCAACTTGATGCGCCCAAATTCAATCCAAACCTGGGGGAAACATCAGCAGAATTGCATTTCCCACCTCTCCCTTGAGCTGGCTGGGGATGACAGCGAGGGAAGAGGAGCTCTGCCTCCGCTCCTGCAGCGTGCTGCTCGCTGCCTCCTTTATCCTGAGGGTTATTCCCACTTCTCCATTCCAAAATAAGCCTGAACTGAGCACAGTTTATGTTATAAACTCTGTTTATCACAGTTTAGTCTTGCTAAAAGAGCACAACATTCCCACCTACCAGCCCCTGGGCAGCCACTATGACCCTTACCTCTAGCAGTTTGTAGAGCTCCTCTATCTGTCCTTTTTCCTGCTCCTTCGCCGGGATTTCAGTTTCTTTGAAGTGTATGTACTGGTTATAAAGTGCCTGGGATGAGAAAGGCTCATCAGGAACCACCCTGGGCAATGCCACCACCCATCCCTCAGCCTTGGACACAGGACACACCAAGGAGGAACCTTGCCCAGCACCTACCTTTAGCTCTACGGGGTTCTGGGGGAAGGATTTGTCTGACATGAGTATCGTGTGCTGCTTGATCCAGGAGATGAGGGTCTCCACGCGGGTCTGGTACTCCAGCCACCGGGAATCCACCTCCTGTGGGGCAAGAGCTCTTTACAAACACTGCTGGTGAGCAAATCTCCGTGGGGATAAGGGAACTGAGGTGCCACAGACAAGCTGCAGGGTGGATCCCGTGACAGGGCCTGGCTGATGTGATGCCATCCCAGGTACAGGGAGCAGGAAGAGGAGGATCCTCCTTGCCAGCTGCTCTTTGGAAGCTCAGCTTTTTTCCTGTAGAGCCTGGCCAGCAGGTCCCACACCAAAACAGGGACTTCCTCCCTCTCCCCCTTTTCCACAGGGGGAAAAAAACTCTTTTCCAAACCCTACCCACAGCCCCCAGGTGCTGTCCCAGCCTCCCAGCAGTGCTTACGATGGCGCTGATCCCTTCTCCTCCCTCGGGGACTTTGGGAAAGGCATCGTAGATTGAAGACACATAAGTTATCACGGATTTCTCATCCGGAGAGGGGACATCCACATCTGGCAGGAGGGAAGCAGAAAAGCAATGAGGAAAAGGAGTGGGAAGAGAGGCTGGCATCTCCCTGCACTGCTCACGTGCCCTGGCCACCCACCTTCGGCGTCCAGCAGCCGTGTGACCCCCAGGCGCTCGGCGATCTCGAAGGCCTGCTCCAGGTTCTCCCGGTTACTCTGGATCTGCACCCTCTCCATGTCCACCAGATCTGGCCTGCAAGACACGCCCCAGAGTCACAACCAGCGCCAGGGAGCCGGGGCAGAGCGTCCTGGGTGGGCACCGCTGCCGTGGGTGGCTCTGAGGGTTGGTCTGAGCCCCAGCCCCGTGGCTCTCCAAGACCTGGGCTGCAGGACTTCCCTGGCTCAGCCAGCTTGGGAACGGGGTTCAGGCTGCAAGGAAAAACCTCCTGGTCCCAGGAAGGGAAGAAGGAACCAAGAGAGGTTTAACTGCTGCTCAGGAGACCTCTGAGATCCTTGGATAAAAGCAGAGATGGAAGTGCTGCTCCATCTGTTCACAGAGAGCGAAAGGGCAGCGCTGCCACATAACCACTGCAGCACTCAAGAGTTTAGCAGCTTTTCTCTCCCCAGCCTCATGGAGATTTTTTTTTCCTGCAACCTGATACATTTTTTGCTCATTCCAAGCATCCTCCCCTCCACAGCTACCTGGCAGAAGAGATATCTCCAGGTAAATAAGACATTGCTCCCAGCCTCACCCCCATCTCCAAGCACTGACATCTGACCACAGCGGTGGACAGGGACCCCTGGGAGAGCCTCATCCCTCCTCTCACCCTCCTGACACTCCCCACTGCTTCTTCCTGCCCACCTGTATCTGTGGATGAGGGCGTTGAACATCTTGCCATCGCTCCAGCAGGAGGAGAAGTTGGTGCACTTCACCCCGATGTAACCTGCTGTCACCTTCTGCGTCCACAGCAGGAGCTTCTCCTTGGCTGACATATCCCCCAGCTCCCCACTGATGTAGATGTCAGAGATCTGCAAGGAAGCAGCACGGCCATGGGAGGATGCAGGAGCAGGAAAAGCTCCACCAGGCACATCCAGTTTCTGTGAACCTGCCCCAGACCTGGCTACCACAAAGGGGAGGAGGAAACTCGTGGTCACCACGGGGGAGAGGGGGACGCTGCGGCCGAGGAACTTGGGAAGGGTCCCTGGTGTGGTTTGGGTGGGCTGGAGATCCAAGCAGGCATTTGCCAACCCCATTTCACAGGGCCACCAGGTGCTGCTTGGCCACAGAGCCCAGCCCAGCTGGGACACGAGCTGACAACACCAAACCCCAGCTCCCAACAACCGCCAGAGCCGCTCCCTCTGCACCATCCCTGTCCCCACCAGACAGGAACACACCTCACTGGGAACACAATGTCCTGGAGAGGAGGCTCCAGGCAGGTCCCTTCCTGCCTCTCCCTGCCCCAAACACGCCGTGCAACCTCCTGTACCCTCACTCCCCCTGCCCAGCACCCACCACGAGCAGCCCCAGCACCCTCAGGCACCCAGGGCTCCTGCAAGAACAGTGACTCCCAGCCAGCAGCACCCAGGGTGGGCAGTGAGGACGGACCACCACCAATATCTCTTGTTTGGGCTGCAGGTGTGGCAGGGGAGCTCCACCTGGAGCATCCTGTGGTAAAAAATACCAACTTAAGAAGCGGGAGAACACTTGGAGAGGCGGCCTGTCCCTGACCTCCAGCCATGGAGCAGCTCCATGCTGGGGGAAAAGGGAAGGATGTGACATCCCCTCCTCTGCCTCACTGGTGCCAGGGGGTGCTGGTGGCAGGGGGTGCTGTGACCCAGTTCCCAACAAAAGACAGCGACAGTCACGGACCCCTCAGACAGGACTGGCTGCGAATCCCAGACTGGCACGTGATGCCACGCACGTGTCCCCGCATGCCAGCATATCCCTCATTGGCACAGCATCCTCCTCACCACCCCCCTCCAGCTCCTCACTCAGCACAATTACCTCCCCTTAATTAAGGGGAGGACAAAGGGGAGTCACTTGGATTTTCCGGGGTGCCCAGGGAAAGGCTGTTTGCTCCCCGGATTCCTCCTGCCGGCGCTGCAGGGAGGTGTGCCAGGACCCAGCCTTACCCATCGCCCTGAAAACACCCAGCAGCTTTATCCCTCCTCAAAACACACCCAGCTGGGTGCTGGCACTGCTCAGGTCCCAGCTGTCAGACATCCCTCTGCCTGCAGGAGACAGGGACCTGCGGGATTACGTCTCTCCCGCCGGCGGGGCGGATGCTGCCGGTGTAATTGGTATGCTGCAGCTCACCTCCCTCTCCAGCCTGACACGCTCATCACACATGAAACTGCTCTTTGTCAGCTGCTGCCACACTGCCAGAGCTGCCTTTAACTCCTCCAGCCCCGGGGCTGGCTTTCCCCAGGGATGTCGGGAGCCGGCACCTGGCGGCAGAGCCGGGATGGATGGGACGATGCGCTGGGTGAGCAGGAGGATGCAGGATGGGACCTGCAGGGAGCAGGGGAGGACCCACAAACCTCCCACTGCTCAGCACCCCTTTATTAATTACCTGATGGCTCTTAATTAGGGTTCTGTGAACCCACCCACTAGCTGTGCCCTACCCAGGCTCTCCAGCAGTGCTGCCCATCCAAGAGCGCCTCACAGCACCCAGCTCTGAGAAATCCTTTATTTTTAATCCCTGACACAGCACTGGGCTTCTCCAACCACTGGGCCTCTTCCCTGAGAGCATCCTTGAAGGAAACTCTCCTAGAGATGTGCATACGGAGGTGCAGGGTGTGGCACCAGCTCCACCCTCCTTTCTTCACATGTCTGTGACAGGACAAAGATTTAGGGAGGCACCAGCAAGAAAAAAGAGTGGAAACTCGCAGGACTTGGGGCCAAACCCTTCCAAACCCTTCCTGCATTGGCTTGGTGCGTCAAGCAACTGGTGGCAGGATGCTGAAGGCCACAGGGTGGCTGTGACACTGGTCCCAACCTGGCTAAAGTATCAGGGCCACAGCTCCTCAAACCACACACTTGTCCTGGGGCATTCACAGCTTGACCAGACCCAAGGGCACCTTTGCCCACACTGTCAACCCCAAAAGAGTGACCACCAACAGCAACAGGCTCCAAAACACAGCATCATCCCCTCCTGGAGACCCCTCGGAGCAGGCAGTGCCCTCACGTCCCGATGTTCATCCTGCTGCCATTCATCCTGCACGGGCAGCAGGGAGGGGACACCCCAAACTCACACAGCCCCGAGTGCCACTGGTGACAGCAGCCACTGGATCCAGGGACTGTCACCCCCAGCCTGTCTGGGCCAGGAGCAGGGGACAGGACAGGTCAGTCCCCAAGGGATCCTTGGGAAAAGACTTCAGGAGCTTTCTGCCCCAGCACCCTGCCACCCGTGCTCAGCACGAGCTCGCCCCTTGTCGAAATGACCGTGCCCAGGAGCCACCGGGATTTGGAGTCCACCAGTCCCCCCACCCCGCTCCAGAAAGGGGGCGAGGGCACACGCACACACTGACCATTGCTCCGGCTGTCCCCGAGCTCCCCCTCCAAGCCCGGCCCTCCACAGCGAGCCTGAGGCCACCATCAGAGGGTGACACCGTGGTCCCACCAGCTCCGGTGCCCTTGGCCGGCCGGTCGCTGCCGTACCCCGAGGAGCTCCGGGCCGCGCTGCCGCTCAAGGAGGACGGGCTGCGGGAAGCCGGCAGTCCGTGTCCATCTCCCTCCCCGGCCCGAGACAGCGACAGCCCCGAGCTTCTCCCCACGCTGGGGTTCTCCAGCTGATCCACCATGGGGGACGGCGTGGACAGCTCGGACACGGTGCCCGGCTCTGCCGCGGAGGAGGAGCAGGTCCATGCGGCGCTGGAGCCGGGATCATCGCTGCCTCCTTTCCCCCAGGCATCCCGGGCGCTGCCGGCCTCCGGCTCCCGGCCGGACACGAGTCCCCCGGCACGGCCACCGGTGCCAGTCCGCAGGGGCAGCAGCACGGCCCGGCAGCTGCCGCTCCTCTGCAGCTCCACCAGCCGGCTCACGGCCTTCTCGCAGTCCTTCTCGGCCGGGTTCTCCAGCAGGCGGGCGATGACGGTGGTGCCTTCCTCCCGGGGAGCCCCCGCCACACCCGGCCGCTGCGGCTCCGGCAGCAGCCGCGCTCTCTGCACCTCCCCTTGGAAGCGCTCCTTCACCTGCACGATGATGCCGGGGTGCAGCGCCGCCGCCTCGGGGTCCCGGCCGCAGGGCTCCTCTCCTTCCTCCCGCCGGGGGGCTGCCTCCTCATCCTCGGCCACCTCCAGCGCCGGCGGCTCCTCCTGCGGGGCTGCCTCCGGCATCGCTCTCCTCTTCCCTCTCCGCCTCCGTTTGAAGCGCACCCGTTTTTTGGGAGACAGCGGTGCCTTCCCCACAGCTTTTTCCTTCTGCTCTTTAACGCAGCCCAGCGAATTCCCCATCTCCTCCTGCTCGGAGCTGAGCGAGTCTCCGGCTCCCGGATAAATCCCAGCCCGGGCTTCATGGGCTCAAAGGCGCGGCGCTCCCCGGACTGCCCCTTGTCGCTGTCCCCTCCCGCCAGCCCTGCTGCCACCGCCGCCGCTCCAGACAGCCATCTTACAGCCTGGCCGCCGCGAGAAGACAAATTCAAAGCATCTCACTGCAGTTCAGAAATCACTTGACCTAAAAGCAGAGGGAGCGGGGATTGGCTGCGGCGTCCTTCTCTCCAAATATGAGGTAATTGGAGCACGGCCCTTGCCAACACAAACAGGGAGCAGGAATCAGGCAGCGGAGCGAGGAGGGGAGTGGGAGAGGGTGGGGAAGACGGGGATAAAACACAAAACCTAAGGAAGGTTGGAAAAGGTAGAATAAAGGAAGGGGTGGGAGAGAAATGGGGGAAAAAAAAGGAAAAAAAAAGCGGGGAGGAGTCAGAGTGACTCTGCATGCTCGGCAGCCGGCTCCGCAGGGCTGTTTCTCTCCAGTTCGGGAGGTTTGCTCCTTAATTCTTAATTCCGGGAGCCCCAAAAGCACAACTCACGTGGCCACGCTGCTGCCAGGCTCAGCCAGTTTGGGGCACAGAGCTCGGGGTGTCCTGGGGACCCGGCATCGCTTCAGGGAGCTGCGGTCGGAGGGTCCCAGCAGGAACGGGAGCGTGGTGCTGCCCATCCCAGTCCGGTCCCAGTCCGGTCCCAGTCCGGTCCCAGTCCGGTCCCAGTCCTGCCTCTCTCTCCTGTGGCTCCTGCCCCAAACGCCGCCCAGGGCACGGGTTTGAGGAGCACGGAGCACCCCAACTCTGCCTGCCAGCTCAGAGGGACCAGGGCAGGGTAAAATGCACCAAAACTGGGGGTGAGACAAAAACTGGGGAGCAGGGGGGTGTAAAGATGAGCTGGGACTGAGCTCAGCCCCAGGATGCAGGGAAACATCCAGCGAGGAAATGGAGCAAATCCAGAAGATGACTAAGGGAAACCAGTGACCACAAGAGCTTCCAGGGCACAGGGAAAAGCACCCAGGGCATCCCCCTCATCATCACCACGCCCGACACCATCCCACCCCAAAGCTCTCCCGGGGCTCTCCCAGCCGCCTGCCCCCAGGCAGCAGCACCGGGACACGGGAGATTAAGAGGTTCACAATGGAGCTACAACCCCAGAAAAAATCCCGTTAGCGCAGGCTCGCCGGCAGCAGCAGGGATCCCGTGTCACCCGCCCTGTCCCCCACGCCAGGGTGGCAGGGACCCAGACCCTCCTGATGTCCCTCTCCTACAACAGAGGGTGCACCAGGGCAGGGTGACCACAAGGACAGCGGGGACAAGATGCCACAAGCAGGGCCCCACCGGAGATGACGGTGACTCATCAGCATCCACAGCCTGCTCGACCCCGGCTGATTCCCAAGGCCAAAGGCTGGGAAGAGCCTCGTCAGCAGCCTTACACCCAGCTCAGCACCATGCTCCCCCCAAAAGCCTCTCCCTGAGGCACTGCCCATCCTCCAAAAAATACAATCTTCCAGTGCAATCTTCCTTAAGAGCCTCAAAGCCAGCATTAGTCCTGTCTGGAAGATGGCAGCAGGGATAAGGCAGGAGCTGGGATACAGCAGATCCCACAGGCTCGTTCCCACAGAGCTGCTGACAGCAGCACTTCCCAGCAAACCCCAAATGCCAACTCTCTGATGGCCACATGTCACCCCCTGATGCCATCAGAGCTACAACTGGATCATTTGAAGCTGTTGAAGACCCAAAACTCGCTTTTTTTCCATGAGCATCTGTAACACACAATTGCTGGGGACAGCCCCAGGTCGGGGTGCTTCTCCCATCCCTGTGCTGTCACCCAGCTGACACATTCCATCCCAAAGTTCTGGGGCTGCACCGACCACTCAAAGGGCTGGGATAACAGCCCATGGCCCCTTCCAAATTTGCTCTTCTGCTCCAGAGCCTCCAGCTGAGCAAACAGCCACAGCCAACAACCCTGGGAGGCCACGGCTCACAACCCATCATTAATGATTTCATTATGCAAATGATATGAGGAGGGTGTTGCTGTTCTCCCACATCTCCATGACACTGCCATGAACCTCCAGACCCATCCATGCGCTGACATCACCATGGAAAATGCAAAAAACCCAAAAGATTCCACTGCCCCAGAGAGACAACGCGCTCCCGACGCCCGCCCCGCGTCCTCCGGCACGGAAATTCCATGTCCTACCTGGAAATGGAGGATGATGGTCCAGATGAGCCCCAGGGTGAGCTTGGGGTTGCCATCTGTGATGTCATCGTTGCGGATATTCACCAGTTTCACCTGGAAAAAAGGCAAGGGGGGTTGGAGTTTCCCCATCAGCCTCACCCGGAGAGCAGGGGGACACATCCCCCACCACGCTGTCCCCAGGGCCACCCCAGGCACTCTGGTGAGGAGCAGGCACACAGGAACATCCCAAACAGCCAGAGATGCCACCTCATCTCCTGGCTGGGATTTTTCCATGTTTCCAGCACTCTCCATCCAGAAGTGCTTTCCCAGCACTTAATGGCTTTACTTCAGCTCACAAAGCAGCGTCCCCGAAGCCCCGAGCACTGGTGCATAATTGAACAGCTACAGAGCACAGAGAGCAGGGGGAAAAGGGGATGACCAAGCTTTAACTCCAGCCTGGGCTCAAAACCGAGCTCTGATGAAGGCAGGAACACCCTCACTCTTCCCCCTGGGGGAGTCCTTGCTTCTCACCACTCCACAGGACCCCACGGATCATTCCCTGGCAGAATGTCTGGGGTAAGACAGCCCAGCAAGGCCACCACACTTCAAAGGAAAAAGCTGTTTCATCCAAGTGGAGAAACAAGTTCCCCAGAGCCCTTGGCAAAATGTCTCTATCAAGGAGCTGAGGAGGAGGAGGAGGGGGGCTGGAAGCAGCTCCCCGGAGTAGGGAATGTGCTCCAATTTATTCTGTGCCCTCAGGCCAGCTGTGAGGGAGAAAAGTCTCTGCTTCAGCATGAACTGGTACCATTTATCATCATCACCATCACCCTGGCATATCTGGGAGCATCTCGGTGGGGAGAACCTCACCCAACAGGCAGAACAGGACACCCAGCCCCTGGGGCTGTGAGGGTTCCACCTGCACAGCCAACAAGTCTCGGGATGCATCCCATTGCTCCAGGCAGGATCTGCCCAGGGCTGTGGAGCTTGGCTGCTCTCTGCCAGCTGCACAGGCACTGAGGAGGGGCCAGCAGCTCCCAAAAGCCTGGTGGAGAGAGCCTGTCCTCCAAGAAGTGAGGGATAAAAAGTCCATGCTGATATCCAGAGGGGCGATGCCACACAGTGCCAGCCCCGAGGTGTGTGCCATAGCCACCCATCCCCACAGCTGGGATCTGCCAGGGAGGCTTTTGGGGTGCAGAAGTGACATTTGCCAACCCCTTCTCAGAGCTGGGGTTAGGTCCCTTTTTCCCAGTGGTTTTTTTTTGTGTGCAGGGGTGGTTTCCAGAGGCACAACACCCACAGGGTAAAGCCATCCTCAATCAGCACCACAGAGACGGGCACACCCCAGCACTCGACTCCTTCCAAAGCCTCAGACAACAAAAAGACTCCTCAAAACACCCAGCTCTGCTGGATGAGCCTTCATCATCCCTCACCTGTCGCTGCTTCAGGAAATCCAGGGCAATCTGCACGTTCTGCAGGCGGTGGAAGCGCATCCGCCCCTTCTCACGCGGCTGCAAGAGACAGGCAGCGGTTTTAGGTCAGGCTGGTGGGGCTGGGCTGGCAGCACCCCAACATGCACAGTGACCCCCCCTGGGAGCTGTCAGTGAGCTGCTGTCACCCCCTGTGCCCCCACACATCCTGCTCTACCTTCTTCCACAGTAAAAAAGGTCATTGCTATGCACAATCTTGCTGGAAAAAGGTTAAAATGCCCTGCTGGGAGATGTGGAGGTGGGAAGATCCCGAGATCCAGACCTCTGTTGTGTCCAGCCTCTGGGATCCCAAGGCAGGATCTTGCCCAGCTCATGGACAGCAAGACAAGCTGGGAAGAGGGCTCAGAAAAAAGAGATGGACTCAAACAGGTGCAGAGCCCAACTTGTCCAGGTGGAAGCAGAGGCAGGACAGGGGGACTCAGGCAGGTCCTCACTGATGGCAGAGGAACCCTGAGCTCAGCACAAGCTCTTCCAGCTCTTCCTTTACGTGGCTGCTGCTCCAGGTACCTCTGAATCCCTTGGGAAGGGGCACGTGGGACACCCTGGGATTTCCAGAGGTGTCCATCAGCTGAGCCACAGCCAGGGAAACGGGATGGGAGGCTTTCAATCAGCAGGAGTGAGAGGAGCGACACCCAAAACCAAATCCCAGCCTCAACACGAGGAATCACCAGGATGTTCATGGAATCACAGGAGCTTTGGGTTGGAAAGGACCTTAATTCCAACGAATTCCATCTAATTCCAACCATGGTTGAGGGGACACACCCCACAACCATGTTCTGAACTGTTGGGACACCTCAAGTGCTCCGAGTCACCTTCCTCTTCCAGCCTGATGGGAAGAGCTGTCCCAACAAGGGAGGAGTTTTCCTTCCAAGGGGAAAAGCTGTCCCTGCAAGGGGAAAATCCATCCCTGCAAGGGGAAAATCCATCCCTGCAAGGGGAAAATCCATCCCTGCCAAGGGAAAGAGCTGTCCCTGCAAGGGGAAAATCCATCCCTACCAAGGGAAAGAGCTGTTCCTGCCAAGGGGAACATCTCCAGGGCTGCAGGGAAGGTGCTCCAGCTCCTCCTGCACCGCTCCAGGGAGGTGACACCGCACAAGGGCATCGTCACCCCGAGCACAGGGGCTGAAAAACTCATCTGGGCACATTTTGGGCTCAGACCTGGGGCTGTGCTGTGCTCTCTCCCACCCCAGTCCCATGCAGGATCCCAGGAGGTGCTCGGAGCCTGTCCATGCAGTGCCAGGTGTGCAGCCCTCGCAGGGACCCGTCCCTGTCCCCTCCCACCCCGTGGAGGGGACACATGCTGTCACACAGAGTGGGTGGCGTGCCCTGCCCTGCAGGCTGACCCCACAGACAATCCAGAGCCCGGCAACACCGCCCTACACCAGCACAGCACCCCTGGGGATGCCTTCATCCCAAACCCCGCAGGGATGGGAGCGCTGGGACGGCGCTGGATTATCTGGTGGCACTGCCAGGGAGCTGCTGCTGCTGCTGCCGCCAGGGCAGGCTCGACCTACTTCTTCATCATCATCATCTTCCTCCTCCTCGCTGCTCGCACGGCACCAGGCTGGTGCTGTCACCAGGCGAAGGCTCCGCTGAGCTGGCGGCTCTACGGGCTAAGGAGGACGGGAGGGTGGCACGGCAGGGACACAGAATGGAAACCAAAATGTGACACCCAGGCACGAGGAGAAACAAAACAAAACCCAAAAAAAAAAAAAGACAGCAACAGCACGGGGTGAAGGCAGCTGGGGCTCCAGAACTGGAATTTCCTCCTGATTTTGGAAGCTGAAGAGCAGGAAGCTGTCTGGATCACAAGTAGAGCGATCCAAGTTTTCAGCCCCCACAAAAACCGATTTGGCGTCTCCGGAGGGTACGGAGGGACGTAGGAGATCTTTGCCCACATCCTATTTTTGGGGGGGAAACTAAAATAATTCCTGCTGTGTTACGGCAATCGGGATCTTCCCAGAGCTGAGGGAATGTGTCAGTCAGAGAGGGAAGAGGAGGAGGAGGAGAGGAAGGAGGGGGAACTCTACGATGCTCCAGGCGCAGGGAGAGGTTTGCACCAATGACTGCTACAAAGGCAGGAGCTGAGCATGAGGCAGGAGTGTCAGATCTGAGATAAACTGCTGGGCACGCTGCCACAGAAGCAGTTTTTGGTCAAATTCTGCTGTTTTAAATTTTTAAATATGGATTTTAAATTTTTTTTTTTTAAATATTTTTAAAGATTTTAAATATGGAGCCACATCTGGAAGGTGAAGGTGTGTAAAACTTGGCAAGAAGAGGGCTTTACCCAAGGCATCATAATCAAGTGAGGGACCAGCCTGGGCAGCAGGGGTTTGAATAAAAAAAAAAAAAAAACATGAATAAAAAATAGAGTGGTAAATATAATAGTAAATAATAATATCCATAATAATAAAAGAAACAATGACAGACATTTGAAACTGAAACCATGGTGTGAGAAAAGACAGCTGGGGGTGAAGGGGAGCAGGGAGAGGATGGAGAGGGTTTAGGGTGACCCCAGAATCCCTGCCCAGCCCTGGGGACTCACCAGCTTCACTCCAGACAGCACTTCCAGGAGGGAGATGAGGTTGTGGCCATCTCTCAGGTCTTCATAGAGGTCATTGATGTGCTTCCGCACCTGGGGAGGGAAAAAAGCCATCAGTGAAGCCAAAATTATCACCAGGGAAAGCAGCCTCCCCTTTCCCAAACAGCCTGGAAGAAACTGCTGCCAATTTCACACCCAAAATCCCAACTGCAGTGCAGGTAACCCCGAGACACTGCAGGAAGGGCAGCCCCTCCTGAACCCCTCACATTCCTCACAGCATCTCCCAAAACTGCTCCCAGAGCAGCTTTCCACAGCAGAGCAGCTTTCTCTTCCCCCAGCACCCAGACCTTGTCCTGGGGCTTCACCCTCTTGGCAATTCCCGGATGTTTTCCCCCAGCAGCCTCAAGATTTTTCTCTGTTTTCCCCTCCTCTGTGAGGTTTAGGAAGCAGCCAAAAGCTTGGCACAGAGCTTTGCAAAGCTGGCAGGAAAACACAGCTGGGACACCTAGTGCTCAAACCACTTTTTTTCCCTCCTTAAAAAAAAATGGAGAATTAATTAAAACACACCCAGCATTAACCAAGAAAGCAGCAGGCACCTCGTGGTGCCGTGTTAACAAAGTTTGGATCTCATCTCCACCCTGGAGCATCCTTCAAAGGACAAAAATGCCCCTTTTTCCTGGCAAGGGGGTTGGAGGAGGGAGTCAGGATCCCCTCCTTTCCCCCAGGATGCACAAGCCTCATTTTAAGCAAGGATCAGGTGCCCAAGAGGGAAAGGTAATAAAAGGGCTGTGTGGTGATGCTACAGTGCCCTCCAAAGGCTCCAGCACATTTCCAGCACATCCTGCTCTGCTCTGACTCATTTGAACACTCGAAACAAACAGTCCCAGTGCTAAAAAAAAATAATTAAAAACCTTTAAAAAGGCATTTATCCGAGCTGAAACAGACAGCAAGACTGTCATTTTGGTGTCTTTATAACAAAATCCGTGACTCTTACCTTCATCAAGTGTTTATTGACCCATTTAGTGAAGGTTTTCTTTTGGACTCTGTCCCGTTCATCTGTCAAAAGGAGACAAAGGCAGCTCTTGGTCAGTGGTTCTCATGCAGAAACTCAAACGACTTTGAAATGACGGGAAGAGACAGAGGGATCGCCGGCGGTGCCAGCACGGATCCCACGCCGGCACAGGGAACAGAGGCAGCTTATTCAGGGAATGGTGAGGGATGGGGCTGTTCACGTGGCTCCAGCATTCCCCCCCAGGGCAGGGAAATGTGGCTCAGAACAAAATAAATCGCTTTTTTTCTGCTGAGAATAACGGTGTTCAACGAAAGCAGCGCGGGTGACTGGGATAGGTACAGCCGGCAGCACGGAGTGAACCCCAGGAATTCATCCCCTCTGTGCCTCCCCACCTCCCCTGGAGGGGAAGTTTGCCCAATTTTGGGAGGGCAAACCTCCCCTTCCCGCTGCTGGAAGGCTTTGAGGTGTTACATAAACCCCCAGATGTCCCGTAACAGGTCCTGGCAGGGCACTGCCAGCGCGTGCAATTAGCAGCTTATTCTGTCACTGGATTTTTGGTTCATTGGATTGCCAGGATTTAATGTTTATTTCTGTCCCACTGCTCAGCCCTGGCAGGACACTGGGAGCTCTGAGTGACAGGGTGACAATGTGGGTGCCATCCCCAGGGGTGGCAGGGGGACGGGATGGGAGGTTTGTGGTGACGCCGAGCAGCCATGGGGGAGCTCTAGGCAGGCTTTTTGCTCCATGAAAAAATAATATCAGAGGAAAAAACACCGGCAAACAGGCGAAAGGAGATGGTCCCACAGGGCAGGGGGGGTCCCAGCAGCCCTGGCAGCCAGAATTTAACAGCAGGATTTAACAGCATTGTCTTGGAGCACAGAGAGATCCCCAGCACAGCCCATGGCACACAACCCCGAGCACTGCACCTCCAGCCCCAGGGATATTTCAGGAAAGGATGAGCCCTGCTCACCCAAAACACATCTCTGACATCAAGGTCATCCCTGACATCAGGGTCTACCAGGCAGCAGCACCCCTTGCTTTGGTTTTAAGTCAATAACCGAGAAAAATGAGAAAAGCAGCATCTCCCAGGCCAGGCTCCCCAGGACAGCCCCAGAACCCCCTGGATGTCACTGAGGATCCCTGCACAGCCCCGGGGACCCTCAGGAAAACCTCCTGATGTTTCCATCCCCGGAGACTGGAGAGCACCACCCAATGCTCTTCCTCTTCCTCACCCACCCCGCGGCTTCCCCCTGCGAAAGCGCCGCAAACACGTGGCACAGGGTGACACAGGCGTCACCTCCCCGTGTCCCACTCCATCCCCGGGCCACGGAACGGAACCAGGAGCCAAAAACCACCCGTGGGACGAGCCACATCCACCCTCGGGGCCAGGCTCCAGCCTTGGCACGGCTTCCCAGGAGCCACGGAGCTGCCACCCGTGGGAAGCTGTGTCACTCCCATGTGTTTTTAGGGGTTTTCCTTCAGCAGAGCCACAGCGGCGGGTCCCTTCCCAACTCTGGTGTCCATGGGGGATGGATAAAGCCCCGGGCAGTGGGTACTGACCGATGCAGCACATCCGGCACACCAGGCAGGCGCTGAGCCGCCTCCTCTCCCCGGACAGAAGCCGCCTCTCCATCGCCCCAGCCCGGGATGGATGGAGAGCGCTGGCTCCCGGCAAAGCGGCAGCACCTGGGGAAGGGTCTTCTGGCAGCACCTGGGGAAGGGTCTTCTGGCAGCACCTCCCGTCCTCCGGCGGGTGTGGACGGATGAGTTCTGGGTCACAGCTCCTCCCACCCGGCCACTTCCTACCCCCGGTGCCCCCGGCAGCGCCCGTTCCTCCTCCGCGGCATCGCCGCCGCCCGTCCCCGGCTCCTCCGGCTGCTCCCGGCTCTGCAGAACCCTCGATCCGTGCCGGTGGCCGGCAGAGCAGCTCGGAGAATCCCAGCGGTGAAGGGCAGAGCCGCTGCTCCCTCCGGGATGTGGGGAAGGAGCGATGCCGAGCGCGGTGCGGCTCCCGCTGCCCAAAGCCCGGCTTTGGGACCGGGGACGCGGCCACCGGCACTGCCCGGCTCTTGGCTTGTTTTCCCTCCTCTTGTTTTCCAGTTAATTGCACCAGGGACAGGAGGGACAATGCCGGGCTGTTCTCCGCTCTCCCGCCCGCGGCTTCTGCCCAAATCATGTCCCGGGTCCGGAGCGCGGGGAGATAACGGGGGCCGCCTTATCACCGCCTCTCTTCCTCTTCTTCTAAATATAATCCCCCCTGCAGCCCTTCTGCGAGCTGCTGCCCCGGCCTGGGCAGCGAGAGGAGCCCAGGAAGGTGGGGAGAGTGTCCCCGAGCATGGCACACGGGGACAGAGGGAGGATGGATGGATGGATGGATGGATGGATGGATGGATGGATGGATGGATGGATGTCACCCGGTCCCACACGGACACCCGGCATCCAGCCACCCCCTCTGCCCACAGCCCAGAGGCTCCTCCACGAGATCCCTCTTCCCATATCCCGCAGAAATTCGGGGGTTTTCACCCAGCCTTTTTTTTTTTTCTTTTTTTTTGTCCTGACTCACCTCCTTTGGGTGGTTCCCGGGCTCTCACCAGATTAAACCTCCCCAGCCCGGACCCACGCTATCAGCTGAGCTAATAATAATGCTGGTTACTGCTTACTAACAATATTAAGGCATTGCAAGCTTATCTCTGCCCAGCTAATCTTTTCCAGAGTCACCCTGACAAATAACTTGTTGCAATCCCCCCCGATGCTCGTCCTCTCCTTGGTCTAGCAGAGGTTTGCTGGCCCCAGCCACCAAAAACCACCCTGTCACCAAGCAGGGACAGTCAGCAGAGGCACAGGCAGGAAGGGCAGGGCCAGAGGGAAGATTATGGGGAAAAGGAAAGGAAAATCTGTCCCTCTCCGAAGACAGTGGCAGGAAAAGGGAGTGCAGAGCCTCAGGTCCCTCACACACAGGGCATGGAGCAAAGGCTGGTGGCAGTGACACAGGGAACATCACCAGCAAACAGAGAGCACGAGCCTCTGCAGGGCCACACGTGGTTTAATTCCCTCCCCACCTCAGAGTCAGAACTCAGCTCAGCACACCCCCAAAAATGGGGATCCCAAAGGAACTGGGGCACTGGAGCACAAATCCCCCCCCAGAGGCTCCAGGAGCACTGGTGGGTACAAGGGGAAAGCACATTTTGGGACTTTTCCTCTGTTGTTGAGCTCACCAAGTGAAAGGAAACAGAGGACCACCTTGCCCAGCAGCTGCTTTCCAGCACTCCAAAGCCAGAAAACCTCCCACTCCCCATCCCACTGGACCCCAGCATCCCCAGGCACTTCCCACCAGCACAGGGATGGCTCCCACAGGTGCTGGGTGCCAGAGAATCCCCCAGCAGCACCACAGGGCCCTGCACAAACAATTCCCTCTGCCCTGGCAGCCTGCCTGTCCCCTGCTGCTCCCCCCCAGATCTCCCCTCCATCATCACCTCGCTGTCACACTCCATCCCTGTGTGCCTCCTCCTGCCTCAGCTGCTGCCAAAGTCCAGCCCCAGCCCCAGGAACCAGCAGGATAAAAGGTGCCTGGCCAGGCACCATCCCTAATCCCAACCCTGGTTTGTAATCCTCCATCCCACTGATGCCTTTTCCTCCCTGGGATGGCCTTCTCCTCTCTGAGATGGCTTTTTGCCATCCTTGGGAGGGAACCAGGGCGTTTCATGTTGCCCACCAGCTCCTGGATTAAAGCTGGGAAGTGGCTCCCAAACTTTCTCCTGCTGTTAAATCCAAAGGAATGCAGGAGACATCAGACAGGGATGATCTTGCAGAGATCTCCAGGATCTCTCCAACACTTTTTCACTCAGTGTGAAATGGGATTAAACAAGAGCCAGCCATGGGGTAAAGGAGGGGTTGGTTACTTTAAAAACTCCAAATTTTTAAGGATTGAAACCCAGTGTTCTCCCTCTTAAGCAAGCAAAAAACGAGAATGCACAGGGGGCTTTTGAGAGGGGGGGGATATGCAAAAAAAATCTGGCTGGCTGAGGAGCACAAGGTATTTAAAACATGCTGGCTGCCAACTTGAGAGCTGACATAATCCATCATGACAACAGAGCCAACAGGGCAGGATTTACGGAGCCTTTCACCCAGGGAGAGGAAACGGAGCCTGATTCAGCCTGGAAGAATGCACAAGAGATACCTGCGGTGGAAAAGTATCCAACACCCGGATATTTAATGAGGGAGACACCTGAGAGGTGGTGATACAAAGGAGAGCAGGGCAGATGCTCAGCAGAGCTGGGTGAGCGTCAGAGAGAGAAAAACCTGCTGCAAAATGATCCTGGTCTTCCAGGATTGGGCTTTATCTGCCCTTTTCTGGGAAAAAGCGTTGAAAGAAAACAGATGCGGAATATACTCGCTGCTGCAACATTTACTCCAGGATTTTTTTCCAAAACAGGTGGGTTTGGGGGTGGGAAACATCCCTCTGAGTAGGATGAAGCAGCAGGTCAGCATGGGGAAGAGATATCCAGTTGGGAAGCATCCAAGAAGTCCCCAAATGGAGCCAAAAACATCCCTGGACAACACTGCCCAGGCACGGAGATTAATTAAGTGGGCAGGACAGCAGGAGGAATTGCAGCGAGGCTGGGTTTAGTGGGTGACAGGCTGCATTCTGCATGTTTGTGCAACTCCCTCCCCAGTGGTTCAGAGGAGGAAAGGAAGAGGAGTATCCCAAAGCAGCATCCAGGGAAATGTCTGCGAGCGCTGCCCGGCTGCGCAGTCCCGCCCCTTTGCGTGGAAAAAGGGAAAGAAAAGAGGGAATCGGTCATGGACGCGGGGAAAGGGCCCCAGGAGGAGGCACAGGCGAGAACAAGCACGGCTGGGAAGAAAGAGCGAGGAATCAAAACAAACAAATCCCAGGGGGAAAAGGTCGGGACAGAGAAGGAGCTGCCGAGACCTCGTCTGGGGCCTGGAGCTATTCCACAGCCCTGTAACGAATCCTCGCCCTCCTTGGGCGGTCATGTGCGAGCCCTATTTTGGGAAACTGAGGCAGGGTCAGCCTCAGCTGCTCGGTGAGGCTGTGCCAGCTCCAGGAGAATCTCCCAGGGCTGAGTCTTGCCGGTGCTGGTGTCACGGAGAGGGGTGGGAGCCACCGGGGCAGAACCCCAGCCACGTGTCGTGGGATTGTGCCAGACAAAAAGCAGCTTCATCCCCAGCCAGACCCCCTCACCCCAGTCACCCCCAGCCCCACATTAGCCAGGAATGGGTGCTGAGGGCAAATTTAGGCGCTCAAACCTCTGCCTCCCCCTCCTCACATGGGTTCAGAGCCCACTGAGGTTCCCCACGGCCGTGTCCTCCTCCCTCCTCCGCACGGCCACGTCTGTCCCCGTCCGTGTGGCTCCTGGGGAGGGAAAACAATCCGTGTCCCTGCTCATGCCGGCCATTTTAGCACACCCCTACCTTCCCTGCTCCGGCTCCTCCAGTACAGGACACCGGCGATGCCCAGGACGTGGCTCAGGACAAAGGCAGCGGGTGGCAGATAGGAGCTCTCCGAAAGAGGCATCGCTTCCCGTTATCCCCTTATCCCAAGCCTGTCTCCGACTTTCCTCCTCCTGCTGGAGCTCGGCATCGCCGGGAGGGTGAGGGGATGGCTGAGCCTGGAGAAACTTCCAAAACTTCCTGCCTGAGCCTCTGCCTGCAGCTGGCTGTGTCCCCTGGAGCTGGCAGAGCTTGGGGACAGCCAGCGCCGCTGGCACCGGGAGATTTGGGGTTGGGTAAAGGGAGAAAAGCGAGCGTCAGGCCGGCTCTAACATCTTTCCTCGGAGTTCTCGCGGCCAAACTTCGTCGTCCCCGTCTCCCCCTCCCTTTCCCAGCTCGGTGGGGAGAGACGTCATCTCCTCAATATCCATTCCCAGCCCCGCTGGAAAGGAGCCGCAGCCCAGGGGATATCGGCGGCAGCAGCTGCCACGCAACGTCCCCGTCCTCACGGGGGGCTTGGGACAGGCACAAAACCTCAGCTCCCCCCTCCAGGACGGGTGACAGGCAGCAGTGTCCCCTGCCAGCAGACAGCCAGAGATGCCAAGGGCAATTGCTGACACAGAGGCAGCAATTCCAGGGCTGTCTGCTCGCAGGAAACTCTGCCCAGCGGTGACAAAATTTGGGCATCTGGGAGCTGAGGACCACAAGCACATCCCCATCACCCTCCCTGCACGCTCTGAATAATGTGAGGAAACACCCCAAAAGATGCTCTGACAGCAGAGGTTTGTGCACTTCCCCACCCTTGCCCTGGCTGGGTGTCTCGTTTTGCCCTCAGCATCGCAGAGTTTCCAACCCAGCCCCATTTACCAACGATTTGCACCGA
The DNA here is from genome assembly GCF_030490865.1 of Poecile atricapillus. Lineage (NCBI taxonomy): Eukaryota > Metazoa > Chordata > Aves > Passeriformes > Paridae > Poecile > Poecile atricapillus. The sequence continues at coordinate 5,642,915 of NC_081272.1, read as the reverse complement.
GCTGGGCAGGATTACTCAGGATTTTGGTTTGCACCATGCAGGGCACGGTTACTCAGGATTTCGGTTCTGCACCGAGCTGGGCAGGGTTACTCAGGATTTTGGTTCTGCACCGAGCTGGGCAGGGTTACTCAGGATTTTGGTTCTGCACCGAGCTGGGCAGGGTTACTCAGGATTTTGGTTCTGCACCGAGTTGGGCACTTTTACTCAGGATTTCGGTTTGCACCATGCAGGGCACGGTTACTCAGGATTTTGGTTCTACACCATGCTGGACACGGTTACTCAGAATTTCTGTTCTGCACCGAGCTGGGCAGGGTTACTCAGGATTTTGGTTCTGCACCGTTTTGGGCACTGTTACTCAGAATTTCGGTTGTTTTCAGAGATGTTTCCGCTGCTGACGGTACCAGGAACGACCCAGGGAAACCGAGAGCAGGCGGTGCCTCCCCGGCCCCCCTGATGTTGTAACCACAAGCAAACGGGGTGGGGAGGCTCCCACAAAGCCTGGATTGATCTCACAGCCGCTCACGTCCCCCCTGCCAGCTCCAGAGGGAGAAACTGGCTCTTGGGTAGAGGTTGGAAGGAATTAAAGACTTGTTTTTCGCCATTCCTGTCTCCCAAGGGCTCAGACAAGAAGGGGTTGTTGTGCTGAGGTGAGGATGGCACAGAGCAGACCTGCAGAGCATCAGCCTGGCTCAGGATTTCCTGGTGAGAGAGCCAGGAACCCCAGCTCAGGATTTACTGAGCAGGAGATAGAGCTCAGCACTGCACCAGAAGCCACCCCACAACTCCTGCTCCACATTTGGGAAACCCCACGAGACCCAGGGTTTCATCCAGGAGCAAACAGAGATTTCTATTATATTTATAACCCTGAGCAGTTGCTAGTGTGCTAGCCAGGCACACAAAGAAAAAACTGCACCAAGCAAAACCTGACAGACTCAAACATTGCCTGAAACATTCCAAAATCTGCACAATTTTCCCAGAGAAGCTGTGGTTGCCCCATCCCTGGAATTGTGTCCAGCCTGGCTGGACAGGGCTTGGAGAGCCCTGGGGTAGTGGAAGGTGTCCCTGCCCGTGGCAGAGGGGATGGAATGAGATGATTTTTAAGGTCCCTTCCACCCAACCATCCCATATTTCTATGATTGATTCATTCCCTGGGGTTTCCTGCAGCCCCCACATCTTTTGGGACAATGAGATGGGTGATAAAAAAATACAGAATTACCCCGGGGCTCGGCGCTGTTGCAATATATTCTCCAGAGCTCCATCCCTGCCTGGATATAAAACATCCTGGCATAGTTTTCCTCCCAAGACATCTGCTTTCTGTTAAAGCTGCAGGAGGAACGACCCACCACCAGGCAGGCACCATAAATGGGCCCCGTGGTCCAACCTGAGAGGGGCAAAAAGCCTCCTGCAAGGCAGATGGGAGCTGGAAATGTGATGGAGCTGGGATGTGCCAGTGGAAAAGGCTCCAGGAAGCAGGAGCTGGTTTCCCACATCCCCTCTTACCCCTGAGCTGGAGCCATGGGGCTGCTCTTGGGTTTCCTGGGTGTTTCCTGCATGGAGGGGATGATAAAATGCACTGAGTGCTGCCAGTGGCTGGAGAAGGCACTAATAAGTCTTAATATAGAATATTTTTATATTTTTAAAATTTATTTTATATATTTTTATTTATTTTATTTATTTGTATACAATTATATTAATAAATTAATATCTTATATATATATATAAAGTATTCATATATTAATCTATATATAATCGTGTATAAATAGATGTTTTTATTTATTTTTACACATGGTATATTATACATAGTTCCATTAAACTATATATAAATATAGTTTGTTTTATGTTTTATATTAGTTTGTTTTATATTATATATTTATTTATATATATTTGTGTAATATGTTTTATATTATATTCTTATATTATATATTATATTATATATTATATATAATATTGTGTATAATATTATATATTATTATATTATATTATTATTTATATTATTATTTATATTTATATTTATATTTATATTTATATTTATATTATATATATAGTTTGTTTTATATTTATACTGTTTAATGGAATTGTTAGAATGCCCTGACTTGGAAAAGATCCACAAGGACCACACAAAGCCCAAGTTTTTAATATATTTATATAAATGTATATTTCTATCAATTAATATCAATAATAATTGATATCAATAAATGCACTTTGTTGCACCAGGACACCCTGGGGATTCCTGTGATCCCAAATTCATCCAGCTCAGTCCAACACCATCACCCCACTTTCATTTTCCCACCGCAGGAAGCTGATGGGGGAGGAAGGAGGAGGCTGATTTGGGGTGTCAGGAGACAATGTCGGGTTTTGGGGTGACTCTGGCAGGCTCTGGGGACCACCCAGCCCCGGATGCGGCCCCCACACCCTCCCCTCCCTGCCATGGAAACCACCGCGAGCACCCAAAACACAAACAGCTCATTTTTAGTTCCTCGCAAGGCGGCTCCTCCCGGAAAGGAAAGGGGTGGGGAGAGGACGCTTCTCCCGCCCGCGCAGGAATTTGGGGAGCGGAGAGACTCTGTCCTCCCACTCAGGGGTCCCCAACTTGCAGGGCAAATCCTCGTTCCACGGGGTACCCTGGGCAGCATCACCCAGAAGGGTGGGTTTGGGGTTTGGGGTACCCCATGGGGCAGCATCACCCAGAAGGGTGGGGTTTGGGGTTTGGGGTACCCCATGGAGCAGCATCACCCAGTCTGGGTGGGTTTGGGGTACCCCATGGGGCAGCATCACCCAGTCTGGGTGGGTTTGGGGTACCCCATGGGGCAGCACCACCCAGTCTGGGTGGGTTTGGGGTACCCCATGGGGCAGCACCACCCAGTCTGGGTGGGTTTGGGGTACCCCATGGGGCAGCATCACCCAGTCTGGGTGGGTTTGGGGTACCCCATGGGGCAGCATCACCCAGTCTGGGTGGGTTTGGGGTACCCCATGGGGCAGCATCACCCACAAGGGTGGGTTTGGGGTTTGGGGTACCCCATGGGGCAGCATCACCCAGTCTGGGTGGGTTTGGGGTTTGGGGTACCCCATGGGGCAGCATCACCCAGTCTGGGTGGGTTTGGGGTACCCCATGGGGCAGCATCACCCAGCAGGGTGGGTTTGGGGTACCCCATGGGGCAGCTGGGGGGATGCAGACCCCGGACCCCCCCTCGCTCTGCCCGGAGCTGAGTCACGCCAAGCTTTGGGTGTCCTGGGCTGTTCCTCCCCCCTCCATGTGAGTAATGCTCAGGCGACAGAGATCAGCTCCCGGCTCCGGCATCTCCTTATATGACCGGAGAAGCTGCGGGGCAGCGTCACACGGGAGCCGGGCACAGCCCCCGCGTCCTGCCGGCTCTCAGGGCACTGAGACACGGCCTGGCACCGCCACCGGGATGCTCCTTCATCCCCTGCCTGCCGTGGCCTCGCAGAAGGCAGCGAAAGGTCCGTGAGCTGCGGGCAGGGCGGCGTGTCCCGGCCCCGGGAGGTGACAGCCAGGTGGCACTGTGGAAACGCCGGAGCGGGCATCGCTGCCACAGCCACAGCCAGAGCCGGGCATCGCTCCGAGCCTCTGCCCGCACCCAGAGTCAGAGCCGGGCATCGCTCCGAGCCTCTGCCCGCACCCACAGCCAGAGCCGGGCATCGCTCCGAGCCTCTGCCCGCACCCAGAGTCAGAGCCGGGCATCGCTCCGAGCCTCTGCCCGCACCCACAGCCAGAACCGGGCATCGCTCCGAGCCTCTGCCCGCACCCACAGCCAGAGCCGGGCATCGCTCCGAGCCTCTGCCCGCACCCACAGCCAGAACCGGGCATCGCTCCGAGCCTCTGCCCGCACCCACAGCCAGAATCGGGCATCGCTCCGAGCCTCTGCCCGCACCCACAGCCAGAGCAGAGCATCGCTCTGAGCCTCTGCCCGCACCCAGAGCCAGAGCCGGGTATCGCTCCGAGCCTCTGCCCGCACCCACAGCCAGAGCCGGGCATCGCTCCGAGCCTCTGCCCGCACCCACAGCCAGAGCCGGGCATCGCTCCGAGCCCCTGCCCGCACCCACAGCCAGAGCTGGGCATCGCTCCGAGCCCCTGCCCGCACCCACAGCCAAAATCGGGCATCGCTCCGAGCCTCTGCCCGCACCCACAGCCAGAGCCAGAGCCGGGGCTGAGCATCGCTCCGAGCCTCTGCCCGCACCCCACCGTGCCCACCCGGCCGGGGGTGCCCCCAGAGCCCCCCACAGCCAAGGCCAGCGAAGCCCCTCTGCTGCCTGCAGCAGGAAAAACCGCATGGGAACAGCCAGGAGTGTCCTGGAGCAGCCGGGAGTGGCCTGGGGGAGCCAGGAGTGTCCTGGAGATGCCAGGAGTGCCCTGGGGGATCCAGGAGTGCCCTGGGGGAGCCAGGAGTGTCCTGGGGAGCTTCTCTGCCCCAAAGGATCACCGGGGTCACCCCACGCTGCCCACGAACCCCAGTTCCCACAGCAGCTGAAGTGCTGAGCCCGCACAAAGCCGTGACTGCAGGAGCCAGGTTTCCTGCCGTGCTTCCTCAGCGAAGCTTTTCCCCTTTCTGTTGTTTTTTCCTCCTTTCTGGGAGCTTTAGGAGCAAATCTCAGCCAGTTACTGAGCGGCAGCGGATGAAAATCGACCAGGAGGGGAAGGGGAGCGCAGGTTTTGGATCAGGGGTGCTTTGGTAAATCAAAGACAGCTTCACCCAGGGGTAGGTCCCGCTCTGGAGTGGGTCGAGGAGTCTGTCTGGGCTTCCAGAGGGGCTGGATGGGGGCACAGGGCTGGAGCAAACACTGTTCCTAATCCTCATTGCTGGATCCTAATCTCAGCATCGCTCAGCTGAGATCACTCCCCCCATCACCCAGATCCCAGCTCTTCCCCCCCGCTGCACAGCATCACACCCTCCTGGCAAAACCACAGCAAAGGCGGCTGCGGACAGACAGACAGACAGACAGACAGCTCAGCAAGGCACATCCCCGCACGTGCCAGGGCACCCCGATCCTGCCGGCAAGCACGGGCAGAGCCCCGGCGGGGCGCGGAGCCTCGCTCCACCCTGCCCGCGGCGCCAGCAGCCTTGGGAAAGGAAAGCCAGAACAAAGATGACGTTTCTTCTGATCCGGGCTATTAAAAACAAGGTGGAACGAGGCGGGTCAGAGCTCCCGACGCTGCCCGGCTCTTCGGCTCCGGCTCGCAATCTCCTCCCGCTGCCGGTGAATCAGCGGCCCCGGCGTGTGCGGGCACAGCCGCTGAGCCCCGGCCAGCCGGCTCCTGGCACAGCGGGCACATTCCCCAACATTTCCTTCTGGCTTTCATCATCCCCCAAGAGGCCACGTTCCCGCTGAGAGGGACAGGGAGAAGCGCCGGGGGTCCCGTGCTGGCTCCTGGGCATCGCCACCCAACTGCAGCGCTGCGAAAATTGGGATGGGGGTAACAGCAGCACTCTTGTGACCCTGGAAAAACAACGTCCCAAACACTGGGGTTTGTGCAAAGAGGGATTTTGGGTCCCTCCGTTGCTCAGGAATACCGGGAGCTCAAGCTGGGCTTTATCTGGATTAACCAGAGCAGCTCCATCCCACCCAGGGCTGGGGGGCTGTTCTGCACCGTGAGGGCAGCACAAATCAATATTTGCCTGCAAATCTCTCACAGAGGAGCTTCCAAAGGTCAGCGAAATGAGGGGAGAGGGAAGGGGCTGGGAGGGAACCTTGGAACACACCCCCCCCTAAGGCACCATCAGCGGTAAAATCGGAACTGAGCAAAAGGAAGCTCCGGTGATAAAAATGGAGATGTTCCCTTTTCCAGCAGACGTCTGGGCACCAAAATTAGAATATTATCTTTTAAAAAAGACAAGAGTTCCCTTCCCACAGCAGGGCTGACAGTGCTGCATCGGGGGGACGTGGGAAAGCACCCCAGGATCACCTTGCTGTGAGATACAGAGGTGGAGGGCAGGGCTCCTGAAAAGTTGGAGGCAAGGCTGGAAGCAAACATCATTCCTGTGGCTTTCATCCTGCAAAGGCAAACAGCTGAGCTGGACAGCCACCTGCTCATGACTTCATCATTTCCCAGCAGCATGAACTCCTGCTGCTGGGCTGGAGGGCAAATCCCCCAGCACACCAGCAGTTACGGGCCCTAGGGGAATGTGACATCCCAACGGGGGCTGTCCAACTCCAGGGAGATGGACAGAGCCAGCAGGAGAACCCAAGGCCTCGAGAATCTCAGAAATAACTCAGGAGCCTGTTCCCTTCACGGCAGGATCAGGGAGAGGCTCCCACATCTCCTGCAGGATGAGCAGTCGGTATTCCCAGGGCATCACTTTCCTTTCCTCGGCTGGGATTGCTTTTTGGTGTCCCAGATTCAGCAATTTTCCCGGGGCACCCAGAGCCACCAGCACTTCCAGCCCTGCTGCCCAGCCCTCCACGCATCCCCCAGAGCGACCCCAGCTCCCTGACACGCATCCCTGGGCAGATCCTTGCCCATGAGCCACGTGCACACACTGCCAGCCTGAACACATCTCATTCCAACTCTTTCCAACACCGCCTGGCCTTCGGAACTCTCCCTCCAGCCCGGGTGCGAGCGTCACGCTGGAGGGGGGGTGATCTCACCGCTGCTTTCCCAGCATAACAAACCTCCCTCCCCAAGGCTGCCGGGATTCTGCTGACGGAGCAGCTCAGGCATTATTTCATCGCTTCCCACTTCTCAGAAGCCTCCCTGTGCCTTGTCACCCCTCCGAGGACGCTGGCAGCGCCTGCTGATCGAGCCATGCCATGAAATTCACGTAACCCCGGAAAGCACCGAACCCCACGGAGCTGGCACGGACTCGGTGGCATCGTCCTGCATGGAGAGGGCAGCAGGGAAGAGGCACTGGAGGCACGGATAAAAGCTCCACGGAGCCATCCTGGATGCACTTGGAAATGCTGGGAGGGAGGGAAGAGGTGAAGCCGGTGCTGCAGGTGAGGAGGAGGGGGATGAACAGGGAAAGGAACAGCAAAGAAGAAAAGTTTTCTTCTCCCGGAAGAAAACACCGCGGGCTCTTCGGGAGGGAGCAACAGCAGCCCTGGGCTGAGGAAGGCTTGCTCGCACACCCACGTGCAAGAGGACACACACGTCTGCACGCCTCACCAGGGGCCTGTGCTGACATGAGAGGTGGCTTCTTTCCCAGGCCGGGGGAGGAGGAGGAAGGCGATGCCATCTCCGGGTCCCTCCCTGCCCCTCCGGCCACGGGGACAACGCCACACACCTCCAGAGAGCCTCTCTGCGGCTGGGTAAACACCTGCTCCCGAATTCCCAGCACATCCCGGCAGCTGAGGGAGAAAGCCACGAAAAAAACAAGTCACCAACAACAAGTTACCAACAACAAACAAGTCACCAACAACAAGTCACCATGAACAAGTCACCAACAAGTCACCAAAAACAAGTCACCAAAAACAAAGAAGTCACCAACAACAAGTCACCAACAAGTCACCAAAAACAAAGAAGTCATCAAAAACAAAGAAGTCACCAAAAACAAAGAAGTCACCAAAAGCAAGTCACCAACAACAAGTCACCAACAAGTCACCAAAAACAAGTCACCAAAAACAAGTCACCAAAAGCAAGTCACCAAAAACAAGTCACCAAAAACAAGTCACCAAAAACAAGTCACCAAAAGCAAGTCACCAAAAACAAAGAAGTCACCAAAAACAAGTCACCAAAAGCAAGTCACCAAAAAACACACGCCCACCATGAGATCTGCTGGAAACCCCCACAGAGGGGATGGCCACAGCCCCGTCCTGGAGAGCAGCCCAAACCCCAAATCCTGCACCGGGAATGCCTGAATGCTGGAGAATCCCCCCAAATGAAGTCTCATGCCCCAGCCCCTCCTGGAGGAGCCGGAGCCCGCTGTGGTTTGGGGCTCAGGGTGCAGAGCTGCTCGCTGAGCCCAGGGAGAGCCGTGGGGAGCCGGATCGGAGCCGCAGCGCTGGGATCATCCCCGGCAGCTCAACTCTGAGCTTTGCACTTCCCACAGCGGGGCTTAGGGAGCAGGAAAGCTGGAGGGAGGAGGGATGGCCGGCATCAAAACTCCTTTTCTACCGGCTAACAAAAGAGCCGGTGTCTCCTCAGAGAGGCTCCTTATTCCAACGCCAAGCGGAGGCTGCTTGGCAGCGGGGAAAGAGGGAAATGTTGGGCTAGTGGGAACTGGCTGGGCATTGTTTGGGGGATGCTGTGTTTGCACAGGCCCCACAACATGGGGGTGTTGGGGTCAGAGGGGTCAGGGCTGGCCTCTCCCATGGGTACGGCCACCGGCTCTGGTGGCCTCGTCCTGCTCCCCACAAATAAAGCACAGAGGTCACTACCCAAGGTGCTGTTAGGAAGCTGTGGGTTCATCCTGCCTCATCCTGCTCCCCACAAATAAAGCACAGAGGTCACTGTTCAAGGTGCTGTTAGGAAGCTGTGGGTCCCCCCCTTTCCTCTGCTTTCAGCTCCCCAGGTGTGCCCCGAAACCCAGCTCAGGGTGTCCCCACCCTCGCCACGCCGGGAACACGAGGACGGCAGCGGTGGAGCCGGAGATGTACAAAGCCTCCTCTGAGAAATGGAGGTCAAAGAGAAGGAAGCAGCCGATTCCCTCCTCTTCCTCTGCAGATGGAGGGCAAGCAGCAACCTTGAGCCCTGATCTCATTAGATGTCCCAAACTAAGCAGTGTGAAACCTGATTAGCGCCGGGCGGGAGGCGGGTGAAGGAGCGGCAGCTTGTCCTGCCAGCCAGCCCCAGCACCCTGCCTCTGGAGAGGGGGGGTCTGACAAGCAGGGCACCCACAGCTGCCTCCCCACAGCACCCAGGACCTGGTCCTGGTCCTTCCAAACTCCATCACACCCCAGGTCGTGGCTGTGCTGTGCCCTCAAGTGATGCTTCATCCCAGCCGCTCCCACCAGCTCCCAGCCAGTTGGCCTCAGTGTGCAGCAGCACAGAGAAATGTAGGATTAAAAAAAAGGGGGAGGCAGGAGCCCAAAACCTCTGTTCCCTAGAGACCTGCTCTCCTGCAGAGAAACTTAATCCTTGTTAAAAAGCAAATGAAATAATCCAGTTGCTAACACTGCTCTGGCCGCTCCGTCCAAGCCCCAGATCCGCCAGACCCCTCCAGCCTGGCCCAAGCCCAGCAGATTCCCTCAGCAGGGCTGAGCCGGACTTCTCTGGGGCTAAAACCATCCCTGGCACCACAAAGCTGTGCTGGGAAAGCTGTAAATGGACAGAGATCCTCACTGAGGGCACAGCCTGTGAGTGTCCCTGCCTGGCAGAGCTGCCCAGGGGACACCTCAGCTGTGCTGGGGAAGTGTCCCTCACCCTTCTTCATCCTCACACCGAGGGACAAACCGCTGGCAGAGCCAAAACTCACCAGGGCCTCCACCCAGGGCAGCCAGGGAAGGTGTTGGCCTTGGATCTCTTATCACACCCGGCCACCTTGGGTGGCCCCGTCTGCTCCTCGGGGAAGCCACCGCGCGATGGGACGAAAGCAAACGGTGACAACAAGGGGACGAGCTGTGGCACACAGCAGGGCAGGATACTGCTCCTGCTCCGATCCCACACATCCCTCAGGCACCAGAGCCAGCACATAACACCCAAATCCCTCCTTTTTAACAGCAGAAACTCCGCAGAGCTGCGAAATTCCTCGCTGGGGCACAGGCACCGTGGTGAGGTGACAGGAACAAGCGTGGACCCACTCCTTGGTGACGGGGGAAAATCTGAGCCCGGTTCCCCTGGGGAAAGCACGTGGCAGCTCCAAGGTCAGATGGAGCCAGATTAGCTGGAAATGCACGGACAGGGCCGAGGAGATGCCAGGTTTGAGCCGGCTGCCAAGTAAATAACAAAACTCCTCAGAAAGCGAAACCAGCCGGCCTCGTGCTCGCTGGTAAAATTAACCCAGCAATAAATTTGTAAGCAAATGTGTTTCCTCAGCCAAGCCCGAAGGATCTGGTCATCTTGGGGCCGTGACCGGCGCTGCCCTGGGAAACTCAAGATGGAAAGTGTGTGGAAAGTCCAGGTGACCCCACGCCCACCGGGGCAGGGTCCCTCCCGGAGCAACATCCTTTGTCCCCAGCATGGAAACTGGGATCTGGCAGGGCCCCCCAGCCCCATCCCAGCTGGGGGCACTGGGATGCTCTCCAAGCCCCTTGGAGGGCTGACAGGGATGGATGCTGGCACCGAGCCGGGGGTCAGGGGCCTGGACTTACACACACGAGCATTTACATATGAAACACTCCCAGCTCCAATATCCGCTGCTGCCTCCACCTCCCCGGGGAGATGAATAGAGATGAGGGGGGGAGAAGGGAAAAGAAACCTCTCCAGCAATAAAACCTTGTTTTCCTCCAGCTCTGGCCAGCCCTCCAGCTCAAGGGCAGGCTGGGCTGGCTGTTTGCAGTGCTGGGAGCACACTCAGATCCATGGAAATGCCAAAGAGTGACAGCAGGATGCACGGCACAGCATCCTCACGCCAGTGAGCACCACAGAGCCCTGTGGGCACCCCTTTTGTGCTTGGATGGACAGGGAAGCCCCCCAGCAGCGTGAAAGGGCTCCAACTGTGGCCTCCTTTGGCCTCCTGCAAGCACAGAATGCCAGGTTTGGTTGGAAGGGACCTTCAAGGCCATTTCATCCCCATGGGCAGGAACACCTTCCACCAGACCAGGTTGCTCCAAGCCCTGTCCAACCTGACCTTGGACACTTCCAGCCTCCACCCCTTCCCTGCCCACACCCCCCCTGAATTAAAGCCACAAAGGGCTGTGGTAAACACAGCTGGTGACAGACAAAGTCAGCATCACGGGGTCTAGAGGCAGCAAAACAGACCAAAACCCACGGATCTGGCTTCTCGGGGACGTGCCACCCGCCTTCCCATGTCCTTGTTCCGGGCTTGTGGGAGCGGAAAGCGCCACGAGCTCCGGGATGTGGGAGCCAGAGCAGGAGCCAAGGCTCCCAGCAGGGCTCTGGGCAGCACCTGGAGAGGGGAAGGCTGCCAGCTCAGCTCCTGCAAGCAGTCACCTTGTAAACACGATTAATAATGTCATCTTGGCTCCCCGCGCCTTGCTCTCGCGGGCAGGACGGGAATTGACCGAGCTGCAGCTGGAGACGGGGCTCAAAGCTCCATGGGAGAGCCTCAAAATGTATAAAAGGGCTCAGTGGCACCCAAAACCAGCACCCAAAGGCAGCCATGGGGCTGCTCCAGCTGCCAAGGGGCCGGAGATGGAGGGGCCAGAGCTGGCCAGCACCCCCGGCACACCCAGCAGGCACATGGCCACTCAGGGCTCCTTTCACTTTGATTCCCAGTGCCAGCTGCAGCCAGGCTCAGGAAAAATTTATGATGGACACCACGGCAGCATAAGAAAGTGAATTATATTCCTCCCAGACTCGATAACTCAGGGCAGCTGTCAGCACAGAGCTGTGGGATTAACCCTTCGCAGCGGCGGCGGTGGCATGGGAGGGTGGGGACACTGCCAGCCCGCTGCTGACAACTCCCTTGGCTCCCTGCTAAATTAAACATGGAATTGATTCACCTTTGTTATACAATGGGATCAGCTGGTAAAGCCCAGCCGAGGCCTCGATGTAAAAAGGGGAGAGTCAATGACAGCATTGTTGGATGACAGGCGATGGCATTCCAGGTGCCTTCTGTTTTCCTCACCTCTCCTTCTAGCACAACACCTGCAGCAGGATGAGGCTGGCTGGAAATTCCAGAGGAAAAAAAAAGCTCCTCTGACAGCAGGGAGGATAAAAAATAGAGAAAGAAAAGGGGAGAAAAAGCATTCCCAGAGCAGCAGGTAAACCGAGCTGCTCTCCGCGCTTGCTGCTCGTGACAGCGGGACAACGGCTGCCTGCCCCCAGCCACCTGCCAGGGGCCAGCCCAGCACGATCGGGTGTCCCAGCTGGCTCTCCTGGGACAGCCTGAGAGGCAGGAGAGGGCAGAGAGCTGGGAATGAGCTCTAGAAAGAAGGGAAGTGGGAAAACAGCAATCTGCACCCGGGTGCCACCGTGCACCCGCAGCCACGCGGCGAAAACGCCGTCAGAAGAGCAGGATCGGCCCCCATCCCATGGGAACAGGGGGATGAGGGCTCCCCTGGAGCAGGAATTCCAGCTCAATTCCCTTCCCAGCTGTTATTTTCCAAGCAGCTTCCTCAGGCTCCCTGAGCTGCTCAAGGCTGGGCCGGCCACTGCCCCAGAGCTCCTTTGTGCCCAGCTCCAAAGCCAAGGAAAGGACAAAAGAGGGAAGTGAAGCAGAGCCCTGGAAGCACCACCCCTCCCTGGGAAGCCAGCAGCTCCTCCAGCAGTGCCTGGAGAGCTCCATCCACCTCCGTGGCCAATGGGTGACAGATGGTGGCACCCAGCCGGAGCCGCCACGGGTCACAAATACCTCTCAGGCTGCCGAGCCCACTCAGGAACTTCTTGTACTTCTCCAAATTCATCTTCCAGCCGAGCCCAGCCCTCTCCTCAGCCTCAGCATCGGGGCACCCACAAGCTCCAGCCGCTGTCCCCGGCTCAGCATTCCCGCTGGACTCCTCTCAGTCGCCCTTTGACCACTGGCACTGTTTCCTTATTTGATGAAGCACAGCAAAGCTTCCCAGGGCTGAGGCCACCCCCCTTTTTGTAAATGAGCCCAGCAACTGCCCCTCACCACCCCCAGGCATCCCTCATCCCACCCCTCCACACAGAGATTGTATGTCCTGGGGATATTTCCAGCGTCTTCAAGGGAATTGGGAGGGGAAGGAAAAAAAAAACCCGATGGGATTTAAGGCTGGTAGGCAGGAGAGGAGGAAAACACAGGCAGATCTATCCCTGTGGGAAAAGCCACCTTGGATTGACACCAGGGCGACAGTCTGGGAGAAGCCATCAGGAAAGTGCCATAAAATGTTGGGAAAATGGGCCAGGTGAGACCCAGGAGCAGATGGGGAGCAGATCCCTCCCGTCTCTGCCCCCCGACACTCGCCACATGCTCACCCCGCCCCGCCTGCGAGGCACACACAAAGCTGAAAAGGAGATTTACTGGTTTTAAAGGAATTTTTTGGCAGCAGGAACCAGCCCAGAGTGATCCAAGGGGATCCAAGAGCCTGAGCTGCTCATTGCTGCCCTTCAGCAGGACTGGTGTCCACCGGGCACGGAGCAGGACTTCTGTTAAATCAAACAATAAAAGCAATAATGACAATGATAATTATAATAATATAATCATCAGCAGCAGTGTTGAAATGTGCTGTCGTGGAGGTGGATCCTGCTCTTCCCATTCCCTCTCTGGAAAGATCCCAGCAGATTGAGCAAGACCCACCACGCGGTGCAGGATCATCCTGCCTGGGCTCTCACACAGCATTTGAGCTCTGCCAGAGGAAGGGGAGAGAAATAGAGCAGGGATGTGCTGCAGGAGCCAAATCTCCCCCAAAAAGTCTGGGGAGAAGCTCCCTGAAACTCAGGGCAGCGAGGAGATTCCCCTCACCCACAGGCACGTGAATCCCTGGCTCCTTCACCAAGATGCATCCCCAGAGCGAGCCACGTCCCATGGCAAATTACCCATCAAAATATTCACAAAATATTTTATAAATAAAAATATTAATAAAACCAGAACACTGATGGAAGCAGCCCCGTGTCCAGCTCCTCCACAGCTCCAGGACAGACGGACACTCCTCCAGGGACAGACACACACCGGGGGTATCGCTTTGCATGGTGAGCAGAGCAAACCCAGCGGGCCAGTTGCTGCCTGTGCCCCTGACAGCTGGGATCCAGGGAGCCAAAAAATCCCTCTGGGAGCTCCCAGAAAATGGGGGGGCAGGTGCTGAGGTGCCTTCTCCACACTCTGATTTCCCCCAGCACCCTCTGCACCCTGCTGGGATGGAGGTGATGCTCATCCGTTCATCCCAGCAGGATCCAGGAGCTGAGCCAGCCACCAGGGAGTGGCCAAATGATTTAGGATTTAGGATTTAGGAGCTGGGGGTGCACCCCTGGCATCACAGGGCCATTCCCAGCCATCCCCCTGCGCCCGCCGGCAGCAGAATAGAGAAAAAAAAAGTTGTGAGAAGCCAAGTTGTCACCACTAAAAATAGCACAATGGAATTTTCCTCTAAAGGAAGAAAAAAAAAGGGGGGGGGAGAAAAAAAAAAATCATCCTGATCCTTGCTGACAAAGGGGCTGTGAGAAGGAAGGGTGGGAACAGCCCCACGGAGGGGACATGAGGGGACATCAGGTCCTTCCCATCCAGCACCACCAAACAGGCACGGAGAGCTGAGCCCATCACGGGGGGACAGTGAGATCCCCCCTTATTTCACTCCATCCTCTCCCTCCCGGCAAAGGGGAGAGCCCAGGCCCCACCAGGGTGGCCACTGGACAGGGCGAGCAGGGAGCTGCTCCGAAATTCCAGCAGCAGGAGGGAGATGCAGGGAATTCAGCCTGGAACCCACTGAGCTCCCCCAAACCCTGCCATGGTGGGGAGAAGGGCAATTCCCTCCTCCCGTCCCGAGGGGGTTAATGGGAAGCGGGTCTGACGCCACCAGATCCCATCCCAAAGCATCCCAGCTCCTTCTCCTCTCTGCTGGGAACGCCAGGAATTCCTGGAGGAGGGAGGATCGCTCCAGCTGGCTCAGCCAGCACAGAGACTGAGCAGGGGGACAGCCAGGGGAGCCCCCAGCTCCCCCAACATCCAGGAATCCCAGATCTCCCAGCACAGCAACTGCCCTGGCAGCAGGAACGAGAAGCATCCCAAGCAGCCAGCCAGGATGAAATATCTCCACAGGCAGCAGCGGCTGGAGGCGCCTGCACTGAAACCCCCAGTGCCACCCTTGGCTGTCCCCACCGCTGTCACCCCGGGGCTGGGGGGATGCTGGGGGACCCCAACACCCCAGGATTGGGGATGGGGATGTCCAAGGATGTGGCCAAAGCCAGGGAATGGAGGTGTGATCCTGGACACGCCTGGGGTGCAGGGTGGATTATTTAGGGACAGCCTTAAGGCTACACCCTCACCACCCTGGCGAGCCCCCAGCGGGGTCACAGGGCCACCACCAGCTGTCCCCAACATCACCGTGTCAGCTGCACACCCCTGAAGCAGAGGGGTGGTGCGGGGGGCACTAATTAACGCTCATTAGCTGATGAGGCACGTGCGGAGCGGGACCACCGGGCTGGGAACTCATCCTGACCCCGCTCCACATGGAAAGGAGAGGCTCCCACAGGATGGATCTACCAGGAGCAGAACTGCCCCAAGGTCAGCTGGAATCTCCCAGCACTGGATACAGTTTCCTGCAGGGAAAAATAAGCTGCTGGCAAAAGCATTTCTGTAGGGCCACAACGGACCCGAATAACGATTAATAAAAGTCAAGATGAGTCTCACCCTGACGGGACACAAAAATCCCACTGGGATCAAGGCACAGCTCCATGGCTGGGGGGAGCAAGGGCAGAGACAGAGATTTGGAGAAGGAGAAGGTTTCAATCCCAGCTGTGCCAGGATTACACCCCCAACCCAGGCAGGGGTCCCAGCAGAGCTGGAAGAAGGGGAAAAGGCTCCCAGCAGAGCTCACGGTGGGCAAAAAGGAAGCTGGGAGAGAACACAGCCCACACAGGTGCTGCAGATGTGCAAAACACAGCACTCATCACCTGTGGGAGGCTGGAAAAGCTTCCCCAGCATCATTAAAAAGAGCTCATCCGAGCAGAGGAGGGCAGGCAGGGCGCGCTGGGACTCACCGGAGGGAAACAGGGCTCAACAGGAAATGAAAAATGGAAATGCAGGCTTGTCACGCACAGGAAAACAACAAAATAAACACAAGCGTGGCCTCCCAGCGCCCGGAGCTCGCTGGCTCCTGATGAACAGCGGGTGACAAAGGGACACTGCAGGGAGCACAGAGCCTGCAGCCACACCTGGCCCACCTCTGCTGGGAGCCACAGAGCCAGGCTGGGCTCTGAGAGGTGCCAGGGAGCTCCAGCCCGTCCTGCTGGGATCAGCATCCTGCTCCTTCCTCATCTGCAGCCTCCCAAACCGTCCTGCCCCACAGCCCCCTCCTGCTTCCCCTCCTCTTCCAGGAATCTCTGGGCTTATCTGACCCAGAAGCAGGACACACATCTCAGATCACATCCAGGACTCATTTTACCGTGTCCACGGCCAAACACACACCAAATCTGATCACTCAGCCTCCCGCCCCACCACACATCCCTGCGGGAAGCTGAGGCTGGAGGATCCCCCTCCCCGGCCCCCCAGCCGGGTGAGATCCATCCCAACACACAAAACCCCACGACATCAGCTTGGATGTGAAACTTCCCAGCTTATTAACACAAGAATCCTCCGTGCAGGGAACTTCCTTGGCGGTTTCCCTCTCCAAGCTGGAAATATCCCCAGCCAGGGCAGTGCTGAGAGGTTAAATCTGGATTTTCCTGGGAGAAAGAGCATGTGGAAAGAAAGGGAGATCTCAGGGAGAGCATCCAGCAGGGATGAGGGGTGTGCTGGGGAGATCAGCTCCCTGCCTCCAGCACCTGCCAGCACCGGCTCTGCTGGTTCCCACCCCACCCCACCCACAGCCGGGATGGGATGGGATGGGATGGGATGGGATGGGATGGGATGGGATGGGATGGGATGGGATGGGATGGGATGGGATGGGATGGGATGGGATGGGATGGGATGGGATAGGTGTGAGCAATCAGGGGTGTGGAGAGGAGCCGCTCTGCTGGTCCTGCCCATGGAGCTGGGAGGCTTCACCCAGTGCTGGGGGGGCACAGCAGGGGTGACCAGCCCCAGTCAGGTGTCCCCACTCCTGGCCCCATCCCAGGTGTGCCAGCACCCCTGCACTGCCTCTCCCCAGGGCAGGATTGCCTCACCTGCCTGGAAAACTCAGCTGGTGTTGCTAAGATCCACGGAGCCTCCACGGCAGAGACACCCTGGGCACGGCAGAGCCACGCAGAGGATTGGGAAGGGCTGGATTGTTGGAGCTCAGGGAGTGGGGTCCCTTCCAGGGCTTCCCTGTGCTGCTTCCCAGCTGCTCCATGCATCTTCCTGCTACCCCAAGCCTGTCCCAGCCCTCCTGCTCCAGCCTGCAGGGAAACACTGCCCCGTGCAGGAGCCAGCCAGGCTGAGCCCATGGCCAGGCAGGGCTCACAGCCCCTCTGTGCAGGAGGATGGAGCTGTATCCAGAAATCCCAGCATGGACCAGCTCCTTCACAGCCACCCTGAGCTCCAGCACTGCCTCTGTCCCTGCAGGAAGACAGGAGGAACTGGAACCTGCAGCACCCTGCTGCTCCCACAGCCTGGATTTATCCATTTCAGATCCATAAAAAAGGCACTTATCACCCGGATATTCAAACAATGGTGTTAAGACACTTTAAATTTAAATAAAACCTCTTGTTTTACTTCCCTCTGGGAGGTTCCTTGCCACTGGCATCAGCCACGGTATGTCCAGAGCAGTCTAAACTTAGCTGACACAAGCAAGACGAGCCTGGAAAGGAGGTTGGCTGGGACCCAGCAGACGGAGGTCAAAGACTCCAGTCTCGCCCCGAAGCATGAGCCGGGAAGGAAAAGGCTTCACGGGAAAGCAGAGCTGAGGAAAACAGGCAGAGAGCAGCCCCAGCCCTTTCCAAAGGCGGCTGAGAGGAGATCAAAGCCTTCCAGCACAGCCCCGCACACCGGCGGGCACCGCCAGGCCACGGTGCCAGCGAGGTACCACGGCTCAGGCCACCCTGCAGCCACCCCCTGCCCTCCCAGGGGATCTTCTCCCTGGACCAGAAGCACGTGGGGAAAGGAGGAGAAGCAGCCAACAGCCCCAGGAGCTGTGAGAGCAGAGCTCAGGCACGGTTCTGGTTCATTAGCGGGGCACCAGGACAGCCGCAGCTTCCGCTGATGCCGGGGATGCCGGGGATGGGGGAGGCACGCGTCTCCCTGCCAGGCAATCCCAACCTCTGGGCTGGGCCTGGGATGGCTCCACACACAGAAACAGCAGGGCCAGCTGGGGTGGGTCCTGTCACCTGCAACATCACCAGCCCCTCTTCCCCCCTGGCCAAAACAAACAGGAGAGAAACAGCTCCTGGCACCGAGCGCTGGGGCTCCAGCTCCGACACCCAGGGCTGCCCCAGGCTCCTTCCTGAGCCCCCCTTTGCCTCTGGTGCCCCCCTGCCACACAAGCCAATGACTCCCACACGTATCACCCCAAAAAAAGTCAGGGTTGTTCACCCAATGATGGAAAATCCCATGGCTTCCAGCCCAGCTTCCCCCACTCCTCCTCTGGCCAGGGACTCTCCACTCCAAAAGTGGAACTCGGCCAGCCTGAGGGATGAAGAGGAAGAAGGGCTTCCTCTCCCCCACTGAGGAGTCACCACCACGCCACCAGCCCCAGCAGGGCTCTCACAGGCCACAGAGGCCTCGTGCAGCCCACTCAGCACCAGCCAGGAGTGATGTTTATCCTCGTGGGATGGATCTGCCAGCAATCCCTGGCATCAGGAGGTGGCTGCACACTGGGAGAGCTGCTTGGCTCAAGGAACAAGGCACCTCCGAGTCCCCAGACACCTCCAGGTGCATTTGTTGTGGCACAACACCAGCCACAAGAGGCAAAAAAGAAGGTTCTTCAGAGAGGGGCATGGCCAGGAACGCCACCCACCACCCAGAAGGTTCCAGTCCCAACTGGAATGAATCCTGGTTGATTCACACAAGGGTTCCCCACCTCTCCTGCCCACCCCAGGGTCTCCCAGTCCTTGGGAGGTTGTTCCCTCCCTCACTGAAGCCAGGTTACTCAACCAAGGTGACAAACCACCTTGTGCTGTCCCAATCCAAACAAGCCAGGCCACGTGCTGGGCACCACGGAGCAGGCAGAGACAGCACCAGGAGCAGGGAAAAGCTTTTGAGATGCCACAGCTCCAAGTTTTCTACCCCCAATCCCAAAAAAAAACCCAGTTAATTATGAGAAAGAAAGGATTTCACCAGGATTGATTAGTTAATGTTTACAGCACTGTGAGCAGGGGAAGCATGACCTGTGTTCTGAGCTTGGCAGAGCTGCCGGCACCCTTGAGCTGCCGGACATCCCGGGGGCCACTCAGCACAGGGCCACGATTTCCATGTGCTCCTCCTGATTTTCCAAGGGGACAGTGAGGGTCAGTACCCCCCATGCTCAGCACAGGGCCACGATTTCCATGTGCTGGTTCCTGATTTTCCAAGGGGACATTGAGGGTCAGTACCCCCCCATGCTCAGCACAGGGCCACGATTTCCATGTGCTCCTCCTGATTTTCCAAGGGGACATTGAGGGTCAGTACCCCCCCATGCTCAGCACAGGGCTGATTTCCATGTGCTCCTCCTGATTTTCCAAGGGGACAGTGATGGTCAGTACCCCCCATGCTCAGCACAGGGCTGATTTCCACATCCTGGTTCCTGATTTTCCAAGGGGATAGTGAGGGTCAGTACCCCCCATGCTCAGCACAGGGCCATGATTTCCATGTGCTCCTCCTGATTTTCCAAGGGGACAGTGAGGGCTGGTATCCCCCAAAACACGATGGGAGGCTACCATGGGAATGGAGAGTGACCTCAGCTGCTGGGCCCTGCTCAGGGTGACAGTCAGGCTCCCCTTCCTGCCCAGACCCCCAAAGAGAGGTGTCCAAAAAGCTCCACCATCAACATCACCCCCGGTGCTGACGCCGTCGCTCCCACCGAGATTCGCGGCAGCGGGTCCCGGCGCGTGCCGAGCCACGGCGATCCAGGGATGAGGCAAGAGGGGCTGGAATCCCCATGGGGAGCCAATCTGCTGGTGAAGCAGAACTTCAAACTGGTGAAGGTGGTGGCACTGGGGACCTCCCAGCTGCAGGTGTGGGGCTCTTTCCAGATGGGACAACCCCGAGGATGCCGGCGGCTGAAGGAAGCGAGAGCCAGGGAAGCGCTGAGACAGCACCGGCGTCACCACCCCCAAAATCCCTACTTTTAGCCTCATCCTCTGGTGGAAGCCACCCCCTTGGGAGCGGGGCAGAGCAGGTGGGTGCCCCCGCAGAATGAATCAAACGTCCTCCCCCGGCAGCCCCGGGATCCGGAGCATCCCGGCGAGCCCCGGCGCCGCAGCGCTGCGGCACAACTCCCCGGCACCCCGCTGCCGAGGGTGGGTGTTCTTCGAAAGAAAGGAATCACGGGGATCTGCCAGCTGCTTCACTCCTGCTCACCAGGGAAAAGCAGGAGTTGCAGCCTGCTCTGGGACCTTCCAGCTCTCCTCGACTCCGGACCTGTCCCGGCTCGCTCGACAGCAGAGGCCTCGCTGCTCAAATTGGGATTTTTTAGGGTATTAAGTGGTGCTGGCTGAGAAATACATTTGTAATCCTGGTTCTGGCAGTTTCAGGTTCTGGATGTGGCAGCTTCAGGGTAGCCACCAACACCACAGGACTCCCCAGTCAGCCCTCAGCAGCCACATTTTAGAGAAAACTCTGTGTTTTTGCAGGATTAAGAGGGGGAGGGGATGAGCCAGTGGAAAACTTGCTCTGGACAGGAAAAACCAAAGGCTTTACAGGAGCTGCCGTGGGGAATAACAGGGAAGAGACAACACATTCACCAACTCAGACACAAACAACCCAAAGTGGGGCTCCCACTCAGCCCTTGGAGCGCTGCTGGGATGTCCTGGGAAGGGGTCAAAAGCAAAGGAAAGCTTTTATGGAGTATAAACACTCGTTTCCCCTACACCACAAACAAGCTCCAACAACACCCAGCAGGGTATTTCCAGCTTTCCACCATATCCCAGCACGAAAATCAGGTATTCCCTAGAAAAACTCCTTCCCAGAAGAACCCAATTGCTCATGGAAGGCAGCGACAGCCGGAGCAGGGAGCGGGCAAGGGGAGCCCAGGTGCCAGGGGTGCTCCAGCTGGATCAAGCCCTGGAATTTCCATTTC
This sequence comes from Poecile atricapillus, assembly GCF_030490865.1. NCBI lineage: Eukaryota > Metazoa > Chordata > Aves > Passeriformes > Paridae > Poecile > Poecile atricapillus. The sequence goes on along the minus strand of NC_081272.1, from coordinate 5,622,092 downwards.
TTTCCTTGGAACAAAGCAAAGCCGACGCAAACAGCAGCTCCTTCTGTGCCAGCACCGCCATCTGCACCTCCACGTTGAACCCAACTACATCAAAGAGGCTTTTTAATAATAAAAAAGTTTGTCAAGTACTGGGACGAGCCCAAGTCACGTTTCCCAGCGCCTTTCCAAGGCACCCGAGGAGGTTTCATTCCCTGCTCCCTGCGGAGGCTGCGCGTCTCTCCCACCTCTGGGATGTTTGAGTGGCACCCCCTGAATCAGGGAGCCAGGGAATCCATTATTCCCCTTCCTCTGCAGGCAGATAGGAAAAGGAAACAGGCACTGCAAGCTCCTGGCTCCTCTCGGCCCGGCCATCCGCATTTCCAAGAGACTTGGCTGCTAAACTTATTAAACGGAGCACTGGGAGCCCTGTGGGGCTGGAATCTGGGCTCCAGGACAAGCCTAGCACTGCAGCGGGGAGGAGGAAAAAAAATAAATAATAATAACAAGCAGAAGAATGGGAACGCAGACAGCTGCCGGGGATGAGCCGCTGCCATCAAAACTGCACACTCACTGCCGGTACCGGCACCGGCCTCGGCAGCACCTTGGCCCCTCATCCCTGCCCGGCTCAGCCCCCGGGGACACGGATGGGTCCCCACGGCCCTTGTGGCACCGCGGGTGAGGCCACAGGGATGATGAGGGATGTCGCGCTGCTCCGAGCGGCGGGGAGCCCGGCTGGGATGCTGGACACCCCATGGAAGGGACCCCAAAACTCTGGGAAAGGCACCCAGGGCTGCCGAGCGCCCAGCAGCCCACGCAGGGAGCAGGGACACGCCAGGCTGGGGACAGCGGTGCCGCTCATCCCTCGGGCACCCCACGCAGGGAGCAGGGACACGCCAAGCTGGGGACAGCGGTGTCGCTCATCCCTCGGGCACCCCACGCAGGGAGCAGGGACACGCCAGGCTGGGGACAGCGGTGTCGCTCATCCCTCGGGCACCCCACGCAGGGATGCTGCCGCACGGGCAGCCCACGCAGGAGCCGCGGTACCCGGGAACCCCACGCAGGGACAGCGCTTCCCCGCACAGCCCACGCAGGAAGCCGGGGAAGTCCCGCGCTGGGGACACTCGGATCAGGACACCCCACGCGGGGACACCGCGATCCCCGAGGATGCTGCCCCAGAGCATCCAGCGCTCCGGCGGTGGCCTCCGAGAAAACACGGGGAAAACACCGAGAAAACACCGGGAAAACAGCGGGAAAACACCGGGAAAACACCGGGAGAACAGCGGGAAGGTTGGGGGAAGGCTCCGGGCCGGGGGCCCGGCGCGCTCCAGGCCCGGGCGCGGGCCCCGGCGGGCGCGGTACCTTTGTATCGCTCCAGCACATCCTCGTAGGCCTGCACGAACTCCTTCTCCTGGCTGCGGTTGGCCGGGAGCAGCCCCGGCACGTACCCGGCCATGGCGGCCTTTGTGCCCGGGCTGGGCGCAGCTGCCGGCGGCGCGGCCAGGACCCGTCTGTGCCGGGGCCGCTTCCGCCGCGCCGCGCCCGGGAGCGACCCGCCCCGGGACCCGCCCCGGGACATCGGGATCCGCCCTGGGACCGCCCAGGGACCGGCCCAGTGACACCGGGACCCGCCCCGGGACCGCCCAGGGACATCGGGATCCGCCCCGGGACCCGCCCCGGGACATCGGGATCCGCCTTGGGACCGCCCAGGGACACCGGGACCCGCCCCGGGACCGCCCAGGGACACCGGGACCCGCCCCGGGACCCGCCCCGGGACATCGGGATCCGCCCTGGGACCGCCCAGGGACCGGCCCAGTGACACCGGGACCCGCCCCGGGACCGGCCCAGCGACACCGGGACCCGCCCACTGCCACCGGGACCCGCCCCGGGACCGCCCAGGAACCGGCCCAGTGACACCGGGACCCGCCCAGGGACCCGCCCCGGGACATCGGGATCCGCCCTGGGACCCGCCCACAGCCACCGGGACCGGCCCAGAGACACCGGGACCCGCCCAGGGACCCGCCCAGGGACTGGCCCAGCGACACCGGGACCCGCCCACCGACACCGGGACCCGCCCAGGGACCCGTCCCGGGACCAGCCCAGCGACACCGGGACCCGCCCAGGGACCCGCCCCGGGACCGGCCCAGCGACACCGGGACCCGCCCTGGGACCCGCCCATCGGGGGGACACGCTCTTGGGTCGTGCCCACGGACAGGGACACGGCCCCGGACCCAGCCATGGCTCCCGGGACCCCCCACCGGGCCGGTAACCGCCCCTGGGTGGGGACACGCCCCGGAGCACAAATTATGGTGGCCACGCCCATGGCCACGCCCGCCAGAAAGGCCACGCCCCTGTGACCGTGGTGGCTCCGCCCCCGATGAGGCCACGCCCCCTGGCCGCGCCCCCTTGGCGGCCGCCCCGAGCCCGCCGCGACCCCTGGCGGCCACTCGGGGCAGCACAGGGCGGGACACCGGGGGGACATCGGGGGGACATCGGGGAGACACCGGGGGGATACCGGGGGGATACCGGGGGGACATCGGGGGGACATCGGGGGGGACACCGGGGGGGACACCGGGGGGACACCGGGGGGGACACCGGGGGACATCGGGGGGGACACCGGGGGGACACCGGGGGGGACAATGGGAGTGATACCGGGGGGGATACCGGGGGGACAGCTGGGGGACATCGGGGGGGACAGCGGGGGTGACACGGGGGTGACACCGGGGGGACACCGGGGGTGACAATGGCTGTCATACCAGAAACGACACCAGGCGGTGACACCGGGGGTGACAATGGGAGTGATACCGGGGGTGATACCAAGAACGACACCGGGGGATGACACTGGGAGTGACATCATGGACAACACCGGAGGGTGACTGAAACAGACAGCAGGGGGTGACACAGAGGGGTGACAGCAGGACTGACACCAGGGGTGACACCTTGAGAGGGGGGTGATGACACTGCCCGGGTGTGATGCTGTGACCTCCCAGTGCCACTCTGACACCCAGAAATCCCAGTAGCAATTCGAGCTGCTGGCACATCCCAGCGAGCCCAGGGAGTTCATCCCAGTATATCCCAGTACATCCCAGTGTACCCAGTGCATCACCTCACCCCAGGATGGGGGTCCTGTTGCTCCCCACCCTGCTTCCCGAATGGGAGAAGCTGGGGGGCTGCCGAGCCCCTGGGGGTCCCCCGGGCTGTGACCCTGGCTGGAAGCTGTGACCAGGGACAGGCTGGCACTGCCTGGAGGGGCTGTGGGGGAGTGGGGACCCCTCAGCCCCACCTGGAGAGGAATGGGCAGGACAAAGGGGACCCTGAGAATCAGCTGGGGGACTTTGGAGAGCACGGGGAACAGCGGGGCAGAGCCAAACCCCACCGGGAAATGGGGGTTCAGGCCCAAACCTTCCTGGCATTCCCACATCCACAGAAACCCCACTCAGCCCCCCCAAAATCCCAGCCGAGCTGATGGAGCAAAACCTCCCGTGGAAACAGGGGCACGAGGGTGGCTGTCCCCAGGCCAGGGGACACCGCAGTGCCCCCAGCACCCACCCACACCCTGCTGAGCCCACAGGACACCCCCTTTGCCGTGACCCCCGCCCGACCCGGCCCCCCCGCATTGGGGCAAATCCCGGCCCTTTTTTGGCCATCTCAAGATGTTGCTTTTTCACCCCGATGCGCCGTTCCCATGGCAACTGGAGGGCCCGGCTGGGTAACCATGGCAACGAGAAAAGCCCCATCCCGCTCAGACAGACACCCTGCGTGTCCCCAGCGTCACCCAGGGACCCCCGAACCCCTCAGGGTGGGGCGGGGCCGCACCCGGATCCCCCCAGGGAATGAAGAGGGACCAGGGGCAGCACCTCCCTCTTCCTCCTCTTCCTCCCCCGGCGCGGGGTGGGGTTACACAAATCACCCCCCTCATCCTGGTTTTGGAGGCATCTCCCTTTCAGCTTGGCGCCTTAATTAGGAAAAGTAATTAACGTGGCACAGAGCGCCGGTGCCCGGCTGCATCCCCGGCAGAGCCTCCGTGGGGAGGAGGGTTTTGATCGTGGCGACCTCGTGGCGGGGTCTTTGTGCCCAGCGGTGCCAGGGCCTGGCACGCATCCTCAGCGGAGCATCCCACTGGGAATGGCCGGAGAATCCCCTGGGAACGGCCCCGGGGGCGCAGCTCCCCCGGCTCTGCCGGCACAGAGCCCTGCAGAGGGCTCGCCACATCCCTCTGACCCAAAAACGCGTTCCCAGGGAAAGGGAAATCTGTGCCGGCCAGCTGGCACTCAGCGATTCCTCCTCGGGCAGCGGGAATGCTGCTCGGAACCTGCCCCGGCCCCGCCAGCCGGCGGCTTCGCGGCTCCCAAGGCAGCGGAGAACAAGGGGGTTTGTTCCCGTGTCCCCGGGGATGAAGCGCAGCTCCCTCCCTCAGCCAGCGCTGGCTCTGCCAGCGGCGCGGGTGACGCGCCCGGGTGACAAAGGACTCCCAGGAACCTTTTCAAAGAGCCCTTGGAAAGCCCCCGCGACGCCTCGTCCATCACCCCTGCCCGCTCACCCCTGGCATCCTGGAGTCCCCCGGCCCCTCCTGCTCCAGCAGCACCAAGTGCAAAGATTTAGGATAAAAAAGCTCTTTTTTTTTTTCTCCCCCTCCAAAAGCAGCACCTCCCGCCCACCCTCACCCTCTGCCAAGCGCCTGGAGTGAGACAGAGCAAGGCAGGGCCAGGGGTCACACTCTGACCCTCCACGTCCTGCTCCCCCCTCCCCTCCCACCGCTGCCTTCAGAGGAGGTGCCAGAAAAGCAGGGAGCAGCTCCAGAACTGCCTGGAGACCTGGGCCAGCGTGTCCCAGCCCCCCTGGGCACGGCTGTGTCCTCCTTTCCTTGGCTCTGATGGCCAGAAGGGATGCAGAAAGTGCTGAACCCCACGGATAGCGAGGAGCAAGAGCCCTCCAGATCTCTGTGCCCCCCAAAACCATGATCCCTGCATCCCCCCAAACCCACAAAGGTGCCACTCCTTCTCTCATCTCTACAATGATGGGGGTCCCCAGCCCCAAATGATGCCCAGGCTCCATCCCTGGGCCCTGCTGCCCCTTCCTGGGGGTCCCAAAAAGCCAAGCCCCCATCACTCTCCCCTCACTTCCAGGTCCCCCAGGGCACGTTCTTCAGGCCACTGTCCCTGGTCCCAGGCCTGATCCCAGTGGGAAGAGGCACTGGAGCAGCCGGTGCCCTGCAGACGTTCCTGCTGAATAATGCAAGGCTCTGAATCAATATTTCAGCTCATTTTCAAACTTGGTGACACAAAACTGTCTCCAAACTCTTCTTTTTTTTCCCAGCTCAGCACTGTCTCACTGCACCTCCCGAGTTATTTTTAATGGGGAATCTGCATGAGACCGAATTTTGTGACATCCCCCTGCCTTTCATCATGGGCTGGATCCAGCTGGGGTGACAACAAGCCCTCGGCATCCCGGGCAGGAACAGAGCTGGGGAATGGCTGTGCCTCGGCAGAATCTATCCCTGGAGCGTGGGAGGATGAGGATTTTGGGGCAGAGCGGGTCCATGAGAAGCAGTGGATACGGCAGGATCCTGGTACCCCTCCATCTCCCAGCCCCAGGGATTTGGGATTTGGGATTTGGGGCAGGGCCAGCCACACCCTGCACATTTGCCTATCCCAGCCCCAGACGGTGCATTCTCAAGAACCATCATTTGAATCAACTGGTTCTTCCAGCCCCAAGATTCCCGGGCTGGCACCGTGGCACGGCCGGATCCACACACCCCCCCCGAGCCACGGGGCAGGCAGGGAGGGAGGGGACAGCACCCCACAGCCACCCTTGCCCCGGTGCCAGGTGCTGTCCCTCTCCCCAGTGCTCCCAGTCTGGGTCCAGGTGCTGTCCCTCTCCCCAGTGCTCCCAGTCTGGGGCACCTCAGGGACTTGTCACCCTTGTGCCCACCCCCACCAGCGAGATTAAAGCCCAGCCCCGGGTTTCTCTTGGAGCCACAGCCAGGGACAGCCCGGCCAGGGCTCAGCGGGGGTCCCTCAGCAGGATCCCCAAATCCCTGTTTGCTCCGGCAGGAGCAGATCAAAGGCGCCCGGAGCGCCGGGAGATGTGGACAGACCTCTGCAGACACAGATCAAAGCCCTTGACGGCCATTTGGCCCCAGAGAAGAATCGAAACCCAGCTCTGGTGCCTGGAGCCACCACCCTGAGCAAATTCCCCCATCCTCCCCTCCCCAGCCACCCTGGAGCGGGGTCCCCACGCCCCCACAGCCGGCGCTTGCAGAAGGAGCCATCGGCCAAGGTGGGTCCGTCCCTGTCTTTGTTTCTGCTTCCCAGCCCTGCTCCTTCTTCCCCCGAGCTGTGACGGGGTCAGCAGCACAGCAGGCAGAGGGACACGCGGGGCACTGTCCCCTCCACACGGGGACACCGGCACGTCCCAGTGACCGCAGCGATGGAGCTGCTGATGGGCACCACAAAGGAGCAGCCCCAGCTCCGTCACCCGGGCGGGAATCCCCGGGCAAATTCCTCCCCGGAGTTCAGCCAAGGGCATTGTTCCACCAAGGAGCCATTCAGTCCTTAATTAAGCATTTTAATGTCACCCAACCCGCGAGTTGGAGGTGCCCAGTCATCCCCTAACCCCAGTGCTGAGCGGATGAACCGCCCGGGGCGAGCCTGGAGAGGACAAAGCCGTGTCAGGGACAAACCACCACCCTGCTCCTCGGCCAGCAGAGCCACATCCATCCCTCCCCTCCTCTCCCCATCCATCCCTGAGGAGCAGTGGGGTACAGAGGTGACCGCAAAGAGCATCCCAGTCCCGGCGGGGGAGCGCAGGGGATCCCCGGGGGGGAACCAACAAGGCGCTGCCTTACCTGCGACCCTGACGACCGCCCTCTCGGCCGGGTCCAGCACCGAATCCTGGCTCTTCCTCTTCCTCTGCTCATGGAGGGGTAAATTCCAGGGCAAGGTGTCCCCGGGGGGGCAGGGGGAGAGGCTGCCCGAGCGTTCGCTGCGGTAGGAGCGCTCGCTCCGGCACGAACGCTCGCTCCGGCAGGAGCGCTCGCTGAGGGTCTCCTCGTCGGAGGACGACATGGCCCAGGGCACGGGCAGGAGGGTGGGCAGGACGTCCCCGCGGGCAGCAGCACCCTGGAGAAGGAGCAAACAGCGAGTGACACCGGGCCACCGGCCGCAGGGCCCTCCCCGCCACAGGTGCTGGGGGTGGTGCAGAAAGGATCGGCCACCATGGGTGTCTCTGCCCTCTCGGCCAGGTGAATCAGCCCTGCTGGAGGTTCTGAATTCTGCCTCGGTTTCTCCTTTGCTGGGGTTCCTAAGGATGGGGATGGTGGCACTGCTGCCCCTCTACCTGCAAAGCTCACACTGGCATCCCTGAGCTCACTCCCACAAAGCCAAGTCCAACCTTTTGGGCTCGATTTCTTTGTGCTCAGCACAAGAAGGAGCATCAGCTCGGCTCTGCCCTTTGTACCTGCAGGTTTTTCCTCGCTGAGAACGGGGATGGGTTTAAAAATCTTATTAATCATGGCAGGGGAAGATGGTAGGGCTTTCTGGAGCACGCCGGGACTGAGCTGTGCCGCGTACACACGCTGGGCAAATAAGCACCTTGCATGAGACATATTTAAAATAAATCTCATTGTGTCCTCTAGCACGGCCAGGAAAAATGCCTGAGACTCCTACAACCGATGTGCCGCGGCGCAGGAGCCGCCTCCATCACGCCGAGCCTTTCCTTATTGCCATCATTTAATCAGCAAAACAGGAACAAAGAGACCCAAAAAAACATTGAAAGAAACGGAGAAAGGATTCCATGAGTCATTCACCCCCCACCGAAAAGCTGCGAAAAAATGAATCGCGGCCCAAAACGGCGGCTCCCCCGGGTAGCCCCGAGGGGCTGAGCCTCGCCCTGCTTTTGGGCGACCCACGGCTGTGGGGCTGGGAGGGCTGCGGGGCCGGGCGGGGTTCGGTGCCCAGGGAGCGGCAGGGCCGGGGGCTGCGGGGCTTGGAGCCGGGTTTGCGGCGCTGGCGGGGGGGCAGCAGGTGCAGGAGGCAGCGGGGTGCGGGCACGGCTCTGCGGGGGGACACGGGGCCGGTGTGGCCCCCCCCGGCTCCTGCTCCCACCTGGTCCTACCTCCCCCACCCCCGGCACCCTCCGGTGCCCGCAGCTCCAGCCCAGCCCCGGCGGCTGCTGCCCGCCTTTCCCGGTCCCTCCCCATCCCCACCGGCCGCCTTTCCGCGCTCCATCCCCGCTGCATCCCTGTGTCCTGCCCTTCCCGCTTCATCCTCCGCTCATCTCCCGCTCTGACCCTGCGCTTTCCCGCTCCATCCCCGGCGTTTCCCCGCTCCATCCCCGGCCCATCCCCGCTCCATCCGCCACCCTTCCCCGGTCCCTCCCCGGTGCGCAGCCCCTGCCCGCAGCCCGGGCCCCGCTCACCCCCCGCCGGCGATCCGGTACCGACTCGGCGCGGGCAGGACGCGGCGCTCCGGTGCCGGCCCGGCCCCGCCGTGCGCTCCCGGTCCGGCCGCTCCCGGCCCCGCCGTGCGCTCCCGCCGCCGCGGCGCCTCCCCCGGCCCGGCCCGGCCCTGCCCACCGGGCGGCGGGGAGCGGCGGGGGGGTCCCGGCTGCCTCCCGCCCCGCTCAGCCCCGGGACCGGCCTCGCCGCCCGCCCCTGCTCCAGCACAACCGGCACCTCCACCGCGGGCACCCCCAGGCCGGCCCCGGGCAACCCCCTCGGGACTTCCACCCTGCGCCCTCCAGCCTGCCCGTGCTCCTCAGGGCACCCCAACGCCTGCTGCCTCCCCACCCTCCACCCCCATTGCACAGGGCCCCCCCAAAACACCCAGCAGCTCCCCACACCCCCCAGAACCCTCCCGGCATCCTCCCATCATCCCCCTTCCATCCTCATCCTCCAGATCCCCCCAGGCCCAGGGTAATTAGAGCAGCCATCGATCGGGGATCGGGGCCAGCAGCCGCAGCGCATCGCGGGGGACACGAGCAGGGTGCGGGGGACAGGCTCGGGAAGGTCCGGAGGGCCGCGCTGGGAGAGCCGTGAGCTGCCCAGGGCCTCACCTGCGGGGCAGCCGGGCATCCCAGCCGCAGCCGAATGTGTCCCAGCGCCAGCCGCGGAGCGGGCAGGGACACCAGGAGCAGCCCGAAGGGATGGCGGAGCTGCAGGACAGCCCCAGCCGCCTGGCAGGAGTGAAGCAGGATAAACCGCTCCGGCTGACGGCAGATCCAGCCGCCCCGCACCGACGGCGGCATCCAACGAGCGGCAGCAGCAGCTCCGTGCCACGGCCCGGGGCCAGCGCGGCTGCTCCCGCGGCGCCGCACGCGGCCCGGCCAAGCCCGGCGCCCCAGTCCCCCCGGGGTCTCGGTGCACCCGAGTGCCCCCTGGGCATCTCTCCCCCGCCGGTTCTCAGATCTCATCCCAACGCTTCTGCTCCCCGGTGCGTGTTTTCCTGAGTGTTCCCAGCCAGGGGGTGGGACGCGGTGGAGGACACGAGGCGTGGGGTGTGGTGACACCTGCTCTGGACGCAGCTTGGGACGTGGCTGGAGAGGAGCACGTGTTGCCCTGCGGCCCTGCCTGCTCGGATGCAGGGGTGGCCAAAACCCGCCCGGGTGTGGATACACCGCTGGGGTGACCCCACAGATGCAGGGCCAAGGCCTCGAGGACACGAGCTCCAGCTGCGAATGAAGCTGTGAGTTCTGGGAGCTGGGAATCCTCATGGGCTGCAGCCAGGCCAGACTGGTGCTGAGGAACTGGGGACAGAGTAAAAGGGTGTACTGGAAACAGGGTGTGCTTGTGGGCTGGCACCAGTTCCACCACTGCAATGACAGGTGACAGCGGCGGGGACATCACCCTGGTGCCACCCCGACACTGCTTTCTGTGCAAGTCTCACACCCTTGGAGCACGTGGTCAAATCCATGCTGGACACCGCTGGATAAATGCGCTCCATGTGGAGTGCATAAAACCACTCCGTGAGGTTCCCATCATTACGAGGGACCCCAAAACCCGTGGGAGCCGTGGAGCAGGGAACGCTCATCCCGGCAGAGCCGGCGGCCCCAGACGCGCTGGGAGGAGGGAAGCGCCTGGAGAGGCAGACGCTGCCGCAGCGCCGTTCCCAAAGCTCCCGGACGGGTTGGGCGGCTCTGCCGCGTGTCTGCGGCCCCGAGAGCCCGGCCACGGCCAGCCCGGCCCCCGGCACACGCTGGGGCGATGCTGTGACACCCTCGGTCACCCCTGCTCTCCCGCTTGGTGACCGGGCACCGCTCGCCCTCGGGACACCACGCAGGGTTCACGGCCCGGCCGGCTGCGGGGAGCCCGGTGCTGGCCGCAGGGTGACGCGTGCCTTTGTCACCCCGTGTCACCAGGCGGGCTTCAGCCTCCTCCCTCACGGCGCTCTCGGAGCAAACCCAGCCGATTCCAGCCGTGCTGAATCCCGGAGGAGCGCGGGCGGCTGGGAGACGGCGCCTGTTCCAGCCTGTGTGGATCTCACACCCGGAACGCGCATCCCGAAATCCCTCGCAGCGCTGGGAGGTGATGGATTATTTGTGCTGCGAATCTGGGTTAGGATCATGCGTTGTTTTGCCTACGTGGAGACAGGGAATCATTATTTCAGGAGGAAGGGGGAGGCAGGTCCTCCCTAAATCATTTCATTTCCCTGCTCCTGCACTGCTCAGCAGGATTGAGGGGACCCCTGGGACCCCAAGTGCCAAGACCTCGGACATCCACAGGGATGCAGGGAGATGTCTCCTGGTGCAAATCAGCCAGAACCCGGCTCTGCCCCAAGAACTGTCCCCTCATTAAAACCTCTGCCCAAGCCCAGGGCTGAAACCTGCCTTTTCCTTTGACTTTTGATAAATTATTCATCTCCTGAGAGTTGTTTACTCCCCCTCTCCGAGGCAGAGAGGAGCTGCAGATGATGCACAGCACATCCAGGCCTGTGGGAGCTGCAGGAGGTGGGGGCTCAGCCCAATCCCAGACCCCCAACTCCCACTCCTGGGGGCTAAATGTTGTAGGAAAATGGGAATGAGGGGCTGGGAGGAGGGATGGTGCCCTGCCAAGGCCACATCCACGGCAGAAGCAGCTCCCCACGGAGATCTCCCACCCCATGCCAGCCCCAGTGCCTCCCACCCAGCCAGGATGTGGCATCACCCCATGCCAAAAAAGTGACAAAAAAGGCAAAGAGCGAAATGTAAATTTGGAACTACTCCAGGCTGGATATGGATCCTGTTCAGGGCTCCGTGGTGAGCCACACTGTGGAGCTGAGGATGCTCCAAGTCCCTTTGCCCAGGGGAACTCAGGCAGGAGCATCGGATCCATTTTCAGTCCCTGCTGCTCAGCCAGAGCCTCGCCCTCAGTCTCCTCCCAGCAGAGCCAAGAGGCGTTTTTTTTAATCTCTCCATGAATTTGATCGTTTTCATCAGGTCTTTGATTATTCCCTTTATTGGCTGAAATTCCTGCCAGAGCTTTTAACTCAAGCAAATGGATCCCGCCGGCTGCGGCTGCTCCCCGCACGCCCTTGGCTGCGATAACGCCGATCGCTGGAGCAATTAGATTCTGCACGGATCTAAAGAGCCACTTGGGAGCCAGGAGAATTCAGATGAATCCCAATATTTCCTCTGACATCTGGGCTGCTCCATGGGATGAGTCACTCCCAACATCAGCGAGCTGCCAGGCTTTTTGCTGAGCCTGGTTTTTTTTCATCCTTTCCCTGGAAAAGCAACACTTCTGAATCAAAACAGGGTTTTTTTCCCCCAAAACAGCAATTCCTGGGAGCATTGGCCTGTGCTGCTATATGGCTCCAGGTGCCACCAGCCCTCACATCCAGCTTGGGAGGAAGTTGTGATGCCACTGAGCAGAAAACTCTTCTCTGCACATCTCTTTGGGAAAGGGAAGGATAATTGATAATAATTAATCATCATCCATAATGAGCGATTGCAAGTGTGGAGGTTCATGAAGATTTGATCTCCTGGCTGGCTCTGCATCCCAAATTTCCATCCATGGGTGAAACCCAGGGGAATTGCAGTGTGGCTTGGTGAGGAATCAGCTCCTGGAATAGCTCAGTCCCTTCAGACCTTCTGGGTGTTCCACGTGGGTCCCCACATCCTCCATCCACAGTCCCATCCCCTCCCTCCCTCCTCCTCCTCCCCAGATCCCCCCAGGACAATTCCCTGAAGATAAATAACTCTGATGGCTCCGCAGCACCACTCAATTTCCATTCCCAGCACAATTTTCCCTCTTTATCCATCCTTTATTTGTTCTGGCAGCTCCATTGCCTCCCCAGTCCCTTTCCACCTGACTCCATTCCCTTTTCCTCACGTGGCTCCCATGTTCTCCCTGTGTTTCCCTCCTCAGAGCTCCTCCTTGCCTACTTTTACAGCTGGAATGTTGAGATCCATGGAGCACTGATATCCTGATATCGGTTTTCCTCTGTTCAAACTCATCACCACCAGAGTTTTCATATTTAAAGCAGCAACCAGAACCCCTGAGGATTATCAGTCTCCATCAGTTACTGCAAGGACAGCCAGGAATTAGCCAGGACCCAGACAGCATGGGGTCTTGGGTCAGTTATTCCTGCTTTGGGCAGGAAATGGGGGGAAAAATATCAAAATTGATGCAAAAAAAAATTTTTAAAAGGACATTATTCCTAGAGTTATCTAAAACACATGGCAGAGAGGGGACCAGCAGTGGCAAACAAAGGCAGACACAGGGAAGAGCCAAGCCTGGGTCATGGATGTGCCTCTGGATCAGAGGATTTGAACCCAGACTGGGAATTTGGAGCTCTCCAGGGCCACCCTCCCCCAGTGCCACCCTGCCAGGGAGAATCGTGACTCAGCTGGAGCACAGGGAATCCATCTGGGCCTGGGGGAAGGGAGAAACCTTGGCCAGAGCTTGGGGAGGCTGCTCTGGGGGGAGCTGAGGGACAGGGGCTGGGTGAGGAGCAGCAGAAATCTCAGCAAAAGCTCAAACCCTGCTGGGATGGCTCCTGAGAGACCAGATGTCCTGTGGAATCCAGAAAAGGGCTTCTGGAGGAAATAACAGAGCTCTCCTGCTTCAGATCCCTGCCCTGGACACCCTGGGGTGACTCAGAGCCCCCCAAACCAGCATCCAGCTGTGATCCCTTGTATCCAAGGGCACAGCAATCCCAGGATCTGCCTGGAGTCAGGAATCCATGAGATTCCTCTCCAGGAGGGCTCCTGTGCCCACCATGGGATTCATGCCCCAGGAACAGCACAGATCCCTCTGTGGCCATGGCAGGGGTCTGGAATGTCCCTCCTGGAATGTCCCTGACCCCGGAGGTCATGCTGGGCTCAGCCTTTGTCATCCCAGCAGGGGGATTTGCCAGGATCAGGAACCTCCCAGCAAAGATCCAGCATTAACTCCGCCACCAGCAGCATTAAAAACATGGATTAAAGCACAGAGCTGGCCACTCTCCACTTCCAGGGACTCACCTGCTTCAGCTCTGTTCCAAAACTCAGGGAATTTTCAGGGAATGGAAGGAAAAACTCTCCTTGGGAGGGACAAACCCCCTGGGCTGTGCCAGGGAATCCATGGATCCTGCTGGCATATGGGATTTCAAAGCCCCCAGTGAGGAAATCTGCCTCCCACGCACTGAAAAGCCAGCAGAGATCCCAAATCCATCCACTTCCACTCTGAATCCCTGTGGAAATGAGGTGTTTTTCCCCCCCAAAAATAAAGACAAGACAGAGCCAAGGAGACATTCCAAAGGGATATTTACTGCCCGACCTGAGGTTGTTCCCCTGCAGCCACAGCAGGGCCCCTGCCCTGTGCTCTGGGGGTTTTCTTCCAAGAGGAATTCCAGTGGGAATCACGGCCTGGGCTCCTCCTTGCCCATGTGGTAGTCGGGGGGTGTGTACTTCCCCTGCTTGATCATCCTGTCCCGCTGCTCCAAGATGATCCGGAGCCGTTGAGCCTGCCAGGGTCACAGGGGGGGCTCAGGGATCCCTCGGGGGGTCCCCAAGGCAGGTCCTGGCAGCCCCATAGATGTGGAACCCACACTAACCCCGCCCTGGGGCTCCTCACTCAAGTTTGAGGCTCTCCTCAAAGACTTTGGGGCTCTTGGGATGTTCTGGACTGATATTTGGGTTTCCAGCCCAATTTTCTGACCAGGATTTTGTCCTGGATGTGGAAGCTGCTGGAGAAGCGCTGGGGACAGGGAGGAAGCTGCCCCAAAACACGGAATGGTTTGGTTGGAACTAAAATCCCACCCAGCCCCACCCCTATGGGCAGGGACACTTTCCACTAATCAGGTTTCTCCAGCCCAGCCTGGAACAGCTCCAGGAATGGGACGGTCACCGCTCCTCGGGGTCCTGCAGCCACCGCAGCCCTCGGGGAAGGGGCTGCTGCAGGGCCAGACCCCCCCTCACCCTGGGAATGACCAGGGTGCGCTCCCACCCCGGGCTGGAGCCCCCAAACCTCCCCCAGAGCGTGGCCAGGACCCTCTGCAGCCTCTCCCTACCCTGAGGCATCACCTCGAGTCCCCCCAGCCCGGCCCCGGTCCCCTCCGCTGTGTCCGGACCCTCCAGACCCCCGCGCCCCCCGTGTCCCCCCAAGGCCCCGCGGTGCTCCCCCGCTCACCCACCAGCTTGGTGCGCTTCATGCACTCCATGAAATCCTCGTACTCGAGCTGACACTCGCGCCGGGCGCGGGTCTGGCCCAGCCCGTGCCCGCACTCCACCCACTCGCGCTCGAAGGCGTGGCAGGCCGCGGCTTGGCCGTGCGGCTGCGGCATGCTCTGCCGCAACAGCCAGCTGTCCACATCGATGCCCAGCTTCTTCTGCAGGTCCCAGAACGGCATGGCTGCGCTCCTGTCGCGACACCAGCGCTGTCGCGCCGCCGACACCGCCGACACCGCCGCCCCCCCTCACGGGCCCGCCTCCGTCCTTCACGGGCCTTTCGCGACGTTCTCGCCGTCAAGCGCAACCGACGTGGCGGCACCGCGGCACGCTTTACGGCTGGGAGGAGAACACGGGCAGAGCGCGCCCCCCCCGGTCCGCGCTCGTTATAGCGCCCCTGGCGGATTGGAGGACTCGCTGCGCGCCGCGCCCCGGCGCCCCCTGGCGGCCACGGTGTTCAATGCTCTCCCAGTGCTCCCAGTGTCCTCCCAGTGCCCTCCCAGTGCTCCCAGCGCTCCCAGTGCCCTCCCAGTGTCCTCCCAGTGCTCCCAGTGCCCTCCCAGTGCCCTCCCAGTGCTCCCAGTGCCCTCCCAGTGCTCCCAGCGCTCCCAGTGCCCTCCCAGTGTCCTCCCAGTGTCCCAGTGCCCTCCCAGTGCTCCCAGTGCCCTCCCAGCGCTTCCAGTGCCTTCCCAGTGCTTCAATGTCCTCCCAGTGTCCCAGTGCCCTCCCAGTGCCCTCCCAGTGCTCCCAGTGCCCTCCCAGTGCTCCCAGTGCTCTCCCAGTGCTCCCAGCGCTTCCAGTGCTCTCCCAGTGCTCCCAGTGCCCTCCCAGTGTCCTCCCAGTGCTCCCAGCGCTCCCAGTGTCCTCCCAGTGTCCCAGCGCTCCCAGTGCCCTCCCAGTGCTCCCAGCACTCCCAGTGCCCTCCCAGTGCCCTCCCAGCGCTTCCAGTGCCTTCCCAGTGCTTCAATGTCCTCCCAGTGTCCCAGTGCCCTCCCAGTGCCCTCCCAGAGCTCCAATGTCCTCCCAGTGCCCTCCCAGCGCTCCCAGTGCCCTCCCAGTACCTCAATGTCCTCTGAGTGCCCTCCCAGTGCCTTCCCAGTGCCTCAATGTCCTCCCAGCACCCTCCCAGTGCTCCAGTGTCCTCCCAGTGCCTTCCCAGTGCCCCAGTGTCCTTCCTCTGTTCTCCTCCCAGTGCCTTCCCAGTGCCCTCCCAGTGCTTCAATGTCTTCCCAGTGCCTTCCCAATGCCCTCCCAGTGCTCCCAGTGCCCCCCCAGTGCCCCCCCAGTGCCCCAATGTTCTCCCAGTGCCTTCCCAGTGCCCTAGTGTCCTCCCTCTGTTATCCCAGTGTCCTCCCAGTGCTCCCATGTCCTCCCAGTGCTCCCAGTGCCCTCCCAGTGCCCTAATGTCCTTCCTCTGTTCTCCTCCCAGTGCCTTCCCAGTGCTCCAATGCCCTCCCAGTGTTCCCAGTGCCCTCCCAGTGTTCCCAGTGCCCTCCCAGTGTTCCCAGTGCCTTCCCAGTGCCCCAGTGCCTTCCTCTGTCCTCCTCCCAGTGCTCCCCCAGTGCCCCAGTGCCTTCCTCTGTCCTCCTCCCAGTGCCCTTCCAGTGTCCCAGTGTCCTTCCTCTGTTCTCCTCCCAGTGCTCCAGTGTCTTCCAATGCTCCCAGTGTCCTCCCAGTCCTGCAGTGTCCTCCCAGTGTAGTCCTCCCAATTCCCCAAGTGTCCTTCCAGTGCCCTCTCTGAGTCCCCAAGGCTGGTCTGACCAATGCACCCCACCCTCCCCAGTGCTCCCATCTCAGTGTCACCCAGTGTCCCATTACTCCTAGTGCTTCCCATTCCCATGATCCAGGGTCCTCCCAGTGCCCCCAGTTCTCCCAGTTCCAGCCCTTCAGGGTCTCACAGGGCTGTACCCAGGGCAGGAGCCTTGGTGAGGGCTGATGAGACCTCAGGAACCAGGGAGATGCCACAATGCCCAGGTTTCTCTGCAGTGTCCCCCCAAAACCTAAACACACCCCCTATTTCCATGCCCTCCCAAAATCCCAGGGGTCCCTCTGGACACCTCAACAGCGTCAGGGTGAATGGCCCCACCTTCCCTAATGAGCAAAGCCTCATTAAATGCTGATTGCAGAGAGATTCTCCAGCACAGGGTGGGGAGGAAGAGCCGGGGGCTTCCTCACCTGACCCCTCAATTATCCCCATCACTCCTAACCACAGAGCCCAAACCTGCCAAACCCCTTTGGGAGGCACACACACTGCACAAGCTGGAGGAGCAGGATTTATGGGACAGGATTTACTTCCAAGTCCGTGAGAGCGGAGCAGGGCGATGCCAGGGGCAGGATGGCACCTTCCCCCTCCCTGGCACTGCCACGGGATCCTCCCCCTCTGCTGCCATCACTTCTGGTACTGCCATGGGACTTTTCCCACTCTGGTACCACTGTAGGGTTTTTATCCCTCCAGTACCACTGTGGGATGTTTTCCCCTGGTGCTGCCATGGGATTTTTCCTATTCCAATATCATTATGGGACATTTCCCCTGCCAGTACCACCACAGGATCTCTCCCACTGTGGTTCCTTCTCCTCCAGTGCCAGCACTGCTCAGATGATGCCAGCTGGAGCGAAGACAGGGGTGACACAAAGTGTCTCTGCCATTTCCCAGCCGCAGGACAGGGGGGTGCAGAGGCTCTCACGGTCCTCTTCTGTCTGGGGTGGTTTTCCCTGGAAGAGCTGGACAGCTTTCCTGCAAGTGGAGACACCCAAGAGGGAGCCAGGGGAAGGAGCAGCCCCTTGAAAATGGGATGGGCCCAGGGAAGGGGACACTCCAGAGCTCTCCTGTCCCCCAGAACAACAGCCAGAGCTGAGCTTGGCTCTCTTTTCTCCAGCAAAAAACTGGCTCAAGTTTGATAATATTAAAAAAATACGATTTTTGCCTCTGAGGCCATGATTTTACCCTGAATTTCCACATTCTGGAACTCATATTTCCCCCTCTCCCTTGGGCCAAGAGCCCACGTGGAAGAGAAGCCAGCACCTCTCACAGCATCCTGCCCTCTCACCCTGCCCATCTCTTACCAGGCCATGCGGGACATGGCGTAGGTGACGTGTGGCTGGGGACCCCCTGTGAGCAGGGGTGATGTTGGCATGGTGTAGGCTCCCATGTTGCCAAAAACCAGCCAGTCCCCCACGTGCAGCTGGGGCAGCTCCAGCCCGTCGGCGATGCGATCCTCGGCGTGACCCGGCGGGCCCCGCAGGCTGCTGCTGTGCCAGGGGTGCTCTGGGCAGGGTCTCTGTGGGAAAAACACGGAGCAGACACAGGGATGAAGATGTCACCCCAGAAGCTCTCAAGGACTGGGTGCAGCTGGGTGTTGGCTGAGGTGATGCCAGGTGAGCCCCTCACCTTGTGCAGCCGAGGCCTGGGGCAGGGGCTGTCGAACAGGAGGCAGCTGAAGGCGCCGTAGATGCCGTCACTGAGGTGATACACCAGGTTCTTCTTGCTGCCACACTCTTCCTCTGGGAAGAGAAGTTGTTCTCTGAGGGCTCAGGGGAGCTTGGGGACACAGGGGACACGTCCTGTTGTCACACCTACCGTCAGAGCCAGGCTGCTCCATGGGGATCTCCTCCAAGGCAGTGATGCTGACAGCCAAGGTGAAGGCAGAGGTGACGTAGTAACGCCCAGGCCTGGCAACAATGTCCACCCCGCTGCCCTCAGGGAAGTACAAATCCAAGGCAGAGTTTATCCCCACAGCCACCTGGGAGGGAAGAAAATGAACTTTCCTCTTGGTTAGCTGGGAACTCTGCAGGGAGCCAGACCTGGGGAGAGCTCCCAAGCTCATTCTCTGCCTGCTGTGAGGGCGGGTGTTGGGAGGTTTGTACCTCTTCCAGCAGGGCTCTGGTGTCCTCGGTGCCAGGGAACCCCCCTCCGATGTCCAGGAGGTTCATGTGGTGTCCCAGCTCCGTGCCCATGTCAAACACCAGCTGTGCTGTGGCCACAGCCTGGGCCATGGCCTGTGGCTCCAGCACACGGCTCCCGAGGTGGAAGCTGAGGGCACAGACCCCGTCTCAGCAGGGTTTGATCATCCCCAGAGCAGAGGGGA
The DNA here is from genome assembly GCF_030490865.1 of Poecile atricapillus. Classification (NCBI taxonomy): domain Eukaryota; kingdom Metazoa; phylum Chordata; class Aves; order Passeriformes; family Paridae; genus Poecile; species Poecile atricapillus. The sequence continues at coordinate 5,603,406 of NC_081272.1, read as the reverse complement.
CACAGCACTGGGATTGTCACTCACTGGGGGTAGCTTCCCACACACCATCCAGAGCCCCACAGAGCCTTTCTTAGGGTCAGACCTGCCCCAAATATTGGTCCCAACAAGGTCAAATCCCTGCCTTCACCTCACTCCCAAGCACAACTGCGTTGCTCCAGCAGGGCAGAGCTGCCCAGATCCCAATCCAGAGGGGCTGAGCACCCCTATGGAAGAAGGCTGTACCTGATGCCAACAACCTCCACAGCCTGTTCCTTCGCTGTCTCCAGCAGGTGCCGGCAGGATTTCAGCGTGGTCCCAAAAGTCATGCTCGGGTGGGCACAAGGGATGGAGTCAGCAGTGATCCCCAGCAACATCCTGCACCACAAAGCCACACTGTGTTGAGGGGTCTTGGAATAACAGGATCATGTAAGGGAAAGTTTTTGAGGGCTGGAAAAGCCCTCAAAGATCCCCGAGTCCAAATATTTACCCCAAGTCCAGCACAAAATCATGTCCCTGAGCACCACATCTACAAGTTTTTTGCATGTTTCTGGAGATGGTGATTCCACCCCTTTCCTGGGCAGCCTGTTCCACTGCCTGATCGCCCCTTCAGTGATCAAATTTTTTCTCTTATCAAATCTAAAAATCTAAAATCTAAAATCTAAAATCTAAAATCTACAAATCTAAAATCTAAAAAAATCTAAAATCTAAAATCTAAAAAAATCTAAAATCTAAAATCTAAAAAAATCTAAAATCTAAAATCTAAAATTTAAAATCTAAAATCTAAAAAAATCTAAAAGCTAAAATCTAAAATCTACAAATCTAAAATTAAAAAAAATCTAAAATTTAAAAAAATCTTAAAAAATAAAAAAATATTAAAAAAAACTTTAAAAATCTAAAAAATCTAAAAAAATCTTAAAAAATATCTAAAAAAATCTAAAATCTAAATCTAAAATCTAAAATCTACAAATCTAAAATAAAAAAAATCTAAAATCTAAAAATATCTTAAAAAATAAAAAAAATCTAAAAAAATCTAAAAAAAAAAATCTAAAAAAAATCTAAAAAAAATCTAAAATCTAAAATCTAAAAAAATCTAAAATCTAAAATATACAAATCTACAATCTATAATTTAAAATCTAAAATCTAAAATCTAAAATCTACAAATCTACAAATCTAAAATCTAAAATCTACAAATCTACAATCTATAATTTAAAATCTAAAATCTAAAATCTAAAAAAATCTACAAATCTAAAATCTACAAATCTAAAATCTATAATTTAAAATCTAAAATCTAAAATCTAAAATCTACAAATCTAAAATTAAAAAATCTAAAATCTAAAAAAATCTATAAAAATAATAAAAAAATCTTTAAAAATCTAAAAAAAATAAATATAAAAAAATATAAAAAAAATATAAAAAAATTTAAAAAAAATCTAAAAAAAAGAAAAATCTAAAAAAAGAAAAATCTAAAAAAATCTAAAATCTAAGCTCTAAAATCTAAAATCTAAGATCTAAAATTTAAACTTCCCCTGGCACAGCTTGAGGCCATTTTCTCTCATCCTATCGCTTGGGAGAAGACACCGTCACCAACTTTGTACAACCTCCTCTTGTCCCCCATAGCCCCTTGCCCATCCCCTCCTCCAGCACCCACTGTGGTGGCACTGCCAGACACCCACCTGGCCCGGGGGTGGCTCCTGGCCACCTTGCTGAGCTCCACCTCGTTGTCAAAGGCCATCAGCCTCACGCCGTGGCTGGCCGCGTACCTGATGTGAGCGACCTGCTTGCAGGGGCTGCTGTAGAAGATCCTGTCAGCTGGGACCCCAAGGTTCTGAACCCGGCTGATCTCTGCCTGCAGGGAGAAGGAGACATCTGCAGCAGCTCCCCAGGAGATGGGTGTGGACCAGCCACCAGCTCTGGGTCTTAGCCTGCTTGCAGTGCTGAGGAGGGCAAAGCCTTGCAGCCTGGGTTTTTCTAGGGAAAAGCTACCAGAGCTCAAAGGGATCACGGTGGACTTTGTCCTGGCATGGACAGGTTTAAAAACACCATGAGAATGGGAGAAGAAACAAGTGGGGTTAGCAGGCCTGGGGCTGACCCCTACTCTGAGCTGTGACAACTCCTGTACTTTCTCCTCCTGGAAATACATCCTATTTAATTACATAAAAATAAGTGATTTAATTTTAGCTCCTCCCTGGAAATCTGGCTGTTGCAAATGACAAGCAGGAGGGAGCAAAAAGCTTTAGGCTCAGCCCTAAGGACACCAAGAGTTGGCCAGGACAGCAGCTCCGGGGCCAGGAATGTCAGCCAAAGGGAACAACACAGAGGGGACAAGGATTTCTGGGCTGTGACAGCAGAGGGAGACTCCTGCCCCCGTAAATGTCACCTAGAGCAGAGACTTAGGAAATGAGGGTGAGCTCTGCCACTCCCCCACAAACATTTCCCCTGGAGCTGTCCTCCCACAGCCCTACCTTGTTGGCACAGGCAAATCCTGCCCCCAGCTCTGCCAGCAGCCGAATCACCCCTTCGCTGCCGTTGCATTTAACTGGGAAATAGGGTTTCACTCGGGGCAAGGCCTTCAGGAAACACAGGTGTTTCTTCACAATGTCCCCAAGGTCTGCCACGAAGAAGGCCTGCTGGTCGCTCTAGGAGACAGCTGAAGTGAGCAGCAGCTCCAGAAGAGCCTTTTCCAAAGGCAGCAGCAGAGCATCAGCCCTCACCTCTTGGCACAGCTCGCCCAGGAGGTTCTCCAGGAGGTCTCGGGTGGTGAAGCCCTCCTCCACCATCAGGAAGTTGGATTCGTTCAAGTACCCGTTCATGGTCTGATGTTCTGGGTGTGCTGATGCTCGTTTAAAGCTTCCTGGAGTAGGGGATGGATTCTAATGAGACACACTGTTAAAAGGAAAGGAGTATTAGAGGAAGGGTCCAGAAGCTCCATCAGCATGGACCACCCAGCCCACAGCCCAGGGTGCCTCTGGATAGAGCTCTGTGCTGCTCTGCTCCAAACCAGCAGCTCAGCAGAGCCCTGCTGCGGGTTACAGCATCTTCCCTGGGGGAGGAGACACATTTCTCTGCAGTTCAGAGCTCTGTTTTGGCACACAGCAGCCTTGTCAGGCACCAACACAGTCAACAACAAAGCCAACTGCACCACAAAAAGCAGAGATCCCTTTCTAGGCCAGGACAGGCCCCTTCACGCTCTGGAATGCAGCTGGATCCTCTGAGTGTTCAATGAGGTGAACATCCCGTGTGGATCCCAAATAGCTGAAGTCTCCTGGACCCACTTTCCCAGGGAAAAGCCCCAGGACAAGGGAGGCACAGCACAGGGCACTCACTGACACCATTCAACCTCAGGACAGCCTGGATCCGTGCTGTGGATGCAGTTCCACGGCTCTCCCGTGACACACGGTGTGGAACAAGGGCACAGTTCAGCAGCACGGAGTTTTCTGGCTCATCCTAGAAGAGCTTTAGCTTTGAGCTCTCACCCTTAGCTGGATCCAGCCTGCCCCATAATCCAGGGAGCTGAAGAGCTAGCAGGGAACATTTCCACCCCAATAACTCAGGCCTAGCTCCAGGGCTCTTCCAGAAGCATGATCTCTCTGATTTGAAGTGAGCAGGAGGCAGAGGTTTCATTTCTTGGAGCTGCACACCCCCTTCTCCCCACAGAGACCTCCTGACAGCATTCCAGGGGGCACTGGGAGAAAGACCACACTGACCCTGGATGTTGTAATGCATTGAGCAAGCACCACCAGCCAATTCCAGAGATGAGGGACGGGATAAAAAAACATGTTTTGAAGCTCTTAGAGCTTCATAACCAGGAAAGAAGAGCAGCTTCTCCAGCTTTACCCTTCACTCCACATCACCAAACAGCACCCAGCCCACACTGGTCAGGCACAGAAGGGGTGAAATGGGTCATTCCTGTCAGAACTCATGCCCCAGCCTCGGCCATGCCCTCCTTACCACGGTCCAGTTGTCTCTCCCAGGTGCCCTGGTGTGCTGTCAGGGGGGCTCCCCGAGGAATGCTGAGCTCCTGCAGCAGCCCGAGGTGTAGCTGTGCCTGGGGGTCCAGGCTCTCTGGGGAGAAGCAGTTCAGGGGTTTAGAGAGGGAGAGGGGCACTGACAGCACAATGCCCTTCACCCCCATTCCCAAATTCAGCAACCACAGGCTCTTTACATTTCCCTTCTCACCATGCCAGGCAAAACAGTTCTCCCACAGCCCCCCTCAAAGCCCCCTTACCTCAGAAGGCATTTAAATAGATTTTGCCATGGGTCTGCCAAGAGAATGAACCGGCTCCAGGGCCGGCTGTTTGTCCTGCCCCAGCTCCCTGCCTGCCCTGAGCCCCTGCAGAGGATGGGGGGGCTCTGCACCCCTTCTCTTCCAGCACTGCCTCTCTGCTCTGCCTCCCAACTGTAGTCATGACAACCAAATCCAGCCATCCCATTGGCTGAGCCGCCTCCGAGCATCCTTCATCCCTTTTGGAGAACGCTCCCCCTCCTCGCCCACCCTTTCCCAAGGCTGGGGCTGCCCCCTGCAGTCACTCCGGGCTGGCACCGAGTCCCCGCAGCTCATCCAGCCTGGTATCCCAGCCTCGCTTCCCGCGGCTGCGCATCCTGAGCACAGGGACCGGGGGAAAGAGAGCCCGAAATACCTCAGAAATGCTGCTGCCAGGGAAACCAGACTTCCTGGAGATTAAAGGCTGAGCGGTGTTTGGCTGGGACCCCGGAGAGAGGGAGGTGGTTGGGAAGATGTCAGGGACTGACTGCCCTTGCTGAGCTGCTGCTGGTTTTGGGGGGTGCCTCAGCAGCAGATCCAGCTCTGCCATCAGTGCAGATGCTCTGTCTGATCCATGAGACCTGGATCTCAGAAACGGTGCCACAAATGGGATGGGCTCAGCAGGGATTTTTTAACTCTTGTTAAATGTGCAGGTCCCTCTCTGGTGTTGCTGAGGAGCCAATGTTCTGTCTGTGGAGGGGTGGCTCTGCCCACTGAGGGGGGAGTGAGAAGGACAGACTTAGCCTGGGTTTCTGTATTCAACACTGTGGTCTTGGCTTTGCCACAGACTCTCCTGGCAACCAGGGCCAAGGAAGTTCTTGTCTGCTGTGAGATCCTGGCTGGTTTTGCCTGTGTTCTGGCCCATCACCAGCACTGGACTGTGCTGTGTGGGATGTGGGGATCATGCAGAAAGGCTGGGAGAGCAGAGCCCTGCAGTCCCTCCTGGATGCACTGGGCAATGCTGTGATGCACAGCCCACGCAGAGCAGGGCACTGAGCCCATCCCACGCAGCGCCAGGGCAAGCACAGCTCAGAATCACAGAATCAATTAGGTTAGAAAAGATCTTTGAGATCACGAAGTCCAGCTGTGACTGGACACCACTGTGTTAACTGGACCACAGCACCAAGTGCCATGTCCAGTCTTTCCTTAGACACTTCCAGGGGTGGTGACTCCACCACGTCCCTGGGCAGCCCGTTCCAATGTCTAATCTTCCTGTGAAGAAATTCTTCCTAATGTCCAACCTAAACCTCCCCTTGCGCAGCTCTCCCCTTTCCTCTTGCTGTCACTAGCTGCCTGGGACAGAAGCCCTACCCCAACCCCAACGTGGCTCCAAATTCCTTTCAGGTAGATACAAAGAGTGATAAGGTCACCCCTGAACCTCCTTTTCTCCTGGCTCAGCTGCCCCAGCTCCCTCAGCCGCTCCTCATCAGACTTGTACTGCACTCTCGTTGCCCATCTCTGGCCATATTCCAGCAGCTCAATGTCCTTCTTGAACTGAGTGACCCAGAACTGGACGCAGCACTCCCGGCCTCAGCAGCGCCCGGGACTTGGGGACAGCTCGGGACAAGCGCGGCGACACCGAGCGACCCACGTGGCGCCGCAAAGCCCCGCCCACCGCGGCTCTGACCACGCCCACTCCCGAGATAACCCCGCCCACTCGGGGCGAAAGGCGCGCGGGCGCTCGCCTATTCCCGCTCCTCATTTGCATAACCCCGCCCACTCAAGGTGAAACGCGCGGGAGCTCGCCTATTCCCGCTCCTCATTTGCATAGCCCCGCCCACTCAATGTGAAACGCCTGCGGGAGCGCGCCTGTTCCCACTCTTCATTTGCATAACCCCGCCCACTCATGGTGAAACGCGCGGGCGCTCGCCTATTCTCACTCCTTATTTGCATAGCCCCGCCCACCGGCGCTGTCCCCGCCCACGAGGCCGGGCCGGGGCGCGCAGTCGGCGGCGGCCATGGCTCCGAGCGCGCAGGCCGGGAGCGGCCGCGGGCAGGCCCCGGCCGCGGGGATCCGCCACGGCATCCGCGCCGTGCTGCTGGGCCCGCCCGGCGCCGGCAAGGGCACGCAGGTGAGGGCGATGCGGGCGGGAGCGGCCGGCGGGAGCGGCCCGCCCGGCTTTCCCCAGCGGCGGCACTCAGCGTGTGACCCCCGCGCGGAGGGACGCGGGTGTCCGGCCTTCCGTCGCCCGCGGAGGAACCGGGCGGTGCGCTGTGTTCGTGTGGCCCCGGGGCTCCCTTCCACGGGGGCTCGCTCGAATCCCGCCTCCAGGGGCCCGCTCGCCGGGGCTCTTTGTCCCGGGTCCCTTTGTCCCGGGCCAGGGCCGGCCGCGGGGAGCCGGTGTCGCTGAGCACCGGGGCTCTGTGCCGGGCCCTGCCACGTGCTGCCCGCTCAACGACTGTCCCGCTGCCGCGACAAGGGGACAAGGCCCCGCCGGGGTGGGGATCCTCAGTCTCCCAGGTCCCATCTCACCTCTGTCCTCTTCTGCAGGCGCCGAAGCTGGCCGAGACCTACTGCGTGTGCCACCTGGCCACCGGTGACATGCTGCGGGCCATGGTGGCCTCGGGCTCCGAGCTGGGCAAGCGGCTCAAGGAAACCATGGATTCGGGGAAGCTGGTGGGTCGTGGGGAATGTGCTGGGAGGGGACATGGGCTGGTAGCACATGGAATGAGAGCAAACAAAATCCATCTCCTAATTAGAATTCTCTAATTAGTGTAGGAAGGCAGATTGCAGGGTGAAGGTAGGGATGGGTCTCACCCTGCAGGAGCAGCATCATACACGAACATCCTTCCTCTTCAAACTTACTTTTGCTTACCAGCAGCCTGTGGCCCTGGGTTGTTTTTATCTTTTAGGGGGTGCAGTCTGGCTGGCACTGTTCTGGCTCCTGAACGCTGAGGTGGCAGTGTATCCTTGGATCTGCAGGACATTACAGCTTTGTGACTCCTGTGTCTCTTCACATGATACCTGATATCCAGGTATCACTTCACAGGGTTCATCTGCATCCCAGCTCTTGCATAAGCTCGATTCACCTGTTGAAAATAAACCTAAAGGTGTTGCTGTGGTAGTTATAGCAGCTGCTGTGTGAGAGAGACACTTTGGATCCCCAAAAGACACAAGTTAGAATCTCTGACATTCATTTTCTGAGGGTCCCATTATCTCATCCTAATGACTGAAATATCTCAGGGAAGCTCGAGGGACCACAAATTGCAGTGCCTTGCCCCGGTGTGGGGCAGATCTCGAGCATCAGCACAGCTGCCACAGGCTCGTAACACCCCGGGGAGAATCTGCAGGCCCCAGATGGGGAGAGCAGCCTTATCTCACTTCTGCTCAGAGCTCATTGCAACACCGAGCCTGCAATACCCAGCTGGTTATGAAAGATAGGGATGTTATCTGGCCAGGCTGGTGGTATCTGCCACGTGTGTGTGTGTGTGTGTGGCAGGCAGCTCCAGGCTGCTCCACAGGCACATCCCGCAGCTCTGTGATAACTCAGCTGGGAGCACAGCAACATTTCAGCATGGGGTTTATGCTCAGGATCTTTTTTTCTCCAAAAGGTGTAATCAGGAAGGCACAGAAATGACTGGCTGCTTATCCCCCCACCCCCTGCCTGCAGGGATGTTGTTTGTGAGTTGTGGCAGCCTGGTCCCCAATCCTGCTGGGTCCCAGCTGTGTGTGCTGGAGAAAACAGCGCTGCTGAGGAGAGCTGCTCCCAAATAAACAGCTATTGTTGGGGCTGCAGCATCTGTGAGTGCTGCAGTGTGGAAAAGGTACTAATCCCAGTGGTATGCCCAGATTGTTAAATGGGAACTACCCAGTGAAGCCAGAGCTTGTCAGCAACTATTGGGCTTTTACCTTCATACGAGGTTTATGGGAGTCAATGAGCAACTCGCCTGCTCTGCCCTTCCTGCCCAGGCCTGCCTCCCCAGGGGGATGTGTAGGTGAAGGTACAAAGTAACAGGAAATCCAGTTTGTGTTGATATTTTGTATTGTAGTTTGGTTTTTTTAAAAAATAATCTAAGGAGTTTGAGCTGACAGTGTTCCTTTCAATACAGCAACCTTTGTAACAGTGAGGTTACAGTGCTGGTCCAAGTCCCTGCTCAGGCTGGAGAGTCCCCAGAGTGAAATGTGGCATTGCCCATGTTCTGGTGTTGCAGGGAGTGCTGTGCTGATCTGGGCAGGTCTGAACAGGCAGCCTGAGAATTGACATGAATCATGGAATCACTGTCCTTCGTTGGAAGGGACACATTAATTATCAAGCCCAACTCTTGGCCTTGCACAGGACAACTCCAAAAATCCACAAGGGCAGCAGCTGTGTGTAAATTCAGGGTGTCCTTCCTGACAACATACCTGTCTCATCTCTGCAGGTGAGTGATGAGATGGTGGTGGAGCTGATTGAGAACAACCTGGACTCCCCTCCCTGCAAGAATGGGTTCCTCCTGGACGGCTTCCCACGCACGGTGAAACAGGCAGAGATGGTACGGGAGCCCCTGCTCAGGGGGCTGCTCCAGCACCTCCTTCCCTCAAAACCAGGGGTCCCTGCTCCCTCAGCCCCTCTGAGGTGGGTGTTTGCTGTTGCAGCTGGATGAGCTCCTGGAGAAAAGGAGAGAGAAGCTTGACTCCGTCATTGAGTTCAGCATCCCTGACTCCTTGCTGATTCGGAGGATCACTGGACGGTAATCCTTCTCTCCTAGTGCTCGGGTTGGGATTTCCTAGTCTATGGAAGAGCATCCTAATTTCAGATCCCTGCTTGTCCTCATGATGCTTAGGGCTGGCAGTGATGCTGGTTTTTATTTCTGCCCTGATCCCTTGCCTGTTCTCCTGTGCCTGGGCCAGCCTTGAGCAGAGCCCCTTCCTTGCCCTATAAATCAGGGATTTCTATAGAAAATCTCAGCTCACACTTTAAGTTCCTCCTTCTCTAAAGCTTTTAGTGCTCCCTTACACAGGACACTGAATACATTTGGACACCAGTAAACTTCCTCCAGGGTCAGGAGTGTGTTCTCTTGCACGGTTATCCAGCAGAGCAGGAAGTAAAACTCCCCTTCTCCATCTCCCAGCGCAGCTGCTTTTCCAAACTGAAGAGGCCCTTGGTACAGAAATAACTGCAGAGAATTTTCTTACAAGTGAAAGGCTAATGGTTTTGCTGTGGCAGATGTTTCTGTGCTGATGAGTGGCAGGTTCAGGAGATCTTGTCCTGACCAGACTGCTTTGCTGACACTTCTTTTCTGTCTCAGGCTGATTCACCCAGCGAGTGGCCGCTCGTATCACGAGGAGTTCAGACCCCCGAAAGAGCACATGAAGGACGATGTATGTGAGCTCCCAAGGCTGCAGCTTCCCTTGCTTTGGGTTTAGCTGATGCTTTGCAGTGTCTCCCTGGAAAAACTCATTTCTTTCCTTCTCTTGTACCTTCTGGGGAGTGTGGGGAGCTGCTTGGGCAGCCTGAGCCGACAGCACTGCAGGGAGCGAGGCCTGGAGGGATGAATGGATGGATGGATGGATGGATGGATGGATGGATGGATGGATGGATGGATGGATGGATGGATGAAGGGCTGGTCCAGGCTCTGCCATCCTCAGAACTTGTTGGACTCTGTCCACAGCTCAAGTTGGCGGTGGGTTGTGACCGGTTTCCATCCTGGGGAGCAGCTGTAGCTGGTGCCTGGTCTCAAGGTTCCTTTTAGCAAGCAGAGTGGTGTGTGGGGAAAAGGACCACGGTGCTGAGCCCTTCTCTCTTCAGTGACTGCTCTGGGACTTGTTCTGGCTGCCTGGGGTTCGCTCCATCTCCCCCGCACACCTGGGGTCTCCTCTGCAGCTCTGCCTTGCAGGAGGGGAGCAGGGAGAGAAGGGGGAAGCATCCCAGGCTGCAGCTCGCTGGAGATTGTCCCCTTGCTTCTCCCAGGTCACTGGAGAGCCCCTGATCCGCCGCTCCGACGATAACGAAACGGCCCTGAGAACCCGGCTGAAGTCCTATCACACCCAGACCTCCCCCCTGGTGTCCTACTACAGCAAGAGAGGGATCCATACGGCCGTGGATGCCTCCCAGTCTCCTGACGTGGTGTTTGCCAGCATCCTGGCAGCCTTCACGAAAGCAACATGTAAAGACCTGGTTATGTTCATTTAAGGCTCCGTCCCACAATGGGGCTCTCCTTTTTTTTTTCCTCTCTCTCTTTCTCTGTCTCTGTCTCTCTGGGTCCAAGGAGGGTAAGAGCTGAGCAAAGTAGAAGGGGAAGGGATGAGGTGATGCAGTCCAAGGCAGGGGTGTGCTAATTCTCTAATTAAACGAGCATTTAACGGTCTCTATGTCGCTATATGTCAGAATCAGTCTGTGTGTGGATGTTGGGATTTTGGCCTCTAGAGGCCGCAGCGAGCCCAGCTTCCAGCTGCCCAAAATGGGCTCTGCACTCCTTTGGGTGAAAAAGCTTTTGTTTCATCCTAGAAATGCACTTCCCTGGAAGGAACTGTACTTCCAGCTCCTCCTGGCTACCCCACAGGGGCCTTGGAGAAGGTTGGGGATGTGGGGGAAGGGTTTCACAGGAGATGTGAAGCTGCAGGATTGAAAGCTGGGGTTGCTCTGTGTGTGTTGCTGTGGGAGCAGCCCAGGAGGGACAGCCTGGCTGCTTCTCGGGGCTGGGTGATGATTTCTTCTCTTTGTATGTGTTTTATTCTCTCTGGGGTTCTGTTCTGATGGCACCTGGGGGTCAGAAAGATGGTGGGGGGTTTCAACCTTTATTTATTTGTGGGATTTATAGCAAATTAGTGAGATGCTTCTTGCTCTTTTTAATGTGAAATCTGTGATCAGAGTCTGACAGCAGTTACTGTGCGGCAGGTTGGGATGTCCTGAGGATAAGAAAAGGACTTGGGTTTTATCTCTTCACTCTTGCCTTGGTTTTGACCAAGGAGAGGAAGATGTGTTGAGCTTCTCCTGATCCCAAAGTCTAAATATAATAAAGCCTTATTGCAAAACAAATGATTTCTCAAGGCTCGAGAGACAGCGTTATTAACCACTGGCTCCACGTGCCCTTGAGCTAACGACCTTTGTTATGAGCTCATGGAAATGTTCCTGTTTCTTGAGCAAATGCAGCAGCTCCGTCAGGCTGTGTTTGAGGACACTGTGTGTGCTCAGTGCCTGGGCCTTTCCAGGGCATTGTGCTGCTGTGTGGTGACACTGCAGGGCTGGCACTGACCTTTGGCCGTGAGAGATTCCAGCCCTTCCTAGAGGACCCTGCTGTAAATATGGATTGGCTCAGATGAAACTTTGTCCTTTGGCATTCCATGTGTGTTTACTGATTGTGTTATTGAGTATCCTCCTCTCTCTGTCTCGGGATGGCCCACTCCATCCTGTGCACTGAGCTGCTGTGAGCTCTGTGGCCAGAGCAGATGTTTAATCCTCAGGAATCCCTTGCTCTTTTCCTTGATAATTTCTCTTTTGCCTGACAATCCCCTCTCTGTCCTCATACATCCTTTCCAGGCACAGAACCTCTTCCCTTCCAGCAAACTGGAAATAACACTGGGAACCAAAAGCAGTGGACTTGTTGCTCTAGAAAGCACATGACTGAGGACAAAGGCTCTGACAGTAAACAGGGCTGGTTTTGCCAGCAGCCTGTGGTCCCCTGGGATTCCCAGACGGCCCTTGCTCTGTCTCTGGGTTTTTTGTGGAAGGGTAACCTGGACCTGGCATGCTGGGAGGTCAGGATAGCATTTAGGATGGGACTGGTGTGCCCCAGGGAGTGGGAAAGTGTAAGTTACAACTGCCCTGGCATCTTGGTTGACTAAAGAAGTTGTGTGGAAGCAGCTTTTGTTTTGAGAGAGTCAAAGTGCTGCCCCCTACACTCTGGGAAGGGGCCAGTTGGCATTCCTGGATTTGGTCAAGGTTTTATTCTACAACAAGAGCAAGATGTTCCCCCACTCTCCATTCCTTTCCTCCCTTGTGCTCGCTTCACATCCAGCTCACCAGCCTTTTTTTCTTTTCTTTTTTTTTTTTTTTTGCCATAAACCATGCTTAATTTTGTTTGTTTGGTTTTTTTCCCTAAATATTTTTTTTCTCTCTCTGTTCCCATTTATTCCAGCTGAGTGACTCCATCAAGCAGATGAGACACCACCAAACGCTGCACACTCTGCTACATCACCCATTGCAGCCCTTCCCTGGGTGCAGGGAGGGCAGCTGGGAGGGGGGGTATGATTGATGGGAGGGGGGGAAGGAGGTGGTAAACAAGGGGTTGGGGGGCTGATTTGGTTGGGTTTTGGTTGGATTTCTTATTTGGCAGAATCATTGTGAAGAGGAGGCGGTCTTCTTAGAAATCATGGTTGTGGAGGCAAAACAATTGTGGAGAGGGAAACGTCTCTCAGAGATCAGCTGCAGGTCCTTGACCTGTTGGAGGGCAAGGCTAGATGTTATTCCAGGCTTCTCCAGGACTTTCAGGGCTTGTCTCATGGGCTCTTGGTACTCTGAGGCCACTGAAAGGTTTGCTGTGATTTTTTTCTGAAGTTATTTCCTATCAGCGAGGACCAAAACGAACAAATGATTCATCGTGTCTGAAATGGAAAAGAAAAAGAGATGCTGTGGTCTTTTCCTGGAAGTTTTGTTTTTCTTGTTCTGCTGCATTCCTAAACCCTGGCATAGAGACTTCTCAAGGATTCTCTGCTGCTGAACAGAGGGGCCGTGGCTCTAGTCCAAACCTGCCTTACTTGGGAGTGGGGTGGCTTTTCTGTGATCATGACAAAGCTGGAATTCACACAATGCTGAAGAAATGCAAAAGAGACTTTTCTTAATTGCCTGCAAAAATAACACTTAATTGGGGGTGGTTTTTTTTGCATTTCTTTTTAGATCAAATGGTGCCTTGTCTAACCTCTGAATCAATAATAAAATAACCCCTTTACATTTGTATCTGGTGCTGTGTCCTCTTTGACCTGCAGACAGTGTGGAGGATGAGGAGGCAGATGACAGCATCAACTAACAATTGAGCTGGGTGGATCTTGGGGCCTGATCCTATCTCAAGGATGTTCTGTGCAGCTGGGAATGTGGCTTGTAATTCCTTTTATCTCTTCTCCTTGCTGAGTGTGTCCAATGCTTTAGATCACCATAGCAATGGTGGTTTTTTGCTGCTTCTCTCTCTTCCTGTGTGACGCTGAAAGCATCGAGCCCCTGTGTATCCTCTCTGTCCAGAGCTCCTTGCAGTATTTTAACTGATGTAGTCCCTGTTTTTCCTTCTCCCTTTGAATCTCCAGTGTGTGGAGGAGCTGATGTTACTTCATTCTCTCCTCCTGCAGCAACTGGAAGCCACCATTGTGTCTTCTGTTTCTGCCTTTCATACTTGGCTGCATCCCTCCCTCTCTCTAAATTCACATGGAAAAATCTGTCCTAATGCAGGGAACGAGAGCATTTCCTGCCCTCCCTTTCTCCTGCCTCCACAGGGATTCTGACCCTCTGGGGTGTTCCAGAGGAGGCTGTTCCTGATGGACTGATGAAGGTTTGTTGTTTATCCACGGTTCTTGCAGCCCTGCTTGTGTTCAGGCAGCAGAAAGGGTTGGGCTGCATGTACCCATTTCCTGCAGAAATTACTGGTTTTCCAACATAATTGGGCTCTCCTGCTCCTCCGCCATTCTGTCTCTGTGCTCAGGTAATGAAACTCAGAGGTTTTCATTACCTCTCTGTACCTCCCATTACCATTCCTCTGCCTCTCTGGCCTTTGTGGTGTTCTTTCCTTGTTCCTTTTGATGGAGGATGTTAAACTGTGCTCTTCCTCCTTCTCTGGGATTGTGTCCTGCTCCTTGCCTGCTGTTGTTTTAAGAACCTGTTCTGCCTGCTTCTCCTGGCTTTCTGGTCTGTGGGATGGAGGAGTGTTGCCTCCTCTGAGCTGGGCTGCCTCTGTTTGATCCTCACCTGAGTGTGGAGCGTGAAATGGATTGTTGGGGAGCTGTTGGGGGGAGGCTGCAGTGGGGAGTCTGTGAGCTCAAGCCTGGATCCTCTGGAGCTGGATCTGTGCTGTGACCTGTCTCTCTCAGGCTGACCTTGAATGTTTTCCACAGCACACGATGCTCTGCAGGTGCTGTAAAATCCTTCTGCTCAACCATTTCGTTCCAGCAAGCTGCTTATCAGGCACTCTTTTGAAAACTGTGTTCATATTTCATACACACAATTATTCAGCAACTATAAAAGGGGAAAATTCCTATTTATAGCACAAGGACCAGCATCAAATAGGACACTGAATTCTCACTGATAGAGGAAGTGACCTGTTCTCTAATGCAGCAATATTTCTGCTGAAAAGAAACAGCATCTTGAATGGGGGGAGGGATGAAAGCCCTGGGCCATCTCTTTCCATTAAAAATGTGCTGCAGTCCTAAAAATGTATCTGCCCTTCTCCCTTCCCAATGAAACCATTGGCGACAGGCATTGCAGGAAAACCTTTCACTGTGGGTTTGTGGTTAGGGGTAATGAGCCTACCGACTCCTGATGGTCTGCTTTGGAGCTGGTCTTGAGTTTCTGATCAATAACCTGATCTCTGACCTTGATGTGGGGGCGAGGAGAAGCCACTCCAAAGATGTCTGTGGGGAGTTTGTGCCATCACGATGCTCATGTGCACAGCCCTGAAGGAGCGAGCGCGTGGGGCTGAGGAACAAAGAACTGCCTGGGAGCGAGGAATGGAGGGAGTGGGAAGGTGGGAAGCGCTCAGGGGACACGGGTGGAACTGCTGTGGGTAAGGTGAGAGCCTGTTTGCTCTGAGCCTGCTTCCCCTGGCTGCCTCTGCTCTCCCTTCCAGGCGTGTTGAGCCACAAGGCCATCACCGGCCGCTCCCTGCTGCTGTCCCCTGCTGTCGCTCCGTCCTTCCCGCGGTCTCTTTGGGAAGAACTGCAGTGGGTGATACCAAGCGAGGCCCTGGAAGGTGGAGGAGCAGAGGATGGGATTCCCCTGCTGTCGCTGTGGCAACGCTGGGCAGCGAAGCAGCAGCAGCAGCAGCAGCAGCAGCAGCAGCAGCGGGATGCGATGGGCGGCTGCGTGGCGTGGAGGGTGCGCTGGGGAGGCTGCGGGGGCCGGGCTGCGCTGACATCACGCGGGGAGGTGGCGCAGAGGGAAGGGGAGTGGGAAAGGGAGAGCGGGGAGACTGCGGAGGGGAGAGCGCGGCGCCGGGAGTGGGCTCCGGGGACAGGTAAGGGATGCCGCGGGGCAGGGGTGGGCTCCGCGAGCTGCTGTGGGATCAGAACCGGCCTCGGCATCTCTCGGGGTGATGCGGTGCTGGGGGATGGCTCCTGGGAATATTATACAATGCCTGAACAGCCTGGCACAGCAGGGCTTGGCTGTGGGACAGTGAGAGCAGGTCAGAGTCCAGCTGGCTGGTGCAGAAACTGGTGCAGATGCTTCCCCCCAGGAGAGCAGTGTGTGTGTCACTGGTGCTGTGCTGGGAAGAGCCAGGAGTACCTGCACTTCCAGAACAGGAAGGAACAGGATATCCAGAATAGGATAAGATAGCAGGATAAAGGGACTGGAGAGCAGCCCTGGTCCCTGGCTGGAGAAGGGGAGCAGAGTTCTCCCTAGGAATTAGAGCATGGATCATTGATGAAATGAATCAGAAGTTTGAGACTCCATCCCCTGAGCTGCATCTATCTCAGAGGAGACTGAGCAGAGCTGGTGCACTGGGACCGAGCCCAGCAGCGCGTTTGTGGTGGGAATCCTAAACTGCACATCCCCAGCACTTCCAACGCCTGTGCAGCACCAATAGTTCTGGGGAAGGCAGCCAGGTGCACGGGTACTGCCAGCAGCTCTCTGGATGTGGATCCTGGGGATCTGCAGACCTGGAATGCAAAATAACAAAGTCCTTGAAGCCTCTCTGGGTGTCGTGTTGCCTTTTAGCACGAGGGTTGCATAACGGGATCTGTTTTGTTTGCAGAGGGAGCAAGGGTGATGGTCACCTCTGCCCTGCAGCAGCTCAGCAGTACCTGTGTGCTGTGCTGGCCCCTGGTCCTGGGGTGGAACTTCATCTTTTTTCTTAATCCAAGAGTTGGGCTCGTTCCTTGCTGTTTGTGGGTTCCCAGCTCCGACCCCACAGCAGCGGGGTGTAGGGACTCTACACCCACACTCGGGCTACGCAGCCTTAGCAAACTGGAAAATGAGTTTGTGAGCACCCCACTTGTGTGTGCTGAGCTGATTATGGCCTGTCAAGATTCCCAGTGTGTCTCTGACTGAGGAAAACACATCTGGGGTCAAAACCCAGTGTTGGTGACCCCTGTGGGTGTCAGAAATCAGTACAGGGGTGGGATGGAAGAGGC
The DNA here is from genome assembly GCF_030490865.1 of Poecile atricapillus. NCBI lineage: Eukaryota > Metazoa > Chordata > Aves > Passeriformes > Paridae > Poecile > Poecile atricapillus. Next base: position 5,586,913 of record NC_081272.1, on the reverse strand, counting down.
ACAAAGTAGAGACCTTGCTTGAAATCCAAGAACAGGGAGAGGCCGATGCTCCTGTCACAACTGTTTTGTTGAACCAGCACATTTCCTGAAGCATTTAAAGGCTGGGGACCATGACCCAGTGGGGCCATGGAGAAATAAATGCAGCCAGGAGTGCTTGAGAGCACAATTCCAGCAAGAAGCATAAATATGCTTTAATTAGGGAAGTGATTGCTGTGTGATGCACAATCCTTCCCCACCAAGGCACAGATGCTAGGTCTACTGGGACCACTTGGGAGTGGCCCAGGTGGCCATGCTGCTGCTTATGGGATGGAAATTGCCAACAGCAACAGCTTGTGCTGCTCTGTCGGGCTTCTCTGGGAGCAAGGGGTGGGAGCCCCATGCTTGGAGGGTGACAGGCAGTGCTGTCACCCAGGTGCCTGTGGGGCCAGCTGCATTCCAAGGCTCTGGCATGGGCAGGCAGGGAGGGGAGGGCCCGTCAGCTGCTCCGTGCCAGCCCTCAGCTCTGCTCAGGGCAGCTGTGCTGGGAGGGAGCCAGCCCGGGATGGGCCCTGGCACTCCAAGTGGGACCTCACTGGGCACAGCCTGATCCGGGCTCCCAGGGCCAGTTTGGGAAGGGTGCAGGGAGGAGTTAACGCTGCTGTTCTGCAGTTTCATCCCTCAGGTTGTGGTCATGCATGACCAGCAGCGGGACTGCTACAAAGTCATGTTCCAACTTGATTTTTTTCAAGGTTATTCAAAATTCTGTGCAAGAATGGCACCAGGACCTCTCACAAACAGAAAGGCCAAGTCACCCCCTCCTAGTCCTTGACCTTCTCCATGGCTCAGCTGGCTCTCCTTGCTTTCCCCCATACTTGCCTACACTGCAAAAGAGATGATCATGTGAATATTACAAAGCCTGGCATCTGCACATAAGCTGCAGCAGCTGAGGCTCTGACATGTTCCCGGTACCTTGGTGTGACCCTGTCCCCACAGCCATGCTCTGTTACCTGTGTGTTCAGCCCCCACCACAAGCTGTCACTGCCAGGCACACAATAACACAGAAATCCAATAACTGGGAACTCGTGCTCCCTCCTGGGAAAAGTGCTATGGATCTGCGAGCCTCTGCAGAGACCTGAAGCATCAGGAGGAGCTGCCTTTGTGCCAGTGTCCAGAGAAGACCCTGGGAGCTGAGCCAGGTCCTGTGAGACATTTTAATCCTTCCTATTTCACAGTCTATCTTGGCCACAACTCTGCTGCAGTGAACGTTTTCCCCCCTTCCTTTGTCAGGGACACTCAGGCACCTACCTTGTGTTTGGTTTCACTCCTTATCCGGTGCCACTGGGAGCAGGCAGGGCAGCAGCACAGCAAGGAGAGTCAAGGAGAGTGGGAATACACATTCCTACTATTGCCTGGCCACCCTGGAGTCCCCTCAATCCTCTCCCTAAAGCCAGGCTGAAATTTCTTTCTGCTGAGGTAGCTGTTTGTTAAATAGTTGAGGTTACTTGAGTAATCAATAGTTCTCTGGTTCCCAACAGAAATATTATCCCTTTGGCCAAATCAGCTTTTCTATCTTTGCTATAAACCTGCTCCTGACTCTCAGCTCTCAAAGGATCGAGGCACATTCCTGATTTACCTGCACAGAACCCCACTCCTTTCCTACTGCCAGCACCAACTTTTCTCTCTGAGGTTAAGCCATAAGGGCTGGAAGCACACAGAGAAACTACTGGAGTCATTGGAATCCTCAGTCTCAGCCCTTCTCTTGGCCCTACCCCAACAGCTCCTTCTCTGTGCTTGTTTCTCTAAGGAGAGAGGTGAGAGTCAATGGGATCCTCATGGCCAAGGGCATTGCTGACAGAACTCCCAGTCCATGGACTCCAAGACAACTGAGCTCAGCTGCTGCCAGCTGAAGAAAAATTGTTCCCATCCCACAGCAGGAGCTGTATCCCAGAGAACCAGGGATGGAAGACCAGGCGCCCATAGTGAAGTTCCATGGCTGCACATAAATTTTCCTTGCAAACAGGCAAAGGCACCGACTCCCAGGAGCTGGATTTCTGCTTCCACTCCAGCAGCCAAAGGCTGGGATGTGGCTCTGGGCTCAAATTTCCTGTGACTGAAGGAGGCCACGAGGTTTGTTCTGCTGCTGGGGCAGTGGAAACAGCCTTGCTGTGCATTGTGAGCATCTCTGCACATCTCTGTTCTTTCCAAACCAGAAAAGGTCACAGAGACCCAAGAGAAACCCACTTCCCTCCTTCACTGAACTCCTTCTGCCTCGCACATGCTTTTGTTGCCATCCCTTGCTTGCCAAATGCAGGAACAAACACTGGGGTTTGGCAGGGCTCAGAGTCTTGGCGTGTTGGATGGGAAAGAGGCATTCTTGGTCCTCAGCCCGGGGACAGGGCTCTGCTCCACGTCCACTGCCAGATTTTCCAGCTGCGATTTTGCTGCTCATCCCATGCTGAGGGCACCATTCTGGGGCTAAGGAGCACCCCTGGGTGCTGGGCTATGAATCCTGCAGGAGATCCATGAAAGGGGGGAGGGAAGAGCAGGACCCAGAGCTACGTGAACACCTGCATGCTGCTGCGGCTGAGCTTCACATCCAGGGGAAGTGCAGGAGTCGGCGCTGTCCTGAGAGGCTTTTCCCAAAGAATGCCTGATTCCAGGGGAGCAGGGAAAGGCAGAGGGAGGCCATGCAAAGCCAGGCTGTCTCTGCTCTGGTTAAATAGGGCTGTTTTTGCTGACAGCTCCTCCTGAGAGACTGCAGGGAAGGCTCCTGTAACTCAGGGGCAGCTGAGAAGCTTTTGGCAGCTACCGCTGTTTTAGTGTCAAGCACTGAACTTTTCCTGGTGCTCAGGGGAAAAGGGGTGGCAGCCCAGATCAGAGATGGCAGGGCTGGGCAGATGAGAGGCTGATGCCTCCCTGTTAGAATGATGCTCTGGAGCAACAGCAGGGCCTGATTTCAGAGAAGCTTTTGAGGTCTCAGTGCACACTGATCGCCCCAGAAAACTCCTACTCAATTTTCTGCTGTGCACAGCCCAGCCTGAGGCAGCACAGGGGGCAGTTTGCTCAATCACTGATTTAGACAGCCCACAGATTACAAGCCCGAGAGAGGGATGAATGTTTCTCATGGGGGTGAAGGGCTGAGGGAGAGAAGGGAGGGAGTAGAGGAATTTTCTGCTCGGGGTAAAGGTGGGTTGTGCTTGAAGTTAGAGAGAATGGGCTTGTGGTCATGGCATCAGGTTGGGGGAAGGGAGGCATGGGTCAGCAGCAAAACCCAGCAGAACAAACACCATTTGCCTTTCCATGTCAGCCCAGGAATGAAGGACAGACTACAGAAGGACAAATTACAGCTCCCTTCTCCCTTTGCCCATCTTGTTCTGCTGCAGAGAACAGAGCACAGGGGGAACAGCCCTGGACTGAGCTGGGGGCAGGGCCCTGGCAGACAAGGGTCAGACTGGGGAAAGATCTCAGCTGAGACAAGGGAACCCTGAGCAAGCACATGTTCAGAGTGAGAGTCTCATACATTCCCCACCTGGTTAATGCTGGCTCAGCCCTCTGGAAAATGACACACGTTTTCCTTGCTGCGGGGCCAGGGGGCTGTGCTGGGAGCTCTCTCTGCTCTCCCAGCCTGCCTGCAGGCTAGAGGTGCTGCTGGCAGGGTCCAGAGTCACTGTTCTTTCCCCTTTTCACAGCTGTTGCTGGTTATGAAAATGGGAATGTTCCCCAGGCAGTTCTCAGCAGGAACTGCCCTTTCCAGGGCTGACCGCACGGGCTCTTTCTTCCTCTTCCCACCTCCTGACAGCAGTCACAGCTTTGGGTACATTCTAGTCTTGGCAAAGCACTGCCCTTCCCTGCTCCTCTTCCTCACATGACACACAGGAGAGAGAGGCTGTGGCCTGTGGAAGGGGAATGTTTGTTCCTGGACTGAGATCAGTACAATTCTTGAGCCAGTTCTCCTCCCAAAGCTCAAAGAGAGAAAGAAGAAAAGTTGGGATAAGTCTTGTGCAGTGGGGATTTACATCCCAAACTCTCAGCCTAGCACGGAGATCCTGACAGCAGCCCTCCTTTTCCCAGTGCAGGATGGAGGGCACAGCTTGCAGGGAACACCAAGGTATCTTGTGGAAAATCGTTGTTTCTTGTCACATCTGATGCAGAGTGTCCACAGCACAAAGGAACACTGGGCAAAGCTTAGGGAAGGCAGGAAGGAGACAGCAGGGCTTGCTGCTGCTGGAAGCTGAGGGTACAGAGCTCAGCAGAGGGGTAAAACACCTCTGCAGGCAGCAAGACTGTGCAGGAGTTACCACAGATTTCAGGGTAGGAAACCCCAGGGTTCAGAGCTTAAACCAGTTCCTAAGAGAAAAGAGCAGGACTAGCAGGAAAGGGGAATGACTCCAGGCCAGCTTTCTGACAGAGCTGGGTACTCAGAGGACACTGATGGCACAGAAGGGGGTGGATTTGGGCCACATCCTCGCCAGGAGCTTGGGAGTTCTTGGGAAAACCCAAATAAAGCAACTGAGCTAATTCAGAAAGAAGTGGTCTGGCTAAGGCCAAGGTCAGTCTGAATAGTTCCTTCCACTGTCTCTTCCGCTTTCATGCGGTGAGGCAGGAAGCTGAAAATTCTCTGGGTGATTTTGGGAGTCCAGAGGGGGGTGAGCAGTGTTCATCCTGGTTCTGAGGAACAGATGAGTGTCTTAGCACCCAGCCCTGCACTCAGCTCCCTCCTGACTCCTTAGCACACAGACACAGAATTTCCTGGCTTTTTGTTTCAGAACTCAGGGAAAATTCCTGCCGCCAGCACTGAGTTAAATTAAAAGTTGGTAAATTCAGGAGGCTTCTTGCAGCAAGGCACTAACCTTTGGAATTGCCTCAAGAGTTGGTAAAGTCAAATAATCAGTGGCTTGGAAAACCCTGATGGTTTTATGACCTTTCACAATGTCTGTACTTCTGTACCCAGGCAAGGGTCACCACACTGCTCCAAGACACGACCAGAGGGATAAAGGAAGAGTTCTCTTCCTGTCTTTCCCTATCCTGGTATGATTGCCACTGGTTAGCTCTATAAAGCACGGGAATTACCCCAGGATGGAGCAGCATGGCTGGAGTGCTGAGCATGTTTCCATAAACCCCACTTTGGGATGAGAATTCAGGTCTCTCCATGACCTCCTGATAAGTGAGGGAATGTGGATGTGGCCATTACTGAAGGGGCTTCAGGAGACCCTGCTGGGGGCAGCCGTGCTCTTGTCCTCAGAAGTTCTGAGACCCTTCCCAGGTGCTTCATGGTATTGAAGCCCAAACCTCTTTGGAGGCCAAACAGCCAAGGGTTCAGGCTTCATCCACCACCTGCCCATGGCAGCAGGTCCCAGTGGTGCTCAGTTCACTGGAGCTTTCTCCCATTAGCAGGTCCCTGTGAGCAGTGGATTATGCCCTGGCAACAGGGACACTGCAACGTGCAAGCCCCGAAACTGCAGTGCCTGCTCTGCTACACAGCAAAATAGGTCGTGCATCAGCAAATGAAAAAGGACAGATGGTGTCTGCTAATACAGCTTAGTTTATGGCCTGCAGGATTAACTCACTAGTTGTCATGTCTGCAGAAAATAGGAAATGGGTGGGTCGGCTGGAGGAAACGTGTGGTGTGCCCAGCCCTACACCTGTGCTGTAGGATGTACCAGCTGGAGAGGATGTCAGAGATCCTGTGAGGTTTTGAGATGTTGCTGAAAGGCTGCCAGTGTCTTTTGGGGGCTCTGGGCACTGGAGATAGCGCCTTCTACCAAGCCTTCCTGTCCACCTCAGATTCCCACAGTCCCACTGCTAAGGTCAGCGCTGCAGGGATTGATGCTGAGCCAAGCAGGGATCTCCAGCAGAAGCAGGGACACCCTCTGTGGTCTCTGCTCTAGTAGCTCTGCAGGAGGAGCCCACAGCTTCTTGTCCTCTGCCAGCTGCAGGACAGCCTCCAGTTCAGCCTTTTGAACTCCCAAGCACCCACGTGTCTGCAGGAGTAAGACCGAAAGCTGAGCAGAAGCCTCAGGTCTTTTCAATGCCTTCTCTGTGACACACTGTTCTCCTTTCCTGGAAACCAGGCCAGTGCCTCACTCTGTTCTCCTTGCAGAAATCCAAGCCCGTGCCAGAGCTCTGCCTTGTGCATCTGCTCTCTGAAGGGCAGGACAAACTCTTCCTTAGCTCTCCATGAGTGCTCCTCCTGAAGATTCCACCTTGCTGTCTCTGCTGTGGCCAGGTTTGCTCGTGTCCTGCAAGATGCTGAGCACCCCAAAAAACAGCTGGCATTAGGGAGATACTCCAGAGCCAGGAGCATGCCATGCCATCTTCATGCCTCTTGGCCTTCTGCTGTCACAGGTGTTTGTCACCACCACCTTCTAACCACAGCCAGCCATCACAGGCACTGAGGTTTTCTCCGGTGACTAATTGGCCTGTGTTTATGCCAACACCAAACACTTAATTGTCTATTTAATGACTTGGGTGAGGAGGGAGTCTGGCTCCTTCCTCCTGCCCTAGGGATCTGGCCAGCCCTATCCTGATGGCAGCACCCTACAGTGCTAAACCTTCTCAGTTATAAATCCCCCATCATTAAGGGTAGCAGGTCACTGGTGAGTGACTTGAGAGCAGGGATCATTGTCACTTCTATCCCCAAAGCTGTTCAGTGACCGTGGAGGTGAATAAAGAACACGGAACAGCCTGTGCTTTTATTACAAAAGGAAATGCTGCTTTTTGTAGAGGGGGAAAGCATGTCAAATTGCTATTATAAGTAATTGCTTAATGATCCCTACCTTTGCGTCATTGCTGAAGTACATCCGAGTCCCTTTTTGGGGTCTCTCCTCACTGCACGTGTGTCACCAACGGGGCCAAGCCCGTGGCCATCCCAGCTGTGGGAGCCCTGCAGAAGACAGGATGGGGGAGCTACGTGGGCACGAGAACCTCCACATTCTTCCCCCTCGAAATCTCCCCACCTCCCACCTCTTTTATCAGCTGCTGACAAGACTTGCCATGTATGTAGGCGGCTCCCAAGCTTACAAGATGATTCCCCGCTTCCCCCACCTCCCATCCATGAGAGGAGCGCTCCGGATTCCGGGGAGGGGGAGAGCAGCGTTCCTCCGGCTGCCGGCCTGTTCTGCAAGGCCTGTTCTGATGCTTTCAGAGAGCTCCATGTGGTAACTCTCTCCCAGGATTTCACATGACAGCCTCTTCCCCAGAAAGTCACAGCAGGGAGTGGAAGATTGCCGTGCGTGTGGGTGTTAGGAGGGAGCAGAGTGGGATGGGGAGATGGAGGGGAGAGGAGGTGTAACCACAGACTAAACCAGAACAAATTCTCTTGGAAGAGCCTTGCATTTCTGATCCCACAGCTCCCATCCCCTGCCTCTCCCTCTTCATTTAAAAGAACGTCAATCCTTGTTAAGCCCAGCAGAGAAAAGAGGAGCCAAGGAGAATCTCCTTCCTTCCTTGAACACATCTCAGGGGACCAGGAGAGGCAAACAGAACACGAACAAACTGGATAGAGGCAGAGATGTGCACACTGGGGAGAGCCCTCCCCAGCCCCGGGTGTCTTCCCTGGAGAGACATGAGCGGCTGTTAATGACATCTCCATCTGACAAATGATCACAGTGCATGTCATTATGACCCAGTGCTTCCCCGGGGCCCTGGCAGAAAATGACCCCAATGAGCTTCAGTTCTTGCAATCACAGCTGCTCCCCATGAACGTTCAGCGTCCCGAATGCCTCAGGCAAGCCAAGACTGACATCCCTGCTCTGGAGCTGGGACCCCTAAAAGAGGTGTAGGGAAGCCCACGTGCCCCTGGCACAACTCTCTGGGGCAGAGAGCTGGGGGGAGACCTCACACTGGACTTTTGAGAGGTTTAAAAACACCTCTGTGCTACTTGGATCTTTCTGTCCCTCTCATTTTCCTCCAGATGCTGTGAGTGCAGCACATCTCAGGTGGGTGCCATGGTGGGTCCTCAGCAGAGAGACCTCTGAAACTGCCTTTTGGCATCCTGATGCACCTGGATCCCTTTAACAGCCCTGACTGTCCCACCTTAATAGGGCCAAAGGTCTCAACCTGCCCAGCAAAACCAGAGCTGAGTCATTCTCAAGTGTCCCTGTGCAAAAACAAGGAAGAATTCCTGGTGTAAAGAGCTATTCCCCTCCTTCCCGCATTTCATCAGCAAGCAGCAACACGAGCTGGGTTTTCTCTTAACTCCATCTGCTCTGCAATGTAGCCTGTCCCTCTTGAATAACGCCCCCATCCTTGCCAAGGAAAAGTGGGAGAAACCCCCGAGGAGACCCACTGACTTCTAGAGAAAATAATCAGTGCTGGGGAGAGGTTCACACCTCAGTGCCTGCATTCCGGAGATTTAAGGCAGATTGGATCTTTGTGTATCCTGAAATAGCTGTTTCAACACCCCCTGTGTCCTGCAGGCCAGGGGGGAGAGCAACAGACAGGTATTTCCCATACCTGTGATATTTGGGTAACCAGGAAGGGGGGAAAGGTGGGAAAAAGGGATATGGTAGGAGCTGGAATTTCAATTTTATCAGCTGCAAACTCAAACCGATGTGTTTCCTGCCGGTCTCCCACCTCAGGGATATTCCCAGCCAGGCACACCCCAGTTCCTCCATGCAGTCTGAGTTTTACAATTCCTTCCCAGCAGCCCAGCCTCTGCTTTCACTCTCTGAATTACCAAGGGGAATTTTCATTACATCACCAGAGGTTCTTCCTCCTCGACAGCGACAGAGCTGTCGCTCTTCTTTGCAGGGGGTTTTTGGGGTGTGGGCGTCGAGGGTATTTCTCTTTCCAGAGAAATACCTCCCAAAAGCAGGTCCACCCCAGCTCAGCCTCCCCCAGTGGCTCCATCCAGCCTGGCAACGGCACTGGGGAGAGTGGGGTGGGTTCAGCCGGTGTCTGAACAAAGCCTTCTCCCTGGAAGCCTTCCTGGGGGATACGGCGCTTCCAGGCAGCTTTAAAAGTCGCCTGTGCCAAATCCAGCGGGGTCGGAAGTCAGCAATCTTCCAGCTTTCTGCCAGCGTAAGCAAAAGCAAATTTGCCTATTGGAGCTGGGATTTGCAGAATGATTCGCTGCAGCGTTTGAATCCCCCACACGCCCCCCCACCCCCGCCGCTTCTGTATCTTTTCTGTTTGTTTGTTTTGGGTTTATCTTTTCAAATATCCCCCAGTTTAACGGTCAGGCTGGTGGCAGCTTCCCCGCAGCTCCGGGGAGGGGCTGATCTGATCTCACTCCCAATCCGGTGACTTTCCAATCAGCCTCTTTCCTTCCTGGCAGCTCGCTTTCCTGCCCTCTCCTTCCAGTTCCTGGCTGTTTGGTTTGGGGTGGTTTTTTTTGGTTGGGTTTGTTTTGGTTTTTTTTTAAATCAAAACAAACTACCGGGTTCAAACTGCTAGTCAGGAACACGCTGAGCAGGAGCCTTTGCTCCTGGCAAGGGCTGTGGAAACTCGCCATGGAGAAACACCTCAGCCACGGAGAACTTGTTTTTAAGTAGCTGGGATGTCTGGACCACAGCAGGGTCTGAACAGTTGGAAATCTGTGTCTCAGAGTTCCGTAAAAGCAAGGACTTCCCTCAAATATATAACCACTGGCAAGAGCTCTGCACAGCTTGTGAGCAGGGAGGATGGCTCTGAAGTCATTTGGATTTACGCTGGCCTCCCCCAGCCTTGTTGGTATCATGATTCCTCATATAAGGCAATGAAAAGTCATTTCTGCCCATCAGCCCATCCTTTTCCAGGAGCTCCAGATGGTTTTGCTCTCTGTCTGTGTCTGCCCTACTGGTAATTCAGGCCTGTCTCACATTAGTTTTTTAGCTGAAACCTTCCCACAATTAGAGTCTGTGCTTCTGCGCTGCAGAGGACGTAGGGCTGAGCTGGCAGAGCGCTGTCTGGGAGATCCGTCCCACACATGAGTCCTGTTCTCTGTTCTCTGTTTCAGTCAAGAGTGTGATTTTTCTAGTGAAATCATCAAAGCAAGACAGTCCCTGCTACAGATGGGCAGCGACAGCCATTTGAAGATGCCTGATACCTGGCTTGTCTCAGACAGGAGTAGTTAATTTCAGTATAATCTTGTTTTACACCAATAGAACATCTCTCCCTTCATCTGGCCATCCTTTCCCAAGGAAAAAGCTCCTTTTCCTCTGGGAGCTCCACACCACAAGTGTCAGGGAAATCTTCATGCCTGCCCAAGAACCACAGCTCAGCAACTCACTGCTCAAGGAAAATGTGACAGACACCCTCAAAGCATCCCTGCTTCTCTTGGAGCAGAGCTGTTTGGCCCTTGCCAAATCAACTTGCTAATTAACAGGGTTTTTGATCCCAGGCAGGAATTTACCACTCTGAGGCCAAACCTAAGTGTAGTCCAAAGCTTCCAGCTGGTCCAAAGCCCTGTGTACTGTGGCGGGACTGTGAAGAGCTGACAAATGCCTGGGGAATGCAATCTCTGGGGAAGGACATCTTGGGCTAAGCAGTAAGGAAGGGTGTATGGCAGGCACAGAATTAATGGAGAAGTTGCACAGGGAAAAGCAGGATTGCTGCAGGGTGTTTAGGAGAGGAGGAAGCTTCATTTGTGCAGGTGATTTACTCCTTCTGTGCCTTCATTCACCCATCAGACAGGGAAGCGGCATCATTATCCCCGCTGTGCCGACAGATCTGGGGTCTTTGCCTACAGCAATCCAGCAGCACCAGCACAGAAATCCTGGTTCCTTGTTCCCATCCCAGCTCCTGGAAGGATCCCAGTAATAATTATCATGCAAACAGGCATTGCTGAGAGAGATGATTTCAGGAATGGTGATAGCTGGGAGACAGTGATGGAGCCACACTTGTCACATGAATAACCACAGTCTGTCCAGTCAGAGCTGACAGTCTAAGGCAAGGCAGCTCCTTCTGTGCTGATTTAAGAGGCTCTTCATAGACACAGCAGATCTTTCTGCTTCACCTCCCCTGCATAATAAGAAGCAGCATCCTTCCTGTTAGTTTATCTGCATTTGGATGGGATAAGAAGCTGGCAGACCCCTCTGGGCATGGGGGAACCCTGGAAGGAAGTGGAGGCTTTTAACTTTCTGCATGAGTGCAGTGAAAATGTGGGTTGTGGTTTCAGTGCCTCCAAACCTGGCACTCAGGAAGGAGTTCCCAGCTGAGTAAATCTTTATGTGATCTTCATAAACATTATCAAGGAGGGACACACAGCGAGGGACAAGGTGCTCCACTGGGATGGATGGATTTAGAGGGGGCTCCTGAGCTTATAGACACCTCTCTCCAACAAGAGATGTTAAAAAGGAAATTGCCCTAGGGTTTTTTAAATAGAAACCTTTTTTTCTGCACAACGCAGCCAGAAGATTCCCCCCATTCCAGGCCCTGGGTGAGGCAGCCATGGCAGCGCTGAGTGAGGGATGCTGAGGAGAAAATGAAAAGCTGAAGGGAGAGTCATAGAATAAGGTGAGTGGGAAGGGTCCCACCAGGATCATTAAGTCCAGCTCCTGGCTCCACACAGGACACCCCAGGAATGCCACTGTGTGCCTGCGAGTGTTGTCCAAAGGGAGATGGGACATTGAGGGAATCGGGGTGCTGAGGGGAGCCATGGACTGAGGGGGGCCGAGTGTCGAGAGAAGCCAGGGCGCTGAAGGGAAATGGGGAGCTGAGGGGACACAGGAGTGTTTAGAGGACATGGGGACACTGAGGGAAGCCAGGGATGCTGATGGAACCGGGATGCTGAGGAGAGTCGGGTCCTGAGGGGAGCCAGGGGCTGAGGGGAGCAATGGCGCTGAGGGGAGCAATGGCGCTGAGGGGAGCCAGGGGCTGAGGGGAGCAATGGCGCTGAGGGGAGCCAGGGCCTGAGGGGTGCAATGGTGGTTAAGGGACCCAGGGGCTGAGGGGCGATGGAGGGGCTGAGGGGTGCAATGGCGCTGAGGGGTGGCAGGGGCTGAGGGGAGTCAGGGGCTGAGGGAAGCAATGGCGCTGAGGGGAGCAGTGGCGCTGAGGGGTGCAATGGCGCTGAGGGGAGCCGGGGGCTGAGAGGAGCCAGGGGCTGAGGGAAGCAATGGCACTGAGGGGAGCCGGGGGCTGAGAGGAGCCAGGGGCTGAGGGGAGCAATGGCGCTGAGGGGAGCCAGGGGCTGAGGGGAGCCGGGCGCTGAGGGGAGCCGGGCGCTGAGGGGTGGCAGGGGCTGAAGGGAGCCAGTGGCTGAGGGGAGCAATGGCGCTGAGGGGAGATGAAGGCGCTGAGGGGAGATGGAGGCGCTGAAGGGAGCTCAGAAGCAGAGCAAAGGCTCAGCTCTACCTCGCTGAGATACTTCAGAGCCACTTACAGGCACCGCAGCCGTGGGACAGGGACACGGACACTGGCGGGCACCGCGGGCTGCGGGGCTGTCCGGGGGCGTTGCCCACAACCGAAATGGCGGCGGCGGCGGCCGCGCCCGGTGCGGGGCGGGGCGGTGCGAGGCGGGGCCGCGCTCACCCGGACCCGGCGCCGCTTTCGTTACAGCGCGGCCGAGGCAGCGCCCGGCGAGACGCGGCGCCCGGAGCCCCCGGACTGATCCGCTGCCTCCAGCTCGGACCCCGCTGCCGGTGACGCCGCCGAGCTAACCTCGCCACCATGGGCTCCGAGCGGGACTCCGAGTCGCCGCGCTCCTCATCCATCCACTCGGCCGCCGCCAAGTGCCCCAAGCCCGGCCGCCGCCGCCGCCTCTCCTTCCAGAGCGTCTTCTCCGCCGCCGCCGCCTCCGCCGCGGGCGGCCGCCGCCGCGCCAAGGCCGAGCCGCCCCCGGCCGCCCCGCCGCCGCCCCCCGCCGCCCCGCCGGCCCCGCCGCCGCCGCCGCCACCGCCGCCGGCCCCCGAGGAGGCTCCGGTGGTCCCGGAGGGCGAGGAGGAGCTGGAATGCCCGCTGTGCCTGGTGCGGCAGCCGGCCGAGAACGCGCCGCGGCTGCTGTCGTGCCCGCACCGGTCGTGCGGGGCCTGCCTGCGGCAGTACCTGCGCATCGAGATCACCGAGTCCCGCGTCAACATCTGCTGCCCCGAGTGCAGCGAGCGCCTCAACCCCGCCGACATCCGCCGCCTGCTCCGCGACTCCCCGCACCTCGTCGCCAAGTACGAGGAGTTCATGCTGCGCCGCTGCCTCGCCGCCGACCCCGACTGCCGCTGGTGTCCGGCCCCCGACTGCGGGTGAGTGCTGCGGGGGACAAGGGGTGGCGGTGCGATGCTTCCACTCCGGCCTGGGACAGCCCGGGAAACGGGGGACCTGCTCGTCTCTCCATCCTGGGACACCTTGGGGAGCGGGGAATCTGCTGGCCCCGTAGGGTGCTGTTCTCTCTATCCTGGGACAGCGTATGGAGGGGGAGACCCCTGTCCCTTCCATCGTGGGACAGCTTGGCTGGGGAAACCTGCAGTTTCCTTAGGATGCTGCCCTGTCTGTCTGTCCTGGGATGTCTTGGGGAAGGTAGATCCCCGCCCTGGAGGGATGCTGGCTGTCCCCAACACGTGCTGGGATAACTGGGTGAAGTGGAAACCACTGTGAGTTGCTGCCTGTCCCCAGCAGGTCCTGCGGATGGCATCCCAGCTGGGATGGCCCTGGGACTCAGTGTCCTGCCCGTCCCCGCGTGGGTCCCAGGACAGCACAGCGAGGGTGGCTCACCCTCAGTAGGGTGCTGGTGCACTTCTGGTCCTACTGTGTCCCGTGAAGAGCCCTCGCTGCAGGGGATCTTTGCTTATCTGCAGTCTGTTCAGGACAGCCGATAAGCTTTGGGTACCAAAATTCCATCTATCCCTATTATCTCTCTTGAGCACCAGGATTTGACCTTGGGGATTGTGAAAACACAGACAAATCGGGTAGGAGTGATATGACTTGAAGGGGGTTTTAGCAGAGCCATCGTTTCCCTAATTTAACAGAAACCTTTTTTTCTGCACAAATGGTAAGTGTGGACTTTCCCAGCTGTGTGTTTCGCTGCCAGTCCTGGGGTCACTGCATGGGGACAACGCTGCAACCTCCAGAAGTGGGGAAGAAGAAACCATAACCAGTCAGTTTTTTCCAGTGAGGACTTGAATACACGGCAGAGAGGAGTGATGTTGACTCACTGTCCGTTGCCCAAGTGAGGAAACGTCTGTCTGTCCAGAAGTCAGCCCAGCCAAGCCTGAGGAATGCGTAGTTTCGGATGTGTTGCTTTCATTTTCTCTTCCTGTTTCTTATAAACGATCAGTTAGGTTTCTGTTTTGGTGTGAGCCAAAGCTGCCTGGAAAAGGGCTTTGTCGGGGAACTTAAAGAGAAGTGCTGTGAAGTTGAGCTGCAACTCAGCTTGGATGGCAATTTTGGGTAGCAAGAACATGAAAGGAAAGTCTGACCTAGTAGTCGGGATGGAAAAGGTGGTGGGAGGATTGTGAAGATTTAATCAGAGCCTCGTAATAGGCATCCTATGCAAATCAGCGAACCTGGCTCAGGTTACCCATTTCACGGCCTCTTGAGCATCCTGTATGAGGGCTTGTTCCTTCAGAGGGTGAAGTTAACAGCGAACAACACCTCTGCTCCTTTCTGAAGCCAAATCAAGTGCAGGCTCTCGGCACTTCAGCAGCGCTGGGGATAAGATCAGGGAGATAGAGCAGACTGTGCTGCCACCGAGGGAATGCCTCTGCCGGTAGCCGGCTAGAGAAAATCCGGTTCCAGCTCACCGAATCTCAGCTCCTTGACTGTTGTGATGTTATCTGTGCCCAGGATAAGGTGTACAAACAGCGACGTCACCCGGGCTGGCTGCTTGGAAGGAGGCAGCTCCAGCGCGGCCCGGAGGGCGTTGTCTCTGTGACAGCCTGAGCCCTTCCTCTGGGGAGGGTTGGGCAGGCTGGTGTCACACACGGCTCCTTCTCTCAGCTAAAGCCTCCTCCCCAGTTAGTCAGCGAGCAGGATGAGCCAGGTGATGTGCTGCTATCCTCCTCCCAGCTGCTCAGAAGAGCAAGAAGCGAGCCCGGGGCAGTTGGAGATGTTGGAGACAGCTCTGGTGGACCAGCGCTGCTGGTGTGTCTGTAGCGCTCGAACAAAGGCTGTTGGAATCAGCCCTCCGGCAGGGAGAGGAATTAATCACCCTATTCATTCTTCCCAGCAGAGCTTGTGTGGCTGTGCTTATGTAAAATCAGGGTATGAATTATTTACAGCGGGCTTTCCCCGCTGTAGTAGTGCCAGAGTACAGGAGCGTAGGGCTGGGGGCACGGCAGAGTGATGCTTGTCACTGATTGTCACCCACCACTGTCACCCGAACTGAAACTCTCCAACAACGTCATTTCCGTGTCAGAATCCTTTATTCTTTGTTCTGGCCAGGATGTGCAGCAGAAATAATTTCATCCACACGTGCCCGGCTTGTGCAGTGAAAATCCTTCCATCCCACCTGGTTCTTTACCAGATTTTTCACATATTTATACATTAAAAACCCCAAAGAAATTCTGTTCATTGGTCTTAATGATCATTATCATTACACAATGATTCGATCTCCTATTGTTTATTGATCCCTTCGATGCTAATTTGGCCTTCATTCTTTGGTTCTCTTATCGATCTTTTCCCAGACCAGATGTCTCCAGCGTCACCAGGGGGTGATGCTTGTTAATGTCCGTTTATCTCTTCTTTCTTCTGGCTCCTCCCAATCTGTTGATGTTCAGCTCACCCGGGCTTTTTAAGAGGAACTTCAATTCCCCTCCACCTGGGCAAAGGCTAACAAAACCCCTGAGTGAAAACAACCACAACAACAAAAAATTGCTAAAAGTTGTATCATTTCCAACACCACCAAGGGAGACAGGCCTGGGTGTCACCCCCACCGAGGTGGTGGCATCAAGGAGCTGCAGGGCTGTGACAGGACCATAAAAACATCCTGCGCCTTCCTCGCATCCTGCAGGGTTTCCTAAATGAAAGATCCTGGCTGTGCTGCCCGAGAGGAGGAGGAGGAGGAGAGCACAACACCGGTGCGTGTTGCCATGGAAACCCTGGTCAATGGATGCGCCATCAATTGCAAAACAAATCATTTTCTGTGTTTGCAGCTTCGGGGTTTTTTTTTCTTTCCCCCCTTGCTACAATCAGGTGGTATTGCTGCCTAGTGTTTGTCACACTGCAGCCTTCCCAAAAGCTTGGGAGAAAAACAGAACCTTTAAAGAGAACGGAGCTGTGTGGGCTGAGATCCGTGAATGGGCAGGAGGAGGGACGGAGGAAACTCGTGCCTGTCCAAGGAGGGGGCTGGAAGAGGAGCTGGGCCATTCCTGGGGTCTCAGGAATTGCTTTGTGGGGAAAACTCAGGGAGGAGAACTCATCTTCCCTTCTTATCTGCTGGGTTTGAGCCTGAAAATGGCCATTTAAGCCAGCAGTGTGTCAAGAGGTCAATGGAAGAGGAGAACCATTGCCCATCCAGGTCCTGCCATCACTATTCCTCGGCATTTCACTTCAAAATCCACTTTCTAGTTGACCTTGACGTGGAGATGTGTTATTTCTTTCCCCACTAGACAGTCCTGGAGCTTCTTTCCCCACAGCTGTGGGCTTGTGCATGATATTTGTCATTTCAGCTCCAGTAATAAAATATAAATGCTGATGATTTTAATTTCTTGAGTGTTTAAAAAAACCCAAAGTTTTGTGTGAGGAGTTAATTTAGAGTGTGGGGTTTCTTAATATATTACACTGAGCTCTCCTAGGCTGCTCTTATGGTTTGAAATAGCAGTGTCACAACACAGCTGGGCAGAGGAAGCTTTCCCTTTCTGTTTTGCCAAGGGCAGGCTGGAGGGTTGAGGACATTTAGTGGGATATTCCTTAAAAAGGTACACAGGAATCAGATTCATCCCTCCCAACCTCCTGGGCCATCTGCATCACAGAATTATCGGATAGGAACACAGTGGTTTGGGTTGGAAAGGACCTTAAAATTCACCCAGTCATGGGCTGGGACACTTCCAGGGATGGGATTTTCCCATGTCTCCTCCTGCTGGGCTCAGGGGCAGGTGTGGGGATGCTCAGGTAGAGCTGCAGTCGTGCCTGCCAGCCCTCAGATGTTGTTTCTTTGGCAATGCTGTCGTAGCCTGGCAGGATGAAGTTGCTCAAACTCCCACGGGATATGAATCATTGTGGTATGACACATTCAGTGGTTCTCACGCTGCTGCCTCGGAGAAGAAGAGGCAAATACAACTCGAGCCACACGAGCTCCAAATATGAAACCTTAAATAGGAGTTATTCTCCTCTGACCACTAGCAAAAATACTGAGGATGAGCAACAAAAATTCCCTTTTGCCATATGGGTGTCGCAGGACTGGGAAGGCACTTCTGGAGTTGCTCATGTCAGCCCCTGCCAATGGAAACAGCCTCATCCTCAGCGACTGTCAGTCAGATTTCTGCAGCACTGCTTGGTGATGCTGCTCAGGCTGCTGGGTACACAGGACACTTCCTTCTGGGAGTGTCACACTGCTGTCACGGTGAGCTGGTTGAGCTTGGCCTCTCTCTCTTGCACAGCTGATTATTTTACTTCAGTTTTGGTTTGTTCCAAAGTTAGGGAATTGTTCTTCACCACTCTTTGGAAAAGGAAGCTCTGTGGAGATCATCAGGAGCTCGCTTGTTGACTTATGGAACTGTTATTCCACTTTTATAGAATCATTCAGCTGATAGAAGTGCCCAGGACAAGTTCAGCTTTCCTGGACTCCCCTGGACCACAAGGCATCCACCCATAGATCTGTGCTAAGGAAATGAGGGATGAAATGAGGGAAGTGTGTGCCTGGAACGAGCAGCCAGAGCCCATCCTGGGAGGAGACAGAAGAAGTTAGCTGGGCACACTGGGCCAGACAAACCTGGCCTGCTTGAATTGCCAGTGAGAACTGCCAGCAGTTACTGAGGAGAGAACAGCTCAGCATCTCCAGCTGCCTGCGTGGAAGGTCCCTGCCCTGAGTAACCCAATTAGCACAGCTTCATTTCAGGAATGTGTCTGGTGTGGAAGCTGCTGTAGCAGTGACCAGGAGTGAGATGGGGGAGCTGGGCTGGTGGCTCTGGATGTCCTGCAAGGACTCTCACTTGGTAACTGCGTGTTTTAATCCCCTGGGCATCTCCTCCCCGCAGGTACGCGGTGATCGCCTACGGCTGTGCCAGCTGCCCCAAGCTGACCTGCGAGAGGGACGGCTGCCAGACAGAGTTCTGCTACCACTGCAAGCAGATATGGCACCCCAACCAAACCTGCGACATGGCCCGGCAGCAGCGGGCACAGACCCTGCGGGTACGGACCAAGCACACCTCGGGCCTCAGCTACGGGCAGGAGTCCGGGCCGGGTATGGATTTACCCATTTTTCATTCAATATCCCAAGCTGGGTATGGATTTACCCATTTTTCATTCAATATCCCAAGCTGGGCATGGATTTACCCCTTTTTCATTCAATATCCCAAGCTGGGTATGGATTTACCCATTTTTTACTAAATATCCCAAGCTGGGAGAGACCCACTAGGCTCCAACTCTCTGCCCCAAGAGTCACACACCCTGATTTTTTTGGTTGCTCGCCTGTTTGTGTGTGCTGAGAAAGAGGCAGCTCTGTGCAAACCTCCTCCTCTCAAAGCCTGTGCCCTGAGTTTCTCCAGCAGCTGTGAAACTCAGAGTCATTTCCCCTCCTCCTGTGTGTTAGAACACATCTGATCTCTTCCAGCAGCACCAAACAAATCAGTGGGTGACGATGTGCTCTGGGTCCTTTTGTGTCACGGCAACTCCCCAGCTCTGCTTGTGGCTCTTTTGATCTTGGATGTTCTTGCTTTTTTGCTGATCTAAACCCTGAACAAGCAGTCACTTTTTTACTGTTGCAGCTTCAAAGTTGTCTGGTGTGGTCGTGAAGAGCAGCATTGATGGCCAGCTGAGTGTGGGGAGCTGTGCTCTGTGCACTGTTAGGTCTTGGCAATGGCAGGTACCAAAAAAATGCCAACCCACAGAACTCCTCCGCTGCCTGGTAGGAGCTGCTGCTGTGTCTGCTGAGTTTGTGTTCCTTAAAAATAACTCTATTGACTCTGGAAGTGGGCAGTGAGGCCATTTTTTAAAGCCCTGCCCTACCCCCTAACAAAATACCTTGTTTTTCCTTCTGTGTGAGGAGTTTAAATATTAATTCACTCAGTGTGGAGCTGTCGTGGGTGGTTCTGGGATGGCTTAGTGGCGTGGCTATGTCCAACATGTCCCAGTTTAGAGAACCCTAAGAATGGACAGCATAGATACTGGCCCAGCCAGCAGAAAAACCCAGTGTATGAGTTTTTCTGTCCTGTTAAAAGAGATCCCTGCCAGGAAAGGGCACTTAGCCACGGGAAGGGAGGTTTTTGAGACAGTGGTTTCTCCTCACCCCGCCGTGCTGGATCCAGCCTGGTGATTAATAAGGTGTGAGCCGGGCTCACAGCTGGATTTCATCTTGCTGAGCTTCTCAGGGGCCAGCAGAGCCCTGAACCACGGCACAGCCATTGCATAACCACCATCAGATGATGCCTGAATTAAGGAAGGGATGAAAGCCCCTTATTCTGCTCTGCCAGCAGCAGGCTCTGGGGCCTGGGCAGCCTCTGCAGCTGTGTGTGGCTGCAGCCCCTGACCCCTTAAAGGCCAGGTTTGGGGTTTCTCCAGTGCCTGTTCTCCCAGTTGTTGTGTTGTTCTTGGCCCATGAATCACCTCCGTGGAGCAATTCAGTAATGGCTTGTTGTGCTGGGCAGGTATGACTTGTTCCCTGTGTTTAAGCATAAATTCTGGAATACATCCCATTCAAGATTAGAAGAAGCTTTTAAAAGTGGCTGTTGTTCCCAGTCCCTGCTGTTGGTGGGGTCTGTCACATCCAAATTATCTCCTCTGAGATAAAATAAACACACACACCACCCCCTGCGAGCGGCAAAGGTGTTCTGCCACACAGAAAACACGGATTTCAATTCCAATCCTTAATGAGAAGGGTTGATTCTCCACTCTGACAGCAGAGATCCCATCTGAATTCCTTGTTTCCTCCCCTCAGCCGATGACATCAAGCCGTGCCCACGCTGCAGCGCTTACATCATCAAGATGAACGATGGCAGCTGCAACCACATGACGTGTGCAGTGTGTGGCTGCGAGTTCTGCTGGCTCTGCATGAAGGAGATCTCGGATCTGCATTACCTCAGGTGAGCAGCACCTGCCTCTCTCAGGCTGCCTGGAGGAGTTCACTGCCCCTGTTGGACTTTCACCTTCTTACTTCAGCAGTATTATATATATTTATTGTTTCTGACCCAAAGGAATGAACTCTCTTCCCACTTTACAGCATTCAGATGCTCTTCCCACACTAAACAAAGCTCCTGATACGATTACTTTTGAGAGCTTTTGGTGTACTGAGTATTAAACATAGACCCAGTAGTGTGATATTCACCTTTTGGGGGAAAAAAAGGACAGAAACCTTATTTGTGTTGTCTACCTGCTTCCTAAGGTTTGGGTTTTATTCATGTGCAAGTTGAACTTGGGGTTCTCAGGAGCTTTTAGGAATTGCTGGAGTGCTAATGTCATTTTTTTTCCCTTCCATGAAGCCCCTCTGGCTGTACATTCTGGGGCAAAAAGCCATGGAGTCGTAAAAAGAAGATTCTCTGGCAGCTGGGCACGTTGATCGGAGCCCCTGTGGGCATTTCCCTCATCGCTGGCATTGCCATTCCTGCCATGGTCATTGGCATCCCTGTGTACGTTGGGAGGAAGGTGAGTGTGGGGGGCAGAAGGCTTTGGGGTGTTCCCTGTGCTGACCAGAAATTCAGAGCTGATAGGAAGGGTGGATCTTGTCATAGAACCCAAATTCACTTTTCTCTTCTATAGCTTCCCTTATCTCCTGGGCTTTGTGTGGGCAGGGTGGGTGGTGGCTGATAGCCCTGGTAGCCTGAAGGGGCTCAAGTCCTCCCAAATGCATTTTGCATTTCTCTTGTGCCTCTGCTTCGACCCATGAGCACCCTGGGGGTCCCTTCTGAGCCCATCAGCCCCACACTTGTGGTTGCTTCTTTTCCTTCAACACAGACCCTCCTGCTAGGTCTGCTCTGTGAGGAGATCTGTGCTCAAAATAAGGTTCTTCAAGGCTTCACTCATCTGGCAAGGCTGTAAAATCACTTCTTAATGTCCTCTAGATGTCTGCTGTTCTCACCTGGTGCTTCTTCTTCCATCAGATTCACAGCAGATACGAGGGGAAGAAAACCTCCAAGCACAAGAGGAACTTGGCCATTACTGGTGGGGTCACCTTGTCTGTCATTGCCTCCCCAGTCATTGCTGCTGTCAGTGTTGGTAAGTGGACTCAGCCCTGTCCCCTCTGCTGGCCCAGTAGCCACTCAGACCAGTGGGTAGCCCAGCCCTGTGCCATGGGGGTGGCCAAAGGGCATTTTGGAGAGTGCAGCTGTGTGTGGGTTTGGGCACAATGCTCTGTCTCACATCCTGATGGGCTCGAGCTGCCCCAGAGCCAGCACAGGGCTTGTCTGGAGCACCACTTGGTGCAGATGGCCACAGCCCATCCTGGAGTCCCTTGTCACACTGCAGCTGTCACCTGCCATGGTTTGGTGGCTGATGTCTCGGGGCTTCAGTGCTCTTGGGGTTCCCTCACTCAGAACAAGGGGCTCCTCCACTGTCTGCAAAACTGTGAACTGTGGGACCTTTAAAAACAACAAAACCATTACTGAGAGAGTCCCTCAAAAACCTTTTCTGTCTGCCCAACACATCTTTAAGCACCTCCTAACCCAGCTCATCCTCCTCTCCAGGAATTGGGGTCCCCATCATGCTGGCCTACGTCTATGGGGTGGTGCCCATCTCGCTGTGCCGGGGTGGTGGCTGTGGGGTCAGCACAGCCAACGGAAAGGGAGTGAAAATCGAGTTTGATGAAGATGATGGACCCATCACAGGTAATAACTGGTGATGGGAAGGGGGTGAAGCAAAATGCTCTCGTTGTTGCCTCTTGTAATGAAATGGTTTGAGGTCCTGATGTCTCCCAAATCTGAGATGAGACATCACAGCCAAGCGCTCCAACCCCTGTGCTCTCCTTCCTCGCAGTGGCCGATGCCTGGAGAGCCCTGAAGAACCCCAGCATTGGAGAGAGCAGCATTGAGGGGCTGACCAGCGTGCTGAGCACCAGTGGCAGCCCCACAGACGGGCTCAGTGTCATCCAGGGCAACTACAGCGAGACCGCCAGCTTCGCTGCCCTGTCCGGGGGCACCCTGAGCGGGGGGGTCCTCTCAGGGAGCAAGGGCAAGTACAGCAGGTAACTGGACTGTGGGAAAAGCAGAGAGGTTCCCAAGGCCTCTTGTGTGGGTTTGAGTGGCTTTATTTTAAGGAACTTTCCAGTTCCAGTTTCCAGGAGTGTGAGTGAAGCTGCTTTGATCCAGGGCTTGTGTCGTGGTATTTTTGTGCCTTGGTCTGTTGTAGAATAAGCAGGTCTGGGAGATCACCCAGGATGATCTGGAACTCAGAGCCACCCAGGGTGGGGAGACACTGGCACAGATTGCCCAGAGAGGTTGTGGGGTCCCCATCCTCAGAGATGTTCCAGGACCAGGTTGGATGGGGCTCTGAGCAGCCTGGTCTAGGGGAAGGTGTCCCTGCTCATGGCAGGGGGTTGGAGCTGGATGATCTTTAAGGTCCTTTCCAACCCAAACCATTCCATGATTCTGTTTCTGGAGTCAGTGCCAGTCTGGTTCTTGCAAGGAGGACAGATCCCTACTGAGCTCCTTGAGACCACAGAGCTGATGCTACAGCTTAATTTGGAACAGCACAGAGCTCCTGCCTGGCCTGCTTAAAGCTATCCAGCCCTGTTATCCCAGCCTGGAGGCTTTGATGCTTTCTGTTCTGCAGGCAGGGTCACAGCTCTCCAAATCAGGAGGTTACACCACAGTTTTCCTCCCAACTTGCCTGTGAGTCAGTTTGCTGGGTAATTAGAGCCACGTGTTGATGTGGCAGCCAGGATGTAATCACAGCTCTGTGCGAGATCCATGGAAATCAGCTCTTCACAGGAATCGTGTGAGTCATGGATGTAAACACGGCTTTACCTTCGTCATGGAAAACAGAATGGATTTACCTAAATGGAGCCAAAAATGAGACTCAATGAGAGCAACCACTGGGGTTAAACTCCTGTCACTCTGAGCTATGCCAGCTCACAGGGATTCTTGCTTTCCTGTGAGGAGCAGGGACAGCTTGGTGCTCCTTGGGTGCATCTAAAGCATTTCTGAGGAATCCTCTTCTTTCTTGCAGGCTGGAGGTCCAGGCAGATGTCCAGAAGGAGATTTTCCCCAAAGACTCGGTCAGTTTGGGGGCCATCAGTGACAACGCCAGCACCCGAGCCATGGCTGGTTCCATCATCAGCTCCTACAACCCTCAGGACAGGTGGGAAGACGTGGAATGCTGGAGAAGAGCGTTGGTGGAGAGTGTCCTGGAAAAATGCACGCTCTGTGAGCGCTGCTGTGGGTGGGATGGCTGTGTTTGCTCCAGGGATCCATCCTGCTCCTAGCTGGGGAGGAGATCTGTGTGGTGTGGAGGCTGGGGAGGGGATCTGCAGCCCTCAGGGGCTCTTCTGGCCATTTGAGGGACTCTGGAGCTCTCCCAGCTCAGCCCCTGGCTCAGCCTGGGGGTGATCTTGGCTCTCTTAGGAGGATTCAAGGAGAGCAGCGAGGCGTGGGGTGATGAGCAGCATCGTGCTTGTGTTTGGGAGGTGTGCTCCTCCCAGTACAGCCCAGTTGAACCCAGTAACTGCTCCCAGTAACGTGAGGGTGCTTGTTCCTGCAGGGAGTGCAATAACATGGAGATCCAGGTGGACATTGAAGCCAAACCCAGTCACTACCAGCTGACCAGTGGCAGCAGCACAGAGGACTCCCTGCACGTCCACACCCAAATGGCAGAGAACGAGGAAGAGGAGGAGGAAGAGGAAGAGGAGGAGGAGGACGGCAAGCAGGAGCAGACGTGCAAACACCAAAGCTGTGAGCAAAAGGACTGCATTGCCAGCCAGACATGGGACATCACCCTGGCCCAGCCCGAGAGCATCCGCAGCGACCTGGAGAGCTCGGACAGCCAGTCGGACGACGTGCCGGACATTACCTCGGACGAGTGCGAGTCCCCCCACTGTCAGACTGCAGCTGGCTGCCCACAGACCCCCAGAGCAAGAGGTGCCCAGAGCCCAAGTGCCCACCTGAGCCACTGTGCCCAAGCCGAGGGCTGCCGGCTGGATGAGATGGTCCAGCTGGAGTGCATCGAAGCCAGAGTGTGACCTGAGCACACTCCCTGTTGCTGCAGCTTCTGGGCCAAGCTTGTGTCCCTGTTGGCTTCTGTTTGCCATCCTCCAGCTGGCTCCCCCAGCCTCACCTCGGGGAGTTGCTGTTTGTTACGTGACAGAAAAAAAAACAAAGAAAAAAAAAAAGAAAGGGAAAAAAAAAAATCCCCCCTCCGCCCTCTTTTTGTTTTAATTTATTGGTTCAGACTCTGTGAGGTGTGTAAGAGTGTAAATATGTACGTGTGTCTGTATGTCTGCAACCATCCTAAGGGACTCTTGGAATAAAGACTCTGGTTGTCATTCCACCTGAATCCAGCTCATCCTTTCCGAAGCTGCAGGGAAATCTTCCAGCTGCCTTGTCCATGTGAATGCTGTTCCCAAAGGCTTGGGAAGAAGAGAGGTCTCTCTTCTCCATCTCCCTGTGCAGCAGGGCTGGGTACAGGTAAAAGGAGGGGAACAATGGGAAAAAAAGGCAAATTTCCAGCACTTGAGGGTGTGTGGGAGCTGAGGATGCTGAGAGCGGTGGCTCAGGTGGGACACTGGGGACCTTTCCCCAGGGCAGTCCCAGGAACCAGCCTTGTCCCTGTTGGACCCCCCAGCCCCTCGGTGTGAGCTGAGCTGGGAGCTCCTCCCAAAGCCACCCCTGCAAGCCCCTGTCCCCATCCCAGTGTCTGGAATTCCCCTGGAAGCTTCCTGAGGGTGATGGCCACCAAACCAGCTCCTCTGAGTCGCCACTGGGCCAGGTGACCACCTGCCCTGAGCCCTCTGCTTTGCCCTGTCCCTGGCAGAGCTGGGCAGTGTCCCAGCCCCAGGAGCTGCCCTGGGACCCCCCTGGATGGATCCCAGCCTGCTGCTGAGGTTTTGGGGTGTGCTGGGGAGGTGGGGGTGGGTGGGGAAGGGGGTGAGGAAGCGTGGAATGGTGGCTGGGCATGGAATGGTGAATTGGCACAGCACGGCACGGCATGTCACGGCACGGCTGCTGGCTTGGCAGCAGGGGGAGGGCAGGGGTGGGACACAGAGGAGAAGGTGGAGTTATCCCTTTGTCCCGGGGAGCTGGTCTGACAGGAACTGGAGCAGCAGGCGGGTGGCTCCGGGTGGCTCCGGGTGTCCCGGTCCTGCCCCATCCCAGACCCCGATGGATCCGACTGCCCGGGGCTGAGGGCAGGGCAGGCCCAGGGGCATCGAGGGGCTCTGATGGCCTGATCCTGGCCCGGTGAAGATGTGCCAAGTGGGTGAGTCCAGCTCTGGCATGGGGATCACATCGAGAGGGCTCCATCTCTGCCCTCCTGCAGGGGAAACTGAGGCAGGGAGGGAGGGAGAGGAGCTGAGTGGCTCAGATGGGGTCACTGGTGGTGATGGGTGTGTGAGGGTGGGCCCAAAGGGGGAACAGCCCCACAGTCACCAGAACCCAGAACCAGGACCCAGCCCTGGAGCTGCCATTTGGGGGACAGCTCCTCTCCCAGAGCTTCCCTGTCAGTCCGAGGAGCCCCAGCCCTTCCCAGCCCCACAGGGACCCTGTCCCCATGGCCACTGGCCCCACACCTTTGCTCCAGTCTCAGGAGAGCTGGCTGGACCAGTGGTTTGCATACCTGGGCTAGCGGTGGCTTCCACACCACCTCCTGCCACATCCCCTGGGGCTGTCCCCAAATGCCCCATTCCTGTGCCAGGTGGGGACAGCTCGGTGCTGGCCACCCCACACCCTCCTCTCCCCTCCTCTCAGGCCACCTCCATCCCAGCAGCCACCGAAAGGTGCTGATGAAAACAGGGCTCATCCTCCTCATCATCGGCCACCTCAGCTTCATCACCGGGGCCCTCGTCCACGGCACCGTCCTGCGCTTCGTGGTGACTGCCCGCGATGTCACCTCCCTGCACTACGGTGTCACCAACAGCGCCTCTGCGGTCACTGCGCTGCTGGTACCCCCTGGGACACGGGGGGACGTGGGGAGGGGCTGGGGTGAGGGGGGGATGAAGGGTGGGAAGGAGATGGGATGAAGGGTGGGAAGAAGATGGGATGCAGGGTGGGAAGGAGATGGGATGCAGGGTGGGAAGGAGATGGGATGCAGGGTGGGAAGGAGATGGGATGCAGGGTGGGAAGGAGATGGGATGCAGGGTGGGAAGGAGATGGGATGCAGGGTGGGAAGGAGATGGGATGCAGCACAGACGCTGCTCTGTCTCCCCCACTCCAAACGAGCCTTTCCAGGGAATTCAACGCTCAGGGGCTCCTTACTGGGTGAGGCTGTTGGAGGTGAAGCGTTGCCCCCCGGAGGAGCTTCCAGGGACAATGCCAGCAGGGAAAGGACACCGCTGGCCCTGGGGCAGCTGCTCCTCGCTGACCCCCTGTGCTTCCTCGCAGACCATCTCCTGTGGAGTCTGTGCCCTGCTGCTGGCCCGTTACCTCGGCTCTGCTGCCCTCGTAAGCACCCCCAGCCCCTCTCCCAGCACCCAGGAGCCCTCCCAGGAAGCCTGAACAGTCCCCACAGCCCCTCTCTCGGGGTCCGCCCTGGGGAGGGAACATCCCCGAGCCGCCTCTTCTCTCCCTCCTGCAGAAATGGGCGCTGCTGGCCCTGAGCGCCTGCAGCAGCCTGTGCTGCCTGTGCTGCCTGCTGGGGCTGCTCGTGGCCATCGGGCTGACCCTGGGCAACCAGGGCCGGGTGTTGCTGGCCCCCTGCTCCATCGGCAGCGTCGCCCTCGCCCCGGTGTCCCGCGAGTGCCCCTTCGACCCCACCCGAGTCTACGTGAGTCCCCCGTGGGCTGGGGATGTGCTGGGGATGGGGAGGGTGTGCAGGGAGCTGATGCTCCCGCTGTCTCCCAGAGCTCCACGCTGTCCCTCTGGACCATCTCCATCCTGCTGGAGGCCATGGAGATCTTCTTCTGCATCCGCTGCCTCCTGCTCGCCCTGGAGCTCCTCCGCCTCGGCCGCTGCTGCCGTGGGACGCTCCGGATGAAGGTGATTTCTGATTCCTGGGCTCAGCTCCAACCCCTCCCCTGCAGGGCTGGGACAGACCTGTCTGGGCTCAGGTGGATCCAAGGCTTCCACCCCTCTGGTCCCGTTCTCACCATCCTCTCTGGCTTCCAGGTCTCTTTGCAGGCAGCCCCTGTGGAGAGCCCTGGCCCCGGGCAGTGCCTGGGCTTGCTGAGACTGGACAGTGTGGAAATTGCTCGGCTCTGAGCAGGGCCCGAGGGATAAATGACCCTGTGGATGTGTCCTGGCCGTTCCTGCCCCATTCCAGCACCGGCACAGCCCCACGACAGGACTCTGCTGCCTCCCAGGATGTGTGGACACATCCCCTGGAACACGAGCCCATCCCACGGCCTTGGCTTGCCTGGGGCTGCAGCGAGGGATGAAACTGGGCTGGGTCCAGACCCTGCAGGGAGGAACCTTCCCCAGGGCTTCCGTGTCCCCTTTCCCAGCACGGACTGCACTGACACAAACTTTATTCTGCGGGTATTAAAGACCAGAAGCACGGCCCCCCCGGCCCCACGCCCTGCCCTGGCTATGGGGAAGGGGCTGACCCAGCCGTGGGACCCCGCAGCCACAGGGGCTTTGTCCCCTGGGCCGTGTCCCCACGCCTGCCAGAGATGCAGCAGTGGCCACCAGCCTGTCCCACGGGGCTGAGCTGTCCCCCTGCCCTGAGCCCTGCTGCTGGGGGAGCCTCAGGGCACCCATCCTCCATCCTCCCACCAGTGCAGGAGCCCCCCAGGGATGGGGACTCCCCCCTGGGCTCCCCTCACCCCAATTTCAGCTGGGTCCAGCTCTCATCCCACGAGGCGCTGTGGGGGCACAGCGGGGACCGCAGGGGCCGGGTAAGGGACAGTGACCATCTGCAGGGTCGGGGGTGGCGGGAGGGGGGTCTGTGGGGGTCCTGGGGGGCTCAGAACTGCATGGCCCCGCTGGGGTCACACTGCAGCAGGCGCACGATGGACGGGTCGCTCTTGGCCCCTCGGATGAACTCCTCCAGCGAGAGCTTCCCTGCGGGGAAGGGGACACGGCTCAGCCTCCTCCCAGGACCAGAGACCACCCAGAGCAGCCCATGGACACCCCCCACCCAGCCGGGAGGAGCACCCTGGGGTGCCCAGCACCCTGAGCCCCTCCGGCCAGCGGGGCCACAGCAGCAGACAGGAGCCATTTAATCAGCGTGCGTGCGGCTCCTTCTAAGACCCCCGGATTTAGCCATGAGACCTTTCCCTAATCCCCTCCAGCTCCTCTCATTTACCGTCGTTATTAGTATCCATCTGTCGGAAGATTTTGTCCGTCCTTTTCTCCGGGGTGGATTCATCTTCAGGCATGTTCATCACGGACGAGACCATTTTGTAGATGGCCTGGGAGAAAGAGAGGGGGTGAGGGTGACTCCTGGCATTGCCCACCTGGGACAGATCTTTGGGATTTGCTTTCCTGGGAATGAGGTTGGTGTTTAAAACCCTTCCTGTGGGATCAGGCTGTGGGGGGCTCCCAGCACTGCTGGGGCTGGAGCTGCTCCTGCAGGGAGAATTTGGCCACTGGGATTCCACAGCAGTGAGAATCTCCAGGTTGGGATTTGGGCAGGGAGAGCATCTCCTGTGCATTTGCCAGCACCACCAGAGACACCTGCCAGCCCTGGAAACACAGGAAGAGTCCCAGCATGGGCTCACAAAGGGACATCCCCAGGCAGGGAAGAGCTCGGGATGCTCCAGGATAAAATAATCCTGCAGACACCAACAGCTTCATCCATCCCTGCTACAGCAAAACTCTGTCCCGGGGGTCCCACAGGGTGAAATCCCAGAGCCACCCTCGCCCCGGGAGGCGACAGCCACACCCGGAGGCTGCGGGGCGGGGCAGCCCGGTACCTGCACGATCTCCAGCATCTCCTCCCGGCTGATGTAGCCGTTTCCATCCAGGTCGTACATGCTGAAGGCCCACATGAGCTTCTGCTCCAGCTTCCCGCGGGAGGTGACGCTCAGGGCGATGATGAACTCCCTGAAGTCGATGGTGCCGTCGCCGTTGGTGTCGAAGGTGCGGAAAACGTGCTCGGCGAACTTGGAGGCGTCTCCGTAGGGGAAGAAGTTGGCGTAGATCTTCTTGAACTCCTCCACGTCGAGCATGCCCGAGGGACAGTCCTTCAGGAAACCCTTGTACCAGCCCTGCAGCTCCAGGTCGGAGAACTCCGTGTTTTCCCGCAGGTCCTGGAGCATCTCCGGGCGGAGTTTGCTGTTCTGCTTCCCCATTCCGCCGGGATGAGCGCTGCAGGGGTCTGGGGGGTCTCGGGGGTCCCTCTGCGCTACAGGAGGGGAGAGGGACGGGGCAGCGCTCCCTGGCAGCCCCCGGACACCCGGCAGGACGCGGATGCTGCTCCCTCCATCCCCGCTGGCCGCTCTGAGCCGTCGGGGCCAGCCCCGGGGACCACCCAGAGCCAGGCAGCGCCAGCCCCCTCCCGTTTGCGTAATAAGCCCTTATAGCTCATTTGCATAATATATAGGTGCTATATAGGTGGGATCAGCAGGGCAGAGGGGCCGGAGGAGGGGAGGGGGCTGGATTCGGCCCCGGCAGAGCGGTGCCTGCGGTTCTGGGTCCAGCCCAGCTTTGGGGCTGGCCGGATCTGGGTCAGATCCCTCGGAGGAGGGTTATTTTCAGCTCCTCCGCTGTCTCCGTTAATATTTGATGCCTCCGGCGGGCCCTGGAGCCCCAGGAAGGGCTGGGGGTGGCAGGTCCCTGCTCGGGGCTCTGTCCCTGCCCCAGGATGTCCCCAGCCCAGCCCCGAGGAGCTCCCAGGGGAGGGAGGGTGTCCAGCACCGGGCACGACCCTCCTGGGGACTCCGTGGTGACCTTGGCCCGCTGCCACTGTCCCGGGGCTTCCCCCAGGCTGTGTCGTGACCCCTCCGTGGGAGAGATGGACTCGGGGGGATTCAGGGGTGCACTGGGGGCTTTCAGTGCCTGGAGCTGCCTTATCCAGAGTAGGGAGAGGCCGCAGCACCCCCAAACTCCCCAAAGATTCCTTTGGATCTCAGGGCAGACAGGATCCCCAAGAGGAGCAGCCAGGTAGGGCTGGACACCCAGGGGTGTCCACAGAGGACATTCAGGGGGATGGGACCCCACAAAGTCTCTCCATCACCCCCACGGCTCCAGCCCCGCTCCAGCAGCCCGAGGAGGGATCTGCGTGTCCCCTCCCCACTCAGGGGTCCCCAGTTTGGTTCCTCCGGGGCTGGCACGACCCCCACCCCCAAAGCCCGGGGTCTGTGACCCCTCCCCACTGCCCGGGGCAGCTCCCGCCCCGAGAAGGGAACCCGTGGGGGCTCAGCACCCCGAGAGGGCTCCGCAAGGACCCCCCCAAAGCGGACACCTCCGGAAGGGTGGGTGGGCACCCCCAGGGAGTCCTCTCAGGGGTGGGGGGGCTGCAGGGGGCTCCCCCCGAACCGAACACCCTGGGATTGCCGGGGACACGCCAAGGGAAGGTCTCTCCCGTGGAGAGGCACTACCGGGAGCCCCGAAAGAAGCGCTGGGGACCGAGAGGGACTCCGAGCACCCCCGAAAGACGCGCTGGGGCGGGGGTGGCTCTGCAGGGGACTGACGTGCCCGGGGCTGGGTCCGCGGGCTCTCCGGTTCCTCAGTGCCCCCCGCTCGTGTCCGTGCGTGTCCCCCCCCCCCCGGGTCCCTTGTCCCCCGCCACCTCCTACCTGCCCGGAGACGGCCGCTGTCGCCGCCGCCACCGCCACCGCAAACCGGGAGCGCCCGCCGGGAGCGGCCGCCGCAGCGCCGGGCGGCGGGGGGGCACCGGGGACACCGGGGGCACCGGCACCGGCACCGGCAGCGCCCCCCGGGACCCCCCACCCGCCCCGGGACACCCCCCGGGACACCGCCCCATGGAGGAGAGCTCGGGGAGCAGCCCCTGGTGCCCCCGGAGAGGGGGCTGGGGACAGTGAGGGCTGGGGGGGCTCTGGGAGCGCTGGGAGGTCTTGGGGAACACTGGGAATACTGGGAACACTGGGAGCACTGGGAACACTGGGAACACTGGGAATACTGGGAATACTGGGAACACTGGGATCACTGAGGGCTCTGGGACCACTGGGATCACTGGGAACACTGGGAGCACTGGGAGCTCTGGGAACACTGGGAATACTGGGAATACTGGGAACACTGGGAACACTGGGAGCACTGGGAGCACTGGGAACACTGGGAGCACTGGGAGCACTGGGGGAGCTTGGGGAACACTGGGAGCACTGGGAGCACTGGGAACACTGGGAGAACTGGGAGCTCTGGGAACACAGGGATCACTGGGAGCACTGGGAGCTCTGGGAGCACTGGGAGCACTGGGAGCTTTGGGAGCACTGGGAGCACTGGGGGAGTTTGGGGAGCTCTGGGAACACAGGGATCACTGGGAGCACTGGGAGCTCTGGGAGCACTGGGAGCACTGGGGGAGTTTGGGGAGCTCTGGGAACACAGGGATCACTGGGAGCACTGGGAGCTCTGGGAGCACTGGGAGCACTGGGAGCACTGGGAGCTCTGGGAGCACTGGGAGCTTTGGGAGCACTGGGAGCACTGGGAGCTTTGGGAGCACTGGGAGCACTGGGAGCACTGGGAGCTTTGGGAGCACTGGGAGCACTGGGAGCACTGGGAGCTTTGGGAGCACTGGGAGCACTGGGAGCTCTGGGAACACAGGGATCACTGGGAGCACTGGGAGCTCTGGGAGCACTGGGAGCACTGGGAGCTCTGGGAGCACTGGGACACGCTGTCTCCTGGCCCAAGAAGGTGCCAAGCCAGGCTTTTTGGGGCTAGGAAGGGCCATTTTGGGTTGGGTGTCAAAGCATTCCCAGTCACTCCAGCAAGGAGCAGAGTGGCTTTCAGAGCACTGGGAAAAGACTCCAGCGGAGCCAGATGCTCTCCATGAGGAGCTGCCATTGCCAGAAGGTTTTTCCAGGGTCCCTGCAGCAGCTCCCCGTTTGCAGAGCCCGGGATGGCCGTGGGGAGCAGATGGCAGGGGCAGATGGGAGGAAGAGCCACTCTCCTTGGAATTACACAAACAAAAATGCATCAAGTGATTAAATCCCGCTGGCCTGGGGGGGACAGAAATGCGCTGGAGTGGCTGCTCCAGGATGGGAAGAACCCAACATCGGACTAATTCACCCCAAAATCTCCTGGGCATTAAAAAACTACGGTTTCCCCTCCTGGAAGTGTCCAAGGCCGGGTTGGATGGGGCTGGGAGCAGCCTGGGACAGGGGAAGGTGGCTCCGCCCATGGCAGGGGTGGCACCGGGTGACTTTAAGGTCCCTCCCAAGATCAGTGAGGCCGAGGGGCTTTGGGCACCCACCGAGAGAGACCTGGAACATCCAGACCTAAAACTGGAGGCTGAAGCAGGGCAGGAGACAGGGACCAGGCCTGGCAAAGCATCCAAAACCCAGAGCTGTGTTTTGGAGCACCAGTGGGCAGCTCTTGACCAAACAGAGGTTGAGAACAGGAGCAGCCCAGGCCCTGAGGACCACAGGGACTTGACACACCACAGGAATGAGCAATTCTTGCTAATAAACCTGGGAACCCTTCCTGAGCTCCAGGTAGGGGGTTTGGGCACTGGTATCGAGCCCAACGAGGCGTTTTGGGAATGGGATCAGGCTGGAAATATGGGAATTGGAGAGGTGAGATGCTGCAGTGGTGTTTTATCCTCTCCTGTTTAAGAGAGAGATTTGGAAAGGGGGTTAGGATGGGATATGAGCAGAAAGGTGAGGAAGAGGGAGATGTTTGTGCCTTTGGGAAGATATCCTGGAGGGCTGGAGCCGAGCACCCCACAGGCAGCAGTGCCAGGGCTGGGGGACATTGGGGGCCCCCAAGGTGGGGGTGTCACCTCCCCTCTGATAATCTCCATATCTATTTTAATCCCCCTGGGCATGAGTGACAGAGGCACAAGTGACGCAGGCTGATTTGAAAGCATCCCATTTCCGACTCCAACCCGACCCTAAACCCACCTAATCCCCACGCTGGAAGGGATTGCAGGAGGGAGAGGGAGGATAATGCCTGGGAGGGGGGCACGGGCAGGGACATCAGTGATTTACAGGTCCCTGCCATGGGGGAAAAACACCCCCAGCTCATCCTGCCTGGCTCCCAACCCACTCCACCCCAAAATATTGTGGTTTTATGGCTGGAGCCACGGGCATGGCTCACAGGGATGAGGATGCCCTGGGGGTGCCAGGACGGGCAGGGCTGGTCCGGGGCGGGTCCCGCTGGCCCCGTGGTGCTGAAAATGCCAAAAGAGCCGCTGTGGCATCTCCCCAAACCTCCCCAATCTCCCCAAAGCTGCTGGGGACAGACGTGGGGCGCTGCTGATGCCTGGCTGGGAGTTCCCCTTCGTCTTCCTCCCCTTCCTTCTCCTCCTCCTCCTCCTCCTCCTCCTCCCTGCAGGGATTTCTGTGGGAATTTCCTGCGTTGTCATGGCAGCCGTGAAGCCCCCGAGGCTTCGCTGCGGCGGAGAGAGGTGGGGCTGCAGGGAGGGGACACCCCGAGGGGACACCGCGGGAGGGGACACCTCGCTAGGGGACACCCCGGGAGGGGACACTCCGAGAGGGGACACCCCGGAGGGGACACCCTGGAACAGGACACTTCGGGAGGGGACACTCCGAGAGGGGACACCCCGAGGGGACACTCCGGGACAGGACACCCCGGAGGGGACACCTCGGGAAGGGACACTCAGGGACGGGACACCCCGGGAGGGGACACCCCGAGAGGACACCCCGAGAGGGGACACAGCGAGAGGACACCCCGAGAGGGGACACCTCGGGACGGGACACCCCGGGAGGGGACACCGCGGGACAGGACACCCGGGAGGGGGACACCCCGAGAGGGGACACCTCGGGAAGGGACACTCAGGGACGGGACACCCCGGAGGGGACACCTCGGGAAGGGACACTCAGGGACGGGACACCCCGGGAGGGGACACAGCGGTGTCCCTGTGCCCCAGGACAGCGGTTCAGGGTTCCCAGGGCTCCGCACACCCCTCTGTGTGTCCCAGGCAGTGTCGCTGGCCTCGGGTGGCCCTGGCTGAGGTCCCCAAGCTGATGGGGACGCTCGGGGTGCCCAGAGTTGGGTGATTTGGGGTCCAGCATCAGCCTCATCACCCTCGCCAGCCCCGAGTGCCCACGGGAGCGTCCCCGTGGGTGCCAACACAGCCAGGGTGGCACGGAAGGGGCCCAGGTGTGTCCAGGGAGGTTTGGTGCTCCCAAAACCTCCTGGGATACTGGGACAAACTGGGAGAGGGCAAAGCAAGAGGAGCTCAGCCCCTCGTTGTACCAGTGAACACAACTGGGGTGTCCCCAATATCCCACAGACCCCTCCCTGTCCCCACGCCCTGTCCCCAGAGCGTGTCCCTGTCCCCAGAGTGTGTCCCTGTCCCCAGAGTGTGTCCCTGTCCCCAAAGCCTGTCCCTGTCCCCAGAGCATGTCCCTGTCCCCAGAGCGTGTCCCTGTCCTCAGAGTGTGTCCCTGTCCCCAGGGAGTGTCCCTGTCCCCAGAGCGTGTCCCTGTCCTCAGAGTGTGTCCCTGTCCCCAGGGAGTGTCCCTGTCCCCAGAGCGTGTCTCTGTCCCCAGAGCGTGTCCCTGTCCCCAGAGCATGTCCCTGTCCCCAGAGCCTGTTCCTGTCCCCACACCCTGTCCCCAGAGTGTGTCCCTGTCCCCAGAGCGTGTCCCTGTCCCCAGAGTGTGTCCCTGTCCCCAGAGCGTGTCCCTGTCCCCAGAGCGTGTCCCTGTCCCCAGAGTGTGTCCCTGTCCCCAGAGCCTGTTCCTGTCCCCAGAGCCTTTCCCTGTCCCCAGAGCGTGTCTCTGTCCCCAGAGCGTGTCCCTGTCCTCAGAGCCTGTCCCTGTCCCCACGCCCTGGCCCGGCAGAGGACACGGGGAAGGTAAACGGGGCAGTTTGGGGCAGGGGCTGCGGGAATAGCCGGGGATTAAAAGCAAATACCCAGATAATGAGGATCTTTGGTAAAAAGCCCATTTGTATAATTTAAACCTCTAATAGGCTTCCTGGAATACAAAGCCCTTTGTGATGCCCGATCTCATCTGGATCAGGAACCAGATCTCGCTAAATCTTGACTTAACAGCGCGGGGATGGGGGGACGTTTCATAACATTTCATAAGGGAGCAGCTCCATCCCATGTCCCTGTGTCCCCACATCCCCATGTCCCCGTGTCCCCGTGTCCCCACATCCCCGTGTCCCCATGTCCCCATGTCCCTGTGTCCCCACATCCCCGTGTCCCCGTGTCCCCGTGTCCCCGTGTCCCCGTGTCCCCACATCCCCGTGTCCCCATGTCCCCATGTCCCTGTGTCCCCACATCCCCGTGTCCCCATGTCCCCATGTCCCCGTGTCCCCGTGTCCCCACATCCCTGTGTCCCCGTGTCCCCGTGTCCCCGTGTCCCCATGTCCCTGTGTCCCCACATCCCTGTGTCCCCGTGTCCCCACATCCCCGTGTCCCCGTGTCCCCACTCCCGCTCACCCCCCCCAGCCAGCCAAGGTCGGGGTTCCTGGGGACACCAGGTCCCCGTGTGGCGCTGGCAGCTGGACACGTGCGCTCAGCAGCGCTGTCACACCCGCCCGGGACGCGTTTTGGGGCAGTTTGGGCACAGGTTCTGTCCCAGTTCTCCCAGTTTGGGACCCCAGCTGGGCTCTGCTGGGGGCTCGGGACATGCCCAGGGCTGGCTGGAGGCTGCAGCTCGTCCCTGCTGTGTCCCAGCCTGGGCACTGAGGGCTGCGGAGGTGACATTGCCATCCCGGGACTGTCACAGCCCCCTTGATGTCGGAATGGGTGAGACCGAGCGGGGTCTGGAGCTGGGAGGGGACGGAGGGGCCTGGAGCCAGACTTGTCCCTTGTTCCCTCGCCCTCCTCAGGGAACGGAGGGGTTAAACGCCATCACCAGTGCCACCAGTGCCACCAGTGCCACCAGTGCCACCAGCACCCCCAGTGCATCGGCCACTCTCTTGCCCTGGGCTCCCTCTCGTGGTTTCTCTCCCCATCTCACGGGGTGAGCGAGGCGCTCCCGGGGCCGCGGCGGGGCAGCGCTATCGGACAGCGGGGCCGGGGGGCTCGGGGGGGGTCTCCGAGCCCGGGGACCCCAAGTGGGGTGACCCCAGTCCCCTCCTGGCCGGCCCCGGCTGCCCCCAGCCCCCTGCGGCGGAACCCCCGGGACGCGCTGGGGAGCGGGGCCGGAGTGCGGGTCCTGTGCCGGGGGTGCTCGGGAGGGATGTTGGGGGGTCCCGGCTGTGCCCCCCATCCCCTCCCGGGGCTCCGCGGCGCCGGATCCGGTGCGGTGTCGGCAGATGGCAGCAGCGGCTTTCGGCAGCGCCGGGATATGGGGGCTCCCGGTACCTTCTGAACCTCCTGAACATCCTGAACCCCCTGTACCCCCTGCACCCCACACCCCCTGAACCCCCTGAACCCCCTGAACCCCTGTACCACTCGTACCCCCTGTACCCCTCATTCCCTGAACCCCCTGAACCCCCTGAACCCCCTGAACCTCCTGAACCTCCTGTACCCCCTGCACCCCACACCCCCTGAACCCCCTGAACCTCCTGAACCCCTGTACCACTCGTACCCCCTGTACCCCACACCCCCTGAACCCCCTGAACCCCCTGAACCCCCTGAACCTCCTGTACCTCCTGTACCCCGCACCCCGTGAACCTCCTGTACCCCAAAAAACCTCCTGTACCCCCTGAACCCCCTGCACCACTCGTACCCCCTGCACCCCACACCCCCTGAACCCCCTGAACCCCCTGAACCTCCTGAACCTCCTGAATCCCATGTTCCCCCTGTGTCCCTTTGCACCCCTTGAACTCCCCGTTCATTCCACACCCTCCATCCCCCGCATCCCCCGCATCCCGCACCCCCTGCACCCCACATCACCCTCAGCATCCCCTGCTCCCCACCCAGCACCCCCCGGCCAGGACCCCACACCCAACACTGGGATTTGGGGGGACCAAACCCCAGAGAAGCTCCCAGTGGGTGCCCAGGGCAGGTGATGAGCTGAGGGTGGGGTCTGAAATGGGGTGCAGGGAACCCCGAAAGTTTGGGGGTGTCACAGGGAGTGACCGAGCTGCTCCAGGGGCACCTGGGGAGCAGCAGCAGAGTCCCCCAGATCTGCCAACACCTTTGTGCCACCATCACCCCCCAGGGCTGAGACTGTCCCTCCTGAGGGACATCCTGAGCATCTCTGTGCGCACCCATTTCCCCCGTGGGCTGCACAGAAATCCCCCCACAACGGCCCCACACCACAGCACCGATTTGGGGGTGATTTTTTGGTGTGGCGGGGTTGTGAGCTCGGTGCTCGGCTCCTGGCAGAGCCCAGCGCAGTGAGGGTGAGGTGGGACAGGGCTGGGTGGGAGGGGTGGGACAGCTGGCGGCTTCCCAGGTGTCCGTCTGGTGCCGGGAGAGGGAAGAGGAGCGTCTGCAGAGCCTGAGTGCGTAATTAGAGCCGTGACTTAATTGGCAGACGGGGGACGCGTGACGGGCGTCGTGTGACTGGAATAGTGATGGGCTGGGGAGGTGGAGGAGGCTCCGCACTGCACGGGGAGCCCAGAGGGGACCAGGGGGACCAGGACAGCCCAAAAGCTTTGCCCAGTGGTGGGAAAGGAAAGGGGACAGGGAAAGGACAAGCACAGGTCCCATGGAGCCCGGGGGTGGCTGGGACCCGAGCCCCTGGAGGGGACCTCAGTGCAGTGGTGACATCCCAGAGCACCCGCTGAGCATGGCAGATGTCATGGGGTTGGAAAAGAGCAACGTTCCTCCTATATTTGGAAAGGGGGAAAGGCAAAAGCTGAGGAATTGTGGTGTTAGCCGTGTTCAGCCTCCGGAAAAATACCAGGACACATCCAAAACCCTCCTGTGGGAGTCTGGGAGGCAGTGGAATGACAGGGACCAGCCTTGTTCACATCTGCCAGGAGCCACTGGGGCAAAACATTGCCCGTTCCATGTGTTGAGACCCAGCCTTGGATCCCTGTCGGCCCAGGCTGGGAATCCTCGGTTTTGTGTGCCAGCCCTTCCATCTCACTGCTGGGGACTGGGAATTCCCTCTGCAGAGACTGGGAAGCGCTGCTGCTGCTGCTGGCATGGAGGCACATCCTGCTGGGACCTCGGCTTTGCCTTCCTGGAGCTGTTCTGGCATCACCGGTATCACAACTTGGGGTTTGTGATGCGGCTCCAGGCGTGCAGGCCATGGAGGGAGCTCCATCAGGAGCCTGAGCCCAGCAGTGTCTCCTGCTCAGCCTCGTGTTCTGGCAAAGGAAGGCCCAGGGGAAGCAGCAGCTCAGCCTGCAGCCAGCTCCCTTCAGGG
Source organism: Poecile atricapillus (assembly GCF_030490865.1). Taxonomy (NCBI): domain Eukaryota; kingdom Metazoa; phylum Chordata; class Aves; order Passeriformes; family Paridae; genus Poecile; species Poecile atricapillus. The sequence goes on along the minus strand of NC_081272.1, from coordinate 5,548,485 downwards.
TTGTGCCCAAATCCTGCTCCCTCCAGCCCAACCATCCCTGCATGGCTGTGCCCAAATCCTGATCCCCCTGCCCCAACCATCCCTGCATGGCTGTGCCCAAATCCTGCTCCTCCAACCCAACCATCCCTGCATGGCTGTGCCCAAATCCTGCTCCCTCTGCCCCAACCATCCCTGCATGGCTGTGCCCAAATCCTGCTCCTCCAACCCAACCATCCCTGCATGGCTGTGCCCAAATCCTGCTCCTTCAGCCCCAACCATCCCTGCATGGCTGTGCCCAAATCCTGATCCTTCAGCCCAACCATCCCTGCATGGCTGTGCCCAAATCCTGCTCCTTCAGCCCCAACCATCCCTGCATGGCTGTGCCCAAATCCTGCTCCTTCAGCCCCAACCATCCCTGCATGGCTGTGCCCAAATCCTGCTCCTTCAGCCCCAACCATCCCTGCATGGCTGTGCCCAAATCCTGATCCCTCCAACCATCCCTGCATGGCTGTGCCCAAATCCTGATCCCCCTGCCCCAACCATCCCTGCATGGCTGTGCCCAAATCCTGATCCCCCTGCCCCAATCATCCCTGCATGGCTGTGCCCAAATCCTGATCCCCCTGCCCCAACCATCCCTACATGGCTGTACCCAAATCCTGCTCCCTCCAACCATCCCTGCATGGCTGTGCCCAAATCCTGCTCCTTCAGCCCAATCATCCCTGCATGGCTGTGCCCAAATCCTGATCCCTCCAACCATCCCTGCATGGCTGTGCCCAAATCCTGGTCCCTCCAACCATCCCTGCATGGCTGTGCCCAAATCCTGATCCCTCTGCCCCAATCACCCCTGCATGGCTGTGCCCAAATCCTGCTCCTCCAACCCAACCACCCCTGCATGGCTGTGCCCAAATCCTGATCCCTCCAACCATCCCTGCATGGCTGTGCCCAAATCCTGCTCCTTCAGCCCAAACATCCCTGCATGGCTGTGCCCAAATCCTGCTCCTTCAGCCCAAACATCCCTGCATGGCTGTGCCCAAATCCTGCTCCTTCAGCCCCAACCATCCCTGCATGGCTGTGCCCAAATCCTGCTCCCTCTGCCCCAACCATCCCTGCATGGCTGTGCCCAAATCCTGCTCCCTCCAACCATCCCTGCATGGCTGTGCCCAAATCCTGCTCCTCCAACCCAACCATCCCTGCATGGCTGTGCCCAAATCCTGCTCCTCCAACCCAACCATCCCTGCATGGCTGTGCCCAAATCCTGCTCCTTCAACCATCCCTGCATGGCTGTGCCCAAATCCTGCTCCTTCAACCATCCCTGCATGGCTGTGCCCAAATCCTGATCCCCCTGCCCCAACCATCCCTGCATGGCTGTGCCCAAATCCTGCTCCTCCAACCCAACCATCCCTGCATGGCTGTGCCCAAATCCTGCTCCTCCAACCCAACCATCCCTGCATGGCTGTGCCCAAATCCTGCTCCTTCAACCATCCCTGCATGGCTGTGCCCAAATCCTGCTCCTTCAACCATCCCTGCATGGCTGTGCCCAAATCCTGATCCCCCTGCCCCAACCATCCCTGCATGGCTGTGCCCAAATCCTGCTCCTCCAACCCAACCATCCCTGCATGGCTGTGCCCAAATCCTGCTCCTTCAGCCCAACCATCCCTGCATGGCTGTGCCCAAATCCTGCTCCTCCAACCCAACCATCCCTGCATGGCTGTGCCCAAATCCTGATTCCTCCAACCATCCCTGCATGGTTGTGCCCAAATCCTGCTCCTTCAGCCCAACCATCCCTGCATGGCTGTGCCCAAATCCTGCTCCTTCAACCATCCCTGCATGGTTGTGCCCAAATCCTGCTCCCTTCAGCCACGTGTGGCTGGATTTGGGGGGCCCCAAGCTCAGTGCTGGCTGCTCCAGTGAGGGGCTGAACCCCCCTCTCTGTCCCGGGGCTCCCACCCCTCCCTGCACTTTCTCCAGCACTGAAATGATGAAATTTTAATCTGCTGCCAGGCAGGAGATGAAAGGGAAGCACCACAGGCATTTCCCTGGGATGCAGCATGGAGCGTGGCACAGACACCGTGCTGGGAATTGTCATCATCCAGGCTTGGGAAAGAGTTGGAATGGCGCAGGTTTGGCAGGATAGGGCTGTCCCCTGGCTCAGGCAGAGGCTTTTTGGTTCTCCTTTGGGTGCCTGTCACTTGTCCAGGAAGGATCTTTGGGGTTCTCCTCAGCTGGGGGGTCTCTCATGTGCCCGTGGGTGGCAGGGGGATGGTGGCAGAGGCTGCCAAAGCCCCTCACACCTGATTCACTCCCCTCTTCATCCAGCTGGATGGATGAGCAGAGAAAAACCATCAGTCCATCAACCAAACTCTTGGGACCAGGATTACATAAATGTGGGGACCCCGCTGATGCTCCTGGGAGTCCCCAGCACATCTGGGCGGGTGACAGATGAATACGTGGGACAGACAGACAGTGAGGGACACACAGCCCTGGCCCCAGCACGGCCGGGTGCTCACAGTCAGAGCTGTCCATGGCTGCTGGGATCTGTCCCCCTTGCCCCCAGTGCCCCCCAGCCCCCCACAGAGCCAGGACACCCCATGGCTGGTGGGGAGCAGCAGAGGGGTCACAGCAGGGTCCCCCCTCCAGTGCCGCATCATCTGGGGGCTGAACTGGGGACTTGGATTCTGTTCCCAACACCAGCTAGCACCTAATTAATGCCGGTTAATTAACCTGGAGGCACGGCTAATTCCAGAGGCTCCTCGTGTGCTCTTCCCACGGAATTCAGCGCCTGCTGACTCGCAGGAGCTGTGTGACACCTCGGAGGTGACCCGTCCCCGCTGCTGTGCCCCAGGGCTGCTCTCGGCTGCGAGTGGGACCCTCGGTGGTCCGAGCAGCCCCCGGGAGGGCCGCGCCGGGACCTCGGCGGGGGCGGGAGGGGCGGGACGGGGAAACTGAGGCAGAGAGCGGGGCCGTGCTGGGCGGGGGGCCCGAGCCGCCCCCGTCCCGCCGCCCCCGGGGCCGGGGGAGGGACCGGAGCGGGGCTGCCCGGCGCTGCAGCGGGCGGAGCCGGGGCTCGGCGGGGCCGCCTCCCGGTCGAGCCCAGCCGTACCGTACCGTGCCGAACCGTACCGAACCGAACCGAGCCGGGCGCTGCCGGGCAGAGAGGAGCCCCGCCGCACCGGGCGGCACCGGGCGGCACCGGGCGGTACCGGGAGGCACCGGCGGTACCGGCGGTACCGGCCCCGGCGCTCTCCGCGGTGCTGAACGGCTCCGCCGCGCCCGCAGGACGCGCCGCCGGCGGGGCCCGGCCCGGCCCGGCCCGGAGCGGCTCGGCCCGGCCCCGAGCGGCCGCGGGGGATGGAGCCCTTCCTCGGCTGCACCGGCGCCGCGCTCCTGCTCTGCTTCAGCTACGCCGGTCTGCGCCCGGTGGAGGCAGGTACGGGCGGCCGGGCCCCGGGAGCGTCTGCCGGGGCTGTGGGGAGGGGGTTCGGTGCCAGGAGAGACCCCCGGGGGGGAGCAGCGTGAGCGGGCAGGGCTGCGCAGAGGGGACGGAGTTTGGGGGCGCCGGGACTTTGCCGGGAATCGGGTGCAGAAGAGGCGGCGATCTGGGACACGCAGCCCCGCGGCACCGGGCTCGGGCAGCACCGGGAGCTCGCCCCAGCCGTGCCCCAGCGCGGGCGCTCGCAGCCGGGCATCCCCGGGGAGGGAGACCCGTGGAGATGTGGAAACGGGGAAAGGGAGAGGAGCCCCTGGCCCTGCGCTGGGCAGGGGCAGGAGGAGGTTTTGGGTACCTGAAGGGCGGCCCCGGGTTGTGTCACGGGGCTGAACCGGAGTGGAGGGGACAAAGCCAGGTCTGCTCTGCCAATGCCCCTTCCCGGCTGCCCAGGGCCCAGCCGGGCTCTGCTGGGAGCCCTGTGAATGCTGGGGAAGCACCGTGGTCCCAGAGGAACCACAGTGGCCCCAAAGGAACGGTGGTGGCCCCAAAGGAATGGTGGTGGCCCCAAAGGAACGGTGGTGGCCCCAAAGGAAGCACCTCTCCAGGGGCTCTGCACATCCTGGACACAAAAACCAGGCCCCTCCGAGCTGAGCAGGTCACCTGGAGTGGGAGATCTTTGCTGAAGGCAGTGTTCCCTTGAGCTGGACCTGATTTTGGAGCTCCCAGGATGGACCCAAGTCCACTCCTGCCTTCACTGGCCCCAGCACCCCCTGTGTGGGTGTAAAGTGGGCAGTGCTGCTGGAGCTCCCCAGCCCAAAGCAGTCACTCTCCCAAGCAGCCGAGGGCTGTCTCCTTCGCTGGCTGCAAGATATTGATGGAACAACTGCTTTGATTCCCAGACTGCTGATTGCCAGCATGTCTTGCATTCCAGGGGGCTGGGGGTGATTATTAGGGATGCAGAGCTCCAGGGAGTGGAAATTCTTTCACTCCAGCCATCCCTGCAAGTTGCTGGAGTTACATTTGGCCTCGTCGGGGCTGCAGCAACCCCCGGATGCCTTCGGCTCTGCCGCCCGTCCTTGGCCAGGCATCAGCTCCTGAAGTTGCTGTTTCACAACTGCCAGATCCAGGGAGATTAATGAAACATTCCCAAAGGGAGGGAGCGATGAGGAAAACACCGCGCCACAATGGAGGCGTCTGCAATTGTGACAGCACTCGGGGTTTTCTGTAAACTAGGCCACTTCCCTGCTCTTCCTTATCCTTGGATCACCTCAGTTGGCATCCGAGAGTAAACAGGGAGTTGTGTCCCTGCCCACAACCACCTCCTGCTCCTGCCTGGGCCGGGAGGTGTCCATGCCACGTTCCCTCATGGTGAGCTGTGTGACTTTGGTGTGGTGTCACACACCCTCCACTGCCTCCTCCTCCTCCTCCTCCTCCTGTGCCAGCTGTGCCAAGGGTCCTGAGGAGCTCTCCCTGTGCCCAGGTGAGGCAGAGAACTTGTGTTGTCCCTGTTTGCCAGAGCAGGAACAGAGGGATGAGGGCACCAAGTGATTTTCCCAAGGTCACACAGAGGTAGTGGCAGCGTCACCCCCAGCTCCGTGGCTCCAGCCCTGCCTGATGATGTGGCCACGAGGCCACACAAGCCAAGAGACACTGGAAAAGCCCATGGGGAGGAAATCATTCCCAGGCAGGGATGCAGGCTCCAGGGTCTGTCCCCTTTGGACCCAGAGCTTGTGTGAGCAGGTTTAAAATAATTCCTGTCATGAAAGATTAAAGCTGTCATTCCGAGGAGAGGGGACTGGTGCAAATTCCCCTCTGGCAATGCCAGGTCAAGGGCTGGTGAGTGGCACTGAGCACAGGCCCTGCCCTGAATTCAGGGATTTGGGCCAGCCAGGACCATTTTTTTGCCAAGGTGATGCCAAGGTGAGTTAGGAGGGGAAGCAGGAGCAGGAGGATGAGGTGGCTGAGAAATAATCTTCACACCAACGCTCTTTGGCAACCCCCAAATCTCACCGGGATGGGTGATGCCCTCCCACATCATTCCCACTGCTCCACAAAGTCCCCAAGGAAACACTCAGGATGGTTTCAAGTCAGGAATAGGATTTAAAGCTGTCCTTGCTCTGCCAGCAGTCCCCACCTCGAGAGGGGAGCTGGGCTGGGCTCAGGGCACTGCTGAGGGCTCAAAGAGCAGTGGGGTGATGATGAAGGACCCCAAAACAGGCCACAGCCCCTGTGACTTGCAAACAGCCTCTCTGCGAGGTGCCAGCCCGTAGAGCAGCTCAGGTCAGGTTATTTTTGTGAGGTTGAGAGCAGAGGTGACACTGCTCAGGTAAAGCCTCCCCTGCCAGCACAGCTCTGGGCCAGCTCTCAGGACATGGATGAGCTCCAGTTTGAGGAGCCCCTTCACAGCTCCCCCACCTCAGCTGCCCAAAAAGATACCAAACACCCCTGGCTGGATTCTGGTCTTTGCCCAGCTCTGAAGTGTGTCCTCATCCCCTGAGCCACTGCAAACCACCCTCACCCCCTCCCCAGCCTCGCAGGGGGAAGGAGAGCAAATCCAACAATCTGACTCCAGGGGCTGATTCCCGAGCCCAGGGAGCTGGAATCAACCGTGGATCAGGGTGAGCAACAAGCTCAGCGTGCTCAAGAGAGCAGCAAAAGGTCTTTCAGCTACTTGGAAACAACAAACCAACCCATTGCAGCCCTTTCCTTCCATCCCAGAGGCCGGGGAGATTCCTGGCTGGCTGACGTGTGGCGTAAGCACTTTATTGATTTCTGCGTTGGGCGTAGGAGGGGATTTAATTGGAATGTGGAGATTTCTCACCTCGGTGTCAGGCTCTCAGCAGGGATGATGCTGTGAGAGGCAGCCAAGGTTGAGCCATCCTCTTCCCAACACTGTCTCCTGCTGGGAATGTGCTTGTGGAAAAGGGAGATTCCTCCCAGAGAGATGTGCTTGAAGTTATTAACCACGCACTCCATGGCAGTGCCATCCATGTGCTGGTCCTGGATTCATCCTCACCCTTTGGATGTTCATTGCTAAACAAACTCTCGCTGCTTTATGAAGTGCCCAGAGGCTGAATTAGGGCCTGGATCAAGTATAATTCAGTTAAAAGCAGAAATGTATTGAGCAATGAAGCTGCAAACCTTTATGTGTGTAGTAAAAAAAGGGATACAAAGAGCAGAGCTGGGCTGGGAGAAGGCAGCAAAATCCCAGGAGAGGTCTGGTGCCAGCATCCAGCACTGTCCAGGAAATTCCCAGGCTTCCTCACCACCTCTGATTGCTCTGATACTACAGAGGTGTGGGATGAGAGGAGCTAGCAAAAGGAACTGTGGTACCCAGTTCTCTGTGGATATTTGGATCCTGGATAAAACATGATAGGAATGACTCTGCTCCAAGCTGGCAGCATTTAAACCCAAATTGTGGCATTGGGGAGACCTGAGAGAATCCTGCCTGTCTCTGGGACACTCCAGGATAGAAATATTCCTTCCTTCTGCCCCAAGGAATTCCCAATGACTGTGTGGCCACAGCCTCTGTGCTCCCTGAAAAGGCTCCACACTCCCTGGCAGCATTTCCAGCACGTTTGGGCAGCTGCTCCATGGGGAATCAGCCACAGAGCCAAGGGGTGGGCAGGAGGGGGCTGGTGGCCTATTAATATCCCATTTTTATAGCAAAGTGAGTGGTCAGCAGGAAATAATTGCCTCTTCCCCAGCTGAAGAACCACCAGTTGGCCTCTCTCCTCTTTTGCTGGATTGCTGGATCTTGGCAAAACAGCTCCGCTTCCCGTGGGGCTGGGAGCGGGAATGATCCCTGCTCCCACACATTCCCCTGGGGCTCCCTTCATTAAAACCCTTGGGAACACTGAGCAATGTGCCAGCCCTTCCTACACATCCCATAAAACCCACAAAGCAATTACATCCATGGATGGGATCCATGCTGGGAGAGCACAGAGAGGCAGCAAAAGCAGCTCTGTATGAATCCACACTCGGGGGAAAAGGCAGCGGAGCTGGCAGAAAACATCACATGGATTTTAGGGATGCTCCTTTCAGGTCGTGTCCTTTCATCTCCTGCATCCCCAGGGAAGGTGCAGGAATCAAGAGCTGCTGGGAATTGAGGCTGGAATTCACTGTTTCCTGCAGGAAAGGGCAGCTGGGAAGCAGGGAATGAGCTGCTTCAGAGCCTCAGCTCACCAGACCATGTCCCTGGAGCTCTGAGGCAGCTCAAGCCCTTCCCAGCAGGGAAGGAGCTGCTTGGGAGAGGAGCTGAGTGAACTGGAAAATGCTGGGAACACAGCACAGCCTCAGGAAGGATGCAATTCCATGCACCTTCACCAGAGAGGTGAATTCCGAGGGGTTTGGGGGCTAGAGAGATAAATTCAGAAATACACTTTAATTCCAGACCTGTGTCCTGGGCTCAGCTGGCCTGAGGTGACCCCAAGGGTTTGATATTCCCACAGGTTCCTCCTTTCCTTCAGTGGCCCAGGGACCTCCCTGATCCTACAAGACCCCCCCAGCATTTGGACACCCCAATATTCAGCATCCCCCCATTCCCAGGTGACAGCAGCAGCAGTGGAATGGAACAAACCTTTTCCCTGCTCTTTTTCCCACCCCAACCATCCATACCACAGCTCCCATGGGGAATCCAACTCACAGGGAAGCACATCCTTGTGCCACTTGTACCCATAACAAAGCCAGTTGTAAAGTGTGTGTGGGGTTCCTCTCTTCCCAATTAAAGTCCAACAATAACGAGGAAAACATTTTATAAAAGGCTGGGAGGGGTTCTGAGCATCGGGAAGGGATTGAGGATCATCTCCAGGGCTCAGGATTTCTTGGTGCACAGCGGAGGCTCCGACCTGCTTCTGCCAAAAGGGCCCCAGGTGCGGCATAACTGGGGAGGGCTGGGCCTGGGGGATGGGAGATTTCGGAGCCTGTGGGAAGGAAATGAGATGGGATTTTAGAAATCCTCAGGTTTTAAGCTACTATTCATGTTTAAAAGTCCTGATTTCAGCTTAAATCGTCAGGGTTTCCCTTAATGAGGGGTGGGGAGATTTCTGCTGACATGAAAATGAGAGTATTTTTCCATCTAAATTTGGGCAAATATCCTCTGCCAGTTTGCAGGGTGGGATTTGCTCCAGCATCCTGCACTGGAATGAAGTTCAAGTGCTAAAGCAGGAATCTTTCACCATTCCCTTACGGAGCAGACTGGGAATGTGCTGCCCTCAGCAGCTCTGGAGTAAATAGGCACAAAAAGAACCTTGATCCACAACCCATCCCCTGCTATCCCTGCAACATTCCCACCCTCTGTGCCTGCTCCCAGAACACCAGCAGCTTTCCTGGCTGCCACAGGCACAGAGACAAAGTTTCCAGGAGTTGCACATGACTCTAGAAGGAAACAAAAATTTGGATTTGGCACCTTGAGGCCCTGATTGAGCTCCCGACCCCCTGCAGCCAGCTGGGAAATTACAGGAATTACACCTTTTCCACCTGATCTCAGCCAGGCTGGCACCAACAAAGAGCTGCAACAGGGCCAGAGTGCCAAAAGTCATGTGGAATATCTTGGAACAGTGTTTTAGGTCTTAAGAAGTCGTGATCTCATCATTTCACCTCCTGGGAATGGGGAGAAAAGCAACCTCATGGATGAAAAATTTGGTTCCAAATTATTCCCGCAGCTCTGGGAGCAGAAAATCCATTTTTCTGGGTTTGCATTTCCATCAAACATGGTTTAAGTCTCTTTTTAGTGTTTTTATGCTGGTTTGGCACCGCTGATTTGGGTGTAGCAGTGCAAGGGAGGGCACACTGGGATCTGCTGTCCTGGATTTTAAAGCTGCTGACTTCACTACCCCATCCCTCTAACAGGTATTCCTACAAAGAAAGGTTCTAAAATGTCCCTGACCACCCACTCCAGGTGATTTTTCCCTCACCTTCATCCAGATTTCAGTTTTGGAGGTTTCAAACTCTGGGTTTCAGTTTTGCCAAGTGCTTCCCTCCTGCCTCACAGCTCTCCACCCCCTCCCACCACTTCCCAGAAGAGTTTTTTGTTCTCTTCCAGCTCTTCAAGGTCTTCCCAACTCCCCCAATTCTTATGCTATCAGGAAACTCAGACACTTTTTATGCTTTGCCTCCCTCAAGGTCACAAATTTCAAAGGGGACCTGAACGCTCTGAGCGCTGTTCCCTTTTCCCAGCCTTTTCCCGTGATCTCTGCTCTCTGTTCCTGTGGGGTTAATTCATCTATTTTCAAAGCCTTCCTCCAACTGAAGCTGGCTAAGTCAGTGGTAGCTCCTAAAAAAATACAAAAATTTATCTCCTAAAAATACCCAGAGAAGACAACCACGTCGGGATGGAGCGGTGCAGCCGGGAAGGGCGAAGTGCTCGGCTGCAGCTGGAGACTGTTTTGTCTCCCATCCCTCAACTCCGTCATGTCCTCCGTGTGTTCCAGCAAATTCATCAGGCATGACTCACAGACCTTCCCCGTGCACATTCCTGTCTGCTGACTGCCCCTTCCTAAAATTAGACTTGACTTTTGTCTTGACTTGAATTTTTTGGTTCAGTCACGGGGGAAGGTGAAGAGCTGCAGACCCACGTCCCTTCCTTGTGTCACAGCCGGCTTTGGACTTTCATTCCAGGATGGGGAGGATGATCTGTCTCCCTCCTCAGCTTGCAGGGAGGGTGAGGATGGTGAGGGATCCCATCCTCCAAGAGGATGGTGAGGGATCCCATCCTCCAAGAGGATGGCTGGGGAATTCTGCCTCATTCTATGAGGGCCAGGCCCTGGGAGATGAGAATGCTCTGGGTCAACACCATGGTTATTCCAGAGAGGAATGACATCCCTCTGTGGAATTAGAGACTTGCTGCTCCTCCTAAAGTCCTGAATTTGTGTGAATTCAGCCATTCAGTGGCTTTTTTTTTTCTCATTGATGGATTCACTAGAGTCAGTCTGGCTTGAATGGCTTCTCCAGACATTTTATTCCTAAGGGTGGAATAATACCTGCTGGCAGTGAAAGGAAAGAGGGATCACTGTGCCAAGTGACCTTCAGCTGGGGAATTCTGTGCTCCTGTTATTCCTCTGTTCCCAGGGGAACATTCACCAGGAGTGATGTCAGACATTGACACTCCAGCTTGAATATTTCCAGCCCCATCCAGGCGGCTGGGAATGACCATAAATCCAACAAGTGTCACTGGAGACAGGCACAAGTGCACCCCTCTGTACTGCTGACCTGTCCCAGCCCCAAAGGGGTGGTTATAATGAAATAAAAGTATAAATTATGCATAAAAGTTGGAATAAAATTATTCTTCCTCACCCTACTGACCTCCTGGGGCTCCTCAGAGCATTCACTGCTTTTGGTTCAGGGCAAAGCTGAAGGTTGTGAATTAAATTTGACCAGAGGAGTGGGAACAGAGTCCAGCTGGAACAGCTGTGCCAAGCCTTGGAGGTAAAACATTCCCTTGAGATGCCAGGAAGGGCTTTGGACTGTGAAGAGGCTCCTGGGGAGGTTGTGCAGGAGCTCAGCTCTTCTTGGCAAGGCTGGGAGGATTCAGCTGGGCTCTGGAACTGGGAATAAACACAGAGCCTCAGGCTCCTGCTTTCCTGGCCTGCCCTTTCCACATTATAATACCCACCATGTCCTGGCAGCTCCAAGTGGATGTTTGCTGGATGTGCTCCGAAATCAGCCACAAAACATTGTAAGAAACATTTTCTACCAGAGAAAAAGCAAAAGAAACTCTCCCAGTTACTCCACTGGTGCATTTCAGACCTCAGGAATGCTCATCAAAGCATTCGGTGTGCACGCTTCCATGACAGAGCTGAAATTCCCTCCCAGCTGTCACTGGCAGGCTGTAACACACAACAACAAGGAAAAATGTGGCTGGGGAGGATGGGATGAATGAGCTGCTCAGGGCTTGGCTGTGGTGTTCAAGAAATTCTTCCCAAGGGTTGGGTATTTCACACGTGGAGTTGTGGAATGGTTTGGGTTGGAAGGGACAGGAAGATCAGTCCCACTCCCTGCCACTGGCAGCAGCATTTTGCACAGTCCAGGTTGCTCCAACCTCATCTTGAACACTTCCAGGGATGGAAGCTTCTCTGGGCAACCTCCACCACCCTCCCAGGGAAGGATTTCTTCCCAATATTTAACTTAAATTTTGCCTCTATCAGTTTGAATCCATGTTGAATGCAACTCATAATCTCAGGTGACATCTCCTAGCTCCACCATGGGAATTGAGACCTGGAGCACTGTTGGAGTCAGAGGCACAGGATATCTCTGATACCTGGCTCTGACATCCAAGAAAATGCTGAATTTCACATAACACCATGGAGACAGCTGTTAAAGTTAAGTAGAAAAACTGAGAATGTGAGTTTGTAAGTTAGAGAGTTTCCTTAAGTCACTGGGTGAGAAAGTTTAAGGTTTAAGCTCTTTTAGAAAACAAGAGTCAAGATGGAGGATTTAGGGTGTTGTCCCTTTCTCCTTCTTCTTCCTTCTTCTTCTTCTTCTTCTAGGGATTTTTGGGTAATTAGTGATTGGATAGAGAATGCCACAGTGCAGCACAGAGGTCATTGGGTCACTAAGAAAAATAGATTTACTTGGCATTTGTTAATTGGAAAAATAGACATATAAAAGACCTTGAAGAAGTTCTTTGTTAGCCATTTTGCACCTTTCTATCTTAGTGTATATAGCTCCTTGTACACTGTGTATATGTAATATAAATAAGAGAATAAACAACCAAAACATGAGGAGATAACCTCTGTCTCATCACTCCAAAGAAAAGAGCCCTGTTAATTAATTTCATGTCCCGACAGAGTAGCTGCAATTCTCAGGTCACATATCCAAGATAGATCCTGAGATCCTTTTCCACTCCTTTCCTTGCCCTCAGTGTGTCTCCTGCCCCTGTAAAGGCTCTGCTCTCCCTCCTTGCAGACAGCCCATCGGCTCCAGTAAATGTCACAGTCAAACACCTGAAAGCCAACTCGGCCGTGGTCACTTGGGATGTGCTGGAAGACGAAGTTGTCATTGGATTTGCAATTTCCCAACAGGTACCGTGCCTAGAATTACCCAGTTTCAGCCATATCCATCTGCCCCTCTCCCAGGTCCCTTCTGCTCCCAAATCCTCCTGCTGCAGTTTAAATCCATTCCTTCTCATCCTGTCCCTCGTGGTCCCGGAGGGGATTTGGCTCTCCCGTCCCCTTTGCAGCGACGCTTTGCACGTTGGTGGCTGCAGAGAGGGAAGGATCCCGATGGTTCCTCCACATCCACGTGGTGGGCAGGGCAGGAATCAGTGGCCTTAGGTGACAGCAAATAAATGCACATGGGGAGGTCCCTCCACCACTCTGTGCTCTCCTCTCTCGGCTTCCAGAAGAAGGACGTGCGGATGCTGCGCTTCATCCAGGAGGTGAACACCACCACCCGCTCCTGTGCCCTCTGGGACCTAGAGGAGGACACTGAGTACATTGTGCATGTCCAGTCCATCAGCATCCAAGGCCAGAGCCCTGCCAGTGAGCCAGTCCTCTTCAAGACCCCCAGGGAAGCTGAGAAACTAGCCTCTAAAAATAAAGGCAAGTGTGGGTGAGTTCCTACGTGGCCCCTGGGACACAGGGCTGTGCAGAGAGGAACCAGGATCCAGAGAAGCTGGGAGAAACCCTGTGGGATAAATAGGAGAAACCCTGTGGGATAAATAGGAGAAACCCTGTGGGATAAATAGGAGAAACCCTGTGGGATGAACAGAATAAACCCTGTGGGATGAACAGAATAAATCCTGTGGGATGAACAGAATAAACCCTGTGGGACAAACACTCACGGGGCTGAGTGTTCTCTCAGGATGTTCTGAGGGGGCACAAGGTGACAGGGAGATGCTGCTGGAGGTGGCTGCTCCTTCTCCTGTTCCAGATGAGATTTAACCAAGTGAGGTTTGCAGCTCTGTGTCCTGCTCCCTACAAGTGGAGAAAGCCAAGGGGAATTCCTGGCCAGCCTCTGAGCTCATGTGGAACCAGCACCCCTGGATGGCACCGGGCACACCACTGTGTGGGATTCACAGAGCCTCCTGTGCTTGGATTTTGGGGGAAAAAATACCCAGAGGCTCCCACTTTTCTTACATTTTCAGTATTTCTGCCAAATTGCAGAGAGATGAGGTAGGAAGGAACCTCTTGAGATCACCCAGGCAGGGTCAAGCAGAGCAGGACATCCTGGATCACTTCCAGTTGGGTTTTCAATATCTCCACGGAGAAAATCAGGCACTTCCCCACTGGCAACTCCTTCACTTGTTCCTCTTTAGCCAAACCAGGCTGTTGAGGGTTTTCTGTCAGCAAAAATCCTGCTCCAAAGAGGGCCTGGCAGTGCAGGGCTGTGGGGACACCCAGGTCCCTCCCTGCCTGCTGAGGGCCTGGCCTGTTCCAGGGCTTTTGGCTGTGGTTCTGAGGATGCAAGTCCTTGACTCTATTTAAACTGATTTGGAGGCTGTAAATCCTGAATTGCTGTTTATCTGGAAGCACTAAGAGGAGCACTGCTCCTTTCCTGGGGGCCTGAACTGTAATCTCCTTAATGCTTTGAAGGCAAGGAGGGGAATTACGCCCAGCAAAAAGGCTCTGCTCCTTTCTGAATCCCAGGGCTCTGCTGAAAAATATCCTGCCAGGCTCTCCACGCTCCTGAGCTGGAGCTGCTGGAGCATGCAAGGCTTTGTGACAGGTGCAGATGGCACTAACAGGGACAGGGACAGCAGACAGAGCAGCCACGGGGACAGATAACACTGCCCTGTCCCACTGCTCCTCCCTTGTCCTGTCCCCTCAGGATGAATCTTGGAATCCCACACTGGTTTGGGTTGGAAGGGATGTAAAGCTCATCCTGTTCCAAAGGGACACTTCCACGATCCCAGGCTGCTCCAAGCTCCATCCTGAGCACTTCCAGGGATGGAGCAGCCACAGCTTCTCTGGGAAATCCATTCCAGCCCCCAGCCACCCTGAGAGGGAAGAATTCCTTCCTAAATCCCAACCCAAGTGTCCTAAGGAGTGTCAGGACTCTCTCCCTGCTGGCTCAGCTCCTGACACACTGACTGGGGCTGGGGACACTCCTAAAGCAGGCTCTGAGCTGCGTTTTGGGTCTCACCCTATCTCTTTGCCCCCGTGCAGATGAGGTGACAATGAAGGAGATGGCGAAGAAAAACCAACAGCTGCGAGCGGGAGAAATTCTCATCATTGTTGTGGTGTTGTTTATGTGGGCAGGTCAGTCCCAACTCTCTGTCAAAACTAAATCCATGGCATATCCCTTAGGAATTCCTTTCCTCCCACAAAAAGTACGGAGTTCTCAGCTGGAAGGGCACATCAAGTTGGGTTTGGCAGCTGGAGTTTGGTCCAGCAGGAAGCAGAAAATTGATTTGATGGAAGCAATTCCCTATGGTTAATCCTGTAATCTCATTTTCTTCCAGACTGCCCTGATTACGATGCCCTCAGCCACAGAATCATGGAATGGTTTGGGTTGGAAGGGACAGAGAGATGGTTTTGTTCCACCCCAACCTTCCACCAGGGCAGGATGCTCCAAGCCCCTGTCCTGGAATATTTCCAGGGATCCAAATATCCAACAGGATATGCCTTGAGTCCTTCAGATATTACAGGCTGCAGTAATTTTCTGGATATTATATGACTCCAATGCTCAGGCAAGAGTCTTCCTCTCCACACACACTAATTTATATTTATATTTATATTTATATTTATATTTATATTTATATTTATATTTATATTTATATTTATATTTATATTTATATTTATATTTATATTTATATTTATATTTATTTATATCTATATTCATAGTCATAGCCATAGTCATATTCATCTTTATATATTTATATCTATATCTATATCTATATCTATTCATATTCATATTCATATCATATTCGTATTCATATATTCATTAATATTAATATTAATATGTATCTATATATTCATATTCAAATTCGTATTCATATTCACATTCATCTTTATATATTTATATTTATATTTATATTTTTTCATTTTATATTTTTTATCTCTATTTTTATATAAAATTTCCACAGAAATTTCTCCATCACAGAAGGGGATGGAGGAATCCAGGTGACACTGAATCAGATCCTTATATATATAATATATATAACATATATATATATCTTAATATATAACTTATTTTTCTTTTCACCCTTATTTGCATCTCCAGGGACTGGACAGCAATTACTCCTAAAGCAAAAAATCACATGAAAACTGAAACAAACTTAGAAGATTTCCAGAACCTCCAGGCTATTATTTTTCAGCATTTATGCCATGTTTCAGTTGTGCACATCCCAGTTTCAATGCCTTGCCAGGGAAAATAATCATGAATAATTACATGGGGTGACTGAACAACCCATTCACCTCCCTAATCTGAGACTTGGATCAGCTGGGAACAAAGAATTTGCTAATCCCACAATTTCCCTTCCAGACAAATTACTTACATTTAAAAATCAAAAGGGTGTGGGGAGAATCTCTCTCTACATCAAATGCATCCTTTAAAAAGTCTCAATACACAAAAAAACCTCCTTCCAGATTTTAACCTGTCCTGTGTGACAATATTTGGGAAAATCCAAATGGAAATGGAACCAGTCTGTGCCCAGGGCTCTGGGCTGAGCCAAGCCCCAGCTCTTGAATTTTGGAAATTTTGGAATTTTTCACGGCGTTTTCCTTCTTTGTGTGTCAGTTTTACTCACAGAAATCACACCAGGGGTGGCTGTGGCAGATGTTAACGCCTTTTCTCCTGGAATCAGCCATTTACCCACATTCCCAAAGAAAGAATTTGGGCCACTGTGTTTATCAGTAAAGCCTGGGGGCAACTGCCACACTCGTTTTATAGAGCAGTTCATGACGTGAAGATGCTGGAAGATTTAAATATATTTGGCTATTAAAGAAGATTTTTCAGGGAGGGAAAAGCAGCATCTGCCTGGATCCACTTCACCTACGTGTCTGGAATCCACAGGCAGAGATGTTATTTGGTGGAAACATCACATAAAATCTTCTCAGACAGACATTTGCAGTCATCTTACGTGCCGTGGCTGCCCCTGCTCCCCTCTCCACGTGCCTGGGTGTGTGTGTGGGAGGAAATTTCCACTCACAGCTTGTGCTGGTGCCCATTTGCAGGTGCTGGCAGGTTCAGAACCTCTCCTGTGCCAGCTCCAGCTCCAGAGGACGGGGAGCAGAGGACACATTTTCACCAGGCAGAAATTTCAGGAGCTCCGGTGCTCGCCGAACCGCGGAGTTGGTGTTGGTCGAGCTCCAAATGCAGGACTTAAAACACTTCATAACAGGGAGGCTGGAATAGAATTAATCTTCTGTCGTCCTGTCTAACTAGTTTAGCATGGAATTAAGGGAGGGAAGAGCCAGAGGCTGGCTGGCTGTGGGAAGCAGGAATGCTGCCGAGGCTGGCCGGAGGGATGTGTGATGTCTGCAGGCTCGCTGATGTGATGCTCTCTCCCGGCAGGGGTGATCGCCCTGTTCTGCAGACAGTACGATATCATCAAAGATAACGAGCCCAACAACAGCAAGGAGAAAGCCAAGAGCGCCTCGGAGAACAGCACACCCGAGCATCAGGGCGGGGGCCTCCTGCGGAGCAAGGTGAGTGTCCGCAACCGATTTCTGCTAAATTCAACCCAAAAAAGGCTCTGTTAAAAAATCCTCCCCCACCTCCAGAGCCGGGCTGAGGGATGGGAACACCCTCCACACCCACGGCTCTGCTGCTCAGGAAGGCAGAGCTTCACTCCCACCCCCTGGATCCTGCGTGGCCGAGAGAAATCAGGTTTCAAGCCACGTTTCTGGATGAGCTGAGCATCTCTGGAGGGGAAAAAAAAAATGAGTTCCTTGGGTCCTCCCACAGCAGCACGAGGCAAAGAGGACACTGGTCCTGTAATTAACTGGAGAGTTAATCAGCGGGAGCAAAGATGCTAACACCATGTCGAAGTGGGAATAGGTCAAGCCTTTAATTTATCCCAATTTATTTCAATTCATTTAACTTCCTCGTGTTTCTGTTCACATCCCCACCATATTTATTTAGTATTTTAAATAGTTCACTGATTCATGACGGCTCAGAAGCAGTGATGAACCCCACAAGCCTAAAACCTCAAGTCTGACCCTTCTTCATCATCATGAAGGGATGGGAACGAGAATTTTCACCAAACACGACCTGCAGACTGCACTGAGCTCTGAGGTGATTTTCCCCTATTATACATCCGGTTTTCCTTTGTTTTCCCTCCTAGTTTCCAAAAAACAAGCCCTCAGTGAACATCATTGAAGCATGAGAGCCTGACAGCTGAGAGATGGACTCCATCCCTCACTCCCACTCTGAGCCGTGATGATTGGGGAGGTCAAACATTGGCGGGGTGATTTGCAAAACAAGACCTCGTGATTGTCACTCGCTGGCATCCACCTCCTCATCCGTGTTCTGCAAAGCATCTGGCCAGGAAGGGAAATCCTGCAAAAAAAAAATACAAAACAAAACAAAACAAACCCAAACAAAGAGGATGGAGAAGAATCAGTGATGCTGGAGTGATCCGTGAATCACCTGGCTTGGAGCAATGTCTTCCACGCTCCTTTCTACCCTCACACTCCATCTTCTGGGACAGTTTTCCTGTTTTTTTGGGAATGCACAAGGTTTTGTTGTGTCTTTCTCTGGTCTCACTGTCACTCCATGCCGGCAGTATTCCCAGGCATCAGGCACATCCCTCTCCGAGCGGGAAGCTCATGGCAAACACCACAGAGAAGCCAAATTTTGGCTGCTGTGTGCTCGGGCCTTGCTTTGTTCATTGATGTGTGTCGTGTAACACGTCTTGCAGGTGGGTTTTTCAAACAAACAAACAAACAAAACAAAAAAAGGCATCCCCCAGTTTCCATTCCCACCAGGAGAACTTCCCCAGCTGTTCTCCAGCCAGGCTGCAGCACGTTCTCCACTGCTGCTGTCTCTCCTCTCTCACACTGGTGCTCTTCACCTCAGAAAAATCGGGGAACACTGAGGCACAGCCCAACATGAGGGGACACCAGAAGCTGTTATTTAGCTTCCAGGATAATTTCAACCATTTTCTGCGTGGTATTTTCAGCTGGGCCTGAGTCCACCATCAATGGCATAAAAGGTCCATAAAAATGTAGCCAGTCAGCAAAAAAAAAACAAAGAAAAAGACAAAATACCTGATGATACCGGTTGCTATGCAAGGTCTCCAGGGGCAAGAGCTGTTTATTGTGGAAGGCTCTGGCCTGAGGGGCATTTTTTTGAGGGCTTAAGTTCTTAAAAAGCTTCTTTTAGTAAAGTTTCTGTGTGGGAAGGGCTGGTTTTCCTTACACATCCTTGCCTGTGCTGTTCTCCTGAGGTTGGAACGGCAGGAGTCTGCTGGAGACAGCCCTTCCCAAAAAGGATGAGGATGGATGGGAAAGGGGCTGGGCTTCTCTCTCTTAGGAAATGCTGGATGTTTGGAAGTTGACAGGATCCCTGGGGATTGCTGGTGCTCTGGATAGCTGGGAGATGCAGGACCATGACATGAAAAAGATTTATTCTTTGTAGTGTGCCATGGGGTATCTGTATTTATTTAATTCCTCCACAAGACCACTCCATATGCACTTAGGGGATGAGGCAGGATCCGAATTGTTCCGTCACACTCCAAGAGAGGCTGGTCTGAGGAAGGTTTGGAGCTTGTCACAACAAACCTGCACTCAGAGGAGCCTGGGTTGGGAGTCTCTGCAAAGAACCAGGCTGGCAGTGAGGAGCTGCCATCTCTCCAATTCCCCTGTCACCAGCTTTTCCCAAAGAGCTGGTTTGGGAGAAAAGCACTGGGAATTTCTCCTGCAGAAGCGCTGGTTCCAGCCAGGCCAACCCCAAAGGTGTCTCCAGGATCCTTTGCCTGAACATACTTTTCCATCACCAAGAAGGAGAGGTCACCACCTCTGATACAGACAGAGCAATAAACATTTTATAATGTACAATAAAAGATTAAAGGCATCTCTTGTGTCCTTGTAATGCCTGAATTTAATTATTTCATATTCACCTTCTTTCAGCAGCACACACACCCTACAACTGGGGGACTTCATATTTCCCAGACCTAAAACCTAAACACACCTATAACCTAAAATATTTTTCTCAGTGTCTGGGTGGAGAAAACCCAGGGAGGTTCAGAGTTGGTTCTGGCTGCAGGACAACAAAAAAAACTCTCACCATAAATAGCACCCCAGCCCTACCTAGAAAAATTCTTCAGCCACGTCTGTTATCTCCCAAGGAAGAAATAGCACTTGGAATCCACAGCCCGACAAAGGGAGATTTAGGACAGATGGTACAGCATGTGCAAAACGATAAGGGAGATGCTCTCTCCTAATCCTGGAGCAGACAGCCGAGCAAGCAGCCCTCAGAGAGCTGCTCCAGTGGAAATCCAGCCTGGTAATTTGGCAGGTTGGGGGGTTGTGTGGCTGCTTTTAAAGCCAGTTGTCCCTGGGAATTCAGACCATATCCCTTTTCTTTTCCCCACAGTTGTTGTTTCCTAGGGACAGATTGAAGCTGTTTCTTTCCTGACAGAGATGTGATCACTCCTTTGGTAGATCAGAATTAAAGTGTCAGTGTGGGGCAGAGTTCAATATTCACCTGTGGCAGGAGATGCCAGGGTTATTTTGATAACCTGCATTTGATAACCCAGAACTGCAGGCTTGGAGAGTAAAGAGAAGTTGTTTGTGAGGAGAAACAAATGTGGGCTGGCAGAGTTCAGCTCAGACAGGGACTCCAAACCACTCAGTTCAAGTGACTCCCTTCAAGGAAATTTTTTAGCCACTCTGAATTGAAGTGGTGGAGTAAATCCACACTTTAGGAAAGGGTTATAGGAGAAGAAAGTTACTTAAAATGCTGCTGTTGTGAGGGTCATAAACACCAAAGCTTTAACTGCTGTCTGGGTATTAAACTCCACCATAACCCGTGAGAGTCAGCAAAGTGTGAGTTCAATCCTAAACCCATCTTTAGAACAGAGACCTCGCTCTCATCAGCAGCTGCCAAAAGATACTTGTGAGGTGTTTTACAGTCAACAAAGGCAAGACATCAAGCAAAAATAAACCCAAGGCACACTGAGGGAAGTCATGCTGGGCCACAGCACAGCACACCCTCCAGACCACCCACGTCCCCCCACGTGTTTTCGCCCTGGCTGCTGATTTTGACTCATTGTTGGAAGCGGGAGCTGCGAAAGGGAGGTTTCAATAAATACTAAAAAGCAGCGAGAGGGAGTGGGCTGCTGTGCCAGGGATCCCAGAGAGGCTGATCTCCTGCTGATCTCTGAAAGCAAAGCCAGCCCAGCTGGCTCGGGACGAATCCCATTGATTTCCAAGAACCGACTGAGCCGAGATTTGGGACACAATAGGAGCAGGGAGCTGCAAAACAAAACCCTTCGCCAGCACAGCCAGGGCGTGTTTGGAGTTAAGCACCGCTCTCCTTCTTCCTTCCCAGCACTGTAATATTATGCCTACAAGTACAATTTAACCAATAGATTCCTCCCCCACGAGTTTAGCAAAGAGGAGCCGCGGGAGGAAGTGTGGAGCAAACAATCCTGCACAGCGTGTCCTTCCAACTCACAACACAGCCCCAGCCACTTGTCACCTCCTCCCCCGGGCCACCAGGCACCGGCACAGGCTCGCTGCTCCGGGGAAAACGGGAACACGAGGCTTTTTTGATTCCCTGCCACTTCAATAGAAAGCGAGGAGGAAACACCTACACGGAGGAAAAGTGTTAGCACAATCTCAGCTGGTAATGGAGATGCCAAGGGAGAGGAACAGGCTGCTGATGGCAGTGTTTGCCAAAGACGAGAAAAGGTGACATCACTCCAAAGCCAATGTCACAGCTGCACATCCATTTTTCCCCAGCAAAACACGGCACCTCGGCGAGGCCTGAGCTTCCCGAGGAGAGAGCTGAAGATGACACCATATGTTCCACCAAATGTAATTTCCCCCAGATTTGCAGCCAAAAAAAAAAAAAAAAAAAAAAAAAAAAATTATATATATATATATATATATATAAAGCAGCTTTTTAACGACGTGTAATTACAGCCTAGACTGGAAGCAGAGCTGACCAAATTCAATCAGCTTTTGTTAAAAAGCTGCCCCATCAACATGCTTGTTATGCTAAAATATCTTGTGTTTCCACCACAAATCTGGCGTCTATTGAATTGTCTGGTGACCTCAGGCGTTAAAATGATGCTGTTCCCCCTTGGTGCTGCTGCAGCCCACACGTCTCGAGGAAAAAAAAAAGGAGCTGGATTCTCCTTCAGCCTCAATTTTGGTTAAGTAAGTTCCAAATGAAGAATCTTCATTATTAGTGACAGAGCCAGGGAAGGCACAGCTTGAATTTCAGATTCCCAGATGGAGGCAGCAAAGCTGGCAGCCAGAAAAAAATCCTCTTTTTCCTTGGAATCTGGACACACTGGATGCCATTTGACACTTTGCAGCATCACTGTCCTTTTGAATTCACAAAACCCCCACCTTTAACGCCACCAACTGCTAAATTAAACATATTTATACCATCCAGACCTGTTCTGCACCTAAATATCCTCTTAAACCAAAAGGAGATTGTTGGCTTCCACTATTTCCAGTTTCAGGATGCAATTTCTTCCTCCTTACAGGGAAGAGCTGGTTAGTTTTTGAGAGGAAGGCAGAAAAAAATCCCACACAGTGGTTTTATTTCAGTCTCATTGTTTTCCAGCTGGCTGCAATACATTGATGAACGCTATTAAATTTTTAATTGTGAGGCATTTTATCAGAGCTCACGCAGGGCTTGCACAAAGCCAGTTTTATTTCAGTTTTTATTGATATCGCTGCGTTCTACTATGGCAAAAATCATCAGCAGGGCCCTTGGCTGCTCTCTAATAGCAAACACACAGCAAAACACTGTCCTTCCATGAAAGATTAATCCACAATCCCTCCCTCCTCTCTCCACCATTCAGATGTGAATCATTTGCAATGTCAAAGAGGGAAATTTGCAGCACTAAAGCTGCCCAGAAGCCTGAATCCTTCCCAAAGGGCAGAGCAGCTTCATGGCAGAGTTTTACACTCCCAAAGAACACAAACCCCCTCCTGGAGACACCTTCAGCACCTTCCTGGCAGGGTCAGGAGCTGCCTGCTGAGAATTTCCACCCCTGGAAGTGTCTGAGGCCAGGTTGGACAGGTATTGGAGCAATCTGGGATAGCAGAAGAGACTGAGATGATCTGAATGATCTTTATGTCCCTTTCAACCCAAACCATCCTGGGATTCCAGGGATATCAGGTGAAATTGTCCCCAGACCACAGGTAAATGATTCTTTTTTCAAAGAACTTGATTTGTGAGGTTCACTGCTTTAAAAGCCATCAACCACCATGTGCTGAAGCTCTCACGTGCTTCCAAGGGATTTCCCCTTCTCCCTCGATGCAATAAATGTAAATAAAATTTACAGAAGTAAATTCTGTACAAAATTAAAACACCTGAGAGGTTCTGGAGCTGACATTGGCCATGCCTGAGTCCTGCCTGGAGAACCCAGCCCCAAAAGTGCTGTCCATGGGTTCCTTCCTGCCTGGATTCTGTGAGATCTGGGAATTTGTACAGTCAGACTCTGCTCCAAGCTTCACTGCTGATCCTTTGGACAAATAACTTCCATTCTCCCTGTCTCAGCCACTGCACATTCAGGGCAGAGAGAAACTTTGCCTGTTTTCCAAAGTCCTGTCCCACTCTGGGTGCCATAGAATAAAATCTATGAACCACAAGGCTAAAAAAAGTCAGTACTGAGCCAAAATTTTGATTTCTTTAAGATCACACGAGCCAAAAGCATCTCCAAAAATAGTCAGATTGCAATGATAAAAATATGAGATGATTTTCTGCCTGAATAAACTTAATTTGCACTCCAAAATTCCACCTATAAATACCTAAAGGAGTCACAAGGCCCTGCTGGCACCCCTGGGAAGAACATTGAGAATATCAACCTATCCACCTCCAACTCATTTGGAGTTGCTCAGTAGCACAGGAAAGAAGAAAATGACATCTAAAAGCTGCAAAATATTTATAAACTCTGGTGCAAATCTCATGCTTTTGCAGAAGAAGTTACAAATGAAACTTAAAACCACTGAAAACCAGACCAATTAACACCTCTAAATGCAGAACAAGAACCAGCACAGCCCCTCAGCAGCAAAATGCAATGAATAAACACTGCAAGTGTTCAGGAATTCTCTGGAAATCACTGTGTTTGGCCAAGTTCTTGCTCACCCACTGGATATGGGTTGGAATTTGGGGAATTTCTGCAATAAAAGTCGATCAAAAAGTTAAAACAAACACCAGAGGAGCTTTTGGATGAGGCTGGAGCAGCAATATCTCTTGAAAACAAATCTCTGTTTCCTTGGTGCTCGCAGCTGGTACCTGATTTTCTTGGTAGGAGGTTTTCAAAGTCAAACCACATCCTAAGGAGGTACCTTGAGAAGTGAAAACATCAAAGTTCCTTTCAGGAATTCTGCCTGCTGCTTCATTACCTTCTTTGCAAGGCTCCTTCTCCCTGGCCCACCACAAAGGCTGAAGGTTCAACTTCAAACAAAAAAGGAAATTTTCCTCACAAAATGCTTCACCCACCTCAAATCCCCTCATTTGCATGCTCTGAAATAGCAAGACAAAACTCCACAAACTTTAGGCAGCCTCAGAAAAGCGAGATTAAAATCTAAACTACTTCAAGGGGCTTGGTTATCTGCAGGCCTCAGAGTGCTACAAAGCTTTGCCCCATCTATGTTTTGAAAAAAAAACAACTTTGCTGCTTTATTTTGATTTTATTCATGCACAGGGACGAGCTTAACTCAGGAAATCACATTTTTGAACAGCAAAACCATCTGGTTTTCAAAGCAAATTCCAACCATGGGGGTCACTCCTGTAAAACCACTGTCCAAACATCTGGTTTGGAGCAGGAACATTTGCCTGGCACTGGGCTGTCCCCTCTCACAGCACAGAGAGTTTTCTTTTCACTGCTCAGCAAGAACAGGCAGTGACCAGAAGGGCTCCAGCCAAAGCAGCTTGATCTGGATTCCACTCAGAGCTCAGGGAAAGGCAAATTCCCTGGAATTCTGCCCTTCCCAGGGGCTCTCAGCCCAGCACAGAGTGTGTCATTGCCCAGTCCAAACTCCAGGGTTTTTCCATCCTGCAGTCATGTGAAGGATGTGAATCACAGCTCCTTCCCAGGGAACACGGTGTCTCCCCAGCAATCCCAGGTCTCCTTCAGAAACTGCACAATCAGCTCCTATTTACCCAAAGGAACAACTTCTTGCCAAAAACTGATAATTCTAGGAGGGATTTTTACAAGTTTTTCTTGAGAAATCCATGGGTTGTTTGGGAGGGAGGTCCTCCAAGGCAAACTCTCACCATACACAGCAGTTCCCATTGCCTGCAATGAGTGTAGAAGAAATCACGACATTTTTAAAGATTTTGAGCCTTCCTACATCTCAGTTCCTTCCCTTGGCCTTCTGAGTCAGAGGTGAAACGGGTCATAAAAATAGAAGGAACATTTCCTACTGCCAGGGGTGCACTTTTCACCCCTGAGGAGAGACAAGGACTTGGACCAGCTTTCACCATGACTCACTCCAGGAAAAGATTGGAAATCCTCTCCAAGAGGGGAAGTCCCAAGGGCAGATGAATCCCACCAGATATTTGGAGGAATTTATCCCAGTGCCTCAGCATCCACCCCAGGGCTCAGAGGCCTTTTGGCCTGAGGAAAAGGGGCTGGATAAACTCAGCTGCCATGAAACAGCGCTTAAAACCTTTGGAGTTCTTTCCCCTTGGGCACATCCTCATTCCTTCCACAACAGAGACCAAACTACACATTTGGGATGAGGTTTTCAGCCAGTCCCACCCAGTTACAAACCAGGAGCTCTGCTTATTTCAGCTTTGCCCCTGGACCAGGAGTATCACACTCTGAACCCCAGGTAACTTCTCACTCCCCTCACCATAAACTTAGAAATCCATTTTATCAATTCCCATCCCACATCTCTTGAAATTTAGGGTTTGGAGGTGGATTTCATTTGCTTTGAAGTGAAATCTCCCTCCTGAGCTCAGCCACTAAATGGAATTCTTCATTTATGTCAGCACAGCCCCAGTCCTGCACCTTCCCTGCCTGCCCTCCATCCAAGCAAAATTAATTTGGGCAGGTAAAAACTGCTTCAAGATTAAGTTTTTTTTTCTTCCCCTCAACCAGCTCAGCATCAATCAAGAGACCAGAGTCTTTCATCACAGAGTCTGCTAGCAAAGAGTTCATTTGTATTTCACAGATTTGTTTCTCCATCTGTTCCTGACACTGCTCTCCCTTTCCACCACCTTAAACATAGTGGGTTTTTTTTAAGATATTGATCTTTGTTATTACAGTAAAACCAGATGGTTTGTGCCTCTTTATAACGTATTTCCTCCTCCTGTCCCTTTGATGCCAAGGAAATAATTTATCAGGTTCCTGCCAGGTTGAGAGAAGTCTGATAAAATTTTTAAAAGCATCAAAAACCTCTAGCAAGCACACCAAGCCTCAAGGAGAGCTCCTGATGGAGTCCTGGTAGGTTATAAAAAAATGGATGGAGGTCAGACAGGAGCCAGCTCAGCTTCCCAGAGGTGCCTGGAGCAGTGGAAGGTTCCCTGCTCATGGCAGGGGGTGGAACAGGACAATCTTTAAGATCCCTTCCAACCCAACCCACTCTGTGATTCTGCTCCAAATTACACAGTTTTAGGAGCCTCATTATTTGTGTAGCTGATCCAGCCCCAGAATTGCCAAGGAGGATCTCATCAGGAAGGAAATAATTCCATTTACTGCTGGATAAAGGGCAATAACAAAGTGCAAACACTGACAAATGGTCAGCTGGCAGAAATCTTGTGTGGTCAATTATCAGCCCCCCATTGCCAAGCAGATGCTCAAATCACAGCTCATTTTTACATCTGCTCCAGCACAGCCTCACCAGCATTTAAATTCTTAGGGGAAGCTGCAAATAAATGAATATATTAGGATTTAATAGCATCTAGAAAGCAGAATGAGAGGAAGCACAAGTAGAGCCACGGGGCTGGTCTCTCTACACAACAGAGATGGCTCAATGTGAGAAGTTTATCCTGAATATAAAAGGATTTTTTTTACAGATAGTCAGTGTGACTTTAAGCACTCAATCACCCAATATAAGAATATATATATATGAGATATATGCAGATATAAAAGATATAGATATGAAAAATGGATTTTATATATATGGAAATTGTATTTATATATATATGAAAGTTGTATTTCATGCAAGTGCAAGCCACTATGCAGACAAGGGAAAAGACAAAATCTCTCCTGTAGCCAGATTGGAATTCCCTCAGACAGCAGAGCAGCAAGAGCCAGGATCCAAGGAAGAACAGACAGATTACGTAAAAGATGGGATAGCAAAGGAAACATTACCCTGAGACAAATGCCAGGAGATTTGCAACTCAAAACAGAGCTGAAGATTTGTAGCAGCAATATATTAGCTCCTGCTTCCCAGAAGGAATTCCCTGGTTGGCTCTAAACCTGCTGATTTTCCTTCATTAATTCCTTGGGATCACTCAGCATTTCCTATGCAAATGACACACCCTGGACACTGCTGCAGATCCAGGTGCAGGGGGACAGCACACAGGGCACTTCCAGCCCACCCAGGAGCTTTTCATCTGGGACAACTGGCAGAACCCACGCTGTCTGTCGGGCTGAATTCCAAGCCTACAGCTATTTGGAATAAGAAAGGTTTGCACTAATAAGAAAATCAAATTGTGTGCATCACAGATAATGTTCTTCCCCAGCAAAAGAGAGCTCGATTTCACTTGTCAGCCTCGCTCATTTAGAGCTCCTGCCTGATTTTTTGTGACTCACAACATACGTCTTGCATTTTTAATTTGAAAGCAAGAGAAAACAGGCCATTTTAGCTTTCCCTGCCTCGTCCCCTCTGCATTACTTATGCTGGATTCATCCTCTGGAAGCAGCCCTGTGGCGATGCAGCTGTTCCTGCTGCCTGCCTAAGTGCAGGCTCCACACACACAACTGTCAGCTTCTTGTGCCTCGCAAGAAATGGCAATTATTGCACCCATGAACACTCAAAATAACCACAGGGAGCCGTGGCTGGAAGCTACTAGAATATTTTGCTTCTCAGAACATCCCAGTCCTACCCATCAGCTGCCACCCATGAGCTGAAATCCAAACCTGCTCTTTGCAACACCTTCCTTTCCACACCCCCGCAGTCGGTGGCTCTTGGATGACACCACTGAGGCAACACAGAGAAGGTGTCAAAAATAAACCCAAATCTCATCACTTGAGCTCAAGATTCCCTCAATCTGAATCCAAACCTCAGCACTTGAGCTCAAGATTCCCTCAATCTGAATCCAAATCTCAGCACTTGAGCTCAAGATTCCCCCAGTCTGAATCAGAATCTCAGCACTTGAGCTCAAGATTCCCACAGTCTGAGTCTAAACTCAGCACTTGAGCTCAAGATTCTCCCAGTGTGAGTTTCAGGGAGGTGGTAGAGTCCTAGAGGTGTCCAAGGAAGGACTGGAGGTGGCACTCAAGTGCTCTGGGCTGGTGATAAGGTGGGAACTTGATGTTATTGAAGGTCTTTTCCAATTTTGATGATTCTGGGATAGCTGTGAACTGACATGACCAAGTTAATTCCCAACAGAACAAGCCAGAGCTCAGCCCTTCTTCTCCCAGGGAATACAAACCTGCTCTTGGAGCATCCCTGATTTTCTACACCAAACTCCCTTCACAATATTTCCCAGATATCTCTAAAACTCCTCTGACCCAACCCTGGAGCCAGGGGCTGATTCCTGTGCAGGAATTCTGTGCATGGCAGTACACAAAAGTGTCACAGGCACTCTTTATTCCCCTCTGAAAACAAACACACTCCAAACAATGAATTCAAGTCCATCCAGCCAGCCAGGATATCAATTTTTTCCTCCCCACCAGCCTCATCCCATCCCACCTGGGGGTTACCTGAGGTTATAACCACACTTCTCTTCACTTGGACTGCCACAGCCTGGAGAGAAACGTTTCTTTTGCTCAGGCTGTGCTTCTGAAATGCAGGTCCGTTGTTTTGGCCTTAAAAATAATAAATTGTGTTAATTCATTTTTAGATTATTTATCAAATTAGGTTACAGTTGACAGAGAGAGCCCTGCAGAACTGTGGCAGACACGACATTCTTGTAGCACTGGGACTGAAAAACTAAAAATATTTATTTGAGTAAAGCTGCAAAGATCAAACACGCAGAGAGCTGAGGCTCCCAGCCGGTCACTGCCGTCGGGAGCTCTCCAAAGCGGCTTTTTCACACCACAGCAACGCCCCGAACGCGGGGAAAAGCCCCGATGTGCCGCCTCCAGGAGCGGGGAAGAGCAGGAGCAACATCCCGAGCCGCTCTGCTGCTGCCACCTGCAGGGAACGGCTGCGGGCCATGAGGCACAAACATCCCCTGCAGACCCAAAACTGCCCGAGCCACCTCCCTTCCCGTTCCCCGACATCCTTCCCCTTCTCACAGCATCCATGTGCCTTATTTTACATTAATTAATATTTAGTAGGAGGGAAGAAGCCATCCACAAAAATTATGTTTCTAAAAAAATTGCTAAGAGCTTCTTCTGTGCCTAAAAAAAACCACTAACTAACTAACCCTAAAATTTAACGACCTATTAAACCATTTAAAAACTAAATCTGCCTCTAAAAAAGCCACATTTTAAAAACAAGCAAGCGCAAAAAATCTCTCTTACTAAATCTTATTCTAAAAATTATATTCTAATTCTCATTCTCTTAAGTCTATTAATAAAATTTTTCTTTATACCTTTTAAATTTTAAACCTATTTTACCCGCCTCCTAATTCATATCTCACAACAACAACAACAAATTCTAATAAATACACTAACAATTTTAACCAATACTAAACCCACTACATTATTTAATATATTAACCAAAAACCTCAAATTAACAAACCAAAACCACTACAATCTTACAGGGTGAAATATTTATTGTTTCCCCACTATTTCAGTGCAGCTTAATTTAAAAATTTAAATTAAAATTTTTAAAAAATTAAAAATAAAAATAAACCAAGCAACAAAGTGAGGGAGGAAACAGCTGGGATGATTTTCAAAGTGCAGATTTCCTAATAAATTACCTTTCTTCCTTCTCCTGTGGGACAGGAATTACTTTGCCACTTTTCTTCCCACTGGGTGGCTCTTCCTGCCCAGTCTGGCCTGCAGCTGTGTCACTTAACTGGAAAGGGAAGGGAAAAGGGGATTAATGTGTAATAAAATTTTTCCATGTAAGCTTTGCTTATAGATTTATACAAAAACCCACTTGAAAAACTTCCCCCATATAAACACAACACTTGTGTGCACATGGACAAACCCAAAGGCATGTGATTAAAAACATTCAAATTACAAGAATGAAGATGTGAGTTTACTTTAGTGCTGCCTGGTGGCTGCTCAGCTCCTGTGGATTCCCCTTCAGCATCCTTTGGCAAGCCTGATTTCCTTGAGGAACAGCTCATTGTTGCTTTGGGAAGTTCTTTTTTTGGTGGCATCACAGATGCTGGACTCTCATCCCCTGTGCTCTGGCCACAGGGGAGGTTGGATGAGGGCATGGATCTTCCCAGGCAATCCTGATCCATGCTTTCCCAGCCTTCAGGCATCACCCTCTCTGTGGATTTTTCAGGACTGCAGCTCCCAGCAGCTGTGGAATATCCCAAACAATCATCTATCATTGCATCCAAAGTTTCTCTTTCCAGGTTGTTTTCCTCCAGAGCCTCACCGGCGCAGGCGGCAGCGAACGGGCTCAGGCTCAGCAGCTCCTGCAGGTCTAGGTCCAGCTCCACCTGCAGCTGGGACCCATCCAGGGCAGCACTGCCACCCAAAAAGCCAGGATCACACCCAGAGCTGTCTGAGGGATGCTCCTGGGGTTCCTCTGGCTCCTCTGAGGCTGCCTCACTCACCAATGTCCCTGCGCTGCAGCCGCTGCTCTCTGTATTGTCGCTCTCTCCGCTCACACTTTGGCTCAGGTGGCTTTCACCAGCGAGGTGCTGCTGCTCAGCTTCCATGGAATCATCTGCCAAGATTTCCTGGATCTCTTCCTCGGTGTAATCAAAGGGAGAATTCCCTTTCTCGCTGTCTGACAGCTCCAGCAAGGAGTCATCCAGCTCGCTGTCGTCGAAACACCCGCTGATGTCCAGGGAAATGGCCACGTCGTCATATTTGGGCACAGCAAAACTGGCACCAAACTCATCCTGGGCACTCTCCTCCAGGAAAAGGGAGCAGCCAGAGGTTGGGGAAGGGAAGAGAGGATTCCCTGCTGGGTCTGGAGTGCTGCAGCCACGCCTCAGCACACAGGCTTTCTTAGCTGACTGCAGGGCCTGCACCTGCACTGCGGAATCCGACAGCCTCTTAGCCCTGGGGAGTGGGTCCTGCCTGAATTCCTGGCAGAGCCCAGGGGAAGCAGGGGAACTGTCTCCCATGGCTCTGTGGCTTCCTGGAACTCTGCTCCCAGTTCTAGAGGCTCTTCTGCTGCTGCTGGCCTTTGCTCTTCCAGAGGAATCAGCAGGAGTCAGCTCCAACCTGCCAGCAAAAGCGACATCCTCAGTAAAGGAGCTGAGCTGTACCCCCAAAATGCTGGAATTTCACAGGGAAGGCAAAACCACCATAATTTGATTTTGTTCTCTTGTTTTAGGTCCCAACAAATCCTTCATCCCTGAGAGCTCCCTCAAGCAACACCAGGGGAAATCCCAATGATTGGAAACCCTCTCTCCTCCCAAACTGCTGCCAGTCCCTCACAGCAGACCCCAGGGATCCCAAATTACAGCCTTAAACTGCAAAACACTCCTGAGGCATTAAATAAAACCTCCAAGTGTCTCAACTCCCACCTTTGCCCTTCAGAGATAAACAAACACATTTTAAAAAAATCTTTTTTGGGGTTGGGAAAAAGTGAGCAAAGGAAGAGGAGCCCTGTCAGGGTATTAGTCACTGAGACACACAAAACCCTCGTTGTAATCCAAGATCATCAGATAAAGAACCTTCCTGTGAAACTCAATAGCTCCAAAGTATTCACAAACAAACCCTGTTTTTTCCCGGAGTGAGGACTCATCCCTAAAGGAATCTTTGGACCTGAAAGCCCTGCACTTGACTCTCACCCAGCAGGGGAATTTGGACAAAGGCGAGGTATTTCCTGTCCTCTTTGAGCAAGGATTTAAAGGAATGTATTTTGTCTTTCCCTTGCTTTGATTACTGTTTAAAAAAAGGGTTACACACTCCAGGAATGAAACCTGGGCAATTCTGCCTAAATAATGAAAATGGACACTTTCAGAATTGTGTTAGGAAAAAAAAAAACACCTCAGGAATCAGCTGTGTGTGCACAAAACCCACACAAAACACGACTGGATTTAGTCCCATGCAGTGTGACAGTCTGATAATTCTGCTCCTAACCATGGAACCCGTGAATGGTTTGGGTGGGAAGGGACATAAAGCTCATCCAGTGCCACCCCCTGCCAGGGCAGGGACACTTCTCACCAGCCCAGCCTGATCCAACCTGGCCGTGGACACTTCCAGGGATGGAGCAGCCGCAGCTTCTCTGAATAACCCGTGCCAGGGCCTCGCCACCCTCACAGGGAGGACTTTTTTCCCAAAATCCCATCTCCCTCTGGCAGTGGGAATCCATTCCCCCCTGTCCTGTCTCTCCAGGCCCTGCTCCCAAATCCCTTTCCAGACCCTTTAGGCACTAAAAACCTGCAATTGTGTCACTCTGGAGCCTTTCCCTCTCCAGATAAAAACTTCAGGAAGCGGTAAGGCCCCTCTCGCCCCTCACCGAGGGCGTTGAAGCAACCACGGCCCCGTCTCTCTCCATCAGGGACCCGCCCGTCCCTCAGCGGGCACCGCCCAACCGGCGCCTCAACGGCACCGCCCCAAGGCGGGGCCAGCCCGCCCCGCCCCTGCTCCGCCTCCCGGCCCACACCAACACGGGGAGCTCCCCGAATCCCGGGAAAAAAGGGGTAAACCCCCCTCCCTAAATAAACGAGTTAAAAATTAAGTTGGGCTGAGACAAAGCAGCGGCCGCGGCCCGGCCGGGCCTGGCGAGAAGGGCGCTCACCCGCCGCCATCTTAACGGCGCCAAGGCCGCGCCCCCACAGGCGCGAGGCGCTCTCTGATTGGCGGAGCGCGGGCTCCTCGCCGTGAAAGGCGCTCTCTGATTGGCGAAGCGCGGGCTCCTCGCCGTGAAAGGCGCTCTCTGATTGGCGGAGCCCGCCCCCTCACTCCCGCTCGTTGCATCGGCAGCTCGGAGCTCGGAAGGCCCAGGCGCGGCAGTCGAGCGCCGAGCGGGGCTGATGCAACCCGGGGCGGGTCGGTGGGACCGGGCCGGGGAACCGGGGGGGTTCGGGGGTACCGGGGGGTACCGGGGGGTCCCGGGACGCCGCTAACGGCGTGTCCTGCCTTGCAGCCGCCGCTATGGAGCCCGCGCCCGGCCCGCAGGAGAAGTATCAGCTCATCACGCGGAACCTGCAGGTACCGGGAGGCGGATGGGGCCGGGCCGGGGCTGGGCCGGGGGGGACGAGGGGGGACATCGGGGCTGGATCTCAGGGACCAGCGGGGCTGGATCGGGGTCGGGCGGAGGAATTGAGGCTGGGCGGGTTGATTGAGGGTAGATCGGAGCAGGATGGGGTCCAGACACCGGGGGAGTCGGGGCTGGATCGGGGGGATGCGGCAGGATTGGGGTGCGAGGGGGGGAACGGGGCAGGATCAGGGCATGGGGAGCTCTGAGGCAGAGCAAGCTCCGGGGATTATCACCGGGACACACCGTGTGTGAAGCCCGGACACCCAGCGGGATTTGTCCTGCCCAGCCCTGTCAGTGCTGTGTGTTTTGGCCCCTGACAGGAGGTGCTGGGCGAGGACAAGCTCATGGCCATCCTGAAGGAGCGAGAGCTGAAGATTTACTGGGGGACCGCCACCACGGGCAAGCCTCACGTGGCGTATTTCGTACCCATGTCCAAGATTGCAGATTTCCTGAAGGCTGGCTGTGAGGTGGGGCATTGTCACCGTGCTGGGTGGCAGCTGCAGTGAGCAGGGGCAGTTCCCCTCACCCAGGTGACACCTCCTGTCCCCTCTCCTAGGTGACAATCCTCTTTGCCGACCTCCACGCTTACCTGGACAACATGAAGGCTCCCTGGGAGCTGCTGGAGCTGCGCACCCGTTACTACGAGCATGTCATCAAAGCCATGCTGGAGAGCATCGGGGTGCCCCTGGAAAAGCTCAGATTTGTCCGGGGCACCGATTACCAGCTCAGCAAGTGAGTCCTGGGACTGCTGATCCCAAGCTGCCACTCCAGGAGGTGCCTCCAGGCTTTGTCCCCTCTCAGTGTGGCCAGGAGCAGCTCTCAGAGGTGTCCCCATGGCCGGTGGTGACGGTGCTGTCCCTCCCACAGGGAGTACACGCTGGACGTGTACCGCCTCTCCTCCGTGGTGACACAGCACGACGCCAAGAAGGCAGGGGCAGAGGTGGTGAAGCAGGTGGAACATCCCTTGCTGAGTGGTTTGCTCTACCCAGGCCTGCAGGTGAGGCAGGTGTGGTGTCCAGGGAGGTGCTGGCAGCTGGGGTGTTTGGGGCTGAGTGGCAAGGTCGTTG
Source organism: Poecile atricapillus (assembly GCF_030490865.1). Lineage (NCBI taxonomy): Eukaryota > Metazoa > Chordata > Aves > Passeriformes > Paridae > Poecile > Poecile atricapillus. The sequence goes on along the minus strand of NC_081272.1, from coordinate 5,514,475 downwards.
TTGTCCACCCCAATGTCACACCTGGCAGTGGCACAAAGCCTGGCCTGAGCACAGAGCTGCTGTTCCAGCAAACAGTCTGGAATGTTCCCGTCCTCCCCTGGCTGGGAGTGCCCCAGGAGAGGCAGAGGGACAGGCCAGGACTGTTTTGGGTCTGGCCTCAAGGCTCTGTGTCTCTCCACAGGCGCTGGATGAGGAATATCTCAAGGTGGACGCACAGTTTGGAGGGGTGGATCAGAGGAAGATCTTCACCTTCGCAGAGAAGGTCAGGAACTGGGGGATTTCTTCCAGACTGGGGCCTGAGGGAGGGCTTGGCCACTCCCAAATCCACTGGGAGAAGTGTGTGGGATTTTGGTTGACATCACAGCTCTCTGTGCTGCTGCTGCTCCCATGCTCTGTGCAGCCACACATCCCTGGCTGTGACTCTGCCCTTCCTGAATCCTCTTATCCCAGATCCCAAAGTTACTCAGAGCCAGGAGCAGACAGGGACTGTGAATTAAAGCTGAATGAGGTTTGTCTCTGACTTGCCTCCTTGTGTTTTCCCAGTACCTCCCTTCCCTGGGCTATGCCAAGCGCGTTCATTTGATGAACCCCATGGTTCCTGGGCTGACAGGCAGCAAAATGAGCTCGTCAGAAGAGGTTGGTCTGGGTCTGACTGTGCTCAGGGGGCTCTGGGGGGACAGGTTGGTGGCTGGGGGCTGAGAGGGAACCACCCCAGGGAAGGTGAGCTCTCCCTCCCCACTCACATAGGGTTCTAAGAAGGTGCAGCACTCCAGCATGAGTTTTCTGGGCAAAAGCTTGGGTGTGAAGGGCTGAGGAAATCTCTTGCTGCAGGACTCCAAGATTGATCTTCTGGACCGCAAGGAGGATGTGAAGAAGAAGCTGAAGAAGGCTTTCTGTGAGCCAGGGAACGTGGAGAACAATGGTGTCCTCTCCTTCATCAAGCACGTCCTCTTCCCCCTCAAGTCAGGTGAGAGGCTCGCTGTGCTCAGGGGTGGGGGACAGGAGTGTGTCCCCTGGAACAAGGCTGCCCCTGAGTGCCACCTGCTCAGCCTCTGCTCTTGGGCACAGTGGGGTGGGTGGTTCACCTGAGCCTTGAGTTAATCTGAGCTTTAAAACCTGCTTTGTCCTAGAGTTTGTGGTCCTGCGAGAGGAAAAATGGGGAGGAAACAAAACCTACACAGCCTACGAGGCCTTGGAGAAGGACTTTGCTGAGCAGGTGAGTGCTGGGAGAGGCTGAACCTTCTGCCTGAGGTTCCTGTGAGCAGTTTGGGAGCTCTAGGAGATGGAAATCTGCACTGGGAAGAGGTGTAGGGCATGGCCTGTGATGTGGGATGCTCCTAGGCAGGAGAACCCAGGGGACAGAGGATGAGTGAAGGGTGTGAGGTCAGGACAGCACCACATCAGCCACATCCTGGAGCAGAGCAGCACTTTAACCCTTCTCAGCTGTTCCCAGCAGAGGCTGGAGGCACAAGGGTCCAGAAACTTCTGATGTCCAAGGGGAATCAGGTCAAGGGTTTGGGATTTATGTTCCCACCTTGTTTGGTCTCCAGTTCCCACCCGTGACCTCAGACAGGAACATCTTTGTCCTGACACAGGTTGTGCACCCTGGAGACCTGAAGAACTCGGTGGAAGTAGCCCTGAACAAACTGCTTGACCCCATCAGAGAGAAATTCAACTGCCCAGAGCTGAAGAAGCTGAGCAGCGCTGCGTATCCCACCCCATCCAAAGCCAGTAAGGAGGGGCCCAGGGAAGTGGGGGCTTGGGAGCTCAGGGAAATGGGGCCCAGCCTTGCAGGGTTGAGTGGGACAGAGTCCCTCCAGGACCTGAGGTCAGAGAAGCTCCAGACTTAAAAAAAGCCTTGGAGAACATTTGGAAAGGTGAGGAAAGCCAGCACAGGAGGGACTCTGCTCTCTGGTGTAGTGACAGGCATGGAATTCCCTGCAAGGAGTTCCCTGCAAGGAATTCCCCCAGGGCCTGCATTTGGGGCTGAGCACCTCCCTGAGTTTGTGCTGAGTGTTGTGACCATTCTGTTCACCCTGCAGAGCCTGGAGAGAAGGGCACCAAGAACTCAGAGCCGGAGGACGTGGTCCCATCCCGGCTGGACATCCGTGTCGGCAAAGTGATCAGTGTGGAAAAGGTATGGGGAGAGGGGAGGAAACCTTCCCACGTGGTGACATTTGGGGTGTGCCTGGGGGGGAATGCCACCTTCTCTGCCACCCCATTGCCATCCCTGCTCCCCCTGGCAGCACCCGGATGCCGACAGCCTGTACGTGGAGAAGATCGACGTGGGCGAGGCCGAGCCCCGCACCGTGGTCAGCGGCCTGGTGCACTTTGTCCCCAAGGAGCAGCTCCAGGACAGGCTTGTGGTGCTGCTCTGCAACCTCAAACCCCAGAAGATGAGAGGGGTGGAGTCACAGGGCATGGTGCTGTGTGCTTCCAGGTGAGGGACAGAGGGGACCCTGGGGCTGGAGCCTCCCTCAGGGTGGTGAGGGGCAGCTGGGCAGCACTCTGGGGTGACTCTGGTGTCTCCACACCTCTCCATAGCGTGGGGGAGCCCCGTCAAGTGGAGCCCCTGGACCCCCCAGCCGGGTGCTGCGCCGGGGAGCGCGTCTACGTGGAGGGCTACGAGGGTGGGGAGCCCGACGAGGAGCTCAAGCCCAAGAAAAAGGTCTTTGAGAAGCTGCAGGTGAGGACTGGGAACAGCTGGAAGTGGCTGGAGTTCCATCCAGCAGGGCCACACCATCTCCACCTCTGGGTGACCTCAAATGGGCTGTTGGGCCCCTTGGTGTTGCTGGCAGCAAAGGTGTGAGGAGATGAACCTTCCCAGGGCTCAGCCTGACTCCCTGTTCTGCCCCCCAGGCTGATTTCCGCATCTCTGAGGATTGTGTCGCGCAGTGGAAGCAGAGAAACTTCCTGACCAAGCTGGGGACAGTCTCCTGTAAAAGCCTGAAGGGTGGCAGCATCAGCTAACAAGTGCCAGGGCTGCTCTGGCACCTCCTGCCTGACTCCTGCACCTCAGCCAGGCTCCTTCCAGTCATCTCCCACCAGTGCCCCGAGTCAGGGGCTCAGCCCTGGGGGCTCAGGGACTGAACTCTCACCCGGGGAGCTGCCTCCAGCATCCCCCTGGGCCTGGGCTGTGCCAGCACTGGGGACTGGAGGTGCCACCACGCCCGAGGGACCCATGTGACTCATGCCCATAGCCTGGGGCCACAGCTGGCTCCCAGCTGTGCCATGGTGCCCGCTGGGGTGGCATGTGTGGGTGCTGTGGTGAGGGTAGAAGGGAAAAGCTGCTTCTCCAACCTTGTGTTGCTGCTACCAGAGCTGGGGACAGCCCGTCCCCTGCTCCACCCCCAGCGCTGTGGCCACTGGTGCCAGGAGCCCAGGCAGCACCTGTGGGGCTGTCCTGAGCCCATGGGGGCTGTGGGCCTTAAACACTGACTCGGGAACCATCTGTCTGTCATAAACCCAATAAAATGTCGAGCTGACTGCACGTGGCTGTGCCCATCTGTCCAGGGGAGCTGGCAGCCAGCCCTGCCCCAGAGTTTTACTGGGTAGTGCTGCTGGGAGCCAGCCAAAGGGTGTCCCTGGAGCTCAGCACCACCCAGAAGGGACCTGCAACCATCAACCAGGAAGAACAGGAGGCAGCAAGCTTCGGTCATCATTTTTACCAGCCAGGTACAGAGCTCTGAGCAGCTACTCGGCGGCAGAAGGTCGGTTGTTTTTGGTTTGGTTCGGTTTGGTTTGGTTTGGTTGGGTTTGTTTCGTTTGGTTTTCGTTTTGTGGTTTTGTTTTTTGTTTTTTTTTTTTACAATCAAAGAAATCAAAATGTGACCCAAGTTTACAGAAACAGAATCAAGGCTCTACCCCAGAGCCCAAGGCCAGCTCAAGGGGCAGCCAGGTCCTTCCTCCTGCTGGGCAGTGGCAAGTGGCAAGCGGCCAGTGCTGACCACGAGCCCCTCTTGCCTTTCCATCAAGAGCCAAAGCCCCAATCCCTCCCAACCAGCACCTCCATCCACTCCTGTTCCTGTTTGCATCCCCCCAGGCACTGTCGTGGCCAAAGCCTTCTCATTCCCTTGTCCAAAGTGCTTCCATTCCTCGTGGGCCTGTCTGGCCGGCAGCAGTGGCCCCAGCTCCGCTGTCCTTGGCCCCCAAACTCCTCTGGGTGGGCTGCTTGGTTCCACACACCCAGACCAAGCATCAGCTTGGCAGGGAGGAGGTGCTGGCTCTGGGCACAGGCCTTGAGTCCAGTAAAAAAAAAAGCAAAATAAAGCTGTAGTACTTAGGAAAGTGAAACCAACACCATTTTTGCATAAATATCATCAAGGCCGTGGAGGCTAAGGCTGTTTGCTTCCTGTATTAAGTTAGTTGCCAGTTCCACACTCATCCATTGACCTGCCCAGGTCCCTGAGAGATTTGGATTCCTGTCCGTGGGGGCTCCAGTCCTGCAGCGTCGTCCTTCAGGCCGTGTCTCCCCGTCCATCTGCAAGGCAGGAGGGAAGAGCCCGTCAGCCACCCTGAATCCCAGCTTCCCCCAGCCCCACCAGGCTCCCTTCCTGCTCTTATTCCTTTTCATCCAAGTACATCAGTTTTTCAAACAGACATTTTGTGGTAAAGTCTGTTTCTGCTGAGCATCTTGATTGATTGATTGTTGTTTTGGGTTTGTTTGCTTTTGTTTCCATTTAAGCATTGCTTGTGAAGGTTAATATCATTTTTTTTTATTCACTTATGACTTTACTCTGAACTACAAGCTAGCTGTAAAACGTGCAAAAATACAGGAAAGAAACTCCAACAAAACTTTTCCCCTGGCCTAAAGTTAGCCAGAAATTTGTAGATATGTGACAAAATGAAACCTAAACCCATCCAAGGGCTCCTGAAATGGGGAAAAAACATTCCTTGCCCATCTTCAGTGATCACAGTTTCAGCTGAAACAATGAAAACCACTCAGGACATGACCAAAGCTGCTCCTCCAGCTGCTGGAGCTTTAAATAAAATCAAGCCCCAGTGCCTCCCTGCTCTAACACCCCAGGAGCCGTGCTGGGTGTTTGTAACTTGGGAATTTATCACTTGGGAATGTCTAGCTCAGGCTGCTGAGCAGTGAGGCTGAACTTCCAGCAGCATCATCCCGTGGCTCCCACCCCACGTACCTTGTGTAGGGAGGCTCTGAGCCGGCGGCTCCGTGGTGTTGCTGCCCTCTGTCCCTGCCAGCTCGCTCTTAGTCCTGCTCTCCTCCACCTTGGCATCCCCGTCCAGCACCGGGGAGCCCAACGCCTCTGCCCCCGCTGCCTTCGGGGAAGGAGCCGGCCCCGAGCCAAGCGAAGGTTTCTTGGCTACCGGAGGGGGGATCTTGCCAGGTTTTCGCTGGGTTTGTGCCTTTCCGGGGCCCTGCGGGACAGCAGCAGCTGGGGCTGCCGAGCGCTGCCCCGAGAAATTCATCAGCTCGGCCACCAAGTTCCTCTTCAGGTCGGCCTGGGCCTCGGGGGACGACGTGGTTTCGATCACCAGCTTCCTGGAGCTCTTGGCGAAGATGAAGCTGGCGGTGGAGGCCGGTGATTTGTTCCTGGGGGACAGCTGCCCGTCCCCGGGGGGCCCCTCGGGGCCGGCCTGGGCCGCTCGGCCGCCCGGCGGCTTCTCCGCGGCCTCTGCGGAGGCCAAGGCGGCGGCCTTGAGGTGCACGGCGTGGTGGAGCTGGTTGGAAGGCACCGCGTCTTGGGCAGGAGGAGGAGGAGGAGGCGGCTGCCGTGTGGACAGGGACCGGCGGACGGGCTTCTGTGGGGCCGGGCGCTCCTCAGCCCCAGCCCCAGCCCCGGCCCCGGCCCCGGCCCCGGCCCCGGCCCCGGCCGCAGGCTCCACGCTGACGGAGCGCAGCCGCACCATCTGCAGCAGCGAGGGGGTGACGATGGGCAGGCTGGCGTCCTCCTTGGCCACGGGGCCGCTCTTGCTCCGTGACACCGGCTCCTTCTTGGCCTCTGCCCGGGGCCCGTTGGCCGCCTTCTTAAGGCTGATCTGGGGCGGCAGGGCCAGAGCCGAGGGCGGCGGGAGAGGCGGCGGCGGCGGCGGGGGCACGGAGGCCGTGGGAAGGGACCCAGCGGGACACGGAGGCTGTGGAGCCCCGGTGGGCGGCTCTTGCTGCCGAGATGATGAAGAAGCAGCCCCCGGGATCGGTGTCGCCGTCTGCCCGTCCACCGGGGCCGAGGTGGCATCGGGCAGGCTGGAGAGATAGGATTCATCCGGAGGGGGGAAGTCTGCCATGGACAGGTCGTGCTCCTCGGGGGTCGGCGGCGGTGGCGGGGGCCAGGCGGTGTCGCTGAGGGTCTCGCTGCTGCTCTGGGGGCTCCCCTCCACCTTCTTGGCCGGCGGGGGAGGCGGGTGGTAGGCAGGCGGCGGTGACGGCGGTGGGGACTTGGCCGAGGGCTCCTGGCCGGCAGTGCTGGGCGCTGGGGGGGTTTGTGAGGGCTGCAGAGGGCCGGAGGGGGCTGGAGACTGCTGGGGCTTGGTGGGTGGAGGGGAGAAGGGAGCGGGAACTTTGGGGTGAGGCGGGATGATGAACCGGTCTGAGCGAGCGGTCAGCGCCTCGGGGGGGGTCGGGTCCGAGGCCGAGGAGGAGATGGAGGTGAGGGAGGAGGACACTGAGAGCACAGGCGACTGCAGGGAGCAGACCCGCTCCGGCTTCTGGGGCTGAGACTTGCCCGGGGACACAGCTGGAGGTCCCAACCCCTTGGTGGGCAGTGTTGGGGTCCCGCTCTGGCTGGAGTAGCCGCTGGAAGGGGACATGGTGCGGTCAGACCCATCGGGGCAGCTCCACTTGGCCTGAGCTTGGGGCTCCCTCAGCACCACCGTCACCCCGGGGCGGCCCCGCGAGGCCTCGGGGGAGCTGGTGCCAGCCAGGCTCTCAGAGCGGAGGCTGCTGGTCTCGCTCAGCGATGGAGAGAACACCTCATCCTCGCCCGTGGGGCTGAAGGGCTCGGCCCGCGGGGACCAGGGCGCGCTGCTCTCCCGCTGGGGCCGCCGGTCAGGCCTGGGGGGCAGCCCCAGCACCTTGGGCTCCCCATCAGCCTTCTGGTGCAGCGAGTAGGTCCTGCGGGGAGGGGCCGGGGGCTTCTTCATCTTCCTGAGGGAGACGCTGCGGGCGGAGGAGCGCTCGCTGGCCAGGCTGCCCGTGTCCGAGCCGTCTGCCTGGCTGCTCGTGCTGTAGGCAGGGGACGCACGGCCGCTGCCCACGCCCAGGAGCCCGGGGGCCGCAGGGGTGAGGCCGGCAGCGGGCTTGGAGCAGGAGCTGGCAAAGCTGGTGGAGCTGTAGATGCTGATTTGGTCGGTGTCGGAGCGAGCCGCCGCGTCCGCCTCACCGTGCGGCCCCGCCTCGGGCTGCCGGTGGTCGCAGCCGCCCTGGGAGGAGATGGTGGAGCTGTTGGAGACGATGGTCTCTGTGGACTGCGAGTGGCTCCAGTTGTCGCTGGAGGAGGAGGGCTCGCGGCTGCGGGCGCTGCGCTCCGAGAAGCGGGACAGGGAGCGCACTGAGGCCGGGCTGGATGAAACGAGGCTGCAGCGGCTCAGCGTCCGCACGCTGCTCCTCGTCAGGGCCACCACGTCCACCATGGGTGGCAGGATGGCGTTGGGGATGATCTTGGACATGTAGGTGCCCTGGGGCGAGATGGACATGACGGGGCCGACCAGCATCTCCGGGGGGTTGGCGTAGGTGGTCATGCCCGGCACGGCCAGCGACTTTGGCCTCACCATGGGTGACAGCTTGGCCTCTGTCTTCCTCCCCAGCAAGCTGTCGTCGTAGTAAACCCTGTTGATGTGCTTCTGCAGGGCTGCATCCGCTTCCTCCAACGCTCCCAGGCAGACGCGGGCGCCGCCGGACACGGGCAGAGGCTGCAGCTTCCCATCGATGGTGGGGATGCGGACGGTGTCGCCGGACACCTGCCCCCCGTTCAGCAGGGGCTGCTGCGCTGCCCGGCCGTCCCCACGGCCCGCTGGCCCTCGCACATCCGCCTCGGCGTGTCCCTTGGCTCCATGGCTGTTCCTGAGACCTGGGGGCAGGGAGAGATGACCTCAGTGTGATCCCAAGGCAAACAGCTCCTAAAAATCCACCCTTGCCCCCAAAGCTTACCCAGCTCCTTATGGACGTGCTGGGGGATGCCCAGCACTGTCGTCCTCCTCTCTTTCCTCTTCTTGCCAGCCCTCTCTGAGGATTTGGGAAAGGAGTCGTGTGGTCGGAAAGTGGAACCTACAAGAGGTGTGAGAGGGTCCAGCTGGTGTGAGGAGGGCCCTGGCCAGGGTGTCCCCAGTGTCCCCAGCACTTTCCACTGAGATCCTCTAAGATAAGCCAGGCTCAGGCACTGGAACAGCCCAGAGAGGCACCAACCACACAGTCTGAGCAGGGAGGAGACGGTGTGTGTCTGTCTGTCTCTCTCTGTCCATCCCCCTCGCCCAGCCCCAATGCTCTGACTCAGCCAGAGCCACTCTCATCTCTCCCAAGGGCCCCCAAATCCCTGCTCTGGCTCGTGGCCACACCGAGGCAGAGCCCAGCTCCCTGCCCTGCACTCTCCAACCCCCCTGGCGAGCCCCCATCCCACAGCCCCCAGCCGGGTACCTTTGCGCTGGATCATCTCGGAGCGGATGGAGAGGGCATCCTCAGAGGCGCTGTCTGTGGCACAGGAGGCCGCCTGGCTCCGGAAGGACAGGCTGTCATCCTCCGAGGATGGGCAGGACTGTGGGGACACGGTGGGCTCAGCAGAGCCCGGGCTGCGGGGACAGAGCTGTCCCAGCCCCGGCCAGGCCCCTTCCCCGCCGCGAACTGACTGCAGCCGAGACAAAAGCTCTTCCGAGGGCCAAAGGCTGAGTCAGCCACGCCGGCATCCAGAGTCCTCCCACCAGGAGCAGGGCTGGGAGCGGCCCCTGGGAGCCCGCATGGCTCTGCAGCCCCCCGGAGAGCAGGAGAGATGGGCTCTTGTGAACACAAGGAGCACCTGAAGGAACTGCCAGGCCCAAAATGACTCCATGGGTGTTCCCAGCCCTGCTGTGCCCCAGAGCCCAGGGCTGCTGGGCTGGGAGAGGGACAGGCAGGACCCCCAGCACTCCCTGGACACAGCCCCATGCTGGACACAGCTTCCAGTGTCCCCATCCCTCCAAACCACCCCGGCACAGGTTGGCATGAGACACTTCTGAGTTAACCTGACCCCTCCACCTCGCTCCCCCCGTGGCTCTGCCCATCCTGGGGTTTCCAGTTCCCCACTTCCAAGGGGTGAAAGGGGCTGAGAACCAACGAGAGGCAACAGCTTGAGCAAACACAGGCGTGCGAGGCACTGGCAGCGGGGTCAGAGCCCGGGGATTGCCAAAGCTCAGCTTGGCCAAAAGAGGGGGAGTTTCTCCTCATCTGCAGCTGGGGAGGAGCACAGGCAACAGGCTGGATATGGCCAACAGTCCCCACCATGCCACCACGTCATCTCTCCTCAGTCAGGGCTCCCAGGGGACACCAGGGGGACAGGGGGGACCCTGGCAGAGCCCCACAGGGCAGAGCAGGATGTACCGAGGCTGAGGATGGAGCAGTTTGTCAAGGGGCAAAGGGGGCAACACCAAGGGACACACAGCCAGTTCCGCCCCACAACCCCCCTGGACATGGTCCTGCCACTTTGGCTGGTTGCTTGTCTACCCCCAAACACCACCAGGGAGGGCAGAAGAGCCACCCTGTGTCCCCTCACTCCCAGGGTGCCCCCAAACACCACCAGGGAGGGCAGAAGAGCCACCCTGTGTCCCCTCACTCCCAGGGCACCCCAAGAGCACCACCTGGCAGGGCTCACCTGGAGGCTGCTGGTGTCCCCGTGGTCCCAGGCACTTTTGGTCTGTTTCTGCTTCTCTGTGGAGGGAAGACAGAAGGTAAATCCCTTCCAGGGGAGCTGGAGGAAGCAGCTGCCGAGCTGACGGTGCCCCCTGCACAGCCCAGCCACCAGCACTGGACTCCGGTCAGCCCCACGCGCCGCCCACACCGCCCGGCCAGCCAGGAGCTGGGGACAGCCCTTCCACCGTGTCCCCAAGGCCACCCTGGGGCTGGGAACACCTACCCTGGTGCTGCAGGGACTTCAGCCCCTGCTGGGCCTGGTTGTGTAGCTCCTCCAGGTGCGGGGGCCGCGTGCTGGGGAAGAAGACGTTGTCGGGACATTCCTCGCCCGCCGTGTACTGCACGCTCAGCCGCTTCTCACCCTCGCCCTTGGCAGCGCCTGCAGGGACAGAGGGCTCAGCTGGGACACGGCCACACTGCCACCAGGGTGTCCCAACCCACGGGGGGTGAGTTCTGGCTGGTGACAACCACCTCAGGACGATGTTATCGGCTCCAAACCGGGCGCTGGAAACACCGAGAGAAATCCCATCCCACGGCTCTGCCCGGCCGGTCGATATTCTGCAGTCGGGATGTCTCCACTGGTTTTCTCCCCACCACCAAAGCGGTTCTGGGATGTGGGACCACCCACCTTCCCCAGCACCTTCGTTAGGAGCTAACGAGGTGGTGAATTGTGTGGGGCAGCACAGGAGGGGATTAAATGTGGATGGAAGGAGGATGACTTTCCCTTCCAAGCATTGCGTCATTCCCAGGTCTTGCTCATCACCCCAAGAGCAAGGACTCCCCCCATGCCCAGGCAGGCTGGGAACTGCACACAAGAGAGAAACTGAGGCACATCAAGCAGCAGAGATCCCAGGGGACCCAAATCCCTGCTCCAAACCCCGCTGGATGCTGAACACCCCATCTGCCTCTTACAGAGCCTTCACTCCCTGCCTTGCAGCCCCCTCCCCACAGCCACCACTGCTGCCACCCTGCTGTGCCGACGGCCAGGGGCTGCCCTGGCATCACCCAGCCCTGGCATCACCCAGCCCTGGCATCACCCAGCCCAGGCACTGCAGCACCGTGGCACAGCCCTGCCCGCTCCTGCCCACACGCCTGAGCGAAGCCTCAAACTCTTCCTGCCCAGAGAAAAAAAAACAAAAAAACAAATTTGAGGAAGGGAAGGGCGAGCGCAGGAAGCCGTCGGGGCTGGCGGCGGCACCCCGGGGCCACGGGCACCTGCTGCTCAGCACGGCCAGCAGCACACAGCACCCCTTGTCCCCTGTGTTCCCCGGGTGTCCCCTCAGGGCCAGCCCAGCCAGGCAGCGAGGCGGCCGTGCTCCGACTCCGGCACACAAAGGAGCAGGCCTGGAACAATGGAGCCTCCCTCCCTCCCTCCCTGCCGCCATGCCGGCCTCTGCCTCCGCCAGCAGCCCCGGTGTGAGCGGGCAGCGGGGCACGGCCAGCCCGGCACTGCCACACGGGTCCCCTGTGCTGGTGCAAAATCCCTGCAGGGGACACAAGATACCCACAGCCCCCGCTCCCCCCCTGTTCCTAATCCCCTTTTCTCCCCCAATTCGGGCAGCCCCTCGCCTGACACCCCCCAGACACGCTCGGAGCTGCCCTGCGGGGAGAGGAGCGCAGTGATTTATTCCGGTAACTTCGCAGGGGAGACGCCAGGGCTGGGGTGACCTTCCCTGCCCTCCCCCGGGGGTGGCAGCCCCCCTGCCCTCCGCGGGTGGGCGAGCACCCCGGGCCGGCCCGGGGGGGTCCCGGCGGGCAGGGGTTGTGTAAGGACAAGGCTCTGCTCCCTGCCTGCCTCCCTCCCTGCCCGCTGCTCACTCACCCTTCTTCTTGAAGAAAGCCAGAAGCGAGGAGAGGTTCCTGCCCATGAAAACCACCATGGTGGCCGGGGAGAGGGTCTGCTCCCCAGGGAAGGGGGGCTCCGCCGCCCCCCGAGGAGGCTCAGCCGATTGTGCCGAGGCTGCTCTCACCCGGCGTGTGCCGGCGGGGCGGATGCCGGCGGCCCCCAGCTCCCTCCCTCCGTCCTCATCCGCACGGGCGGGAGGATGCTCGGCCAGGCGAAGCCGCTCCGGCGCAGCTGCTGCTGGCGAGCAGGGAGCAGCCTGAGCCGGGGACGGCTGCGCGGTGGCAGGAGGGGACAGTCCCAGCTGCGCCCACCGCGCTCCTCGCCCGCGGGAGAAGGAAAGAGGGGGCCCCTCCTCTGGCTCCGGCTCGCTCCCCCCGGCCCTCCCGCCTCCTCCCACGCACGGCACGGACCGCAGGGATCTGTTCTTCCAGGCTCGGGGCCAGCATTTCCCCTTCTCCTCCCTCTTGGACCCCTGGGACCCCTCAGGACCCCGCTGGGCACGGCTGCAAACCAGTTGCTCGCTTCCACAACGGTGCGGTCAACCGGGAGAAACTGGGAGGCTTTTCCACCTTGGGCTATGACACAGCACAGGCAGCAGCGTCACATTCCCCATGCTCGCCTGCCCCCAGTGCCCCCCAGGGCATGAGAGCCCCAATCCCGGCAGGGAACACGAGCCAGGATGGAGCAAAGGGTGTTCGAGCTACGTCACGGTCACAAGGGCTGGCAGCACTGGGGGAAAACCAGGTCTGGGACCAGTCTAACCAGTAGCTCCAGCTGCTGGTGCGGAGGCAGGTGAAAGCAGGGGCAGAAATGCCAGGCGGTCACACAGTGGCACTACCCTGGCACTGCCGGTCACTGTCCCCACCATGGGGGTTCTCCCAGGGCAGTGCGTGCCCAGCACCTCTGGCAGCTCCATCCCCACCATTTATAGGTGTTTTACCTCAAAAGATGAACAGCACACAGTGTTTACCCAGCAGGCAGCCGTGTCCTTGTGCCAAACCCTCTGCCCCCTGCCCTGCAGCTCCCCACGGGCTGTGCCCAGGGTTTATTCCAGCACGACACAGCATGGGCTGCAGACAGAGCAGTGTCACCCAACTCAGGGTCCCAGCAGGCTCCAGGCAGTGACTCTGCAGCCCAAGGCACAGTTTGACCTTGTCAAGGGCATCTCTGTGTCCCCAGCCAGGCAGCTCTGGGCTCAGCAAGGATTTTATCCCTGGAATTCCAGCAGGGCCACGGCCCCAAACGCCAGCAGCTCCCTGGCTGTGCCTGACCCAGCACTTGCACAGCACGGGCAGGACAGGCCCTGCTGGCCACACGCTCCCCAGAAGGTGCCGGTGGCCACAGAAAGACATTCCCCAGCTCTTCCCACAGCACAAGTGGAAAAGGAGCATAATGAAAGGGCTGAGGATGCACAAAGCAGGCAGGCACGTGCTGCGCTGAGCACTGCCCTCTGCTCTGGGCAGAATGTCATGAGCCCAGAAAGGGCCATGGCTGGAGGCAGACGAGAGGGACACTGCTCCTGGCTCCACGGGCAAGGGCCCAGCCTTCCAGCTCTGCCCACAGAGACGGGACTGCAACAGGCACCAAGAGCTCCCCCAGGAATGGAGACAGCCCCTCCTGTGCTGCTGGTGCAGGACCCAGGCAGAGCAGAGCTTCATCCCCGCAGCTCTTCTGGTGGCAACAGGCGTGGCAGCTCCTTCCAGGGCCATGAGGACATTCCCAGGTGCTGGCAGACAGTCTGGCCCTGCTCCACCTTCCTGCCCGTGGCCCACTGCCCACACAGAGGAGCTGGAGAACATCCCTCACTGATGGAGACGTGTCCCTCTCCCGAGGGTGACACCGCTGAGGAGGAGCTCAGCATGGGTGGTTGCAGTCTCCCAAAGGATAATCCAGGGCTCAGCCAGGGCAGGACGCTGCCCAGCCACGGAGGAGCCTCGTGGCAATTCTCCCACTCCCTGTGACCTTCGCTACCTCATCATCCTCACCCAGCCGGCCTCACCCCAGCTCTGCCAGCACAGGGTGAAACTGCTGGAAACTGCTGGAAATCCAGGAGGGAGAGAGCCCTGATCCTGCCGCAGAGGCTGCAGGTCCCGCTGGGACGGGGAAGCCGCTGCAGCTGCAGCCGCTGCCGGTAGCAACACGCCCGGTTGGAGCCGGTGTCCCGGCCCCTGCGCATTCCTTGCGGAGCATCCTGGATCGCCCCGTGCCCTCCGGGCTCGGCTGACACACGTGCCTTGGCCACACGTGGCAGCGGGATTCTCCCAGATAAGGAGCCAAGGAGCCGGAGGGTTCTCAGCTCTCAAGGATGGGCTTCCCGGCTCGGAGCTGGTACCTGCTGCTCCAGAGGGAGCAAAACATCCCTGGAACGAGGCACGACGATGGGAAGGGACAGGGAACCCCAGGCACGCCGCCTTCAGCTCTGCCTGAGACGGGCTGGAGGTACCAGTGAGGATGGGAAGGGCTGCACAAGGACTGGGACCCCACAGAACGCGGCCAGGGCCGCCCAGCCCGATGCTGCAAACAGAACTCGGCGCTGACCCAGCTCTTACACCGCTGCTCTTCACCTGGAGAGAGCCAGGAGAGAAAATCCCAGCTCCTGTCCCCCTCCTCGCCTGGCCTGTGCCTCCTGCGAGCAGCAGGTTTGGCCGGGCTGGGCTGCAAACATCCATCTCTGCCTGCTCGGCACTGCCCCGACTTGCCTGCTCCCCGCACGGCTCGGGTCCCTGCCCGCCCCTCCACCGCCACTGACTCACCGCAGAAAAATGGGGAGGAGGGGGACGGGAAGGGGCTGCGAGGTCCCCAGGGGAGCCCACCTGTGTCCTGCTCTCTGCGGGATGGAGCCTTTGTCTCCCTTCTCCCGGCAGCACAGAGGGGAGCGAGAAGTCCCCCCTGCCCCATGGGGTTGGTGCCCTCCCACCACTCTGGGGGTCCCTCCCAGGCCTGGGGACTGCTCTGCTTCCCAGCTGCCTGCAGATGCCACAGGCATGGATAACACCCGAGGGGTACACCATGAACCCCATTCCTGAGAGTTCTATGGAGCTGTCAGGACCTGGATGGACCCTGACAGAGCTGAGCTCCACTATCACAGAATATTCTGATTTGGAAGGGATCTTATCCAGCCCCTCTGCTCCTTTTGCAACCTTCAACTCTTTAGGGTGTCTGGGAGCTCCCAAAGACAACCAACCCGTTCCCCAAATCCTCGTCTCAGCACAGGATCCACACCCTGGGACACACTGCTGAGCACTCCAGGCAGGGTGAGAGCACAATAATATTTACGGTGGCTCTGGCCACACAGCCCCTGCTGCCAGCCTGCCCTCGGCCACACCTGGGGGGCTGCTCCAGCCAGGAAAACATCTCCACCAAGCAAATAAACACCGCCCGATCCACGCTGCTGGCTCGGCTCTCAAACACGATCCCACGCAGAGGCTGAACTAAAATTAATTTCAACTGGGAAAACAAACTTGGATCTTTTTTTTTTTTTTTCTTCCTCTAAATCACAGCAGGAAAAGCTGCCTGGTATCACCTCGGTGAGCCAGCAGGCTCTGGCCAAGGAGCTGGTGCAGGGTGAAATCCCGTTTGGAGCAGAGCTGTGGCTTCAATCGCCTCCAGCCACGGCTGCTGTCATGACAGGAGCACACAGGGTTGTGCAACGGGCCCCGACCTCTCTGCTGTCCCACACTTGCCCCACAGCCAGCCCTGAGGTGACACAGAGTGTCTCCTGCTCCCTGAGTTATCCCAGATCCAGGAGAGGGGCTGGCAGCAGACCAGAGAGGTCCCGGGGCAGGACCACCCCCATTCCCAGCCCCCTCAACAGCCCAGAGAGCCTCCATCCCACCGCGTCCCCACCCCGCGCTCGTCCCCTCCCCGGAGAAGCCACCAAACAGGTTTGAAGGTAAATAACAGCCTTCCCCAGCCAGGAGCCGGATCCGGGCGGGAACATCCCAGATGGGGAGCGCAGGGCGGGAGAGGGCTGCGGGCAGAGCCTGGAAAGTCACCCGGGGCCGCAGAGGGTGACACCGGTGGCACGTATGACCAGGGCTGGGCCACCAACACCTCCTCTTTCCATACTTCAGAGCTTTATCACTCCCTGACGCCCTTCCCTCGGTGTCCTGCAGCTCCCACGGGCTGGCTGTCCCCCGCTGTTTGCAGGGCACCCAGGTGCTCTTGCCACAGCAGAGGCTCTGCCTGTCACAGCAGGCACGGGCTCCACGCAGGAGCAAACCCAGCAGACGGATTAAGGACAAGACGTTGCAGGTTTTTTCCGTGCACGGATCCCCCGTCCTCGCAAGCAGCACCCAAGCCCGCGGGGCTTTTCCAAGGAAACGCTGCGGAGGTGCCGATCCTCCTCCCAGCGAGCTGGACACGGCCATGTGGGATGGGGAGAGGAGCTGCCACCGAGATGGGGTTGGGGATAACCCAGAGCCACAGGGCAGGTCCCATCCCTGCCTGTCGGTGATGGGAGCGTGCCAAGCCGAGAGCTGCGGCCGCTGCCTGCCGGGGACACCCGCGGATCGCCTCCTCCCCTGCTCCAGGAGCAGGAGGGGGCACCGGGAAGGGCTCGGATGTGCCGGCCGCAGCAGGATGCTGGCTGGAGAAAGCGCCTGTGTAAATCTCGGCGTGGCCCCCGCC
The DNA here is from genome assembly GCF_030490865.1 of Poecile atricapillus. NCBI lineage: Eukaryota > Metazoa > Chordata > Aves > Passeriformes > Paridae > Poecile > Poecile atricapillus. The sequence goes on along the minus strand of NC_081272.1, from coordinate 5,498,162 downwards.
GGGATCGGCCCCTGCCCTCATCCGCTCCCCCGGGTGTTTGCGAAGCCGGCCCAGCGTGGGGCTGGCACGGGGAGAGGCTGTCAGGAGCCCAGAGCTGCTCAGCCCACACTGGAGCTGCCCCGCAGGAGCCGGAATTGCTGCCGCTGCTGCTGGGAACGCTCACAGCCACAGACCACCCCTGGGGCATTTGGATACCCCATCCCTGGAAGCGTTCCAGGCCAGGTTGGAGCAGCCTGGGATAGTGGTAGATGTCCCTACCCATGATGGAGAGTGGAACGGGATGAGCGCTCCAAGGTCCCCTTCCAAATCAAACCATTCCATGATTTTTTTTCCCCTCCCCAGCCGGGTGAGCCCGCACCCAGAGCTGCCATCCCCGCTGCCAGCAGCCGCGTTCCTGCGCCCTGACTCAGCAGGGCCCGGCGGGGAGCCCCGATAAGGAGCCGATAAGAGGCTTCGGTCTCCCTGGGGCTCAAGGACCTTCCCCGGCATGGACGAGCCCAGGGACGAGAGGCTGGGGATGCCCCCGGAGCGAGCCAGGCCCCGCTCTGGCACGGGGAAATGGGCACGGGGAGCGTGGCTTTGGCACTGGGTGGGCTCGGGCAGGGAGCAGCGGCAAAGCCACCTCGGAGCCCTCGGCCGCGCCCACCCCGTCCCTGGGGACCCCCGTTGTGTCCCCTCGGCACCCAAAGGCAGTGCCCACGCCACCGCACACACGGCACAAGCACAAAACCATCTGCCAGTGCCTGCCCGGGCTTGATGCACCAACAACGGGCACGTCAGGGCCAAATTTAGCTTCCAGTCACCAAAGAGACACGAACTGGGGACACTGCTCCAGCCGCCCGCCATATGCGATTATTCTCCAGCCCAAAATCCAGAGGCACCCAGGGTCTTGCAGGGGGAGCGCCGGAGGGGGCCGGAGCCTTTCGGAGGGCGCAGCCGAGCTCACCGGCACACCCTGCCCCCAGCCGGTGATCCCGGCTGCGCCCTCCGAAATGCTGAAGCGACACAATGCAAATTCTTTGGCTTTGTGGCCGCCGCGCCGTTGCCATGGAGCCGTCGCAGAGAACAAACACAACTCGCCCCATGTTTTCTCAGCACCTTCCACCCCACGGCCTTCGGCCCCAGCGCCAGGATCTGCCCCGGCTGGATGAGTCCCACATCCCGCCCGTTCCAGGGCACCCGAGATGGAGCAGCGCTTCTCCCAGCCAGCCCTGGGGAAGGGTGGCACGGTCCTGCTTCAGGGGTTGACAAGGGACACCCGAGGCTGGCAGGGGATGGAGAGGAGATGGAGGCGTGGACAGGAATGCCCCATGGAAAGGCTGAGGATGTGCCGGGGATCGCAGCTACGGCACCGAGCCCTTCCTGCACGGAGACCACGACAGGAGGACAAGCGCAGCAGAGAGGAGCCTGCAGCCACCGGGCGAGGAGGATGGCAGAGAGCGTGTGGTGAAGGAGATGCTGTCCCAGCACGGCCATGGGCGATGTGTGACCCTCCTGCCTCAGTTTCCCCAGGCACCGAGCCGATGTTCTCAGCCAGGACATTCCAGCGCTCTCTCCCTGCGCACCCGCAGGGTCTCCCCACGCCAGGCCCCACCTCTGGGATGCTTTTGCTTGGAGTGGTGGCCCCGAGCCTGTGCAGAGTTGCCTCCAGACCCTGTTTACCCTGAGGACAGCTGGGCTCACGCACCTGCTGGTTGCTGCCTGTAAAGACCGAGAGAAACGGAGCAGGAGGGACAGCAGGGCCGAGGATCCCGCAGGGCTGGTGGGGGAAAACACCCGGCCTTGTCCTGCTATCCCCGTTCCTATGATCCTGCCAAGCCTCCTCCCTGGCTCAGGCTGGGCTGGGGACACAGGGACACTTTAATGACACCAGCGGGGGAATCAACAGCCCCGGGATGGGGACGATGGGGACACTTTCCCTGCTGGCTTCAGCCTGCCCTGTTGGAGGAGCCACGGAGGGAGCTCACCAGGCACCCCACGGGGTTCACTGTCCCGCGAGTGGGTCCAGGCTGGCGTGGGACCCCTCCTTCCCCTGCAGGAAAGATCTCGGCCCCTGCTTCCTCCTTGGCTTTCCAATGGCATCCATGGAGACGGAGCATAAAGCAGCGGAGCGATCGGTGCGCGGACAGACGGACAGACGGACAGACGGACACGCAGAGCGAGGGGACGGCGAAGGGGGAGCAGCCCCTGCAAACACTCCCCGATCCGCCTCTCCCCGCGGCACAGCGAGAGAAACCGAGGCACGGGATGGGAGCGGGGGGCCGGGGGAGGAAAGCGACGCCGGGCAGCGCCGAGATCCCACTTGGAAAACAAATCAGTAACTAATTCAGCTGATCCCGTCCCGATAGCGCGGCGAGCCCACGGCTGCTCCCCGGCGCGTCAGCACAGCCCTGCCTGCAGCCAGGGGGGCTCCCCCAGCCCCACACCGGCCTCGGGGGCTGATCCTGACCCCCCAGCACAGGGCAGGCAGAGCCAAACCTCCCCCTCACCCCCCTCTCCAGCCCGGCACAACACAACCAGCGAACTTTCCCTTCCAACTCCCCGAGCGGGGACCCCCCCCGCGCCCCATCCCCACGGCTCCTACCTGCCCTGGGCTTCCCGGCGCGGCCGAAGGGCCAGGAGGAGCCGGCTTTGGTGGCCGCCGGGCTCCTCTTGCGGTGCGCGTTGCCCATGAGGCCGCTGTCGCCTCCACCGCGGGCGGGTGGAGGGCACCGCGGTGCTACATGGCCGAGCCGAGCGGGCTCCGGTGTGGCCCGGGCGGCCCCGGCAGATGACGGCTCTCAGCCGCCGGTTCCCATCGCTCCGGCCCCGGCGGAGCTGAGCGCTCGCAGGCGGCCGTGCCGGAGCCAATGGAACGGGCAGAGAGGAGGGGCCTGCCCGGATCACCCGGCGGATCCCTCTGCACCCTCCCAGCCCCATCCCTGCGCCGGGGGTGCCTCGGCACTACCGAGAGGCTGCAAGGAGACGCCCCGGTGGCCAAACAGCCCCGAGCGCAGGGAGAGCAGGGCAGGGATGTCGCCTCCAGCCCTGCTCGCACCTCCCTGGAGTTTCGCCGCGCTGCCACCACCTCGGGCTGGCCCCAGCTCCGACAAGCGCGGCTACAACGCTGTACCCCCTCTCAGTGGGTTTTGGGGAGGGGGACACCTCGCCCAAGTTTAGGACGGGGCTAGCAAGGCTGGAGCAAAGCGCCCGAGGCCATGGGCTGGGTCCGGCCGTTGCCCAAAGCCAGGGCGAGCACCCACATGCCAGCGCCCACGCAGCCTGGGGTGGGTGGGAGCCCCTCGCCGCCCTCCCCACGGCCACTCCTGGCTCCGGGACAAGTCACGAGCACCTTGCTCACACTGCCGGCACCTTCCCCTGCCCTCCCCGGGTGCACCTCGGCCTCTCCCGGCTCCAGTCCCCGCTCCTCCATCAGCCAGGGCTGGCAGGGGACAGGCCACGGGAATTGCTGCTCCAAACCCACACCGCCCGGACCAGCCCCTCCACGGCCCCTTCCCGAAGGCCGCTTTTCCCTCCTGAGTTTTAATTAGAACATTAAATGTTGCGAGGGCAGGGAGGGGTCAGCCAGGCAGGCAGCGGTGGGCAATTCCTGCTGGCAATGTTTATGTTCCTTAGGTGATTCATCAAAGGCTGGGATAAGTAGGAAGGAGGGTTTTGTGGGAAAGGCACAAAACCGGGGAGGTGGTACAAGAAAGAAAGGAAAAAAATTAAAGATCAACCAGCAGCTTTGTCCTGACCTCCCAAGGTGATCGGCACCGAATTAATCTTTGGACTTCAGTCTTCTCAGCAGTGGAAATATTGATGGTTCAGCTCCTCAGCAGCTTGGTTGGGTGCCCAGGGCACGCTCAGTGGGGCAGGGACTGTCCCCGTGGGTTTGCTGCCCCATCTGCTGCGGAAGCTGTTAAGGAGATGAGGGGATCCAGTGGTAAAATATTCCCTGTTTGCCATCACAGGCTGTGCCCCGTTCCCAGGGCAGCCCTTCCACCCTGGGACAGTGGGGATGAAAGGTCCTGGCCACAAGAGCAGCAGATCAGAGGTCTCTGCCCAGTGACTGTGGGACATCATTTCTCCTCTGGCCAGCCAGGGGCATCTCCAGGCTGGGCCGAGGCTTCCTCCCACTGCCCAGCACCTTCCAGCATCCCTGGCATGACCATCCCAAACCATGAACCCCTCCCCAGTGCCCCAGGGGGCTCCTCTGCAGCCACACGGAGCAAACCTCGTGTTTGTCTCCCTGGAAGAGACAGAGAGGCTGGAGCCTGCCCCAGATCCAAGGGAGACACTTCCCCCTCCACTCCCAAAACAGACGCCCTCCGTGCCAGCACTTGCTCAGGGAACGCGGCCACCGAGGCGTCACCGCCCCCGGGCACAGCCTGGGATGTGCCGGCAGAGCTCCGGGAGGGAGCCGAGCCCCGGGCACCCCGCGGAGCCCACGTGTGCCAAAAATACCGAGTGGCTTCTCCGAGCTGCAACAACTGTGATGGGGGAACTCGCAGCCACGTGGAGCCGAGCTTCAGCTCCTCCTGCGCCTCGTGGTTCAGTCCCTGCCGAATTTGGGGGGCTGGAGGGTCCAGCATCTCCACAGACCCCACTGAGCTGCCTCATTGCTACACAAACCCCCCTGAAATCCCTCCTGAAATCTGTGGGCAGGCCTGCTCTCATCCTGCATCCCACACCTGGGTTATGTTGCTGTGAGCAGGAATCCGGCTCAGGGAACCTGGGCAGTGGGGACAGCTGAGCACCAAAATTCCTTCCTTCGTGTTAAAACCTCAGTGCAGCCCAAAGGGGAGGGGAGGAAAAGGAGGGGGAGCATTTTCAGCCTCCCCAGCACACGAGGGATGTGTGAGAATAGGGAACTGGGGGGGCAGAGATGCTGATTCCAGGCAGAATCTCTTCTCCAGGCCAGAAATCCCTGGTTTTATTCCCTGAGAACTCTGATAAGAGCTTTGAGCAGCAGAGAAGCTGCTCGTGAGATACAGATCTGGTCAGCACAGTGTGACTGCCCCAAGCACATCTGATCTTCCCAAAGTCACATATTCCCTCGGTCAGAGCAGCCAGCCCAGCCATGGGGCTGTCACAGGGGACAGATCTGTCCCTCCTGGTGCTCTAGCCATCCTTCCTCACGCTCTATCCATCCCTCCTGGTGTTTCACCCACTCCTTCTGGTGTTTTCTAAACCTGATTCCGTCTCCGAGCAAACACAGAGCAGGAGCTGAGCTGCCTGAATGAGAAAGGAATTCAGCCCTTGTTCCCTTCATGGGGAAGTAAAGCTCAGTGAGGCAAAGGTAACACAAAAACCCCACTTGAGATCCCCAATCATTAACAGAAATACATAACCAGAAGGGTTTCAAATGATTTCCTGCTCCAGCCGGAGTCCAGGCCGGCTCTGCTGATGACAGGTCCGGCTCCAGCCCGCAGAGGTGGAGGGAGCCCAGCTCCCTGCTCAGGGTGAGGTGGATTTTATCCCTGCACAGCAGGACCAGCCCACGGCTCTGGCTCCTGCTTGGCAGGGAAATGGTTTTTCACTTCATCCTCGCCCAGCTCTTCACCTTGCAGCGGGTTATGTTCCCATCACCGCCAGAGTCCGAGTCAATGATGATATTGTCTTATGAAATCAGACCTCCCTTCCACGGGGAAATATGACCCCGCTGAAATAGTTTTATCGGATCTTATGGAACGTTATTCTCAGGAGTAATTCTTCCAGTTGTCTCCAGGTGGAATAGCTGTGGTTGCAGACACACCTCTCTTTGTTCGCCCAGCCGCTCGCCGGTGCCAGGCCAGCCAGGGGATTCCTGCTGCTCACATTTTCTGAAGTGTCACTCTCTGCCTCTGGCAGCTTAACAAACTCATTCCCACACACGAACGGGAACAATCCCCACGCCTCTCCCCTCTCCTTTGAGCTGAGAAGCTCAGGCTAAACATAAGCCCTGTGTTTACACCAAACCGTGCATGGCAGCAGAGGATGGAGGAAATAATTGTCCCGGGAGATTCCACAGCTCAGCCCCACATTTCCTTCAGGGCTCACATGCACCCCTTGGCATCAAGTGTCACAGAATCACAGAATTATTAAGGTTGGAAAAACCCTCCAAGATCATCAAGGCCAACCTGTGATCAAAACCCACCTTGTCAACCCTGAGTGCCACATCCAGTTGTTTCTTGAACAGCTCCCAGTGCTTAAAAACCCTTTCCAAGAAGGAACTGAGCACGATCCCAAGCTCAGCCCAGCCCCTCACCCTCTGCTCACCCCGCACACAGCCAATCCCCAGTCCCAACAAACACTTGCTGCTGTTACAAAGCAGCTGTGAGCTTTATTTTTAACATCACTATCCCCTGCCCCAGTCAGGAAATTATTGCTGCTGGACTAAGCTGGCATCAAAATGGAAAATTAAAAAAAAAAAAAAAAAAAAAAAGCCAACCCTAATTTAATATTTCTGGAACATCGATTCCTTTACTTCATCAAGGAATTAAGAAGAATGTTGCAAAAGCCGGATAAAGCAGCAGCCAAAAAAGCAGATTAAATCCACTGGATCCCAGCACCAGCTCATCCTTCATCCCAGAGCTGTGTTTACATCTCTGCACCCAGAAATGCAGCGCAGGGAGTGGGAACAGCCAAACACCCCAAAACCCTCGCTCTGTGTTTGACCCTTGGCACAGCCCAGCTGCTCTCCCCGCCAGGGCTTGATCACTCCTCTGCCTCCAAAGGTTATTGTGGAAATAAACAGGGCTGGAAAGGCGAGGTGCTGGGATAGCACCTGCAGCCAAACAGGGCACAGCATCCAGAGGATGCAATTCCAGCTGGGATGGAGCCACCCCCCACTCGCAGAGCCGCTGCTGTCCCCCGGAGAGGCGGCTGATGAGTGGGATTACAGAGCCTTTCCTCTACCCAGCTCAGCTCTTTGGGCAGCCAGAGATGGGATCTCTGATAGCCGGACCCACGGGATTGATCCCAAGTGGAAATGCTCTCATCCTCCTGCTGCTGTGATTTCAGTGCTGAGCAATGCCGACCTCGCCAGCGCCCACAGCGGAGCGGGCAGAGGCTCAGGAATGAGCCCTGATCCACGTGCCCTGGGATGAATTCCCTCTCTCCCACCCCTTGGAGCCATCCTACTGCCCCTCCCCACCGCCAGGAGTGTCAGATATGCCCTGTCCTAAATCCATGCCCAAATCCACCTGCGGGAAGGGCAGGGTGATCACGGCCTGATCCAAAACCCCGCACGGACACAGGGAAAGCTGAGGGCACTCAGAGCCCGCAAGATCCTGCTGCAACTCTCCCCTCTCCCCCTCCCACAGCTCCCAGCTGATGTTTGGAAGAATTCCCAGCTGGTCCCGCTGCACGAAGGCTCGTGATGTCGGCGGCAGGGCCAGCGCTGCCTCCTGGCAGGTCAGAGCCGGCTCCAGCGCCCGGAAAACACCCGGGGCTAACACCCCTCCCCTTCCCACAGCTCAGCCCAGGATCCTGAGCTATCCTGGCCCCCATCCTCCAGGAAAACCTTATCCCCCATCCCACGGGGATGGATGCCGGTAACCCCGGCGTGTGCTGGCGGCCGCAGCGGAGCCAGAGGCGCTGGAGCAGGGAGGGGTTCCTGGCGTGCTCTCCATGCTGGAATTGCACGGGGAGGGTGATTCAGTCACGCAGGCAAGCTGCAACCACTGCACATCCGTGCTTCTCCAGCACACCAGCGGAGATACGAGGGGATTTGGGGCACCTCCTGTCCCACGAGGGGCTTTGAGGCACCTCCTGTCCCACGAGGGGATTTGAGGCACCTCCTGTCCCACGAGGGGATTTGGGGCACCTCCTGTCCCACGAGGGAATTTGGGGCACCTCCTGTCCCACGAGGGGATTTGGGGCACCTCCTGTCCCACGAGGGGATTTGGGCCACCTCCTGTCCCACGAGGGGATTTGGGGCACCTCCTGTCCCACGAGGGGATTTGGGGCACCTCCTGTCCCACGAGGGGATTTGGGGCACCTCCTGTCCCACGAGGGGATTTTGGGGCACCTCCTGTCCCACGAGGGGATTTGGGGCACCTCCTGTCCCACGAGGGAATTTGGGGCACCTCCTGTCCCACGAGGGAATTTGGGGCACCTCCTGTCCCACAGGACGGCAGCGCTGCCAAAAGAGCCCCCCCGGGGCTGGGGCACTCCGGCCTCTCCATCACCAGCGCAGGCTGGGGCACTCAGGACAGCTCTCCTGGACACATCAGATGGGACAGCAGGGTGGCAGCGCAGTGACAGAGCCCTGGTGGCACGAGCGAGCAGCACAGCACAGGCAGGAGGTGCCCAAGCTGTGACCCTGACAGGCCGTGACTTGGCATTTTGAGGATTAGCTGGTACAACTTCAGGGGGAAAAAAAAAGAAAATGGAAAAAAGGGGCTGGCAGAGCTGCTGGGGGCGTTTCTGCCGTGAAGAGGAACATCACATGCTCCAGCACATCTCGTTTTTTCTGCTCAGGTTTCAGTGCTGGGCTGTGGCAGCAGCATCCACACACGGAGGGCCGGGAAGGAGCCACCGGCAGCATCCGATGGATCGGCCCAGCAGAGAGCTCAGCTCTTGCCAAGCCTCTTTTCCCTTCCCATGGCCACTCCTGTCCTATCACAGATCCCCGTGTGCTTCTCCATGCCTGGAAATTCACTCCCTGGAGCAAACTGAAAAAGAAAGTCCTGGCTGACAGCATCCTGCTGTGCTTGGATGCCACAGAAAAGGCCTCTCCCTTGGCAAAAGAGTCAAAACATCCCTGCCAGAGGTGCCTGCAGGGAGGGCAGGGGTGTGACACACACATTGTCCCCGACAGTGTGGGGTGGGAGAGGCTTTTGGGGTGATACCTTCCTTGTCAGGACATCTACCACTGCCAAAAAGAGCGCCGAGGAGAGGAGCGTGACCAGACAAGCCAGCACCCATGGCTTTGCCAAAGCTCCCTGGCTGAGCCCGTGGATCCCCAAAATGCAGCTCCAGGATGGCCAAGAGAGGGGAGCCAGAGCAGCTTCCCCTGCAGGATTGTCCTGCTCAAGGTGGCAGGGATGGGACTGGGCCACTGAGGCAGCACCCACGAACAGAGCAGGGTCAGGGCCATATCTGGGACAGGAAGGGCCACACCTGGAGCACGCAAACACCCTGCCCAGGAGGAGGAGGAGGAGGAGGAGGAGGAGGTGGCAGCGCCTGGCATCTCTCCAGATTTCCCTCAGCCCCAGTGACCTTCTGACTCAGCGCAGGGAGAACCTACCCAGTGAACCGGCACCAGCCCTCGGGGCTGGGGTGAGATTGTGCCAGGGGCTGCCGGATCCATCCTGCTGCCACCCCAGCGATGGCCACCGTGCCCCCTATGGCCACTGCCACCGTGGCTGCCACCTCCTTCCCCTGCTGCCACCATGGCCAGCAACTCCACCCCAGCTGGCCACCACCATGGCCAGCACCTCTGTCCCTCCTGTGTCCTCTCTTTAGCCACGTCCATGGCCACCACCTCAACTCCTGTTCAGCCACCACGGTGACTCCTCTTTGGCCACCTCCAGGGTCAGCATCCTGACCCTCCTTGGCTTCCACTGTAACTCCTCCTCGGCCTCCGTGGCCACCACCTTGACCTCTCCTTCACCACCTCCATGGCCACTGCTGTGACTCCTCCTTGGCCGCTGCCACAACCCCTCAGCGGCCACCCTGAGCCCTCCACAGCCACCGACCTTATCCCTCCTTGGCGACTGCCTTGGCCACCGCTGTGAACCCCACCCCAACACCTCCTGGCCCACTCCCACAGCCACCACTCGACGCTTTGCCATCACTCCAACACCACCGTGGCCACCACTGGGTGGTCATCCTGGCCCTCCTTAGCCACCACCTCGACATCTCTTTGAGCAGCTCCCTGAAATCTCCTCACCCACCTCCACCGTGGCCACCACCGTGACCCCTCCTTAAGTGCCACCGTGGCCACCTCCCCGCCCGCTCCTCACCTGCTCCCTCCGTCCCTCCCGAGCTTCTGCCGTCCTTGGGCGGCCGCCGCCGGCCCCGGAGCCAGCTGAGCGCCCGGCGCAGCGAGTTCGCCCGGCCCTTCTTCCTCCGGGGGGGAACCTCGGGAGCCCCCACGGAGCCGCCGCCGCCCGGCTCCGGCTCCCGCTCGCCGCCCGCCGCAGGTGCAGCCCCGGCGGACATGGCCGCGGCGGGCAGCGCCCCGCAGCGCCCCGCACCGCCGGCAGCCGCTGCCCATAGGGCCGGGCCCGCCCGGCTCGGCTCGGCTCCGGCTCCGGCTGCAGCCCCGGCCCCGCTCCGGGCTCCCGCCGAGCTCCCGGCGCCGACGGAAAGTTTCTGTGCGAGGCGGGGCCGGGCTGCGGGAGCTCCGCCCGCACCGGCCCCCGCCCCCCTGGCCCGCAGGTGGCCCCGGGGGCGTGGGGAGCGGGGACCCTCCCCTTGGTGCCACCGCGGCTGCCGGGGCTCCCCGGGGTGTTCTTCCCGTTCCCCGGTGGCTCCCGGCTTTGTCCCCTGGCTCTCCGCGCGGGGGGGCGGTGCGGGGACAGCGGGGACATTGATCCCAGCCCTCGGGACCCTGTTTTCCTCGCCCGAGGTGCTGAGAATCAGCCGGAGGCTGGGGAACAGGGGAAACACCCGAGCGGGATCGGAGCGCGGAATTCCAGCACCGTCATCCCCGGGGCGGCGTCCCGCACATCCCCGGGGGAGCCTGTCCCTGTCCCCGTCCCTGTCCCCGTCCCTGTCCCTGTCCCTGTCCCTGTCCCTGTCCCATCCCTGTCCCTGTCCCTGTCCCATCCCTGTCCCTGTCCCTGTCCCTGTCCCTGTCCCTGTCCCTGTCCCATCCCTGTCCCTGTCCCTGTCCCTGTCCCTGTCCCTGTCCCTATCCCTGTCCCTTGTCCCCTTCCCTGTCCCTGTCCCTGTCCCTGTCCCTGTCCCTGTCCCTGTCCCTGTCCCTGTCCCTGTCCCCATCCCTGTCCCTGTCCCTGTCTCCGTCCCTGTCTCCGTCCCTGTCCCTGTCCCTGTCCCTGTCCCTGTCCGAGGACAGAAGCCGGAGCTGGCTGCCTTTGCCCTCCCATCCCGCAGCCACCGCCGGTTCCTCCCCTGACGGTCCCGGGGGTAACTCTGTCCCTGTCACCGCCGGTGGCAGCGCCCAGGGGACACGGCTCTCCTCGACCCGGGTGCACCTGAGGCCACCAAGGCGCTGCCTACAGCCTGTGCCACGCTGCTGCTTGCTGCTAATAATAAATCAGCTCCCTGAAATCGGAAGGGCACAGGGCGAGGGGGGATTCAGTCTCCTGGTGTGGCTCTGCCAAGCTCTGCCTGATGCTGGGAGAGCACCAGGAGCTGCCTGGGAAAGGGAAGCGGGGATTTCACCGTGCAGTATGAGCTGCCGTTGCTCAGGAGCATGAGCACTCCGATCTGATTTAAATCAGATTTCAAGATGAAATCCTTCCCTGTGAGGGTGGGCAGGCCCTGGCACAGGGTGCCCAGAGAAGCTGTGGCTGCCCCTGGATCCCTGGAAGTGTCCAGGGCCAGGTTGGACAGGGCTGGGAGCAACCTGTGACAGTGGGAGGTGTCCCTGCCATGGCAGGGGGTGGAAACAAGATGAGTTTCAAGTTCCAACACCAACCATTCCATGATTCTGTGATCCAGCTGAGAGGGGACAACAGCAGACACAGGGACCGGGCCGGAGCAGCAGCAAGTTGGTGACAGGACATGTGGCAAAGCCAAGGGAATGATCCTAAGAAGAATGTTTCTTACATTCCTGGATGGAAGAAAAGAAGGTGTTTTCTGCTGTATTTCCACGCTCCTGGCTCTGAGAGGTTTGGGTCCCTGCGTTTCCTGTTGGTTGTGTTGGAGCCGCGTCCTTCCCGGATGCTCCCAGGGCCTGGCCCCACGCCCGGAGGAGTTTGCCAGCTGCTGGAAATGGCTGGAAGGATTTATAAAACAAGAAGCCTGTCCATCCCTCAGGCTTCCCAGCACATCAGCATCTCCTGTGGGATTCCCTGGCGCTTGTGGGCTGTGCAAACCTGAGCATCCCGCTGCTTCCCGGTGACCAGGGCTGGGGATCCAGACCCAGGGGGACACCTGTGGAAAGGCTGGGATTTGCTGTGCTTTTGTGTCTCTGCCTCACTTCACCCAGCTGAACCCAAACTCAGGATTGAAATGAGTACTGGAAAGAGTTGGGCGGAAATTTCTTGGCACATGTGTGCCCCTCCATGATCCCAGGGGATTCATTCCTTTCCAGGATGAAGGTTGAGCATGTCACTGCTCCTCCCCGGGCTTTTCTGGCCCACACTGAGCTCAACAGCACTGAGGATATTCTAATCCCCAATTAGGATGTTTGAGCTAATTGACTTTCTGCTGCCGGCTTCGACTTCCGAGTCATTAGCCTCCAAAAAAAAAAAAAAATCCCATTTTTCATCTTTCCCTCCTCGTGTGGCAGCAGAACCAGTTTGAAAAATATTTTTGCACGGAGTAATGGACCATTGTCCAAAATAATCCCAGTGAGAGAAGGGAGAGTATCGGTTACACTGCGGGGAGAGCTCCCACCAGAGGGGCGAGGGAGGCAGAGGAGGAAGGTGAAGAGGAAGGTTGTCCCAGCCCTAGAAGAGAAGGAAACTCCAGGAGCTCCCTAAAGCACCAGCACTTCGTGGAGGGTCCCCAGAGCTCGCAGAGAGCTGCAGGGCCAGCAGCGTGCAGGGTTCCCAGCCGGGTAACTCCGCTTGCAGGGCCAGGATGGATCCCGGGATTCTCCTGGGCACAGCAGCTCCCACAAGAGCTCAGCTCCCACGAGACAGGGGAGCCAGAGACTCTGCCACGTCTCCAAAGAGCTTCGCTGATCCAAGTGAAATCCAAAATAAAGGTTTCCAACCACAGAAGCCGCCGGTGCCAGGGTGCAGCCGGAGCCTTGGGCTGTGCTCAGCCATCCCCTGCCCCCATTTCCGTCCCCTCGCGGGGACACGGAGCCCTGGCTGCTCCCTCATTACTCATTAACCTCCGTCACGCTCAGGTGGCCGGGACAAGGTCCTCCCTCATCCCTCGGAGCCCCGTGGGTGCCGCTTCCCGAGCCGAGCAGGAGCTGCTCGCCCCAAACCCTTTCTGCAGGAAGCTCCCGGGTTTTTTTGCCCCAGGGTATGGAAAAAGCCAGCGCGGAGCCGGGGCCGCAGTGACCCCGCTGGCGATCGTTGGGACACGGGGACTCTTGGTTGTGGTGCTGAAAATCAGCTCAGTTGTGGAAATGGGTTTTAAAAGAGTGCCAGGAACACAAATGTCATGGGAAGAGGGAGGTGCTGATCTCCCTGCTCAGGTGCCGGGCACATGGAACGGGATGAATAAATAGCGGTGGTCTCTCCTTTCCCAGCTCCTTCATGCTAGAAGGGACAGCTCTGTCACAGCCCAGGAGCATCACCCGTGTCGTGGTGACAGGGCCGGGTGGCCACAAGAGGCATCTCCTGCTCCTGTGTGAGCGTTCTGAAGCTTTCCTGGAAGAGAAAAGCCGGGAGGAATAATGTCAGCGCAGCCTCGGTGCCACGGGGGATGTCACGGACACATCAGAGCTGTCCCCCAGGGCTGGCACAGGCGTGATGGGGCTGACAGCGAGTGTGACATCCCCCGGGTGTGACACAGGTGACACGCTGGGGTGCCGGGGGAGCTGCCGGGACAGGCAGATGTTTAATCCCAATATCTGGGCTGAGCAAAGATAACATCGGAAGAGCGGGATGTGGGAGCGGGCACGCCCCAAGAATCCCCGCAGCTGGAACTGCCGCTCAAAACCTCCCCTGGCTGGGCCGGTGTTTCCCTCGGGAGCTGCTGGGGTGTTCCCTCCTCATCCCCCTCGCCGCAGGGAAAGCGGGACCCAGCAGCCAGATAAGCGGGAGCCGATGGCGCCTGTGGCACCGGGACACGGTCTGGCCCTGCTCCCGTGCAGATCCCAAGGTCCCTGCGAGGCAGACGGCGCCTTCGGGCTCCGCTTTCGTCCCTGCCCCAGGTGGGAACATGCCCACGTTTCACTCTTCCTCCTCCTCAAGCTCCCCTTCCTCTCCAGGGGTCACTCCAGCTCTCAGCTGGGGAAGCTGAGGCAGGAGGCCAAGCAAACCGGGTTGTTCCCAAGGGAACAGTGGCATCCAGTCCCCCAAACCTGGGTGAATCCCCGCACGAGCAGCGAGGGAATCATCCCGGGACCCTTCACCCGGCCGGGGCCACCGTGCGAGGGCAGGGCAGGAGCGGGCACACGGTGTTGCCCTCGGAGCCAGGATCCTTCCCTGGAAGCGCTCCCAGCTCCAGGGATGAATCACACTTTCCCCCTGGGATCAGATTGCAGCTCCTGCACTCGAGGGGCCGGATCTGGCACCGCTCCCCCCTGCACAGCCGGACCCCCGCGCCCTGGGCAAACAGAGCGAGCGAGGGCACAGCGCTGCCAGCCCCTGAACCCCATCCACGCTGGGATTCCATTGGGCGACCCACGGAGCTGCGGGCGCTGCCAGAGCCCTGGAGCAGGGCTGGTACCTCCAGCCTGTCCCTAAAGATGGTGCGGGGACAGCACGGGGATAGAGCTGCCGCGGCAGTGCCAGGCTGGTGGCAGTGCCGGGCTGGTGGCGGTACCAGGCTGGTGGCAGTGCCAGGCTGGTGGCAGTGCCAGGCTGGTGGCAATGCCAGGCTGGTGGCGGTGCCAGGCTGGTGGCAATGCCAGGCTGGTGGCAGTGCCAGGCTGGTGGCAGTGCCAGGCTGGTGGCAGTGCCGGGCTGGTGGTAGTGTCAGGCTGGTGGCGGTGCCAGGCTGGTGGCAGTGTCAGGCTGGTGGCAATGCCAGGCTGGTGGCAGTGTCAGGCTGGTGGCAATGCCAGGCTGGTGGCAGTGTCAGGCTGGTGGCGGTACCAGGCTGGTGACAGTGCCAGGCTGGTGGCAGTGTCAGGCTGGTGGCAGTGTCAGGCTGGTGGCGGTACCAGGCTGGTGACAGTGCCAGGCTGGTGGCAGTGTCAGGCTGGTGGCAGTGTCAGGCTGGTGGCAATGCCAGGCTGGTGGCGGTGCCAGGCTGGTGGCGGTGCCAGGCTGGTGGCAGTGTCAGGCTGGTGGCAGTGCCGGGCTTGGTGGCAGTGCCAGGCTGGTGGCAGTGCCGGGCTGGTGGCGGTACCAGGCTGGTGGCGGTGCCAGGCTGGTGGCAGTGCCGGGCTGGTGGCAGTGTCAGGCTGGTGGCAATGCCAGGCTGGTGGCGGTGCCAGGCTGGTGGCAGTGCCCTTGGGGCAGACCTGCCATGAGTGACGGGAAGGAAAATCCACCAAGAAAGGAGACCCAGGAGCCCCAGGGCAGCAGAGAGGGGGTGAAGCCCCCCACAGCTGCTCTCTGCTGCCCACCACCCCTCTCAGCCGAATCTCCACCAGCCGGATCCCCAACTCTCCAGCTCTCTCCTGCCTTTTTCCCCTCCTCTGGCAGCGCCGGTAACACCCCTCCAGCTCTGTTTACCGGAGCAAAGTCCACGTTGTTCGCTGCCGGTGGTGTCTCCCCGCACCGCCCGGCCCCAGCCGTGCCCGCGGCCGGCCGGGGGACACCGGAGCCGGCTGTTGCCTGGTTATATCCACAAAACATCCCCGTGCCGGGGCCTGGGCCGGGGGATCCGCTTACGGAGCGGGGAACAGCTGAACCTCCTCACTCCCCACCCTGCCCTTGGCAGCTCCTCAGATAAACCCCGGCCCGCTGGCATTGTCCCCTCCAGGCCCTACAAAGGTTGTTGGACCCAGCCCGTGCCATCCGCAGGTTTCTCCCCTCGGCAGTCGCAGCTCTAGATAGATATTTATACACCCAACTTGTGCGAATTAATAGCATTCCTCTCCGATTGAGTCAAAAATAGAGGCGCTTCATGGAAAAAGAGAGAGAAAAAGAAGGTGTGTCGCGCTGAAAAAAAAGCAACGGGATCCAAAAAAAGAGAAAAAAAAAAAACCCACTCAAATCTCCCTTTTCCTTTTAAAGCTCTGTTCCCGAAGGATGGACCAGAGTTGTTATTTTAAACTTGATTTCTGCATCCCCGTGGCCAGCGAGCCATGGGCAAGGTGACGGTGACAGTGACGGGGTGGCAGCGGGCGATGTCGCAGGCTGTGGTGTGCGCTGCTGGGTGCTTTTGGGGCACGTAAAGCAGAAACTTCCTTAGAGGCGAGTGCCGACTTCCTGAGCACGGCAGGAGCCGGAGCAGGCAGAGGTAGGCTCGGGGGGCATCACCCCGGGATGGTGCACCCATGCTCACGTGGAAAAATATGGCTAAAATTGGAATTTTGTATAAATATTTGTTGGTGGTATGACGGACAAAATGTGGGTTTGGGATCCACGGAGTGGGGAGAATGGGCACCATGGGAGGGAAGAGCCGTGGGTGGACAGAGGTGGGAAACCAGGTGGGTGAGGGCAGTGTCACTGTTGGACACCAAGGAGTGTGACCGTGACCACCACGGGGCTTTGCAGAGAGAAACGCCACCTTCCCCACCCCCAAAACAAAGGGAACAGGGTGGCAGGGATTGGTTATGGGCGGAAGAGGAAGCAGAGGCCGTGCTCTGCCATTTCTGGGGTTTGTGGGGCGTAGAAAGCACCCCGAGATATTGGTATTTAATCCGTCGATAATCAATACCCAGGGAGAGCAGCACTGTGCTACCAGCACTCTCACAAATCCCATTCCATCCTCGGAATGAACCGGTGGTATTTGGGGACCACGAGCTGCATCCTCTGGCGTTTCCCCTCCCAGCACAGCCCAACCCCACCGAGGCACCCCATTATCCCCATCCCAGCCCTGCCCGGGACCTCGGCGGGACGGGAAGGATCCAGGGAAGGAGCCACCAGTGGCACCTGCGGACCCAGGGAAGGAGCCACCAGTGGCACCTGCGGATCCAGGGAAGGAGCCACCCGTGGCACCCGCGGATCCAGGGAAGGAGCCACCCGTGGCACGGGAAGGGGCCGCAAAACCAAGCTCGCCCATAAATCAGGGCTGGGAAGAGCCGGGACGGGATGGGGGCTGCCAGGGCTGCTCCCCGGGAATGCGGGCTGGCTGCAGACTGTCCCTGCGGCTGCCTCTGCCAGGGATGCAGACAGCCGGGCCTTCCCCGCCCTCCTCCTCCTCCTCCTCCTCCTCCTCCCCGGGGCGGAGGAAGGCAGCGCCCGCAGCTGGCACTGCAGGCGGTGGCCGGGGGAAGCGGCTGCTCCGGAGAGTCTGATTTCCAACCCTGTTTATTAATAACCCCTCTCCGCCCCATGCTAAGCCCATGTGCAGCGCAGAGCCGGCAGAGCTGGGCTCCAGGGGAGGAAGGTAAGAGCCCACTCGGGCCAGCAGGGCTGGGCAGGAGGTGGCCGGGGTCCTCCGGGGGGGTCCCGTGGGTGCGGGATCCCCGGTGAGGTGTGCTCGTGGGGCAGGAGAGGGGGCAGGGATGGGGTGAGAGGGGTCTGAGTTTCCTCAGGAATGATCAGAAAGGTGGGGGAAGGTCCCTCTGGGGCACGCAGGAGTTCTGGGGGGCGCTGGGATGAGGGGTGGTGGGTGGGAGAGCCCCCCCGCTCCGCTGGGAGAGCAGGACGGCGCCCTCCCGTCCTGCCCGTGCAAAGCGGATCCAAGAACTTTGAAAAACAAGCACTGGCAGCGGGGAGGGCAAGGAAAAAAGGGGCAGAGGAGCCCTTTTCCCACCTTTCCAGGGGCTGCCCCTTCTCCTGCCGCCGGCCGTTGAGTCCGAGGCTGCGATGTGTCAGCAGTGCCGAAAACTGCCTTATTAGGAGAGAAAGTATCGGGGAAAATCAGTTCTTTGCTCAAAGCCGCTGCTCCCAGCCCAGGGCTGCCTGTGAGTGCCAGCCTGTGCTCATTCCTTAGGGAATGACTAGACATGAGCTCAGCGGCGTGGCCGAGAGGTGAGAGCATCCTCCCACCGATCCCACCGGCTCCTGGCAGCAGCAGCAGCAGCAAAAACCCCGGCTCGTCCCCGAGCGTTGTTTTCTCCATCCTACCTCAAAGAGCAGCCGGGAGAATGCGAGAGCGAGGGTTTGGTGGTGGCAGCTGCAGGTGCCGTGGCTGGGGACAATGCCGGGATCGGATGACTCTGCAAAGCTCGGAGCTCGCCGGCTCCTGCTGCAGACGCTGCCGCTTGCCCGGGGCTCTGCGTGTGAGGTTCGCTCCGTCTCAGTCATCCCGGAGCCTGCCTGTGCTTCCAGCAGTGCATTCCCTTGTCGTGAGGTTATGCCACACCGCTAAAATCCCGGCAAGTTTTCCAGGGAGTGCTCGCACGGGTCAGGTCGGTGCCGCTGGGGAGGTTGGCCCTGACAACTGGAGCAGCTCTTGGGTTTGGGGTCTGGGTTTGCATCCCTCACTCTTCCTCCATGGCAGTCAGATACTTTAATAGGGTTTTAATAGGGTTTTCTTTCCTTATTTTGGACAGTCTGGGCTCAAGTTGTCACCAGAGCGTTGAGCCCAACCCTGTGGGTGACACGGGGGTGGTCACAGCAGCAGGGCCATGGCAGGACTCTCCTGGCTCTGGGGTCCCACTGGGTGGGGAAGAAAGCCCCTGTTACACTCATTGTTCTGGTTCACATCCCCTCTCCTTCCCAGGGACCTGATGGCACAGCCTGAGCCCCCTCCAGAGCTGCGGCTGGATGAAGCTGGAGCATCCCCAGCCCCGCAGGGAGCAGCTGAAGGAGCTGCTCCACACACAGAATGTCTTCACACCCCATCGGAGCCAGCGGGGAACAGACCTAAACCCCTGCACAGGAGCAGCCCAGACTCCAGCCGGGATCTGCAGGATGCCAGCAGGGATCCTCGCTTGGAGATAAACACACCAGGGACCCAGCTGGACGAGGATGGGACAGGAGTCCCACTGGATGTGGATGGGGCAGGGGTCCCACTGGATGAGGATGAGGCAGGAGTCCCACTGGATGTGGATGGGGCAGGAGTCCCACTGGATGAGGATGCAGGTGGGACAGGAATCCCACTGGACATGGATGCAGATGGAGTAGAGATTCCACTGGAGGTGGATGCACGTGGGACAGGGATCCCAGCGGATGTGGGTGCGGCAGGAGTCCCGCTGGACGTGGATGAAGGTGGGACAGGGATCCCACTGGCCATGGACACAGACAGGGCAGGGATCCCAGACAATGCAGATGGGGCAGGGATCCCCCTGGATATGGACACAGAGGGAGCAGGCGGCCCTCTGGATGCCGATGCCACAGAGCACCAGTGCCTGACCCTGGAAGAGCTGGGGAATTATTTCCAGGAGTGCATTGAGATCGTGGAACAGCTGGAGAGGGAGAGGGACAGCCTGATCACCGAGCTGGCCCAGCTCCGGGAGCCGGCGCTGCAGGAGATCCGCCATGCCCACGAGGAGATCCAGGCAGCCTGCAGGCTGCTGGCCAAGGTGGAGCTGGAGAGGGACAACCTGCGGGATGAGATCCGGCAGATCAAGCAGAAACTCTTCAAGGTGACCAAGGAATGCGTGGCCTGTCAGTACCAGCTGGAGAGCCGCCGGCACGACCTCTCCCAGCACGCCGTCTACCAGGGCGAGCTGGAGAGCCAGGCCGGGCAGCTCTCGGGGGAGCTGTCCCAGCTGAAGGAGACCTGCGAGAAGGAGAAGGAAGTCCTGAGGCAGCGCCTGGAGGCTCCACCCTGCCGGCAGGACAACCTGTACCTCCAGGAGAGCCGCCGGCTTTCCGTGGAGTTCGAGAGCTTCGTGGCCGAGAGCCGGCGGGGGCTGGAGGAGCACTACGAGCCCCAGCTGCTGCGGCTGCTGGAGCGGCGCGAGGCCGGGGCCAAGGCGCTGCAGGAGATGCAGGGAGAGATCCAGGGCATGAAGGAAGCCCTGAGACCCTTGCAGGGCGAGGTCAGCCGGCTGAGGCTGCAGAACCGCAGCCTGGAGGAGCAGATTGTCCTGGTCAAGCAAAAAAGGGATGAGGAGGTCGGGCAGTACCGGGTATGTGGCCCAAAGGACACTGCTCCATCCTTTTCTGAGGATGGGACTCGTGCTTTGCATCCAGGGAAATGAGGATGCTGTAGGATTTGCTTTTAGGGCCCAGGGAAGGAGCGGGGTGGATGAGGATGGGGAGGATGTGGAACATCTGGTTGGGATCAAAACCATCCCACACCCTGGCACGGGCCAGGTGAAACAGCAGGCTTAAGGCAAACCTGTGGTGGGGAAGCTTGGGGCTTCACCCAGTTTGGAAAACTGGATTTTCCTGGATATATTCACTTGGTTTTGGCCCCTCAGAAATGGCTGCAGGGATGAGGTGGAAGGGATGGGGATTTCCTCCCCAAAGCTCAGCGATGCTGTTGAGCACAGGCACCATACACTCACCACAGCTCCTCCAAGCACAGCACTGAGCCAAGATGCTTGGAAAAGTCACTTTTAAATACAGGTGGCTTTTCTTTCAGATCCCTTTCCTGGTGAGGAAGGGTCTCAGCCATTCCCCACAGCCCCTGGCCAGGCTGCCTCCTGGGAGGGTTATTTCTGGCTGATCCAGGCATCCCCTCAGCCTGAGGGACAAAGCAATTCAATATCTCCAAGAGCACACTTGGCAAAGAGGCTCCACAATTAATCTCCCCCCTTTCAACACTCTCTGTTCTCGGCTCGCAGCGGTTTCTGGAAACTGCCATTCCCCTTCCATCACGGCTCCTCCCTGCTGGGATGGGGATCAGAAGCACCAGAACCATGGCTTGTCCTGGATTTTCAGGGTCCCTTGGATCCCTTGTGTGCCTTCACATTGTCCTTTTCCCAAATTCTTTATTTATCTCCTTCTGACTCACAGGTTTATACAGCTCTGGCAGCTTCTCAAAACACACACGAAGTTGTTTAGGGGACAAAACCGAGCAGCCAGGAGAAGCCTAAGGACAAAATATAGCCCAGCCCAAATTCCCACCTTTGTATTAAAACAAAGCTTTTTTTGCAGAGGTTTTTAAAGAGGGCGGTTGGGCAGGGGCAGCCTGGCTGTGCAGGGAGGAGAGTGAGTGGAGCACTGCTGCTCCTCTCTCAGCTCACCCACTCATTTTCTCCCCCCAGGAGCAGGTGGAGGAGCTGGAGGACAGGCTGAAGGAGCTCAAGAACGGGGTCCAGCTCCAGCAGCGCAAGAACCAGGAGCTGGAGGAGCTCAGGACCAGCCTCCATCGGGAGCTCTCCATCTACAAGTGCGTTTGGGTCTCATCCCTGTGGGGCAGAGGGGCTGGGAGGAGGAAAGGGATGGTGGGGAAGAGTCCAGAGTGGGGTCACACAGCTGGGGGACAGCACAGACTTTTCCTCCTGCTCCCCAGTGGGGCTGCTGGGGCAGGAATTCCAGCTCCTTTGCCCAATAGCAGAGGGATTTGCTGGAAACTCCTGCAGAGGAGAGGAGTGGCTTCCCAAGAAGTAACTTAAGTGGTGGTTTCCTTAGGGAGATGTGGAAAGGAGCTGAGGTTTGGCTTTGGAAAGCTGCTGGAGCTGTCTTCTCCTGGTTACAGTCAGGTCCTCATTGCACATGAATTTCTAAAGCTCCAGAAAATGTCCATGAGCTTGTGGATTGTTTTATTCACCCAAGCTGGAGCTGTTGTGTTATTCCAGCCTCAGCTGGACACGTTCCTAACCATTTTCTGCAGCCTCACTGCTCTTTTAATATCCCTTTTTCCCCTTCTCCACCCAAACCTCCTCATCCAAACACACCACAGGAGGACATTCCCTACCCCAAAGATTTTTTTTTTATCCAAGCACAGGGATGAGCTCTCTCAGCCTGTGCAGTCACCAGCCATTCCCAAAGGGACAAACTGCATTTAGGATTCAGCCCTGTCCTTGCAGCCTGGAGTTCTCCTAAATCACAGCCCAACATTTTTTAATCCCAAATACAGCAGTGGAGTCTCTTAACTCCTGGAATCTACAAATGGCCAGCCCTGGAAGTGACACCTTTAAATGAGCTGTCACATTTGCTGCAGGAAGCTGCAAGTGCAAGTCTGAGCTGCCTTTTCCATAACTCCCACAAAAAATGACATTTCCTTCTGTTAAATCCTGTTTGCCAAGGGCTCTGGAAGGGCTGGGCTGGGCCCCCACACTCTCAAGACCATGGATGGAGCCTCTTGAAGTGTTTCCCAATTCCTTTTTCTTCCATACTATGAAAATAACTTCTTTTCCTCTTTTCTCCAGCCAAAGCATTGATGTAAATATTCCATAGGCTAAATCTCCTTTCTCCCCTCACAGGAGCTGCTTAGAAATCTACGGCCACCTCTGCAAATCAGAGGAAAAAGCAGAGCAGGACTGTTAGAACCATGGACTTTTCCTCTTTGTAGCAAAAACCCATGGACAGAGGATACAAGGGATGTCTCCTCATGCTGCTTTACCCTGCCTGATGTGCAGCAGCTGCCTGGAGCTGGGAATACCAGAAAATCCCTGGGTATTTCCCCAGGTTCTGCTGCTGTTCTTGTAGTAAAATTGCTTTTCCCCAGAGGAGCAAACAATCTTTGTACTGAACAATGGATATGGATGAGGAAGAACTGATGGATGTTTTGCTGTGTTTGGGAAAATGTTATCTTGTTCCAGATTGTTTAAGCCTGCACAGAAAGTTCTGGAAGCCAGTGTTAGGGAGGGGTTGACTTTTAAAGTTTACATGCAAGAGAAGCTTTCTCCTTTGAAGAGGATTTTCTTTTGTATTTCAAGAGTTTCTGCTGTACTGGGACGTGCTCCACAGAAATGAGGTGGTGGGGAAGAGGTTTCTACTTCATATTGAGTCTCACACTGAAAATAAAAGGTCAGAGTTTAAGGAGCCTTTTCACTCTCAGAGCTGCGTCTCAAAAGCCCAAATTTGTCTGTCAAACTGAGGTGTTTGTATCAAATTCATGCTGCAGGATAACAAAAAACAACTCTGGAAAGGGCTAAAGGCAGAGTTAAAATGCAGACAGCAGCAAGGCTTAAGAGGAAGAACAATTCAGTGATTTGGTGGCTGCTTGAGGATTCAAGTGCTCATTAATTGATTTCACAAAGCAGCAGAAATGAGAAGAAATACCCAATTTGATGTCTCAAAAATAAAAAAAAAAATCTCTACCAGCACCCTTATGGACACACACAGGTAGAGACCACATTCTGAAAAAAAACAAAGCAGTAGATGCAGAAACAGCACAGAACTCCCCAAACTTTGCAGCATTTACGTAGAAAAACTTTATTCCAACTGAAGGACTTACACATAATTAGTCATGAGGAGATGGCGAGTAACAGGCTGCTGGTGGCACTGGACACCCGAGTGGAAGACGTGCAGGACCTTGTGGCCAAGGACTAAACTCCTAAAAAATGTAGTTCATACACATTTCATTTGTTTTCCACCAGCTGCCAAGGCTGTTGAGGGCACCGGGGTCATCCGTTGGTACAAACAAACACCTTTTACAACTTGAGGGCTCCCCCAAGTTTTAAAAACCATTTCACAGAAAGGAAAGAAACATTATGTGAAAACACAGCTCAAGAAACACACAATAGAGCAAAAAACATGGGAGGTGAAGGAGGCTCTGCAGGAATAGCTAACAAATCCAAACCGCTGGCACCCAGCAGGAGGGGGGGAAAGGGAAAGGAAGGAAGGAATGAAAAACCCAGAATTGCCAGGAGAGACCAAAAAAAAAAAAATTTAAAAAAAAAAAAAAGAGAAATTTCAGTTCAAGTCAGAACTTGCAAGTCTTGTATCTGCAAAGGCAGAAAAAGCCACAAGGTACAGATAACTAAAGGAATTCCAAGGCTTCTGAGTTGTACTGAGGAGGACAAGACCTTCCACACCATTTCTGAGCTGTCAGGAGATTAACACTTGGATCATCTCTGTTGGCTCAAGCCCACTCGGGCAGCTCTGCCAATTTAACTTTTGTTTAAATTAGGCAAAAGCCTGAGGCTGGAGCAAGTAAAAGAGAGAGAGAAAAAAGAACTAATCCCAAACTTGCTGTGTGATGAAGGCAGTTAAAAAAGGGACAGCCAGAGCAATAAAGGAGGCTGCTGTAGGAATTCTGGTCAAGGAGCCACAGCAGGGACCTGGCTGAGGGGGCTGAGCCCTTTTTTTTTGGGTGGTGGGTTCTCAGTGTGTGGGTGGAAAAGCCTGTGATGGGATCTACAGGAGGATGGCTGAACACAAAGTCTACGTGTGTCTCAAAACCAGTGTTAAGTCAATATCAGGGCTGAGAGGGAAGAGAAGGAAAAGACTAAAAACAGGGAGAAGTTGTCATCTAGGATCCTTGACCTT
Source organism: Poecile atricapillus (assembly GCF_030490865.1). Lineage (NCBI taxonomy): Eukaryota > Metazoa > Chordata > Aves > Passeriformes > Paridae > Poecile > Poecile atricapillus. Next base: position 5,474,043 of record NC_081272.1, on the reverse strand, counting down.
CTGGATCCACGCTTCCTTCGGGATCTTCATCGTTGTAGATGTTCTCTGCCTGCAAGACAGGGATGGAGACACTGAGGGAACATTTCCAGCCCCTCTGGACAGGATTCCACCCCCTGAAAGTTCTGGTCATTTTTTATTTGCAGATATGGATCACCCATCCCTGGTCCCATTAACATTAACAACCTTATCCATAAATCCAGGTCCTAAAAAATGTCCTGTAACAAGGAATCTGCTAAAGGAGAGTCCACTGCAAGACTTACAAAAGTGTTTCAAGTATTTATTTTGTAGATCCTCTACTCAGCAGCACTTTCTAAAAGAACTACACAGAAAACTGCCAAGAACAAAATTTAGAGATAAAAAAAGAACCAAACAACTGGGAAAATGGTCTTGTTGAAGGTCAAGATTGGTTTCCAAAACCTTCAACAGCTGGGAATGCAGGGGCCAGCAAACCATTCCTGTTCACCAGCACCCTTTTCATCTTTGGAGAATGAAATCTCAAATATTCTTTAAGACAATAATACAGCAACTTCAATTTCATCCTTGCTTCTCACACACTGTTTTCATTCAAACACAGAAGGGAAAAATTTCCTTTTTTCTCTTTTTTTTTAAACACAAAACATCTCCTGAGTGTTTGGAAACCTTTTTGCTCTGGCCAAAGCTAAAGGGGATTTCAGTGCCCCTTTGAGATTTCATCAGTGCTACAAACTGGGTAATTCTGAGGCCTGTACATAAAAGCAGGAATGCTGAAATCCAGGAATTTCAACACAACTTACCATTTGCCAGACTTGCATGATATTATCTTCTGATACAGAACAAATGACCCAGGGCTCATTGGGATTCCAGGAGAAATCTGAGATCTTTGCAGTATGACCACCATGGATAAACTAGGATTGGGGAAACAAAACGGGGAACGGTTTGAAATTTGCACTGCAGGATGAGTAATAGGTGAAAATAATTAATGGGAGTGAAAAAAAACCTCACCAACAGCTCTGGGGGACCATCCTCAGCATCTTCAGGGGATTGCTCCTCTCCAATTTTACTGTAAAACAAAAAAAGAAAAGGAGGAAAAGTTGGGGGTTGGTTTGGGGTTTTTTTTTTGAGGTGTGATGCAATTAATCAGTAATATTTTGAGGAATTTTGGATTTACCTCAAGTCCCAAACATTTAGCCTGCGGTCTGTGCCACTGGAGGCCAGGATGGTTTCATTATGGGGAGACCACTGAACCTACAGACAGGAATAAATTTAAAAGTGGGATTTAAGTAACATTCCCAACACTTCATTTTGTACCCTGAAAGCTCTACAAGAACTCAAATTGACAACAACAGAAATATGTGTAAATAACAGTTATCACAGGAAGAGTTGTGACTATTCACAAACAAAAAGAAGACATTTCAGCAAAAAAGTGCCACCTGGAACTTTTCCTCTAACAAAACACACGTGTTTCCAAGTGCAAACAGCTCCCAAAGGTATTGGCTGCTCCTTATCTTAATAAGAATTGCACAAATAGAACCCATGGATTCCTTTAGCAGTAGGCACAGCTCTCACATGAAAAGAAATCACTGTAATTAAGCTTAACTGCCCAAAAGCTCACATTTATTGCTTCTGCTGGAGATAAAGCTCTCCAGAACACACCACTTATAATAGGATCACAGGATTAGGAAGGAACACAGAATTCTGCACACTAACATGGCATTTCAGGATTCTGTAATTTGATTTAGACATAACACAGTCTGAACTGATAATCCCTCCACCAAAAAAAAACCTCTACATATTTTTGCTCTGATTAAGGCGTGAGTTGGAGATGGAAATACTTAATCTGCTAAGCAGGTGCTGCCCACAATGTGAACATTCTCTATTTACAGCAGCAAAATCAGCAATTATCTTTTGTCAGAGAGTGTTAAAGCTTCCTGAAGGACCAGGCTGAGGAGATGGAAACACTGCAGCCATTTCCCTGGGCCTCCTGCTTCAATCTGCTGCCATGAATAATTTAATGGGCCCTGCACTGCTACCATTTCATCCTTCTGCTGTGGTTAAAGCTCCAGAGCATTTCCCTGATCCTTTTCTTGACTCTCTGTACTGGAGCTCTGCAGCTCCACAACAACAACAACAACACCCAGAAAAGTATAAACAAATAAAAGAACAGAATGTGAGTTTTAAGTGCAAAAACATTGTGGAAAAGCAACTTTTCATTTCCAGGCTGCTGAGTAGAACTGAGTATGTGGGGATAAAAGATAAAGACTTTTTTTTTTTATACCTGAAATATTTCATCTTTATGTGATTCAAATGAGTGCAGCTTCAGTTTTAGGTTCCTCAAGTCCCATAGAGCAACAGTCTAGGAAAAAAAAATATAAAAATATTTTGTTGAAGTAACCAACATGTGCATCCACCCCAGAAAGTGAGCAAGAACATTCCAAAATCCAGGCAGAAGTACCTTATCAGCTGATCCTGTGGCCAGGATAAACTCACTGTAGGGGTTGAAGGAGAGGCAGTTCACCTCAGCTGTGTGAGCATCCACGGAATGACTGGGTTTGGAGGTGTTGTTTGACCGGGTATCCCAGCTGGGAAGGGAAAAAAACATGGAATTAACAAAGGTTTGTATCCCATTTCACTGATTATGGAGATGAGAAAGCTTGAGGGGCTGAAACAATTTCTGAAGGGGTTTTCCCCACTTACATCATGAGCTTCTGATCATCAGCAACAGATCCAAACAGGGATTCATGGAGCAGGTGCCAGGATACATCTTCCACCACCGCTGTGTGTCCTGTGAAGATGGTCTTGGCATCCACCACTTTGCCTTCTTTGGGAACAGCACTGATATCCCACAAGCAAATTGTCTTTAAAACAGCAAAAATGTAAAAAGATTACATCTTTAGACTCTCTTTCCCTCCTCCCCCTCAAACCCAGGATGTTTTTGCCCTTCCCAAGGCACAGCAAGTGCAGGCTCACCCCAGCTGTGCTCCAAGTACTCACATGATCATCAGAAGCACTCAGCAAATGCCCGCTGAGGTTGGGGTTCCAGGACAGTCCATATCCCTCCTTCTGGTGCCCACGGAGACGCAGGTCCGGGTTGCACTCCCCAGAAGGGTCTGCAACGAGGCAGGTTAAGGATTCCAGTGCCTGGAATCATTCCCAGCACATCCTGGAATACCTGGCATTAAGTTTATTTGACTTGACTTTAACCTAGTAGCCACCTCCACACTTTGGCCTGAGTTCCAGCTGGAGGGAGGAACAGCAGTTCAGCTGTTACTGCTCAAAATTGTTCAAAAAACTTCAGGGTGTGATTGATGAACTCAATGAAAAACTGCTCAAAAAGCTTCTCCTGAACCCCCAGAAATATAAGGTGGGATATTTTTCCTCTTCTCATCATCTCCAACTGCACTTTTAAAGCAAGGCAAGCACTTTTGATCCTCCCCACAAGTGGCAAAAGGAGTTACTTTAATCTTGATGAGTTCATAGGTAAATGACTTAATATGTAAATAATTAATTTAAATAATATTTAATATTTATATATTATATATAAGTATTATATATATAAATAATTAATATTTAAGTAATTAAAAATAACAGGGTATCAGGGGAAAAGCTCAGCTACCCACCAATTCAATAATTTTTTTCCAAAAAATCCACCTTCCACCACCTCAAATACCTCACAGTGAGGTGACAAAACAAGCAGAGGAAGTGCCAGAAAAGGTTTCCTTTTCCAAGGCTACATTTGGATACACTTGTTTAAACTTCATACAAAATAACCTCATGAATAAACACCCACTGGGCCCCAAAATCCCAAATAAGGGGCAACCCAGACCATTTTTTTATCTCTTTTTGGGGGATGAGCTGGCACAGACCTGGTTTGGAGGGGTGTTTGGTGTAATCAAAGACCAGGACATCACTAGAGGGAGTCTTGGTGGCGATGATGCAGGGGTTCTGGGGCATGTAACGGGCTCTGTTCACCTCTCCCTCGTGGTTTATCTTGATTTCAATTTCAATTTTTCCACTTACTGAGCCAAAGCCTCCAAACTCTAGGAATAAGAGAGTTGTGAATAATAAGCCAGTTTCAGAACAAGTGACAAAGAGTTGATTCAAGCTTTGCTACCAAGCTCTCAGAACGGACAAAGTTGTGGTAAAAACAAATTGCAGTTTTAGGACTGTGATACACCTTGTTAAAGCTCCCTTATTTTTATACATAAAATGACTTAATAGTTCATGAAATTGCAAAATTTGGGTGAAAAGAATGAGTTTTGGATTATTTTTAAATGAATTTAAAATCTTTTCCAGAAATACTAAAATAGAATAGAAACAAGTATTTATTAGACAACCCTGCGTTCATAAATAACTTCAAGAAGCCCAAAGATCAAAATACTCATTGCACAATCCAAACTTCCTGTAAAATGAAGAGCAAACATTGGATCATTAAGGACTTTCACCAGCTGCAAAGACTGATTCAGCCAAGCAAACAGGAAAATGTCTAACTTGGAGCAGCCATAAAGGTTACAAAGCATCAAATTCAAGTCTGATACATGGAATAAAACACAATTTCACCCCAGAGGGTGAATCAGCAATCAGGCAGCAAAACTCACAGACAAATGAAGAAAATTTTAAATGTTTGAAAAAGTCTGAATTTTGGAAAATTTGAAATGTTACATTCCCTTGATATAAAAAATATTCTTTTACACGAGTCTGTGCAAAAATCTTTTGTGTGACTTTACAAATGTGGTAATAAAAATACCAATTGAAAGCACTGCATGGGATTTAAGGGCAATTCCTGAGAAACAGGGGAGTTTTCCCACATAAATATTTTTGCAATTAACCCCCACCTTTTGTTTCCATCACTAGATTATTAACACATTCAAAAAAAACAGAGTATTTGTCTATTAACAAGGCACTGCTTAGAAACTAATTTTTTTAGAAGTAAAATCTGAATTTTGCTGCCTGAACTTTAGGGAAAGACAAGTTTTCTATTGAGAAAGGAAGGGGAAAATGGTTAAAATCCCTTTTTTTTTGAGCTCTTACCTCCTTTCTCACTGTCATAGTGGGAAGCATCAAACTGGGCATCGTCGTTGGGCAGCTGCACACTGGCAATCACCAGGTGGTTTTGTTCATCTGAGGTGTGGGTGCCCAGCACCAACCTGTGGATGCTGAAATCTTTGCCTTCAGGTCTGCAGAGGAAAAGAAAACAGGGATCACAAAATCCCTGTGAGGATGGAGAGGTCCTGGCACAGGAGAAAGTGGCTGCCACATGCCTGGAAGAGTCCAAGGCCAGGTTGGACAGGACTTGGAGCAACCTGGGATAGTGGAAGGTGCCTCTGGATGAGCTTTAAGGTCCCTTCCTGCCCAAACCAGTTTGGGATTCTGTGATCTCAACCTAAAAGTCTCTCAGCACAATCCTGGATTTGCTGTTTATTCTGCTTTAGAAAGAGAACAGAAGGGTCCCTTTACCTTGTGACATCAGGAAGCCACTGAGCAGTCAGGCTGGGCCACTCCAGGGCATGAGTCATCACCAAATCGTACAGGAAGGGGGTGTTCTTTTTCCATATTTTATATTCCTCGTTGATCACACGCTCTTCCACTGCATCATCAAAGGCTGCTGAAATATTTTTTTTTTCAATAAATACATACAATTAATTATTTATAAATGTATCTACAGACCTACACAGCGCTGTGGGCAGGCAATGGATTAGAGTCAAGTACATCAATCACACCCTGGTTTGCTATTTGCTCTGTTGAAGTAGTTACTAAATGGTTAAAAAAAACCCTGTTGCACATGCTAATAATTTTTTTCTGGATATATGGCAGGGAATTAATATTAACTATGTCGAATTTCATCCCTGGAAGTATTCCAGGGCAGGCTGGACAGGGCTTGGAGCAACCTGGGATACTGGAAGGTGTCCCTGCCATGGCAGGGGTGGAATAGGATGAGTTTAAGGTTCCTTCCAGCCCAATCCATTCTGGGATGATCTGATAATGTTGTTAGAGCAACACAGTAAAATCGTGAGACTTAGTGCACAGGGAGGCAAAACCCAGATTTGAAATGATGCTTAAAGGCAAAAAATCCAGCAACTGCTGTTTATAATAGACCAGTCTGGGTGCAGCCTCGAACTACTTGTTCCCAAAATCCAGTTTCCCAAGGCTCCTTCTGCTGCCTTATCGCTCTCAAACACTTTCTCGGCCCATCTGTCACCAGCCTCCGGTGCAGAGGAGAAGGCGACGGGCAGACCTGGGGGAGCTCAGCCCCGGAAAGGAGACACCCCCGTGGAACCGGGGGCACCCCCATGGAACCGGAGCTCGCCCACGGAACGGGAGCTCGCCCATGAAACGGAGGCACTGCCGCCGAACCGGGGCACCCTCAGGGCGGGCGGCAGCGGCCGGTGCCAGCTCTTTGTCTGCCCGCTCCCCTCGCAGGGCAGGGCACGGCCCGGCCCTCCCGGCCTCACAAAGCCCCTCCTGGGGGCACGAGGGCGGGCAGAGGGTCCCGGCCCGAGCCGCTCTCCCCGGTTGGGGCGGCGGGCGCGGAGGCAGCGGCGGCCATGACCGGGGGTGGGGGCCCTCAGGCCCCGCCCCCGCGCGCCCCCTGGCGGCACCGCCCCGCTCCCCTCACGCCGTAACGGGGCGGGGGGGGGGGGCACCCCGCGCCTCACGGCAGAGGCCGCGCCGCCCCTACGGAGCCTTTACCTTCCTTGTCCGCCATGGCGGGGCGGGGGGAGCGCGGCGGCCGCGGGGCGCGAGGCGGGGCGGGCTGGGCGAGGCGGGCGGGCGGTTCCTGCGCTCCCTGCTCCGACCCCTCCGGCCGCGGCTCCGTCTATTGTTTCCTGCCCCCGCTGCGTGCGGCTCCCGGCGCCGCGCACCCCTTCGCGCGCCAACGCCGCCCAATCAGAGCCCGCCGCCGGGGGGCACCGGCCAATCAGCGGAGGGAGAGGGGGCGGGGACGGGGAGCGCGCGGCGGTCACGTGGGACGGCTCCCCCTGGGAGCCGCCATTTTCCGGAGCGCCCCAGCGCGCTCTTAAAGGGGCCGCGCCCCGGTGCTGAGGGGCAGCGGGTTCTGGGTCCGCTCCTGATTCCCGATCCTTGTTCCCGGTCCCCGGTTTAGAAGAACCGGTGGCTGAGGCTCTTCTGATCACCACAGCCGTGGGCGGGGCGTACCGGGGCGGGACTGCACCGGGCCGGTGCGTGTGTGGGCCGAGGCCTCCTTCTAGGGCCGCCCTAACACCATCGGCTATCCTCGGCGTGTTTTTAATTCTCTGTAATCACGAATATATTCCCTTTTTCCACAATTCAGTGCTGCGGTGAGTTTTAGAGGTGTGATATTTGCTGGTTCTGGTCGGCTGAGGGTAACTCGGGACCTGACTCTCCACAGCTGAGGCTTAACAGGTTTAAAATCAAATATCAAAACTATATCTGTGTTTATTCCTCAAGAGATACCCCGAGCCCTCAATTACAGACTTTCCAACACACCGAGATGCTTACCTGAAATTAGAAATTGGAAATCCTGTGTCTTGTTTTTAAGCTTTGAAATAAGAAGCAACTCCTGTGTAAAAGTGATATCTGTAAATTATCTGCATTGTTTAGGGAAGTGTTGGGTTCAGCTGTGGATAAATCTTATAATGCACAAAAATACTAAAGAATGGTTATGATGTCTGGAAATCTGGAGAGGAAAATTAAGTAGTGTGAAGTTAATGGGGTTCTTCAGTTTGCGTCAGGTTTTACAAATGAACAGGAAAACAGCAATTTTTGAGATTGGGTGTGAGAACCTGACTTTTAAATGTGGCAGTTGATGCACTTCTTTGGGTTTTTTATTTGAAAAGTTTTATTTAAAAAATCAGCCAGAAAAGGAGCACAGGAAATGCCTTGCGCTTGGGTGACAGCTGGATTTGCTACTCACAAACTTTGAGGTCTGAAGGTTTAAATGTAATCCTTGTCCTAAGAGAACACAACTTTTTTTCCTGAAGAAAAATCTTCTGTAAGGTCATATCAGGGGTTTTGGGGGGCAGTGGCACTTCAGGTGATACTGAATGAGCTGAGCACCCTCAAAAGAATTACTTAAAAAATTAAAATTAACCTAAAGCATGGAAGTTTAATTCATTTTACAGCCGTTTCCATCAGGGCTATATTTTATTATTTGTGAATGAATGGAATGCTTAGTGTACACAGGGAAGAAGAAACACAATTCCTCCCAGAAAAAGCCAAAGTCCACAATTCCCATAAGGAATATTTTCCCTTGGCTCTCCTGGCTGAACAAACATCACTTCATGGGTGTGGGATTGAACTCCCAACTTCCCCATCTCCCAGTTTCAAAAGAACTGAAAGGACTCGAATTTAGCACTGAGAGGAATCCTCCCTGCTGTGCACAGGTTGAATCGCTCCGTGGGGATACCAGGAAGTGAGGGAGAATTCCTGGATCTTCTCCAGCTCCAGGAAAGCAGAGTTTCCTGTGGAGCCCTCAGCGATGGCAGCCGAGGACAGGGATTACAACCTGACTGAGGAGCAGAAAGCTGTGAAAGCCAAGTACCCCCCTCTCTGCAAAAAATATGAATGTGAGTATTTTTAATATTTTCTTAGTATTATCATCTTGCAGTGTGCGTGTGACAGTGCTGTTGTGAGGGCAAGGAAGGTAACAGGAAATACAGAAATGAGAAACCAATTTTCTTCCTCATGCTTTTCTTGTTATAGGCACTGAAAAAAACCCCAAAAAACGACGGAAATAAATTACTTAAGTCTAACCCTGAAAACTTTTCCTCTTCTGAGCCATTTTTCTACCTCTCTTGTAGGAAGAGACATTCAAAAGTGTGCTGGCCTTGTGTGTGGTGTTTTTACTCTACTTAAAGATGATTATCTCTACTTTCCCCACCCCTGGAATGTCTCCTAAGAGGATGTGGGTGGCAGCCCAAGGGCCAGCTTAAGGCAGGGAACCATTCCCTGCCTGTTTTCCATGTCACCAGTATTTGTCTGGATGGATTGTTTCTGTTACCTCTGTTAGAATTTATATTTTTAGGCTGTGTTCAGACCTTTATTTGCTAGAAGTGAAGAAATACGGTGACAGATCACTGCAGCCATGCAGTTTCCATAACTGGAGGAAGTTTTATCCCTCTTCTGCATCTAAAGGAATTTGTTTGCTTTAGAGACCGTTGTTGAGAATCCTTTAATAGTGTGTGGTCTCTTTAAACAGCACCAGGACAATTTTTCAGTTGAAGTCAGCATTTGTTTCACATCCCAACTTAATTCTGCTGGAATTTTGCATTTCTTTCATTCCTCTGAATAAATATAAATGAGGTTCATGTACAGCTGGATATATGTGATGTTAATCATGCTTCATGAGTAAAGTTTGTCTTCTGTTTTATATTCCATCCTGTGTTTTAAATTCTTCTCTTTGCATAATAGCTGCTTTTGGGTGTGGACAGGTAGATTTCCTCACTGAGCTAGAAATATTTGCAAATCTCATCCTTTGCATGAATAATTTTCAGTCCTGCAGACTTCAGCATAAACTCCTTACTCCTGGTGAAGGTTTCTTTTTATTGCAGTTAACTTGTGGAAGCCTGTTGGGTTACAAAAGCCAAACCCTGCACTGACATAATCACATTAAACAGGGTTTCTTTTGGCAGAAATAATCCAAAATTTCACCTGTGCTAAATTTTTCTAATATACTACAAAATAGACTTATCACATCTGCAGATGAATGCAAAAATGTTTTGTTAGAAAAGCAGATATTTGTGGTTTGTTTTTTTTTTTAATCCTCATGTTATAAATACTTTTGGTGACATCATTCCTTTTCTTTTCACTTCCCCTCAGATTTGGATCACACAGCAGACGTGCAGTAAGTGTGGGCAGCTGGGATTTCTCAGGGTGACAAATTGATTATTTTTTACACTGCTTAAAGCCTGGAGTAACAGCCAAGGACAGTTTGCAGATGTAACACCTTGTGGAGCTCTGAAATGTCACTCAGTGGGTGTTTTGATGGTGTTCCTGCTTTTGGGACACCACAGAATTATGTTTGGTTTCTTTTTTAGTATTTCTATGGTGCCTCTGTTATTTGAAAATGTTTTTTGAAATCTCCTTTTCATCTCCCCCTTTTAAACAAAGTTCCTTCTGTGTGGTTTACTTTTATACACAACAATTAGCCACATTAGGAAAGAACTTTCTTGGTGGCTGGTAAAACATTTATTTTCCAAGTTCTCTCATGAAACTCTTCTGACAAACTCCTAGAAAAACCAGGTGTTTTTTGCTCATTCACCTCCTCTGCCTGAATCCCCAAGTTCTGATTGCTCACCTGCATGTGACTTTGGGCTGTTTCTTCTTGTTGTGACCCAGTATTACATTCCAGTGATTATTCCATGTTTCTTTAGGCTCCATGCCTGGGGAGACACGTTGGAAGAAGCCTTTGAGCAGTGTGCCATGGCCATGTTTGGCTACATGACAGACATAAGCACCGTGGAACCCGTGGGTACAGTGGAGGTAGAGGCAGAAGGTGAGGTCAACACTTCTTCTGTGGAGAGTTATGAGAGGGAGAAAGGTACCAAAAATCTCAACCTTTACATGTAGCCTTAGTGCAGTTAATTAAAATATAATTAAGCATTGTTATCTGAATCTCCTGTACATCTGCGGTGCTCTTAAAAATGATTTTGATGAGAAAATCTCTGCTTCAACCACACAGGGCATGACCTGTTGTCTCTTCTCTTTCACTTCCTGGATGAGTGGCTGTATAAATTCAGTGCTGATGAGTTTTTTATACCCAGGGTAAGTGTTCTGGTTTCAACTTTTTCCATTTGTAGGACAAAGCTGTTCCCTGATAATCCCAGCTCTGAATGCAATGGTATTTTAGAGGAAAAAGGAACACAAAAAATACAAGGCCAGGCTGGATGTGGCTTAGGGAAAGCTGGGCTGGTGGAAGGTGTCTAAACAGTGGAAAATAACCTTTGTAAGTGAGGTTTACTGAGAAGTTCTGCCTGAACGTTGAAGGTGTGATTGACACATTTCTCCTCCCACTCTCTGCAGGAAGTGAAAGTGCTTCACATTGACCGAATGCAGTTCAAAATAAGATCAATTGGGTGAGCTTAAGTTATTGTCTGAAAATGGATTGTGGACTTTTCTTGCTTTCTTTGAGGCTTTAAGTGAAAATCTCACTGTTCTGTGCTTATCAGTGAAACTAATTACAGCATTTGGTAAATATTACTAAAATTACAACACCTCTCTTCTATTTTTTTGCCTTTACAGGTGGGGAGAAGAGTTCTCTTTAGACAAACACCCACAGGTAGGCAGTGATTCCTCTATCAAGCTTTTCTATTTTAGAAGGAGGAGGTGTGGTGTTCTTTAAATCAGACCTCTGAGTTCTGCAGAGATCAAAATATAAATGTGGTTGAAGTACCACTGAACTCAAGATCTCACTTTCTGCATGGTTTTGTGAATGTGTCCCTGAAATTGTTGGCCTGAGCGTGACATTGCCTCAGTACTAGCAAAACTCAACAAATTAACTCAATTGGCTTCCTTTTTGTGAGCTTAATAACACAGAAACTCAATCTATATTCAGAATTTATGTATTTGGATTTCACACTATTGGGACAGATTTCTGCTTAGTCAGTTTTTGCCATTTTCTTCTTTTTTTTTGTTTTCCTAAAGAATTGTTAGAAGCAAAATCTGATGTCTTGACCTGTATCATTTTTAGCATAGCAAATGTTGATGGTCTGTCAGAGGTAAGAGAAGGAATTTGTGGTATTAAGAGGCAATAAAATAAGGGAAGAGTTCCCTTTTCACTATTTGGCTTGGTTATTAGTGTGGCAACTTCCTTATTCATCAGAACAAATGTAGTTACAGCTTCTTTGAAAAAAAAAAATGGATAGCTTTTGAGGAAGGTGATGAGAACTGGGGGTTCTGAACTGGTAAAAGTGATATAATTTAGAAAATTTATGGTTTGTGTCTCTTTTCTAGGGCACAGAAGTCAAAGCCATAACTTACTCAGCAATGCAGATCTGTGAAGATGAAAAGCCAGAAGTCTTTGTCATTATTGATATTTAAAGCAAGAGTGTGGTTGAGTGGATATTGGTCATCATCTGGCAAAAACCCCCTAAAACTGTAATGCCTGTGGAAAAAACGAAGGAATTGGCCAGTTAAAATCAGAAATTGAACAGAGTAATTGCAGGGAATGTCAGACTGTTTTCACTGAGACAGAGAATAAGAAGAATTAATTGGGGTTTTGGGGGATATGGAGAAGGTGATGTTTGTACAGTTGGAAATCTCCCAGGAATGCTGGCAGTCAGCTTCTAAGGCTGGTATGTGCTAGGAGCTGTATGAAATACAGAAATTGGTGGAGCTGATAACTAAAATACTCCATTTTTGCAGCGTGGCAGGAGATAATGTTCATCTAGATTGATTTCATTTGCATATTTCATGTTCTAGTTCTGATGATGATGAGCTGATGTTCCTCCTCCGTATTACATAAATCCAAAATAGCTGCAGTGGCTCAGATGTAATGTGAGTAAAAAAATCTGAGTGTTTAAATTTAGACACCTAAAAAATGATGCCAATTAAACCAAGAAACCACCACATCTTTTAAACTACTTAAAAAAGAAGTCATGCCACCAGGTGGTGCTGAATTGCTGTAAATAAATTGCCACATGAAATCTTAAAGCATGTGACTGTACCTGGAATCCTCTTATCACTTATGATAACTATGATAAGTTGGCAGTTTTGCTGCTGTGGTAGAAGGGAATGGAATGGGATGTCCCAGGTTCTCCCTGGGTTCACTCCCAACTGTATCTTGTGATAATTGTGATAATCTTTTTTTAAAAGGCATGGTTTGGATCAGCCTAATTGTTTTTTTAAAAAGAACAATACAGACAATCCTTAAACGTCAGAGGATTATGGACTTGATTGAATCAAAATTAATAAAAAATAATCAAAAGTGTGTTTTTTTAAAAAAAGCACAGGATGACAAATGTGCATTACCTGCTGTTTTAATTTAATTTAAACATGAGGAGCATAGGCCTGGCCTGTTCTGTTACCATAAATGCCCCAAGTGCCTCACTGTGTCTCATTTTATAAAGTCATCTTAAATGGTTTTATTTCCATGTTGTAAAGACTGAGGGATAAAACCCTTCTTATTTTTTAAGCAAGCCTCAATGCCAAAATAAAACTTGGACTGAAACAATTAATGTCTTTGTGAGTGATCTTGACCTGTCTATTCAGATACAAATGAATTACGCTTATGTTTTGTTCCCCGCTAAGGTGACCAGATATTTTTTTATCAGTTAGAATTGCAACATGCAACGTTACAAAGTAAGAGTGATTTTGACAGCTTGGGGTTTCCTTCTTGTCTGGCAGAGCCCCAAAGGCAATGAGGGCACGGCCGCCATTGCGGCCCCTCAGAGGCTGCTCTGATCATCATTGGCTGGCCCAGGTCACGTGACTGTGATCGGCCAATCGGGCGTCGAGTTGAGGTGGCTCTTGTTCTCCACAGCCTGAGGGGGCTGAGGGGAGGTGGGCGAGGGGACACTGAGGGCAGTGGTTGTGAGGACATGGACACTGAGGGGCAGTGGTTGTGAGGACATGGACACTGAGGGGCAGTGGTTGTGAGGACATGGACACTGAGGGGCAGTGGTTGTGAGGACATGGACACTGAGGGGCAGTGGTTGTGAGGACATGGACACTGAGGGGCAGTGGTTGTGAGGACATGGACACTGAGGGCAGTGGTTGTGAGGACATGGACACTGAGGGCAGTGGTTATGAGGACACAGACACTGAGGGCAGTGGTTGTGAGGACATGGACACTGAGGGGCAGCGGATGTGCGGAGATGGACACTGAGGGCAGTGGCTGTGAGGACATGGACACTGAGGGCAGTGGTTGTGAGGACATGGACACTGAGGGTCAGCGTTTGTGAGGACATGGACACTGAGGGGCAGTGGCTGTGAGGACATGGACACTGAGGGCAGTGGTTGTGAGGACATGGACACTGAGGGTCAGCGTTTGTGAGGACATGGACACTGAGGGTCAGCGGCTGTGGGGACACGGACACTGAGGGTCAGCAGTTGTGGGGACATGGACACTGAGGGTCAGCGTTTGTGAGAACATGGACACTGAGGGCAGTGGTTGTGAGGACATGGACACTGAGGGTCAGTGGTTGTGGGGACATGGACACTGAGGGTCAGTGGTTGTGGGGACATGGACACTGAGGGGCAGCGGTTGTGGGGACATGGACACTGAGGGTCAGCGGCTGTGGGGACACGGACACTGAGGATCAGCGGTTGTGGGGACATGGACACTGAGGGTCAGTGGTTGTGGGGACATGGACACTGAGGGTCAGCATTTGTGGGGACATGGACACTGAGGGTCAGCATTTGTGGGGACATGGACACTGAGGGTCAGCGGCTGTGGGGATGTGGACGCTGAGGGGCAGCAGTTGTGGGGAGATGGACACTGAGGGGCAGTGGTTGTGAGGACATGGACACTGAGGGGCAGCAGCTGTGGGGACACAGACACTGAGGGGCAGCAGTTGTAGGGAGATGAGTTTTGGGGCTTAGAGACAGTGCTGGGCAGTTGAGCAGCATGTGGGGGCTATGGGGAGATAAGGGGCTGGGGCTGTGAGGAGATGTGCACAGGGGGCTGTGGGGAGATGGGTGTAGGAGCTGAAAGCAGTTTTCCTTTAGCCCAGCTCTCTAAAATGTGAGAAAATAAATTTATACAGTTAAATTTTAACTTTGCAGACAAATGCTGAGGTGCCCCAAGATCAGTCTCAGGCTATAGCAACACACTGAAGTGCTCTACTTATTGAAATGCTGACAGGAGCTTGCTAGGAAAACATTTGGAATTAATTAAGTAAGTGTTGTTAATCTATTTTTTTTTTCAATATTTATTAAGTACTTACTATAAAACAGGCCTTAAATTCACCTTGTTCCATTTTCACAGCTGTGGCAGTGGCAGGTTTCAGCTCACAGTGCTGCTCTCCCAGGGCTTTACAGGAGGCCACTGAGACCTGAAAGTGGATCATTAAAAGCTACCCTTAGACTGCACACCCTTCTGGGGGTGCCAGAGTATCCTGTTGATGTAGAAAGTTTAAGGATGGAGTGGTGAACTGCTTAGACTTGCATTGGTGGTTATTGAATGTACAAATCTCAAGGAGAACTGAAAAAGGCTGGAGACTGGGAGAGCATTAGGGAATTATTACAGAAGCTTGCCCCATTCTCACTTTTGCCAAGTTTAATGGCAGCTGTTGGAAGCAGAACCTGGATGTGGATCAATATGGCTGTTCTCAAATTCTCTGTGGGGAATTTCTGCTTTCTTGGCAGGAATGTCAGGCTACAGATGCTGCTAACGGGAAAGGAAACACAGCATCAAATGAGACATGAGACCAAACAGTGACTCTTTATCAGGAGTACCCACTGGGAATGCCATTCTCTGCTCTCAGGCAGAAAGTTTCTTCTATGCACTCCTTGAGCTTTTCTTCTTTAATCATTTAATAGTGAGCATTTTTAGTTTCTCTTCCAAGTGCAGGTTCTCTGATCCAAGTGACTGGGGAAATAAATATGACTAAAAGAGCTTAAGAGACTCCAGAACTACAAAGGTTGCTTAACTTCTGAGGGAAATTCTGCTTATAAAAAATGTTTTTATGCTGTCAAGCACCCTAAAGTTATATGAGCAGGAGAGCCTTTTTAAAGTAACTCCATGATCTTAAGTCACAAATGTCCCACTGAAATTCAAGGGACTTGGCCTCTTTATTCCTAGAGTAAGATAGATAGGTTTAAGCAAATCTTGCATTGATCCTGGGGGAAGAAAAATGGAAAAAACCTGACAACTGTACTTCCAGTGATTGCACTTTTATTTCCTTGGAACCACGTTGGTGTATCTTTCTATAAAATTCACAGTACAAAAAAAAAAGGCAAACTCATACTACCCAAGTGCACTACAGACGCTCTGGTCACCTACTCTACTCTGGCTGTGGGAGTTCCTAAATCATGCTTTTCTCAACTATAAGAAGCTGTGAGTTCACTGAGAAAACAAAACTCTGGTAAAAAGGTTCTTCAGCATGAAGAACTCCACTTGTTTCCTTCGCTCCTTTCTTAGGAAGTTTCTGATGTGTTATGTACAAATTAATTACAATATCAGCAAAAAAAAAAAAAGTGGTTTAACATTCCTCAGCTGTTCACCTCAGTAAGAGTTTTTCCAAAGCAAATTAGCAATATTTGGTTTTTAAATATCTGTATCATACAGAACCTTTGTAGAACTGTAAACTGGTTCACAATTTCACAATGAGCAGGAGCTCTGAGTGAGTCTTTGATGAAATATAAAACAATTCTCCTAAATAGTTTCCAGATATTGAGTGAGCAGCTGAACTTTCCTTGTGGGTCCCTTCCATTCAGGCCATTTTATGATCCTCAGTACTTTCTGGATGACATTTAGAAGCAATTACACTGTTCCATATCTGCAAAACAACTTGGTTTAGCCCAAATTTTCCTTCTCAGAACAGAATTTTAGCAATACTTCATTTATTAAAAGTAGTAAACCAGCATTACTTGACATGACATGAGTCATTTTACCTTGAACGCAACAATAACAAATACACAAAGATCTACCTAAGATTTGGCTTCACCTTTTCCTTTACCTCATCTGGAATATCATCATTATTGTGTCTGACAACCAAATTACAGGGCTCTTCCTCCACTGTCTCTTCATCTGATTTCTGCTCCTCCTCCAAAGCCCATTTGGGGCGTTTGTTTCCCGTGGAGGAGACAGGAGAATGTTCAGATGCATTGAAATCCTTGGGGATGCTGTCGAAATTGGCTTCTGCCAAGCACTTGTGGCACAGTCTGTAGCGCCGTGTCCCTTGCTGCACCACGCAGCCTGTCAGCTCCGTGACGTGGCGCTTGCACTTCCTGCAGATCAGTTTGCCAGCCTGGTGTATCTGAAAGGATTCAAAATGTTGAAATTCAGCCTTCATCCATTTTTAAATTTTTTTAGACAATGAAAATTGTGCTAAAATATTAAATTTTTAAAAAATTCACCACGTTTAACAATGAATAATTCAAGTTGATGCGCTGCTTTTCTGGCGTTGGGTTTGGAGATGCCTACGCAGCTACAGCGTGAACTGCTTCACACTTCCACAATGAGCAGAAGAGCTCTGAGCAACTCACTGATGAAACAGAAACCAATTCTTCTAAACCCTGGTGTGTGGCAGCGGCCTCAGGGGAGACAAAGAGTTACATTGTCCCACCCCAAACCCCTTGGGAAGGGCGGCCCAGGTGCTCTGATTGGGTTTGAGTCCCTGGGGGTTCTCCCTTGGTGTGCTTCTACTGGTCCCTGACCCTGAACTCCACCCTCAAAGGTGGGGACCCTTGGGAGTTCTGTCCCTCAAAAACCCCTGCTGTGCCTCTGTTGGGGGCTCTCTGTTCTGGACCTGAGTTTGTTCCCATGCTGAATAAATGGTTTCGTGAACCGGGAGCCCGTCTTGTTGGTGTTTGATCCTGCTGCTTCCCTGGATGAGATCCTGAGGTTGCTTCCTGCAACCCTGGTGGTTTTTCCTACCGTTTGGAAGTGGTTGCGCAGGTGCTCCAGGCGGGTGAACCTCTTCCCACAGGCCTCGCAGGGGTAGGGCCTCTCCCCGGTGTGACACCGCAGGTGACGCTTCAGGTCTGCCCGGCGCTTCACGGTGTGGGTGCAGAACGGGCACTTGAAACGCATCCGGGGCAGGTCACCTGGCAGGGACAGGGCACACAGCACAGCTTTCTTGCTGCTCTTTCTGCAGTTTCCAGCTTAAAATACAGGACAGTTTGAGTTCTCTTTAAATGGGAGAAATCCCTGATATCTGGGATATTTGGATGCTTATATAAGTATGCATTTGTGTTATATATATATATATTTTCTATATAATATTATTATATTATATCTATATTCATATAATATTATATTTATATTATATAATTCTATATATCTTATATTAAAATAAATATTAAATATGTAATAAATATTAAATAGAATATTTATCTATTATATATAATATATACAATATATATAATATATATACACATATATACATGCATTATATATATACACACATATATACACATATATACATATATACATAAATATACACATATATACATATATATGTATATATATGTATATATATGTATATATGTGTATATGTGTATATATGTGTGTGTATATGTATATATGTACATATATAATGTATGTATATATTATAACACAATTATAAATATATTATATATATATAAATAAATATATACAATCAAAATTATATATAAATATATAATGACACATGAAATACATTCTTTGGGGATATAGATTTATTATATTTATATATATAAATATATATATAAAAATATATACGGAAATATAAATATATATATGTGTATATATATATGTATGTATATATAAAATGTATAAAATGCAAGCTGGGGAAGAGATAAATATATATGAAAATATAAATATATATAAATATATATATGTATATATATATATATATATCTCCCCCAGGTAGCATTTTTATTCCTATTTAACATGTAATTGACCACTTGATAGTGTTTTCTTACAACATTTTTTTGATATAAAAGTGATAAATATGCAGCTATTTATACATAGCCATCATACCTGACTCTTCCACCAGGTAATGGCTCATAGCTTTGACATTTATAATCTCTGTGTGATATATAAAGATGTCTATAGAATATGCAGTTATGATCTACAGATATGTCAATTTCCAAAGGAATGCACATGGGAATAAACCTGTCAGCTTTGTTTCACCCTCTCAGGCAGGTGATGTCAGAAGTTTGTGCTGGTTGGACCCCAAAATGCAACATCCCAGCAGTGCCAGGACCTTTCAAGTGCAGGACTTGGATTGGGTTGAGGTTGAACACCTCTGTTATTGCCAGGTATTGGAGAAACTCAGTCCTCCAGGTCCCCAAGTCAACTCCAGCCCTTAAGGTTTCATTAAACTCCACTTGGGCCCAAACAATCAGGCATATTTTGGTTGAACTTTACAGAATACCTGGGTGAGTCCCATTCCAATTCCCATGCCCAATTCTGATTTCAAAATCTTAGTGTAAAATTGATTAGATAAAATCACCTATAATTCCAGGCACTTTTTTGGTTTCCATACAAATTCCTTGCAAATCATCACCTGAATTCTAAATAAAACCAAACTTTTCCAAGGGTTTTCTATTGTTTACCTTCATTCCAGCTACTCATTACCCCTAAAATTGTGGGCATTGAGGTGTACAGCTCTTCTGCCTTTAACTCCATGAACTCAGGAGTTCTGGAAAGTTCTTGTTCTAGCTGAGTAACTGACCACCTCTTGCGTATGGCCTCTGCTCTGGGATGATATCCAAAATCATCCTGATCCACGTTGTTCTCAGCATCAAACTCGGCCTCAAACTCAGCCTCCTCTCCCCCTCGGGAGATGTGAGTGGAATCCGAGGCTGCGGCTCGCTCTGCCCTGTCCGATTTGCACCCTCCCAGCTCCCGGCTCTGGGACAGCCCCAGGTGCTTGCGGCGCTTCCTCGCGGAGCCCGCTTTCCTGCCTCTTTTGGACAGCTGGGTGTCTGCCCGCTGCAGGATCACCTGTGAGGACAGGTAGCTGCTGTAACTGCTCCAGGAGTTCTCATTCCCGTTGGGTTTTTCGTCCGGGATGGAGTAGGAACGCCGGGGATTGCTCTTTGCTTTCCTTCTGGAGCGATAAAGAGCCGGGCGGGCAGGGGTAGGTTCAGTGCTCGCACTTTTGGCTGAGAGGCTGAGGTAATGATCCTTTTCCTTTTCATTAATATCCAGTGAGGACTTAATGAAGGTCTTGCAGACATTGAGGATATCTGTCATCTGCAGATAGCTGGCGGCTGACATGACTTCGATGACATTCTGACCCGTTAAAGACAATATCCCTGAATACACAAAGTCCAGGATAACCATGAACGTCTCTGGAGAGAAAACCTCAAACGTGGCTATTGTCGGCTGACTCGTCTCCTTCGAGCTCTGCGAAAGAAGCATTTTGAAGTAGCCACTGCTGGCAAACAGCACATTGCGATGGGCTTTGAAGACCTTGCCCTCCACCAGGATGTTGCAGTCACAGAACAAGTCCTGCTTCCGCTGCTCGTTCAGCTGCTCCAGGAGATGAGACTGGTGGGAAGAAATCTCCATTCCAGGCAGGGAGTAAGAGGAAGGTTTGCTGTAAAGGAAAAAAACATTGTCATTACTATCTAAATCAATGATGCTGAATCCTAATTTAAAGACATGAGCTCTCGTTTAAAAAAGCGTTATCACATTCCCAATGCACCTCCAATCTCCCTGCGGCTGCTACTCTGCATAACAAGAGAGAAGAAACTTAACAACTCCGAAAGAGGTGAAAAGATGCCCCAGCGGGATTACTCCGTATCCCAAAAAACCGAAAATTATGTCCACCAAGCCATGATGGTTCTCAGACTCTGTAAGAGAACTTGGCCCACCCGCCGTGGGCAGAGCCGCGGCTGACGCGGGTCCGCGGCGGGCACAGCCTCTGCCCCGGCGCATCGGGGCCGCTCCAATGCGGCTGCAGCGCCCCGGGGCCGCCGCCCTCCCGGCCTGGGCCCCCCGGCATCGCCCGCGGCCGCCGTCACTCACCCGCCCGCCCGGCCGAATTGGCCGCTCGCTCCCCGGGAGTCCGGGACGCCCGACGGCGCCGGAACCGCTCCGCCAGCGCGGCGGCTTCTCCCGGCCCCGCTCCCGCAGCGGAGACCGCAGCGCCCGCCAGCCCCGGCCGGCTGCGAGCTCCCCTCCGCCCTCACGGACCGCCCCGGACCGGGCGTGCCGCCCGCAGCCGCCCGCGGGAACGGAGCCGCGGCTGCCGCTCCGCCGGAGCCCCCCGTGTCCCCACCCGCTGCCGGGCGCCCGTGGTTACCCCGGCTCCCGGAGCCGCTCCCGTCCTCCCGTCCGCGCCCCCTCCTCCGGCAGCGCCCCCGCCCGCCCCGCGCAGCCCCTTTGTGTCCGCACCCGGGGCTGCAAATGGCGCCCGCCGGGGACGCGGCAGCGCCGGCACCGAGCGGCACCGAACGGCACGGAGCGGTACCGGGCGGCGCCGAGCGGCACCGAGCGGTACCGAACGGCTCCGGGCGGCACCCGCGGCCACTGCGGAGCCCCGCGCCCTCCTCGCCGCCGCCCGCTTGCAGCCCCGACGCCCGCCCGGTCTTTCCCATCAGCGCAGAGCAGAACGGCCACTCACCGGCGGGGTGCTGCGGGCGGCTGCCGCCGAGCCGGGGGGAGCGGGCGGTGGCTGCGGGATCCCCGGCCCCACCTCGGGGCTCGCCGTGCCTGGAGGCGCCGCCGAGCCGCTGCTCCCGCAGCCCCGAGCCCTGCAAGCCCGAACGGGAGAGAAACAAAAGGTATTTGCTGACGTGGGCGTTGGACAGAGACGCCCGAGGGCTGGGGACACAATTAAAGGGGCAACGCACCGATTGCAGCCGCAGCCCAGCGCCTGCCTCGGCCCGAGCGCCCCGCGGCCGCCGCCGCTCGCCGCTTCCCACACCCACATGCTGGCCCGAGGCCGCTGCCCTGCTCACACAAGGCTTTGTTGCTGCTACCTTTGTGTGTGTGTGGAGGGAAGGCTTCACCTGGACGGTGAACGACAGAGATCCGGAGGTCGGCGGTGTAGGATTAATATTAACTCGATATCGCAGCATTTTTATAACGGGGTTTTTTGTATTTAAACAATGAGGATAATCCCAAAGCGAAACGCGGCGCGTAGGAGTGCAATACACAGATTGTCCTGTTTTCCCTTCTGGGTGGAAAATGGAATCAGGGTGCCTGATAGAAGACAAGGCACTTCCAAATTCGTGCCTGTTGGATGAGATTCTTTCAGTCTTATTCCTCGAGATCAGAGAATAATTTTGAGAAGGAAGCTCTGCAGTCATTGGTACAGTCCAGTCCTCAGAGCAGGAACCTGGCAAAGAACAGTTCCCATTTTCACAGTCAAGCGTCGGTGAGACCTTCAGTAGTGTTTAATTTATTCCAGCAGCTAAGCCAAGATAGGGAAGGCTCTTTCCAGCCACTCCTCCCAATTTTACTCACAAAATCTCTAGTTCTATGTTCTTGCTCTGTTTAAAATTCTTGATGCACCGAATAAGCCTCCTCTTTGCATTTCACGAGTTAAATAGGATGAAAGGTTACACCTCCAATGTAGAAAGGTTTTAAGTTAAACAGTATAGAAAATATTTAACTAAATGCTATTATAAGCTTTTCTTAGTAGCTTACCAACTCATACCCATCACTCAACAGTGTTGGCACAGATTTGTACCTAATGAAAAAATTCTGCAGGCAAGGACTGGAGGATTAGGACATCCTTTTCTTCAAAACTCAGTCTTTTGGGCAAAATTGGAGAATTTTTTTATTCTATTTTATTTTTGTACTTGTCTCCAACAGTAATTAAAATATAAGTAAGGTAGACATTGGCATGGCTCTGTAATGGGATAAGTCTGACAGTGACCAGATGCTTCAGGGAAGAAATGTATATTCCATCATTTTATATCCAACAGAGTGTTTTGTCATTTTTTTTCCCTTTTAGTAATCATTGAAAACTTGAGATGTATCCCAAAATCCTGGAGGATGGAACATTCTGCAGAGTCAGGATTAAGGGAAAGATACTTGCAGCAGTCAGAGTCAGCCCTCTCAGAAACCTGTGGGCTTTCAGGTATTTTCAAAACCACCCTAAATCAGTATTTTTGCTTTTTTTTTTTATTATGTCAATTCTTTAGAACTGGAATAGAATCCAAATTACAAAAGGTTGGAAAGGGAGATTCATTCTGAAGTCAGTTTTTGGTTGGTTTTTTTTTTTAAGGGGGGCTGCCCAACTTTAATATTTAAGATAGGGACAAGTGACAATTTTGGATAGTAAATATGGATGTTTAGGCAATTTAATGGCAAACAAAAAAAAAAAAAAAAAAAAAAAAGGGAAATTATGTGAAAGAACCAATCAAGTATCACACAAATCATAGGTTTTTTGGGGCAGAGAGAATTCTGTAAGAAACACCTGAAAAGGGGGAGAGAGAATTTTTTAATTCAGTACTTCAGCCTTTGAAAGGATGGGAAGATATTGTCAGAAAATAAGGATACTTAAGAGGTGAGACATTAATCAGAGGATGATGAACTTTGTTTTCACTCTTGACTGTGTTTTATGAACACAAAGTAAACAGAGACCAAGTAAAAATAATCACAGAATTCTTTAGAAAAGACCTTTAAGATCAAGTCCAGCACTAAACCTTATCCCTAAGAGATGAAGATGAAAGAAATACAAGGAAATAAATAAATTCAGTGGGAACATCCCTATGTGGTCTTTACTTTCCTCCTTGAAAGGAAAGGAAATGTTCCTTGTGCTGATGAGGGGCATGTGATCCTCACAGAAATATGAAGACAATCAGAGGTAATGGAAGGAGACAAAAAGAAAACAAATACTTTCATTTAGAGAAAAAAAATAAACCAAGGAAAATACGTGACTGTAAAATGAAGGACGTGGAAAACAGAAGGCACTTAACGTTTATCTTGTCTTGCAATACAAAAATAAGGAAACAACAACCAAAATTAAGGCAACAAATGTAAAAATGGTAACTTTTAAAAAACAGAAAAACATCGTTGACCTGTGGGAATCGCAGCCTTGAGCTAAACCTCCAAGCTTAATAAGATACTTTAAAAATGACTACAAATATCTAGTTATGCTACTGAGAATAACAACATAGAAATCCAGAAAAAAAAAGCCCTCATTTGCCCTGCAAATTAACAATTCATCTGCCTGTGTTTAAAAAGTAAAAGTCTTCCTATGGATAGATTGTTCCATCTGCCCATTTAGAGCCACTTCAGATCTTGTTCTGAAGCATCTGGTCCTCAGTATTGTTAAGATTTATGATCTCTAATTAAATTGAGTATTGATCCAAAAATCCTAAAAACACCCCCACTATTAAGAAGCACTTAATAGTCTGACCTTTGCAGTTGGCAGTTAAGATTTCAGGCCTGGAGAGAACACTTTATTTTCCCCTCCCCTTTATCCATCCCCAAACACACACAAACCAATTCCAGCCATTTTTTATCCTGGAACAGCAGGCACTGATACCTGGGATTTGTTGTCAAACTGTTTAATGGAAAGGGAAAGGGAAACATCTATGAAATTTGAGCAAAGTTACTCCATATTCATTGAAATATTTCTTGTTCTGTGTATTTGATTTAGTCCAGGTTGCTCAGGAATATTTCTTAGCCATTTCATAACAGGCATTTTAGGAGTTTAAAAGCTCCAGGAAATTAAATGTCTGTTTTCACATCGAGTCCATTTTTGGGCTGCTGACCAAGTGTCCCATAAAATAGAGTGTAAGTCTTATTTAAGACATTTTCATCTGGGTCATCACAAAGATTTTTACGTCACCCCCTCCCCAAACCTAAGCCAATAAATTATAATTTTTGTAGGAACAATAAAACACCATTTCTTGTGTCCTTGGGATGCTTCCCATGGAGAGGAGGGTGCTTAATGCTTACACTGAATTTAGCATGAAGTTCTCAAGTTGTCATTTGTTGGTCACCTGTAGCCTGGAATAAAAATGCTGCACTCTCTGGTCATGATGATACAAGAAAGTTATACAGCTTTTACACAACTAAAAATAAAATAGTGACTTTTTAGCTGTCCCTGGGAAAGGTTATATAGTATATATATATATATATTTATATGGGCTTGTTGCCTAAGAAACCCCAGGGTTCAGCCAAACATGCTTACAAAGCTGTAAAAAAGAAAAAAATATATCATTT
This sequence comes from Poecile atricapillus, assembly GCF_030490865.1. Taxonomy (NCBI): domain Eukaryota; kingdom Metazoa; phylum Chordata; class Aves; order Passeriformes; family Paridae; genus Poecile; species Poecile atricapillus. Next base: position 5,449,304 of record NC_081272.1, on the reverse strand, counting down.
TCTAAGTCTACAGCCATTGAGTTCCATGATCCCAAGAACTGGAATAACACTCAGGTCTGTCTGAGGAATGCAGAGCCCCAGGAGCATCTCCTGCTCCTCTCCTGACAGTGCTGGGTAAGAGAAACTCACTAAGCAACAAAAACAACTTCTTTTGTTAGAGAAGTTAAAATTTCTTCATCGTTATTCATCTCTGTAGCCTAATTGTGGGTGAAATGACACAAATACGGTGTCTGGAACTTCCAGTACATCTTGGTCTCACTGGTACAGACTGGAAAAGGTGCACAGAATTCAATATCCTGAGCTGGAGTGACCCACAAAGATCATCCAAATCCAACTCCTGGCCCTGCACGCCAACAATCCCACCATGTCTGGGCACTTTTGAGAGGTTTCAAAATACAAAAAAAGAATATTTTTAATAGTGCTTATTAAAACAGCCCAGTCTGAGATCCTAATTTTGAGACTAAAACATCTACTGGCATCAATTAATGATCCAAATTTTTAATCAGTTTGTCTCTGATGTGTTAAGCATTTATGTGCTTACTTTCTTTTAACGAAATAGGTCTTGAGCATATGTTCTATTAAAGATTCACCTCATCCTAATAAATTTTACAGAAGTCCTTTTCCAGACAAAAGTGCCAAAACATTTTAAATGTTCTTTCTTAATTAGCTGCCTTTTTTCTTATCATAACATGAAGATTTAATGAAATTTCATGGAAGAGTCTCTTCATTTCTGAACACTCAAGAGAGGTTGTCTGGTGTGGGGGGTCTTTATAATTTGTTTATCGCCCAATGATATAAACCCCACCTCTTTACAAGCATAAAAAATGGGAAATTTACAATAACCTGCAACTTTTGAAAAGTATTTAGAGCTCACTCCCTCACTTTGAGGCTTTGAGATGTGCCCCATTGCCTGCTATAAAAATTATCCATGTAATATTGCAGTTTCCTTGTTTATCCATAATTTCAGGATGGATTCTTTTTAACAAAACAACGCATGGGTGTTCTGCTAACAAACCACCATGGCCTCAATGACGTGTCCATAAATACATGCAAGTCTGGACCTGTTCAACCATGTGTCTTTGTAGGATCACCACCAGCTGGCAGAGGTCACAGTACATTCTCCCTCTTCCATGGAATTCCCAATCCTTGTCTTCCAACTACCTAATATTTGGTTTCACTTCCTTCTCCTCTGCTTCATCCTCACTGTCATCGACTTGCTGGATGACCAAGTCGGTTGAGCCATCCTCCACGATCTCCACGTCAGACCTGTTGTCCTCCCCGTAGTGCCACCTGGAATCCTTGTCCCCATCCTGTGGGAATTCCAGAGGTGCCTCAGCCTCCAAGTCAATGCGGATACTGTCAATGCCAGCCTCAGCCAGGCACTCGTTGCAGAGTCTGTAACGCCGGGTCCCCTCCTGGACCACTTGTCCCGTCAGCTCGGTCACGTGGCGCTTGCACTTCCTGCAGATGGGTTTGCACGCTTGGTGGATCTGGGAAAACCACAAGGGATGGATTTGTAAAGCATCCACAAAAGGGGTTTTTGGGAGATGACAAAAAGTGAAATTGCAGCGTTACCTCAATTTGAGAGACATCAAACACTGAACTGCACCAGCCCAGGCACGGTAATTGCCCACTGGAGCTCTCCCAGGCTGCAGAGAGCAGAACCTCTGCAAGCCATCAATTACCCAACAAATTCCTCCCCTTTCTTGCAAATTATCCTTCAATTCGACTGCAGCCAAACCAAATTAATTTTCTATTCCCCTCTTCTTTTACAGAAGTCATTAGATCAACCAGATACGCTCACACTGTGTTTAATTAGCCAGATTTACACATTAAATAAATCATGCAGTTGCTAAAAATACTCACAGTTCGAAAATGGCTGCTGAGGTGATCCAGCCTGCTGAATCTCTTCCCACACGCCTCGCAGGGGTACGGCCGCTCCCCCGTGTGACAGCGAAGGTGACGCTTGAGGTCAGCTTTTCTCTTCACCACGTGGCTACAGAATGGACACTTGAACCTCATCCTGGCTAGGTCATCTGTCAGAAGATAATGGGGTTAAAAAAAAATACATAAAAATCAAAGATATGTCACTTAATGCTCTAGGAAAAGGTGTTTTATGAGAAGAATAGCACGTCACTTTTATTAAAATAGTGTTCACTGGTTGTTTCAAGCAGAAAGATTTTGTGTTTTCCTGTAGATTACACAGGAGTGCAACAAAGGAGGAGTGGACCATTGGCTGTATTAACACAGACCTGACAAAGCCAGCCTGGAGCAACCTGGGATAGTGGGAGGCATCCCTGCCCATGGCAGGGAGTGGAGCAAAACGAGCTTTAAGGTCCTTTCCAACCCAAACCATTCTGTGCTTTCATGAAAATGAGCTTAAAAAAATCCCAATTTCTATTTATTTTTAAATTTAATACCCCATCTACTTCAAGAACTCAAAATTATTTAAAGATAATTAGTTAAATTTTCCAAACATACATTTCTGGACAATACATCTGTTTTTTTGGCAGTTGTGTTTTACTATTAAGACCTATTTTCTCAGGGCCAGAAGAGAGGATTCACAGGTATCTGTGTGTGAGCAGCACCAAACCCCACTCACCTTCAGCCCAGCTCCCCATGACTCCCAGGATGGAGGGCATGCTCCCATACTGCTCCTCAGCTTTGGAGGACTTGGATTTACTGGAGGAGCGGGGTGACTCGTGCTCCTGCTGCGACACAGCCAAGCCCCTGGGCATCACTTCAGCCCCTTGGCTGAACTGGTAGCCCACGTGAGGAGCTTCAACCTCCGGGTCAATGTGAACTTGCTCCTCAGCCGGCGCAGCGTGGCCGGCAGGCTCGGCAGCCCTGTCCTCCAGCTTGCTTGATTTATAGTGTGGGATGTCAGAAGGTTGCTGCAGCCCCAGGTGCCGGGATTTCTTGATGGAATCCTGCCGCTGCTCGTGTTTGGACAGCTGCTGCTGGGCATTTCTTTGAGAGGTGGGGTAATAGTTGAAATTGCTCCAAGCATTCCCGCCCATCATACAAGTCCCAGGGTCTGGGCTCGAGTGGGAATGTGGGGGGCTGCTCTCTGCCCTCCACCCTCCACTGTACACACAGGATCGGTCCACGCCGTTGGAACTCACATCTTTGTCTGACAGGCTGAAGTAGCGATCCTTCTCCTTCTCACTGATGTCCAGCGATGACTTTATGAAGGTTTTACACACGCTGATCACATCGGTCATCTGCAGATAGCTGGCGGCTGACATGACTTCAATGACATTCTGACCAGTGAGGGACAGTTTTCCTGAATACACAAAATCTAGGATAACTGTAAAGGTGTCAGGAGAAAAGGCCTGGAAAGTGGCTGTTGTGGACTGACTCGTCTCCTTCGAGCTCTGTGAAAGGAGCATTTTGAAGTAGCCACTGCTGGCAAACAGCACATTGCGATGGGCTTTGAAGACCTTGCCCTCCACCAGGATGTTGCAGTCACAGAACAAGTCCTGCCTGCGCTGCTCATTTAGTTGCTGCAAGAGGTGAAACTGGTGAGAAGAAATCTCCATCCCAGAAAAGGTGAAATGAAACGTTGCTCTAAAAAAAAAATTAAGAAAATTATTACACTCTTGACTTCAAAGCTGTGTAACTCAGCCAAATATGTCAGACCCAATTCTACGTCTATATTTACAAATAATCTAATTTCTTTAAATCTATATTTAAACCACAATAGGCTAAAGCATAGATTCATTTTCCAACAGGACAAGAGGGATGACAAAGCCAAGACCAGGATATTTGGCAGAGGCGGGTGTGCTACAGCCGGGAGCATTTCCATGCCCAGGCTGCGGGCTGGAAGCGGGGCTGGACTCGTGCCGCCCGCTGGAGCTGCGCAGCCTTCAGGCAGCTCCGGGAAGACGAGGAGCCAAGAGCAGCTGCGGCTGCGGCCGTGCCTGGAACCGGCGATTCCGCCTCGCCCCGCTCCGCTCGGGCTCCAGCCCCGCGGCCCCCCCGGCCGCCCTCACTCACCCGCCCGCCCGCTCCCCGCTAGCCCGGGGCGCCCGACAGCGCCGGAGCCGCCCGGCCCCGCTCCCGCCGCGGAGACCGCAGCGCCCGCCAGCCCCGGCCGGCTGCGAGCTCCCCTCCGCCCTCACGGACCGCCCCGGACCGGGCGTGCCGCCCGCAGCCGCCCGCGGGAACGGAGCCGCGGCTGCCGCTCCGCCGGAGCCCCCCGTGTCCCCGCCCTGCGCCCGGTGCCCGGCTCCCGGAGCCGCTCCCGCCCCGCCGCCCGCAGCCCCGGCCGCCGGCAGCGCCCCCGCCCGCCCCGCGCAGCCCCTTTGTGTCCGCACCCGGGGCTGCAAATGGCGCCCGCCGGGGACGCGGCAGCGCCGGCACCGAGCGGCACCGAGCGGCACCGGGAGGCACCGAGCGGCTCCGGGCGGCTCCGAACGGCTCCGGGCGGCTCCGGGCTGCACCGAGCGGCTCCGGGCGGCACCGAACGGCTCCGGGCGGTACCGGGCGGCACCGAACGGCTCCGAGCGGCTCCGGGCGGCACCGAGCGGCTCCGGGCGGTACCGAACGGCTCCGGGCGACCCGAGGCACCCGCGGCCGCTGAGGAGCCCCGCGCCCTCCTCGCCGCCCCTCACAGCCGGGCTGGCTGCGGGGCCCGTTCCGCCCCAAACCCAGCGCCCTGCCCGGCCTACCGGCGTGCGGGAGCCGCCGCTCACCGGCGGGGTGCTGCGGGCGGCTGCCGCCGAGCCGGGGGGAGCGGGCGGTGGCTGCGGGATCCCCGGCCCCACCTCGGGGCTCGCCGTGCCTGGAGGCGCCGCCGAGCCGCTGCTCCCGCAGCCCCGAGCCCTGCAAGCCCGAACGGGAGAGAAACAAAAGGTATTTGCTGACGTGGGCGTTGGACAGAGACGCCCGAGGGCTGGGGACACAATTAAAGGGGCAACGCACCGATTGCAGCCGCAGCCCAGCGCCTGCCTCGGCCCGAGCGCCCCGCGGCCGCCGCCGCTCGCCGCTTCCCACACCCACATGCTGGCCGGGAGGGGATGGGATGCCCTAGATGCCTCCTTTTCACACCTATATATATAGCCTCGATGACCCAAATCCTTCTCATTTCTCTTGCAGCATCCTCCGAAGGAGATGTGACTTCTTTTCTCTGTTGGTATCTGTTGTCATCTGAAGAGTGCATATCCAAAAGCGAAAGCTGAACCTCTCACCTTCTCAGGTAGAAACTCACTCCTGGCCCCTGGACACGAACGGTGATCCTTTTCCATGTTAAAAAAACCTGATTTCAGCTTCTCAAAGGCTGCTCCGAGGGTAGCCCAAGCTCCAGGTGAGGGCAGCTTGGCTCTGAGAGGAATCCTGCACTGTTCCCTTTCCTCTCACCTTCTCTGCCTCCAAGTTCACTTAGTATCTTTCTCCTTCTTCTTCTTCCCACCAACACCTTTTCTCTGATTTTGATGCCCCTGTTATTTTTCATAAATATTTATTTGCCCATGGAAACCGCTTTTGCTTAACCGAGCCCTTTGTGGCATTTTTGGCCTTCTCTAACTTCAGAAGTTCCACCTTGAAACAATTTATTTTTCTTTCCCCAGTGTAGCAAAATTGACTAAAACTTTATGTAGAATATAACAATCCAAAGACTCTTTGATCATTAGAACCATTCTCCCACTAATTGATATATATTTATTCATCTCCAATTTATATCCATTCATATTTTGCATATATAGATGTATAAGTTTATGAAAAAGGGGGAATTAAGCTGGTAAATGTCATTTACCAGCTTAATTCCCCCTTTTTCATAAACTTTCTTAGTTTTGTAGATTTTCCTTTCAAACCCAGGCCATGCTCTTAAAATCTTCATGAGACCCATTCTGCTTCTGTGAGATTCTGCTCTAAATTAATCATTCTTGAACATGAAACAACTGCAGTTCACACACTTCTCACAGCTCTTAACACTGAGAAATAAAGAACACAACCAACTAAACAATTTGATTAATATAAACCAGAACATTCATTTGTAGTATTACTTTTATCTCTTGAATTGATTCCTTTTAAGTTTATTTTTGCCTGTCAAGACAACTAAGTAGCACCTCTTTATATTTAACATGGAATTACAGAATCCAAGGGTGGTTTGGACTGGAAATGACCTTGAAGGCCATGGGCAGGGACACCTTGTTGCTCAACATTCTACATATTTTTTTTTTCCACATTTCTGCCCAAAATTATTTCATCAGCTGAAAGCTTTCCTTGGAGAAGAATTATCTGGAGGTATTTGTTCTGTTTGACTTGCTTGGGTGGTGCTTTCACTTGTCTGTCAGTGGAGTTTTATATCAATGTCAACAGGAGCTCAAGGGTTCTCCTTCTTCAGGAACAGGCAAGAGAATTTAAAGAATATGGGGGGGAAATGTCAGTGTTATCTGGAGTAGCTTAATTAGAATTTTTAACGATGCTACAACTGCTTTCCTCAGAGCACTTCCTGCTCTCTGTTCTGTGCTGTGGATCCAGGAACAGCCACAGGAAAAACTTTGGTTTTCTCATCCATGGGGCTGATTTCATCCTGTTGTGCACAGTGATGCATCCCAAACAATCCCAGACATGCAGAGAGTTTTTTGAGTTGTGTTTCTAAATTTTAGGGTAAATTTCAGCTGAGAAAGTTCCACTTGAGGTGCTGTTTGGAGAATTTATCCAGAGGGAATGTGCTTGGCAGCTGTGTGAAGGAGGTGAAGGAGCTGCTTCTCACAGCCAGAGTGTAAAGAGTCTGCTCTTCAGAGAACAATCACACTAAAAAAATTTACATTTTTCTTGTTCATAGAAAAATTAACGTACATTTCTCCTTAGGTTTGATAACCAATAGGATTAAAAATAATAATATATAATGGTAGTGTGTATTATATTATAATAGTTTAATTAGCAGTGGCAGCTGTTAAAAAGAGTTCAGTTTTCCTCAAAATAAATATTCCTAAGGAATCACAGCCTTCAGTGATGGTGCATTTTCTAACTTTAATTATCCAGAGATATTTTTTACCAAGGAAAAACTCAAGAGCCTATACTAGAACAACATAAGGAACTGTTCAAAGCCTAGAAATTAATTAGGAATGAGATTATGATTTTCATATGATCAGTGCTGGCTTGGATTTGTGTTTTTCATCATTGTTCCTGTCCTCAGCTTTCCCAAACCAGGAGAGTTGAATTGCCCAGGATTTGAGCTCCACCTTTGTGTTCACAAATCCAAATCTCCAAGTACAAATCCACGGAGCTTTTGGGGCACCAGGAGATCGCTTCCTTTTTCAAAATGAGCAGGAAATCGGAATATCCTGTCCTAAACCCCTGAGTCTGGGGAGGAATCTTCCCTCTGGCAGCAACGTTCAATTTAGGAAAAGCCCAAGATTTGGTGCAACCCCAAATCTTAATCCTGTTCCAGCAGGACAATTAAAACCCTCGTTAAACTCTTATCTTCACCCAATTTCCTGGAACACCCAAATGTCCCACATTTGCATACAGCTCATGTTGATGACCAAACAATTCTCCTCCCCAAATCATTCCCGAGTTCTTTGACACCCTCTGATAGCCCTTGACTGCCCTGTGCTCCTGCTTTCCTCCTCCTTCTCCCACAAAGAATCCTTTTCACCGAGGCTGGAGATAATCACCCTCATCCCCTTTGAGTTCTTCAGCTCTCACATCTTCAACGGGGGAAAAAAAAATGGAAAAATTGTGTATTTGCAGCAAGATTTTTGAAATATTCGATATAATTCAAAATTTTCAGAAAGGTTATTTGGGATGCTGTCCTCCCCATCCCCACATGCATTTCCTCCTTGCTGAGATCAGTGTCTGCTTCCCAGCAAAATGAGAAGTTTTAAAAGGAGTTTAAAATTTGAATTAACATAAAACTAAAAAGACTGTTTAAAAAAAACCAAGTCAGTGTTATTAAAATAAAAGATTTTTTTAAAATCTCACTTGGCTAGGGTTTAAGTAAACAGGATCCTTTTAGTCCTTTCCTTCCAAAAACCTGATTTTTCTTGCACACTAGCTGTCCCCAAAAATGGATATATTAATTTTTAAACCAAATTAATTAAATGAAAATATTAATTATTTAATTTTAACGCCAGAAATTGAAACATGAGCCTCAATCTGGACACTCAGGTTTACTCAGTCAACATTTGAACGGTAAAAAAAATCAAAGCAACCCTCTCAGAGAGTTTTATTTTCTAGACAGTCAAAAAACTCCAGAATGCTCCAAGATCCACAAATATAATTCAGTCACTTCCACAAATAAGGTTCAGTTTATAAGAATTTGTCATCATTACTGGACTAAAGGACTTGGGTTATGAAACTGTCTTACAAAACATTAAGAAATTCAACGACAGCATTTGGAAGATTTACAAGGGCTTTGCAACAAGAGGTTGAATGCACTACAAATACCAGTGCAGCATGTATTTCCTTCAGTGAAATACAGTGCATTTCTGTGCAAAAATACATTAAAATGTGTATTCCTAAATAAAATCAAGTACAACGAGCTAAGTTTTAAGATATGTCGTCTTCACGGCCTTTAAAAACCTTTGAGAAAGAGATTCTAATAGAAAGAACTCCCCTAAAAACATGATTTTTGATTCTTCATCAAGCACCACAGGAAGGTTTTTTTTCAACAGCCAACATCATTTTCTCAAAGCTTGTAGAGGCTGCATCTACAAATGGAAGATTTCAGGAAAAAACATCCAGAAAACAAAGTGGAAAGCACAAGCAAACGGATTTACATGAACACCCCGGTCACAAAAACGTGGAAAAACTCCATCCTCTTCTACATCCAAAAAGGCTGAAAAGAAAAACAAAGCAGCACAAAATGACAAAACTCCACAGAAAACAAAAACAAAGCAGCACAAAATGACAATTTCCCAGGAAACACCGAGTTTGGTGGAATTTTCCCTGTGGAAAAGCCACCCCCCGCCCGCCCCGGACCCCTGACAGCTCCATTCTCTAGGCACAAACACACGATGACAATCTCTAAAGACAGCAGGGTGAAGGGAAAGGTCTCTGCAGCCATTCCTGCAGCTTCCAAAGGGTTCATTTTCCCTACTCCAAGTGTCTCCACAGGCTCAGAGTTCACGCCAGGAACTTCCCAACCTTGTGGAGCACCAGCCAGAACCAGGCTGATATTCCAGGTCTAGTGGCTTCGAGCAATATTTACAATGAGGTGGAATCTTCATGACCAGAGCTGGTCACTAAATATTAATTGGATCCCTATTTACATTCCTGCCCCACTTCCATCATCGAATCTCCCAAGAAATTCAGATTATCCATGGCTCTCAAGGCAGGAAGTCCCTCCTTTATCACCCTTTGGTTTTTGGTGGACTCATCAAAAATCCAGCAGTCCAAAAGACAAACCCTGGGAGGTTAGAAGGTGCTTTTCCAAAGATTCCAGTGAGATTTACAAGCCCCACGTTTTGCTCAGGTTTTCAAGAGCACCAAGGAGCCAAAACCACAGCAGGATTTTCAGAGGAGCTCAACTCCAATCGTGGCACCCCCATGAGCTGTCTCTTCAATGTCCCTTAATTCAGATTGACTAAAACAGGGGCTCTAGAGCAGGGAATTTTGTAAAGGTCTTGTCCTGTGTTCCAGCTCCTACAAACTCAAATTTCCAGCTGCCCTGGAACAGAGATGACTGAAACTCACCCAAATTAAGGGGCAAAAAATAAAACCAGCACATTACGTGGTGACACTCCAAAAGAAGTCTCTTTTCCTTCTGCTCTTTTCAGCAGCCACCAGTAAAGTGAATTCTTTAAAAAGATCTTTGTTTCTTCTTTCCTCATCCTACCTGGTGTGGCAATGAATCCTTGGCTGCACTTGTGAGAGCAGAATCACCTCTCACAAATAAATCTGACATGACAGTGGGATTGTTTCACTGCTGGATGAAGCAGAGGGAGAAGCTGAATTGCTCTTTTTCAACGTGTACAAGAAAAGCACGAGGAACACAGAAAAAAAAAAAAAGCCTGGTTAAATCAGAGGGCTCTTGGGTTTTTTAGGTTTGCCAAGTGGAAAATCTTTACCAAAACCCTCAGGAAACAGCACCAAGTGGGAGGAACTGCTCACTCTGTGTCAGCCAAATCTGCCTACAGAATTCTGCTTCAAATTTGCCTTTTCATGAAACACCTAGGAGCAGCAGAGTGAAGAAACATTAACAGTCTAATTTCACAGTATATTTCAGTTTTGTCCCTTTGTCAGGGAACAGGAGGTCACCCCTAAGCAAACAAGCTTTCTGCTGGTGCTGGGTTTTCTTTTAAAGCTTCCCAGCCTGAATTTTAACAGCTCTTAAAAACTTGCTGCTGGAAAGGTGACAAAATCTCACCTCTTTTAAAAACCTTTAGCTGCTCCAGCAAAGAAACAGGAGGTCCACAGTGGAGGGTTTTTAAAAAAAAAAAAAAAAAAAAAAAAAAAAAAAAAAAAAAAAATTGGATAAAATCACAAAACATTAATCATGAGAGGATCCCCAAATTCTAAAAGGAATTACAGTAAAAGAGAAAGAAAAGGATTCCAAAAGGGCATTCAGAGCTCTTTTATAGCATATCTCAGATATTTCACTACTCCTCAGCTATACCAGGTGTGGATCTGGTTATTCAATCTGCCACAGTCAGAATTCCCAAGGAACCTGCCTGACAGCTTTTAACTCCTATTGTAAAAAGCTGAAAAGAATTTGGGTTTTTCTCTTAGTCCTGGCCACTAAGACATCACTATTTGTGCTTAATATTTAATCCAAGACTACTGATATCTGAGTGACATTAAAGACACAGCTGAAGATTCACAGCCTGAGCTCTTAGGAGAGGAAGATGCAGTAAAAATTCAGAAAGAGAAGCTTGATTTCTAAATTCCTGCAGTTAATTATGTGAAGTAGATTTATTCTTCCTGTCCTTTCAGCAGCAGCATTTTTTTTTGTTGTGTTTTGTTTGTTTTTTTTTGTTATCCTGGTTTTTGGGCCCTGGTTTCCAGGTCAAATCCAGTCTCAGCGAACATTTATGGTTCATAATTTAGATAACACTGTCCTAAAACAGAAGGATTACAGATTAGCTTGGAAAACTCCCAAGGTAAGAGATGTAAACCACATTTCATGTCATCTTCAGAGAAAAGGTGGTGCCCCTTTCAGATCTGGGATTAAGGACAGGATGAGTCATTATTTGAAGAAACCTGTCCCCAAAACAACCCAGAGGTGTTCCACCTGCAAAACCAAAACCAGGAGGCAGAGAAACTGCTCAAGTCCAACCTCTGTGAGCCCCAGACAGAAGATTCTTCACAGATTTCTGGTGCACAGCACTAAAAACTTAAAAAGTATTAAAAATTCCAATTCTCCCCGCGATTTAATTAAAAAACAGAATAATAGAACCCAGCACAGTGTCAATGATTGAGCAAATTGTGCAGTTTTCTGTCACAAACATCACCAGGGAACCTCTCAGTGCTCCCCCTCTCCTCTCACTGCTACATCAAAGTCTCTCTGTCCGACAAACTCCGGTGAATTTCCTGCTTGTCATCACCATCATCATCCTCAGCTGGCTCGTTTTCCTCTCCAGACTCCACATAGATGGGCCAATCATTGTCAGCATCCCCTTTTTCCTGCCCTTCCGAGGCCGTTTCCACCAGGCTGAGGTTGATGGGCACCGAGTCCTCGTGGGTGGTGGTGACACAGGTGCAGCTGTCACAGAGCCCGAAGCGCCTCAACCCCTGGGACAGGCTGTTGGTGAAGGTTCTCCTGCATCCCTTGCAGATGATGGGTTTGTTGGAGCGATGGACCTGCAGGGAAAACAGCAAATTTTGTGAGGAAAAAGGTAATTTGTTGGTTTGGAGAGATTGATGGAAGAGGGAAACAGGAATGCTTCAGCTGAAGGGGTCCCATCGTGAGTCTGGCCACAAAAATTTGGAGTAGAAAAATCATGGAATGGTTTGGGTTGGAAGGGACTTAGAGTTTGTCCAGCTCATGGACACCTTCCTTAATTCCAGGTTGCTCCAACCTGGCCTGGGACACTTCCAACAATGGGAAAACCACAACCTTACCACCCTCACAGGGCAGAATTCCTTCCCAAAATCTAATCTAACAGGTTGGGAGAACAAAATCCTCATGAACACGAATTTAACCAATATAACAAAAAACTATGTAAGAAAATTGTTTACAGCTAACAGCAGTGCCTCTGCGAGTTCACCAAACATCTCAACACTGTGTTCAGTCCAATTAAAGATTGGAAAGTGCCTGGTTTGTGAGGTGTGGCCCTGCAGAATATCTGAATATAATCCTCATGAATGTGAATTTAACCAATGAAACAAAATATTATATAAGAAAAAGCTAACAGCAGTGCCTCTGCCAGTTCACCAAACATCTCAACGCTGTGTACAGTCCCTTTAACACTTTGTGAAAATTAAAGATTAGAAAGAGGCTGGTTTGTGAGGTGTGGCACTGTGGAATATCTGAATATAATCCTCATGAATGTGAATTTAACCAATGAAACAAAATATTATATAAGAAAAACCTAACAGCAGTGCCTCTTCCAGTTTACCAAGCATCTCAACACTGTGTTCAGTCCAATTAAAGACTGGAAAGAGTCTGGTTTGTGAGATATGGCCCTGCAGAATATCTGAATATCTGTAATGCTCATGAACATGAATTTTACTAATATAACAAAAAAGTATATAAGAAAATTGTTTACAGCTAACAGCAGTGCCTCTGCCAGTTTACCAAACATCTCACCAGTCCCTCTGACACCTTGTGAAAGTTAAAGATTGGAAAGAGCCTGGTTTGTGAGGTGTGGCACTGCGGAATATCTGAATATAACCCTCACAAACGTGAATTTAACCAATATAACAAAAATTATATATAAAAAACCTAACAGTGGTGCCTCTTCCAGTTTACCAAATATCTCAACAGTATGTACAGTCCAATTAAAGATTGGAAAGAGCCTGGTTTGTGAGGTGTGGCCCTGCAGAATATCTGAATATCTGTAATGCTCATGAACACGAATTTAACCAATATAACAAAAAACTATGTAAGAAAATTGTTTACAGCTAACAGCAGTGCCCCTGCCAGTTTACCAAACATCTTAACTCTGTGTACAGTCCCTTTAACACTTTGTGAAAATTAAAGATGGGAAAGAGTCTGGTTTGTGAGGTATGGCCCTGCAGAATATCTGAATATCTGTAATGTTCATGAACATGAATTTAACCAATATAACAAAAAAGTATATAAGAAAATTGTCTAAAGCTAACAGCAGTGCCTCTGCCAGTTTACCAAACATCTTAACAGTCCCTCTGACACCTTGTGAAAGCTAAAGATTGGAAAGAGGCTGGTTTGTGAGGTGTGGCACTGCGGAATATCTGAATATAATCCTCATGAATGTGAATTTAACCAATATAACAAAAATTATATATAAAAAACCTAACAGTGGTGCCTCTTCCAGTTTACCAAACATCTCAACACTGTGTTCAGTCCAATTAAAGATTGGAAAGAGCCTGGTTTGTGAGGTGTGGCACTGTGGAATATCTGAATATAATCCTCACGAATGTGAATTTAACCAATGAAACAAAATATTATATAAGAAAAACCTAACAGCAGTGCCTCTGCCAGTTTACCAAATATCTCAACACTGTGTTCAGTCCAATTAAAGATTGGAAAGAGGCTGGTTTGTGAGGTGTGGCCCTGTAGAATATCTGAATATAATCCTCATGAACACGAATTTAACCAATATAACAAAAAACTATGTAAGAAAATTGTTTACAGCTAACAGCAGTGCCTCTGCCAGTTTACCAAACATCTCAACTCTGTGTACAGTCCCTTTAACACCTTGTGAAAATTAAAGACTGGAAAGAGGCTGGTTTGTGAGGTGTGGCACTGTGGAATATCTGAATATAATCCTCATGGATGTGAATTTAACCAATGAAACAAAATATTATATAAGAAAAAGCTAACAGCAGTGCCTCTGCCAGTTTACCAAGCATCTCAACACTGTGTTCAGTCCAATTAAAGATTGGAAAGAGCCTGGTTTGTGAGGTGTGGCCCTGTGGAATATCTGAATATAATCCTCATGAACATGAATTTAACCAACATAACAAAAAATTATATAAAAAAACCCTAACAGCAGTGCCTCTGCCAGTTCACCAAACATCTCACCAGTCCCTCTGACACCTTGTGAAAGTTAAAGATGGGAAAGAGCCTGGTTTGTGAGGTGTGGCACTGCGGAATATCTGAATATAACCCTCACAAATGTGAATTTAACCAATATAACAAAAATTATATATAAAAAACCTAACAGTGGTGCCTCTTCCAGTTTACCAAATATCTCAACAGTATGTACAGTCCAATTAAAGATTGGAAAGAGCCTGGTTTGTGAGGTGTGGCCCTGCAGAATATCTGAATATCTGTAATGCTCATGAACACGAATTTTACTAATGTAACAAAAAACTATGTAAGAAAATTGTTTACAGGTAACAGCAGTGCCTCTGCCAGTTTACCAAACATCTTAACTCTGTGTACAGTCCCTTTAACACTTTGTGAAAATTAAAGATTAGAAAGAGTCTGGTTTGTGAGGTGTGGCCCTGGGTAATATCTGAATATAATCCTCATGAACATGAATTTAACCAACATAACAAAAAATTATATAAAAAAACCCTAAAAGCAGTGCCTCTGCCAGTTTACCAAACATCTCAACTCTGTGTACAGTCCCTTTGACACCTTGTGAAAGTTAAAGATTGGAAAGTGCCTGGTTTGTGAGGTGTGGCACTGCAGAATATCTGAATATAATCCTCATGAATGTGAATTTAACCAATATAACAAAAATTATATTAAAAAACCTAACAGCAGTGCCTCTGCCAGTTTACCAAACATCTCACCAGTCCCTCTGACACCTTGTGAAAGCTAAATCTTGGAAAGAGGCTGTTCAGTGTGGCGTTTGTGACTCACGCTGAGCGCGTGGCTGCGCAGGTGCTCCTGGCGCGTGAAGCGTTTCCCGCAGGTGTCGCAGGGGTACGGCCTCTCCCCGGTGTGAGAGCGGATGTGGCGCTTGAGGATCCCCTTCTGCTTGGCCGTGTAAGGGCAGAAGGGGCACTTGTGCAGCTTGATGGGCACCACCAGCACGTCACCTTGGGGATAAAAACACACTGGGTTAGCTCAGGCATTGTCTGAGCCTCTGCTCACCGTGCTCGTCCTGCTCGCTGTGTTTTCCTCCTCTTCCCTGTGCTTGGCTCACCTGGGATTTCCTCAGCTTGTGGCACTGCAGGATTCATCCAGCTGCCCTGGAAAATCAGCCTGACTGCTGCTCACGACAGCAAAATGTTAATTTTATTTTAGGAAGCGTTTTAATCAAGTATCAAAAAAATCTGCTTTTAGTGAAGTGGGGTCTCTGCTCCATCCCAGCCATTTCCTTTTTTTATTATTAAACAATTAGCATTAAACAGCACCAGAAATGAAAACCTTTAACACAATCTGCAGGCAGGAACAGCACAGTTTGTCCATGTGCTTTCAAATTTAGATATGAAAAATATGACTCCTTGTTCCTACTGCTTTCCTGTTGGGAATAATGAGATGAAGGACTCCAATATTATTTCCTGACAATATTTGACTGTTCCTAAAACCAAACCACAATGAATACACGATTTATAGAGTCAGCTGCAAAACCAGAATTCAATTTGAAGATCCCATTTTACAGAAATGTGGACATTGCCAACTTTTCCAGCACCAGCCCAGCTTCCCTTCCAGCAGAAAGGTGGAGATGTGATGCCAAAGGATTCATTTTCCCTGGTCCAGGCCCTGTTTCAGGGAAATGCTTTGTGTGTCAAGCAGGTGAGGCTGCAGAGCATTCTTTATATTAAGGTTTATCCAACCCACTATCAAAAAAGGTGTGTCTGGAATTAATGATGTGAGTGAGAGTCGGCTCACCCCATTTTGGAGCTTCCCAAGGGATTGCAAATCCCTGCTGGGCATTTAGAGCATCATTAAAACCCCAACCAACCCAGTTCTTAGTCCTGCATTGCTCCCAGTGCTCTACAGGCAGCTGTGTCCCCTCCTTCTGCTATGAAGGATGACTGGAACAGAGGTGGACACTTGAAAAGAAGTGACATTTATCTCATCTCTTAACCTGAGTGCACCATTCTTTTATCAGGACTTTATATTTTCTCATTTCTGGTGCCTTGTGAAGAAGCTGAGGCAGCAGCACCACTGAAAACTGAGAAACTCCCACTCTCCTCACTGCTACAAAGTCCTACTTTAGCACAGAAACTGAAGGAAAATTTGGTTTCTTTTCCCTCACTCCTACTCAAAACCCATCTCCCACTAACATTTCTGACACACTGTCAGGACTCCTGATGTTCCCTATCAAACTCTGGAAGCATTTCCCTTTTAATGACTCATGAACAGCCTGGAGATGTTGAGAGAGGGGGAAAAAAAAAAGGAGTAAAATTTGTGTGTTGGATGTTCTTGCCTTGCCACATGTCAAAAAAGCACCAGCATGAGTGGTGACAGCTCTGCTCTGAGAGTAAACCTGGATTTGTGATTTTATCAGTGCCCTGTTTGATAGCAGGGAGAGGATTTGTCACTTTTATTGGCTCTAAGGTCACACAGGCAGCTTGAGCTGGAGATGACAGGAAAATAAACTCGCTGGCTACAGCCATGGTTTGTGAGAGCCACCTCCTGTCCTCAAAAAGCTGCTTGGACAAGGCACTTATGAAAAACCAGATGAAATGCCCAAATCTTTAATTATCCACATCAGGAGAAATGCACATGGGCACGATTTTCTTCTTCTCCAGGTGCCTGACAATGCTGCCAGGAAATATTCCTGAGATTTTCCAAATGGTGCCAGGCTAGGGGCAGCTGAAAAGTGAAAAAAGCCTCATTTTTATGTTATACCACGGTATTGAAAGCTTTCAGTGCTCCTAAAGGACTCGTAGGAATCCCTCAGCATTGGATAAAACTGATTCCTGCCCTCTGAAATTCCAAGCAGGAGCAAACAGAGCAGCACTGGCAGGAGCTGTGATGGGATGAGCTCCTCCAGCTGCACCAGCTCCTGCAGCAGATCCCTCCTGTGGCAACTCAGTTCCTGTTGGATTGCTCTTTGTGACCATCAGGAGTGAAAAATTCCCTTTAAAAACGGACCTGGCATTCAGTGAGGTCCCAGTGAGTTTGTTTATTAAAAAAGAATCACCCCCAGTGCAGCCTGGGGCTGTCAGGAATACTCACCTGCCACAGCTGCACCGAACAAACGAGTACAGCTGCTTTAAAAGTGCACAACAAGAGTTTATTTCACCGTGCCAAAATATTCTTGAACAAGGAGTAACAAAAAAAAAAGCTGCCCAACAAAGCTGTTCCCTCCTCCATCTCACAGCCTGCACCTCCCCTGAGTCCTCTCACCTGTGTCCTCACCATACCAGTCGCTGTGAATGTCCATCATGGAGCTCACGGCTACTCCTGCATCCTCAGCCCTAGCCTCAAATCCCCGGACAAAGTGATGCACCACGTCCTCCTTCCTCGGGGCCGAGCTGTTGCGCAGCAGAGCCTCCAGGAACTGCTTCATGTGGTAATTATTGCACAGCTCCACGGGCTGCCCCTCTTCCATCTGCTCCAGCGATATGGGCGTGGGATACTGCGGCAGCCGCTCGCCCACCTCCACCTCCGCCTCCTCGGGGTCGAACTCCACCTTGGGTTGCACCACTTTGGGCAGCTCGGAGTCGCTGCTCAGAGGGTCCCTGG
Organism: Poecile atricapillus; assembly: GCF_030490865.1. NCBI lineage: Eukaryota > Metazoa > Chordata > Aves > Passeriformes > Paridae > Poecile > Poecile atricapillus. The sequence goes on along the minus strand of NC_081272.1, from coordinate 5,431,618 downwards.
CCACCAGCTGCAGGGGGTGGCAGCTGCTGCAGTCCCCGCAGGGAGGGTCCTGCTGGCACTCCTGGGTGCTCTCCTTCTCCTGCAGGGAGGACACGGAGGCAGAGCTCTTGGAGCCCAAGGAGGTGCCCTCCCTGGCTGAGCTGCCGCTGTCAGCCTGGTAAAAAGCCGCCTCCCTCTCGATTTTCCTGCAGATGTCCAAGGAGGACCTGATGTAGCTTTTGCAGAAGTTGACCACGTCGGTCATCTGCAGGTAGCTGGCGGCTGACATCACCTCGATCACGTTCTCCCCGCACAGATCCAGCTTCCCGGAGTAGAGGAAATCCAGGATGATGGAGAAAGCCTCGGAGGTGACGATGTCCAGCGAGGCCGTGCTGTGCCGCCCGCTGTCCTGGATGTAGTGGATGAGCAGCGCTCGGAAGTAGCCGCTGTTGGCGAACAGGATGTTCTTGTGGGCTTTGAAGATCCTGCCCTCCACGATGATGCTGCAGTCGCAGAAGAAATCCCGCTTGCGCTGCTCGTTCAGCTCCCCCAGCAGCTTGGTGTAGTAGGACTGCACCTCCATGGCTGTGCCGGGAACAGAGAGAGCCGTCAGCACCGGTACACCGGGCACAGCAGGCACACCGGGGACACCGGGCACACCGGTACCGCGGCTACACCGGGGACACCGGGCACACTGGTACCGCCACCCCCTCCCAGTGCTGGGACACCGGGTACACCGGTACACCGGGCACAGCAGGCACACCGGGGACACCGGGCACACCGGGGACACCGGTACCGCCACCCCCTCCCAGTGCTGGGACACCGGGCACACGGGCACACCGGGGACACCGGTACCGCCACCCCCTCCCAGTGCTGGGACACCGGGTACACCGGGCACACGGGCACACCGGGCACACCGGTACCGCCACCCCCTCCCGGTACCGCGGCTACACCGGGCACACCGGGTACACTGGCACCGCGGGCACACCGGGCACATGGGGTACACCAGGCACACGGGCACACCGGGCACACCAGTACCACCACCCCCTCCCAGTGCTGGGACACCGGGTACACCGGGCACACGGGCACACCGGTACCACGGGGACACCGGGCACACCGGTACCGCCACCCTCTCCCGGTACCGCGGCCACACCGGTACACCGGGTACACTGGCACACCGGCACCGCGGGCACACGGGCACCGCCACCCCTTCCCGGCGCTGCGGGGACACCGGGTACACCGGGTATCCCGGCACCGCCACCCCCGCCCGGCGCTGCGGGGACACCGCCGGTACCGAGACAGGAGGAGCCGCGCCCCGGAGCGACCGCCAAGGATCGTCCTACCCAGCCCCGGGGGTCCGTCCCGCCCGGTACCGGGGGTCCCACACCCCTTCAAGGACCGTCCCGCCCGGTACCGGGAGTCTCGCATCCCCACCAAGGTCCGTCCTGCCCGGTACAGCATCCCCGGGAACGCCAAGGACCGCCCTGCCCGGTCCCGGGATACCCCGCCACGCCAAGGACCGTCCTGCCCGGTACCGGGAGCCCGACCTGCCCGGTACTGGGAGCCCGCCCTGGCCGGTCGCGGGGTGCCCCGGAACGCGTCCCCGCCCACCCTAAGGAGCGCTCGGTGTCCATCGCTCACCTCCGCCCGGCCCCGCTCCCGGCCCCGCTCCCGGTCCCGCCCGGCCGCCGTACCCGGGCCGCGCCCCCGGGGCGGGGACAGGAAGTGACGTCAGAGCGGCTCCGGGGCGGGGCCCGCGGGGTGAGGGGTCGGTAAATATTGGTGACGTCACACCGCCAAGATGGCGGAGGGGTGAGCGGAGCACGGCCGGGGGGCGGCGGGACCGGGACCGGGATCGCAGTGGGGATGGGCGGCGGCGAGGGGGGAACCGGGGCGGGGCTGGGGCTTGGGGGACGGAATCTGGGGTCAGGGTCTGGATCTGGGTTTGGAGTCGGGATCTGGGGTCCGGCTCTGAAGCTGCGGTTTGGATCTGGGGTGTGGGTCTGTGTGTGGGATCGAGATCTGGGTCTGGGGTCTGTGTGTGGAATCGGGATCTGGGGTGTGGGTCTGGGGTCTGTGTGTGGGATCGGAGTCGGGATCTGGGTCTGGGGTCTGGATCTGGGATCGGGATCAGGATCTGGGATCCGTGTATGGGATCGAGATCTGGGTCTGGGGTCTGTGTGTGGGATCGGGATCAGGATCTGGGATCGGGATCGGGATCTGGGTCTGCGGTCTGTGTGTGGGATAGGGGTCGGGATCTGGGATTGGGGTCGGGATCTGGGATTGGGGTCGGGATCTGGGATCCGTGTATGGGATCGAGATCTGGGTCTGGGGTCTGTGTGTGGGATCGGGATCTGGGATCTGGGGTGTGGGTCTGGGGTCTGTGTGTGGGATCGGGGTCGGGATCTGGGATCTGGATCTGGGATCGAGATCTGGGATCAGAATCTCGGGTTTGGATCTGCGGTCTAGCTCTGGCTCTGGGTTTGGGATCTGAGGTCGGGGTACGGGATCCTGGTTTGGGGTCGGGATCTGGGATCTGGGATGTGGCAGCTCGGTCTGGGATCCTGGTTTGGGGTCGGGATCTGGGATGTGGCAGCTCGGTCTGGGATCCTGGTTTGGGGTCGGGATCTGGGATGTGGCAGCTCGGTCTGGGATCCTGGTTTGGGGTGGGGATGTGGGATCTGGGATGTGGCAGCTCGCTTTGGGATCCCGGTTTGGGGTCGGGCTGTGGGATCTGGGTGTGGGTTTGGGCTCCATGCTCGTGTCCCCGTGTCGTGACGCCGTGCCCTGTCCCCGCAGGGAGGACGGGGGCTGGTGGCGGAGCTGGCTCCAGCAGAGCTACCAGGCTGTCAAGGAGAAGGTGGGAACCGCCGGGATCAGCCGGGACCGGGCGGGCGGGACCTGCGGGCGGGGCCTGCGGGGCGGCCCCGGGAGCCCAGCGAGCACAGCCCGGGAGGGTCTCCCCAAACTGGGATCGGGATGGATTTTCTGGGGATCTTCTGGCTGTGTGAACACTGGGTCATGTTGGGCTGTGTCATGTGAAAATCACCTCTGAGCAGAGAGGGTTGTGCTTCCAGCGTTGTTTTGTGGTGTGTAATTTCCTGCTTGTGTTAATTATACACAAGACTTAAACCCAGGCTTTTCCCAACCTGTGTTTTTTCTAGTCTTGGGTTAAAAACCTCCTGGAATGTGTTTTGGGCATAGCAGATGCAGTTGTTATTCAGGTTATTCTGGTGTTACGCATTGCCCAGGTTGGGGTGAGGGCTCAGTTGGGCTAAAATCTCCCACTTGAGATTTTGTAACGTGCTGGGGGCGATCATGGCTTTGTTGGGGATCCAAGAGTCTGGAGAATGCATCTGCTGTCTCCTTGCAGTCCACAGAGGCTCTGGAATTCATGAAGCGGGACCTGGCTGAGTTCACCCAGGTGGTGCAGCACGACACCGCCTGCACCATCGCCGCCACCGCCAGCGTGGTCAAGGACAAGCTGGCAGTGAGTAGGGGCTGGGAGAGCTTAAACATCATCCAGTGCCACCCTGCCATGGGCAGGGACAGCTTCCACCATCCCAGGGTGCTCCAAGCCCTGTCCAACCCGGCCTGGGATAATTCCAGGGATGGAACAACCACAGCTTCTCTGGGAATTCCATCCCACCACCCTCACAGAGAAGAATTCCTTCCCAATATCCCATCTAACCCCACCTTCCTTCAGCTTGAGGCCATTCCCCCGTGTCCTGGGACTCTGTGCACTTGTGGGTGAGCACAGAAGGTCCCTGTGGTTCCCTCTGCACTGTGCTGAGCAGAGGTGACGCTGGCAGTGTCACTGTAGGGTGACACAGCTCTCCACACGAGCTGTGAGCCTCAGCCCTGCACAGCTGCTGCTGGGACAGTCCCACCCCAAACCAGGCACCCCCAAACCTGGCTGTGTCCTTCCCACAAGGCCTCAGCTCAGCTGTCCTCGAGGCAGGTGCCTCCCACCAAATCCTTCCAGCCCAGCCTCCTCCACAGCACTCTCCTGAAGGGGGAGATCCTGCTTTCTTAAGGATCCTAGCCAGAAATTCTGGGATGTTACTGACACTGTACTGCCTCTTCCCTCGAAGAGGGCGGAAGGCTCCTCAGGTGCCACGGAGAAGGTGAGGAAGGGGCTGTCTGACTTCCTGGGGGTCATCTCGGATACCTTTGCTCCCTCACCGGACAAGACCATTGACTGTGACGTTATCACACTGATGGCAACACCCTCAGGTACCACCGAGCCCTACGACAGTGCCAAGGTGATTGTCTCATTCTGGGGTGTGGCACCTGAGCCCTGTCCCCTGGCTCTGCTGCTGGCCCTTCCCTGACAGCTGTCCCCATGTGTCTCCTCCAGGCTCGTCTCTACAGCCTCCAGTCCGACCCAGCCACCTACTGCAATGAGCCTGATGGTATGGGAGGGTGCAGGGGGGTGCAGGGGGCTGTCCCCAGAGGGTCTGGGGGCCAGCTGGAATTCCCTGAAGCCTTTGGCCACCAGGGCTGGCTTGGCTGTAGCTGGGACCAGCTATAAAGAGCAGATCCGGCTCTCACCTCAAGGACCAGCTTAGGCTGAATTTACTGGCCTGGTTTAAATAGGTGCCTTGGACTGGTGGAGGGGTTCTGAGCCCTGTCTCTCTCTCCTCCTTTGCCCCTAGCATCTCTCTAATGAAACTTCCCCAAACTCTGGCTTGTGCCAAGGATTGTTACCCCTGTGCTTGTCCCAAACAGGCCCTGCTGAGCTGCTGGAGGCCTGGCTCGCTCAGTTCAGCCTGGAGGAGAAGAAAGGGGAGATTGCAGAGCTGCTGGCAACCAGCCCTTCCATACGAGCACTCTACACCAAAATGGTGAGGCCCTGCCTGGGGAATTCCTCACTTGGGGAACGCTGCAGGAGAGCCCTGAGCTCTTTGTCCCCTGCAGCTGGAATGGAAACAGCCCTGGTTGTGTGGTAAACTATGGAAAAATGGTTGGAATAAAATGGGAGCTGCAGGCTTTGGGAGGAGAGAGGGGCACAGCTGCAGCTGCAGCTCTCTCTCTCTGAGGGGCTCATCCCTTTCCCTGATCCCTTTCCCAGGTCCCTGTGGCTGTTTCCCACTTGGAGTTCTGGCAGCGCTACTTCTACAAATTGCATCGCCTGGAGCAGGTGGGCCAGGCTGGGGGGCTGACTGGGGGTGCTTTTCCTGGGAAAACAGGGATCTGGGCTGACTCCTTGGAATCAGTGATGCCAAAATGCCTGGGGGAAGAAAGGGACTGGGGATGTGAGTGGCTGCTGGTGTTGAATTCCCTGCAGGATGAAGCCCGGAGGGAGGCTCTGAAGCAGCGAGCGGAGCAGAGCATGCACCAAGAGGAGCCAGGCTGGGAGGAGGATGAAGGTGGGACAGGTTTTGGGGCTCTGGGAGGTTTGTGGAGAATTTGTCCTGGGGTGATGGTTCCTTCTCAATCCCACAAATGGCAATGGGCAGTGAAGGGGCAGCTCTGATCTCTGCCCTGTGAGCAGTGATGGGATCTGAGGAAATGTCTGGAGCTGTCTCAGGGTGGTTTAGGTTGGATATCAGGAAAATGCTCTTCCCCCTGAGGGTTCTGGGGCACTCCAGGGAATGGGCACGGCCCCAAAGCTGCCAGAGCTGCAGGACAGTGCTTTCAGGGATGCACAGGGTGGGATTGTTGGGATGTCTGTGCAGGGCCAGGGGTTGGACTGGATGATCCCTGTGGACTCCTCCCAGCTCAGGACATCCTGTGATTCTGTCAAATCCAGCTCCCAGCCCAGCTGCTGCTGCACTTGCTGAAACATCTCTCACTTCTCTTCTGCCTCCCTACAGAGGAGTTCTTGGGGATGTCCCCCCTGCCTTGTGCAAACATCACATTTCCAGGAGCAGCACAGAAAGAACCCGCCCCAGCAGCCCCGGAGGGAAACCACCCCGCTGCTCCCCAGGGCTCCTCCGGGGAGAGCTGGGCTGTGCTGCCCCCAGAGCTGGTCCCAGTGGAGCAGAGCCCCTCGGAGAGCAGCGAGAGCGTGTCCCTTGTGACTCAGATTGCAAACCCTGCCTCTGTGCCTGCCACCCAGCTACAGACTGCAGCTGCACCCACGGGCACCGGGGACCTCTCCCAGAGGCTGGTGGAGGCCACCTTGGAAGAGCAGAGCTCCCTGGCAAAGCCCTCAGAAGCTGCTCATCCTTCTGCACCTGCCGAGGAATCAGCAGCATCCTCGGAGCCGGCAGCAGGAGCAGAGCTCAGAGAGCTGGAGAGCAAAGGCAGGACAGAGACTCTGAGAGAGGAAGGGCCCACAGACCTGAGAGTCTTCGAGCTCAACTCGGATAGTGGCAAATCCACCCCCTCCAACAACGGCAAGAAAGGTTTGTGTGGGGCCTGGGAACTCACTCGGAGGGGCAGCTCTTGGGGAAAGGGCTCTGGGTTTGTGGTGATGAGGCAGAGGAAAGACATCAAAGGTCTTCTGGCTGAGCAAAGCAGCCTTTTGTTCCCTGGATGCCAGAAAGGCTGTGTTATGTGGAGGGAATGTGGGGATTCCTTCCCTTCTGCCTGTCATCCCCAGGAGTGTCCCTGCTGGGACAGTAACAGTCCCCATATCTAAATCCCTCCTGTCCTTCCATATCTGCTGCATTTTCTGTGTGACTGGAACCTGACACATTCTAGTTCTCCCAGACCAGAGGAGAAAATGTTTCAGCACCCACCTCTCCCACTTGTTCTGCACCAGTCCTGGCTGTGAGGGACACAGGCTCGGTCCGTCCCATCTCTGTCAGGGAGCTGTTCCTAGGAATGTGGAGGCTTTCCCTCCTCAGGCATGCTGTGGCAGCTGTGAGCCTTGGGAATTCCAGGGCTTTGGGGACAGCTCTGGTGGCTCAGTGGGGATGTTTGTGCTTCCAGGCTCCAGCACAGATATCAGTGAGGACTGGGAAAAAGACTTTGATCTGGACATGACGGAAGAGGAGGTGCAGCTGGCACTCTCAAAGGTGGAAATGTCTGGGGAGGTGAGTCAGGGGAAGCAAAACTGCCCCCCAAAATCATCACCAACCCCTCAGGGTGCTGCTGCATGAGCAGAGTGGGGCTGGTGGGATGAGCCAGCAGGTTTCCCAAGGGGAACAGAGCAGGCAAATCCCTCTTGCGAAGGTGTGGGAGTGTGAGGATACATCAAGCTTTGTGCTGGCTCAGGTGCCCTGGACAGGAGGAGCTGTTGAGTTACAGAAACAAGCTCAGAAATAGTTCAGAAATTAATTTCCTTTTGTTTGCAGCTGGAAGATGAAGAGTGGGAAGACTGGGAATAAAGCAGCTGCTTCCAGTGTGTGTCACAGGCTCATTTCCACCATCGAATGTGAATTCAATCACGGACCGGCTGTTCCTTTGTGTGTGACTGTGCTGGGGGTTGCAGTTCCAGGCTGGAGGAGTTCCATTCCTGCTAAAACCTCTGGGCAGCAAGTGACCCCTTCAGATCCAGGAGGAGGAAGCAGGAGGTCACTGGCACACAGGAGCCCGACTTCTGCAAAGGTCCTAGAGACTGGCCAAGCCAAAACTGCCCCTGATGTGTCAGGAAGAAGCAGAGTGAGGGGTCCCTGGGGCCAGCTGGGCACTCAGAGCCCTGCCAGGTGTGTTGGGTGCTGCCAGGCTGCCAGCTGGCTCCTTCCTTGCTTGTGTGTGCACGTGTAACCTTCAGCTGAGAGGCTCCTGGATGTGGCTGTGCCTGCTCCGCTCGCTGCTCCGCAATTCCCACCCGGAAAGCAACACCCAGGGAGGGCCTGAGGTCTGGAGGTGCTGCAGAAAAAGGCTCATGGCTTTGACCCTAGAAGGAGCCAACCCCTGCCAAACCCTGAGCTTCTGCCTGGCTTTTTGTCTTGGAAGCTTTTTCTCAAGGAAACTCCCGTTTCCAGCAGTTCCTCGAAGAGCCAAGGCCTGCTGCTCCCCCCTTTGCAGCTGCTCCACCTTCCTGCACTGGGTTTTGTGTCTTTCTAGTTAAATTCTCCAAGCAAAATCCTCGTGGCTTGCTCTTCCTCGAGCCCTGCTGGGCTGGCAGTGGTTTGGGTCACCTGGGAACAGAAGAACAGAACTCCTCATGTTGGTGCCTAGTTCTGCCCTTGCAAAGGCCCAGCCTGACCCACTGACCACTTCAAACTCTGCTTGACCAGCCTGGGGAGGGAGAGGCTCCCAAATTCAGGTGGTCCCTGCTGGCTGAGGCTGTGTGTCCCCATCTGACCCCGTCCCACCCGTGCCAGGCCCTGCAGACACCACGAGCTTTGCTTTGGGTTCCTTCAGTTCAGCCCCTGAGACTGCTTGCAACACTTCCTTCAGCCCCACGGCCTCTTTTTGGGGCAGTTTCCTTGTCACAGCAGGAGATGCTGCTAATGCTCAGTTATCCCAAGGGGACAGTGCCCTTGCTGCTCTCCCTGGCCTTTGGGGTGGTGGGGTGACACTTTCTGCCTTTGTCCTGCCCCACTGGGGCTGGGGGTTTCCTGCTGGGTTTGGACAGCATTAAACGAGGCACACTTGGCAAGAGTTGGGGTTTTGGGGTTGGGTTTTCCGCCTTTGGGGTGACTCCTGGTGGGAGCATCCCTGTCCCAACAAAGCCCTGGGGACAGCTCTGCTCCTGCCTGGGGTGTGGTGGGTCCAGCAGAGCCTCACCTTGTCCTGGCTCAGATTATGGTGGGCAGGGGACACAGGGGACACCAGTGGGGACCTGGGGCTGGTGTGAGTCCCAGCTGATCCTACAGCAGAGCTCGAGGGTGCAGCATCTGTGTCACTTTCTTTTCTTCTTTAGTTGAATTAACCGTTGGGTTGGTTGTGCAATATTCTCTGTTCTTGAACTATTCCGCATCTCCCTGAGCCTTTTCTAGCTGGGGTGACAAACCAGGAACAATTCTAACAGCTGGTAGTTTTGTAACAATGACTTTCTCCAAACCTTTTACAGACTTGCAGTTAACAGCAATTAAAGGAGTTCTCAGAGTCTCTGCCTGTCCCCGGTGTTCTCATTTCCTGTAGGGTGAGGATGGCACAATTCTTCTTTCATCTCCCTCAAGAGAGGGAAGGGAGCCCCCACTGCCACTCCTCAAACTCTGTCCCCTGCTTTTCAGGGCTCTGAGTGACCCCACAAAGCCACCCAGTGTGACTCAGGGCTTGTTTCTGCCTGGCACATCACCCGTGAGCCCGGCTGGGTGGGAAGCACCATCCATTGGGATATTCCCACATCCTGTGACACCACGGGGCTGCTGCCACTGCAGGGATTTCATCCCAAGGATCCCCAAGGGATGCTGCTCATGGGGAATGCTGGGCTCCAGCAGCGCTTCCCCTTCAGGCAGCCAAGGGAACGGGACACGAATGAGGGACACGAATGGCAGGACAGGGGACAGAACCCAAGTGATGGGACATTAGTGACAGGACAAGTGACAGGACACGAGTGACAGAACAAGTGACGGGCCACAGGACATGAGTGACAGGACACAAGTGACGGGACAGGTGACAGGACACGAGTGACAGGACACGAGTGACAGGACAAGTGACAGGACAGGTGACAGGACACGAGTGACAGGACAAGTGACAGGACAAGTGACAGGACAAGTGACAGGACACGAGTGACAGGACACGAGTGACAGGACACGAGTGACAGGACAGGTGACAGGACACAAGTGACAGGACACGAGTGACAGGACAGGTGACAGGACAGGTGACAGGACACGAGTGACAGGACACGAGTGACAGGACAGGTGACAGGACAGGTGACAGGACACGAGTGACAGGACACGAGTGACAGGACAAGTGACAGGACACGAGTGACAGGACAGACACGAGTGACAGGACACGAGTGACAGGACAGGTGACAGGACAGGTGACAGGACACGAGTGACAGGACACGAGTGACAGGACACGATTGACAGGACAGACACAAGTGACAGGACACGAGTGACGGGACAAGTGACAGGACACGAGTGACAGGACAAGTGACAGGACAAGTGACAGGACAGGTGACAGGACACGAGTGACAGGACAAGTGACAGGACAAGTGACAGGACGCGGCCGCCGGGGCAGTTCCTCCCCCGCTCGCTGGGGGCGCCCGAGGCCCGCGGCCGCGCCCCGCCGCTCTCCGCGCGCACAACTTTGGCCCCGCGCGGCCGCCGTCCGGCCCGCGCCCCGCCCGGTGCCGCCATATTTTGGCCGCCGCCGCCACCACCGGAGCCGCCGCCGCAGCCGCCGCGATGGGTGAGGGCCTTGAGGGGCGGGCGCGGCCCGAGGAGCACCGGGCACGGCCCGAGGAGCACCGGGCACGGCCGAGGGGATGGGGTGGAGCCGGAGGAGGCGCCCCGAGGCTGGGCACGGCGCACAGCCCGTCCGCCCCGCGCTGCCGCCGCCCTCGCCTCTCACCGGCGTCCCGGGCGCTCCCGGGGCTGAGGGCGGCGGGCCCGGCGCGGCCGCTGAGTCATCCCGGGGCCGCTCCCGGCGGCTCTGGGGGCGCGGGGGCCTTCAGGGGGCTCTCGGTGAGGGCGGCCCGGGGGTTGTGACCGCTTCGGGCAGCGCCAACAGCGGCTCTGGGGGGCTGCGGGGCGGAGCGGGAGCTGTGGGGGGTTAATGGTGAAATAGCGGAGATTTGGGGGTGTCGGTGCTGCAGAACCCCGGGTTTGGCTCGGGAGAGCTCTCAGAGTCCGGTTTGGGGCTGTCAGCGCTGGAACTTTGGGCTGTTTGGGCTGTTGAAGCCTCACCGGGCTGTCAGATCGCTGCTCCGGTTCAATTCCGACCTCTCAAGTGAGAATCCAGCAAACCTCCTCGCAGCTCTGATAACCTTTCAGGATGGGAAATCTGAGGCTTGGGTTGCTGTGACTTTGATTAAAGCAAAGCTTGAGCCCTCAGTGTCGCCGTGCACGTGCTGTCCCTGTGTCACCGCGGGTGACAGGACACTGATGGGCACCGGTGTCACCTCTTGCAGGCAGGTCTGTGTCCCCTGCAAATAAATCCCGGCTCAGTCTTACCCCTTCAAAAAGTGCTTTAATTTCAGAAGCTTTTTGTTTGGATGTGCCTGATGTGGGAGGTCCCAGCTCGGGGAGAAGAGGCGGCCTTTTTTTGGGTTTTTTGGGGGTTTTTTGGGGTTTTTTTTGGTTTTTTTTTTATTTTTTCGGTTTGGTTTGGTTTTTTTTCTTTTTAAAGGATTCCTGTAGGAAGACAGGCTTTGGAAGGATGAAGTAGAAAAGCCAAGCCTATAGTAGCTGTGTTTTCCTTCAAATTGACTGAGGATCTTGTGGAAATAAGGATTTAAATGTTTCCACTTTTCACCTGCAATATTTCCTTTTAGCCAGAGCTGTTTCAGAAGCTTAATGGCTTTAAAGTGGCAAGTTTAGGTTGGATATTGGGAAGAAATTCTTCCCTGTGACTGCCCCAACCCTGGAATTATCCCAGGCCAGGTTGGACAGGGCTTGGAGCAACCTGGGACAGTGGAAGATTTCCCTCCTATGGCAGGGGTGGCACTGGATGAGCTTTCAGCTCCTTCCAAACCAGGGTTGAAGCCTCAGAAATGCCCTGTGAGGTGGGATCTTGCTTGTTGGGATCTCATCAGGAACTTTTCTGCTGCCTCCAAATCCTCCTGTGGTGTTCCAGGAGAAGTCAGTGACCACATCTGTGTGTGGCTGCTGCACCTCCCAGCCCTGAACAGCTTTGAAATCTTAATTTATGGCTTGAGATGTAAAACCTGGGCTGGCAGCTCCGAGGAGAAAAATGTCCTGGGGCCTGGCAGGAATGTCTGGAGACTCTTGGAGAAGTTTTATGTGAAGTTGAGAATTTTGTGCACAGAAGCTTCTCCTTCTTCCCACCACTGTAAGAGTTTAATATCCCCCGTGTTTGAATTATTTTGAAACAAGCTAAGGCTGTTTTTTTCTTTCTTTTTAAGTTAATGATACTGTTGGAAATTATCATTAGTTTGTTCCTTATTTGCCATGCAAATGACATCTTGGTTTAACCCATGGAGCAGTATTAATGCTCAATTCTTAATAAAACCCCCGTGGCTGATGAATTTAACAGTTAATTGGCTGTTTTGGGCTTTGTTTGCTTTAGTTCAGGAGAGCAAACATGAACTTTGTCAAGGGGGAGACTTTCATCATTAAAACCCTGGAAGAGGGAAATCCTGATTCCTTCAGGCTTTCAGTTCTGGGGCTGGTGAGGTCCAGGTAAATCTGCTTAGCAAATCACACAGTCCTGTTTGTTTCTGGGGCAAAGCACACGTTGGAAGGGATGGATTTATTTGGAATTTTATATCCCTCTGTAATTATCTCTGAGTGTTTCTGGTTGGTTTTAATCCCTAACTTTCCTGGGTTGAGTTTGAGTGGATTCAGTTAAAGTTTTTCCCTGTTTTAGGGACTGTTCCAAGTGACTCTCAGCTGACACTTGTGCTTGATCAGTCCATTTTTAAAGGAAATCTGAATGTTCAGAATGGATAAACCAGAAGAGAACTTAAAGCCCTCAAATTTTGTGATGAAAAAAATCAAATCAGGAGGAGGAAGGATTGAGGAGCTGCTGGTTTCTTTTTCCATCAGGGCAGAGATATTCCAAAACTCTTCCTAATCTTCTCTTGACCCTCAGGATTGAGAAGCAAATGCTGTCTTGAGAGTGAATTTCCCCCAAAGAGAATTTCTGCCTCTCCCTTCCCCCTCCCAGCACTGCACATTCCAGTGGTGATATCACATCCCTGGCTGCCGGGAGCTGAACGAGCCAAAATAACTGCGGGGCTCAGGGATTTACCAGCACAGCGTGTCCCAGAGCTCCAAGACAGCTCTGCAAGAGCCTCTGCAGGACTTTGGTGGTGCCAAACCCTCCAATAACCCCTGTGAGAACAAACCAGCCCTGCCCCAGTGTCAGCACAGCAGAATTCCCCTGCTTTTCCAGGGTTTAAATGCAGAATTCCAGGGTTGGGGTTATGTGACAGAATTTTTTTGGGTAGTTGTTCTCCTGCTTAGCTTTGTTTGCTCTGTCTTCTGAGCAAACAAAGTGAATTTTTTCCTTTTATTCTATTAATTCACTGCTAAACTATTGGTGACAGTAAAAAAATGTGGTTTTGACTGATTTCTGATAGCAGCTCAGAGCTGTCTTTTTACACATTTTATGTGTTTATTAATTTGATTTCTATTTAAGTAGTACAGATGATTTAGTCTTCTTTTTCTAGGGTTTCAATCCACTTAATAAAGTTGTTCTGGACACATTTTTTTTTCCTAGGAGAATCCTCTGGAGATGTTAATTAAGTTAGGAAGCGATGGGAGGATCCTCTGGGATTTCAGGGAAGTGTAGAAATATGAGGAATGAGGTTTGCCCCATGAACTCCAGCAGTTCATTTCATTTATTTTGTTGCAGTATGACTAATTTAGAGGAGTTTAAATTATAAATCACCAACTTCATCCCATCCCAGTGAAAACTTGGATGGAAAGGGCCTTTGGAGGTCACCTAAGAGCTGGGAATGTCCCCAGCAGGCACTAATTGACAGATTAGTGCTGATGAAGTTCCTCAAGTGTATTTATTTACACTTGCATAATTCCCTAACCCTTCCCCACTGCAAAGAGCAGCTGTCAGCCCTCCTGGCCGGGCTGTGTGTCCCCAGGCACCTTTGGAAGATTCCCTGTGGAATATTCCCTGTGGGAAAGGGAATTTTGGCTTCAAAAGAGCCGTGTCAGGTCTGGCAGTGCAGGCTCTGCTCGCCCTGACTCAGCAGCACAAGTCCTGCAGTGACTCAGCTCCCAGGGTTTAATCAGCAGCTGAATAAAATGTTGGAAGCAAAAGCTTCTTGCAGAAAATTGGGAAGAGGCAGGGTTGGATTCCTGATCCAGGAACATCCAGAAGCTGTTAAAGTAACAACTGTGGAATTAGAGTTTCCTGCCATAGCTTGTAGTGGCTTTACAGGGATTTGAGTGCCCTGCTGAGCCTTCAAAATCAAACTTTAACCCTGTTTTTCCTTTCTTTTGAGTGGTAAATACCTTCTCATCCTCCAATCTATGAGTGTGGCAGCTTGGACTCCTAACTTCTTGACAGCTGGAGGATTTTTTTTTCCCTTCAGTGAAGCCAAGAGGGTCCAAATTTCTTCCAGCTCCTGAGGAGGTTTTCTTTGCACAGGAAATTGGGAAGGTGTTGTTCAGTTCAGTTTCATCCTTAAGTTTGAAATGCAAATACTGATTTTTTTAAATTATTATTATTTCTTTTTCCTGGAGCTATGAATGAAGTTTGCTAATCCAGGGAGATACAAAAGGCACAACTTGGGGAACTGTGGGATTCCTAAAGCAGAAGGGATGTTTTGTCCAAGCTGGATCAGAACTTTTTAAAATGGAATGAATCTTGCAAGATTTGTTGTTTTCTTGAGTGAACTCTGAGGTTCTTAGTTCAGTGTCCACTGGACCTTCTGTAAAAGCAAAAATTTCCAGAGTAAAATGAAAATCTGTGGCTGGAGTCTCTTCCCTGCATTAATTGCTTAGGAGCAGAGGATTCCTTCCCCATTCCTGACAGCCCAGGTGCTCCCAGATCCTGATTCATGGCTTTGGGAATATTCCCACCGATTGGAATTTAGAGTTAACAAAAATGAGCTGGATGTTTGGTGCTGAAACATTCCAAACACAGAATTTGTCCTGCTGTGTTTAATTCCTGAGTCAGGAGCTCACTGGGAGGCCCCAATCCTGCATTTCTCACACCCATTGCCATGGAAATGGGGTGGAATGTCCCAAATCAGCATTCTCGTGCCATTAAAGCATTGCCAGAGATGATGGGCTGGGAAAAACCAATGGAAACCATCTGCAGGGATAAACTGTGGGAGAAAAAACAGGCAATTTGGTGACAACCAACCCTGAAGAGTCATCCTTGGGATTTCCCTGCAGGATCACAGTTCTTGATGCTCTGGGATAAAAAAAAAACCCAAACCTTAAAGGACAAGGTGCTGAGTGTTCCTGAGTCTGGCTCTTTTGGCACAGCTGAGTTTGGAGGCAGCTGAACTCTCATGTGTCACTTGGCTATTTATGTGACTGCCTGGTAATCCTGTGTATCCCCACTTTTCCTTCCTCCTTTTCTTCAAAACCACCTTTTAATTGGAGGCTTTGCTTTCCAAAAGGAGGATTAAAATTCTTAAATTGTTTGGAGAACTAAGCTGTCAACTCTTACTCTTCCATGCATGAGCCACAATGGGGTGGAAATAAAAATAAAAACATAACAGTGGTGCTTAAACATATTTTCTGAATTAAAATCTCTATCTAGGTGACACCTGGCTATTTTATGGTAAGATATAAACCCCTAAAGGCTGTAGGTTTCTCTCTTTTTTGGTGTCTTTTTAGCTGGTTTTGGGAAATCATAGAACTGAAAGTATTTTGTTTCCTCTCCTGATAAAATATTGTTTTTTTCCCAGTTATTTTTTCTCTCTCTCCTTAGTAATGAAAAGCTGGATATTTGTATTTAGTAGATGTTTTTTCTTGGGTTGGCTGTGGATTTTGGGTCTGACAGTTCTCCAGTTGATTTTGGAAGGTCTCCAGGGTGGCTGGATGCAGTTGATAAGTGGGACTGAAAACTTTCTGTGAGCCACAGGGCTGAGGGTGCCTCAGGCTTGAAATGAGGAGCAGATAAAACTTCAAACTTCCACCTGCCCTTAGCAGCTGGGAAAAAAACCCAAAAATATTTGTTTTCTAATGAGTTCTGAAGGAGTAACTTGGTTCAGGGCGAGTTGGGTCTCGGGTTTATTCTGAGAAAGGCAGAGATGTGCAAATAATGGGAAAGAAATGGGAGAATTTGGGGAGTTTTGCCATGCTTAAAGCAGTGGGTTCCAGCTGGAGCAGCGAGAGGTTTTATCCTCCCATACTTCAGTGACAGCTTGGCCCTGGCTGCCTTCAGCTGTGCCAGATACTGGAGTATCCCTTCCCTGGCTGGGAGGGAAACTCGGGAGGAATCAGGTTGGAATTGCTGCATTTGTCAGCTCTGAAACAGCAGCAGAAGTAAGTCCTGAACACCTGGTGGGACACACATGGCCTGTCCCTCACCTCCAGCTCTGCTCTGTTGTTGTTATAAACCCCATGCCTTCATCCTGTTGCGTTTTTGCTCTCTGGGAATAAATGTCTGGAAAAAAAATGCCGTGCTGATAGCAGGGAAATAAAAATTCCTGCTAAAAACCAAAGGCACTGGGAGCAAATAAATGCGTTTCACCTGGTTATTCCATGCTTTGTGGGAAGGACACACAGAAGCAGTGACAGGAACCCTGAGGCAGAATTCCTCCTGTTTTCACAGAAAACTATCGAATGAAGAGCTACAAGAACAAAGCCCTAAATCCCGAAGAAATGCGCCGGAGGAGAGAAGAGGAAGGGATTCAGCTGCGCAAACAGAAACGAGAGCAGCAGGTAGCTGTCACCCTGAGCAGGTTGTGTTCAGCCTTCCCACAGCCCACACCGTGCTGCTGCCCAACTGGAATCTTCAAGGATCTGTGCATTAAAGTTTGTTGACAGTCCTTATTTTTTCATTTCTAACTTGCTTTTTTTCTCTTTTTTTTTTTTTTTTTTCTTGGCCCTGCTCACGTGGAGAGCTTTCCAAGCATTTTGTTCTTGGGCTACTCAAGGTTTCTTTTTTTTCTTTTGTTCACAGATCCTTGATTTTAAAGGTGGTGGTGGTGGTGTTTTTTTAGGTATAATTAGTGAATGAGATTATTTCCTGGAGAAACAGGAAGAGCAAGTGAAAGTATGGCCTGCATGTATTTCTTAACCCTGAGTGTATTTCTTTTTTGGAAGCACGAGGTGATTCCCAAGTGATGTGTGTGGAACTAAATATTTGCTTTATTAGCTACCTTATCCAAGCTGCTTTTTCCTGATTTTGGTCACATTCTGCATTTGCCTACCCCTGTGGCTCAGTGATTTGGGCATTTGCATATTTGAGGGCAAGACTTAGCAGGTTGGTGTTCCACACTAATCCTGAGAGTGCAGAGCTGCTGTTAATGACCACTTTTTACTCAGGTTCACTCCAGGAAGGATGTTGGTTGAGGAACAAGAATGTTGAGTTGTGGAGCCTGTTCATCCTTGCTTTCTAATAACAATCTCTGTGTTTTGGTCCCCACCAGCTCTTCAAAAGAAGGAATGTGGAGTTGATCAATGAGGATGACTCCATGTTTGACAGTCTCCTGGTGGATTCCTATGTTACTTCCACAACGTGTGGGGTAAGGTGCCTTCAGACAGATTTAATGTTTTGGGGGTGGTGAGAAATTCCCAGAGAAGCTGTGGCTGCCCCATCCCTGGAATTTTCCCAGGTTGGATGGGGGTTGGAGCACCCTGGGATAGTGAAAGATGTCCCTGCCCTTGGCAGGGGGTGGAACTGGATGATCTCTAAGCTCCTTCCAAGCCAAACCATCCTGGGATTGTGTGATTGCATGGAACTGCCAAACTCCAAGGTTTTTATTCCCTTACTTTCAAGAATGTTTGTGTAAGTTGGTGCAGGCAGCTGGAGCAGCCACAAAGCCTTGGCTAAAATGTAAAGAGGAAATTTACTCTTGAGGGGAAAATTTATTCCTGGGAGATCCAGAGGGACACAAATGGAGCCCTGCAAAGCTCAGTCCATGCCAGGGGATCCCTATCCTGCTTCTCACTCTGGTTTATCAAGGGTTATTCCCAGCTGCATGTTCAAAATCCTCCTCCAGAGTCCTCCCCTTTTATCCCATTCCCCCCACCAGTGTTGGAAATGTCCTGGAAGAGTCTGTCAGGAATTCAGTGCTGTGCTGGGATCCCCAGGTTTGAATCCTTGGGTTTCTGGCTGAGCCCAGATCATGGCAGGATGTCATGTCTGTGGTGCCTGAAATAGTCTCAGTCTGCAATGAAACCATTTCTCTCTTCTCCTCTGCATCTTTTCAGGAGGGATTGATCACAGGAGAGATGGTGGAGATGCTTTTCTCAGATGACCCTGACCTACAGCTAGCAACCACTCAGAAATTCAGGAAATTACTCTCCAAAGGTAAAAATAACTCATCCCTGCCCCAGGATCCAACAGAGATCCTGCCTTTAGAAGGGTTTGTGCACAAAAGCTTTGCAGGTTGGGGGGAAAAAAAATATCCATAATCTAGAAATGTGATAATCTCTTGTATTGCTGATGATTGTCAGCTGTGTGATTTGTACAGAAAATGATTCTGCCAAGCTGCCCTGCTGGGTTCAGTCCAGTTTGAGATAATTTAATTAACACTTGAGGCTTGTTACTCCCCTGCTTGAGGCCTGTTCACTCCCTGACACTGCCTTGCTGTTTCAGAGCCAAATCCTCCAATAGATGAGGTGATCAACACTCAGGGAGTGGTGGAGAGATTCGTGGAATTTCTGAAAAGAAGTGAAAATTGCACATTACAGGTAAAGGAGATTCTGTTATCAATTATTCAGAGTGTGCAGCTGTTTAACCTGTGAACCCACAGGTGCAGTCAGGGGAAAATGATATTTTGAACCCCAAAAATACAGTGTATGTGATCTATAAAAGACAAAACTAGTCTGTAATGCTTAGGCAAAAAAGTAAATTGCTCTGAATAAAATTATTGGAAAAATTCTGGCAAAAATCACCTAATTCAGCTGCAGCTGAAGAGATTTTGGCCTTCCTGTAGCTGATATTTCTGCTGGGAGCTGCTGGAGCCATGGGATAAACCTGCAGGAAGAAACTGTGGGAAGAAAAACCTCCATTGCTGGAGGCTTTTAAGCAGAGGCCAGGAAATGTTAGAAATGGGTTTGGTCAGTGCTGATCCTGCCTGGGGCAGAGGGAAGGCCTGGGTGGCTTCCTGAGATTCCTTCCAGCTTGGTAATAAGTCCTGGTTTCTTTGGAGGGGTCAAAGAGACTTCCATACATGGAATTTGATCCAAGTTGGTGACTGCTTTCCTCTTTTCTCCCTGCCCTCTGGCCAGAGGGGCTTAATTTCCAGAAGAACTGGATGGAAATCTGGTTTTAAACCACAAAAAGAGAAGCAAAAGCAGGGAAATTCCATTCAGCTTCCCTTGAACTCGCAGCATCTTTGGGATGTTGGATGAAATACAAAAAAAAATTTCTATTTTGTGTGTTTCTGCACTCTGTCCCTTCACTTTTCTTGCTGGGAAATGGTTGTGGAGGAGAAATGACATTTTGGTGACATCTCTTGCTCATCCTTTGAGCAGCTGTGGCTCTTTTATTGCTCAAGAAAATAAAATCCTTTGAGTATTGAGGTGCTCTCTTCATTTCTCTCACAAAACCTTTGTAGCAGAATTGTAGGCAGAATGTAATGAGAGCTATTTTGCTGAATCAGGCTGCTTTTATTATATTTTATTTTATTTGTCACTCCTTTCAGTTTGAGGCTGCGTGGGCCCTGACGAACATCGCCTCGGGGACTTCCCAACAAACCAAAATAGTCATTGAGGCTGGGGCAGTTCCCATATTTATAGAGCTCTTAAACTCTGACTTTGAGGATGTTCAAGAGCAGGTAAGGATCACTCCTTACTCTGGGATTTCAGAGTAAATTTCATGTTTAAAATGCAGTGCTTAAATTGAGTGATCCCAACTGCCTGGAATTACAGGGAAATTGCTTTCTCAGCACACTGCCTGCTTCTCCCTGTTAGAAACTGGATGCTAAAACTGTTGCTGTTTCCTTTCAGGCTGTCTGGGCCTTGGGGAACATTGCTGGAGACAGCTCTGTGTGTAGAGATTATGTCCTTAACTGTGCCATTCTTCCTCCCTTATTAATGTGAGTAGCCATGAGGAGTTGTGGGATTCCCATTGTGTTGGAGAGGGACCCACAGATTCCCTGGCAGTGTGGGATCCCTGGGAATCAAACCTCTGGTGCAGAGGAGAGGGAATCTGTGGATGACATTCCTTCACACTGCTCTGGGGGTGAGGTGGGTGTCCCTCAGCTCCTGCTCTCTGCTTGGGCTGGGGATTTGTTGGGATTGGAGTCAGGTCTCTCACACCACCTCCCTTAGATCTGTCAGGCCTGGGCTCTTGTTTCTCTGGCAAGAATGAATCTTCATCCCACCCTGGAAAAGTGTGGTTTTGTCCCACATGGCTGTTTTTGCTGCTTCTGGTGTCAGCCAGGGCTCAGCCTGACTCCTCACCCTGAGCTCAGACTGAGCAGTTTGTATCACTTGGTTTCTGCTGATGGCTGGGCTGAATTGGAACTGGAACTAAATGTTTTAATTCTTTTGGTTCCCTCTGCTTACACCTCAAGGACAATAACCCCTGGTAATTCTCTGTTCAGGCTCCTCACCACATCCACCAGGCTGACAATGACACGAAATGCTGTCTGGGCCTTGTCCAACCTGTGCAGAGGAAAGAGTCCACCTCCTGAATTTGATAAGGTGAGAAGAAATGCCTTGTTGGCAGCCAGGTGGTGGGGAGACACCCAGTGAAGATGTTTAGGTTATTTTGGACTGTTGAACTTGAGGAGGGCACAGGGTGAGGTTTTTCCTGCTCAGGTTGATCTGGATATTTAATTTTCCCCAACTTTTCTGCTGGGACCCCTCAAATAAGGTACGGGCCCAGGCTTCCCTAGAAAGTTTCTCTCAACCATTTTCTTATGAACTCTGGAATTTTGAGTCTTCAATGATGACCAGTTCTGAGACCTGGACATGCTAAAAACCATTTTAGCACTCACTCCTGTGAGTTGTGGTATCTTCCCTTTCCCTGTCCAGGGAACCTAACTAAAGGTCCTGCTGGCTTTTCAGGTATCTCATCCTCCTTTGGCTACACAAAAATGTTTTAAATCAGCGTGTTTTCACTTCTTTTAAGTGAAACTTCACATAGCAAAGCTGGGAAGCCTGTGGTGAGGGGTGAAATCTGAATTAAGTGCAAATATAAATCCAGTTATTGAGGTGAACTTGGTCTAAATATTGAGAGTCAGAAATGGAGCAGAACTCTTACAGGAACTCCCACAGCTCAGTGGAATTCCTCAGTGTAATCTGAGTGCAGCAACAAAGCTCTTGAGGTGGCTTTGGGTGCTGATGAGGAGCTGCTGATTGGGAGAAGGGATCTGTGGCCATCCAGGATTTAATCTGGGCAGTCAGCACGAGCAGGAGGTGTTTTCCTGCAGGTGTGGTGGTCCTGGCCTGGTGACTAACCCTGGGTGGTGGCTGTTGTTGCAGGTGTCCCCCTGCCTGCCAGTGTTGTCCCGATTGTTGTTCAACAGTGACTCTGACCTGCTGGCAGACGCGTGCTGGGCTCTGTCCTACCTGTCCGATGGTCCCAACGAGAAGATCCAGGCTGTGGTGGACTCAGGGGTGTGCAGGAGGCTGGTGGAGCTCTTAATGTGAGTATCTGTCAGGAAACTGAGTGAGAACCCATCTAAATCCCATCAGAGCCAAACCCCCTGTGGGATCCAGGCACTTGAGCTGATCTGGAGCAGGTTCACAGCTGGAATTTGCTGGCTTGGCTTCCTGAGCCAAAGATTTTCCAGTTTTTCTCTAGACTATGAAAAGATACCTGTGCTGGTCTCAACATCTGCCCCCAAAATTATAAATTCACTGATAAAAGTTATGGATAATTCACATTATCCATATAAATTTCTGAAATTCAGCCATTTTTTGAGTGTGGGCCAACTACAGAGACAACTGGTAAGAACTTTCTCTCTCCATTCCTAGATTTCCTTAATGATTGCAGAGTGCTGTGTGCTCTCAGACTTCAAATGGAAGCCTGGTTATGAGGCAAATCAAAGAATAATGGCTAGGAGAAATCAGCCTGGCTTTGTTCCTCCAAAATCTGGAAAAGGAGATGGGAGTCAGGATGCAGAGGATCAAACTGTGTTGTAACTTTGTTTTCAGTGGCAATACGCTCTATGCTCAGCTTACCCTGTGTTCTGTATGGCAGGGGGTGGAATCCTAAGGAAATGATGCAGATGGGATCATGGGAAGGGAACATCATGAATATCTCAGGGCTCTGATGGATTTGGGTTTGTCTTCCCACAATTTTCCTGCAGGCACAACGATTACAAAGTGGCCTCCCCAGCACTTCGAGCAGTTGGCAACATCGTAACGGGGGATGACATCCAGACCCAGGTGAGAGGAGAGGAATTTCCTGCAGGGAATGCAGGGCCTGGCACTGGTGATCTCATTTCTGCTTCCTTTCTCCCAAAGGTGATTCTAAACTGCTCAGCCCTGCCTTGCCTCCTCCATTTATTGAGCAGTCCCAAGGAATCCATCAGGAAAGAGGCGTGCTGGACCATATCCAACATCACAGCAGGGAACAGAGCACAAATCCAGGTACAGTCTTCTCCAGCCTGCCTGCAGTGACCCCAGCTTCCAAGCTCAGCATCAAGGATTTGCAGCTTTTTCCTCACCCTGACCCTTAGGAGCTGGATTGGTTCATCTCTCTACTCTGCAGTCATTTGCAAATTTGCTGCTGCCAATGAGCTAAAAAATGGGAATGAAAATTGGGAGTGGCAGCAGCACATGGATTGAATCCCACAGGTTGGATCACTGGAATTAGAGGAGATACAGCCCCTATTTCTCCATCCTCAATCCCTTTGAAGAGCTGGAGCTCGTTGAGGTTTAATTATCCTTTTCCTGATCTACACAGGGAAGCAGAGCAGAGCTTTCAGCATTCCCACAGTATTGATGAAATTCCAGGGATTGTCTGCTGTGCTGGTTAGGGAATATCTGCTTTTAATAGGATTTGTCTGAAGAACAAAGCACAGGAACCACTGCAGGGTTGGGATATGGAGGTGGAGGTTTCTTTCAGGTGCTGGGAAGCCTTTTGGGAAGTGCTGCCAATCCCAACCCCTCTCCCTGCCCTCTCTTCCCAGGCAGTCATAGATGCCAATATTTTCCCGGTGCTGATCGAAATCCTGCAGAAAGCAGAATTCCGCACGAGGAAAGAGGCAGCCTGGGCCATCACCAACGCCACCTCAGGAGGGACTCCTGAGCAGATCAGGTATTCCCTGAGGGTCTCCTCCTGGGGGAACCCTGGCTGAATTCCTGGGAGCTTTGCCTTGAGGGGAATTTCCAGGCAAAGGAGGAATTTGGAGAAATTGTGGAGAGTAACTGAGGCAGGCAGAGCTGGACTGTAATTTGTAATTTCCTTCTGGATGAAGATAATCTAATCCCAAACTTTCTCCATCTCTCTTTGGGTAGTTGAGGCTAAATGTCCAAACTTAATGACATTAAATTCCAGTCTGGACTTAACTTGAGTAGCACCAGGATTTCAAAAGTGGCTCCTTTCCTTAAAAAAAAAGAGATTTCTGAAGACAGGGCTGTGTACAAATGCAAATAAACAGCTCAAAATGAACCTTGTAGAGTAGTAAATGTGTATTTTAAGGTAAATTTCTGGATTTCAGTGGAACTTCTTTCCTTTGCTTTCCAGTGGAGCAAAGGTGATGCTTCCCAGCTGCTGAACACACAGTGATGCTGGTGCTGCTCTCTCTCTGCAGGTACCTGGTGAATTTGGGTTGTATCAAACCTCTGTGTGACCTGCTGACTGTCATGGACTCCAAGATTGTTCTGGTGGCCTTGAATGGGCTGGAAAACATCCTGAGGCTGGGAGAGCAGGAAGCCAACCAGAGTGGGACTGGGATCAACCCCTACTGCAGCCTGATCGAGGAGGCCTATGGTAGGTGGGGCTTTGGGCACTGCAGCAGTCTCTTGGTTGCTCTTCTGCTCTGTTGAAGGGTTTATTATATTCCAAAATGTATTATATTTGTTCCAAAATCTTTTCAAACTCATTTAGTGGGTGATGAGAAAATACTTGGAATTAAAACTCTGACCAGGAGCCCAAGCTGAAAATCGTGGCTTGCACCAGGTGGAAATACTAACCAGGAATGAGCTGAGCTAAATAAAAAATGACAGTTCTGGGTCTAAAATGGCTCTGGCTGTACCCAGTTTTTACACTGGGGATCCAGGGAGACTTTGCCTTTCCCTGCAGTGACTTAATTTGGTGCTGATGGATCTTTTTTATTTATTTTTTTCTGTCCTCCTCTCGATGCTTTGAGGAGGAGCAAGTTCCTATTTTGGTCTGAAACTCCCTGTGAGCTGGCAGTGTGCTTTGCCCTCTCATTACTCTGAGTGTCCTGATTCTCCCTGGAAGGATAATTCCTGGAATTCCTGAGGGTGCACTGTGCGTTGATGCTTTCTGTGCAGCAGAAATGCTAAATGTGGATTTAATTGGGGCAGTGAAAGCTGGAGGCTCCTGGGACAGGCCCTGCTCCTCCCTACCCCCTGCAGCTACCAAATTCCTCATTTTTAATTCCACTGGAATCTGGGATTAGCTTGCAGCTGGGAGCACATCTGGAAGAGCTAAACCAGCCTGGCAGTGATGAGATCCAAGGGCAGCTTTGGAACAGTTGGATTTAGGTGTTCTGCTCACAGAATTCTTTCAGAGATGGAGATGTGGATTTGTTTCATCCCATTCCACTTATTTTTTTCCCTCAAAAGGTTTGGATAAGATAGAATTCCTCCAGAGCCACGAGAACCAGGAGATCTACCAGAAAGCCTTTGATTTGATCGAGCACTACTTTGGGGTGGAGGATGACGCGGCCGTGGCTCCCCAGGTGGATGAGAACCAGCAGCAATACATCTTCCAGCAATCTGAGGCTCCCATGGAAGGATTCCAGCTATAATCCTGGGGAAAATCCTTAGGAAAAAAAAACCCCAAAAAACCACCACAAACTTTCTGGGAAGTATGGGAGAGCAGCTGCTGGTCCTGGCTGGGAAGGCTGGACACCCACTCCACCTGGTTAGGAAAACTCTACAAATACAAACCACGGTCCTGGAGAGAAGGGGAATTTCTGCTCCTTGTTCCTTTGGGCTGCTGCTCACCTTGTCTTTGGAGGCAGGATGGACACAGAGGTGACAGGTGGCACCTCTTGGTGGCTTCTTCTTTGTGGTGGTGTCTCCCCAATGCAGTTTTTACCTCGGGTACTCTGGCCTTGGGTTGGGTAAAGACACAGAGAGGAGGGAGCTGTTCTGGCCACAGTAATTCTGCAAAACGTGGGTTGATCTATTTAAATTTTTTTTTTTAATTTTTTTTTTTCTTTTTCCTTTTTCTTTTTTTTTTTTCTTTTTTTTGCACATGTTACTCTTTATTAAAGACTCTTTAATATGCCAAGAGCAAAGTTTAGCCCTGGCCTTCCTCCTTCAGGTGGACAGTCCTGGTGAACCCAGGACCAGTTCTTTGAGGAAAAATACTGAAAATGGACAGAAAAATGAGAAGTTCTCTCACTGCTGGGAAGTTGTTTTTTTTTTTTCCTGCTGCTTCCCTTTGTCTAGATTTTTTTTTGTTTGTTTTGAAGAACTGCTAGTGGTATTTCAAAGGATTAAAAACAACAACAAAAAAAAAGCAACAAGAGCCCAAAGATGGGAACTGGGGTGGATTTTTTTTGGAGCAGGAAGCACAGCTGCTGTTGCACAGGTTTGGTTTGCATTGTACTGACTGATCTCAGAGCTCTGAAATGCTGAAACCCAACTTCATCTTTACTTGAAATACTTTATTTTCCATGAGAAACATGGGCTGAATTCTGGGTTTTTCCTGCCTTGGGGTGGTTTGGGGTGGAGAAAGATTGGCTCCAGCTGCCAGTGGTGATGGAAGCTCCAACAGCACCAGGTTTTCAGGTTTACCTCCTGCTCACAGTCGGATAATGCACATTTTACTTCCAAAAACGGCAAATCTCTGTATTTTTTATATTATAGATAGGGAGATATTTGTCTAATTGGGCCACAGAGAAAAATATATATGAAATTTGTGTAACTCCTGTAACTAAACACTGTGAGGTGGGCACACCTGGAAACCCCCCGGTCTCCTCCCGTGGGTGAACACGGAGCTCCCTCGGCGCCTTTTGAGTGACTTTGCCACAATTTCCCTAAAAACAGGAGCAAACAGCGACTCGGGGGGTGCGGAGGGGGGAGCTGAGCCTTTGTTGTGGAACAAATAAACTCCACCTGTGCCGGTGCCCGGCTGTGGCGTGATGCGGGTGCTGAGGGGGGAATGGGTGACCTTGGGAGGGGCCCCCGGGACCAGCGGGATCGCGCGGGGCATGCTGGGAGTTGTAGTGCTCGGGGCTGCCGCGCGCGGGGCATGCTGGGAGCTGTAGTGCTCGGGGCTGCCGCGCGCGGGGCATGCTGGGAGCTGTAGTGCTCGGGGCTGCCGCGCGCAGGGCATGCTGGGAGTTGTAGTGCTCGGGGCTGCCGCGCGCGGGGCATGCTGGGAGCTGTAGGCCGGAGTTTCCCCCTTTCTTTTCTCCGTCCCACCTCCTTCTCCCTCCTCCTATTTCTCCTCATCTGCTTTTCCGCACATTTCCTACCCTCCGCCCCGAGGAGCAGGGTGGGAATTGTAGGGCCCAGGTCGGCCAGGTGCCTGGCATGCTGGGAGTTGTAGGCACTAGTTTCTTTCTCCTCACTTTTCTCCTCCTTTTTTTCCTCCCTATTACCCGAGGCATGGCGGTAGTTGTAGGAGACAGTTTCTTTCCCCGTTCTTCCTCCTCATTTCCTCCCCAAGCCTACAGACCAGGCCTGGGGCTGTAGTTTCTATGGCGACCTCCGCGCTGAGCATGCCGGGAGCTGTAGTTTCTGTGGGCGCTCTCTCGCGGAGCACGCCGGGAGCTGTAGTCCCCTCAGCGCCTCCCGCCGCGGTTGCCGCGTCTCCCCGGTGCTTCCCGGCAGCCCCCGCGCGCCGGGCGCTGATTGGGCGGCGGCGCGGGCGGGCGCACGCGCGGCCGTTGGAGGCCCCGGGCCGAGCCGCTCCCTCAGCGCCGGTACCGCCGCAACCGCCGCCTCACGGGCACCGGGCGGGCACCGGCAGTCACCGCGCCGCCGATGCGCCGGGCCTCCGCCGGGCCCTGCGCGCCCGTTGGCTGAGGAGCGAGGCGACACCTGCGTCAGACCGCCGGCGCTGACGTCACGGGGTGCGCGCGTGACGTCACGGCGGTGCGGGGAGGGGGGCAGCGCGGGGCTGCTTTAACGGGGGGGGGGGGTCACCGGCGGGTGAAGGCAGCGGCTCCACCGCGGGCGAGAGCGGGGCTGGGGCGGAGGGGCAGAGCTGCCGGTTCCCGGTGAAACGGGGGCGGCTCGGGCCGTGCTGCGGCGGAGGAGCGGGGCCGGGTGGGCCGGGGGCTCCCGGGGTGCTGAAGGCCGGTTCTGGCCCGGGAGCCGCGCGATTGCAGCGGCGGAAAAGGAGCGCCCGAGGCGCGGGGCAGGTGCCGGTGAAGGGCGCTGCCCCGGACATCCCGCACGTGGGTGGTGACACGGGCCGGGCTCCGCCGCCGCTGTGCCCTCCGGTTTTCCTTCCAAGAGCCCCGGTGTAATCTGAGAGCGGCCCCTTCCTTCCCTCCCTCCCAGCACCATCAGCATCCCCAGCTCCTAATCAGCGTGATAACCAGAGGCTGGCCAGGCTGAGAACATCCAAAGCCGGCGGAGGTGGAGGGGATGAGGATGAGGAGCTGGGATTTCAGGCTCTCCTTAGCAGGGGAATTCAGCAGGAATTGACCTCTGTGCTGTGCAAGCTCTGAGTTGTGGGTCAGGTTTGAAATCCAAGAGCTGGGAAGGGTAGAAAGGGCTGAGGGGGTTGTGCCTGCTGGGAAAATTCTGTTATCTGTGGGTTGGCAGGTGCTGCCTTGCTCCAGGAGGGGATGCCAATAGGAATTATCCTGACACAATCTGGGAATCAAGAGATGCTTTCCTCAGCACAGAGCTTCTGCTGAGAACAGGCTCCTTCCTTCCCAAGCCAGGCTGACGACTCCTGAATTCCTCCAGATGTCCTTAAAGCCTCTCCCTTTCTGTTTCTGCAGAGTCTGAGAGGCTGGAAAGGCTGTGATGAAGAACCAGGGAGTGGAGACCAAAGCAGCTCCACATCCTTCCAGAACAAACAGTGGGATGGGGCTGGAAGAGGGAGATTCACCAGAGGCTGCAGCTCCCCCCGAAGGTGGGGGAAGACTGGGGGGGTTCTGTCCCTGCCCACGGCTGGGGGGCACTGCTGGCATTCCCTGGAATGTGTGAGGGCGGGTTTGAGCCTGGGAGCTGCTTTTTCTGCATGAGGCTGGGCTGCTGTATGGAGCTCTTTGTAGGGACAGAAAATCCTGCTTTTCCCGGGCAGAAAATCAGGGTTTTTTCCCCTATTTCTGTGTGTGTGTGTGTGTGTGTGCAGCCCTGGAGGAGTTCCCCTTTCCTGGCTGCTGCCAGGATGTTCTGCCTGCTCCATCCCTGTTTGATCCCAGAGATCCAGCTGCTCTTATCCAGGTTTAAAAATCCATTGTCATGCTAAAAAGCCCAGCCTTGGAGATCCGGGCTGCCAATTCCTCTGGGGGAAAAAAAAGCTCACACACAACCTGCTTTCCTTAAAAAAAAAAAAATAAATAAAAAGGGGAGAGGGGGGGAATTTTCCCTCTTGACAGATGTCAGGGGCTTGGTCATGCTCTGCTGATCAAAGGAGAGGCTGTTGGGAATGCCCTGCCATTGTCAGGGCAGCTGGCTGGAGACACAGCCGGAACAAAACAGCTTATCCTGCTGCAAGTCCAGCCAGAAAAAACCTCCCATTCCCTGCGTGCTCCCAGCAGGGTGAGAAGGGTGAGACTCAAAGCTCTGTGTTCCCGTTTTTCCCCCCAGCTCCCCTCACACAGGAGGATCCCAAATCCTCCTGCGACGTCTCGGAGGAGCTGAGCCGGCAGCTGGAGGACATCCTCAACACTTACTGTGTGGATGCCAGCCAGGAGAACCCAGGGGAGGACGGAGGGCAGGGAGAGCCCCCTGAGCCCGAGGAGCCCGAAAAGGGACGGAGTGAATCCCCCAGGAACGGGGAGCAGGAGCCAGGCGGCCCCGAGATGAACGGGGAGAAGGAGAACACCAAGGGAAGCGAGGAATTCCGGCCTGGAGAGGAGGGCGGCGAGCGGGACCAGAAGAAAGCTCAGGAGAAGAAAAAAGCCAAGGGTTTAGGTGAGGGATTCCCTGCTCCCCAAGGGTTTAGGTGAGGGATTCCCTGCTCCCCAAGGGTTTAGGTGAGGGATTCCCTACTCCCCAAGGATTTCTGTGAAGGATTCCCTGCTCCCCAAGGGTTTATGTGAAAGATTCCCTGCTCCCCAGGGGTTTAGGTGAGGGATTCCCTGCTCCCCAAGGGTTTAGGTAAAAGGTTCCCTGCTCCCCAAGGGTTTAGGTGAGGGATTCCCTGCTCCCCAAGGGTTTAGGTGAAGGATTCCCTGCTCCCCAAGGGTTTAAGTGAAAGATTCCCTGCTCCCCAAGGGTTTATGTGAAAGATTCCCTGCTCCCCAAGGGTTTAGGTGAGGGATTCCCTGCTCCCCAAGGGTTTAGGTGAAGGATTCCCTGCTCCCCAAGGGTTTAGGTGAAGGATTCCCTGCTCCCCAGTGGTTTAGGTAAAAGATTCCCTGCTCCCCAAGGGTTTAGGTGAAGGATTCCCTGCTCCCCAAGGGTTTAGGTGAAGGATTCCCTGCTCCCCAAGGGTTTCTGTGAAAGATTCCCTGCTCCCCAAAGGTTTAGGTGAGGGATTCCCTGCTCCCCAAGGGTTTAGGTGAGGAATTCCCTGCTTCCCAAGGGTTTAGATGAAGGATTCCCTGCTCCCCAAGGGTTTAGGTGAAGGATTCCCTGCTCCCCAAGGGTTTCTGTGAAGGATTCCCTGCTCCCCAAGGGTTTGGGTGAAGGATTCCCTGCTCCCCAAGGGTTTAGATGAAGGATTCCCTGCTCCCCAGGGGTTTAGGTGAGGGATTCCCTGCTCCCCAAGGGTTTAGATGAAGGATTCCCTGCTCCCCAAGGGTTTAGATGAAGGATTCCCTACTCCCCAAGGGTTTAGATGAAGGATTCCCTGCTCCCCAAGGGTTTAGATGAAGGATTCCCTGCTCCCCAAGGGTTTCTGTGAAAGAGTCCCTGCTCCCCAAGGATTTATGTGAAAGATTCCCTACTCCCCAAGGGTTTAGGTAAAAGATTCCCTGCTCCCCAAGGGTTTAGATGAAGGATTCCCTGCTCCCCAAGGGTTTCTCTGAAGGATTCCCTGCTCCCCAAGGTTTTGGGTGAAGGATTCTCTGCTCTCCATGGATTTATGTGAAGGATTCCCTGCTCCCCAAGGGTTTATGTGAAAGATTCCCTGCTCCCCCAGGGTTTATGTGAAAGATTCCCTGCTCCCCAAGGGTTTCTGTGAGGGATTCCCTGCTCCCCAAGGGTTTAAGTGAAGGATTCCCTGCTCCATTGATATCAGTGCATGGAAGAATGGATTTTATCCCACACTAATCATCCTTGGTGAAATCAGAGCCTTGGATATATTGGGGACCATCCTCCTGTTCCGTGGGGGTGAGGGATGCACCCAGTGCAGCCTCTGAATTCTGTGGGTTTCTCCTCTGCTGGGCACAGCTGGCTCCAGCCAACCTAGGGATGGTTTTCCCCTCCAAAATCCCACCATGGGGAAATCCTGGGAATGCACTGGATACCTGCTCAGTTCCTCCTTTTTTTGTCTTTCCAAGCCAGAGCTCCTTTGTAAAGCCATTTTATCCTATTTATTGCATTATTCCCATTCCATATCTCATTCCAGGCAAGGAAATCACTTTGCTGATGCAGACCCTGAACACCCTGAGCACGTCAGAGGAGAAACTGGCAGCTCTCTGCAAGAAATACGCTGAGCTGGTGAGTCCTGGGGCTGGGGGAGGATGTGGCAGCTCAGGGAGGCAGGAGAGGCCTTTGACAGGGACATTCCAGGGACACTCTGGAGTTTTGTGTGGGATCTCTGCAGTGCTGGATATCTGTTTAGGAGAGGGTGGGTGTTGCTGGGTCCAGCCTGGTGGTGTTTGTGAAGCGTGGACAGAAGGAATTTTGGCAAATCTGGGTGCAAGAGGAGGTCATGTTTGTTTTCACACACACAAAGCCTGATCCCACCTTTAGTCACAGCCAAGGTGGAGTTCCAAGCATGGATCTGGACCTGGAGCAGCTTTTGGGCTGCCTGTGCATGCCCAAAGCGTCCATGGGTGGCTTTTCCCTGTGCTGGGAGAACATGGAGCTCCTTCCCATTGCAGCAAGATGGGAATTCAGGAAGGAGAAAGTGTCCCAGTGCTGTGTTGTGAGGTGTGACAGAGCTGGTGTCCCCTGCCTGCACACCCTCTGCTCCTCTCTCCCAGCTGGAGGAGCACCGCAACTCGCAGAAGCAGATGAAGATCCTGCAGAAGAAGCAGAGCCAGCTGGTGCAGGAGAAGGATCACCTGCAGAGCGAGCACAGCAAGGCCATCCTGGCCCGGAGCAAGCTGGAGAGCCTGTGCCGGGAGCTGCAGAGGCACAACCGCACCCTCAAGGTGATTTCCTCCACGCTCTGCTCCTTCCCCAGCTCTTGGATCCCTTTCCATGGGCTCTGCCATTCTGGAAAATTCACATTTCCCACTGATTTCCCCCTCTCTGCCATCAGGGCAGGGCTGGAATCCTGGTGTTGAGCCACCTGCAGTATTCAGGCTGTGATTTCAGGGTTTATCTGGGGAAGGGGGAAGGCCCAGAGTCCTTTTCTGATGGATATAAGGAATAACTAAATATAAATAAAACAAAAATATTATTTATATATAGAAATAAATATTTAAATAAAATTAATGTTATTTACTTATATTTTATATAAATATATTTTATATACTGTTTGTATATTATGTATTACATAATATATTTCTATTCTGTAATATAATATAAATAATAATTTATAATTTCTTATATAATTTATAATATAAATTATAAATATATATTAAATAATAATAAATAATAAATGATAATTTATAATAATATATTATATATTATATATTATATGCTATCTATTATATGTTATATATTATATATTATAAATATATAAATGCATTTATAATATATGGTATTTTATTATAAATAATGTTATTTCTATAATATATATAATAATATATATATTATAGAAATATATCCATTATATTATATAATACAGAATATATTATATATGTATTATATATTATAAATATAATATAACGTAATATAACGCAATATAACATAATATAATATAATATAATATAATATAATATAATATAATATAATATAATATAATATAATATAATATAATATAATATAATATAATATAATATAATATAATATAACATAATATAATATAATATAACATAATATAATATATAATAATGGATATATGGTAATATATTATTAATAATATATTTTATAAATAATAATTTTGTTTTTAATTTATTTATTAATTTAATTAATTAATTTTAATTTAATCCAAATTTATATATTTTATAAATTTATAAATGTATAAAATATAAATTATAAATTTATAAATAATATTTATTTAAATAATATTTAAATAAATATATTACTATATATTATTATATATAGATATCTAAATAAAATAAATAGAAACAAATATTTAAAAATATAAATTATCATACCCTGATGGATATAAGAAGTGAGGCTGGATGGGTTGGGAACATCATTTTGGGAAGTTTTCTCTCTTACCTGACACTTCCCTCACACAGGAGGAGGGTGTCCAGCGTGCCAGGGAGGAGGAGGAGAAGAGGAAGGAGGTGACCTCGCACTTCCAGGTGACCCTGAACGACATCCAGCTGCAGATGGAGCAGCACAACGACCGCAACTCCAAACTGCGGCAGGAGAACATGGAGCTGGCAGAGCGGCTGAAGAAGCTGATCGAGCAGTACGAGCTGCGGGAGGAGGTGGGTGAGGGACAGGGGCTGTTCCTGCTGCCACAGAGGAGGAGGAGGAGGAGGAGGAGGAGGAGGAAGCTCTGGATCCTCGCTGAGCTGTGCTCTTCTCTTCTCCCCCAGCACATCGACAAGGTGTTCAAGCACAAGGAGCTGCAGCAGCAGCTGGTGGATGCCAAACTGCAGCAAGCCCAGGAGATGCTGAAGGAGGCAGAGGAGAGGCACCAGCGGGAGAAAGACTTTGTAAGTCTTGGAGCGGTCGCTTGGGACTCTTTTTGCCTCTTACTGTGGATGCCTGGGTGCTGTCCCAGATCTTGGCATGTCCCCAGGCTGGGGCCCTGCTGTGCTCCTGGTGCCTCTCCCGTGCAGGGCTGTGCCAAGAGCATTCCCAGATAACGGCTTTGCTCTCCCCCAGCTGCTGAAGGAGGCTGTGGAGTCACAGAGGATGTGTGAGCTGATGAAGCAGCAGGAGACCCACCTCAAGCAGCAGGTGAGTTCCCTGCTCTGTGTGCTCAGCCTGGTTTGTTTGGGGATTTCCCTCCTTCCCTGGAGAACCCAAAGTTCCTTAATCTGGAAAGCAGAGGGGCAGGATCCCTCCTGGGTTTGGATTTGGTGAGCTGACGGTTTGTTGAGGATTGTTTCCCAGCCCTGGATCACCCTGCCACAGCCAGGAAGTGTTTGTAGAACATTCTGCTCTGAGGATGTTGCCCTAGGACAGAATTTTCCTTTGGCAGAGCAGTTCCTGCTGATTGTCTGTGTCCCAGGGCAGCAGCTCAGCGCTTGGCTGGCCTCTCCCCCCTCCAGGCACTGCTGCCATGAGCTCCCTGTCTCTCCCCACAGCTGGCTCTGTACACAGAGAAGTTTGAGGAGTTCCAGAACACTCTTTCCAAAAGCAGTGAAGTGTTTACAACATTTAAACAGGAGATGGAGAAGGTGGGTGATGCTTTTCCCTCGATGCTGCCGGGAGCTGGGAGAGCCCCAGCTCCATAATTTCAGTGAGATTTGGGTCTACACCCAAAATTTGGGGTGACCCATGAGGACCTGAAATATCACAGCAATGTTCTCCCTGGGGTTTGTTTATTCTGGGGTGTCCTGAGCAGGGCCAGGACTTGGACTTTGATCCCTGTAGACATTTTGGACAACTCAGGACATTTTGTGACTGGATTTGTGCCCTTTCTGTGATTCTGTAGATGACCAAGAAAATCAAGAAGCTGGAGAAGGAGACCACGATGTACCGCTCCCGCTGGGAGAGCAGCAACAAGGCCCTCCTGGAGATGGCAGAAGAGGTGAGGGGAGGCTCTAGGGCAGCTGGGGAGGGTGGGATGGGCACAGGACAGGTCCTGCCTTGGTGTTCTGTGAGGGCAAAGGGAGGAGGAAACTTCTTGGTGCTTTGGGTGCTGAAGGTTTGCTTGGTCATGGGGATTTTCCCCTCAGGCTTCCCTAGAATCAGCCATGGAATGGTTTGAGTTGGAAGGGACCTTAAAGTTCATCTAGTTCTACCCCTTGCCATGGGCAGGGACACCGTCCTCTGTCCCAGGTTTCTCCAAACCTGGCCTTGGACACTTCCAGGGATCCAGGGGCAGCCACAGTTTCTCTGGGCACCTGTGCCAGGGCCTCCCCCCCGTCACAGGGAGGAATTTTATCCCAATATCCCACCTAACCCTGCCCTATATCCCCTCACATCCCTCTGTGTTTTCATCTCTCTGCCTCTCCCTGCAGAAAACCCTGCGGGACAAGGAGCTGGAGGGGCTCCAGGTGAAGATCCAGCGCCTGGAGAAGCTTTGCCGTGCGCTGCAGACGGAGCGAAACGACCTCAACAAGAAGGTGCAGGACCTGTGTGCCCACACGGACCTGTTGGAGCCTCTGAAGGAGCCATCCCGGGACAGCTCCGAGGCAGCTGCAGATGCCCTGAGCTCAGGAAAGGCCACAAACAGCCCAGATCCCGCAGAAATGCCAGCAGAACTGAGCATGGGGCAGAGCGGGACCGAGGAGGGGATTCGGGGCACTGACTGAGCCCTGGGCACGCAGGTGGGGTGAGGGAGAGTGAGCTGGGAGCTGCTTTAGATTCCCCTCTCCCTGTCCTGGGACAGATGGGAAAGGACAGGACACAGCCCCTCTGGGGATGTGAGATTTCCTAGTTTAGGGTTTTGGAGGGTTTTTTTTAAGATTTTATATATATATATATATATATATGAGATATATAAAAATGTGCAGGGCAATACTTTTATCTCTTGAGATCCATGAGAAGAAGGGCCCAGCTCCCTGCCTGTGTGAATATTGAAAACATGGAGCCTCAACTGATGATCCCTCACTAAAAGACCTTGTCACTGGCAGGCTCAGGAGAGCAGATCCAGGGATCTGTGCCCTGGCACAGGGACAAGGGACAAGGACTCCACCCTGGAGTGAAAGCAGAGCTGGGAGAATTCCGGAGCGTTCCCAGCGCTGGCTTCTCCCTCTTCCCTCTGCCAGGCAGGAGGGAGCTCCGGGGTGGCTCCTGCTGGCAGCTCGTGTGTGAGCTGGGGGCACAAGAGGCCGCTCCCCTCCTCTCTCTGTGGGTTCTGTGTCTGGAATGGGGACAGGGAGAAGCAAGAAAGGGGGTGCCTGGTCCCACCCCCGGGAATTTTTGTTCTTCCCAGGCCCTGCCAATGTCTCAAAACCGCCTTACGATTCACAGTTGCCTCTTTGCTGAACGCACACGTGCACAAAGTGTATTAAAGAGTTAATCCAAAGGTCTAATTCCCAAGTGTTTCGCATCGTTGTGCACAGGGATTGGGGAGGTGCCCCCAAGCCCCTCTGCCCCAGCCCTGGAGGCATCCTGGGACTCCAGGAGGATCCAACCTCAGAGCTGATTGTGCTCCACGAGCTGCTGCTCCAGCGGGATCGCCGGGATCAGCTCCAGACTGTGCCCTGGGGCTGCTCCTTCCAGCCTGGGGGTGCCTGTGCTGTCCCAGCCCCGCTTTTCCTTCCCCTCTGTTTGGAAGAGCATCTCCCCAGGGCTGCCTCACCCCACAGGGCCTGGATGTGCTGGGAGGGAGTTTAGGGACAGATGTGGGACCTGCTGGCACCGGGATTTTCCTTAGTTTCTCCAGACTTTTGTCTTTTCGCTGTTCTTTTGGAAGACTTGACTTGCTTCAAACCTCGCTGCAGCTTCTCTTCGTGACAGACTTTATTCCCAGCATTGCCTTCCTTGTGCTGGAAGCTGAAGCCGGCTGCCTGGAGATGTTTCCCCCCATGGATGTATCCAGTGGATCAGTTTGGGATTCTCTCCAGCACCAGAGCTGCTCTCACATCTTCGCTCCATGAAGGACCTGCCTCTGTGTCCCCTTTTCCTCCAGGGGATTCCAGGAAATCCAGATCTAAGGAAGGAGCAGGGAGAGGCCCTGGGGCTGCACAGAGCCGTGGCTGGACATCCACTGGGACAATCCCTGGAGCTGTGGTGGCTTTGTCTTCCAGCCCCTGCTGTCAGCGCCGTTCCTCCGGGATGATCCATGAATGCAGCCCCGGCCCGGTGGCACCGCCCCATTCCCAGGGCTGAGCAAGGGCTGCCGCTCGGATCTGGACTTCAGTAAAAGGAAAACCCCTTAGAAATTCACCAAACCCCCTTTTTCCCCCGCTCTTTTCTCTGTTACGGTACAGAAAGCTCCGCGGGGGCTGTTGTGTGTATCCTGTATCCAATAGAAACACTCCCAACCTCGCTGCTGCCTCTGGTGTCTCTCGTTTTTTACCGTGGGAGGGGGGAGTGAAGATTTTGGGACATTTCCCCGTGTCCCTGAGCTCTGCTCCTGCCTGTCCGCTGGGAATGAGGTGGGGGAGGCTGCGAGGGACGTTTTGCTGCTGTGGAGATGATGGGATGTCCCAGCTCAGGGGGACATTGGCGTGTCCCCAGCACCCGGCTCTCCCTCCCCGGGCTCCTGCAGCCCCCAAGAGCCCCCGGCCATGAGGGTACCAACCCCCCCCGCCTGCTCCCTTGTGCCCCCATCGGCTCCAAAACCTCCAGGAGCGATTTTAAATCCTGCCGGGATTTACAGGAGCAGCCGCGCTCGGCCTGGAGGTGGCGGAGGGACGGGATTTGTTTAATCCCGTCCGTGCGCCGGGGCTGAAGGCCCTTCCCGGCTCCTTCCCGGCTGCTTCCCGGCTCCTTCCCGGCTCTTTCCCGGCTCCTTCCCGGCTCTTTCCCGGCTCCTTCCCAGCTCTTTCCCGGCTCCTTCCCGGCTCCTTCCAGCAGGGACGGCTCCTGCGATCGCGGCACTGCGGTGACACCGGAGGGGACTCGGGGTAAATCCCGCGGCCGGGGGTCGGGAGGGGGTGACGGGAGCCGGATCCCGCTCCATTCCCGATCCTGTGGGATGCTGATCCCGGGGATCTTGCGGGCAGCCGGAGTTCGGCGGCGCCCGGAGGAAGTTCCCTTTCCCTTTAAATGCAAATCCCAGGCTGTGCGGACGGAGATCGGGATCGGGGTGTCCGGCAGGATCGGAGCTTCCATCGGCTCCCGGAGGCCGGAGCGGGCCTGGCGCAGGTCAGTCCCGGCCGGGGGCTGCGGACAAAGGGGACAAAAGGGACAAAAGGGACAAAAGGGACAAAAGGGCTCCGCAGCCCCCGGAGCTGCCCCATCCCGGCTGGCCCGGGGCTCGGGGGGGCTCGGCGGCACAAAGGGGTCCCCGTGCGGTCCCCGGGCCGCTCTCGCCGGGGTGGTTCGGGCCGAAATCCTCTTTTCCATGGAGAGACGGGGCCCGGCCGGAGCTGCGGCTGCGGTTCAGGCCCCGGCCGAGCTCCTGCGGGGATGCTCCGGGCGCGGGGAGAGCGGAGACCCCCGGGGATGTGGGACCGAGCTCCTGCTCCGCTCCTCCCGCCGCCACCGAGCCCTGCTGGCCGTGGGTGTCACTCCCTAACCCGGGGGTCCCGGTGCGAGCGGCTGTCCCCCCTCGTCCCGGGGGTCCCCGAGCACGGAAGGAGCCTCCGAGCGCCGTGTCCGTCCCACGCAGGGTCCCGGTGCCGCGGCCCCCGCGGCCCCCGCGGCCCCGGCCATGGAGGAGCGGAGGAAGAAGCGGAGCCCCAAGACCTGCCTGGCCCAGCCGCTG
Source organism: Poecile atricapillus (assembly GCF_030490865.1). Taxonomy (NCBI): domain Eukaryota; kingdom Metazoa; phylum Chordata; class Aves; order Passeriformes; family Paridae; genus Poecile; species Poecile atricapillus. The sequence goes on along the minus strand of NC_081272.1, from coordinate 5,394,007 downwards.
CCCGCCGGGGCCCCGCGGCCGCTGCCCCCGAGCAAGAGCACGTCCTTCGCTCTGCCGCTGCCCACGCTGCCCTCGCCCCGGCAGCGGCCGCGGCCCCGCCGGTCAGTGCGGCCCGGGGGGAGCCGCGGGCCCGGAGCCGCCGGGGCGATGCCAACGCCGTGTTCCCCGCGCAGGACCAGCAAGGAGCGGGCGCGGGCGGCAGCGGGGGGGTCCCGGGGGGCCCCGCTCCAGCACAGCTTCCTCACCGATGTGTCCGACGTGTGCGAGATGGAGGGGGGGCTGCTCAGCCTCCTCAGCGACTTCCACTCGGGAAAGCTGCAGGCGTTCGGTGAGCGGCGGGGTGGATCCACGGGAACGAGGGGGGGATCTGGGGTGGGAATTGTGGGGCTGGGGAATTTTGGGGCTGAGGAATTTTGGGGCTGGGGAATTTTGGGGCTGAGGAATTTTGGGGCTGGGGAATTTTGGATCCACAGAGAAGGAGTGGGATGGAGGAATGTGCTGGATCCAAGGGAGGGAATGGGCTGGGGGATGGATGATGGATGGATGATGGATGATGGATGGATGATGGATGATGGATGGATGGATGGATGATGGATGATGGATGGATGATGGATGGATGATGGATTGATGGATGGATGATGGATGAATGATGGATGGATGGATGGATGGATGGATGGATGGATGGATGGATGATGGATGGATGGATGAATGATGGATGAATGATGGATGATGGATGGATGGATGGATGGATGATGGATGGAGGGATGGATGATGGATGGATGGATGGATGGATGGATGATGGATGGATGGATGATGGATGATGGATGGATGGATGATGGATGGATGATGGATGGAAGGAATCAATCCATGGATGGATGATGGATGGATGATGGATGGATGATGGGTGATGGATGATGGATGATGGATGATGGATGGATGATGGATGGATGATGGATGGAAGGAATCAATCCATGGATGGATGGATGGTGGATGGATGGAAGGAATCAATCCATGGATGGATGATGGACCCATGGAGAAGGAGGGACAGGCTGGGGGTTGGGATTGATCCATGGGGAAGGAGTGGCCTGGGGGCTGTTCTGGATCATTCCCATGGATCCAGGGCTGGAATGAGCAGGGGATGTGGTGGAACATTCTGGATCTCTCCCAGGGAAGGAGTGCTCGTTCGAGCAGCTGGAGCACGTGCGGGAGATGCAGGAGAAGCTGGCACGGCTGCACTTCGGGCTGGACGTGTGCGTGGAGGAGCTCCCCGAGGAGCAGAAGAAGGCGGCGGCTGACAGGAACCTGGAGCAGCTGCTGGCACACGTGAGTGTCACCCCTGTCCCCTGGCAGGGCTGGGACATCCCCAGCTCCCCCCAGCCCCTCACCCTCTGCCCTTGCTCCCACAGCTGGAAGAGCTCAGCAGCTCCATGTATCCTTGGCTGGGTGTGGGGACAGACTGGGGACAGGGGCTGGGACAGGGACAGGGACAGGGACAGGGACTGGGACTGGGACAGGGACAGGACAGGGGACAGGGGCTGGGACAGGGACAGGGGACAGGGACAGGGACAGGAGGGGACAGGGACAGGGACAGGGACAGGGGACAGGGACAGGGACAGGGACAGGGACAGGGACAGGGACAGGGACAGGGGACAGGGACTGTGGTGACAGTGACAGTGACAGTGACTGTGGCAGTGATGGCAGTGGTGACAGTGACTGTAGTGACAGTGGCAGTGATGGAGGTGGCAGTGATGACAGTAGTGATGGTGATGACGGTGATGGCAGTGACAGTGATGGCAGCGATGGCAGTGGTGACAGTGACAGTGGTGACAATGACTGTGGCAGTGGTGACAGTGCCGGTAAGGACAATGACACTGGTGACAATGACAGTGGTGACAGTGACAGTGACAGTGACAGTGGTGACAGTGCTGGTAAGGACAATGACACTGGTGACAGTGACACTGGTGACAGTGATGGCAGTGGTGGCAGTGACAGTGACAGTGGTGACAGTGCCGGTAAGGACAATGACACTGGTGACAATGACAGTGCTGGCGCTTCCCCTTGACCCGCTCTCAGACAGAAGCTGCACCTGGCCGAGAGCTCGGACCCCGAGGATGCGGCGCCCTGACCCCGATCCTGTCCCTGTCCCTGTCCCTGTCCCTGTCCCTGTCCCTGTCCCTGTCCCTGTCCCTGTCCCTGTCCCTGTCCCTGTCCCGGTCCCGGCTCCCGCCACCCCCGGGACCCCCAGCCGGGCCCGGCCGGGCTCCCCCCGCCATGGCGGCGCCGGGCGCGCCCCGATGACGTCAGCAGGCGGCGCCGGGGCCATGGCGGCCGTGCCGGGCCCGAGGGCCGGGGATGAGGGAGAGGGGCGGCGGCGGCTCCGAGCAGTGACCCGGCTGCAGGTGAGGGAACGGGAACGGGAGAGGGGAGGGGAGGGGAGGGGAGGGGAGGGGAGGGGAGGGGAGGGGAGGGGAGGGGAGGGGAGGGGAGGGGAGGGGAGGGAAGGGAAGGGAAGGGAAGGGAAGGGAAGGGAAGGGAAGGGAAGGGAAGGGAAGGGAAGGGAAGGGAAGGGAAGGGAAGGGAAGGGAAGGGAAGGGAAGGGAAGGGAAGGGAAGGTGGATGCCCGGTTCCAGGCCTGTGCCAGGGGGTTCCTGCTGCGGAGGCGGCTCCAGGGCCTGCGGGAGGAGTTCGAGGCCGTGGTGCTGGAGATCGAGGGGGACCTGGGGCAGCTGAGCTGGACCGGCCGCGTTCTGCAGCGGCCGCGCTTCGGCCCCGAGGTGCCTGAGCAGAGGGGGGACATTGCTGGGGATCGGGAACATTCCTGGGGATTGGGACCAGGGAACATTCCTGGGGATCGGGAACATTCCCAGGGTTTCAGGACTGGGGAACATTCCTGGGGGATCCGGATCAGGGAACATTCCCAGGGACTGGGGAACATTCCTGGGGTTTCAGGACCTGGGAACATTCCCGGGGATCAGGACCTGGGAACATTCCCGGGGATCAGAACCAGGGAACACTCCCAGGGATTGGGATTGGGGAACATTCCTGGGGATCAGGACCAGGGAACATTCCCGGAGATCAGGACCAGGGAACATTCCCAGAGATCAGGACCAGGGAACATTCCTGGGGATTGGGATCAGGGAACATTCCCAGGGATTGGGATTGGGGAACATTCCTGGGGATCAGGACCAGGGAACATTCCTGGGGATCAGGACCAGGGAACATTCCCAGGGACCGGGGAACATTCCTGGGGGACCAGGGAACATTCCTGGGGATTGGGACTGGGGAACATTCCCAGGAACATTCCAGACCTTTCTATTTCCTTTTATATATTTTCTTTTGTGTATCTGAATATTTTCTTCCATATTTCTTTCTATTTTCTTTCTCTTTTCTCTACATTTTCTTCCTATTCATCTTCGTATTTTCTTCATATTTCTCTCCTATTTCCTTTTAGACTCTCTTGGTTTTTTAATATTTTCCTCACATTCTGTTTCTCTCGCTGTGTTGTTTTTATTTTCTGTTTTCCTTTGGGCAGCCCTCCCCAGGGAAGCCCTTGGATCCAGGAGAGCCTGCAGAGAATGAAACCATTCCCAAAAAAATCCCGGAGAAGCCGGATCCCCCTGGAGCAGAGCGGGCTGGGAGCTGTGGGAACATCCCCCCCTCAGCCCCTCTGCCCAGGGGGACAACCCCAAAACCCCCAAATTTGGGGTCTGGTGCTGCTAAAAACCTGGAAAAGGAGGGAAGAGCCCTGGCAGGGAGCCAGGAGTGGGACAACGACAGCGTGGACTCGGAATGGGACAGCAGCGACCTCGGAGCCAGCCCAGGTAGGGGACACAGAACCTTGGGAATATCTTGGGAAAGCTGGAACAGCTCCCACCATCCAGATCTTTGTGGTTCTCCTGCTTTTTGTGGCAGAAATCCCAGCGGATCTCCAGGGCCTTCCGCGCTCGGAGCTGCAATCCCGCAGGAACCATCTCCTGATGGAGCTGCTGTGGATCCAACAGGCCATTGCCAGCAGGAAACACGTGAGGAGCTGCTCCTGCCTCTTCCCAAACACTTCTGGGATGGGCTGGATGCACTTTTCCAGGGATTTGGGTGGATGTGGCAGGGATTTTGCTCTGGGATTTCATCACCCCGTGCTTGGTTTTGTCTCGCTCGCAGTTCCTGATGCTGAAACAGAAGCTGGGAATTCCCGACCACTCCAGCAACATTCCCGAGTTCCTGGATTGGTTTGGAGAAGCCCTGGAGCTGCAGCACCAATCCTGATGTGACAGTGACAGCTCAGGAGGAGCTCCAGATCCCTGGGAGGTTTTTCACTCCAGAAAAACATGGGAAGACAAACTTTTTGTGGATATTTGTTCCAAGCAGGATCAAACATCATCAACCAGAGGGGTTGTGGAGTGTCCTGGAGGGATCCATCCCACGGGATCCTTGTTTAGCTGAGCTGGATGATCCAAGTGGAAGATTTTCACTTCCAGCAGGTGCTTTTGGTGCTGTTGTGGACCTGGAGTGGCTGAAGGCAGCAGGGACCTGCAGGAATGAGCTCTTCCTGCAAAAGTGTGTGGAATTCCATGTGGGAATCTGTGTTTGGGGTGGCTCTGCAATATCCAGGATCTCCAAGTGGTGGAGTTTTGGGAACACTGAAGAGCTGGGTGGGGAGGAGATCCCTGACTGTGCTGTGTGGGTAGGGAGGGATCCCCTGATCCTTGGGGTGAGGCTCATTCCTGCCTTTCCTCTGGCTCTGGGAATTTTCTCCTGGGGCAGAGCCAGGAAAGGACCTGGTGCTTTGTCAATTCCTTCAGCTCAGGGATGTTCCAGGTCCCTCAAAAAAGGGACTTTCCACGTGGTGCTGTGGTTCCCTGACCCCTGTGTGGACACTGCAGATGTGGATCCTTCTGGAATTATTTCTACTCTTTGGGAATAAAACAAACAAACAACTTTTCCTGATGCTAAACCTGTTCCTGCCTGGCTTCCTGATTTCTCCTGGACAGAGCCAGGTGGCTCCATGGCTGAGGGTTTATCCACAACAGGACAGGACTTTTGGGACTTCCCAGACAATGACAGGGGGGTGGCAGCACCTGAGGGGACACGAGCTGCTGATCCATCAATCCTGATGGGAACCTGGTGCCTGCTCCTGGATGAAATCCTGGAGGATTAAAGATCCCTGTGCTTCCTGGTGCTCTGAGGGTGTTGGATGTGGCCACAGCTTCCTGCTGCTGGGTTTGCACCCATGGAAACTGGGCTGGGCTCAGCAGGGAGGGCTTGGGGTGGTCAGGGGGTGCTCAGGAGGGTTTGGGGTGGTCAGGAAGGTGGTCAGAGGAGTTTGGGGTGGTCAGGGGGGTGGTAAGAGGAGTTTGGGGTGGTCAAGAGAGTTGTCAGAAGGATTTGAGTGGTCAGGAGGGCTTGGGGTGGTCAGGGGGGTGGTCAGGAGGGTTTGGGGTGGTCGGGAGGGTTTGGGGTGGTCAAGAGAGTTGTCAGAAGGATTTGGGTGGTCAGGAATGTGGTCAGAGGAGTTTGGGGTGGTCAGGGGGGTGGTCAGAGGAGTTTGGGGTGGTCAGGAGAGTTGTCAGAAGGATTTGGGTGGTCAGGAGGGTTTGGGGTGGTCAGGAGGGTTTGGGGTGGTCAAGAGAGTTGTCAGAAGGATTTGGATTGTCAGGAGGGTTTGGGGTGGCTGGAAGGGTTTGCTCTGGGCTTGGCAGAAGGGTTTGTGCTCAGTGAGGGGCTGGTTGAAGGGTTTTGAGATGGTTGAAGGGTTTTGAGATGGTTGAAGGGTTTTGGGATGGTTGGAAGGGTTTTGGGATGGTTGGAAGGGTTTTGGGATGGTTGAAGGGTTTTGGGATGGTTGGAAGGGTTTTGAGATGGTCAGAAGGGTTTGTGCTCAGTGAGGGGCTGGTTGAAGGGTTTTGGGATGGTTGGAAGGGTTTTGGGATGGTTGAAGGGTTTTGGGATGGTTGGAAGGGTTTTGAGATGGCTGGAAGGGTTTGTGCTCAGTCAGGGGCTGGTTGAAGGGTTTTGGGATGGTTGAAGGGTTTTGGGATGGTTGGAAGGGTTTTGGGATGGTTGGAAGGGTTTTGGGATGGTTGAAGGGTTTTGGGATGGTTGGAAGGGTTTGTGCTCAGTGAGGGGCTGGTTGAAGGGTTTTGGGATGGTTGAAGGGTTTTGGGATGGTTGAAGGGTTTTGGGATGGTCAGAAGGGTTTGGGGTAATCAAAAACCCATCAGTGCCAGGAGGTCACACTGGATGATTTATTCACCATCTATTATCCCTCCAAGTGCTGAACAGGACAAATTTAACCACGAAACAGCCACCAAAAATCCCTTAAGGCACGGAATTGTCTGTCCTTGCACCCTGGAGCTCAGGGATCCATGGATTTTGCCATCCCAAAAGGATGAGCCATCAGGGGAGGCGCCTTGGGTCAGGTTCTGCTGCTCCCTCAGGACCCAGCCAGGCACAGGGAGACTCCCAGGATGGTGAGCAGCATTCCTGCCACAGCTCCTGTGGGAATTAACAGAGATAAACTGGGAATCTGCCTCAAACAACAACCTCCAGCTGCTTTTCCTGGAGTTTTAAACTTTCCAATGTCCTGCTTTTTCCTGAGCAGGGCAGGTTGACATTTGGGGGGTTTTGCACCACTCCTTTTCCATGGCATTTTATTCAGTGTTTCTCTCCTGGCTAAATATCCCCTGAGGGAAAAGCTTAAGCCTATAAACTCTTTCAGCACAAAACAGCCAGTTCTGGCTTTAAGTTCACCAACCCTGCCCAAAAATCTGTTTTAATTCCCTTTCAGGTCCTGCAGCCAAAGCTGCTGCACCCCAGTTCAAGCCTTGTGGGGTGTTTGGTGTCTTCAGAGCCTCCACATTATAAATCAAATCAAAACAAAATCTCAATCAAATAAAAGGTGATTTCTTGAGGAAATGCTTGAAGTGGGACTCACTTTTCCCACCGATGTCCTCTCCCAGGATTTTCCCAGTCACCAACGTCACAATCAAAGCCAGGGAGTTGCAGAGTGGGACTGCCAGGGACAGGTCTGAAATGCAAGTTTCAAGTGGAGAAATTCACTTTATTTGTAATTATTTGTAATTATTTATTTGTAATTTTTTATTATTTATTTATTTGTTTGTTTGTTTATTTATTTTTTATTTATTTTTTATTTATTTTTTATTTATTTTTTATTTATTTGTATTATTTATTTGTAATTATTTGTAATTATTCCAAGGGAGCTGCTTGGTGTTTGGCCGAGTCACCGACCCACAGCGCTGATCCTGCCAAAATCTCATAAACCCCCAAAAAAAAAGCAGCAGGAACTGACCTGTGGAGGCCAAGGTGAGGTAGAAGAGGAGGGATCCAGCCTGGTTGAGCAGGAAGGGCAGCAGGTACTGCAGGAGAACACAAAGCTGCTCTGAGCTCCCCAAATGGGGATCCCAGTGAGCTCATCCCAGCCAAAGGATGCAGGGAATGACAGGAAAAGGTCTCAGTTCTGCACAGGAGGAGCAGAGCAGTGGGAATAAACAGCCCAAGGAATGAGGGATTGTGGATATTGAAGCTGCAGGAAGGATGGCAGGGAATGGCAGTGTGAAAAACGAGGTTCACATAATTTTTATAGAATTTAAAAGTTTAATAGAAAGACAATTAGGAGAAAAAAATAAAGTGTACAGATAGGGCCGGGTGTCTCTGCATTCACCTCACTGACAAAGGATTGTCCCTTAAAAACAGAACCCTGCTCCAGATCCATAAATTCTCATACATATCCATAAATTCTCATACATATTCATAAATTCTCACACATATTCATAAATTCTCACACATATCCATAAATTCTCACACATATTCAGACATTCTCACACATATTCAGACATTCTTCTTAGGATCTTTGGTGTTTTTCTGTTTAGTTTTCTCTTGCCCCCTTCCCAATAGATCAATCCTCTTGGCACCACCGAGATTTACATTCCCTGATCCCAGAAATGCAATAAATTCCTCCCCCAGAGTTCTGGTCACTGCTGTCCTCATCTGGATAAGATAATTTACAAATGCAGGAGTTCTCTGGCTATTTTTTTCCTCAGTCCTTGGTTTATACAACCAAAAGCAATTTTTATTTTAATACTATGCCATAGCCTAACATATTTGTATTATACCACTATTTCTAAATTTCATCAGTAACAGAAATATAGAAAACTATATTAACCCAACAAAATTTCTCATTCTTATACACATAACATTCATTTGAATATTTGCCAAAAGCCAGCAATATAAAATGTATCTATAATGTAGATATAATGTATAATGTATAATGTATAATGTATAATGTATAGTGTATAATGTATAATGTATAATGTATAGTGTATAATGTATAATGTACCAGGGGCTCACCTTGGGGCTGAGGATGAGGAAGCGCAGCTCGGTCAGGAGCTGCCGCAGGCGGCCCCGGCCCCGCGGCCGCTCGGTGCCCGCCGCTGCCGACCGGAGGAACGGGCTGGAGGCACCCCAGAGAGCGGCCACCAGCGCCAGAGCCACCGCCTGTGCTGGGGGACACCGGGATCAGCACCGGGACACCGGGATCAGCACCGGGAACATCCCCCGGGAATACCGGGATCACCGGGATCAGCACCGGGACACCGGGATCAGCACCGGGATCAGCCCCGGAACACCGGGATCAGCACCGGGAACAGCCCGGGAACAGCACCCGGGAACACCGGGATCAGCCCCAGAGCCACCGCCTGTGCTGGGGGACACCGGGATCAGCACCGGGACACCGGGATCAGCCCCCGGGACACCGGGATCAGCACCGGGATCAGCCCCCGGGAACACCGGGATCAGCCCCAGAGCCACCGCCTGTCCTGGGGGACACCGGGATCAGCACCGGGAACAGCGGGATCAGCACCGGGAACACCGGGATCAGCCCCAGAGCCACCGCCTGTCCTGCGGGACACCGGGATCAGCACCGGGAACACCGGGATCACCCCCCGGGACACCGGGATCACCCCCCGGGACACCGGGATCAGCACCGGGATCAGCCCCGGAACACCGGGATCAGCCCCAGAGCCACCGCCTGCCCTGCGGGACACCGGGATCAGCACCGGGACACCGGGATCACCCCCCGGGACACCGGGATCAGCACCGGGATCAGCCCCGGAACACCGGGATCAGCCCCAGAGCCACCGCCTGCCCTGCGGGACACCGGGGTCAGCACCGGGAACATCCCAGAACACCAGGATCAGCACCGGGACACCGGGATCAGCGCTGTGACACCGGGGTCAGCACCGGGAACAGCACCGGGAACACCGGCATCACTCTCGGAACACCGGGATCACCGTCCTGGAACACCGGGATCATCCTCGGAACACCGGGATCTCCTCGGGAACACCGGGATCTCCCCCAGAACACCGGGATCACTCCGGGAACACCGGGAAGTGTCCAACGCCACACGGAGCTCGGAGCAGCCCGGGGTGCTGCCGCTGTCCCTGCCCACGGGACTGGATCATCCCTAAATTCCTTCCCAAGCCAAAGCACTCCATGCTCCCATCCCTCCCAGAAGAGCCCGACCCCCTCCCACCCCCTCAGAGCCCCCCAGCCATTCCCAGTCCCCCCCATTCCCAAACAAATCCCCCCCGCCGCCATCACTCTCCCCTCACCCACGGTCGCCATGGCAACGCCGCTGCACTTCCTGGTTTCCCCGGAAGCCCGTTGCGTTGCCGTGGAAACAGTGACGCATTTCCGCCGCGCCGCCGCCAACCCGGAAGTGCCGCCCTCAGCCCTCAGCGTGGCCGCCATGGTGAGCGCGGGGTCGCCACAGGCGCGGCGGCCGCGATTTGTGGTCGCCACCGATGATTTATCGGCTCCAAACCCCCGCTCCGCGGCTCCTGGGCGTGGGGAGGCGGGTTGGCCGCCTCAGTAGCCCGCAGCGGGGGTCGCGCTGGCCCCCCGGGCTCACCCCCCTTTCCCTGCCCTCACTCATTAATTATTTAATCATTAATTGCAGAAGCCCATCCTGCTGCAGGGCCATGAGCGCTCCATCACTCAGATCAAATACAACCGCGAGGGAGACCTGCTCTTCACCGTGGCCAAGGATCCCGTGAGTGTTCCCCAGCTTCGCTAATTAACGCGGCCTAATTAAGGCGCTGATCATTAATTTTAATCATTTTTTTCTCTCCTCAGATTGTCAATGTTTGGTATTCGGTGAATGGGGAGAGGTTGGGAACCTACAATGGGCACACGGGAGCTGTGTGGTGTGTGGATGCCGACTGTATCCTTTAATGCCAAAAAACGCTTTAATTCCATATTTTAGTGTCTGATTCCCGCTGATTCCTCCTCATTTTCCTCCCAAAAAACAGCTTTTAACTCTTCTGCTGCCTCTTCTTTCCCCATCTTTTGGCTGTTTTTGCTGCCTTGCTGAGATTTGGGGAGATTTTCCACGGGCAGCAGGGACAGGAGCGTGGCAGAGTTGTTTAAATGCACAAAACTGAGCCTTTTATTTCAAATTTCATCGGAAAACCTTGGGCTGTGTTGCCTTTCCTGGGATAGATTTTTGCCCTTTTAAAGGGCAAGTATTTAATTAAAAATTTAATTATTAAATTATTAATTTATATATTATATTATACTATATTATATTATTAATTATATTATATTAAAATTATATTACAATATTAATTACAATGTAATATATTATATTATATATATTATTAATTATATTATTGTTAATATAGTATTAATAATATTATAATATTGTAATATATTACATTATATATTATTAATTATATATTATATTATATTATATATAATTTTATATATTGTATAATATATGATATAATATAATATAATATAAATTATATTTTGTATTATATTGTATTATATTGTATTATATTATTAATTATATTATAATATTCTTTACAATATAATATATTATATTATTAATTATATTATATATAGTATTAATTATATTATATTATAATATTATAATATGTGACATTTTATATTATTAATATTATAATATATTACAATAGATTATAATATAATCTATATTATATATAATTTTATATATTGTATAATATATAATATAATATAAATATTGTATTATATTATATTATATATATGTTATATAAAATCTATTGATAAAATTTATAATTTATATCTTACATGATTATATATAAACATAGATATATAATTTAATTATATTTTTATTTATGTTTATATATAAACATACAACTAAAATACAAATTATGTAAAATACATTTATTGCCTATAACAGCATATAATATATTAATTTTCTTTAATTTAAAAGGGGTTTTAAAAGTACCTTTTTAATCTGGTGCAGAAACATTCTCTGAGATTTCCAGCCTGGGGAATTTGGGGCTGAGATTCCCAACCAGGGGAATTTGGGGGTGAGGAATTTGGGGCTGAGATTCCAAACCTGGGGAATTTGGGGCTGAGATTCCCAATCAGGGGAATTTGGGGATGAGATTCCCAATCAGGGGAATTTGGGGATGAGATTCCCAGCCAGGGGAATTTGGGGCTGAGATTCCAAACCTGGGGAATTTGGGGGTGAGGAATTTGGGGCTGAGATTCCCAGCCAGGGGAATTTGGGGCTGAGATTCCCAACCAGGGGAATTTGGGGCTGAGGAATTTGGGGCTGAGATTCCCAACCAGGGGAATTTGGGGGTGAGGAATTTGGGGATGAGATTCCCAACCTGGGGAATTTGGGGCTGAGATTCCCAACCAGGGGAATTTGGGGCTGAGATTCCCAACCAGGGGAATTTGGGGCTGAGATTCCCAACCAGGGGAATTTGGGGCTGAGATTCCCTAACTGATGGCCCAGGGGACACCAGGCACGTCCTCACCGGCTCTGCAGACAACAGCTGTCGGCTCTGGGACTGTGAGACAGGTGAGGCCATTCCCAAATTCCCCGTGGGGACACGGCTGTGACACCTCCTGAGCCTGGGGGACATCCCAGGCTGGGAGAATCCCGAGAGGAGAAGCTCCAGGGAGAGCTCAGAGCCCCTTGCAGGGCCTGCAGGGGCTCCAGGAGAGCTGGAGAGGGGCTGGGGACAGGGGATGGAGGGACAGGACACAGGGAATGGCTTTGAACTGCAGGAATGGGTCGGTGTTGGGAAGGAATTCTTCCCTGGGCGGGGCTGGGAAGGAATTCCTGGAGAATCTGCAGCTGCCTCATCCCTGGAAGTGTCCCAGGCCAGGCTGGAGCCACCTGGGATAGCGGGAAGTGACCCTGCCCAGGGCTGGGTGAGCTTTAAATCCCTTCCAACCCAAACCAATCCATGAGAAAAGCTGGAAGAGCCTCCAGCGATTCCTGAGTGGGTCACCAGCCCCTCCCACCATCCCTGCCATCATCTCCCCTCCTTTCCCTCTTTTCCCACCCATCCCAGGGAAGCAGCTGGCCCTGGTGAAGACCAGCTCAGCTGTGAGGACGTGTGGCTTTGACTTTGGAGGGAACATCATCATGTTCTCCACGGATAAGCAGATGGGATACCAGTGCTTCGTCAGCTTCTTCGACCTGCGGGACCCCAGCCAGATCGGTGAGGGCACACATTTCACAATCCCAGAATAGTCTGGGGACAGCCTGAAATCCCACCCCATTCCCATGGGCAGGGATTCCTTCCCCTCTCCCAAATTGCTGGAACACTTCCAGGGATGGAACAGAGATGGTTCCCTAAAAAAATCACTTTGTTAAAGGGCTGGAAGTGGTTGGGGGTGATCACATCAGCACAATTCCCCCCCTCAGATCCCTGGAAATCTGAGCTCCACAAATAAAAATTACAAAGGAATCCACCCTGGAAATGCTGGAAAAGCCCAAAGCCAAGCTGAGCACGGGACATGAAAGGATAAATGCTGGATCCAGTCCCTGTGGGATTGTCTGATTCCTCCTTCCCACAGAGAACAACGAGCCCTACATGAAGATTCCCTGCAGCGACTCCAAGATCACCAGCGCCGTGTGGGGCCCCCTCGGGGAGTTCATCATCGCTGGCCACGAGAATGGGGAGCTCAACCAGTTCAGTGCCAAGGTCAGGGCCTGGGGGAGGCTGGAGCATCATTCCCAGCGGGATCAGGGCTGGAATGTGGGATTTGGGGCTCCAAACAGCAGCTCCAGCAAAGGGTAATTAAAATGTGAGGCTCCCCTGAGCGAGGCTGGGAGTGACACAGCACAGAGATGTGAAACTGAATCCATCTCTAAATTCCCTTCCAACCCAAAGGATTCCAGGGTTCTATTCCATGCTCTCCCAGGTTGTTTTGAATGAGGAAATCACTTCCCAGCTCCCTGAAAACTCTTTTTCCTCTCCTGTTAAAATTCGAGGCTCCCCTGGGTGAGGCTGGGAGTGACACAGCATAGAGACATGGAACTGAATCCATTCCTAAATTCCTTCCAACCCAAGGCATTCCAGGATTCTATTCCATGATCTCTGAGGTTGTTTTGAGTGAGGAAATCACTTCCCAGCTCCCTGGAAACTCTTTTTCCTCTCCTGTTAAAATTCGAGGCTCCCCTGAGTGAGGCTGGGAGTGACACAGCATAGAGACATGGAACTGAATCCATTCCTAAATTCCTTCCAACCCAAGGCATTCCAGGATTCTATTCCATGCTCTCCCAGGTTGTTTTGAGTGAGGAAATCACTTCCCAGCTCCCTGGAAACTCCTCTTCCTCTCTCCTGTTAAAATTCGAGGCTCCCCTGAGTGAGGCTGGGAGTGACACAGCACAGAGATGTGAAACTGAATCCATCTCTAAATTCCCTTCCAACCCAAAGGATTCCAGGATTCTATTCCATGTTATTTTTAATGAGACTTCCCAGCTCCCTGAAAACTCCTCTTCCCTGTTAAAATATGAGGCTCCCCAAGCAAAGCTGGAAGTGACACCTCAGTGCAGGGGTGTGGAGCTGAACCCATTCCTAAATTCCCTTCCCAGCCAAAGGATTCCAGGATTCTATTCCATGATCTCCCAGGTTGTTTTGAGTGAGGAAATCACTTCCCAGCTCCCTGGAAACTCCTCTTCCTCTCTCCTGTTAAAATTCGAGGCTCCCCTGAGTGAGGCTGGGAGTGACACAGCACAGAGATGTGAAACTGAATCCATCTAAATTCCCTTCCAACCCAAGGCATTCCAGGATTCTATTCCATGATCTCCCAGGTTGTTTTGAGTGAGGGAATCACTTCCCAGCTCCCTGAAATTGTCTTTTCCCCTCCAGTCAGGGGAGCAGCTTTCCAATATCAAGGAGCACACCAAGCAAATCAACGACATCCAGACCTCCCGGGACATGACCATGTTCATCACTGCTTCCAAGGATAACACAGCCAAGGTGAGCTTTTCCTGGAGATTTCCTGGCAGGATCTCTGCTCAGAGGGAGGGTTTTGCTCCTTGGGAACGTTCAGTGAGAAAGGTGAGGTGCTAAATGAACAGCCAGGCATTGAAAACGGAATATTTTGGGATTTCAGTAGAACATTTGCAGTTTGCCACCTCTGGAAGGCAAAAAAATTTCCCTTTTTGGGGGGATATTTTTTGGGATTTGAACTTGGAGAGGGAACATCCAACCAGGTAAGGCCCAGCAGCTGGAGCTGTGTGAATTAATTGATGAATTTCTCCTTTTTTTGCAGCTCTTTGACTGCACATCCCTGGAGCACCTGAAGACGTTCCGGACGGAGCGGCCGGTGAATTCTGCTGCCCTTTCCCCCATTTTTGACCATGTAAGGATGAGTTTCCTCAGGGTGTCACTAATCCTGGGATTTCTGCCTTGGGAGTGCTGCCAGTCCAGCCTAAAACCAGGACTCTGCAATGAGCCTGGGCAATTTTGCTAGGTCTGGCACCGGGAACAAAATTTTTGTGTCCTCTGGTCAAATGTGTCAGGGAGGTGGGAATTCCTCTGAGGACTCTGGGAATTCCTCTGAGGATTGATGGATTTGTGGGATTAGTGGGAAGTGCTGGAGGTTGTCCCCACCCTTGGAGCTGTCCAGGAAACCTCTGGACCTGGCCCTCACTGCTCTAAACTGGTTTTGAGGTGGGGATCAATGTTGGGCTGGATCTTGGCGGTCTTTTCCAACCTCGGTGATCCCAGGATTCCCGAAATCCCAGCGGGAAGCACTGAAGGGTTGTGATTTCCCTGGTTTCTCTTCCCTGCAGGTGGTGCTGGGTGGAGGGCAGGAAGCCATGGATGTGACCACAACCTCCACCAGGATTGGCAAATTCGAGGCCAGGTTGGTCCTTTCTCTTCTCGGGGCCAAATCCTCCCCAGAGCACTCCTGACATTCCCAAGGATTGCATTTCCCTTTCTTCCTTTCTTTTGGCAAGTTGGCAGTGCTGGAGAAGCCCTTGAGTTTTGTTTATTTTTTTAAGAATTCCATGGTTTTGTCCCTTCTGGGCTTGTGACAATTGAAATCTTCCTCCTGCCAGGTTCTTCCACTTGGCTTTTGAGGAGGAGTTTGGCAGAGTCAAGGGACACTTTGGGCCCATCAACAGCGTTGCCTTCCACCCTGATGGGAAGAGGTGAGAGGCTCCCTGGGGATCCTGCAGTGTCCCAGTCCACCCAGTCCCACTTTTTAATTGGGGTATGACCAGACTGACGGGATTTCTGTGGTGGGAATGGAACCAGCACCTCAATTCTCCCATTTGGAGGGCTTCCCTCACGCCCTGCCCCACACTTCGGCCACATCACTGATCTGTTTTTTCCCCTTTGTAATTCCTGAATCAGTTTCAGGAGGGGGTGGTGAGGCCAGACTTCCCAGTCTTTGCTCCCAGCAGCATTCCTGACTTTCCCTGACATTCCCTGACTTTCCCTTTTCCTCCCTGCAGCTACAGCAGCGGGGGTGAGGATGGCTACGTCCGCATCCATTACTTCGATCCCCAGTACTTCGAGTTCGAGTTTGAAGCCTGAAGGAGAATTTCCCTCTCCTCTCCTCTTCTTTTCCCTTCTCCAACCCCTTTCCCAGTCCATGGGCTCCACCAGGACTGTTGGAAAGGCCTGGAGCTTTTCTTGGCAGTGCTTTTGGGGGCTGTGGGAAGTTGGGGAGTGGGAACTTGAGCAGCTCCAAAGGGCAGGAATGGCTTTTACTGGAAGAAGAGTGAAGGGAACTGGGTTGGCTGCCTGCCTGCTGGGCATATTTATAAATCAGGGGAAGGGAAAAAAACCAGGAAATAAATAGAAATCTTTTCTAAACACAAGGAAAAGCACCTCTGTGGGGTTTTTTTTTTAGTTATTTCTTTTTCCTATCTGGAGCAAGGTTAACCCAAGGACTTTGTTTTCCCAGCTCTGCTGTCAGTGCTTTGTTCCACACCCATGGAGCAGCGCTGCTCCTTCCAGGACCTCTGCCCATCCATGAACTCCTTCCCAGAGAGGCTCCACAGCCTCAGGCCCAGCCCTGAAGTGTGAAAAGTCTGGAAGTGCAGCAGCCAGGAATTGTTTTCCAGCTGCCACGCACGCGCCCGGCCCCGCTGCTTTGTTTATCTGCTGGGCTGACCCCGAGCCAGCTTTCATCATGGAACAGTTATTTCCTGCCCTAGGAGCTCCTGCTGCAGATCCTCACCCACCCACCCTCTTGTCTCTCCACAGGGTGGTTTTTTTCTTTCCTCTTTCCTTCCTCAAAACTGGGCCCAAGGGCAGAATTCCCCGGCTGGCTCCCGGCTCGGAGCCGCTGGCACGACGCTGAGGCTGCAGCCTTCGCAGTTTTGTGGGAGGGTGTTGGTTTAGTGTGTCCTGTTGGGGTTTTTTGTGTCATCTCCTGGGATTTTTGTGTGATCTCCTGCCCTTTAGGCACTGCTGAGATCCCAGTGGGAAGGAGCAGCTTCCCTATGGAAGAGTGGGACACAGGCAAGGGCTGGGAGAGAGATTTACTGCAACGAGCTCGGGCTGGGCAGCCAAAGGCTGGGAAAGGGGGTCTGTCCCCATTCCCAGAGCTGTCCATGGGGTCTGTGTCCAGCACAGCCCTTCCCATGGGAAGATCCAGCTTATCCCAAATCCCATGTGGACACGACTGGCCACGCTTCACCTCCCGTTCTGTGTCCCTGCAGTGGGGTCAGGGAAGCTCTGGCTCAGCCTTTTCCCTGTGCTCTCCTTGCTGGAGGAGTTGTTTCCCTCCACCAACCTCCGGATCTCCGCCCAGGCCTCATCCAGGTGCTGGGAAGGACGGATCCAACGCAGGAATAAACCTGGGAGAAAAGGGGCTGGGTGTTATTTCAGCCCTGTCAGAGGGGGAAAGGCAGAGCAGCTTGGCCTGAGCCAAGGGTGGATTTTGGGAGGATCCCGCTCACCCTGCCAGAGCTGGATGCTCTGGGGCTCCACAGAGGGCCAGATCACCAGGGGGTTGTGTGAGTAGAGAGGGTTCAGGTATTTCTGCCTCTCCTCGGGCTGGTTCAGCCAGGCCCAGAGCGAGTGTGTGCTTTCCTTCACCTTACACAGGCTCCTGGGGGGGACAGGCAGGACACATTTCAGTCCCCAGCAGGGTTTGGTGTCACCTGAGCCGTGCCCAGGAGGGGTTTGGCCCTGGCTGTGCCCCACACCGACCTCTCCTTCTCGTTGTTGCACAGGAAGGTGCCGTAGGAGGAGGCGTAGGCGTTGTCGAAGAGGGTGAGGAGCAGCTGCTCCCCAAATTCCAGGGAGAAGGGGAACTGGCGGCTCAGCTGCCACACGCAGTCGAGGAAGAGGAGGAAAAGCGGAGCCTCCTGCTTCCCTCGGCCGTGGGAGGAGGCGGAGCGGGCGCAGCGCAGCTGGAAGGGGTGCCCGGCCTGCGGGACCCCCACGGGGATACGGGGTGAGGGCACCCAGCCGGGCTGGGATCCCCACCCTCCTCCAAACCGCCTCTCACCTGGATCCATTCCCGCTCCAGCAGCCCCTGGAACCCCTCCAGGCTGCGGCAGGACGGGTCCAGGATGAGCTGGGCCAGCGCCGTCACCAGCAGCGTGGTGTCTGTCCCCTCCGCCCCGTGCACCAGCACCTTGCAGCCCTCCCTGCCCGGCGATTCCAGGGCTCAATCCGCGCTTTGAGCCACGCTGGGGGCTCGGGGAAGGGGAAAGGTGGGCGAGGTGCAGCCCCCCTTACCTGTCCAGGCACTGAGCAGCCAGGCAGGCCGTGCTCAGGGCGGCCTTGACGTGGCTGAGCCAGCGGCTGCTCTCCAGCCGGCCCAGCCAGCGATCCATGCCCTGCTCAGCGCACGCCTCCACCAGCCTGATGAAGCTCTCCTGCAGCGGGCGGCCTCTGCGAGAGGGGATGGAGGTGTGGGGGGCTCGCTGGGGCTGTCCCCACCTCACACCTTCAGCACCTGTTGGAGTCTGAAATACAGACTGTGTGCCCTTGTTTTTAATATTTAGTTCTGAGATTCAAAGAAACACTGAATTTCATATGATATGAAATTTATGAGCATGTTTTCATGGTGATACATGAAAACAAATGCTAAAGTTAGATAAGAAAGGTAGGTGTGTAGATTAGAAAGTTTCTTAAATCACTGGGTGAAAAAGTAGTTTAGAGAACAGGAGACAAGATGGAGGATTTAGGGTGTTGTCCCTTGTCCCTTCTTCTTTCTTCTTCATGTTCTTCTCCTAGAGGTTTTTGGGTAATGGTTAGTGATTGGATAGAAAATGCAGCAGTGCATCACAGAGGTGATGGGTCATTGGGTCATTAAGAAAAATAATATAGGTGTCTATTGTTAATTGGGTAAAAATAGGTATAAAGATAAAAGAGCTGCGTAGTTCGGGGCCATTTTGTGTATCAGACATGAAGTGTGCCACAAGGCCTTGTTTGTACCATCAGAAGAAAGAAATGTACCAAATTGCAAAGATTAACCTTGTAACCAGCCTGGAGAGACCTGTTAAGTTTTATAAGGATCCTTCAATAAACACGAGAAACAAGATTCTAACGAGCTCGAGAGTTTACTTCGAATAATAAAGATTGAGGTAAGTGGAACTCCCCACGAGGGAGGATCCCAGAAGAATTCAGCCCAGAGAAGGCTGGGAGACTGGAGAAAAGTTGTATCCACAGAGAATTGAGCCCAGAGAAGGCTGAGAGACTATAGAAAAGTTGTATCCACAGAGAATTGAGCCCAAAAGAGGCAAAGAGAGAGGGAGGTAACAGCACCCAGCCCTCCCTCACCTGTCCAGGGCTCGGTGGAGCCTCCTCCACTGCGGGTACGAGGATTTGGGCTCGGTGCCGCCGCCGCTCATCCGGGCCTGCTTGGCCGCCTGCGCCGAGCGCGTGTCGATGATGAAGCCTCGCTCGCCCTCGTCCAGGATTGTCCCCAGGAGTTTCTCGTCCTCGCGGCAGCGCCGGCGGTTGGGCCCGGTCAGGGGCTGGCTGCTGCGGAGCAGAGCCTGCAGGAGACGGTGGGAGCAGCTGGGAATGTCCAGCCTGGAGAGGGAAGGCTCCAGGGTGACCTTAGAGAGCCTCACGGAGCCTGAAGGGGCTCCAGGAGAGCTGGAGAGAGACTTGGGATGAGAGAGATGGAAGGACAGGACACAGGGAATTGCCCTCCCCAGAGGGCAGGGATGGATGGGATATTGGGAAGGAATTGTTCCCTGTGAGGGTGAGGAGGGGCTGGAATGGAATTCCCAGAGAAGCTGTGGATCCCTGGCAGTGCCCAAGAGCAGACTGGACAGGGCTTGGAATAACCCGGGAGAGTGGAAGTGTCAGGAGTGGAATGGGATGATCTCCAAGATCCCTTCCAAGCCAGTTCTGGGATTCTATGGAGAAGGAATCCCTCCTCCGAGGGCACCGGGGGCTCCCAGCCCCCTTCCCCCGCGGTTCCGAGGGCTGGGCCGGACTCACGGTGCCGTTTTTGGGGTGGAAGTAGCTGAGCACGGGGAAGCGCCCGCCCTGCCGGAACGCCGCTGCCTTGGCCACGACATCATCGCCCACGGCCGCCGGCACCATCACGGCCGGAGGGTACGAGGGGCAGGCGCTGAAGTCCCGGTTCACGGTGCTCAGCCGCCACTGGCTCGTCTGGGGGACAGGCGACATCAGCGGCCAGCCCGGCACGGCGCGGGGAAGGCAGCGGGACCCTCCCGGCCGGGCTCACCTGAGAGGCGACCTGCTGGAAGTGTCGCTCGAGGGGGGACTGGTGCCAGCCCTGCTGGAGCCGCAGGCCCGGGGGGCGATAGAAGAACGGGTACATCATCATCACCGAGTCCACCGAGGAGAGCGCCTGCGGCGGGGACACGGCCGGAGCTGCTCAGGGACACCGCAGCGGAGCGCTGGCGACATCCCCGTGTGCCATCCCCGTGTCCCCAGCCCCCTGTGCCATCCCCGAGTGCCATCCCCGAGTGCCATCCTCGAGTGCCAGTCCCGTGTCCCCATCCCCGTGTCCCATCCCCGTGTCCCATTCCCGTGTGCCATCCCCGTGTCCCATCCCCGTGTCCCATCCCCGTGTCCCCAGCCCCCTGTGCCACCCCCGAGTGCCATCCCCGTGTCCCCATCCCCGTGTCCCACCCCCGTGTGCCATCCCCGTGTGCCATCCCCGTGTGCCAGCCCCGTGTCCCCATTCCCGAGTGCCATCCCCGTGTCCCACCCCCGTGTGCCAGCCCCGAGTGCCATCCCCGAGTGCCATCCCCGAGTGCCAGCCCCGTGTCCCATCTCCATGTCCCCATCCCCGTGTGCCATCCCCGTGTCCCAGCCCCGTGTCCCATCCCTGTGTGCCATCCCCGTGTCCCCATCCCCGTGTGACATCCCTGTGTCCCCATCCCCGTGTGCCAGCCCCGTGTCCCATCCCCGTGTCCCATCCCCGTGTCCCATCCCCGTGTCCCCATCCCCGTGTCCCCAGCCCCGTGTGCCATCGCCGTGTCCCCAGCCCCGTGTCCCCATCCCCGTGTCCCCATTCCCGTGTCCCCAGCCCCGTGTCCCCATCCTCGTGTCCCCAGCCCCGTGTCCCCACCCCCTTGTCCCCATCCCCGTGTCCCCATCCCCGTGTCCCATTCCCGTGTGCCAGCCCCGTGTCCCATCCCCGTGTCCCCATCCCCGTGTGCCAGCCCCGTGTCCCCAGCCCCGTGTCCCCATCCCCGTGTCCCATCCCCGTGTCCCATTCCCGTGTCCCATCCCCGTGTCCCATTCCTGTGTGCCAGCCCCGTGTCCCATCGCCGTGTCCCCATCCCCGTGTCCCCATCCCCTTGTCCCCATCCCCGTGTCCCCAGCCCTGTGTCCCATTCCCGTGTCCCATCCCCGTGTCCCAGCCCCGTGTCCCCATCCCCGTGTGCCATCCCCGTGTCCCATCCCCGTGTCCCATCCCCGTGTCCCAGCCCCGTGTGCCAGCCCCGCCGGATCTGTGTGTTTACCCAGCTGATGCCCGGCCCAGAGCAAACACCGCAGCGCTTTCCAACCCTTTTCTGGCCGGCCGGGGCTCACCTCGATGGAGCTGGCGATGTTCAGACACTCCTCCATGCCCGGGATCTCCAGCTGCAGCACCTTCAGGTCCTTGCAGCGCAGCGTGATGGTGCCGGAGGAGCCGGAGACCCTGCGGGAGGGGTGTCAGGGCTGGGGGACACACGGGGACACACACACAGCACCGAGCTGCCCTCTCCCCCCGGGGCTGTGCCGGACTCGAGCCTCTCGTGTGCCACCGCAGCCGGGATGCGCCACGGCGGGTGGGTGGCAGAGGCAAGAGAGCCAAAAAAATCCAAACCTGGTGTCCCGCAGGGAGCCGGCGGTCCGGGGGGGCTGGTACCAGCCTAAATTGTGCACTCTGAGGAGGAGAGGAGGGCAATGCCCGCTGCTGCCGAGCGCGGCCCGGGAGGAAGAGGAAGGCCGGGGCTGGGCGGGGCAGCGCGGTGCCCCTGGGGTGCCCCCCGGGACAGGGAGAGGGGGAATCCTCCAGCTCGGACAGCAGGGGTGACACGGCTGGAGGTGACAACCCTTGGGGACAGCCCCACCTTTTCTCCACGGCGTCCACGTTGCGGATGAGCAGCCAGAGCTCCAGGTCGCCGCGGGGGCTGGAGGAGAGCAGCAGGTGGTGGCTGGTGATGCACAGGGTGCCCCTGACCGCCGGCAGCCCCGGTCGCGACAGCAGCACGTTCTCCACTGTCGCCGTCTTGATCAGCTCCGAGAACTCCATGGGCGCTGCCTCTGCCCGGCGCAGGGGAGGGAGGAGAGGGAGAAAGGGGAAATCCTGCAGCTCTCGGCCCGCCTGGAAACCCCTGCCCTGCGCGTCACTGCGGGCTGTCCCCCCCTCCCCGTGTTGACATTGTCACCTCCAGCACGCGGGAGCGCGACATTCCCTCCACCAGCGGGGAAACTGAGGCACGGGGGGCTGAGCTGGCTGGAGGGGATTTTTTTGGGGGGGAGGTGGAATGGGATTGCAGGGAGCGGCTCCCGGTCCTTCCCTGCCGCCTTGGGGCTGTACCCCGCTACCTGCCCCGACACAAGCCGGCTGCTCTGCTGTCCCCAAAGCCACACCAGGGGCTGGGGACGGCGCAGGAGGAGGAGGAGGAGGAGGAGGGTGGGAGGGTGGCGGTGCTCCTGTCCCCGCCACCCCTCTGCTTACCTGCCCGGGTTGGGTGCCAGGTGGGGACAGCGGGGGACAAGCGGGGTGCAAGCAGGGGACCTCCGAGAGCCGGCGGGGACCTGCTGGCCATAAGGAGAGGATTTTGGGGTGCCAGCAGGGGACCTTGGGGCACAAGGAAGAGCCTCAGGGTGCAAGGAAGGGATTGGGGGGGCACTGGGAGTCCGGGGGTGCAAGGAGGGGACCCCGGGGTGGCAGCGGAGGAGTCGGGGGTGCGAGGGCGGGGATCGGGGGGTGCGGGAGGGGGAGTTCGGGGACCTCGGGGTGGAAGCGGGGAGGCGGCGGCGATGTCCCCGCACAGCCCGGCCCGGCTGGCGGATGTCGGGTTTAAGGTGGCCCGGTCCGGGGGGACGCGGCCATGCCCGGGGCTGGGGCTGGGTCGGGAGTGTCACTGACTGCGAGGGGACACGGGGGGACCGTGGGAAGGGACACGAGAGGGGACAGCGGGAGCCGGGAGCAGCGCAGGGGGAGCACGCGGAGAATTTGGGGGCTACTCTGGGAGAGCTGGGGGGGACAGGAATGGGCACCCACGGGGCAGGGGAGAGCCGGGGGACGCGGGTGAGACCCCTGAGCCTCCTCCGCTGCCTCCGGGCCCCTCCGGGCAAGGAGGAGGTGGCACAGGACAGATCCGGACGCGGTTCCACCTTAAGGTCCCGTCCGGGTGCGGGACCCCGGCTGCCCCCGGTGGGCATCCCCCGTTTCTTTTTCCTTCCTTGAGCTTTTTCGGACCCCCCCAAGGGGCCGGGGAGCGGCTGAGCCCGGGGATAAATCATTCCCGCTCCTCCGTGCCCAGTGAAGGCTCCGTCCGGGAACGAGGAGTTTCCTCCCGGGCGGAGACAATGATGTTAAAAAAGAAAAGGAAAAAAAAAACCAAAAAAAACCAAACCAAAACAAAACAAAAAAAAACCCCAAACACAACAAGCCAAAAAAACTCCTTTGCACTCCTCTGGATAAGGAAATTCCTGCCCATCGGACTTGTCCTCGAGGGGTGGATAAATAGCCGGGAGCCGGCTGCAGCTGGGGCAGGGAGTGGGTGGGTGGTCGTGGGCTTCATTTCCCCGGGGGGAGGTGTTGAGGGAGCAGAGATCTTCTGGGCGTTTTGGGGGGGCTCTGTTTCGTCCCACCATGGCTTTCAGCCAGCTGAAATTCAAGGAATTGGGCGAGGAGGAGCCCACCTGGGAGGAGGAGAACCTGGACAGCGTGAAGGCACTGACGGCCAAGCTGAAGCTGCAGACCCGCAGACCCTCGTACCTGGAGTGGGAAGCTCGGGTGAGGGGGCAGCGCTGGGGGGCTCGGACCCCCGGGGGCACCCGGGGCACAGAGCAGAGCCCCGGGCAGCCCAAGGAGCAGCAGGATGGTGGCGTTTGTGGCTTTGCCACCGTGGAGGCGGCTCTGGAGTGGCTGAGGACGGAGCTGGTGAGTAGGACGGGAACCAGGACCGGGATGGGGTCACCGTGCCCGAGCTGACCGGGCACGGCAAGCTCAGGGCGCTCCTCTGTCCTCCCTGCTGGCTGTGCACGGGTTTTTCCAAGATTTTTCGTGGCTCCGCGGTGCCCCAGCCCTGCCCCTGACCCCGCACAGCAGCGGCGGGGGCGGTGGCCTTGCCACCCCCTCCTGCCGCTCTGGGGGTGGCACGGATGGCACAAGCCGAGCTGTCCCCGCGCTGTGACCGTGCCCTGGCAGCCGATCCCGCTCCATCCCCGTTCCCTCCTGCCCCCAGAGGGAGATGCAGGCTCTGGACCAGCGTTTGGCGCAGCAGCTGATGCGGCTGCGGGCGCGGCTGCACCGGCTGAAGGTGGAGCAGGCCTGCCACCAGCACAAGGAGATGCTGGACGACGCCACCTTCGGCCTCGAGGGCTGCGAGGAAGACTCGGATCTGCTCTGCACCATCCCCCCCAAGGCCGCCTTCCTGCTCTCCACCCCGCTCAAGCACATCGGCGTCACCCGCATGAACATCAACTCCCGGCGCTTCTCCCTCTGCTGAGCCGCCCCCGGAGCCTCGAGGGAGTTTTGGGGCTCAAAGATCCCTCCCCAAATCTCTCAGCACTCGGGGCGATGGGGCACGGGAATGTCACCATCCCCAGGGGACACCGGGCGTTTTGGGGTCTGGCCCTGAGGGCGGTGGGGTCAAGCCCGGTGGGAAATGTGGGGAGCAGCTCTTTGAGGAGGAATAAAAGGAGGTGAGGGTGAGAGCTGATGGTTTTTCCTTCCAGAAAAAACAGTTCCAGATGTGGCTCCTGGCCTTTTTTTGGGAGGGTGACAGCTCCAGGTGCCACTGGGGGATGTGACTTTGACAGAAGCAGTGCCAGGGAAGCTGTGGGGTGAGCCAGGGATTATTTTGGGGTCTGTTTCTCCTTTCCCAGGACGCGAGGAGAGCCCGAATGTGCCCCTCAAGCTGCCACAACGCCCCCGTCCTGACACCTCTGGGCTTCCTGCCTGTGCCTGTGGCTTCTCACTCCATCAAAAAAGCCAGCACAATTCTGCTGGGGCTGCTCTGAGCTCTCCAAAGCAGCGCTGGCAGGGGCACGGCGTGTCCCCTGTGTCCCCTCAGCTCCAGCCCTTGTCCCCACGGTGCTGGCACGGCGGTGCCAGCCGTGCTGGAGCTGCAGGATGTGTCCCACAGGGGACCTTGGGGCGCAGGGAGGAGGATGAGGGTGCACGGAGGGTGCCAGCGGGGATTTGGGGGTGCGAGAGGCAGAGCTCGGCACGGAGCAGGGCACTGCCAGCGCAGGGGACCGAGGGGTGCTGGCAGCAGGTGACAACGCCATGCTCATCTGAGGGTCTGAGCATCCCCTCGCCATGGGGGGACCCGGGGATGGCAGGAAGCCATCGGGGTTTGTCACTCGCTCTTGCGGTCGGCAGCGAGCTGAGAACGGGCTCCTCTTGAGTTTGCTCATGAGGCAGGAAACCGGGGCAAGGCGGGGAGAGCAGCAGCGGGCGGCGGCGGAGCCGGGCTCGGGGGGCTCCTCTCTGCACCCCAAAAGATCCCAGCCGGGCTCGGGGGGCTCCTCTCTGGACCCCAAAAGATCCCACCCGAGCTCGGGGGGCTCCTCTCTGCACCCCAAAAGGTCCCACCCGGGCTCGGGGGGCTCCTCTCCGCACCCCAAAAGATCCCAGCCGGGCTCGGGGGGCTCCTCCCCGCACCCCAAAAGGTCCCAGCCGGGCTCGGGGGGCTCCTCCCCGCACCCCACGGCTCCCGGGGGATGGCCAGGACGTGACCCCAGCGGGACATGGCACTCTGAGAGCGGCCGGTGCTCACCTCGCTGCCAACAGGTGAGAGCCGGGGGAAGGGGTCTGCGGGTCCAGCTGGGATTTTGGGGAGCAGCTGGGGGGGCTGGGGCTGAGCTGAGCTCCCCAGTGCCCCTCGCAGGGGTGGAAATGCGGGTTCGGGCTCGTTCTTGGCGGCTTGAGAGCCCGGGTGGGGATGGGGGAGAGCCAGGCTGGGCTCTTCATCCCTCTGGGGCCTCCCAGGTGGGGGAAAGGCGCTGTCCCAATGTCCCCTCCCCGCCCGGGGGTCCTGCCAGCGGTGCCAGCTCTCCCCAGCCCCCATTTCCAGCACAACGCAGCAGTTTTGGCCCCAGGGCTGTGGCAGCAGCTCGGTGCCGGTCCCTCAGCGTTGCTGCCCAGTTTGGGGGGTTCAGACGCTCAGAAATTCCCATTTTTGATGCTGGCTCAGTGCAAACACCTCCCTGCTGCGGTGGCAGCCTTGGGGACACGGTCCCTGGTGTCCCTGCCGGGCTGTGGCCGTGCAGAGGGCTCACAGCTGGCTCACAGCTGGCTCACAGCTGGCTCAAGGACACACAGGTGACCCTGGCAGAGCATCAAGCGCGGGGTCAGCCCAGATTTCATTTCAGATTTGATTTTCCTGCCCACACTGGTGACAAACCAACAGGACCTGGCCAGGGCCACGTGGGCGGAAGGGACAGCACAGGACAGGGGGTTCCAAACCCAGAGGGGGGAAAAAAAAAACCCAACAGGGAGAGAGGGACACACCTGGCAAGGACACCCGTGCACACCTGAACACTCTCACACTCCACACCCCTCCCTGCCAGGCCCCTTTGCACAAAGAATTTCGGTTGCACAGATGCAGCCACCAAAAAAAGAAAACAAACCGACTTCAAACGCCCCCTTTTTTTTTTTTTTCCCCCTCCTGCGTGGCCCTGGCGCAGGTGGAACGGCTGCTGCTCGGTGGAAATTACGCTGTGGCTTGGGGCTGTAAGAAAAAAAAAGGCAGAATAGCAGCACCTCCCTCTCAGCCCGGGAGGAAAAAACAGCTCCCGGCACCGCTCGCCTCTCCTGGAGGTGTTTGAAGAGCTCCTCCATGGGGTCAGGGATGGATTTGGGATTTCTCAGCTGTCCTTTTGCTCTGGCCAATGAATGTGGACACATAAAAGCCTGGCTTGAGCTGGGTCCTGCTCAGAAAGGCCTTCAAATATTGACAAATTTTGGATTTTTTTACTCTCCTGCCTACCAGCTGAAAGGTCTTGATGGTGCTGGTAATTACAAGGAAAGAGTCAGCAAAAGAAAATCTGTGTTTGAATGCTGTCACCCTTCCTGCAGTGTGACCAAACCCCTTTCTGGGTGCCAAAAGGTGTCCCCAAATGGGTGTCACCAGGAGCTGAAGGCACCAGGGTGAGGTTTGAGTCCCCAAAGCAGCGTTGCAGGGCATGGGGACCTCACTCCTGAGCGTCCTCCTGGCCAAAATCAGCTGTCACCTGCTCCTCTGGCCACTGTGGGGACAGTCCTGGTGTCCCTGCCACCTCTGCACCTGAGCGAGGTGGCTCCTGGTCTAGAGAATCAAACCTGGAAGAGCAGGCTGGGGGGCTTGGACTGGCACTGGGAGCTGGCAGCACCCTGGGGACCCCAAACCCTCCCTGGGGACCCCAAACCCTCCCTGGGGACCCCAAACCCTCCTTGGAGACCCCAAACCCTCCCTGGGGACCCCAAACCCTCCTTGGAGACCCCAAACCCTCCCTGGAAGCCCCAAACCCTCCCTGGGGACTTCAAACTCTCCTTGGAGACCCCAAACCCTCCCTGGGGACCCCAAACTCTCCTTGGAGACCCCAAACCCCCCTTGGAGACCTCAAACCCTCCCTGGGACTCCAGACCCTCCCTGGAGACCCCAAATCCTCTCTGGAGATCCCAAACTCTCCCTGAGGACCCCAAACCCTCCCTGAGGACTCCAAACCCTCCCTGGAAGCCCCAAACCCTCCCTAAAGATGCCCTGCAAGGCTCAAACGAAGCCCCCGCTGCTGTGTCCCCTTGGCACGGTAGGAAAAGCTGGATTTTGGAGAATGCTGGTGGAAACCCAGGCTCCCAGGCAGGAAAACAAGGAAAAAAACACCACCAGCATCCCAGGAAAGCATCTCCCAGCCCAGCTGGGCTTTGGGCGCCGGAGCTTGGCCTGGCTGCCACGTCAGAGCTGGCACAGCGAGGTTTGGCAGTGGGGGTGACACACCTGGGCTGCCTCGTGGGGACAAAACCCCCCCTGAGCCCTGAGAAAACCACACCTGGGCTCCTCAAGAGCCGCTGGAGCTGAGCCTGGGGAGGAGGGAGATGAATTCCGGCCCCGTGGGCACGGGGGATTCTGCGGAAGAGCTTTTTCCGCGGCCCACGCGCTGCTCCCGGGTTTGTGCCACGCTCAGCGCTCTCAGGAGAGACAGAGGTGACAGAGCTCTGCCCTCCGTGGTGACAGGGACACCGGTGTGGCCCTGGCTGGGTTTTGGGGGCCCTGGGTGTTGCAGGGATGGGGGTTTAGGAACATCCCTGATGCAGCAGAACGGGGGCTGAACGTCGGGAGAGGATGGGAATTTGTAGGGAGAGGAATTTGGAAGTGCCCACACCCAGCTGTGAGCCCAGGAGCTGATTTTAGGATCGGGAAATGCTTGCCCAGCCAAAAGCTCATTAAAGCTGAGCTGCAGGAGTTATTAATTGCTGATGGGGTATTAATGATGATATTAATGATGAGGTTATTATCTGCAGGGAGAGCAGAGGGATCAGCCCCAGAGCTGCACGGTGGGAGGAGCTGGCACCGTGCACAGCGCCGGGGACACAGGAGCCAGGCTGGGGACTAATTGCCTTCAGTGGTTTTAATTAACAAAGGCAGGATAAACGAGGAGAAAATGACAGCTGGTGACAGAGTCAGGGAATGTCCCCAGTTCAGCTGGGGGATGGGCCAGGTGGTGTGGGAAGGTGGATGGATGATGGATGATGGATGGATGGATGGATGATGGATGGATGATGGATGATGGATGATGGATGATGGATGATGGATGGATGGATGATGGATGATGGATGATGGATGATGGATGATGGATGGATGGATGATGGATGATGGATGGATGGATGATGGATGGATGGATGATGGATGATGGATGATGGATGGATGGATGATGGATGGATGGATGATGGATGGATGATGGATGGATGATGGATGATGGATGGATGGATGGATGGATGGATGGATGGATGATGGATGATGGATGGATGGATGGATGGATGATGGATGATGGATGGATGATGGATGGATGGATGGATGATGGATGGATGGATGGATGGATGATGGATGATGGATGGATGGATGATGGATGATGGATGATGGATGGATGATGGATGATGGATGGATGGATGGATGGATGGATGATGGATGATGGATGGATGGATGGATGGATGATGGATGGATGATGGATGATGGATGGATGATGGATGGATGATGGATGATGGATGGATGATGGATGGATGGATGATGGATGGATGGATGATGGATGATGGATGGATGGATGGATGGATGATGGATGGATGATGGATGATGGATGGATGATGGATGGATGATGGATGATGGATGGATGATGGATGGATGGATGATGGATGGATGGATGGATGGATGATGGATGATGGATGATGGATGATGGATGGATGGATGGATGATGGATGATGGATGGATGATGGATGGATGATGGATGGATGATGGATGGATGATGGATGGATGGATGATGGATGGATGGATGGATGGATGATGGATGGATGGATGGATGGATGGATGGATGGATGATGGATGGATGGATGATGGATGGATGGATGATGGATGGATGGATGATGGATGGATGATGGATGATGGATGGATGATGGATGATGGATGATGGATGGATGATGGATGGATGGATGGATGGATGGATGGATGGATGGATGATGGATGGATGGATGATGGATGATGGATGGATGATGGATGGATGATGGATGGATGATGGATGGATGATGGATGGATGGATGATGGATGGATGGATGGATGGATGATGGATGGATGGATGGATGGATGGATGGATGGATGGATGATGGATGGATGGATGATGGATGGATGGATGATGGATGGATGGATGATGGATGGATGATGGATGGATGATGGATGATGGATGATGGATGATGGATGGATGATGGATGATGGATGATGGATGGATGGATGGATGATGGATGGATGGATGGATGATGGATGGATGATGGATGGATGGATGATGGATGGATGATGGATGGATGATGGATGGATGATGGATGATGGATGATGGATGGATGGATGATGGATGATGGATGGATTGATGATGGATGATGGATGGATGATGGATGGATGTATGATGGATGATGGATGGATGGATGGATGGATGGGGACGCACTGGAGCAGGAGGAGAGGCAGGGATGGGTGTGCCCTAGGTGTCCCCTGTGTCCCCCACAGCCACCATGGGCTGCTGCTGCAGCTCAGACTATGACGAGGACTGGATTGAGAACATCGACATTTGCGAGCACTGCAATTACCCCATCGAGCCTGACAGCAAGCGCCAGGTGAGGAGGAGGTGACAGACCCCAACCCTGGTGGCCAAACCCCCCCCAGAGGTGGCCAAATCCCACAGGCTCACGGGGTTCCTGTCCCCTGGCAGAGGCTGACCCGCAACGGCTCCGAGGTTCGAGACCCTCTGGTGTCCTACGAGCCCTCGTCACCTCCGTGCTCGCCCATGCAAGGTGAGGCCCAGCCGTGGCGTGGGGTGGCTGTGACACCCCCAAACCGGTCACTGCCACCCTGTCCCTCCGCCTGTCCCCCCAGATAAGCTGGTGGTGGCCCTGTACGACTACGAGCCCAAGCACGACGGGGACCTGGGGCTGCGGAAGGGGGAGAGGCTCCGTGTCCTGGAAGAGTGAGTGAATTCCAGTGGTGTCCCTGCAGCCCTGGGGGTCTGGGCAGGGTCTGGGGGGTCTCACTGAGCTCTGTCCTTGCAGGAACGGGGAGTGGTGGAAGGCACAGTCGCTCACCACGGGCCAGGAGGGGCTGATCCCCCACAACTTCGTGGCCTTGGTGAACAGCCTGGAGCCCGAGCCGTGAGTAGGGAGCAGCCGTGTCCCGGTGGGATCCCAGATCCGGGAAGGAGCCTGGAGCATCCCACAAAACCCCAAAGGCCGGGTCCCCCCAGGCCTGACCCTGCCCCGTGTCCCCAGGTGGTTCTTCAAGAACATGAGCCGCAAGGACGCCGAGCGGCAGCTCCTGGCCTCGGGAAACACCCACGGCTCCTTCCTCATTCGGGAGAGCGAGACCTCCAAAGGTGCCGCCCGCAGCTCCCTCGGGCTCTGGGGGCGCAGGAGGGGCCGGGGGTCCCACGGGTGTCCCTGTCCCCAGGCTCGTACTCGCTGTCCGTGCGGGACCTGGACGAGAGCCAGGGAGAGACGGTGAAGCACTACAAGATCCGGAACCTGGACAGCGGCGGCTTCTACATCTCCCCCCGCGCGCCCTTCGGCAGCCTCAGGGAGCTGGTGCAGCACTACACACGTGAGGGAATGGGATGGGAATGGGGCGGGAATGGGGCGGGAATGGGATGGGAATGGGGCGGGAATGGGGCGGGAATGGGATGGGATCCATGGGATGGGATGGGATGGGATGGGATCCATGGGATGGGATCCATGGGATGGGATCCATGGGATGGGATCCATGGGATGGGATGGGATGGGATGGGATGGGATGGGATGGGATGGGATGGGATGGGATGAGATGGGATGGGATGGGATGGGATGGGATGGGATGGGATGGGATGGGATCCATGGGATGGGATGGGATCCATGGGATGGGATCCAGGGGATGGGATGAGATGGGATGGGATCCATGGGATGGGATCCATGGGATGGGATGGGATGGGATCCATGGGATGGGATCCATGGGATGGGATGGGTTCCATGGGATGTGATGGGATGGGATGGGATGGGAGGGAATGGAATGGAATGGAATGGAATGGAATGGAATGGAATGGAATGGAATGGAATGGAATGGAATGGAATGGAATGGAATGGAATGGAATGGAATGGAATGAGGCAGGGTGTCACAGGACACGGGACGATGAAACGGGAATGGGGCAGAATTGGATGGGGTGAGGCTGGATGGGATGGGATGGGAATGTGGCAGGCTGGAATGGGAGTGGGATGGGACATGACTGAATGGGATGGGATAAGGACAGGATGGGATGGGGCAGGACACTGTGGGACAAGATGAAATGGAAATGGGGGAGAATTGGATGGGGTGGAACAGGACAGAATGGGAATGGAACAGAAAAGAATGGAATAGGATGGGATGGGATGGGATGCATGGGATGGGATGGGATGGGACGGGATGGGATGGGATGGGATGGGATGGGACAGGATGCTCCCAGTGTCCCAGCCAAGCCATGGCTCGTGTTGGGTGCCCCACGCTGGCCCAGCTCTGCCTCCCCCTGGCCCAGGCAGCTCTGACGGGCTCTGCTGCCGCCTGGGCAAGCCCTGCCGGACGCAGAAGCCGCAGAAGCCGTGGTGGCAGGACGAGTGGGAGGTGCCGCGGGAGTCGCTGAAGCTGGTGGAGAAGCTGGGAGCGGGGCAGTTCGGAGAGGTCTGGATGGGTGAGTCAGGGTGAAGCTCCAGAGCGAGCAGCAGGATCCTCCAGCCGCCCTCCTTGGCACCGCTGTTGTCACCTGCCCGGTGTCCGGATCCTGTTTTCCCCTGTTTTTCCCCCAAGGTTTCTACAACGGGCACACGAAGGTGGCAGTGAAGAGCCTGAAGGCTGGCAGCATGTCCCCCAGCGCCTTCCTGGCCGAGGCCAACCTGATGAAGAAGCTGCAGCACCCGCGGCTGGTGCGGCTCTACGCCGTGGTCACCAAGGAGCCCATCTACATCATCACCGAGTTCATGGAGAAGGGTGAGGCCACCCCACACGGCTCCTGGGGCTGGCACATCCCTGTGGATGTGCCCACAGAGCTCTGGGATTTTAAGGCTGGAAAAGATCTTCAGGATAAGAGTCCAAGTTGTGGAAAATCCCCACCTAAACTGGCCCAGAGCGCTGAGCCGGTCATTCCTTAACCCCCTCCAAGGATGTGACTCCCCAAAACCAGTAAAAATGAGATTGGTAATGAGGAAATCTGTTAAATTTAGAGATTCCTTTGCCTCCAGCCTTTATTCTCTCCCACCTCCAGCCTGGGGAAAAAGGACTTTCTGTGTTCTCCTGCCCACATTCCCTGAGGTTTTTTTGGGGGGGGGACAGTGCCCTTGTGACCCCCCACGGCCCCCAGGAGCTGAGAACTGCTGCTTTCATCACAGGCAGCCTCGTGGATTTCCTCAAGACCTCGGAAGGAGTCAAGCTCAGCACCAACAAACTGCTGGACATGGCAGCGCAGGTGAGGGGGGAGCAGGAAAATGGGGATGGAACTGGGAGGGCTGGAGCTGTTAATTAACAATTGCCATTCGTTAATAATTGCAGATTGCTGAAGGCATGGCCTTCATCGAGGCCAAGAATTACATCCACAGGGACCTGAGGGCCGCCAACATCCTCGTCTCGGACACTTTGTGCTGCAAAATCGCCGATTTTGGGCTGGCCCGGCTCATCGAGGATAACGAGTACACGGCTCGGGAGGGTGAGTCCAGCCCAGCCCGGGGGTGACAGAGCTTGGGGACATCGGGAAAGGGACCTCAGCCAGCCTGGGTCTCTGGGGAGCTGCAGGAGAGGGGAGCAGGGCGTGCAAGGATGTTTTTCCCCTTTTCCATCTCTCTCCCCGCAGCTGCAGGGGGATGTGGGGCTCCAGCTTTGGGGTCAGGGGGCTCAGCCACCAAACCCAGCTCGTCCCCAAGCAGCGACAGAGCCTGCCTGGGGTTTGTCACATCGGATTAAACCGAGCGGGCTGATTCCAGCTCAGCCAGGGCGCTTTATCCCCTCCCCTCCCGCCGCTTTCCAGGGGCGAAATTCCCGATTAAGTGGACAGCACCCGAGGCCATCAACTACGGGACGTTCACCATCAAGTCGGACGTGTGGTCCTTCGGGATCCTGCTCACCGAGATCGTCACCTACGGCCGGATCCCGTATCCAGGTCAGGATTTTCGGGCAGCTGCGGGGCTGGCACGCCCACGAGTGTGTGTGCATGCAGTGCTGCACGCACGCTGCTGCCAGCCTGGCTCCCTGCCCTCCATCCCTGCCCCGCGTGGCTGCACCGGGCACGGTCCCCAAAACACCTGGGGAGGGGTTGGAGGAGCTGGGAGGGGATGGGAGATCCCCCCCCGCGGGGTTTGGGAAGGTGGGGTGGTAGCTGGGAGCCAAACTGTGTCCTGAGGGTTGTCCTTGGCAAGGGTGGCCAAGCCCTGGGGTGGTCCCTGTGACCCAAACTGGGTCCTGGTGTTGTCCTGGGCAAGGGAGACCAACCCTGGGGTGGTCCCTGTGACCCAAATTGGGTCCTGAGGGTTGTCCTTGGCGAGGGTGGCCAAGCCCTGGGGTGGTCCCTGTGACCCAAACTGGGTCCTGAGGGTTGTCCTTGGCAAGGGTGGCCAAGCCTGGGGTGGTCCCTATGACCCAAACTGGGTCCTGGGCATTGTCCTAGCAGAGATCAAGCCTAGGGTGGTCCCTGCCAAGTGGGGGTGGCACAAATTGGGTGCCACAGGGGTTGTCCTGGTAAGAGTGACCAACCCCAGGGTGGTCTCTGTGAAATTGGGGTGACCCCAGCTGAGTCCTGGGCATTGTCCTGGCAGCAATGACCAACCCTGGGGTGATTCCCATGACCCAAACTGAGTTCTGGGCATTGTCCTGGCAGCAATGACCAACCCTGGGGTGATTCCCATGACCCAAACTGAGTCCTGGGCATTGTCCTGGCAGCAATGACCAACCCTGGGGTGATTCCCATGACCCAAACTGAGTCCTGGGCACTGTCCTGGCAGGGTTGACCAACCCCAGGGTGACACCCACACCTGTGGGGTGACCCAAACCGAGCCCCCAAACGTGTTGCCCTCCAGGGATGACCAACCCCGAGGTGATCCAGAACCTGGAGCGCGGGTACCGGATGCCGCAGCCGGACAACTGCCCCGTGGAGCTGTACGAGCTGATGAGGCAGTGCTGGAAGGAGAGCCCCGAGGAGCGTCCCACCTTCGAGTTCATGAAGAGCGTGCTGGAGGATTTCTTCACTGCCACCGAGGGCCAGTACCAGCAGCAGCCCTGAGGGCCTGGCAGCTGGGACAGCCCCGCTTTGGGGTGCTGGAGGTGCCCCACATCCCCACAGACTCCACGGACATCGCCCCGGCTTGGGGGTGAACTCTGCCTGGGAAGATTTGAAGCGCTCCAGAGCTCGGGAGCAGCAGATTTCACCCCTTCAGGAGGGGATGGACGGCCAAAGCAGACCCCCAAAAGCTGGGGGATGGCACAGGGGGCTCTGCTGGTGGCCGGAGGGTGCCCACCCTGCTGTCCCTGCGTTTTCCAGGGGGCAGATCCAGGCTCCAGCCCCTCAGGAGCTGCCCTGGGGTCGCCTCACCCGGCTCTGGCCGTGCCCCCTTCACCCCCGGTGATGGCAGGAGCCCCCCAGCAGCGCTGGCCACTGCACCCCTCGGCTGTGGGACGCTCCTTCTCCCCCCTCAGCGTTTGCAGGACCTGTCCCACACCAATTTTGGGGAAATAAAGGCCTTTTCAGCGGCGGGGACCTCGCAGGGCCAGGCTGCCATGGGATGGGGTACGCGGGGTGATGTCCACGGCAGATGAACCCCACTGGGCGCTACCCACGGGAGATGGACCCCACTGGCACCGAGCCACCCCGGGGCGCTCCCGGGACCCCCTCACCCCACCCCAGCCCTGTGAGACCCCCCTGGGCCCTCTCTCGCCCACCCACATGGGTCACCCTCCCCCTCCCCCGGGATGGTTCAGCCCTACCTGCCCCCCCCCCCCCCCAGGGAATGGTTCCTCCCCGCCCACTTGGACCCTCTCCTCTTTTGCCCCCTCCCAGCGATGGTACAACCTCCCCCCCCCGTCCCCCGCCGCAGTAGTACAGCCCAGGCGCCCCCTATCGCTCAGCCTAACCTGCTGGGTGCCGCTGCGGCTTGCGATTGGTCAAAGGGCGGGAGGGGGCGGAACGGAGATCTGTGATTGGGCGGAACTGCGCGGGAGGCGGGGCCGCGGGCCCGGGGCGGGCAGGGTTGGTTGCGCCGGGCGGCGGCGGGTCGGGCGCTGTGAGGGGAGGCAGGAAAATGGCGCTGACGCAGGGCACGAAGCGCAAAGTCTGCTACTACTACGATGGTGAGGGGCTGCGTGCACCCGCCGGGACCGCCGGGGCGCGGAGGAGCCGTCCCGGGGTGGGGGGGAGTGGGGGGCATCGGGGACGGGGGGGGGTGGGGAGGAGGCGGGGTTGAGGAGAGGGGGCGAGGGCTGAGGGGAGAATGGGAGGGAATGGAGATCACTGGGGATGGGGGTGAGGGGGCACCGGGGGTCACTGGGGAGAGGGGTGGGGATGTCTGTGGGGGTCACTGAGGGAGGACGGGGGTGCTGGGGATGGGGTGAGAGGTTGGCAGCGGGGGATCATTGGAGGATATGGAGGTGGGGAGGATTTTAAAGGTTGTGGGGGGTCACTGGGGGCTGCAGGGATGGATACTGGGGGCACTGGTGGACAGGGGCAAGCAGGGCGTGGGGCTCGAGGGTTGTGTGGGGTTTTTATGGGGTTGAGGGGTATAGGAAGCATCTGGGCGGGCATGGAGGGGTATGGGGGACACTGGAGGGGAGAATGGGAAGAGTGGGGGGAAATCAGAGGGGTGGAATGGGAATGGGAGGTGTGGAGATCTGGGGTTTTGGGAAATGGGAAAGGCTGGGGAGGGTCCGGGATGGTGACAGGGACATGAGACCAGGAGAGGCTTTGGATGCTGGAGAAGGATTTTGGGGAGCTCTGGAGGAGGTGCTGCACGGGCTCTGAGGAGGAAGAGGCACTGCTGGGACAATCCTTTGGTGTCAGGGGGGAACAGAAAGGCTCTGGGAAGCCAGGGTGGCTGCGTGGCTCCTTGCACGGAGCTCCTGTCCAGGAGCATCCTTCACTTCTGGCTCTGGATCGTGGATTGTGGAGTGACTCCTTGTGGTTCTGCCTCTGGGGCTGCGTCACCATCCCTGCGGAGCAGGGAAGGAACAGGGTGGACAAATCCTTCTCTGGGGCTTCCAGAAAATCCCAGTCTTGCCCCTCTCCCTTTCCCTTTAGAGGGCTGGCTCGGTGCCCTGGCTGGTTTTTCGCAGGCTCTGTGCTCACCTTGTATGAGAGGTGTTTTGAAATTCTCTGTTCCATCACGGGTTTTAGCCTGAAATCAAATAAAAACTTGTTCTTGCTACTTTTTCCCTCTCAAAGGATGTGCCCAGTGCTGGAGCAGTGTAGGAGGCTCTTCCAAATCCTGTGCTGAGGGCTTTTTTTTTTTTCCCCCTCTAAGAATGTGAAGTTTTTTTCCTCAAATGTGAGGTTTTCAGCCCTGTTGGGTTGTAATTTTTAAAGGCACTTAATTATATCTGAAATATGAAATAAGCAGTTGTTTTGTTTGAAATGCTGCTGCCCTGCAGGTCTTTGCTGCACAGGAATTTCACAAATTTGGGTTCTGTGCTCTGTGGTGGGGTTTTAGTGCCCTTTTTAAAAGATTTGTTTTCTTTTTAGCTGTTCTTTTCTGAGCAGCTCTCAGTCATCCACAGCTGAGGGGTAAAAAGCTGCGTTTGCTGGGAGGAAATAAATAATTTGTTGATTTGAACCTTTTATTTTCCACGCTGGGAAGTTGAATCAGCCCTGGAATGTGGGAATTCCCTGAATTTGATGGGATGAAGGAAGTGGGGATGGTATCCAAAGGGTCCTTTATGGAATCCCGAGGGCCTGTGGAAAGGTTTGGATGGAATTTCTCCATCCAGAGCTCCCTGTGGAGGGATTTGTTTAACCCCAGCAGAGCCTGCTAAGTTCACACTCCTTAATCTGCTGTGACGTCCAGGAGCAGCTGAGCTCATCCGTGGATCCACAGGGCTTGGGATGTGCTCAGCACAGGGAACAGGAGCTCAGGGTT
This sequence comes from Poecile atricapillus, assembly GCF_030490865.1. Lineage (NCBI taxonomy): Eukaryota > Metazoa > Chordata > Aves > Passeriformes > Paridae > Poecile > Poecile atricapillus. The sequence goes on along the minus strand of NC_081272.1, from coordinate 5,356,234 downwards.
GGCCCAGGGCATTCCCTGGACAGCTGATGGTGACTTTGAAAAAGCTTCACAGAATTCTGTGCTTGGATTTTTTTTATGCAGAGCCTCAAATATCTCTTCCAAGATCCCCAAACCTTGACTTAGAGGTAGTAAAATACATCCCTAAAACTGCCAGGATGCTTACCCCAGGAAAACACCAGCAGGGATTTCCAAAATTTCAGAAAATAGAATTATTTTCAGTGAAAAGAACCCGTATTGGACTGAAAATAATACATTTTACTGAAAGAACATTCCCCCAGAGCTCCACAGACAGTAAATTCCAGCAGCAGACTTGCCTGGATGTGGGATTTGCACCTCTGGCATCTCTTTTTCCTACCTGAAAATAGATCTGTGTCCACAGGAAGAAAAACTGCTTCTGCAGAAGGTGGGGAGTGGTGATGAAATATTAATTCTCCCTTCTGAGTCACCCAGCCAGACCGGATTGGATCTCCTGCTTCCCAAAAGGATCAGGAGTTGTTCAACCCCAGGAACAACTTGGTCTGGTTTCCCAGGAAAATGATGCTTGGGAGAGATTCCTGCTCTCTGCAGCCAAATCAGGCAGCAGGCAGAAATCTGAAAGTGAAATTCCTGTAAATTTCAGGGAAATGAGTCCCCCCTGGGAAAGGAACCCGGTTAGAAGTGAAGTGTGAGCTCAGTTTGGAGGAGAAAATCCTCGTGGGGAGGTGACTTCATTCCCCTGGTCCCATAAAATAATTCCTGGGGGGTGGCTGGAAAGTCCTGGGAATCCTCTGGAGGATTTCAAGGAATAAAAAAAGGGTGAAAACAACTGTGGAGCTGTAAAAGCAGAGCTGGGTGGTGTTTGCTGAGTTCAGAGTTCCCTGGATCCCATTTCCCTTGGGTAAACAGGAGGAAAGTGAGGCAGAGGCCGGGTGTTCCTGGGCTGAGTCACTGTCTGAGCCGGGATTAACTCCCGTGGCCCTTGGGAATCCTGCTCCCAGCACTCCCTGAAACCTGGGAGAGATTCCTGGCACTGAGCCCAGAGCTCCTCTGGCCCAAAAAACCTTGGAGATTCTTCCTCTGTATTGACAGAACCATGGAATGGTTTGGGTTGGGAGATGATCCAGCACTAATGATCCAATTCCAGCTCCTTTCCAAGGGCAGGGACACATTCCACTGATGGTGGCATTCCAAATTCCCTGTCTCACCTTCCCTGAACTTCCAAACTTCTGTCTTTATTTGAGGATGAACCCTGAATCCATGGATTTCCCTGTGCCAGGAAGGTGGGAGATCCCACCCACTGCTGGAGGAGAAATAAATCCCAGAGGAGCTGATGGGTCCCTCTCCAGGAATTGATGATCAACTCCTTTCTGCTTCCAGGGGATGTTGGGAATTATTATTATGGCCAAGGACATCCCATGAAACCCCACAGGATCCGCATGACCCACAACCTCCTGCTCAACTATGGGCTCTACAGGAAGATGGAGATCTATGTAAGTGTGGCATAATTGATGTTTCACCTTTAATTGTGGAGCTTTTCCCTGAGAGGAGAGTAATAAACCCCAGTCAGTTGTGTTGATGTATTTCTGGTTTTTTCTCAGTGTTGAAGGGAGGGGTTCTATGCTTCAGAGAGGCTTTGGAGACTGGAAAACTGTTTTTTATCCTTGAAATTAAATTTATTTCCATGTCTGCATGTGTAACTTGCCAACAGTGCTACTCTTGCCTTTCAAATTCAGTTTTTCTTATTTAACACTGCTGATTTGATACTTTTCTCAGTTCCTGGGGGTAAATCTGGGATTTGGGAATTAGGGAGGGGAGGAATTCCAGAACAATCCTTGCTGTGTTACTGTCCTTGCAGCGTCCTCACAAAGCCAATGCAGAGGAGATGACCAAGTACCACAGTGATGATTACATCAAATTCCTGAGGTCCATCCGCCCTGACAACATGTCTGAGTACAGCAAGCAGATGCAAAGATGTGAGTGATGCTGCAGCTGAAAATCTGGGATCTGGGAATCCCAGCCCAGCTCCAGAAGTTTGGGATAAACTTCTATCAGTTGTCATTCTCTTGACTTTGCTTTTGATTTTCTGGTCCCTCTCTCAAGCTAAAGGAGCTGGGGGAAATCCTTTGAGCTGGTTGAATTTTGTTGCCTAAATTCCCTTCCTGGCTCGGAGATGACAGAGCTACTCCATTTCTGACCTGTGTGGATTTTGTGTTAATGCTCATCTTCAACCAGAAGAGTTGGGGCATTTAAAACCAGCAAATTTAGAAACCACAACTCCTCAGTTCTACCCCAAATCTGAAGGATTTTCAGGGCAAGTTTGAGATACTCATCAATACCCGATGATTTTGTAGGTTAATTGTGAGCTGATGTCTTGTTCCAACCTCTCCAATCCATGGAAAGACACTTTAATGGTACAAAAACCTGGATTTGCTGTCTCAGCCACTCTGAGCTGATGTTTTTTTGGCAAAGTAGATTTCTAACAAGTCCAGACAACCAGTGGGAAGAGCTCAAGCTTCATTTAAACAACATTTTACTCTTGGAAACCACCATGAGCTGAAGGGGACAGATATTTCTGCATGAGGTTCATGATTTCAGACACACTGAAAGCGTCCCCCCAGTCCATGATATTCTTTAATCCACCAAATGACATCCAGCAAAGTGCATTTTTTACCCAAACTGACCTGTTTACCCCTGGAGCAGCCACAGCTCATGAACACTCTGCTCTCTCTGGTGCTCAGTGTTTTCTGCAATGTGTTTTATTCCTGAAAAAGCCAAAATATGAAAATTAAATATGCAAAGGACAGAGCTTTTCTTCAACAAAACCTGCTGGAAAGGGAATGAACAGTTTCTAATTCCATTTTTGCATGCCAGACTTGGGCAGAATAAATCAAAGGACCTGAAGTTTAATTTTTTGTAATGAGTGACTATTTTTAATAGTGGAATTAATTACAGTAAAAATTTATTTTTACTAAAAGTCCAGTTGTGCTGAAAACTGTGTGATTTGAAGTGAAAGGAGTGTGCAAAGTGTCAGCCACACATTTCCATTTTATCATTTGATCACAGCATTTTGTTTAACCCTTTTGGCCACTTTTCAAACCCAAATGGTGATGTAAGATTTGGATTTTATTTCTGCTTTTATTTTAATGACTCTTTTCCATTCTCTTCCAGTTAATGTTGGGGAGGACTGCCCTGTGTTTGATGGGCTCTTTGAGTTTTGTCAGCTCTCTGCTGGAGGCTCTGTTGGTAAGATCACAAATCCTGTGTATTTTTTATTGTGTTTTATGTCATTCTGTCTCTGTGAACCCATTGCTGATTTAATAATTAAATCCAGATTTCCTCCAAGCTTTGCCTGTTGAATCCCTTTCCATTTGTTAATCACTGATTTGGGTTATCTCACTGAATGGCTCTGTAACATCACCAGTGACAGAGTTAAAACCACAACAGCATGGTTGAAATAAAAAAAAAATTCAACCTGATCTTTCCATTAAAATAAAAGTTGTACAAGTCTCACTCTGGGCAGGCACAACTTGGAAAGGAAATACCAGGGTGGCTTAGCTGCTGTTTTTAAAAACTCTGGATGTGAGGCAAAGCAGAAACTGAAAGGTTTGAGAACTGGAACATTGAAATGTTTTTTATTTTCTCACAATTCACAGCAAAACTGCTGGGGAGTTGTTTATGTGCACAAAGCCTGAGAGCTTTGTGGCTGCTGCTGCTGCCACAATGACACCTCCAGTCTGTATTTCCTGTGCCAGCAACACCCCAGCACTGACTGCAGCAGTTTTTGAAGCAGCTCTCTGCTCTCTCTGCTCCCAGAGCTGGAGAATTCCACAGAATTTATAATTTATTTGGATCCTGGGAGATTCCAGAATGTGCAGAAAGTTGATGGAAGGGGCTGGGGGAGGAGAACTTCCTTTGCCTGGATGCATTTTCACTCAATGACCTGAATATATCTCAGCTAAAAGCTTGATTTGTTCAGGGCTCTGAGAAATCCAGCTCATCTCCAGTGTGACACCAGCTGGGTGCTGGGCTCTACTCTCTGGAGATTTTTCTGCTCTGAGGCAAAAATGGGAAGGGATGTGAAGTATTTCCCATTTTCTTTTGGTTTGTGGGGAAATTCAGAGTCAAACCCTTGAGCTGGAGCTTTGTGGAGCCCCCAAAAAACCCCGGGGAGGAGCTGGAGCTTCACCTCAGCCTCTGGCCCAGGGTTTTCACTCCTGTTTTAAACTCTGTGTGATTTTTCTCCCCCAGCCAGTGCTGTGAAGCTGAACAAGCAGCAGACAGACATCGCAGTGAACTGGGCAGGAGGTCTCCACCACGCCAAAAAATCAGAAGCTTCTGGTTTCTGCTACGTCAACGACATCGTCCTGGCCATCCTGGAGCTCCTCAAGTATGGGCAGCAGCTCTCCCTCCTCTTCCTCACTGCTTTCTCCTCAGGATTTTTATTTTATTCCCTATTTTTTTCCCCAGCAGAGCTGATTTTTTGTGCTCTGCTCCCCTCTCTCCCCAAAGGGATTTGTCCAGCAGGAGGCAGAGGATTTTTGGAGCTTTTTGGGTGTTACATTTTTTTGCTGCTGTTCTTTGTCCCTCCCCTGTGCCACCCACCCATGGCTGTGTGACAGCTTCTGGCTCCAGGCAAACCTCACTGGGGGAGGCTTGGGCATAAAAATGCACTTTATTGGCTAAATCTGACCAAACTGAGCTGAATCTGAAACAAACTCAGCAGCAGGGGTCACTTATTTTCTGTTCCACTGCTGTCCCTTTCCTGCAGCTCCTTCCCCTGTAAATCCTGGCCCGAATTCCATGCTCTCCTCCCAGTTTCCTCTGCTCTGGAGGCAGTTTTTCGTTGGCAGAAATGCAATATTCTGATTTTTTCCAGGTACCACCAGCGGGTGCTGTACATTGACATCGACATCCACCACGGGGATGGGGTGGAGGAGGCTTTTTACACCACAGACCGAGTCATGACGGTGTCCTTCCACAAATATGGAGAATATTTCCCAGGAACTGGGGACTTGAGGGTGAGAGCCAAAAAAATTCCCAAGAAATTTGGGTTTTTCCCAGCTTTCCTGGCTCTCCCTGCTCAGTGGGCTGAGGTTTGGATGGGGAGGCTCCCTGATCGTTTATTAAACCCAAATCTTTGCTCTCAGTCTCTCTCTTGGTGGGGTTGTGCTCACAAAAAATGACTCTGAAGGTGACATTTTGGTGACAAAATTCGGTGACACAAACTTTTGGGTGAAGGTTTCTGAGGGAGTGGATTTTTATTGGCGTTTCCTGCAGTGCCTCAGTTCTGTGTCACTCAAAGTGTCACCTTGTGACATTGCCAGAACTCCTGTTCTCAGGGGTGAAAGGTTCTTTACTTACTTTTATAGGATTTTTATAGAAACTGTTTTGGTTTTTTTACACCTAAATCTTCTCATCTTTCACTTGGGATTTGTATTTTTTTCAGCCCTGCCAAGACCTTGGTGCTGCACCATAAATGAAATAACTATTTTTAATAAACTGCTTAGAGCGATAAAAGAAATGCTCTTTTTAATAAATGATTAAAAAAAAAAAGTTTCTTTTATCACTGTGAGTGATAAAAGAAATGTTAAAATACATATTAGTTTAGAGGAGAATATTTTATTTTTATTTTAAAGTAGAATTTGCTGACTGAATAGATTCAGCGAGTGGTCTGGCCCGCCTGGGCCACTGCTGTGCATCTCCACAGTAAATCATTAATATTTATTAATATTGTTAAATATTTCTTAATATCCAGATTAGACTGGAATCCAAGCTTCCTTTCCCAGTTTGGAGCAGAATTTGGATTTCTGCTGAGCTCTGTTCTCCTTTCTCCCCCCACAGGACATTGGGGCAGGCAAAGGGAAGTACTACGCTGTCAATTACCCGCTGCGGGACGGCATCGACGACGAGTCCTACGAAGCCATTTTCAAGCCTGTAAGTGAAGCCTCCTCTGCTCAGGGATCCTCTGTGGCTCCCTCTTTGTCCTTGGGGTCGTTCTTTTGGGGGATTGGATTGAGTTTTTCCTGTGGCAAGGCTCACCAAAGGCTCTGTTCCCCCCGAACAATGTGTGCCTGTGCGGGAGCTCCTGGGTGTGAGAGCCCCAGTGTTAGCAGGGCAGCTGTGGGGATGGCTTCACGTGCCTGGCTGTCACTGTGCTGCTGTGACAGTGGCCTGTGGGCAGGGGGTGACAAGGCTTTTGTTGTTTAGGTGATCTCCAAAGTGATGGAGACGTTCCAGCCCAGCGCCGTTGTCCTGCAGTGCGGCTCCGATTCCCTGTCTGGGGACAGGCTGGGCTGCTTCAACCTGACCATCAAAGGTGGGAGCTGAACTGCCGCAGGCACAGCACGAGCTTCCATGGAAAAGTTGGGATTTGTGGAATGAGTGGGATGGTTTTTTTTGTCCTGCAGGCCATGCCAAGTGTGTGGAGTTTGTGAAGAGCTTTAACCTGCCCATGCTGATGCTGGGAGGAGGGGGGTACACGATCCGCAACGTGGCCCGCTGCTGGACCTACGAGACTGCTGTGGCTTTGGACACTGAGATCCCCAATGGTAATTCCCCCCTGGAGCCCTGAGGAGCAGTGATATCCCGCTAAGAGCTCAGGGAAATGGTGCTGCTGGGCTTCTCTCACCTCTGGATGATCCCTTCTGGATGCCCTCAGTGCTGCTCCTGCCTCTAATTTGGTGTTAATTACCATTAATTTCCCCCCAGAACTTCCATACAACGACTACTTTGAGTACTTTGGGCCAGACTTCAAGCTCCACATCAGCCCCTCCAACATGACCAACCAGAACACCAACGAATACCTGGAGAAAATCAAGTGGGTGTTGGAATGACCCTTCCACGGGGGCTGGTGGCCTTGGGTGGCCCCTGGTGACAAAGTGTCCTTCCCTGGCTGGCTCTAGGCAGCGGCTCTTCGAGAACCTGAGGATGCTCCCTCACGCTCCCGGGGTCCAGATGCAGCCAATTCCTGAGGATGCTGTCCAGGAGGACAGTGGGGATGAGGAGGAGGATGATCCTGAGAAACGCATTTCCAGTAGGTGCTGGGAATTGAATTCTGCTGGGAGAAGCCCAAAGCCGAGCGGGATCCATGAGCTCTTCATGAGGATGCAGGGTTTAGATCCAATTCTGACTCCAGGATTTATTCCCCTCAGTTTGTGGGGGCATCCAAAGTCAAACCCTTGGGCTTGGGACTTTGTGGAGCCCCCAGAATCCCTGGGGAGGGGCTGGAGCTTCACCTCAGGCTCTGCCCCAGGGTTTGACCTCTCTGATTTGAATCCATTCCCACCTCCCTGCTGGGATTTTATAGGACAAAGCACTGCAGGATCTCTCCTGCCAGGTGATTTCCATATTGGGAGGAGCTCTGGTTTTCAAGGGAGAATTCCAGGAGTTTCTGAGAATCCTTGGCAGAATCCTGGGTGTGATCCCAGCAGTGGAAAATGGAGTTTTCCATCCAGCTTGGCCCTTGGGATCTGGCAGACAGATTTGGCAGTGGGAGGCTGGTTCTAAACCTGCTGTCAGGTCTAGACATCCCACTGTGCCTAATCCAAGCTGTCCCTGTGATCTTGGAGCACTTGGGATGAGTTCAAAGATGCAGCAGGTACCAAAATAAAGTGTTTTTATCACGGCCTAATCCTGATTTACGTGAGCTCCGCTCAGAGAATTAATCCTGGGAGCCTCCTGATTCTGAAAATCTGCTCAGCCAAGCTCTGTCCTCTCCCCTCAGTCCGAAATTCCAACAAGAGAATATCCTGTGATGAGGAATTCTCCGACTCCGAGGACGAGGGCGAGGGAGGGCGCAAAAACGTCGCCAACTTCAAGAAAGCCAAACGTGTGAAAGCAGAGGAGGAGAAGGAGGAAGAGGAGAAGAAAGGTGAGCAGCAGAGCTGGCACCACCTGCAGTTCTCCTTTCCTCCTGCTCTGCTGTGTGTCTTTAATTTTATTATTTTTTTTTTTTCCCAGATGAGAAAGAAGAGGAAAAAGTCAAAGAGGAAAAAGCAGCAGCAGCAGAACCCAAAGGGTGAGCCTGGCTCCTGCCCAGTGGGGTTTGGGAGGGTTGAGGTGACAATTTGGGTGGATTTATCACAGGTTCCTCATTGGAAGAAGCTTGCAGGTGTTGAGAGGGCTAAAAAATCAAAACACTGCTCTTTCCTTCAGCAATATATTAAATTTCAGCTGAAAATGAACCAGATAAGCAACATTTTTAAGCCTTGTTGTTAGATTCAAACCCAAATTGTTGATTTAAACCAAAATCCTTCTATTTTTTTTGCTTCCCCAGGGTGAAGGAAGAAACAAAATCCACTTGAGTTGGCTGCAGCTGCCCGGGTGTTGTCGTAGGTTTAGCTCCTGGGTTGCCTCCTCCCCACAGGATTTCTATTTTATATATGTTTTCTGTATATATTTCTATATAATTGTATAAATGACTGGAGAACTGTAAATTATTCCTTGCTGCACTCCACTGGGAGCAGGCAGGGGAGGATTCAGCTGAGCAGCCCAGGTTTGGTGTCTGGGGGAGTTTTACTCTTTGCCTTCCACTGCCCCTCCTTGGTGTGGCTCTAAAAACACAAAAATCACTTCCTTGCCTTTGCTCTCTCCTCTGAAATAACCTTGGAAAAGAATAATTTAAGTAGAAGTAGTGTCTGCATTTCAGGTTAGGTGGAAAGATGGCCATCAATTCTTGGTTTTCCTCGATTTTTATTTTTTTTTTTGGTGTTGTTTTTAACGGGAGAATTCCCAAACAAAGCCTGGGAGAGACCTTTGAGGTCTTCAGTTGGATTCCACCACCACAAAAAAACAAAAACCTGTGAGCTGGTGCCACTTCTCAGGGTCTAAATTGTGCAGTTCTTGAACAGAGTTGGCTCCTCCCTGCAGCAAACTTGGGGAAAGAGATGAAGCAGCTGAAAAGAAACCTGAAAAGTCTTTTTGTTTCTCTATTTTTTGGCTTTTTTTTTTTTAATGAATCAGCCCCAGAGCCCAGATCTGGAAAATGTAAAATTAAAATCACCTTTAGGGGGTGATTCAGTTTTCCAAGATCTGCTGGATCCAAGGAGTGTGGCAGCATTTGATGCTCCTCCAGGGAGGGAAGGGATTTTTCACCTGGTTTTTGGGGAGGGAATTCCTCCCCTTTGGCTCCACTTTTCTGCTGAAACCCCAGAAATTCCCTCAAAGAACCCAGCTGGCAGCTTTTCTTCATGTGGATCCCTTAAAAAAACCAACTTTTTCCTCATTTTTAAGCCAAGTTTTCCAACTGGATTTCCTTCCCAAGGCCAGTAAATTCCAACCTTTTTATCCTGAGGGAACAGCAGATGGGGCTCTGAGCTTTTTCACAGCTCCTCTCCCTCCTCCCACACATCCTCACCCCCACATCTCTTTTGTGACCTTTTACCTCTCCTTTTCTACAACCCAGGGAAGGGAAAAATAAAACTTTTTTTGTTTTTTTTGGAGGGGAGAAATTTGGATTTTTTTAAAATTTTTTATTATTTTTTTTTCTCCAGGCAGTTCCAACTCGCTGCTCTCCTTTCTCAGGGGGATCCCTCTGGAATTCCAGAGGTTCTGCACCCTCCCATGGGAGCACTGCTGAGGGTTTCAACTCCAATAATGCTGCTAAAACTTCACACAGGTTCTTTTTCAAAGGGTTTATTTTTTTAATTCCTTATTTTTTTCCCCCCCTCCCTTTTTTTTTCCCCCCTCACCGTGGAGTTTTTTAGTCTCTTTGGGATCTGAGTGAGGTTTTCACTCTGATTTTCAGTGTTTTTATGTGAAACAAGAGAGAGATCAGTGTAACTTTGTGTCTGGGGAATGTGGGAGGGACACGAGGGGAGGGGAAAAATCTATTGTGGTTTTTTAAAGATGCGTTTATTTTGAATTTTCAGAACCTTTGTAATAAAACTGCTCCATTTCTATTGCTGGTGTGAGCCTGGTCTTCTTTTTTACTCAATTAATTCATTTTCAGAGCTGTGCTTGGATCTAATGGATAAAAAAAAAATTAGAGGTGGAATTAGGAGTTGGGAAGAAAAACAAGGCATTAATTCCTTTCTTCTTTCAGGTTTAATTCCATCCACCAAAACATTTATTTATTTCTCCTACACCTGAAAAACTGCTTGAATCTCTTTTGTTAATGGTTATTCCCTTTGTCAATTATTTGGGTTTTTTGTTTGTTTTCTTTGTTTTTTGGGGTTTTTTTTTGCCTTTCCCCCTTTTTTTTATTTTTGCTTTGAGATTCTCAAAGGAGCTCAAATGTGATGGGTTTTGGGGATTATTTTTGTTTTCCTTTGATTTTATTCCCAAACTCCAGCTGGGTTCTCATCCCTGATCCTGTTTGGTTTCCTGCTTGGAGTGGAGCAATTTGGGAATAATCAAGTGATGGACTTAATTCACCTTTGGGCTGAATTTTAGTGGTTTTACCCAGAATCTGAGAGGATGAAAATCCTTTAATTGAATTATTAGCAGCTCCATTGTGGAGCTGAGTGCTGATCACACCTGAAATGGCCACAAAACCCCAAATCTGCTCTTTTTGGAGTAAAAAAAAAAGCAGCTTTGTGTGAGCTCAGTGGACTTTGGGTGCTGAACAGCCCCGGGAAGGCTCCATCCTCCCTCCCACCATTAAATCCTCCCCTTTTTTGGAACAAAACCCCTGGAATTTGAATGGAATCACCATTGAATTCCCCCTTCCCGAGCCCTTCCCTTTCCCAGCATTTCTAAAATGGCTGCCAGGCTGCGGCTCCGCCAGATGCTCCCAAATCCCATTTTTCCTTCAAAATTGGGTAAAAAAAACCCATTTATTTCACCCCTCTGCTCAAAGAAATGAATCCATTTGGGAGACAAATCCCCGATTTTGGCTTTCTTACGTAAAACATGGAATTTTTTGGGTATTCCCACCTACCTCAAGGCTCGGGAAGAGCCTGGATGCTCCTTGCCCTTGCCAGGGTGGTGCCTGTTGGGCAAACAAAGCTTTGGGGTTTATTTTCTATTATTTTATTTCTTTTCTATTATTTCTTTTCTATTATTTTAGCTCTTCTCCAGCCAGAACAGCAGGAGCAGGTGGAACTGGGCAAACTGGGAGCACGAGGTGGGAATTGGGAGCAAGGCCATGAAATGGAGGAGCCGCAGGAGCATTTTCCAGGAAAATCTCTGGAAAAACCACCGGATCCATCCCGAAAAAACCATCCCAGATCCCGGTGCAGGTGACAGGAGCAGGGATAGAGGCTCCATTGTCGCCTCCTTTTCCCTTTGTTCAGGAAATCTTTGCTGCCAACCCTCGCCTTTTGTGCTCCTTTCAGCCCAGAGGAGCTAATCCCTCTCTAAAAAAAAAAAAAACTATTTAAATTTAAAAAAATCGGGAATTCCGCCTCATCCTAAGCAAAATCCCGAGGGTTTTTCCAGCTTCCACAGGGGGAAAAAGCGGGATTGGGAAGAAAACAGGTTTGGAGCAGCGATGGCGAGGTGGGGATGGGGCTGGGCTGGGAAAGTCCTTTGTGGCCGGGGCTCTGCATCTGCTGCGAGTCAATTAACGGCGAGCGCTGATTAAACAGAGCAGCTGCTGGGCTAAATCAGCAACTGCCATCTTCCTCCCCTTCCATCCAGGACAAGAAGGACTCCAGCTCTCCCATAAAGGGCTCACCATTTATTCCTTTCAAATGTTACAGCTTTTGTTTGGTGGTTTAGTTTGGGTTTGTTGTCGTTTTGTTGGTTTTTTTTTTTTTTTGATTTTTTTTTTCTCGCTTTCTTCTTTTTTTTTTTTTTGTTTTTTTTTTTACAAGTTAGAAAATTGCAAATCAAGTGGTTTTCTTGGCCATTAAAAAAATTATTTACAGAGAAAAAAAAAACAACAATGTTGGCTTCACATTATACAGCTGGTAGGGCCCCCTCTCTCCACCCCACACCCTAAAAGTTATCCCTTAAAGCAGAATTAAACACAGCGGACTTACAAGCTTTATAGTTTTAAGCCAATAGAAGACATTATAAAAAACTAACCAGATTAGCTTTTTTAAACCATCGATTTCTATATAAAAAAGCACAAAATACTTGAAATGAAAAGTCAGAACCAGGAATGTAAACTGAGAAATAAAGAAAAAAACAAAAACAAAACGAAAAAACACAAAATAAAATAAAAATTCCATTGAACAGTCAGTGGGAGCGGGAGGAGAGGAGAGATCTGGAGAGATCCAGAGTGGGATTTGGGATCCAGGCTTCTTACAAACTGTAAACTCCAGTGGTGTCCGGGACAAATCTTCCTCCCCAGCTTTCTTTTGTTTGTTTGTTTATTTTCTCCAAGGAATTCAGCTCAAACTACTCCAAGTGGCGGCGGCGGTGGGAATCCAAACCAGCTTTTTCAATTTGATTTCTACCGGGAACGGGGAGCGCAATCCCTGCAGGGCGGGGTGTGCGGGAGGTGCTGCCAGTCCTAGGGGGGCCGGGGCGGTGCGGGCGAGTCCGTGGCGATCGGGGCTGGGGCGGGGAGGGTCGGGGGGCGGTGTGAGAGTCCCCGGTGAGGATGATGATGATGCCCGAGCGGCCTCTACTCTTCCTTTTGCTCCGCCGGGCTCGTTGTGGGCTCCGGCCCCGCGGTTTTCGAGGGTTCCTCGGGTTTGGCTGTGTCTCCTTGGCTCTCCCCTCCCTGCTGCTGCTGCTGCTTCTCCTCCTCCTGGCTCCCCGCGGCTTCTCCTCCATCCTTGGGCTCGGGCCCCTCGCCGCCCTCCTCCTCCTCCTCGGGGGGAGCCGAGGGCTGCAGCCCCCCCGGCGGGGTCTCCTCGCTCCTGCCCTGTTCCTCCGTGGGCGAGGAGCCGGAGGAGTCCCCGCCTTCCTTCTTGTTCTTGCGAAAGGAGATCCCGCTCAGCTTGAAGGATTTCTTGAAGGAGAACTTCTTCTTCTTCTTGGGGGCGTCCTTGGGGGCCGCGGCCCCTTCGCTTTTGGGGTCGCCGCCGTCGGCGGCGGCCGGGGCGGGCTCGATGGTGTCCGCACCGCCCGCTTCGCCCTCGCTCTCCTCCTTGGGGGGTTCCGCCGAGCCGTTCCCGTTCTGTGGGGCCACCTCGACCCCCACCTTGGGCGTCATGTCCCCGTTGTAGATGACATGGCCGTTCTCCTGCGGGGGGAGCGCGTTAGGCACCGCCGGGACCCCGCGCCCCCTCCCCAAAACCCCCCCACGCCCTACAAAGGGCTCCCAGCCGGGAAAACGGGGGGGCACCGAGCACGGGGGGGTCCGGATGGAGAAAAAGAGACGGGGATGGGGGGGAAGCACGACGGGGAGAAGCGGGGTTTGCAGCCGGTGGAAACGGGGAACACCGGGCACAGAGCGGGGCTTCCCCGAGGGAAAGCAGCGCACGGGAGGTGCCCGAGCAGAAAAAGGGGCTGCAGCGGGCCTGGGTGAGGGTCTCACGGGGGGATCCGCCGGGCTGGGGCGGGGGGGATAGCGCGTTACCACCGGGCGGCGCCCGCGCTCCACTCCCGGTACCGGGGCGCGGCGGCGGACGGGACCCGCCCGGTGCCGGGGGGAGCCCGGGGCGCGGCGCGGGCGGTGCCGCATCCCCCGGTGCCCCCCGGGCCAGGAGGGACCCCTCGGGACAGGAAGCTTTCCCTCGGCTCCATCACCTCGCTCTCCCCGCCGCGCCTTTGTCCGCGCTGCCGCCCGCCCCGGCGGAGCGCACGGTGCCCCCCGGTTCCTCCCGGTACCCCCCGGTTCCTCCCGGTACCCACCTGCCCGTTGGCCTTGGCGGTGTCGGGGTCGCCGCCCGCCGCCTTGGAGCCCTGGCTGCCCATGGTGCGGCCCTTGCGGAGGTGCCGGCCCCGCCGCGGCGGCTGCGCTGGGCGGGAGTGGGGCGAGCCCCCCGCCGGCCGCTGATAAGGCGAGGGGCGGGGGCGGGACGGGGCCGAGCCCGCCCCGGAGGCGGGGGGAGCGCCGTGGAGCCACCGCCCCGACCGGCGCCGGGGGGGTTCTGGTGGCTGCCGAGCCCCCGAAGGTCGGGGAGGCCGCGGTGGGGTGATGGGGGTACCCCCTCCCCTGGGTGGGGTCTCATGGCATTTCCACCCCCCCCCCGGGCTGCTGCTCACCCATTCCTGACACCCCCAGGGTGCTGCTCCCCCCAAGCCCAGAGCCCCTGGGTGCCTCTGCCCCATCACCAACCCCCCTGCAGTGCCGCTGCCCCCTGCCCTGTCACCCTTGGGGTGCTGCTCACCCCATCCCTGTCACCCCCGCGAGGGTCCCGTGGTGCCCCTTGTCCCTTTTCTGTCCCCCCCAGGACTGTCCTGGTGCAGGTCAGGTGCAGTCCTGTCACCCCCCGGTCCTGCTCAGCCCAGGGTGCCTCATCCCGGGGTTTTTCTCGTTCCAGGCTCCTGCTCATTCCATCCCCACCATCCCCGGGGTGTCCTGCAGTGGGGACAGCCTGTGCCGTGTGTCACACCCCGGCTCCCTGCCCTGCTCAGCACCCTGGCACACACTCAGGGAGGTTTTTCCCCTCTGGATGTTCCTCCTCTCTGATTTCCCAGAATAGGAGAACTGATGAGAAAGGAAAATGGAACTAAATCGATGGATTGCTGGTGCTGGCCTGCAGCATCCCTGCCAGCACCCAAACACAGCTGGATTTCACCGGGGGCTCCCAAAATCCAGAGCCTTTTGTGCCAGCCCAAGCCACCAACACCCCTGGAGGAATCTCCCAAGTGCCACATCCTGAGCTCTGGAGTTTTCCAGGAATCCTGCTCCCACCAGAGCAGCTCCAGAGCCACCACGGGTGGCAGAACCCTCTGTCCCCAGCACCCAGCTGTGCCACGAAGCCCAGCAGCGTCCAAGGCCAAACTCCAAGGGGAAAACAATGTCCCGCTGTGTGTGCTGCACCAACAAGGTCATGTTTTGTCTCCGGCCTCCCTCCCTCCCCCCCTGCACATCAGCTCACCCCCGTTAGAGTGAAATTGCTGTTAATTAAAACAGGCGGCATCTTCCTTATTGACTTTTGGGTGCCAGTTGATAAAAAGCCCTTGGACGGCTGCCGGGCGCTGCCGGCTTGGCCGTGAGCGCCGGAGTGTCCTGAGCAGCCACAGGAGACGGGCAGGGAGTTCCCTGCTGGAAAACTGCAGTTCCAGGGAGGTTGTTGGGCTTGGGAAGACCCAGAGTCCAAGAGAGGGTGGAATTAGTGGACACACGATGGTTGTTCCCAATCTCAGCCTTGGGAAATATCCAGGTCAGATCCGCACTTCTCTTCCCGCCTCCTGGGAGCAATTTTCAGCCTTTCTGCTGGAGGTCATTTCATCCTGGCTTTTCTCTTCAGGAACACGAACAGGCCTTGTGCTGCTGTCCTGTCCCATGGATCCCATCCCATCCCCATCTCATCCCATCCCATCCCATCCCATCCCATCCCCATCTCATCCCATCCCATCCCATCCCATGGATCCCATCCCATCCCATCCCACCCCATCCCATGGATCCCATCCCATCCCATCCCATCCTATCCCATCCCATGGATCCCATCCCGTCCCATCCCATCCCATCCCATCCCATGGATCCCATCCCATCCCATGGATCCCATCCCATGGATCCCATCCCATCCCATCCCATCCCATCCCATCCCATCCCATCCCCATCTCATCCCATCCCATCCCATCCCATCCCATCCTATCCCATGGATCCCATCCCATCCCATGGATCCCATCCCATCCCAGTTCCCATCCCAGAACCACCTCATCCAGCACCGGCTCTCGCAGCTCCCGTCCAAACCCATCCACACGACAGCCCTGAGACATTCCCAGCTCCCATCCCAAAGCCACAAATGGGAATGGCACCAGCAGCTCATTCCCACTGGCCATTCCCATTCCCACTGGCCATTCCCATTCCCACTGGCCCATTCCCACTGGCCCATTCCATTCCCACTGGCCCATTCCCATTCCCACTGGCCCATTCCATTCCCACTGGCCCACTCCCATTCCCAATGGCCCATTCCCAATCCCACTGGCCCATTCCTATTAGCACTGGCCCATTCCCACTGGCCCATTCCCATTCCCAATGGCCCATTCCCATTCCCACTGGCCCATTCCCATTCCCACTGGCCCATTCCATTCCCAATGGCCCATTCCCATTCCCAATGGCCCATTCCCACTGGCCATTCCCATTCCCACTGGCCCATTCCCATTCCCACTGGCCCATTCCCATTCCCAATGGCCCATTCCCATTCCCACTGGCCCATTCCCATTCCCAATGGCCCATTCCCATTCCCAATGGCCCATTCCCATTCCCACTGGCCCATTCCCAATCCCACTGGCCCATTCCCATTCCCACTGGCCCATTCCCATTCCCACTTGCCCATTCCCATTCCCACTTGCCCGTTCACATTCCCACTGGCCCATTCCCATTCCCACTGGCCCATTCCCATTCCCACTGGCCCATTCCATTCCCACTGGCCCATTCCCATTCCCACTGGCCCATTCCCATTCCCACTGGCCCATTCCCATTCCCACTGGCCCATTCCCATTCCCACTGGCCCATTCCATTCCCACTGGCCCATTCCCACTGGCCCATTCCATTCCCACTGGCCCATTCCCATTCCCACTGGCCCATTCCATTCCCACTGGCCCATTCCCAATCCCACTGGCCCATTCCCATTCCCACTTGCCCATTCCCATTCCCACTGGCCCATTCCCATTCCCACTGGCCCATTCCCACTCCTGGGGGGCTCTGGGGGTGTTGGTAGCAGCCCCAGCGTGGCTCTGGCTGTTGGGCTGGGGGCACCTTCCCTGTGGAACTGGCGCTGGTGGGGTTTTTTGGGATACAAGAGGATTTATTGGGGTCAGGGCTGGGGTCAGCAGCCACCCCATGGACACTTCAATCACAACAATTCCCGTGTTTTGCCAGAAGGGATGAAGGATTTCACCCCACGCCTCTCCCAGAGCTCCAGGACACGGCTGTGGTGTGTAAAGGTAAACTGAGGCACGGCTGGGCAGCGCAAGAAGCAGAACTGGGGGGTGACAGTGACAGCCCCCTCCCCAATCCAGGCCCTCCCAGCAGGAGTTTTTCATCTCCGAGGAATCCCCGTCTCTCCCGGTCTCGGCTTTTCCTGCGCTCCCTCTCCGGCAGCTGTGGTTATAAATATCCGCGCTCCCCGTGAATTCCCGAGTGTGCCACAGCACCTCCCTCCTTCCCTGCTCCTTCCCACCATGGATCTGCTGCCTCTGGAGCTCCGTGGGGTGACCAGAGCTGTCCCCAGACACATCCACAGCTTTCCCAGCTCCCAGCTTTTCCTCCTCCGTGTGTGGCTGGGGACCGGTGGTGACACCGGCGGTGTCAGGGAAGCAGAAATCGGTGAATTCCAGCACAACCCAAACACCATCCCAGCCCTCCCAGTGGAAACCAGTGGCCACCAGCAGCATGGTGGATCCCATCCCATCCTCCATCCCGCTGGAGCGGGGCAGGAGATGTTTCCGGGGGCTTTGGAAGGGCTGGGAATTTGCAGGATCCCCGCAGACGGACAGATTACGGTCTGGCTGCTCCTCCAGCAGATGGACAGGCAGACAAATCTCTGCTGCTCCTGCCCGCCTGGCCGGGGGGGGACTCCAGATCCTTGCGGATGTTGTTTTCCACTTTCCAGACCTACTTAAAGCGCGGCTGATTATTAATTTATTGGGTGTTAAGCGCTGGGAGGCTGCGGGGCAGAGCAGGGAGCGCAGCTCCGGCACCACCCGAGAGGTGGATGCTGGAGAGGGGCAGGAGGGACCGGGAACATCCCCAGGACCTCGCCCTGAATTCCCCCAACCCTTAACGAGGAATTAAGGCAATTATTTATTCATGGACCCGGATCATCCGCTGCGGGATTTTATCCCGAGTTAAAGGGGCCTGGGAATAAAAACAGAGGGATTTCCACATTGATTTATAAATAGCGAGGGAATTAACTAATTAGATCTCTGCAGGGAGAGAATTCCAGCAGGGAGAGTGCGGGGTTGGCCTGGATGGATGGTGATGGCTTCTGCCACCATGGCAGTGATGGGGACAGCGCTTGGGGACAGCCCAGAGCTGCTTTAGGGTCTGGGGGCTGCTCTGTAGGGTCTGGGGGCTGCCCCTATAGGGTCTGGGGGCTGCCCTGTGGGGTTTGGGGGCCTGTAGGGTTTGGGAGCTGCCCCTGTAGGGTTTTGAGGCTGTCCCTATAGGGTTTTGGGGCTGTCCTGTAGGGTCTGGGGGCTGCCCCTGTAGGGTCTGGGGGCTGCTCTGTAGGGTCTGGGGGCTGCCCCTATAGGATTTGGGAGCTGCCCCTGTAGGGTTTTGGGGCTGTCCCTGTAGGGTTTGGGGGATGCCCCTGTAGGATTTGGGAGCTGTCCCTATAGGGTTTTGAGGCTGTCCCTATAGGGTCTGGGGGCTGTCCCTATAGGGTCTGGGGGCTGTCCCTTCCATGCTGCAGCAGTTTGGCCTTCCCAGGACATGGCCACTCTCCTGGGGATGCTCTGGATGCTCATCCCACAGGGATTCAGGGTGAAGGGGCCGAGCTCCTTGAGCCGTGGCAGGAAAATCCTCCACGCTGGGGATTCCTGATGGGAACAGCAGGAGGAGCAGGGAATCTCTCCCCTTCACCGAGCAGAAGTTGGGCACAGCCCGACTCAATCCCGGGTGATCTCTGACGTGCACCTGGGAAAAGGCTCCCGGAGCGAACTCCTGGGAATGCAGCAGCAGTGTCCCCAAATCCTTCCTGCCCTGGGCAGGGCTCCAGCCCGGGAGGCTGTGCTGAGGCTCTGACTTCCCATAGAAACACATGAAAGGGCCCCTTCTTGTATTTGCCAGAGCCCCGTCATTTTTGGTTGTGAAGATCCCATGGCAACCGGCGCCTTCTGCAACTGCACTTGCTATTTCTGGGCTCGCTTCTCCCCTCCTGTGGGATCATCCCGTGGGATCAGCCCTGCTCTCCCAGCCCTGGGCTTTTCCCAGCCCATCACCCCCTTCCCTGCTCCGTGCTGAGGTGTTGGGAGTCACGGAGCAGGGATTGGAGCAGGAATCTCCTCGGTATCTTATCTTGGAGCCCATCTGCCCTTCCTTAGGGTCAGGAGTTGGGAGATTTGCAAACAGAGCCCGGCCCCAAACTCAAAGCCCTGCAGCCTCATCCTCAGGCTGAGCTGCACACCCCAGGATGATGATGGGGACAGTGCTGGGGTGTGAGGATGGTCCTCAGGCAGTTTTGGAATTTTGGGGATCAACACCCACCCCCCACGGCCTTTCCCAGCCTGTGGATCCCTCCTGGCAGGACAGGAACCCTCACAACGCCCTGCTCCAGGCATCCCGCTCATCCCACGCTCCTTATCTGCACTATCCCGGCCTCAGGCTGTGTCTCGGGGCTGATAAAGGGCTGCCTGACCCTGAGCTGCCAGCTCGGGAGGGTTGTGAGGGCAGGACGGCTGCCAGAGGCTGCCTGGAGAAATCCGGGAATGCCGCAGGATCCAGCCCAGAGCAGGGATTGAGGGGCGGCCGCACCGGGCTCTGCTCCCCTGACCTGGGCAGGGTCCCCCAGCCCGGGGCCGAGCCGGGACAGGTTCCCGAGCATCCTTCCTCGCCGAGAGGGAAGTTTATAGTGGAAACAAAAGCCAGGCTCGCTCCAAGTGGAGCTTTTCCCGTGCTGTTTCCTGGCTCCCGCACGCCACGGCCGGGGCAGCGGGACGGGAGGGGTTTGTGTGATTTGGGATCCCAAAATGCCACCCAACCCTGCCCTCTGGCAGTGGGGAACCATTCCCGTCACTCCAGGCCTTTGTCCAAACCTCTCCAGTTCTCTTGGACCGCCTGGAAGGGGCTCTGGGCTTTCCCTTCTCCAGGTGGGCACCCCCAGCTCTGCCAGCCCGGCTCCAGCCCTTGGAGCATCTCCGTGCTCTCCTCTGGACCAGCTCCGGCAGCTCCTCATCCTCTGGAGCCTCTCCATCCACATCCCGGGGCTGGAGGAGGCTCTGCAGGTGCGGCCTCACCTGAGCGGGGCACACAGGGACAATCCCCGATCCCACCGATCCCACCGATCCCTCGGCAGCGGGACACAACCTCCCAGCCCCTCCCCGCCCCCCTCCAGCTCCGTGACCCCTTTTGCCCGTGTCCCCGGGGCCGGTGGCCGCCGGTGGCCGGGACGCAGCGCAGGGAAGCGGGGCCGGGCGGCTCCGGGGCCGCGCTGCCTCCCCCGGGAGCTGCGGGATGTAAGGGCCCCTTTCTCCCGGCCACTCAATGTGGCTTTTTGTTGCTGTGCCGGGGCTGATACCGCCGAGCGGGGACAGACAATACGTGGCATTGTTCCTTTTCAGCAACATCTGACGGGCCCAGGCGCAGAGGAGAGGCCAGTGTGTGCCCGGGGTGAGGGGGGAAGGGACCGGCACGGACGGACAGACAGCAGGAAAGGAACAGAGACTCCCAAACCCAGCCCTGGATGTCGGGATGGGCAGCACCGGAGGGATGCTGCGTGCCTGGGAGATTGTAAAATCATCTCGGTTTGGGTTGAAAAGGAGCTTAAAGAGCATTCAGATGATGGGGGTGTTGTTTGTGGTACCCAAAGAGCGTGGAAAATCATCCCCGAGAGCCACAAACTTCCCGCCTCACTTACCCTAATGGAATATTAATTATAAAACCTCATTAGGGACCTGCAAGTGTCAACACCACCAAGGCTGCTGCTCCCTCTCCCCCAGGTTTCCTGGGACAGCTGGGGGTACCCGAACCCCCGGGAAATGCAGGGAAAAACCTCTCCCCGAACCCCAGGCGGGTGGGGTGGGGCAGGGGCTCAGTCCCTGCGGGGGAGGAGCCGGGAACGGAGCTCGGCGGGGGAATCCCGGCGGTGCCAGGGCTGTCTGCAACTTTCCATCAGAAATCCCCTCCTTCCCTTTATCCCGGGCTGTCCCCGGCCGGGATTGCTTCATCGCCAGCAGCAGAATTCCCCCTTGGCCTCCCAGCAAACCCCAGAGTGTCCCCAGGGTGGCGGCTGCCGGGACACGGAGACCTCGGGGGTGGCTCCGGGCTGGGGCTGCGGTTTTTGGGGAGCTCTTTGCCCTCCCAGGAATTCCAGCCGTGCCCGATGAGCTCCCATCCTCCCGGGGGCTGGCGGGACGCGCTGGGAGGGGGCACAGAGGGGTTTTGGACCCTCCAGAATCAGGAGCTGTTCCCATCCCCCTCATTCCTGCGCGGCTTTCGGGGTCGGAGGAGCGCGAAGGGTCCCGGCTGGAAGGGGCTCGGTAACGCCCCAATCCCACCCGCTCTGGGGGAGCCCCCGGGAGGGATCTCCAGGCGCTTTTGGGGTCGGGAGGGGAGGAGTGGCCGTGTCTGGGGGCAGCGGAGCCGTCCCCGCCCCCACGGCTCGCTGGGATGCAGCGGCGGATGCAGCTCGGGCAGACTTGCATGGCCGTAGCCATGGCAACGGCAGCGCGGGGGGATGCGGGGGATGCGGGGGATGCGGGGGGAACCGGGGAGAACCGGGGAGAACCGGAGGGAACCGGGGGGAACCGGGGGGAACAGGGGGGAGCGAGGCTGCACCGCTGCCATCCCACCCAGGGCCGGCTTGGCCGCGTCTGGGGTCACCCCACATCTGGATTTGCAGACATCTGGCTTCTCCCACCTCTGGATTCACCCCACATCTGCCTTTTCCCAGCTCTTGGTTCACCCAGGTCCGGCTTCGCCCCCCATCTGTTTCTTTTTCCGCGTCTGGGTTCACCCCACATCTGGGCTCACCCCACGCCAGGATTCCCCTCACATTTGGCTTCTCCCAGGTCCGGGGTCGTTCCCCATCCCCTTTTCCCAGGCCTGGCTTCACCCCACATCTGGCACCACCTCAATCGCTCCTTCACCCCTTTCCCGTGTCCCCGCAGCTCCGGCTTTCCCCGGGGCGGGCTCACCCCATTGCACCGCACGGATCCGGGGCCGTGCCCGCTCTTTGGGGTGCCGGTACCGGGGTGCAGCACCCCGGGAGGGGCTGGGGCGGGCTCACCCCATTGCACCCCACGGATCCGGGGCCGTGCCCGCTCTTTGGGGTGCCGGTACCGGGGTGCAGCACCCCGGGAGCGGCGGGCAGGGCGCGGAGGGAGCGCTGCGGGCGGGGGCCATAAAAGCCACCCTCTGTTTGCTTTGGCGTGGCCGCACTTTTGCTCCACATTAACTTTGAACCTCAGCCGTTTTTCCTCTTCTCCCGCCTCCCCAGGGCTCTGAACCTCGGGGTGCTGCTGCCCAGCCCCCCCAGAACCACGGAGGGCTGCGGAGAAACCCCCAGCCCCAACTCTCTGCCTGCTGGGCTGCGCGCATCGCGCTCTTTCCAGCCGCACTGGGGACAGCGGTGGGGCACAGGGGACACTCGGGGTGGCCGTGCCAGGCTGGCGGTGCCCACCCGCCCGCCCCTCCGGCCGGCCCCTCCGGCCGGCCCAGCCCCCGCGCCGCCAGCCCGGCTGCGTTTGGCAGCAAAGCAGCTCAGCTGGAGAAAAGCCTGCGGCGCTGGAGTGACCCACTAACCTTCTTCTCCTTAAAAATGCATGAAATGCAGGCAGCTGCCGCGGGGACCCGCACATGCAGCGGGGCTGGAGCGCGGGCGGGGGCTCGGGTGGGCACCGGGGCGGGCGCAGGGGAGCCCCCCTGGGCAGGGAGGGAGGGAGGGAGGGGATGCGCTGCTCTGGCTGCCCAGCTCTGGGGGGCTGACGGTGCTGGAATCGCGGTGCATCCCCGGCCCCGGCGAGGGGTGGCACGGGGCCGCTGGCACCGGGATGTGGGAACGCCGCGGCGGAGAGAAATCCGCCCCGGAGGGTCAGGAGGGAGCAGCCACGGCCGGGGCTCCGCTGCGCTCCGAGGACCCGGCAGAGCGAGCCCCGCTCCGCTCGGTGCCACCGGAGGGTCCCGCTGGGGACACGGGAGGGTGGCAGGGTCCTCCCAGGCGGGCTCAGCCTCGTCCCAGCGCTGCCATCACGGCCCTGACCTCGTTTTTCTGCAGCTCCTTTAACACACCCGGGGCAGATGGCAGCGAGCCCGGGGGGGGCCGGGGACAGCGGGGGAACGGCGGCTCAGCCCCACCGGGGGACCCCGATCCCCGAGCACCCCCTGTCCCCCTCGGGCCCCGGGCAGTGCCGGGGGGACGCGTCCCCGCTCTGGCAGGGGTTAACAGCTCCTGTCGCATGCGGCTGATTTAATTTCGGTCTCGTTTGCATGGCTGATTGCGGCTGCAACACCTCCGTGAAGACACGGGGTTATTTTTAGCTGCTCTGCGCTCCGGCTGAGCCGCCCCCGGGCAGCCCCCGGGCCGTGTCCGACCCCAGAGTCCCCTCGGAGGGGAAAAAACACCCGCGGCCTTCGGTGGGAAGAGAGGAGGATTTGAAGGATTAAAGTTTTGCCTTTGTTTCTGCGGTCACAGCCCTGTCTGGAGAAGGAAAACAAGCCCAGGAACCAACAGCAGCACAAACTGGATTGAGTAAACAACGGAGCTGCTCCATCCCTGCCGGAGAGGGGCTCGTTCCTTGGCTGGATCACGTTTCCCATCCTTTTCCCTCCGAAATTCCCAGCCTGGCCACCGCGTGCTGCTGCCGTCACCCGAACAGCCTCAGAAAGAGGGAGGAAATCACAGCTCGGGGGGGTTTCCAAGGCGTTTTGGAAATCCCTGGAGCTTCCCCCGGGGTCTCAGCTCTGTCTCAGCGGGCAGGGAAGGCGAGGAAGGGCCGGGAGCAGCCCCAGGGAGCTCGGCTGTCCTGCCCTGCCACCCTCAGCTCCACGCGTGTCCCCCCAGCCCGGCCCTGCGCGAGCCAGGTGGCAGAGCCGTGAGTGTCTCCACTCCCTCCGGCTAATTAACATAAATTGACACTGACTAATTAACCGTCCCGCCTCATTAGAGCCCGGATGCCACATCCCTGGGAACAGCAGGCACCCGAACCCTGGCTATGGACGCGTGGTGGCCGCGTTCTGCCCCTCGCCACCCCTGTCCCCCCCAGCGGGAGCGTTCCCATCGCTGTCCCCGTCCCACGGCCCTTGTGAGGCTGCCAGCAGCGATAACGAGATTGGTTCCTAATCCACTTATTCCTGGCTGGAGCAGAGGCCCGGCAGCCTGTTCCCAATTCCCGCCGGGCACCGAGCCCTCCCGGCCCTGGGGCCAGGGGGAAAAACCTCGCTGGGCTCGGCTGTGGGGCAGGGAATGATGGCCAGGAGGGGGAGGAAAAAAGAGTTGAAGCCTCGGGGGAAGGTGGCACCGCCAGCAGCGCGGCCTTGGGAAGCAGCAGGATGAGCAAATCTTGCATCAGCCTGGAAGGGAGATAAGGAGCCCTTCCCAACCCTCACCCGGAGCCGGGAGGGAGGGAGGGAGGGGGATGCTTGAGGCAGCGGAGTGCAGGGGAAGGTCACCCCAAGGCGGTGACACCCAGCTCGGCGGGAGGAAGGAAAAGGAAATTTTTCACTTCCCTGTTTGCTCAGGGCTGCCTGGGAAGCGGGGGCCCCGCACAGGTCCCGTCCTGCGCCGCTCTCGCCGCTCCCCACCCGCTGCCACCGGGCTGAGTCACGGCCCCGCACGTCCGACCGGTTTTGGGGGACACCCTCGGGCTGAGCGTGGGAATGTCCTGCCCTCAGCAGCACCCCCGAGCCGGGAGCAGCCCCGGGACTCTCAGCTCCCCAAAAACCACGATCTGGGGGGGGTGTGGGCGCTCCGGGAAAGCTCCCGATCCTCCCCAGCGTCCTGCGTGTGATCCCCGCCGCCCCGAGCCGTGGATTATAAACTAGGTCAGCCACAGATCCCCAAAAGTGATTGGAATCGGGGAATCGCCGCTCCCTGGGGTGAGCCCGGGGACAGATTTGCTCCGTTCGATGTTTCCTCCGCAGAGCTGGGAGGAAGCTGAGGATGGAACGGGGACCCCTGGAGCCCCCCGAGCGGCGTCGGGGAAGGGTCCCACGAGGAGCTTTGGGGACCGGAGGCTCGGGAAGGGCTCAGGAGGCCGGGTCCCCCTGTGAGAAGCTCGGGAAGGAGCCCCGGGGAGGATGGATGGAGCTGGGAAAGCCGGGAACGCTGAGCTCGGAGGGCAGGAAGCGGGGCCGGGGCAGGAAGGCAGCCCCGGCTCCGGGCTGGGCGGAAAAGCGAAGGAAGAGCGGAGGAAAGGCTGGAGGCCACGGCGGGAGGAAGCCTGGAGCTGTCCCGGGGCACGTTGTCCCCGCGGGGAGGGGACGGGACACCGAAACTCGCCCGTTCCCTCCCTCCGGCTGCCCACGCCTCTCGTGGGGCTGCAGGTCCTGGCGTGCCCCGTGTCAGCCGCACCTCGGGACTCGTGGGAGATCCCAAAAAGGGGGATCAGGACCCTCGGGACACCCCTTTGGTGGCCGTGGAGGTGGCGCTGCCTCTGGCCGGGGTCTGAGTGAGGATTCAGAACCTCCGGGGGTGTAGGGTGGGTTTGGGGTTTCTTCCTTTCCTTTGGGGTTCTGCCTGGGATGGGGCCACCACAGGGCCTGACACCCACCTGGGGTATGTGCGACATTCCTGACACTGCCCCCGCTTCTCCACAAATTTGGGAAATGTCCCAACACTCTCCAAAGCCTCCATTCACCCCCTCTCTGTCCTCAGGCACCTCCAGCTCAGATCACCGGGAATATTCAGCTCGAACTGCGGTGGGGGCCGTGTCCCCCATGCCTGGGATGTCACCCCGGTGTCCCCCATGCCGGGGATGTCACCCCGGTGTCCCCCAGCCCGGAGCAAAGGAGCTGGAGCACCGGGAGCCGCCGTCCCTCCTCCTTTTAAATATTTATAGCACTGCCGAGGAAAATGGCAGCGGGAACGGAGGGGGAACCGCGGGCGGGAGGATCCATCTGGAGCCTCCAGGAGCCGCTTCCCGGGGTGCTGCAGGCGCTGTCCCCCCTCCCCTGCACCAGGGCCGCGAGTTTGGTGTCCTTTGATGGGAAAGGCTTGCGGGGGATGGCTCGGGGTCCGCCCGGTCCTTGCTCCGACTCCTGGCTCCTCGTGGCTTGTTGAAATGAGGAAATGAGGACGTGTGTGTAATTGTTAATGAGGATGCTCGGGGTTTGTAATTACGGCTGGACGGGGTCTCGTGGCCTGCCCTGGTTTTGGCCAGCCCTGGGGTTGTTATGGCCAGCCCGGCTCGGTTCAGCATCTCCAAAATTTGGGGGTCTCAAGGGGATCCCGCGGCTCTGGGGCTGGAGGGGAGCAGGGCCCGGGGGATGCTCAGGGATCTCCCAGCCCGGGAATCCTGACAGGATCTGCACTGGGATATTTTTCCCTCCCTCATGCTTTTCCCACCCTTGATCTCACCCCAGACCTGCTGTGCTGTGAGGTGACAGTGAGCAAACGAATCCTTAATTAACCACTTCAGGGATTTGGCTTTAGAAATGTGAAAAAAAAATATTTGTTAGGGAGGAATTAAAGCTGCCAGTCTCTGGATACACGGTGGCACGGCTCAGGTGGGATCAACATTGGTTTTGGGGGATGATCCTGCTCCTTCCAACCTTCTTGTCCACAGCAGGAGCTGCTGGATGCTGGATTTGGCAGTGAAGCAGCCAGAGATGGGCTGGGGGTTTGGGATGGATGAGGAGGAGCTGGGAGTTCTCCAGTGAGAGGATTGAGCTGCAGGATCACCCAGAATTCCAGGATCAAACAACCCTGGATCACCCAGAAATCTGGGATCAAACAACCCAGGATCACCCAGAATTCCAGGATCAAACAACCCAGGATCACCCAGAAACCTGGGATCAAACAACCCAGGATCACCCAGAATTCCAGGATCAAACAACCCTGGATCACCCAGAAATCTGGGATCAAACAACCCAGGATCACCCAGAATTCCAGGATCAAACAACCCTGGATCACCCAGAAATCCGGGATCAAACAACCCTGGATCACCCAGAATTCCGGGATCAAACAACCCAGGATCATCCAGAAATCCAGGATCCTTCACTGTGCCGAGCTGGGCTGCGACCAGGCAGGAATTGGCTGCTTGGAGGTCCCAGGAACTGGGATAAGGGTGGGAGACGCGGCCTCCCAGGAATGTTGGGGCGGGCTTTTAGGGGAAAACAACCATTTCCCATCAGCTGCATCCGCTGGGAAGCGGGAGGGGATTCCCGGCGGGCAGCAGGAGGGAGAAGTTTTCCCATTTCGGGTGGGAGGGCTCATCCCGGGCAGTGCTGAGCCCATGGAGGGAATTTCTGCCGGGAATTTTGCTCCAGCGTGGCCTCTGTCCTGAGTTTCTGTTCTCGGGAACACCCCAGGATGTGTCCTGGCAGATGTGAGCCCCTCCTGGCCGGGGGACCCCCAGGCTGAGGTGGGATTGCTCACAATTCCTGCGCTTTGATGTCACCACCTGCTCCCGAGGGATCCTCGTTACCTGTTCCTGGCATCTGGCTGCTAATCCCGGGATTAATCCCGCGGCAGATGGAGCCCGGCCAGCCCGGGACCCCCGGCGGGCAGCCCGGGACCCCCGGCGGGCAGCCCGGGACCCCCGGCGGGCAGCCCGGGACCCCCGGCGGGCAGCCCGGGACCCCCGGCGGGCAGCCCGGGACCCCCGGCGGGCAGCCCGGGACCCTCGGGGTCACCGAGGCAGCTGAATCCCAAGCGGAGCCACCTCCGTGGTATTCCCGGGGGAATTCCTACCGGGAACTCCCCTGGGACATCGTCCCTGCCCGGGGCCCTGGGAAAGGGAAGTGAAACGTGTCACTGCTCCCGGTGACAGCTCTGCCCAGCTGCGGGAACAGCGTTTCTGGGAAGCCCAGAATCCCCATGTCCGGCTTCTTCTCACCCCAGAAATATCCCGAGCGCTCTCGGGGTGGGAAAAAGGGAAGGAGAAGAGGAAATGGCTGCGTGTCTCTATCGTGTGTCCCCCCCAGTTTCATCTCCTTCATTCTCGGGGTCCCGGCAAGGCAGAGGGGAATAAAGGAGATGTCCCCAGGGCTGTGTCGAGGGTCTCTGCCCCCCAATTCCCAGCCAGGCCCCCCGTCCTGTGGCCGAGTGTCCCACGGCTGCGTGCTAACCCCAGGGTCCCCGCTCAATGGGAGGAAGGAAATCCTCATCCTCGGGAAAGGCTGGACACGGCCGTTTCCTCCCGCCGTGCTGGGGAGGGGGCCGGGGCCCCGGCATCACCCCCCGCCCCATCCCTGCTGGAGAACCCGGCCGGACACGGGGTTTGGTGCTGGGGGGGCCGCTCCGTGCCCCCCAAACCCGCAGGATCTGCCGGGGGGGCTCCAAGCAGCCGAGCCCTCGGGAATGGGGATCCCAGCTCCGTGTCGGGGTGGGGGTGAAGGGAGGCACAGTCCCGCGGGATCCGCACGTCTGGCTCTCCTCCAGCCTTCGCTATTCCCGCTGCTCCTTCCTCTTCCTCGCCCTTCGCCCTTCGCGCTGAGAAACGGCGGCGGCTTCGTTCCGGTGGCCTTTGGTCCCGCCGTGTCCCCGCCGTGTCCCCGCCGTCCCTCGAGCCTCTGCCGGGCACCGACGCCCCCTTTCCCCTCCCCGGTGCCACGGACGATGCTGCCACCGGTCCCGGTTCTGCTCCCGGTCCCGATCCTGACCCCAGTCCCGGTCCTGCTCCCGGTCCCGGTTCCCGGACCCGCTCCGGTGCTTGGTCTCCGCTTTCGGTGGCGATAATTCCCCCGGCGTGATCGGGGCTGGATCGGGAACGGTGTCGGAAGCGGGACCGGGATCAGGATCAGGATCGGGACCGGGATCGGGATCGGTACCGGGATTAGGATCACGATCGAGATCAGGACCGGGATCGGTACCGGGATCAGGATGAGGATCAGGACCGGGATCGGGACCGGGATCAGGATGAGGATCAGGATCAGGACCGGGATCGGGACCGGGATCAGGATGAGGATGAGGATGAGGATCGGGACCGGGATCGGTACCGGGATCAGGATGAGGATCAGGACCGGGATCGGTACCGGGATCAGGATGAGGATGAGGATGAGGACCGGGATCGGTACCGGGATCAGGATGAGGATCAGGACCGGGATCGGTACCAGGATCAGGATGAGGATCGGGATCAGGACCGGGATCGGGACCGGGATCAGGATGAGGATGAGGATGAGGATCAGGACCGGGATCGGTACCGGGATCAGGATGAGGATGAGGATGAGGACCGGGATCGGTACCGGGATCAGGATGAGGATGAGGATCGGGACCGGGATCGGGACCGGGATCAGGATGAGGATCAGGACCGGGATCGGTACCGGGATCAGGACGAGGATCAGGATCGGGACCGGGATCGGTACCGCGCGTGCCGGGCGCCCCCTGGCGGCCTCATGGCCCTGCCGGAACAAAGGCCGGACCCGGGACCCCCCCGAGCCCCCCGGGACCCCCCCGGGACCCCCGGGACCCCCTTTAGGACCGCAGGAACCTCTTTTGGGACCCCCCGGGACCCTCCCGCGGGCAGGGGATGCTCGGAACCCTCGCAGCGGCCGCACGGGCGCTGCTCCCGGCAGAGGGGATGGCCCTGCTGCCCCGGGCCGGGGCACTCGGGATGCGCTGTGTCCCTTCCTCCTCCTCCTCCTCCTCCTCCTCCTCTCCCGACCCCGACGGGCAGGTTGGGCAGGAGGAGCCTGGGGAGAGCACACGACCCGCGGGTAAACGAGCCAAGGGGAGCGGCTGGGGCTCCCCCAAACCCTCCCAGCTCCCCCTGGGTCCCCACATCCACAGGGGACCCCTCAAACCAGGGCACTGCGAGCTGGGGGTTGCTGCAGTTGGGGCTCAACAATTTGAAAAGAAACATTTTGGAGAAATAACATCACCTTTCCCTACACAGAGCATGGGGAGGGGGCACAAGAGCTCCTGAGGACCCCCAAAAGGATGGGATGAGGGTTCACCCCCTCCTGAAGGAACCCAGCTGGGAGATTTAACACACCTGTAACTCTCACCTTCCTCCTCCCACTCCACCCCTGTCAAACCTCAGCACCATCAAAAAATCCCTCCACACACCCAAACAGCAGCAAACCTTTCGGTGGAGGCGGATTCAAACAACAAACACACAAACAACTTGTTGGGAGTAAAAAAATATGTTTTGTTTTTTTTTTTTTTCCTTTTAATTACATCAGTTATCAAAGAAAACGACAACAAAAAAAAAGCAGTGGTAACAAAAATACAAAGCTCTGAGGGTTTCTTGTTTTTGTTTGTTCTGTAATATGCTGAGAGCATCAGTGCAATTGTTTTAATTTAACTTCTGCTCTGAGTCCCTGCTGGCAGCATAGGAGTAGGCTTTGCCCAGCACCAGCCGGTCCCGCAGCAGTTTGAAGAAGGCGTAGTAATTGCTGAAGAGGATCAGAGCCAGTGAGATCGTCTGGTGCCACTTCTCTGAGGAAATCAGCGAGTAGAGCTGGTAGAAGATGACAGCTCCTTCCAGCAGGATCAAGATGTTGAGGATTCGCAGTGGTTTGCTGAAAAAGAACTGTGGGAGAGCAGGGTGAGGCACCTGGCAGAAGGTGAAACCTTTGGGGGAGGACTGGGAGGATTCCTCGGGACACTTTGGCTCTGGATGGAGTCACAGGGCTGAGATGGAGCCTGAACCCCACCCTGGGCATTGTCCCCCAGCTCCAGCAGCCTGAGGTGTCCAGGACCACAATCCTGAGGTGTTATCCCTGCTCCCAGCAAGGAGAGGGGAGGAGAGCTTACGTGGAACCTGAAGTGTGACACGTCCGAGGGCACGGCCACGTTGTAGTGACCCACGGCCTTGTAAACGTTCTTGCTGTGCTTCACCAGCACCCCCTGAGGCCACATGCACTCCTCAGTCCACCTGCAGGGAACAAGAGAATCCTCAATCCCAGCTGCAGGGAACAAGGGTTAATCCTCAACCCCACCTGCATGGGGCACTGGGCTCTGCACAGGGAAACTGCTCCTGGTTTGGAAGTGTCACCACAGCTGTGACAAACTGCAGGTAGCTGTGGCCAGGAGCAACAGGCACCTTGCCAAAAATCAGCTCTGCTTGCCAGGGGACAGTGCCCAGAGTGTCAGTGTCAGCCAAAAACTCCACTCTCACTTTTCTCTGGTTTACTTTAAGGCTGAGCTCCCCACCCACCCAGCAAAAGGAAAAGTGCAGCCTTTATCCCAGGAGAGAATTCCTTACTGGTGCTGCAGCACGTTGGAGCAGAGGGCTGGATCCACCTTCTGCCAGCAGCCAAGGTGTGCTGCAGCTTTGTGGAGCAGGTCACAGTATCGTGCAGGGAGCAGGTACTGCATGAGGATCACCGAGGTGCTGATGGAAACCAGCAGGAAGAGCTCACAGGACCAGCGTTTGTCGTAGTACTGAGTGTTCTGGGGGGGACAGGAAGTGTTTGGACACTGTGGGACACACCTTGGGACAGCCTCACCTGCCCAGGGCATCACAAAGCACCTGGGCAGGCAGGTAAAACGAGGGCTCTGCACGGAGCTGTGGATCCTGCCTGGAAAGGAAGAGCCCATGTGGGATGGGGGATGGAGAATTCCTGCAGAGTATTTGTGCCATCATCACCAGGACTGGGGAGGCAGCTCCTGATGGTCCCCATGCTGGAGGGGTCAGGGACAGGGACAGCCTCACCCCTGAGGCCCATTTACCAGCAGACATTCAGAATTCCATCACCACGAGCCATCCTCAAGTGTCCTCCCTCACTGTGCCACCACAGCCCAGTGTCACCTCCCAGCCAGGCCTCACCTTGACAAACCACACGGGCACAAAGGCCACGTAGTAGGCACTGAGCATGGAGCTCACCAGCACCTCCTTCATGCGCCAGTTGAAATCCATTTTCAGGAATTCCACCTCGTTGCGGATGAGGTCTGGGGAGAGGCAGCAGGCATGGCTGGGCATGGCCTCCATGCCGTACATCTGCCTCGTGTGCTGCTTCCAGGTCTCCTTGAGCACTGTCAGGTAGTCCCTGCCCCGGGCTGTCACCTCCCCTGTGTCCCTGGGGCCAATGTTGGCCACCTGGGCGAAGAGCCCTGCCTTCCGAAAGTCACAGTTCAGCTGGAGGAAGGGGATGTACATCCCAAACCTGGAAAAACACAGACCTTGGGAGCTGCATCCCATCCCACTGCTGTCACAGCCCCGTCCCAAATTCCCCTCTGGGGTTTTGAGCTGGGAGAGCTCGTGGCTTGGAGCAACCTGGGATAGTGGAAGGTGTTCCTGCCCCTGCTGGATGAGCTTTAAGGTCCATCCTCTGCCCCAACCCAGTCTGGGATTCCCTGATTCCAAAGGGAAATTCCCAAAAAGAGCCCTGAGTTCAAACACAGGCAGCAAACATCTGTGGATGTTTCTTCCTGCATCTACCAGGGAGGAGGGAGCTATTTCCACTCCAAATATTTCCTTTTGATAGGTAACAAAAAACCAGGAGCTGTTTGAATCCCTCCACCTGGCAGAGGAGGCCAGGAACAAAGGGAAAACCGAACCCTGAGTTCTGTGAACGCCATGGGAAAACCACACAACCCTTTCCAGAAGATACCAGCAGCAATCATGACTAATAATTAATGCTCACATCAAGCTGAAACAGGGGTCAATGTCCCAGATGTGTCCTGCCACCGTGGAATGTGACACAGGAGAAGGGAGAGGTGCAGGAAAAACTCTGTGTGCATGGGCAGGGACACCTTCCACAAGCCCAGGCTGCTCCAAGCCTTGGTCCCTTCCAGCTCAGAACCCCAGAGGGCTGCAGGGAGCCTCCCCCTGGACTTTGGGAGCATCCCCCAGCCCAGAGCCAGGGATACTCACGGGTAGCACAGGAACAGGAGGTTGAGGAATGAGTAGGTCCTGAAGAGGTGGATGATGGAGCGACACAAACTCCAGCCTGTGCCCGTGAGGACGGCGAAGCGAGTGACCACCAGGAAGATGGAGCGTGGCAGGGAGACTTTGCCACTCTGGGAAGCCTGTGGGACACAGGAGAGAGCTGGGCATTCCCTCTTCTTAGAGGAGAAAACTCAGGGTGTAAAATCACAGCTGCCAAGGAAGTGCCAGGGACAAGTTGACACCAGGACAGGGAGGATTTCTGTGGAATCTCAGTTTCATTCCTCAGGGAGTGAGGGGAGTTTCTAGTTAAGGCCTGGTAGTGCCCAGCACACTCTCCTGGCACTGCTCACCACGGGATGCTTCCACAGTGAGCATCCCTGGCTCTTCCCTGGGGAAAGCTGGAGAGATGGAGAGAGCAGGAAAAGAGCCAAAAGGCAGGAGGGAATCCCAGCCACTACAGTCTGGCTGAGACAGAAATTCAGAGTCAGATAAGGACACAGAGTCAGCAGGAGCAGTGGGCTGGGGAGCTCAGTTCTGTTCTCTGCTCCTCCCACTGCCTGGGATTTTGACTAGGGAATATCACACAGGTCTTTAGGGAGGGATGGAGGAGTTTGGAGTGGCAAAAGGGACACAGAGCTTTACAAAGGACAGCTCTGACTTTACCTCCTTGACCACAGCACCAATGAGCCGCCGTGCCAGCACGATGGTTGTCACTGTCAGCACGTTGAAGTCAATGAGGTGAAAGTTCTGTGGGGACAAAACTAAAATGATTCCGTTTTCATCAGCAGCAGGAACCCACATTCAACACAGAAAGTCCCAAATTATTCTCTTCTCCTTGGACTCTCTTCCAAGAGAATGCCAAGCCAGCAGCCAGAACCCAAAAATATGGGAAACAGGAGCGACAGGAGCAATCCTGAAGGGTCAGATGCAACTTTTATCAACCATTATCTCTAAAACTTTACATTTAGCGGTCCAAGAGACAGCCTGGGAGCTCCAGCTGCCCTTTGGTGCTTACCAGGGAGGTGTGGGAAGGAGGGTGGGAGGGTGGGTACCACCACACTGTCTTGTAGATGTTGATGTAGTGGACGAAGAGGGCGACGAGGTGGCAGAAGAAGAGCTGCAGCTCGAACAGGACGCTCCTCTCCACGGGCAGCTCGGGGATCTTGCAGTGCCGCAGGGGAACGACTGTCTGAGCTGCCAGAGGGGGGCTGGACAGGCCTGTCCCTGAGCCACTCCTGCCAGGGGAAGCCAAGAGCCAGGGGTGAACAGGGGAATGTCCTCCAGCTCCCCCCTCCACAGCTCTCAGATTGATTGGGGAACTCAAGTTATCAGTGGCTGGCACAAATCACAAATTTCAGGCAGATATTTAGACCCAGGACATTTGATATTAAATCTTCTGTGTTGTTCAAACCCAGGGTTGTGTTGTGCTACTCAGTGGCTGCCTTAATTAATTGGAAGCTTTCAGAGCTCAAGTTGATGTTTACATATCTAAGAGTGCTTGAACATGAAAGGCAGAGCAATTACACACAAGCCCTTGTTCATTCTTCACCTTCTGTTCACCTGAGGAGGAAAAACGAGTTTAGCCAGAGGTGCCTCCTGCTGTGTGAGCATGAACACAATCCCAGACTGATCCTCTGGATCAAGGGGAATGAATATCTCCCAGATTGAGCTGCAATCTCTAAGTAACAACAGGCAAAGGAATCTGGGTGTGGGCCTCAAAGGAACTGCAGTGCACAAAGTGTAATTCCCCAAATGAAATCTCAATCGTGGAGTGTGGCTGTGGATCCAGGGGGATCAGGCCATGGTTTCAAACAGGAGATGGAGAACCTAAAATAAGGCATTGAGTGAGGGAAAACCTGAGGAGCCTGAGCTGTCTCTCTGAAATGCCCAAATTCCCAGACTCATGGTGATTCAGAGCCTTAGCACTGATAAATCATGGAATCACAGAATGCTGTGGGCTGGAAGGGACATCAAGGATCATCCAGGGCATGGGCAGGGACACCTTCCCCTATCCCAGGTGGCTCCAAGCTCCATCCAACCCAGGCTGGGACACTTTGAGGGATACAGCAGCCACAGCTTCTCTGGGAATTCCATTCCAGCCCCTCCCCACCCTCCCAGGGGAGGATTTCTCCCTAAAATCCCATCTGGCAGTGGGAAGCCATTCCCTGTGTGCTGTCACTTCACAGCCTGGCACAAAGCAGAGCTCTCCATGCCCTGGAGGTGAGCTGGGTGTGGATCTGTGCATTCCCTGCCTGGGATAAGGCCCTGGGTGTGTGCTTTTCCCAGGAAAGCTGGATTGCTCCACCTCCTGTGGCCTTGCAATGACATGTCTGGATAACTGTACCCCTAGAAATTCCTGTCTCAGGGCCCTCAGCTGAGGCAGATTGAACATTTTCTTTGCAGAGTAAATAAAGAACCTCCTGATTATGCTGTTGCTCCTTGGCTTCTCCCTCCTCTGCCCCAGTGACAGAATCCAGCTGATCCTAAAAAACCCCACAGAGCCACATCACACCAACTTCAGGGCACTGCAGGTGCAACAACCCCAGCTGGGCTCTGGATATAAAATTGCTTCTATTTTTATTTCTCATTCCCTGGTCACTGAAGGGTTTTGAACTTTCCTGGGAGCCTGTCCTGAAGAGTCTCAGGGACACCCATCCTAAAGCCAAGGGGTGGTATGGACAAATCAGGATACAGGAAAAGGGAACTGGGAGTTAACAAGAAAGTGGAATGGTTTCCCAGTCCCAGAGGGCTGGGTTTGATGGGATATTGGCAACAAATTCCTCCCTCTGAGGGTGGGGAGGAGCTGGAATGGAATTCCCAGGGAAGCTGTGGCTGCTCCATCCCTGGAAGTGTCCAGGGCTGGGCTGGACTGGGGTTGGAATAACCTGGGATAGGGAAAGGTGGGGAAATGGGATGAGCTTTAAGATCAGGGAATGGGATGAGCTTTAAAATAAAGGAATGGGAAGTTTTATTATCAGGGAATGGGATGAGCTTTAAAATAAAGGAATGGGAAGTTTTACTATCAGGGAATGGGATGAGTTTTAAGGTCAGGGAATGAGATGAACTTTAAGATCAGGGAATGGGAAGTTTTAAGATCAGGGAATGGGATGAACTTTAAAATAAATGAATGGGAAGTTTTACTATCAGGGAATGGGATGAGCTTTAAGGTCAAGGAATGGGATGAGCTTTAAGATCAGGGAATGAGATGAGTTTGAAGGTCAAGGAATGGGATAAACTTTAAAATCAAGGAATAGAATGTTTTACTATCAGGGAATGGGATGAGTTTTAAGATGAGGGAGTGGGACGAGTTTTAAGATCAGGAAATGAGATGAGTTCTAAGATCAGGGAATGGGATGAGCTTTAAGATCAAGGAATGGGAAGTTTTACTATCAAGGAATGGGACGAATTTTAAGGTCAAGGAATGGGACGGATTTTAAGGTCAAGGAATGGGATGAGTTCTAAGGTCAGGGAATGGGACAGGCTTTAGGATCAAGGAATGGGATGAGCTTTAAGGTCAAGGAATGGGATGAACTTTAAAATAAAGGAATGGGAAGTTTTAAGATCAGGGAATGGGATGAGCTTTAAAATCAAGGAATGGGAAGTTCTGCTATCAGGGAATGGGATGAGTTTTAAGATCAGGGAATGGGATGAGTTTTAAGATCAGGGAATGGGATGAGTTTTAAGGTCAAGGAATGGGACAAATTTTAAGATCAGGGAATGGGATGAGCTTTAAGATCAAGGAATGGGAAGTTTTACTATCAAGGAATG
This sequence comes from Poecile atricapillus, assembly GCF_030490865.1. Classification (NCBI taxonomy): domain Eukaryota; kingdom Metazoa; phylum Chordata; class Aves; order Passeriformes; family Paridae; genus Poecile; species Poecile atricapillus. The sequence continues at coordinate 5,319,880 of NC_081272.1, read as the reverse complement.
GGACAAATTTTAAGGTCAAGGAATGGGACGGATTTTAAGGTCAAGGAATGGGATGAGTTCTAAGATCAGGGAATGGGACGAGTTTTAAGATCAGGGAATGGAATGAGTTCTAAGATCAGGGAATGGAATGAGTTCTAAGATCAGGGAATGGGACGAGTTTTAAGATCAGGGAATGGAATCAGTTCTAAGATCAGGGAATGGGACAGGCTTTAGGATCAAGGAATGGGATGAGCTCCAAGGTCCCCCCCAGCCATCCCACTCCACTCCAGAGGCATTCCCAGCTGTCCCTGGTGCCGGGCCGTGCCCGTACCTGGTCCGGGAGCGCACGCCGGTGACGGAGGAGCCCGAGGAGTGTCCGGAGGCTCCGGCAGCTCCGGGCTCGCACAGGGGGTTCCGGCAGTAGGAGGTTCTGTTGGGACCCCGGCGTCCCCCAGCCATTCCCAGGAGTTTGGGAGAATTCCTGGCTGCTCACTGTGGGCTCAGCTCGGCCCTCACCACTGCAGGGAGACATTGAGCATGTATTAATTATAATTTCTTAATTGTTATTTCTTATTGAGCGTTCCAGGCCTCTCCATCGCCACCCCACTGCTCCAGGATAATCCAAATTTCTCCAGCCATTTTTTCCCTGTCTGCCACATTTCCTCAGGCCATGGAGGCAACCCCAAGGAGCTCCAACCTTGCTGAGGTGCTGGGAATTCATCACTTTAAAAGGAATTCCATCTGCACCCCTGTGGTGTCATCCCTGTTTTCCAGACTCCACAGAAACTCAACATTTGGCCCCAAGAATTCTGAAAACTGGGATATTTTGGTATCATCTTGTGTTGGAACTGAAGGTTACAGCTCTTTAAAATGACTCTTTTCTTTTTGACTCTTTAAGATGGGAAAATACACCACATTTTTAGGGTACTTGTTGTTGTATGTTTTGATGGCACTGAGATCAATGGGGTCAGCCCAAATTCAGCTTTTCCAGTGCTTGTTTGCCACACATAAAACTCATCCTGAGGTTTTTCCAACTTTCTCTGGATGCTGTTAACCTCAGGAGAATCCACACAAGTGATAAAAAAACCCCATTTCCAAAAGAAATCTGAGCTGTGAGGGAAACTCAGGGCACATTTCTTTTCCTGGTGGATCATTTCCAGCTTGCACTGCTTGGGAATTCGCATCTGGAGGAACAAAATACGTGCTGAAGGTTTAGAAACTGATCTCAAAGGAGTTTTAAAGCCGATGCTGAGCTCGGGAGTTCTCCAAAAACCCCTTTGTAGAGCTGGATCTTGCAGGAGCTGCTGTTTTGGGGAGCTGCAACCCCTTCCTAGAGCTGGATCTTGTTTTGAGGAGCTGCTGGGATCGTTTTTGGGAACTGCTGAAGCTCTGGGAGCTCCAAGGAGGCTCTGAAGAAGCAGTGGAAACTATGAGGGCACAGACTGAGGGGGAATTTGGAGTCCGGAGAGGCGCAGGGAGGAACCACGAAGGCTCCAAGAGAGAAATGGGAAATGTGGGGGCACAGCGGGGGCTGTAAATGGAAATTTGGGGGTAAAACTTGGGGTCAAAGGGGCTGTAAAAGGGAAATGTGGGACACAAACGGGGGCTGCAGGAAAACACCGGGGACCACAGGGGCTCTGAGGGAGAGGAATCTGGGGCAGGAGTGGGGCTGAACACAAGCTGAGAGAGCCCGGGGCGCTCTGAGGGCCGGGGGGTCCTGCCAGGGCTGCAGAGGGACCCTGGGGGGCTTTAAAAACCCCACCAGCCTACTCAGGACCCGCACGGCAGCGCCACGGAAGGCTCCGAGGCCGCTCTGTGAGCGCTCCCCGAGCCCGCGGGGCTCTGAGGGGCTCGGGGGCTCCGGGCGAGGCCGCGGCGCGGGAGCCGCCCCCCTCAGCGCGGCGGGGCGAGCCTCGGGGCTCTCCCGCGCCCCGCCCGCCGCCCGAGCCGCTCCCCAGCGGCCGCCGGGCGGGTTCCCTCCAGCCCGTTCCGCCCGTTCCCCCCGCGGCCGCGCTGCCCCCGGCCCGGCCCCCCTCACCCATCGCCGGCCGCCGCTCCGCCTGCGCCGGGCACAATATGGCGGGCGGGGCGCGACGGCAAGCGGCGCGGGACAAGCGGCTGCGGGGCGCGAACGCGGGAAAGAAGCCATGCCCCCCTTGTGACCACGCCCCCTGTGACCACGCCCCCCCCTGTGGCCACGCCCACCCGGGGCACCGGGAAAATGCCGGCAGCGCTCCCCGTTATTACCGGGAATGCGAAATCCCTCCCTGCTCCAGGCTCCTCCGCGGTTCGGTGCTGTGATCCACCTGCAAGGGTTTTAGAGCGCCCTCCAGGTGTGGTTTATTCCCAGTTCTCCGCTCGGTTTTGCGGGGTTGGTGTTTCAGCGTGGATGGGTTCATATAAAACCGAGCCAGCCCTGCCTAGGCTGGAGGAAAAAGCTGCCCTGGAATGGATGGACCTGCACAGAGCCAAGATTTGCTTCTTTTCTGGTGTTTTTTTGGCTGTACAGAGAGGTCTGGAGTGCCCAGGTGTCCAACCAGTGGGGATGGTGACAGATCTTGGAGCGCTTTTCCAACTTAAAATGATTCTGGGGTTGTGCAAAACCATCAAAAATCAGGAGTGGCCAAGCACCTGATGTTTAAGAGAATCCTCTAAAGGTACCAGGAGATCCCTAAAAATACTGTCAGGCTAAAAAATGTATCTGGAATGTGATGGATGAACCTTTTTTGGTCGTTTCTAGTTCCAAATTCAGTGGTAAAATGAACACTTCCGTCAGGAAACAGTTTATATATTTCAGTTTTCCAACAGGCAGCTGGAGATCCAAGGGAATTCCCGGGATCCAAGGGAGGCTCTGGTGTTCTCCAACACTCCCAAAAAACCCTGGCAGATTCCCATTTTCCAGTCATAGCAAACAGTGTTTGAACTGATCCTCAACCAGCTCCTGGGAGATTCATCCCTCTTGGCAAAAGGAGCAAAGGGAGCATGGAAATCATCCTTTTCCATGTGAAAACATATGGAAAGCTCAACTGAGCAGCACAGCCCTGTGCTCACACCCAGGGAACTTCCAGAGGGGAATAATTCAGGAATAACATCCCCATCCTGGATGGAAGCCCCCAGGGACACTGCCCAAGCTGCAGGAATTCCTCCCCCTCACCACCCACGGCTCAGCCGAGGTGTTGGAGCTTGAGCCACGAAGGAGAAATTCCCTGAGCTCTCTTTTCCTCCCCAAAAGCTTCAGCTGGAGAATTCCCTGCTCTCCTCCTCCAGAGCCACTCCAGGCTGCTGAAATCACCCTGCATCCCAAGGGTTTTTTTTTTTTGGGAGAGCAGCAAGAGGGGTTAAGGAAGTAAAAAATTACATTCCAGTTATTTTTTCTTGGCAGATGCTCTCATATAAATTTCAAATTTGTTCAAATCTGGATAGGGAATCCAGCTGTGCTCTCCAACTCAGCCAAGCTAAGGAATTTTGGAGGGGTGCATTGAGGTAAAAATCAAACCACTGTGCTTTCAGTGAGGCTGAGATATAAAAAAATCCCAGAAAAGCTGTGAAATTCCCATCCCTGGAGTGTTGGATAGCAGAAAGTGGCCCTGCCATGGGACTGGAGCAGCTTTTTTAAGGTCCCTCCCACCCCAAAGCATTCCCTGAATCCATGATTCCATAGAATAAAGCTCAGAGCCACTTGCTTTATTGAAATCATCCAAACAGAAAATGGAAAGCAGGGGTAAGGAACAGGCAGGGGATGAGGCTCCTTCCAGGAAAAGCTGCTGGGGATACCTCTGGAATTCCAGCTGGAGAGTTTTCCTTGGATTCACTCCCCACTAAGGACAAAAGCCAGGTTTGTGCCAGCTCCAAGCAAGGCCAGGCTGAGGTTTTCCAGCCAGGGCTGCACTGGAGGCTGGAGGTTTTCCCACTCAGGGAAAAGGAAGATGGGAATGCTGAGGCACAGAGCAGGAGGATGTTCCCAATCCAAGCTCCTCCTGACAAAACCAGGCTTTTGTTGGGAAACACTTCCAGAGAGGAGACATGGACAGAGCCAAGAACAACAGGGGCTTTTCTCTGGGTTGGGGCCTTTCCCAAGATCCCACAAATAACAGGATGTGGATGAGCCCTTGGGGAAAAGAGGGAGAGGAAAAGATCCCTGGCACTTGGGAGCAGAATTCCATCAGGAAAGGGAAGGTTCTCCAGGTTACTGAGGTGACTCAGACTCCCAGGAATCTCCATCCCTCCCAAATCCCTGCATCACCCCCGGAATGTTTGGCTAATTAGAGCATCTCTGAGAGGCACATCCGACGCTGAGGGCTTATTTTGGGATCTCAAATGAGCTCTGGCAGGCTCCAGCTCTAAAATCTGCCTGGAAAAGTGCTGGAAGAGGGAAGGAAAGAGGGAGGGAGCTGTCTGATCCAAGGAATGTTTGCAAAACACTCCCAGCACATCCAGTTATTTCAATGTTCACATTTCCATCCTGCCATAACATTCAAATCCTTCCCATCAACATCCCACAAAAAGCAAGGCACGAGCTGGGTTATTCCAAAGGCAGCGTCACAAGATCCATTTGGGAATAAACTGCATCCTAAGAGATGATCTCTAGCAAATCTTTTCCACTTGACCTAAAAGCTGTGCCTATTAAGAGAGAAATGGGAAAGATTGGTGCATTGCCACTGAAATTGATGCTCCAATTCCATGGGAAGTGAAGATGGATTTGATAACCAGGCCTGTTATCATTTCCCTCCTGGCAGGATGCAATTTTCAAAGTGTGGGAATTCAGGATGAACTCCCTGCTGCAGCATTCCCACAAATTGGCTTTTCCCTGTTCCTGATGCTCCTGAGGTAAGAGGGGCTCGTTTGGGAGCTTTGTAATTCCCTATAAAATTGGATTTCTCCTTTGATGTCCCGTGCTCAGCTTGGCTTTGGGCTTTTCCAGCATTTCCAGGGTGGATTCCTTTGTAATTTTTATTTATGGAGCTCAGATTTCCAGGGATCTGAGGGGGGGAATTGTGCTGATGTGATCACCCCCAACCACTTCCAGCCCTTTAACAAAGTGATTTTTTTAGGGAATCATCTCCGTTCCATCCCTGGAAGTGTTCCAGCAATTTGGGAGAGGGGAAGGAATCCCTGCCCATGGGAATTTAAGGCTGCCCCAACCCCAAATCATTCTGGGATTGTGAAATGTGTGCCAGGATCACTGAGGGAGATTCCCTGGCAGGATTCCATAAAAATAAATCCCAGCAGCCACATCCCATTCCAGAGTCCATGGATGGGAAGAGGAAGGGGTGGAACTGGCAAGGTTTAAAGATCTGCAGCCTGGAATTTTACTGGATTATGGCTTCCTGTGGGAATTCCTGAGCCATTCCCAGAGCCTGGGAATCCCTGAGCCATTCCCAGAGCCTGGGAAATCCTGAGCCAGAGCCTGGGAATCCCTGAGCTATTCCCAGAGCCTGGGAATTTCTGAGCCATTCCCAGAGCCTGGGAATTCCTGAGCCAGAGCCTGGGAATTCCTGAGCCTGGGAATCCCTGAGCCATTCCCAGAGCCTGGGAATTCCTGAGCCAGAGCCTGGGAATTCCTGAGCCAGAGCCTGGGAATTCCTGAGCCAGAGCCTGGGAATTCCTGAGCCAGAGCCTGGGAATTCCTGAGCCATTCCCAGAGCCTGGGAATCCCTGAGCCATTCCCAGAGCCTGGGAATTCCTGAGCCATTCCCAGAGCCTGGGAATTCCTGAGCCAGAGCCTGGGAATTCCTGAGCCATTCCCAGAGCCTGGGAATCCCTGAGCCTGGGAATTCCTGAGCCATTCCCAGAGCCTGGGAATTCCTGAGCCATTCCCAGAGCCTGGGAATTCCTGAGCCATTCCCAGAGCCTGGGAATTCCTGAGCCATTCCCAGAGCCTGGGAATTCCTGAGCCAGAGCCTGGGAATTCCTGAGCCAGAGCCTGGGAATTCCTGAGCCATTCCCAGAGCCTGGGAATTCCTGAGCCAGAGCCTGGGAATCCCTGAGCCATTCCCAGAGCCTGGGAATCCCTGAGCCATTCCCAGAGCCTGGGAATTCCTGAGCCTGGGAATTCCTGAGCCAGAGCCTGGGAATTCCTGAGCCAGAGCCTGGGAATTCCTGAGCCATTCCCAGAGCCTGGGAATCCCTGAGCCATTCCCAGAGCCTGGGAATCCCTGAGCCAGAGCCTGGGAATTCCTGAGCCTGGGAATTCCTGAGCCATTCCCAGAGCCTGGGAATTCCTGAGCCTGGGAATTCCTGAGCCATTCCCAGAGCCTCGGAATTCCTGAGCCATTCCCAGAGCCTGCTCTGCTCCTGGAGCACTGGGTAACAAATCCCAAGGCTTGGGAAGCACAGAACCTTTAAGGCCTCTCATTCCATGAAATCCAACTGCTCCCAAATCCCTGCATCCCAGCTCCAAGGCACAGATCCCATCCCAAAAATCCCTTAAAATCCCCCAAAACCTCAACTCAGGAGCCTCCTCCACGCCCTGACCTCTGCCAGAGCAGCAGGCAGGGAAGCAGCTTCCCTCCTTTTTTCATTCCTTTCGTGTGGATCCAAGGAAAAATCGGAATTTAGCAGCTCAGATGGTGCCACCCCCACGTTGGGAACTCAACAAGGGGTTGTAAAAATCCCCCAAAACTCACCCAGCTGGCGCTGCTGCTCCTCCTCCTCCTCCTCACCCCGCTGAGTCACGGCGCCAAATCCCTGCAAATGAAAGGAAAAAAATAAAAAATCGTGAGGATCCTCAATAAAAGCAGAGATACCAAAAAAAATCTTCCAAGAAAAAAATAATAATTAAAAAAAATAAAGGATAAAGAAGGAAAAAGATTCCTGCATGCAATTACACATGAAGGAAAAACATGCAAGTTCAGCTGAGCTATGGACATTTCACAGGAAACAGCAATACTGGGGGGGCTAAAAATTGATATTTTCAAACAACTGAGCAGAATTTGGGGTTTGGTTTTGGTTTTTGGCAGTAGCAGGACTAGCTTGGATTCATGTTCATTTTACATCTTTTATCCTTTAAAAATTCAGGATATTTAAAGATTCCTTTTGGCCCACATTCCATCCCAGTGCATCTGCCAAGGGCACATTATTAAATAAAGTTATTGCTAATTTATGCCGGAGCCATGTGGGTTGGTTTAAATGTTTATATTTAAAACATTTTTTTTTTTTTTTGGGTTTTTCTTTGGGTTTTGCTTGTTTTTTGTCCCCTTTTGCATTAAATTAACATCTGAAGGGTCGGCTGGGTAAAAAAGTTTACGTCACAGGTTTATGGAAAAGAGAAATGTGCTATATTAAAATCAGACATTTAGGTTACCTTTTGGGCTTTGCGATGCCTGTTAGCTTTACACATCCTGATTTCTCCTGCTGATAATTTTCCTTTAAAAGGGGGGGCATAGGCTGATCTTTTCATCACATTATGCCCTGAAAGCTGACTCCAAACCAGTGTTGAAAATTCAGTTATTTGCACTTTAATAACAATCTACAAATACAACTTTTGTGGTTTTTTGTTTGTTTTTTTTTTTTTTTCTTTTTTATTTTTTAAATATTCCCCTCTGTTCATGCGCTGCAGTTTGTTGTTTTTGTTGTTTTTTTGTTTTTTTTTTTCCCTAAAATTCTATTTTTCACCCCCAAGCAGTTTAATCCTCTCCCCTTAAAATTCCAAATTCATCTGCTGGATGGGAAATAACAAACCATGAAGCCTTTATTTTTAAATATAAATATATTAAATATTTCTACATCCACACCCTCTCAGAAAGGATTTAAGGAGCAGCTGCTGCACCATTCACCAACAAAAAAATTCATTTTTAAAGTGTTTTTTTCCAAGGAAAAGCTGCTTTGGAAACATCATCTTGGCCAAGGGGGGGTTACAGAAAGCAAATTCCTTGGAATTCTCAGCAATCCTACTTAAACCAGCCTCTGGAATATTCTCTGAGGCCACCTGAAATCTGAATCATCGAGCAAAGAACCATCACACGCTTTCCAAATTCAGATTTCTGCCTCAAAACTGCTTTCAGCAACTTCCAGGGGGTGAAAAACAATTTTTGTTTTGTTTTTTTCATTTTTTTTTTTTTTTAAAAAAAAAAGAAATTTAAGCTTGAAAAAAAAAAATCTGTTTTCTCACGAGAATTACCAAAAGACCACCATTTTTTAAAAAAAATGCCTCCACGGTTTTAAAATAAATAATAAATAATAATAATAATAATAAAAAAAGACAAATTAATTTGAGCATGAATTTAAAAGTTGTTTGAAAAATAAAAATAAAAACCTCCAAAAAAAAACAAATGACAATTCATCACATTTACTTTGATTAAAAAAGGACTAAACTTTATTGACAGATTGAGACAGACATTTTGACACGTTTTGAGCTACCTAGTTAGGCAGACTTTACACAAAATGTAGCATTTTTCTCTTCCAGAACAGAGTGGGAGGACAGTGTAACAAATCCAATTAGGACTTTATCTTATGTACAAAGTGAAATTTGGGATTGTTTTTTGTCTGTTGTTTTGTTTTTGGTTTTGATTTTTTTTTTTACAGCTGCAGTGTCCCTTTTTATGAGAAGCTCGTGCTGAGATACACTTGAACAAGTGGCTGGGACTTCTTAAAATTGAGATTTTTTTTCAGGGCAAGTTTGAGATTTTCATCAGATTTTCTGCCCCAAAGTGCTACAAAAAAGAAGAGAATTTTACAGGCCTACCCATGGAATATTATTTCTATCAAACACTGGGCAATTAGAGCCATATTTTGGTTTTTTTTTCCTTTAAAAATTATTCCTTTAGAACCAAACTAAAACCCCTCTCCACTGGAAAAATATTCCCAAGCATATCTCAACACTGCATGGGGGCTAGATTTCAAAATCCACATAAGAAAAGTCAATTTTTTTTACCAACCTAATTTTTCCTTTTAAGTCAATTCTCTTTAGAAAATGCTATTTAATTTGTTTGGAGGATCCTTTAGGTTAAAATTTAAACTTCAAGATTCACCAGCAATCTCCTTTTAAAGGTTTGGCATCTGAAGTTATTTTTTGTTTTTTTAAATGGTGGCAGCCACTACTGTAACATTATGATTTTAATTCTTAAAAAAATAACCCTGAATTTTGAAATGTAGCCTACTTTGGGATTCTGCAACTACAACCTTTATGGGTTCCTTTAAAACAAACTTTAAAAGTTTTAACAAAACCTTAAGTTCAGAACTAAGCAAAGCATGTCACTTTGGAAACTAACATTTTTAAACTTTTTTTTTTTAGTTTTTTTTTTTGTTTGTTTGTTTTCCTTAAAAAAGTTACATTTTTTTTTTTAACCTAAAATGACAAAGAAAGAAAAGCCATCTACACACTGAAGAAGAAGAAGGAAAAAAAAAATAATAATAATAATAATAAAAATTAAAAAGTTTTCCTCTAAATCTATTTAAATTCATCTCGAGAAGTCACTACATACAGAAGCCAAAATGCAGGGTGAGGATGGAGTGGGAGGAAAAAAAGGGCCAGGAAGAAAAACAGGGAGACAATTACTTGTCTGCTGTGGGTAAAGCAACAGGAATCCTGGGAGATACAAGAACCAGTAACAACTGTTTGCTCCTAAATGGGGATTTTTTCCCTCATTTTTTGTGTTTTAGTAGCGTCCATAGGGGTGCTCTCTGTAGCCCCCCTTAACTGGCCTGGCTGGAGGGGCTTTCAGGGAGGGCCGGGTTCCATTCCAGTCATCTTGGCCTGTGGGGAAAAGGAGGAGAAAGTCAAGGATGGGATGGATGGATGGAGGGAGGGAGAGTCCTAAAAATGGGATGGGAAAGGTGGTGGGAGCCCCCAGAATCCAGCTTGTGATATAGCAGAATAGCTTCACCAAAAAAGATCCTGATCCCCCCAAATCCAGCTTGTGATATGGCAGAATAGCTTCACCAAAACAGATCCTGATTCCTTCAAAATCCACCAAAACAGATCCTGATCCCTCAAAATGCACCAAAACTGCTCCTGATCCCCCAAAATCCAGCTTGTGATCCACCAAAACTGCTCCTGATCCCCCCAAATCCACCCTGTCATCCATCAGAACTGCTCCTGATTCCTTCAAAATCCACCAAAACAGATCCTGATCCCTCAAAATCCAGCTTGTCATCCACCAAAACTGCTTCACCAAAACAGCTCCTGATTCCTTCAAAATCCACCAAAACAGATCCTGATCCCCCAAAATCCACCAAAACAACTCCTGAGCCCCCCAAATCCACCCTGTCATCCAGCAAAACTGCTCCTGATTCCCCAGAATCCAGCTTGTGATATAGCAGAATAGCTTCACCAAAAAAGATCCTGATTCCTTCAAAATCCACCAAAACAGATCCTGATCCCCCAAAATCCAGCTTGTGATCCAGCAGAATAGCTTCACCAAAACAGATCCTGATTCCCTCAAAATCCAGCAAAACAGATCCTGATCCCCCAAAATGCACCAAAACAACTCCTGAGCCCCCCCAAATCCACCAAAACAACTCCTGAGCCCCCCAAATCCACCCTGTCATCCAGCAAAACTGCTCCTGATTCCCCAAAATCCAGCTTGTGATATAGCAGAATAGCTTCACCAAAACAGATCCTGATTCCTTCAAAATCCACCAAAACAGATCCTGATCCCTCAAAATCCAGCTTGTGATCCAGCAAAACTGCTCCACCAAAACAGATCCTGATCCCCCAAAATCCAGCTTGTGATATAGCAGAATAGCTTCACCAAAACAGATCCTGATCCCCCAAAATGCACCAAAACTGCTCCTGATCCCCCAAAATCCAGCTTGTGATATAGCAGAATAGCTTCACCAAAAAAGATCCTGATTCCTTCAAAATCCACCAAAACTGCTCCTGATCCCCCCAATCCACCCTGTCATCCAGCAAAACTGCTCCTGATCCCCCAAAATCCAGCTTGTGATCCACCAAAACTGCTCCTGATTCCCTCAAAATCCAGCTTGTGATCCAGCAGAATAGCTTCACCAAAACAGATCCTGATTCCTTCAAAATCCACCAAAACAGATCCTGATTCCTCCAAATCCAGCTTGTGATCCAGCAAAACTGCTCCTGATCCCCCCAATCCACCCTGTCATCCAGCAAAATAGCTCCTGATTCCCTCAAAATCCACCAAAACAGCTCCTGATCCCCCAAAATCCACCAAAACAGCTCCTGATCCCCCAAAATCCACCTTTTCATCCACCAAAACAGCTCCTGATCCCCCAAAATACACTTTGACATCCAGCAAAACTGCTCCCGATTCCCTCAAAATCCAGCTTGCCATCCACCAAAACCGCTCCACCAAAACTGCTCCTGATTCCCCCAAAATCCACCTTTTCATCCACCAAAACAGCTCACGATCCCCCAAAACAGCTCATGATCCCCCAAAACAGCTCATGATCCCCCAAAACCAGCTCATGATCCCCCAAAACAGCTCATGATCCCCCAAAACAGCTCATGATTCCCCCAAAAACAGCTCATGATCCCCCAAAACAGCTCATGATCCCCCAAAACAGCTTCCCAAAACAGCTCATGATCCCCAAAAACAGATCATGATCCCCAAAAACAGATCATGATCCCCCAAAACAGCTTCCCAAAACAGCTCATGATCCCCCAAAACAGCTCATGATCCCCAAAAACAGATCATGATCCCCAAAAACAACTTCCCAAAACAGCTCATGATCCCCCAAAACAGCTCATGATCCCCCAAAACAGCTCATGATCCCCCAAAACAGCTCCAAAAAAGCTCATGATCCCCCAAAACAGCTCATGATCCCCCAAAACCAGCTCATGGTCCCCCAAAACCAGCTCATGATCCCCCCAAAGCTATCCAAAACAGCTCATGATCCCCCAAAAACCAGCTCCAAAAAAGCTCATGATCTCCCCAAAGCTATCCAAAACAGCTCATGATCCCCCAAAACAGCTCCAAAAAAGCTCATGATCTCCCCAAAGCTCTCCAAAACAGCTCATGTTCTTCCCCAAAACGATTTGTGATCAGCCAAGGCAGGGTCACCCGGAGCAGGTGACACGGGGACAGCTCCAGGTGGGGTTGGGATGTCTCCAGAGGGAGGTTCCAGCTGTTCCAGGGCTGCAGGGAATGAAGTTCTTCCTCAGGGTGAGGTGGAACTCGTTGTGTTTTAATTTATGGCCACTGCTCCTCGTCCTGTCCCCGAACAGAGCCTGGCACCGTCCTCTGACACCCCTTGGGGACATTTTTTGGGGGCAGACATGCCACCTGGCAGTGCTGCACCAGTACAGGACACAGCACATCCCAGTCCTGGGACAGTGGAAGGTGTCCAAGGCAGGGGATGATCTTCAAGGCCCCTTCCACCCCAAACCATTCCAGGATTCCATGAAAAAAGCGGAGTTTACTTGCAGCACCCACCCCTGGGAGCTGTCCCTGCCAGGTCTGAAATCCAATGTCCCAAGACACCAAATCCATTCCTCCCACCCTGTTCCCACTTTCTCCAACTGTCTCCAGCCCAGTTTGGTGATTTATTCCCTAATTTCAGGGAAGCTGTGGATAAACAGATTGGATTAACTGTGCCAAGTGTCCAAGGAGCATCGTGGCCTCCCAGTCCTGGCCAGCTCCAAGAGAGCAGGAGGCTCTTTGTGCTCTGGGAGTGACACGGGCACAGCAAAGCCAGGGAAGAGCCAGCTCCTGGGAGCAGCTGTCTGGAAAACACCTGGATTTGGGTTTAAACTGGAGCAGGGAATGCCCCAAGGTTCCTGGATTTGGGTTTAAACCTGGAGCAGGGAATGCCATGAAGGTCCAGGATTTGGGTTTAAACCTGGAGCAGGGAATGCCCCAAGATTCCTGGATTTGGGTTTAAACTGGAGCAGGGAATGCCCCAATGCTCCTGGATTTGAATTCAAACCTGGAGCAGTGAATGCCCCAAGATTCCTGGATTTGGGTTTAAACTGGAGCAGGGAATGCCATGGGACTCCAGGATTTGGGTTTAAACTGGAGCAGGGAATGCCATGAAGGTTCCTGGATTTGAATTCAAACCTGGAGCAGGGAATGCCATGAGGTTCCTGGATTTGAATTCAAACCTGGAGCAGGGAATGCCATGAGGTTCCTGGATTTGAATTCAAACCTGGAGCAGGGAATGCCATGAAGGTCCAGGATTTGGGTTTAAACTGGAACAGGGAATGCCATGAAGGTCCAGGATTTGAATTCAAACCTGGAGCAGGGAATGCCATGAGGCTCCAGGATTTGGGTTTAAACTGGAGCAGGGAATGCCATGGGACTCCAGGATTTGAATTCAAACCTGGAGCAGGGTGAACAGGAGACAACAATTCTGCTTCCCTGATTTTGCCAGGACATGAATTCCCAATTCCCAGGGATCTCCAGCTGCTCAGGAATGTCACTACCTGCACTCACTCAGCTGTGAAAGGCACTGGTTCCAGCCACATGGAATTCCACACCTTTCAGCAGCTCCCTGGAGAGCTTTGGGAATTTTGGAAAATTCCTTGGGGTCCTGTCCCAGTTTCCCTGTGTGAGGAGCAGGAAAGTCCTGTCCAGCAACAACAGAACTCAGGATCATCAGGACAAATCCAGAGTCAATCCCAGAGCAGCCTTGGGGAGGAAGATGAACTCTGGCCCAGCCCAGAGCAACACAGGCTGGTCTGGGGACAGAGGACAAGGATTCCTTCTCATTGCCACATCCAGATGCCATTCCAAGCCTGGATATGGAACTGGCCTCAAAAGTAAATGCAGCCACAGCTGAGGAGAGCAGGAGGCAGGAAGAGAACTTTGGAATGTCTTCCCAGGGAAACAGGGAATTAATTCTTTGTTTTACTTTTCCTCTTGAACTTTATCCCAACCCATTAATTCCCTCACTTTTACCCTTCCAATTCTCTCTCCATCCCATAAGTGGGGAGGGATTCAATGAGGTGTGGTTGCCCTTTGGGGTTAAATCACAAAATTTTGGCTCAGCCCAGCCTAAGTTGGGAGTTTGACATAATTTAGATTAGCTGAGCTTTGCCTACTGAGCCCAACTGGCTCCACACAGCCAAGGAGAGGCCTCCTGATGACATTTACATCCAAATTTTGGGCAGATCTACAGCCCAGAGTCAGGATTTGTGAGGATAAGGGAAGCAGATGGAACCATATCAAATCCAGCCATGAAAACCAGACTGCAGCACAAGTGCTGTGGGTGGAAATCCAGACCTCCTGAAATATTCTAAAGCTACAAAGGAAGGAAGACATTTCCAGAATTAAAAAATGATTTTTTTTTTTTAAAGCACCACCTTTGAGACAGTCAAGATTGAGAAGAATCTAAACCCAGAGATGGGTGGTCCTTATGCTAAGACCTAAATAAAAACACCACAAAACCCACTCGAGATTCTTCTCAGTTTTTTTTTTATCCAGACATTGGAAAACTGACCACAAGCAATTCCCAACCCCCTTCCCTATCCCAGAATTCCCAGACATACCATAAGCTTCATAGGTTTCCTGTGCCTCCCCATGTCCATAATCATAATATTCTGTATCCCTGGAAAAGCAACGAGGTGGTTACACACAGGGAAATCCCATTCCCAGTGCTCAGTGTCATTCCCTGGATTCCAGCAGAACTCTACAGCTCAGGAATGTTTCTATTGGCTTCAAATGGGATTAAAAAAAAAGGGGGGAAAAAGGGGGAAAAAAGGGGGAAAAAAGGGGAAAGAAAGGGGAAAGAAAGGGGAAAGAAAGGGGAAAGAAAGGGGAAAGAAAGGGGAAAGAAAGGGGAAAGAAAGGGGAAAGAAAGGGGAAAGAAAGGGGAAAGAAAGGGGAAAGAAAGGGGAAAGAAAGGGGAAAGAAAGGGGAAAGAAAGGGGAAAGAAAGGGGAAAGAAAGGGGAAAGAAAGGGGAAAGAAAGGGGAAAGAAAGGGGAAAGAAAGGGGAAAGAAAGGGAAAAAAAAGGAAAAAAAAGGGGAAAAAAAGGGGAAAAAAGGGGGAAAAAAGGGGGGAAAAAGGGGGGAAAAAGGGGGGAAAAAGGGGGGGAAAAGGGGGGGAAAAAGGGGGGGGAAAAGGGGGGGGAAAAGGGGGGGAAAAGGGGGAAAAGGGAGGGGAAAAGGGGGAAAAAAAGAGAAAAAAAGGGGGAAAAAAAGGGGGAAAAGGGGGGAGGGAAAAAGGGGAGGAAAAGGGGGAAAAAAGGGGAAGAAAAAAGGGGGGAAAAGGGGAAAAAGGGGAAAAAAAGGGGAAGAAAAAAGGGGAAAAAAAGGGGAAAAAAAAGGGGAAAAAAGGGAAAAAAAGGGGAAAAAAGGGGAAATAAGGGGAAAAAAAGGGAAAAAAAGGGGAAAAAAAGGGGAAAAAAAAGGGGAAAAAAAGGGGAAAAAAAGGGCAAAAAAGGGGAAAAAAAGGGAAAAAAAGGGAAAAAAAGGGGAAAAAAAGGGGGAAAAAAAGGGGAAAAGAAAAGGGGAAACTAAGGGAAAAGGAAAAAAAGGGGAAAAAAAGGGGAAAAAAAGGGGAAAAAAAGGGAAAAAAAGGGAAAAAAAGGAAAAAAAGGGATTGCAGCATTCCTTTGGGAAGAGAGAATCCAACTCACCCTTGGCCCTGCTGTAGTAGCCCTCGTATCCCTCGTAGCTCTGGTCTGCATATGTGTCATCGTAGCCCTGGCAAGGATGGGGACAAAAATTTGTCACAAAAGGACCAAAAAGGAACCAAATCCAACCCCCAGCAGCTTCCAGAGGAGCCTGGAAATCCTGGATTCCCACAGGGAAAGGGCTCAGCACAACACAGAGGTAGCAGGGCTGGGATTAATCACACTCATATTTAGGAATCATTCCATCTCCAGGATAAATCCATGTGCCCAGAGAGCTGGAATTGTTATCAGGGAAAGGTTTTTCCCCAGAAGGTGCTGGGCACTGGACAGGCTCCACAGGGCACCAGGAAAACGCTCTCAGGGATGCACAGGGAGGGATTTTGGGGTGTCTGTGCAGGGCCAGGATGATCCAGGGGATCCTTCCCAGCTCAGGATATTCCATAATTCTGTGTCATCCAAACCACACATTTACAACCTCCAACCTCTGAACTTTTCAGTGAAAAAAAAAAAATTTCTGGGAAGAGAAACCAGATTTCCAGGTGTATCAGTATTTGTGATGATTCCCAAAAATGCTGTTGTGATCCAAAATCAGTTTTCCCATTTTCCCTTTGGAACACAGATGCCAAAAATTAGCTTGGCAGGAGGGTGGTCCTGAGTTATAGGGCTTGAAACACCACCCTGTCCATTCCAATATTTAATTTTTAGAGGATTTTTTTGGTGCTTCTTAAAGAATTCTCTTGCAGAAAGAGCAAGTAAAATGTGAATTTCATCCATTTTTGATGTCATTTTTCACACTGTGCCTGGACAGCCATGGGAAACTTCAGTTCTTGGGGCACTTTTATGAAAACCAATCCTCATTCTGGATTTAGAACACTTTGAATTCCATTCTTTGAGTGATGAACAGGCAGGGGAGGTCACCCAGCACCATCCCAATGGTCCCTGGAGATCCCAGCACCATCCCAAAGGTCCCTGGAGATCCCAGCACCCCACAGTGGTCCCTGGAGATCCCAGCACCATCCCAAAGGTTCCTGGAGATCCCAGCACCATCCCAAAGGTTCCTGGAGATCCCAGCACCATCCCACTGATCCCTGGAGATCCCAGAACCATCCCAGTGCTTCCTGGAGATCCCAGCACCATCCCAGTGCTTCCTGGAGATCCCAGCACCATCCCAATGGTCCCTGGAGATCCCAGCACCATCCCAGGAGTTGGTGGGATCCCAACACCATTTCCATCAGTCTCTGGTGATCCCAGCACCATCCCAAGTGTGCCTGCTGATCCCATTGATCCCTGGTGACCCCAGTACCATCCCAGCGATCCCTGGTGATCCCAGCATCATCCCACTGATCTCTGGTGATCCCAACACCATCCCACTGATCTCTGGTGATCCCAGCACCATCCCAGTGATCCCTGGTGATCCCAGCACCATCCCAAGAGTGCCTGCTGCTCCCACTGATCCCCAGTGATCCCAGCACCATCCCACCGATCCCCAGTGATCCCAGAACCATCCCACCAATCCCTGGTGACCCCACTGATCCCTGGTGATCCCACTGATCCCAGCACCATCCCAGCAATCCCCAGTGATCCCAGCACCATCCCACTGATCCCTGGTGATCCCACTGATCTCTGGTGATCCCAGCACTATCCCACTGATCCCTGCTGATCCCAGCACCATCCCACTGTGATCCCCAGTGATCCCAGCACTATCCCACTGATCCCTGGTGACCCCACTGATCCCAGCACCATCCCACTGATCTCTGGTGACCCCAGCACCACCCCACTGATCCCTGGTGACCCCACCAATCCCTGGTGACCCCCCTGCTCCCCGGTGCTCCCCATCCCATCCCACCCTCCCTGCACCCCACCGAGCAGCCAGCACCCATTAACCCCGTGCATCCCGAATCGTTCCTTACATATTCCTCGTAGGTCTCTGGCACGGGGGGAGGGGGCAGGGGTATCCTCTGGATTCCAGCTGCCCGTGCCCGGGGGGCAGGAGTGCCCCGCACCGCCGGGGGAGGGGGCACCCCCCGGGCCAGCGTGGCCCCCCGGGCCATGGCCCCGCGCACGGGGGCTCCTCGCACCAGGGCACCCCGAGGAGGGGGAGGAGGAGGAGGAGGAGGGGGAGGACCAACCCCACGGCCCCTGGAAAAGAGAGAGGAAGGTTTTGGTCAGGAGCCCGAGGATGGGGATTTTCAGCAATGATGTGAAGCTGCCAAAAAACGGAGCCAGGAATGCTGGATCAGCACAAAAATTCACAAAAATTTACAGCTGCTGTGCTGTAAGAGGTACCAAACTCTCCTTTGGGGTGAGAATTCTACAGTTTTAGGTGTAGAAAGACAAGAAATCACAGCTGAGGAAAGCAGGAGGCAGGAAGGGAACCTTTGGAATGTCTTCCCAAGGAAACAGGGAATGAACTCCTTGTTTTACTTTGCTTTTCCTGTTGAACTTTATCCCAACCCACTCATTCCCTCACCTTTACCCTTCCAATTCTCTCTCCATCCCATAACTGGGGAGGGATTCAATGAGGTGTGGTTGCCCTTTGGGGTTAAATCACAAAATTTTGGCTCCCAGCCTAAGTTGGGAGTTTGACATAATTTAGATTAGCTGAGCTTTGCCTACTGAGCCCAACTGGCTCCACACAGGCAAGGAGAGGCCTCCTGATGACATTTACATCCAAATTTTGGGCAGATCTACAGCCCAGAGTCAGGATTTGTGAGGATAAAAGAAGCTGTAGACAAAGAAATAAATCTGATACAGAACTCTTGGCAGGGAATTTCACTTTAAAGGACCCTCCCACCCACCTGGGATCACTCCAGATCCCTCAGGATCACTGAGGACATGGGCAGGGACTCTCCAAGCAGAAGGAAAAGCACCACCCATGGATCAGGGAGTGAGGTAAGCATTGAAGGAACAGTTTTGTTACCAATTTATCCCCAGGCTTTGACAGAAGCTCCCCCAGAGCTCTGCAGGGATGGGCATTTCAGCTGAAAACGCTGAGGGGGGCTACAGCACATCCATCACCAGCTGGGACCACTTCTGAAAGGCTCCTTTATGAAACTATTGATTAAACCCATCCCAAATCATCCCCAGTCTTGGATTACATCCCAAACATTGTGCTCCGAGCCAGCTGGTAAACCTTGGCTGAATCCCAAGGTCAGGCCCAGCAGCTGATGTGCAAGAAGAAACAGCTTAACCCCCTCTGACAGCACAACTGTGAGTGAAATCCAGCATTGCCAGGGCTGGGATTTTGGGAATACCTCGGAACAGGTGGAGGGGGAGGTGGGGCTGCCCCCCGGCCCCGCCCGGGGACGCCTCGGCCGCGGTTGGGCTCCGGGACCCCGTTGAGATAGGAGAGCTCCAGGAACTGCTCCTGGCAGATGTCATCCATCATATCCTGGAAAAAGGATGCAAATAAAGGATAAAAATAAAGATAAATAAGGATGTAAAGAGTCAGCTCCAGAGAACAGCTCTGGCATATCACAGGCTGCTGTGCTGGGATAAAAATAACTGCATGGACCTCAGTTCAAATCTGCTTTTACTGGGATTTGCTGCAGCTTTCTCCAAGATTCCAGCACCTGTGTCTCCAGGTCCTGATGTTCCCAGCATCCCAGGGATGTCAGGAGGATTTATGGGGGAAAGCCCAGGCAGGTCTCAGCCCACAGCTCCTGTCTGAAGGGGCAATGAGCCTGCACAAGGTAACCCTGCAGTGTTCCCATTCCCAAAGGAAAGGGTTGGGATGCAGAGCAAACACCCATTCCCAAATCCAAGCTGGCTGTTCAAATCCTTAGGGATGCAGTGTGTTCCTGGCAGATCCTTAAAGATCCCTTCCTTGGGGCCTAAAGGGGCACAGGAGATCACCCAGCACCATTCCCAGTGCTCCCTGCTGATCCCAGAATCATTCCAGTGCTCCCTGCTGATCCCAGAAGCATCCCAGCACCATTCCAGTGCTCCCTGGTAATCCCAGCACCATTCCCAGTGCTTCCTGGTGATCCCAGAATCATCCCAGTGCTCCCTGCTGATCCCAGAATCATCCCAGCACCATTCCCAGTGCTTCCTGGTGATCCCAGAATCATCCCAGTGCTCCCTGGTGAGCCCAGAATCATCCCAGCACCATTCCCAGTGCTCCCTGGTGATCCCAGCATCATCCCAGCACCATTCCCAGTGCTCCCTGGTGATCCCAGCACCATCCCAGTGCTCCCTGGTGATCCCAGAATCATCCCAGCACCATTCCCAGTGCTCCCTGGTGATCCCAGCACCATCCCAGTGCTCCCTGGTGATCCCAGAATCATCCCAGTGCTCCCTGGTGATCCCAGCATCATCCCAGTGCTCCCTGGTGATCCCAGAATCATCCCAGCACCATTCCCAGTGCTCCCTGGTGATCCCAGAATCATCCCAGTGCTCCCTGGTGATCCCAGAATCATCCCAGTGCTCCCTGGTGATCCCAGAATCATCCCAGCACCATTCCCAGAGCTTCCTGGTGATCCCAGAATCATCCCAGCACCATTCCCAGTGCTTCCTGGTGATCCTAGAATCATCCCAGCACCATTCCCAGTGCTTCCTGGTGATCCTAGAATCATCCCAGCACCATTCCACTGCTCCCTGCTCATCCCAGCACCATTCCCAGCGCTCCCTGGTGATCCCAACACGATTCCCAGTGCTCCCTGGAGATCCCAGCATCATCCCAGTGCTCCCTGGTGATCCCAGAATCATCCCAGTGCTTCCTGAAAATCCCAGTGACCATCTCCCACCAGATGCATGAACTTTCCCATTTTTTCCTCCTAATTCAACACCCAAGTTTAATTTTAAAAACACACTTCAAGTTCTGCCACCCTTGGAGGCAAAATCCCAGCACAATCCTGTCACACACCAGCACAAAATGCCAGGAATTTGGCTATGAAAGCATTAAAAAGCTTCACCAGGAAAACACATCCCCAAGCAGGTGACAAGTGGCACCTGTAGAAAAACCTGCTCTGCAAAACCAGGTTTTTTTATGCATTTGAAACTGTAAAAATATTGATTTAACTCAGAAAAAAAGACACAAAATACGAAAAAAGACACAAAAGATTGTATTTCGTGTCTTTTTTTCTGAGTTAAATCAATATTTTTATAGTTTTAAATGCAGAAAATCCCTGGTTTTGCAGCTAAGCTGCCTGGTTTTGAGCTACTAAGCTGCCTGGGCAGTCACCCTCCTCATCTTCACACCCTTCAGCACCTCTGTATTTAATTCCTGACCTGACCATGAGGTTTTCCAGCCATTCCCACTAAAATTGGCAGGTGGAGCTAGACAGGATACCCACAGCTTGAACTGGGAGAGAAATCTCCACCCCAAATGTTTTGTCTGGGAGTTTTTTGTCATTTATAATTAAAATTATAATGAAATTATAATTATTTATTATAATATTATAATTAATATATATGATATAATGTAATGTAATATAATGTAATGTAATGGAATATAATGGACTATAGTGTAGTATAATGTAATATAATGTAATATAATGTAATGTAATATAATGTAATGTAATATAATGTAATATAATATAATGTAATATAATGATATAGTATACTATAATGTAATGTAATATAATATAATGTAATGTAATGTAATATAATATAATGTAATATAATATAATGTAATATAATGATATACTATACCATAATATAATGTAATGTAATGTAATATAATGTAATATAATGTAATAAAATATAATGTAATAAAATAAAATAAAAAATAAAATAAAATAAAATAAAATAATATAATATAAATATAATATAATATAATATAATATAATATAATATAATATAATATAATATAATATAATATAATATAATATAAATTAAATTAAATTAAATTAAATTAAAAAACAACAAAACACCTTCCTGAAGGATTCTACAAAGCTGCCACACACATTTAACCATTTCATCTCCTTTCATCTCTGCAGGAGGAGGAAATCCAACCCATCCCAAGCCAGTTCCATCCCTCAGGAATAAAAAAAAGGAGCAGGACACATACTGGGACCAGGAATTTCTTGACCTCCTCCATGGCATGGGCCATGAGGGCATAGGCCTCGCAGGGGGGCCCAAAAACCTCGATGAAAACGTGCAAATCCATGTTGAGATGGGCGTATTTGGGATCCCCCCCTTTACGAAGCTCTTCCTCCTGGGGAAAAAAAAATAAATTAAATCTTTTTTTTGCCTCTTAAAATCATATTTTTTTGCCTCTTTTCTAAGCTTTAACAAGGTGTGTAAGGGTATTTTTAAAATAAATAAAACCTTTTTATTGCTGCCTCTTCATGTGGCTTTATATTTTTTTTTTTAAGGAAAAAAACTTCCACTTTTTTATTGCTGCCTCTTCAGCTGGTTTATTTTTTGCTAAATCAACGTTTTTTAACTGGTGCCAGCAAAATTTTTACCTCAGAATATTTAAATATTCTCTTCTACGCCACTTTGTGGAACCCGATGCCTCCGACAACTCCTCCTCTATCTGCTTTAAGATATCTTTAAGATATCTTTAAGATATTTCTGTTTTTCAGGCTGTTTCGCAGTTATTTCACAAGTTAAAAACAACCTGAAAGTGTTTTTAAAAAACCTTTTTGTGCCACTCAAGTAAAATCTGAATTAAGTTACAGCTCTGCTGGTTCTTAGCTCAGCTTCAAAATAAACAGGAAGAAATAAAAAACATCTTTTCCCCATTCTTTTCATATTTTTTTTTTTTCTGTTAAAAAAACCCTCCTGGTACTTTGTGATTCACCAAAGATTATCAACATCTCCACTGAACCAGAAGAATTTAAGGATTTCAGAGGGAGCAGCTAGAAAAGGGATTTTTTATCTTTTTATGGAGGGGAAAAATATCCCTTTAGTGAAAGGCTCTTCAGGAGATTAATCCTTATTTTATCAACTTTGAAGTTCATTTTTCATTGAAGCTTTATCTAGTTTAATTTTTAATAAAATGCTTGGAGAGACACTAATTCTCACACCACAAAAGGAATTTTGCTGTCTTTTACCTTGGCTTTATCTCTCATTGAACCTTTCCCCAGCACAGAGATTTTAGCACCAGTTTCTTCCTGAAGTCTCTTAATGGTGTTGCCTTGGGGTCCCAAAATCTTCCCAACAAAGTTGAACTGGAATTTAAGAAAAAACAACAACAAAAAAAAATCAACTCCAGAGCTCAAAAAAAGTCAACAAAATTTTTTTCTGAATGTTCTGTTGGTTGACAAAGGAAGAAAAAAATAAATAATTCTTCATTTCTCCTCACCTCACCAAAAAAAAATGCACAGGAAAATTTAACTTTCAAAAGGAAAAATTAAGTTTCTAACCTTTCTTTTCATGAGAATAAAAGTGCTCCAACAGAAAAATCAAGCTAAATTAAGTGTTTCAATTCCAACATCTACTCTGCAGCAGCTTTCCAGCAAATCTTTAAGGAGTTAAATGTAAAAACACAAAGCTCCACACTTGGAATTGTCTGTTCCAGCAATCCAAAATCCCACCTAGGCACCACCATTTATCACAAGATATTCTAGAAATTCAATGTATTAAAAATTAAATCCCTGCAGGCCTGCAAAGAAAGAAAGAAAAAAAAAATAATCCCTCCTCACTTTTCAAAAGAAATATTTTGAATTTTGCTTTAAAAAGAAGATTTAACTCCTGCTGACACTTTGCCAGGCACAAAATCCCACAGAAAAGAAGCAAATCCCAGAGATTCCATCACCCTTTTCTGGCCCTCACCTTGGGGTACTGTTTGACAGGGATCAGAACTCGTTCTTTCAGTTTCATATTCTTGTGGGAAAATAAATCCAGGTAGTTCTCTTCCTCATCCTTCTTTGTTGTCTCACCCTTCTGAATTTTTTCAATTTCTAAACAAGATATAAAAATAGGGCTGCTTTATATTTTCCTTAAACAAGCATCAGATCAGAGATGGAATCATGACAAGGACAGAACCCTACAAATACCAGAAGGAAATTCCTGTGCTTTCCTCTGCCAGCCCCTAAATCTGCAAAGAAACCAGCTCAAACTACATTAAAATCCAACATTTTTGCTAAATTGTGACAGAAATCAGCAAGTTTTTATCATCCAACTCGAATTTATTTGAAATCTGCCCTTTAATCAACACCTCCAGGCACGATGAGTTTTGGTTACATTGAAAATATTCCTAATAAACATCAGTGTGCTTTGGGTTAGGAAATTCTCCCAGCTTCACCTCATGAAATAAATTCAGATTTATCACACAAATAATTCCTAAGTGGGAATTTTAAACCCTTTAAACCCTTTAAAAAATTTAAATTTTTTTATAGTGTGCAGCCATAAAAGCCAGTCTCAGAAATTCTTAATTCAGCAACGCAACTACAAATTATTTGTCTCTCAAAATTGAGATTTTTTTTTTTGCTTTTTTAATGATTTGTCTCTCAAAATTATGATTTTTTTTTTTCTTTTTTAATTGCCTGTGGTGAATTAAAAATCAATTTTAAAACCCCACTGAGGCAGCCTGAGGGGAGCTGGGACAGTCCCAATAACCTGCTGGAATTAGGTCGTTAAGGGAAGTTAATTAGGGCCTGGTACACAAACACCTCCTGGAAATTCAGCTTTCACTGAGAGATAGCAGGAGATGACCCACATGGAGATGGAAAATCCTCTTCCAGGCATTTCTGAGTTATAAATTAATTTTCCTGGTGCAGGAATAACCCCTATCATTTTCCAGAAGAACACAGCCCACAGCTGCCTGGATTTCCCTTTCCAGAGGTGATAAAACCACAATTTTTATTTCAAGGCAAACAACTCCGTGACAAATTCCCCCAAATGTGGAGTCAATCCATTGTTAACAATCCCAAATTACTGCTGATCCTTTGGTCCAACAGAAAGAAAAACCCAAACTGATCATTAATATCCATCCCAAATCCTAATTTCAGGCTGTTTATCAGAAGAGGAGCCTGGTGAAAAATCAAATTATGCCATTCCACCAGCAAACCCAAGGCCTGTAAATTTAATTTCTGAGCCTCTTCCAAGGGAAAGAGACACTTCCCAAAATTATCCAGAGCACTGGGATTGAGCTGGGAGAGCAAAGTGCAGCCTGCTTAGTCATGAGCAGGATTTCCAGCACACTGCAGCTGCAATATTTTGTATTTCCTGGGATTTTTGGCCACGTCCAACCATCTGCTTGAGTCTGAAATGCTCCTGTCCACAGCTCCATGAGCCTGCCAGATGGACTTGATGATCCTGGAAGTCTTCTCCAACCTTAAAGATGTTGAATATTTGGGGTATTATCCATTAGGGAATATTTTTGGATCATCCAAGCAGGAATAAGGGGTCACCACCACCCTTCTGAACAACCCCTGGGCTGAGAAGCATCTCAGAAAAAAATCATCAAATTATCTCTATTTTAATTATATTTCTTTTGTTATAGGCCCAGTGATATAAACTCGGTTTTAGTGGGGCCCCCTTGTCAGCTGGGCTCAAACCATAACAGAATTGTGCTAAAAAACCTGAATTTTGTATTTTTACTCCCAGCAGCCCCTTGTCTCCCCTCACAAAATTGTTATCATGACTCCTTACATTTCAAAATTGAAAGAAATCTCTTGAATTTTGCTGTAAAAAGAAATTATTTTTCTGAAGATAGAAAGGAAAAGTAAAAAACCTTCAAGTTTATACACTGCCAAATTTATAAAATAAGACAAAGAGCTGTCTTGGTTTGTTTTATGGAGTTGTTTGGGTTTTTTTTTATTTTAGCTCCAAGAACAGGGCAGAGAATCAAGATTTGGAAATTAAAGGTTGCACTGTTTGCCTGTTTAAGGATAACCTAAACCACTTAAATAATTTGTTTTTCTGAAAATGCATCCTGCAGACAAACAAAAAGTGTTTTTTTTACACACACATCCAGAATAAAAACACCCTCAAACTTCCTTGATAAAATTAAATGAAACATGAATTAATTACTGTTAAATTAAAAAATTAAAATGAAACTAAACAGAGGAATTTTCTGCCTCCTGAAAACACCACAGGACTGGGTGAAAACCTCTGCAAATCCCAATTCACACCCAGCAAAATCCATTTTTGCCTCCTGCCAAAGCTGCAGAAACATCTGGGAATTGGGCTGGGCCACAAGGAATTAAATAAATTGATCAAAACCAAACCAGAGGAGAAAAGCAGCAGCAGCTCCATGCCTTGAAATGGAACATAAAACACAAAGGAGGAGAAGGAGCAGCGGAGGAATTCCAAGCTCTTCCAAGCTTTGGGAATTCAGGGCACCTCCAGATCCAAGGGGGAGTCTGGAAATAGGTGAGGAAGGATAAAATCATGGCACTGCTGAGCTGGATGTGACACCAGGAGCAGCTGTTGGAAAATCTGGATAGCTGGAGGGATCCAGGCCCATTCCAGAGGTTTTTTGGGAGAAGGTTTCCTGCTTGCCACGGGGAATGTCAGCAGCATGAGTGGCTTTTCCAGAGCTTTCCAGGGCAGGGATGGGCTCAGCAGGACTCCTATGGGGCAGGTAAAGGGGGCTGGGAATGCTGCTGTTCCTCCTTCCTGCTCCTGAGCTAAGCCCCAGCTCTTCCTTAATAATTAAAATCCATGGGAAGCGCTGGCCTGCAGCTCAGCTGTGCTCTGGAAGCACATTTGCAAGGCTGAAAATATTACCAGCAAAAATAATACTGACCCCTAAAAAAACACCTCCAAACCTGAAAGAATTTGGGGGTGGCACCTCTGAGGAAAGCAGAGCCTCCTCCATCCTTCCCTGCTTCCCAGCTGGTTTGATTTCTCAGGAAGGGGAAGCAGTTCCTGGCTAGATTCCAAGAATTTGGCAATCTTAATCCCACTATTTTTCCCTCCCCAAAATACACCCCCCACCCTGGGATTCCTGGGCAGGCAGCTCTGCTTTTGGGGCCTTGCTGGGAAGGGAGGGCACTGCCAGGAGAAGGAGCACAGGGAGGGAAAGGTGAGATTTGGGATGTGGCACAGAAACTCCTGGGATGGCAGTGGGAATGGGAATGGCCACAGCAGTGCCAGCAATTGAGAACACTGCCATGGTTGAACAAAATACAAATTGAAAAGTGCAACAGTGAAATGGTTTCAAACTAATCCAGCCTGAGACAATTTCAGGTGACAGTTTGGGGGCAGGATATTCACTTGGAAAGACAGGAATTGAAGCCATCTCCGAGCCAGGAGAGCCTGGACTCCACGTGGAAGGAGCTCCAGGGTGACATTTCTCATCTCCAGTGATCTCAGCCCTCTCTAATCCCTCCTTTGGCTCCCAGGAGCCACCACCCATCCGTGGGACATTCCCATCCAGTCCTTTCCCATTCCCAGGAATGAATCCCAGCCTGAATCCAGCAGGGAATTCCACGTGGGAGTTCCCCAGGACCTCCAGCTGCTCCTGCCTTTGCCAGGTGTTGCTCCAACTCCAACAGCTCCTTCCTGCTGTCATTCCCACCCCAGATGGAATGACACTGCTCACACAACCTTGGGAAGCTCAGCTCTTTTCCCTTGGACCTTCTCCATTAAATAAAACCAGCTAAAATTCCCAGAAAACCCCAAATCCTACACTCAAGTGGGATATCCCCCATTTTCCCAAAGGAGGGAAGCAGAGAGAGCCATGCCCTTCACACCAGCAGCAGCTCCCCCTGCTCTTTCCACAGCTTAAATCCAAAGGAAAAAGAGGATTTTCTTGCTCCTGTGGAAAAGGAAGGTCACACAGACCCCAAATCCCAGGAGGGAAACATGGATTATATTCGAAAATGCAAGAAATCACAGTTTTCAGTTTCTCCTTAGGATAACAGAACCCTCAATGTAGCCACTTCCATACCAGAATTAGTAAAATTAGTGGAATTAGTAAAAATCCCATCACTGTCAGACCCCTGCTCCCAAAAAAAGCCAATTCCCTCTAAAAACACAGAACCACCACAGTATTTTAGACAACTTTAAGACGTTGCTTTAAAATAAATGAATGCAGAATTCCTGCAGGGCTCCCTCCCTGAGGCAGGCAGGCTGAGCAACTTCCACTCTGGGAAGAAAATAAAAAGGCTGGAATAGGAATTCTGCTGACACTCAAGATCATTTCTGCGTCTGGAAGTCATTTTACTGGCTCTGTGCATCACAGCTTTGGCCCAGACTGAAATTCCAAGGAATTCAGAGCACTTTGGGGGATCATCCAGGCAAAAAAATTGACCTAAATCCACCATTTTACCTCAAATTTTTCCTCATCGTTTTCCTGCTCAGCTCACCTTGAACTGGGACTGTGAATACTCCCAAAATAAAGTGATTTTCAATATATCCACAGCTGGAGCTGCTCCAATTTTAAATCTCCCCAAGCTGCAATCAGCAATTTTTAAATTAATAAAAATCCCCCTCCTAAATCCTCGTTACACCCCTCAAGTGAAGGAGGCTTTGCAGGACGCTGCTCTTTGTGTGGGAATTTGCAAACTCCTTGGATTTCCTTTGGCTGGGAGGCACCACAGCCAAGCTGGCTGAAGAATTTTATTAATCAAAACCATTAAACTGACGGAAAATCGGATTATAAAACTCCTTTATTTTGATCAAGATGCTGGTGGGTGATGCCGTGACGATCTCTCCTGGTTGTTTGCACAATAGGAGAGAGACAGCAATTCCCAAGAATTATTCCCCGCATAAATAAAGCTTGTAAAACCTCAAGAGCCGCACCAAAACTCTGCATTTATAACCCTCGACAAAACAAATTATTTTAAAAAGCAGGATACCAAGCACAGGGGAGATTAAACAGATCCTTGTTTTGGGAACCTCCCAGCTCCCCCCACCGTGCACGGAAAGCAGAAAGAGGTTGGGAATATTTGAAGTGATTTAAAATGGAATATTTTAAGCTGACTCCAGAGTGTGGGAGCAGCTGAATGGGCTGGATGGAGGCCCCGAAGGCGGTGCAGCAGCTGCAGAGGGGAGATCCAGGGAAATCCGAGCTGCCAGGCGATTGGACAGAGGCGGGGAGGAAGAAGAAGGCTCGGCTGGGCACAGAACAAAGACTGCCATTTCCAGTCCTTCCTCGGGCTCGGCACGGATTTCCAACAGGGGAAAAAAAAAAATCCCAGAAATGGCTCGCTGGGATTTAAGCACCGCTACGTGGGAACCGCCCCGGGTTTTTAAGGTTCCTTTTTAGCTCCTCTGTCCCCAGGGATGGAAGAGCTGCCCTGGTTTCGGCTCCTTTTCTTCTTAACAGCTGTTTTTAGGGAATTTTATGGGAATCACGTTACCAACACCCTGATGTTTTGCCTGTTCCCGAGCAGCGTTTGGCTCGAGACTTTTCAGTAAAGGAAAGGAGATGTCCTCAAGCCAGCGTGGCCAGGACAGGTCACCTGAAGGGTCCCAAAGGGAAATTCCATCCCCCGGACTGTCACTCCCATCCCAGAAACCCCAAGGAGCTCGGGGATGGGGTGGTGAAGAACCGGGGATCGCTTGCTTCTACTCCTTCTCAACATCACAATTTATTTACTATTACCATTACGTTTTATTTCAATTATTAAACGGCTATCTCAACCCGCAAGGGTCTTGAGTCTCTTGATTCACCCGTCTGGCCCAGGCCACACCACAAGGACTAACGCAATGTAATATAACCACCAATAAAACACACACAAAACTTGCGGATTAACCTCCGATTACACAGGGAAATAGCTCATTTTAACCCCCTGTGGCACCGGAGCCAGAACGGCCACCGGGACCCGCTGCCCTCTCCCTCCTCCCGGCGCTGCCCCGGTACCTGCGGTGAGGAGCTGCATGGCGTGCGTGAAGGACGGGTCCAGGCTGTCCTTCTCGGCCATCAGCTCGGGCAGGTACTTGTTCTCGGGCTCCATCTTGCCGCCAACCATCGAGCCACCGGAGCCCCCCGGCCCTGAGGCCCCGCCGGTCGCGGCCCCACCGGGCGGCGGCTGCGTCCCGCTGGCGGCCCCGCGGGCCCCTCCGCCACGGGGCGCTCGGCGCGACGGCGGCGCGCGCCCACCGGGACCCTGTCCTCGAGACAGGCGGCCGGCGGGGTCGTCGCGGCGCTGCATGAGGCGGAGCCGGGGCGGGGACGCCGGGCCGGGCCGAGCCGGGCCGGGGACAGCGGCGGGAGCGCAGCGGCCACACCGCCCGCGCAGCGCCGGGGCCGGAAGTGCCGCGGCGGAAGCTCCGCCCCCTCCGCCTGTGTGTGTGAGGGTGTGAGGGGGGACCCGCCGCGGGACCACCCCGCGCATGCGCCGCGCGCCGCTCGGGAATGGCGCCATGGCGGCCGCGCGGTTCCCGCCGGTGGCGTGAGGGGAGCCGTGGAAGCGGGGAATGATGGAGTCAGGGAATGATGGAGTAAGGGAATGATGGAGTCAGGGAATGATGGAGTAAGGGAATGATGGAGTCGGGGAATCGTGGATGTGGGAGGGGAACAACTCTTCCACTCCGTCCACGCAGCGCTGCCATTGTAATCCCTAAACCGCATCACGTAGCGCCTCTAAACACATTGAGAGGAATGACGGGTTTGTCTTTACAAACAAGCTGTGGGTCTGCTGATAAGATGCAGCTGTCAGTGAGAGACAACAGAAACAATGGGATGGATTCCACTAAAAGATGAAAGAGGCACTGAAAGAGCACCATGAATTCCACAAGAGTTAAGAATTAAGAATTCAGAAGGGAATATGCATTGGGGGTGTCTCAGGTATCAGGTGTTCCGGGAAGCCTGTACCTCTCAAGTACCTCAGCCGATGTGGAAAGAGAGAAGGGACAAGCGGCCGGGAATTAGGATAAAAAGGAGGCTGCGCCCTCCAAAAATTGGATATACCCCAGGGGAATGCCCCATGGCCTCTCCCTTTATTCGAATAAAGAAAAAGGACTCCTCTGTCTCCTTTTTGGACATAAACCTCTGGTGTTTGTGGATTAATTTTCCCGACAACGGTGACTCCACCACCTCCCCAGGCAACCCCTTCTAATGTCTGGCCACCCGGACGGCGAATGAACTTGAATATTTACTGTGAATGTCCCTTGTCTCTGCTTGCGGCCGTTTCCTCTCAGTAAGCTCACTCTTCACACAGTAGAAGAGGAGGTCTCTTCTCACCACAAGCTCCTGGCAGGTGGTTGTTGTGGAGAGCGATGAGGTTCCCCTTAAGCCTTCTCCAGACTAAACCCAGCTCCTCCAGCCGCTCCTCTTCGACCTTTCAGGAGCCTTTGAGGGGCCCAGAACTGGACGCAGTAGTAGAAGTGCAGCCTCACCAACCCATACTACATAGAATCAGAAATTTGGAAGAGAAGCGGTGATGGCGCTGGGAGCGTGGGCGGGATTCGAACCCACGACCAGAAGCGAACCGCCGACTGCGGGATTCGAACCGGCGGCGCTGCCCGGACTGCGCCCCGGCGGTGCCGCGCATGCGCGCTCCGGATTCCCTCCAGGCGGCGGCGCTGAGGCGCGGGAAGGGACTGAGGGGGGATCGGGACCGGGACCGGGACCGAGATTTTGGCCTGCCCAGGTCACAGCGCTGCCCTGAGGTACAGGGGTAGCGCCGCTGTGAGGGCTCAGCGTCTCCCTCCGGCTTCCACAGTCCGGCAGGGCCTTGGCAGTGCCCTTGCGGGAGCTGAGCCTTCCCTTGCCTGCCCTCATGTTCCTGTGGAGCAGAGCCCACCCTGGGGACGAGCCTCGGTGTCTTGGCTCCCTGAAGGGCGAGCAGGTGTGCTTGTGGCAGGTGTTGTCACACAGTGCTGAAGAAGGAAAGAAAAGAGCCCTAAGACCTGTGATTCTCGGAGTTTATGTGACTCCAGTTACGACTTTGCAGAGCCATTAAACCCAGCAAAGTGGCACTGAGAGCTTCTCCGTGTATTTTGAGGGACAAAGGTTAGCTGGTTCCTTCTTTCTCACTGGAGATCCACCCTCAATTTTGCCCCTTCATGGATGATTCTTCAGGTTTCTTTGCTGATGGGTTTGGGCAAGGGGTTGGACTTGGTGATCCTCATGGGTCCCTTCCAACTTGAGGTATTCCATTCTATAAATGCAAAAACTCTTTTATGCAGGGGTTCTGTTATTGTGTGTGGAGGCAACACTTGACTGGCACAGACACATTGCAGGCAGTGCAGCTGCTTAAATTAGAATAAAACCCAGCCCTCTATTAAAAATTCTACAGTCAGAGCATGGGAAACGGGAAGACAACAACTTTTAGAATTGGGGAAATCACACATCTCCTCCAGCCTGTGCAGGAAACAAGGGATTCTTATTTATCCACCTCTCCCTGAGCTGTGAGATGTCACCCGATGTTGGGGACACCGCGCTGCCTGCACATTGGTGACCCCAGCTGGTACCGGTGGCTCTGAGCGGGTTCTGACACAATCTCAGCAGGATTCTGAGGGGAACAGCCTCCCTTTTCCAGCTGGGATTGGAAAGCAGCTTTTACACAAGCACTGTCACACCCGGCCACGTCGCAAGGTTGTCACCTCGGGTCGCCTGAAGCCGCACAGCTGTGGGCTGTCCGGCCGGCCAGGATCCTGCTCCCAGCCACGCTCTGAGGCACGGAACGCCGTGCTCCAGCCGGGAGCGGGGAAGCGGATGACGGCTCATTGATTTACTGACATTTCACCGTGTGCTGGCGCTTCCACGGGGATCAGGGCTGGACGCACCAGCGTTTCCCCGTGTGTTTTGTTCCCAGATCCCGGTCCCGGCGCGGGCTCATGGAAGCGGAAGCCGTGGGAACCCCCGTGAGGACCGAACCACTGCCCGCAGTGGGGGGGAGCGGGCTGCGCTGGCGGGGGGGGGGGGGGATGCTGGCGTGGAAGGCTCCGTGTGCACGTGCGGCCAAAGGGCCGCTCCAAGTGCGCGGGGGCTGCGGGGGGGGCGGGACGTACCAAAGGTGACCGGGGACAGTCGGTGCCTGGTCAGGGCGAGACGCCTCCGGGCCATACCAATACCCAAACGAGGGGGGAACAAGCGGCCTGTACCATGAGATATAAAGGGGGTGTTGCTATAAAGGAGCCGGATAAAGGGATGGAAGGAGCCGTTCTCCGCTGCATGGAGAGGGGGCACCTCCCACTAGAGCGGGTTGCTCAAGGTATTATCTAACCTGGCTTTGAACAATTCCAGGCTCGAGGCATTCCACAACCTATGGCAGTGCCTCGCCATGCTCACAGGAATTTTCTCCTAACACCTAACCTGTATTGTTCCTTGTCCTATCACTACAGCTCCTGACGGGGGATCCCTCTCCGGTTTCTCTGGAGACCACTCCAGACACCGCAAGGTGCTGCGAGGTCCTCACGCCGCCCTCCATTCCCCGCTCCCCCCCCGCCTCGCCTCGAATGGACGCGCCCAGCGCGCTGCCCCGGGGCGGGGGC
Source organism: Poecile atricapillus (assembly GCF_030490865.1). Classification (NCBI taxonomy): domain Eukaryota; kingdom Metazoa; phylum Chordata; class Aves; order Passeriformes; family Paridae; genus Poecile; species Poecile atricapillus. The sequence goes on along the minus strand of NC_081272.1, from coordinate 5,287,130 downwards.
GCGTGTGGGCGGACCGTACCACTGTGCCGGCCGTGGGTGTGAGGGGCGGGCCGTACCACGGGGCCGCGGGCGGCGGGGGGGGGCGCGGCCTGTGCGCGAGGAGCCGTGTGGCGGCGCGCGGGCTCTCGGTGTCTCCGGCCGGACCGGGCCCAGCGCAGCCCCAGCCCCGTCACGGGCCCCGCCGCCCGCCCGCGACCCCGCCCGACCCCGCCCGGCCCCCGGCCCGCTCAATGCCCAGGGTGAGGGGGCAACCGGGGGGCTTCGGGAGAACGGAGGGGACCGCGGAAGGCTGGAGGCGCCGCCCCGGGAGCTGGGAAAGGGGGGGAATCCCTGGTGTTGCTTGGCGTGTTTGGAGGGGATTCCCCGCTCTGAGGGGGGCTCTCTGGTCCGGAGAGTCTCCTTAGGCCCTTTGTAGCTGGCTTTTGTGCTCTGGGGGACAGTTTGGGGCGGCCTTAGGGTTGCAGAAGGCTGAGGCGTTGATTTGGGGTGGGCTTGGGGGTCCAGGAGGCTCCCTCAGGGCTGAGGGGCTCGTTTGGAGGGGAATTTGAGGGTCCACGAGGCTGTGTCTGGGTCGAGGGGCTGGTTCGTGGAGTCTTTCCTGTTCTGGAAGAAACTCCCGGCTTGTGGGGTTTGTCTGGGGGACCCTTCGGGGCTGTGAGTATGAGGAGGAGGTTTGGGGGCAGCTCGTCACCTGTGGGGTCCCTCCTGTGCTTGGGGGGCTGCTTTGGGGGTCCCCTGTGCCCGTGAGGAGTCCCCAGGGGCTGCTTAGGGACTCTGGCTCTGATTTGCAGCTTTGGGGGGGTCCCTTTTACCTGCAGGGCTGGTTTGGGGGGTCCTTCCTCAGCCGTGGGATGTGGGGGCCTCAGTGCCCACCCCCAGTCTTGTGTGGGTCCCCAAAGCCCCCCTTGCACCCCGTTGTGGGGGGAAGGAAAAGCAATTCCTGTGGGATTGAAACAGCGAGGGGGACAGGGAGGCTGCAGGAGGGTTAAATGTGGGGTTTGTGCCTGGTTTTGGGGGGCATTTGGAGCAGTGTTTTGAGGGGAGTGGTGTTACAGATTCCTGTGTGGATGGGGGGGATAAGTTTGATAAAAGCTGGGTTTTTTTGGGGGGTGGGAAAGGGAAGCCTCGGTGTGGTCAGTAAAGGGTCGAAGGGTTTTTTTTTTGTGTGTGTGTGTTCAGAGGTGGCAAATGGAGGGGACAAAGCTGGGGGGTGACATTTCTCAGGCTGGAGGGGGGCAGATGGAGCAGGAAAGGAAGGGTGTCCAGGATGTGGTGGTTTTCCTGGGCTGGGAATGGGGGCAGGGCTGCGAACGCCGGGGCCGGTTTGTCTGGATAAAGGGCTACCCTGTGGGATTTGGGGCTGGAAAAGGGGGGAGCCGATGAATTCTGGGACAAGCAATGCCTCAGGAAAAGTCCTGGCGTGGCCCAGGGTGTTGCGAGTGACCTGCGGGAAGGTCTGAGTCAGGGAGGGGCGGATTTCTTGGGAATGTCGGCTCGGGGCGTGCTTTGGGTTGAGAAGCAGCTGAGCTTTGGGATTTTGGGGCTTTGGAGCACAGGTGAGGCTGTAGGGAAGTGCTGGAAGTGGCTTCCTTCAGTCGCATGATGGTTCCTGGGTGTGATTAGTCACGATCTGCATTTTCTCCCGGGGCAGTCTGTGCTCGCTGGTTTCGGGGCGAGGAGGAGGAGGAAGAAGGCAGAAATTTGGCTTTGAAAAGCTCCTGTATAAATGGAAACTCGCCTCGAAACTCCCTGAACAAACCAGGCAGGGTCTGACTCAGAACTGCAGTTAGGATTTAAAGGAGAGGAAAAAAATAAAAAGAAAGAGAAACCCACCGGTAGCAGCAGCCAGAAAACTCTGTCTCCTTATGACTCAACACGTAGAAATACTTGGATTTAATCAACTCAGCTGGAGTTAAGGTAGGAGTGTGGATGTACAGCCAGGAATGTGGGTCTTAGGGTCTAGCTGTGATTTTTTTTTTTAAACACCTCATAAAACCTCAGGGAATGATTCCAGGCTGAATTCCCCACAGAGATCCATCCTCCTCTTCCACACTGCAATGCTCAAACCTTTCCCTGTGTCAGGGCAGAGCCCAGGGTGCTTCCCTGGCTTCTGCCTGGACTTTGCCCCTCTCTGGAATTGTGGATCTGTTACCTGGGAGGCAGAGCTGTGTGATTCATGGAAAGGCACGCTCCAGGAGGGTGAGCCACAGCTGGGAAAGGAGCTCTGGAGGTGCAGGACAAGCAGGGAACTTCCTACAAGAGAGCCAGGACAACAGGGAATGGCTTTGCACTGACAGGGAGTGGGTTCAGAGGTTGGGGGAAGAATTCCCTGCCAGGGTGATGAGGGGTTGAGGTTTCCCAGAGAAGCTGTGGCTGCTCCATCCCTGGAAGTGCCCAAGGCCAGGCTGGAGCAACCTGGGATTGTGGGAGGTCTCCCTGCCCCTGGATGAGCTTTAATGTCCCTTCCCACCTGAACCATCCTGGGATTCCCGATGATCTTTGTAGGCTGTGTATTTTGGGAGGGGAAAACACGTTTTCAGTGAGGTTCCTGCACTGGCACAGAGCAGCTCGGTGCTGTTGGTGCCTCTGGATTACTTTGACAGCTGGAGATTTAGAACAGCTCTGTGTAAACATTGGAAATCAGCCCCGATGCCTTGGAGCTTGCTCTTTTTTGGGGCAGGTGAGCCGAGAGCTGGAGCAGCCTGGCACGTCTTAAATAAGGATTATAAAACCCCTTTGGAGTGGCTGTGAGCCGGGTATCATCTCACGGCTCGTTTTGCTGATTGTGCAGGGCTAAACGAGTCTGAAATCTTTCTCAGCTCTCAGACCTCTCCGGCTTGGCTCCACTCGGGTCACTGTTACTTGTAGCTTTTTGTTGCCCCTTGTTTCTCTCCGTGCCCTGCTAAAAAGTTCAGCTCTTTGCTCTCACGCTGAAAACCGAGCTGTGCCCCGGAGAATGGGCTGTGGCTGGGAACAATTGGGACTTTGTGGCCGGGCAGTGACATTTATCAGTCAGCCCCAGGCTCAGCTGTCAGCCTGCCTTTAACTCCTCGGCTCCAAACTGAGGCGTTTACCCAGCCGAGGTGGATGGAAACTCAAATTAGGGAGATGAGCGAGGTGCAAGTGACTCAACGCTGCAGCTTCTGTGTTTTCTGTGTGATTTTTGAAGTTGCTTTTAAGTCCTGCTTGATTCGTTAATGGGGTTTGGGTGTTGGGTTTGATATTTGGGCTGGAAGTGTGAGAATATTTAGGCTGAGCTGTTGATCAGGCAGGGCCTTGTTTTCAAAGCCCAGCTTAGACAACTCAGTGTTCTGATTTTCAGGAAAGACTTATTGATGTCACAAACTTCTGAAAGTAATTTTTGATTTCACTTGAATACAATTCCATGGCTTAAACAGGATTGTAGCTCAATTTTAATTTTTTTTAAATTTTTTTTTTCTTAGCAGGGCCTTTTGCTTCTGACTTCAAACACTTTTACCAACTTCAACTTCAAAACACTTTTAGCAACTTTCAACTTTTTGGGCATGGAATGCAAATATCATTCAAACACGTCTTCTAAAAACTTAAGTGATGGGTGGGGAAGGTGTTTTTTTAAAAATAATCCCAGTGTCAGAACAGGGAAGAACATAAAGCACCTTCCTGGCAGAATGATGGCAGTGTCCAGCTGCTTCCCGGTGTTTCCAGGGTGATTTTCCCATCCATTCCAGCCCAACTTTGTGAGCTTTTCCTCAGGCCTGGCCTCCCCACGAGCAGGTGACAATTGTCACCATTTCCTGACGTGTCACTTGCCACTTCTTTCATGCAGAGAGAGTTTTTGTTGCTGCTCCTCGGGCAGATCCATATCTGCCTGCCGAGGCTTTGGTGCGAGAGGAAGCGAGTGAGTCACCCCCAGAGCCTGTCAGCGAACTGGGAGGGACTGGGAGGGAACTGGGAGGGAACTGGGAAGGAGCTGCAGGCGCCCGCGGGGGTGGACAGGGTGGAACAGTGACATTTTTGGACCTCACCCCTCTCCGGGCACGTGTCAGTCTGAGCAAGCTTCCTTCAGAGAGGGTTTCCAAGGAGTTCATCCAAAACCGTTTCGTTCCAGGGTTTTTCTCCGTGATCTAGGAGAGGATATTTTAGAAAAGATCTTTTTTAGGTTCTGGCTGATTTGTGGTTTAAGTTTGAGGGCTCGTTTTGGAGGTCTCTCACTTCTTTCGCTTGGAAAATGTTGCAGACTAAACATTTTGGCAGGGTAGGGATAGAGAGGGGTCACTCAGTGGGGAATTTTTAGGAAGGGGAAGTAAAACCTGGCATGGTTTTACTTCCAGAGTGGCAGGAAAAGCCAAAATCCTGATGGCAGCATGAAAATTTGCTGGGATCCACTTGTGGTGCTGACTTCACGTGTGGAAATGTGGAGATTTTATGGAAGAGGAAAATCCAGCAGCTCATGAGTTCAACATGGATTCTCCCTTAGAGGAAGAAAATGATTTGGGATTGCTCGAGGCCTTCCCAAGGATCCTTTTCAGTCTGAGTAACAAATTAGCAGGGAGTGCTGTGCATCCTGTGCCCTGGGGCATTGGAAAGGGGATCCCGGTGACCTTTCCAGGGGGATCCGTGTTTTGCAATCCCTGGAAGCTGCAGCTGTTCCGAGCTGTTCTCACTCCCTCTCTCTCTCCATGGAGCTCAGTTTTGGAGGAGCTGGTGGAACTGGGAACTCCTCACGGTGTCATTCCTTGTTTTTCCTTTACCCTGGGCTCAGTCCAGAGCTGCTGGCTCTGCTGGAATCTCCGATTCAGGAGCTGGTGCCACAGCAGCCCCTGGAACTGGAGATTGAGGGGGTGCTGGATTTCATTCCCAGCCATCTCCAGGCCCTGTCAAGCCAGGAATTCATTTCCCTGATCCCTCCTGATTTCTTTCTGCTGCTTAATGACTGCCCTTTCCATAGGTTTGCAGCTTATTTTTGACCATTTGAGAAGAAATTAACCTCTCAAATTTGCTTCAGATCAGGCTGTGAGTGAGGAGAGGCCGATTCTGGTGGCATCCATGTGTGTGTTCAGCTGAAACTTCCCCAAATCCCTCCCACCTGCACAGATAACATCTGGATTGACTGGGTAACATCTGGATCGATCACCATTCCCTGACAACACCACCAGGAGCTGCCTCCCAGGCACACCCTTGCAGCTCCAGGAATGTTTATTCCCAGCTGTTTGTCCTGCTGGGTCTCTGCTTTTCCTCCCTGGATGCTTCTGCTCCCTTTTGCAGCCCAGCCTTTTCGTTTTTTGGTTCCTTTCCATGCCTTATCTCACTTTCTGACTAGAAAATCTGAAGCTTAATTGGCTGAAAAACGATTCCTTGTTTCCTGCTGCCCACAGACCTGGTTACAATTTATTCTCACCGGTTCTCCTGGGGTTTTGAAGTGCAAATTTACTTGGTAACACGGGGAGAGCGAATTTTTAAAATATTCACTTGGAAAAATCAGAATTTGTCGACAAGAAGTTTTAATTTTCTTAATTAAAAGCCTGATTTTTCTTTTTCAACTTGATATCTCTCAGTAACCCAAACTTTTAAAATTAACCTTGTGTGCTACATCAACTCCTTATCCTGCTGGAAATAACTTTTTTCAGGCTTAAATACAGCGCTTTACATTTTTAATCACTCCTGAGCTAGGAGCTAATTAAATGCTTCAGGAATATTCCTTTGGGAAGGGGAGCTGGTGTCATTCCTATTTTTCAGAGGAGCTGGTTTTTGCCACTCTCAGGACACGTGGAAATGAAATATTCCACTTCTTAATCACTTGGTAAATTGTTTGTACAAGTGCCTTTTAAAATAATTGGGGTGAAATTCCCTCTTTGATTTGAAGAGTATCCAAAATGTCCCTGATTTGATACAACTTCCAGGGCAAAAATAGCTCTGGATGAGGCTCTTCCAACCAAAATCTGCTGCTGGGAAGAAAATCTAGGAATGGAGATTTTTCCTTTTTCCTCATTTTACCGTTAAATTATTTATAAAAACATTTTTTATTATCCTTAATTAAGTTCTAATTGGGCTTTCACCTCTTAATTTTCTATGATCTGTGAGAGAGTGAATTGATAAATGTAAGGACTTGAGTCTGAAGTGTTTAGAGGGGACTCTTCCATCCTGTGGTTAAAATATTCCAGGATTCATGATGGAAATTTGTATTTCAGTCACTCAGAGCAGAAGCTGCGTCAAGGTCGGGGGAGGTGATTGAAAACAGCTTTTCCCTTGCCTCTGGCAAGCTAATTAATATCATTTTTGGCACTGAAAGCTGTACTTTAAGGGAGTAATTGCTGTTCTTTGGGTGATTTTTGACTCGATGGCAGTGAAAAAGGTAATTTTGTGGTGCTTAATTTGCCTATTTGAAAGCGAGGGTCTCATTAAACACCGGGCACTCCACGAGTTTGGGATGGGAGCTCCATGGGAGTGTGTTTTTCCCTAATAATTATCCTCACTCGAGTGTGCCACCTTGACCTTTCCACTCCAGCTGCAGGTTTGTGACTTCTGCCTTCAGGCTGGGATTTTACCCATCTGATTTCAACCTTTTTTTTTTTTCCCCCCTTAAAAAAAAAGAAACATCAGCAGTGATTTCTTGGCTTGGTTATTTTTAAAAGCTCTGAAAAAAAACGTGTTGATAATTTAAATATTTCAGTCCTGATTCGAGGTAGTTTGGGATAACTCCCATTTTCATGCTCCTAAATTTCATGGCTTCGTTCCATTCTTTATTGCTGAAATGTTGTATTTTGAATTTTGGCTCTTCAAACTGAAAGCTGTGGCTTCCTTTAAAGCCCAGGCCTGTAAATAGAGATAAGGCTGTGAGTAACACGAAATTATTATGGTTATAACTGGAATAATTGAGAATAACTAAAAGTTATTGCTGCTAAATGACCATTTGGCCATCACTTTGATAGATTTCTGGGGGATATTTGGAGTTGGGTGAAATTTATCTGCTAGCAAGAGCTCAAATACATGAAAAATTGATTATATTATATTATTTTATTTATTATACTCTTACTTCTGCTCCTGCTGCTGGTTTTGTTCAGAAAATAGAGCCACAGCAGTGCTATTTTTTATATATTTGGGATTAATCCAAGCAGGTGGGGCTGTGCCCATGACATTTCCAAGTGTGTGCTTGGCTTTGTGCTGTTTTCTGCTATTCCAGGACACCTCTCTGGGGAAGGGAACACAGAATTCCTTGTTCTTGGTGGCTCCGTGAGCAGGAATTACCCCAAATCCAGAGCGAAAATTCACCATATTTGTGATTAGGGCTATCAGAACTTTGATTTATTTGGTGTTTTTTTTCATTGTTTGTCTTAAATTGAGTTTCTCTGTGGGAGGTCAGCGATGGGAGCAGCATCCATCAACGCTTTTCCCGCTGTTTTTCCCTGTTCCAGGTGTTCTGTTGGAGGATACTTGGCACATTTATGGCGATTCTGAGCGTCAGGGCAGACTTCTGCCAGGCCCAGCACAGCACCCTGGCTGCCAAGTGAGCTCAGGGGGCTCCCCACGTGTGTGTGCGTGCCACAATTCCCCTTTTTGGCCTTCAAGACTCCAGGAACGTGGCTCAGATTTATGGGATATCTCCTGCCCCCTTGGAAACAGATTCCTGTCACTGACTCTGGCAGAACTCAGCACCAGGAAAAGCAAGTGGAGACAAAGCCCTGCCCTTACTCCTCACCAGTGCCTCGATGTAGAACAGGCTGCCTAGCCTCACCTGCAGTGGGAATTTTGGGAGTCTGAAGGATAACACCCCGCCAGAAATTGAGGATTCTGAAGCAAACCTGCTTTTTCGAGGAGCAAAACCCGTGAGGAACAAACCCATCAAAGCAAGCTCTGATCAATCCCAGGCATATTAGTGGTCTTTTTGATGTTTTCTGCTGTGAAGTGTTTCCAAGGTCATTGATTTTTATTTTTTTTTCCCCCCTTTTTATTTTGATTTTTCTTTCTTTTTTTTTTTTCCTTTTTTTTTTCCTTTTTTTTTCCTTTTTTTTTTTTCCTTTTTTTTTTCCTTTTTTTTTCCCTTTTTTTTTTTCCTTTTTTTTTTCCTTTTTTTTTTTTTCTTTTTTTTTTCTTTGTCCCCCTCACACATTTTCTTGGCCATTATGAACCGTCCAGCCCCTGTGGAAATTACTTATGAGAATCTACGTTTCCTGATCACTCACAACCCAACCAATGCAACCCTCAGCAAGTTCATCGAGGTAAGGAGTTAAAAAAAAAAATTCCCAAATTCCTCAAAATTCCTGTCCAGGAATTTGCTGACCAGTCCTTCCTCACCTCTGGTGCTCTTTGCTTGTTACCTGAAATTTAAAGTTTTTTTTTTTGTCTTTATTTTTCACATTCTTTTCACAGTATGAGAATCCCTGCTGGCTTTTTTTTCTGAACTCCTGCATTTCTTGGCTTGGATGAGCTTCAATTTCAGGATACAAACACCCCTCCCACCCCTTGCCATCAAGGGACAAGAATAATGGGTCCAAAAAAATTCCCTAATTCCTCAAAATTCCTGCCCAGGAATTTGTTGACCAGTCCTTCCTCACCTCTTTGCCTGTTACCTGAAATTTCAGGGTTTGTTTTGTCTTTATTGTTCACCTTCTCCTCACAGTATGAGAATTCACTGGTGGTTTTTTTTCCTGAATTCCTGCATTTCTTGGCATGGACAAGCTTCAATTTTTGGGATACAAACACACCCTGCCCCTTGTCATCAAGGCATCCTTGGAGAAGATAATAGGTTCAAACAGAAAAATGGGAAATTTAGGTTAAAAATACAGGCAATTCCTCCCTGTGAGGGCTGGGATGGAATTCCCAGAGAAGCTGTGGCTGCCTCTGGATCCCTGGAAGTGTCCAAGGCCAGGTTGGTGTCCTTAACCAGAGGAGTGGGCTTTGAGTTCCCTTCCCACCCAAACCATTCCATGGTTCTGGTGTCCTTTGGAATATTTTGTGACTCTAAATGTTCTTTTTTCATTAAGTAACACACTGTTTTTAATAAATCAACCATTGCTCAGCTGCTGCTTTTCAAGAGGCAGTTAAGAATTGCAACTGAGCTTTCTCCTCCCTCAGAAAATGAAATACAAGACTCAAAGTGAAGTTTTAAGTCTACAGGATGAGTTATCTCACTCCTGTGTCCATCCCAGAGCTGTCAGGGATTTCAGGTGCCAGAACTGATCCATGAAAAGTGGCGTCTGCTGGGCCACCTTGTGTCTGACACAGCAACATCTTAAATGCAGCAAAATTCAATTTTCTGGGCGAGTGGCAGATGGGCTCAGCAGAGGAGCAGCAGCAGCACAGTGGATTTCACATCTTTGTGCCCTTCTGGCTTCTCTCAAGAGGGTTTTTATCTGCTGTGTGCAGCTTTTTGTCATTCCAGAGGGATCCTGTCACCTCACACTGGTGTCTGAGTGTCCCCTGGCATGGATCTGCTCAGATATCACTGCTCCATTTTCCCTCACAGCCACATCCTTCTGTTTTTATTTCCCCCCTCCCCAGTTATTGAGAATTTTCTCCCTTTCTCAGGACTCTCTCTGCAATAGATATTCCTGCTGACTGTGAGGTGCAATTCAGCCCCAAACAGCAGAGGAAATGCTGGTTTCTATTTTTTTTTATGTATTTGGGATTAATCCAAGCAGGTGGGGCTGTGCCCATGACATTTCCAAGTGTGTGCTTGGCTTTGTGCTGTTTTCTGTTATTCCAGGACACCTCTCTGGGGAAGGGAACACAGAATTCCCTGTTCTTGGTGGCTCCATGAGCAGGAATTACCCCAAATCCAGAGCGAAAATTCACCATATTTATGATTAGGGCTATCAGGACTTTGATTTATTTGGTGTTTTTTTCATTGTTTGTCTTAAATTGAGTTTCTCTGTGGGAGGTCAGAGAGGAGCAGCATCCATCAACGCTTTTCCCGCTGTTTTTCCCTGTTCCAGGTGTTCTGTTGGAGGACACTTGGCACATTTATGGCGATTCTGAGCGTCAGGGCAGAGCTCAGAGTGAACTGGAGCAGCTTTTGTTTGATCCACTGATTCTTTATCTGGCACTGAGTGCTACTTATAGTGCATTACCAGGAAGCTGGAGCACGATGGGGTGTGTGTTCTGTTCCTCCCTGCCTCCAAATGTCAACACTGGCTGAAGCAAACAGTCCCAGGCTTCTATTTAAAGAGGAGAAGAAGCTGCATGGAGGATATAAGCAGCTATTTTAACTTTACTCCTATAATTGCAATTTTTAATTTTTTTTCCTCCTCAGAGACGTTTCTCATTTGTCCTGTTGCTTGTAACTTTTCCTCACGAATTTTATCCCTTGCTCCTTCCTCAGGCAGTCACCTCAGTGCCCTGAAACTGTGGAAAATGTTGAGTTTTATAGCTGATAAAAAGAGATTTGTCATTCATCAGTGCTCAGGTGTTTTCCTTTCTCTTCAAGGAGCTGAAGAAGTACGGGGTGACCACCTTGGTGCGAGTTTGTGATGCCACTTATGATCAAGCTCCAATCGAGAAAGAGGGAATCCAAGTTCTAGTGAGTTGCCTTTAAAACTGGCTAAAAATGTGAAATTTTTGTGTCTAGAAGTTGTGGGGATCTCTTCATACTTGGGGCTTGTCCAGCTTGGCCAAAAGTCAATTTAGCACCAGGTAAAGGTGGGTTTGAGAAACTAATTTTTTGAATTTTTTTTTGGTGTGGTTTTGGATTTGTTGAGATATTTTGTTTGCTTTTTTGTGATTATTTTGGTGATATCTGGTGCTCAGCTCTGTGGTTGAAGCCTGGTTTGGTCCCTGTCTCTGGCCCACAGCGTTTTTTGGCTTTGCTGTTGGTTTTCTCAGGATGTGGATAAAATTCCCTTTCCTTGTTCTGACAGAAAGTGCCACTTTTGAGCCTGCAGGTGACACATTGCCACGAATTTCTGTGCAATGGCTGTGGCAGGAGAGGATCCTGGAATCCTGGAATGTTTTGGGTTGGAAGGGACCTTAAAGCTCCTCCATGCCATGGACAGGGACACTTCCACTCTCCCAGATTGCTCCAACCTGGCCTTGGACACTCCTGGGGCAGCCACAGCTTCTCTGGGAAATCCATCCCAACCCTTCCCCACCCTCAGAGGGAAGAATTCCTCCCAAAATCCCATCCAGCCCTGCCCTCCTGACCTCTGAGAGGAGCTTCCCAGTTGAGCAGGTGGAATTCCTGCCCTGCTTACTCACAGCTGCCATTGTGCAATGGTGTCTGACTGTTTCAGGGAGGTTTTTTTAAGAGGTGTGTGCTCACCCCGAGCTTCCAGGCAGTGTTTTTCCAGGCAATACTTGGGAATTATTAGAATGTGCCTGATACAATCAGTTTATTTTGCTGGAATGAGTAACACCCCAGTGTTGTGAGGGCAGAAATTACACCTCAGCCTTCCTGCAGCTCTCCTGATTTTTGTGGCTCAGCTGTTGGAAAACTCCTGCAGTTTTCCATGAGGAGAAAAAAAAATTTTATCCTGGCATATCAGTGAAAATTCCATGTCCAGGTCACTCAGGTTTCTTGGCTTCCAGCCCTGCAGAGCTTTTATTCCAGTTCCAGGCAGCCACGTGGGCCTCAGTGTTGTTGGAAAAGTCCCTCCTTGCAGGGCTGCCCTCTGGAATTGTGTTTTTCCTCCTTCCAGAGCTGGGATTTGGACACACCTCTCCCTGGGACACTTCCAGAGGCTGGAAGGATTAAATTTGTGCTGTGGAATCCCTCTGAGCCCTGAGTTAAGCTGGGGCTTGGGAGAGAATTCCTGTACCAGAGGGGAGATTCTTCCCAGGGCAGATTCCCAGCTGGGATGGAATTCCCACCTTTTCCAGGCCCTGGGGCAGCTGCAGGAGCTGGGCAGTGCTCTGGAGCCCGTGTTTCTAAAATAATTCAGCCTTTTGGTTCTCTGGAAGCTTTAAAACCTCAATTTTGAACCGAAAGCTGCTCTTTGAGGAAGCTTTGCTAAAAAAAAACCTGGAAATGGGGTTTCCTGCAGCTCTGCCTTGGTGTGGAACCTCTCACTTTGAGCAGAATTTCCTGTTGGAGATTTGTCCTCAGCCTGAAAAGCCTCAGGACACTGCTCCAGGAGGGGGATAAATCCAGCTCTTCTTCCCTGTGAATTCCTGTTTTTTTTTTCCAGGCAGAGTCCTGTTGCTGCTCTGAAACGGGATTGAGTTACCCCTGGCTGAGAAAATAACACCTCACTATTTAAAGCTAATATTTGCCTGTAAAAAAAAAATAACATTTGAGATTAAAAACACAGCCTGGGGGGAGATCAGTGCCTCTTTTAGCAATATGTAATGTCTATTTTAGCACTGCTGAGGTCAAAAATGTGGTGAAACCCCTGAAAATGGGATTGTTTTGGCAAACCTGGCCATGGGTAGAGCATGGCAGCTCCAGAGCTTTTTTTTTCTTTTTCCAGAGTGAGAAAATAAGGAATGAGCTGTTCCCTAGGTGCTGGAATATTATTCCCTGCACGTGTTTGTCAGCAGGGATGGGATTCAGGAGCTGGAGATGAATTTCATTCCAGTTCAGGGCTCGGAACACAAATGTGACGTCAGGAAAACCAGGAGGGGTTTTATTCCTGAGAGGATTTTTTGCACTTTTCGGCAGCCTGAGGAGCTGTGGTGGCTTTGTTCATCTTCAGGATCCAAGGGATATTTTCTTGTTCTCCTTCTCTCACTCCTTGATTTATTGGATCAGATTTTTTTACCCTCTGTGCCCCCCAAGAGCGTGGAGAATGCCACAGGCATTGCTGTGGGATTTCAGGGTGGAAGTGGAAGCTGTGGGCTCACCCTGCACAGATCCAGGCAGCTTTGGGAGTTCCTAATTTCAGTATTTTTGGAGGAAAAGTTCTTTATCACCTCAAAGTTCTGTCACTTCTTCACCACCTGCCTGTTGTCATTCCAAAAAAAGGGAAAAGAGGATAAATCCCTTTCCTTTCCTGCCTCTCCCCCTTTGTACAATCCTGGTTATTTATCACAGTTTTCATTGTGCAGAATTTGCTTTTGTGTCCTGTCCAACAGGAATCCAGACGTGGCAGAATTCAGAATAAGGGAAAAAAAATCCTTGAAAACTTTGCTGCCTTTCCAGAATTAATCTTGTTCCTGTGTTCTGTCAGTGCTGGGATGCTCTGGGATCAGCTGAGATTGATTCAGGCCAGCCCAGGAGTTGTATGAATATGAAGGCAAAGCTTTCATTTCAATTAAACACAGAAATCCTCTTTTAAAAGCAACATCCTGCAGTTTGTACCTCTCTTCCTGGGACAGGGGGTGCCACAGACCTAAAATAACCCAATGGGATTGAGTGGAAAATCCCATAAAAACCTTTTATTACAAAGAACAAATTTTGATTCGTGATCCTGTGGCCTTTTCCTTCGCTGTGCTGTCCCAGATATTTTTCATTTTCCAAGCACTTTTACAAAGGACTTCTCTGCACTCTTCAGGCTGGGTGAATTAATCCCATATAAAATTATTTCAGTGTTTCTGAGGTTTTGTTGGTCTCAGGCTCAGCTCCCACCTTGCAGCACATTTCTGAGCTGTGTTTGCTCTTCAGGAAGTGTTGAAATGCATCTCAAAATGAGAACTCTGGTGGTTTTCAGCTGTTCCTGTGTGCTGCTTTGGGGGTTTCAGAGGATATTACTTCACCAGAACCTGTTCTTAAAGTGCTCCAGGAAAGGCCTTTTTGTGCCTGATGAGGGGAGAGGGCTCTTTTTAAAGCAATTTCTTTCCATTTTCAGGGTTTGTGGAATAATGCAGGACTCTGCCGTGAGTTTTGCTGCTAAAATACATCACAATCATCTAAAGAAAATTGCTAAATAACTCTACAAAATACTATTTTTTTTCCCCTTTACATCCTTTTTCTGGCACTCCTCACATCCAAGAAAATTATAAATTGTGAGATGTTGTGCTTGGGCCTGAAAGGAAAGACGTGGAGCACAAATTCCAGGAGAGCTGTGTGTCCTCAGGAAAAATGAAATATGGGAAGCTGCTTCCTTGGCATTTTTGATTATTGATATTAAATGTGGCCTGGATTTAAGGGTGATGCCCCTTCAACAGCAAAATATGTGACTTTTTGCCATTATTTGAGCACCTTTCTGCTGGTTTTTGTTTTTATTTTCAAATTAGAAACACCCAGGTGATTGGTAACTCCCTGAATTCCTGGCTATTATAATAATATATTATAATATATTTATTACCAATAAATATATATATATTTATTACCTATATATATATATATAACCTATATATATATTTACTACCAATAAATATATTTATTTATTTATATTTATTACCTATATATAAATAAATAAATATATTTATTTATTTATATTTATTACCTATATATATAAATATATATATAATATCTAAATCTATTATATATTATAATAAAAAGCAATAAGGATAGTAATAATAGGAATTCAGGGAGTTACCAATCACCTGGGTGTTTCTAATTTGAAAATAAAAACAAAAACCAGCAGAAAGGTGCTCAAATAATGGCAAAAAGTCACATATTTTGCTGTTGAAGGGGCATCACCATTAAATTGATTTATATTATATTATATTATATTATATTATATTATATTATATTATATTATATTATATTATATTATATTATATTATATTATATTATATTATATTATATTATATTATATTATATTATATTATATTTATATTATATTTATATTATATTTATATTAAGGATAGTAATTATAAGTATATATATACTATATATAATATCAAATAATAATATCAATATATTATAATTGTATTGTAATAATAGGAAGAGCTGCTCCACTGGAATTTGGAATTTTTGGGAGCAGCTTCATCTCCCCAGAGCCTGAATCACAAATAGGATTTTAAAAGGATGCCACAGCCACCTGCAGAACTCTGCGGAGTTCTTCTCTCTCCTGTGTTTATTTGAAAATGCCTATTGATTTTCACATCTTTTTTTAATAAAATGGGATTTCAAGGGCAGGGATTTTTCTAAAAAACCCTTTATTGCAGAGGAGTTCACATGGGGCTTCACTGCAAAGTGCAATTAAATGGTTGTTAAACATTTAATGTTGCATTATATCGACCTGCAAACTCCTGTGCCACCAGAGAAAGAACAAAAAAACCCAGAACTGTGTTTATTATGCTTTTTTTTTTTTTTTTTTTGAAACTAAATCTGGCTGCTGGAGTTTGTGGATTTGATGGAATTTTTTCCCTCTCAGGACTGGCCGTTTGATGATGGAGCACCACCCCCCAGTCAGATCGTGGAGGACTGGCTGAACCTTTTGAAAACCAAATTTCGGGAGGAGCCTGGATGCTGCGTGGCTGTTCACTGTGTGGCAGGGTTGGGGAGGTCAGTGCCCTGCTCCCCTGCCTCTAAACTGGATTGAAATTTCATTTTATTTCAACAAACCCCAGTTTCTCTCTTTTCTCCCAAATCATTTAAACCAACAACCTCAAATTTGTGTCATGAAAGCAGCAGGGTGCTTAAAATAAGCACAATATAAGCAATAAATATAAAATAAATAAGAAAATAAATAAAATAATAAATATATAATATATATTTATATATATAAATAAAATAATAAAAATAAAATATAACACATATATAACAATAAAATAAAAATAATTAAAATAAAATAATAAAAGTAATAAAAATAAAATATAACATCAATATATAACAATAAAAAGAAAAATAAATAAAATAAAATGTTTAAAATAAAATATAACAATAAAATATAAAATAAAAAATAAAATAAAATAAAAAATAAAATAAAATAAAAAATATAAAATATAGAATTAAAAAAAATAAAAAATAAAATTAAAAATATAATAAAAAATAAAAATATAATATAAAATAAAAAATAAAAAATAAATAAATAAAATAAAAAATAAAATAAAAAATAAAATAAAAAATAAAAAATAAAAATAAAATAAAATATAAAATAAAACATAAAAAATAAAATATAACAATATAAGCAGTGCAGCTTAAAAATATTGAGTAATTTCATAATTGATCAAAAACCTTGGAGAAATGGCTCAGGACACTTGAGTCAGTCATGAATTCATTAATTTAAAAGTATTGTGAATTCATTAATTTAAAAGTGCTGTGAAATCACTAATTTAAAGGTGTTGTCAATTGATCAATTAAAAAACATTATGAATTCATTAATTTAAAAATATTTTTTGTGCTAAAACAATAAACCCTTCTGTGCTACTTCACACAAATATAATACATTTTTATAGTAGTTTTTTAAATAAATTTCCTTTTGTTTTCCACTGATTAAACTATCTGTGAAAATGAAAAAAAAAGGCCATTTAGGAGCACTGCTTTAATTACTTTTCTTCCTCTCAAGTGGCTCCAGTTTGGAGAAGTCAGCCTGGAGGTTCTTCCTCACAAATTCCAGCTTTGGGGAAAAACCTTCCCAGATAAAAAAAATGCTGCAATTCCCAAATGGAATCCCTGGATGTTGGGATTATCTCGTGGGCTTGGAAAAAAAAAATAAATGGAATTTAGGTGTTAATGTTGTTCCAGTTGCCATGGGATGTTAATATTTAAGGAAAACAAAGATTAAAGAGTGTGGATGCATCAATTGTTAAATTTCCACCTCTGGAAGAAGAGAGAGGAGGAAATGAGGAGCCAGAGGGAGAAATGGCCAATATTTCCTGGCACAGGAGCCATTTACATTTGTTTTTCCATTTGGGCTCTATTTTTATCCAAGGAACATCTTCAGGACTTCCCCACGTGTGGCTTGGGTGGTTCTCTAGAAAAGAAATTATTCTATATTGGAAAAAAAAAATATAGAATTATTGTATATTTTTCTTTTAGAATAAATATTCTATATTATTTTATTCTATATTTTATTCCATATTATCCCAGTGACCTTTGGAGTTTCAAATTCACTCTTGGGGGGTCAATAATTGTATTTATGCAGGTGCAGGGTGATGGTGGGAGTTATTCCTCCTGAATTTTCTTATTTTATCCACAGGGATTGTCCAATTCCTGGCACCTCTTTAATCCTTCTTTACACCCTTAGAGATGCCTGTTGCACTGTGGGCTGGAGAAAAATGAATGTATTCTGGGATTCCTGCTTGTTAAAACCCCATTTTTTTACCCTTAACTCACTTCCAAAATGAAGATCCCAAAGCAGAAAAATTCTGCTTATCCCTGTTCCTTTACAGATTTACTTAAAGAAAAATATATAAATATTTTTAAATTTAGATATAAATTTATATAAAAATTATATAAAAATATTTTTAATTTAGATATAAATTTATATATAAATTTAGATATAAATATTTTTAATTTAGATATAAATTTATATATAAATTTAGATATAAATATTTTTAATTTAGATATAAATTTATATATAAATTTAGATATAAATATTTTTATATTTATAAATATAAATAAAGCCATAGCTCTGTGTCTGCACAGCTCAATCCACACTCAAAAGCATTCAAGAGATGTTAAAAACCAGAAAATTGGGTTAAAGTGAGATAAAAAAAACCCATAAAAATCCAGAATTATTATCACACCCCAACCACTAAAGAGCTGCTATTGATTTTTATTTCCTTTGGAAGCAAAATCCCTCACAAAAAAGTCATTTTACATCGGGCAAAACACCTTTCTGTAGGCAAAGAAAAAAACCCTTCAAGCTGCTTGTTTGGCAGAGGAATTTAATGAATTTTGAAGGATTCAATTTATTATTTCTGTGGATCTTCCTTAAATATTGATTTTTTCCTGCAGGGCTCCTGTTCTGGTTGCACTCGCTCTCATTGAATGTGGAATGAAGTATGAGGATGCAGTTCAGTTTATAAGGCAGTAAGTAAAAATTAACTTATTTTTTAACTTTTTAACTTTAATTCCCGTGGTTTTTGACTGGCCTGAGCCTGTTAAGGAAGAGATTTGGGGTTTTTCTAAGAGCTTTATCCTAAAATAAATAATATCTCATTAAAATCTGGGTTTAAATGTGAAGAAAAGGCTCAAAAATTCTGATTTTTGTGAGGTGAAGAGGTCAGGGCCAGGACTGTAATTATGGCTTATTATTAATAAGGATTAACAGGTGATCTCTCTTTAAATCTGGGTATAAAATGAGAAGAAAAAGCTCAAATATTTTGAATTTTGTGAGGTAAAAGTGTCAAGGATGGAGCTGTAAAAGTTGCTGCTAACTAATGAGGATTAACAGGTGATCACTCCTAAAAAATTTGGCGTTATATGTTAAGAAAAACCTCAAATATTCTGATTTTTGTGAGGTAAAAGTGTCAAGGATGGGGCTTTAAAAACTGCACTAATTAATAAGGATTAATAAGTGATTTCTCTATTCAAAATTGGGTTTAAATGTAAAGAAAAACCTCAAATATTTTGATTTTTGTGAGGTAAAAGTGTCAAGGATGGGGCTTTAAAAACTGTGCTAATTAATGAGGATTAACAGGTGATCTCTCTCCTTAAAAATCTGGCTTTAAATGTAAAGCAAAACCTCAAATATTTTGATTTTTGTGAGGTAAAAATGTCTAGGATGGGGCTGTAAAAATTGCTGTTAATTAATAAGGATTAATAAGTGATTTCTCTATTGAAAATCTGGCTTTAAATGTAAAGCAAAGCCTCAAATATTCTGATTTTTGTGAGGTAAAAGTTGCTGCTAACTAATGAGGATTAACAGGTGATCACTCCTAAAAAATTTGGGGTTATATGTTAAGAAAAACCTCAAATATTCTGATTTTTGTGAGGTAAAAGTGTCAAGGATGGGGCTTTAAAAACTGCACTAATTAATAAGGATTAATAAGTGATTTCTCTATTCAAAATTGGGTTTAAATGTAAAGCAAAGCCTCAAATATTTTGATTTTTGTGAGGTAAAAATGTCAAGGATGGGGCTTTAAAAACTGCGCTAACTAATGAGGATTAACAGGTGATCACTCCTAAAACATCTGGGGTTATGTGTTAAGAAAAGCCTCAAATATTTTGATTTTTGTGAGGCAAAAATGTCTAGGCCGGGACTATAAAAATTGCTGTTAATTAATGAGGATTAATAAGTGATTTCTCTATAGAAAATCTGGCTTTAAATGTAAAGCAAAGCCTTAAATATTTTGATTTTTGTGAGGTAAAAGTTGCTGCTAACTAATGAGGACTAACAGGTGATCACTCCTAAAAAATCTGGGGTTATGTGTTAAGAAAAACCTCAAATATTTTGATTTTTGTGAGGTAAAAATGTCTAGGATGGGGCTGTAAAAATTGTGCTAATTAATGAGGATTAACAGGTGATCTCTCTCCTTAAAAATCTGGCTTTAAATGTAAAGCAAAGCCTCAAGTATTTTGATTTTTGTGAGGTAAAAGTGTCAAGGATGGGGCTTTAAAAACTGCACTAATTAATAAGGATTAATAAGTGATTTCTCTATTCAAAATTGGGTTTAAATGTAAAGCAAAGCCTCAAAAATTTTGATTTTTGTGAGGTAAAAGTGTCAAGGATGGGGCTTTAAAAACTGCACTAATTAATGAGGATTAACAGGTGATCTCTCTCCTTAAAAATCTGGCTTTAAATGTAAAGCAAAACCTCAAATATTTTGATTTTTGTGAGGTAAAAATGTCTAGGATGGGGCTTTAAAAACTGCACTAATTTATGAGGATTAATAAGTGATTTCTCTATTGAAAATCTGGCTTTAAATGTAAAGCAAAGCCTCAAATATTTTGATTTTTGTGAGGTAAAAGTGTCAAGGACAGGACTATAAAAATTACTTTAAATTAATAAAAATGACTTTAAATTAATAAAAATTAAATCCTGCTGAGGCTGAGGAGCTCAGCACTCCCAAGGGAATTTTGGGGAGTAAAATCTCAGGAATAATAAATCCAGTGACAACTCCCCTGGAAAATGAAGCTCAGCAGGTGAGATTTGTGTGGAGGGAGCTTTGCCACGAAGCAATTCCAGCTTTTTGTAGCTTCCCAGGGTTTCCAGTTATCCTTGGATTGCTGGAAAAAACCAGATTTTCCTGCCTTTTTTTGAAATTCCTATTTGTTTTATTTTTGTGGGCCCCTTTTATCTCTTTGTCTTTTGGTCACCTTGATATCTCCCACTCCACAAAATAAAAAAAAACCCCAATATTTGATTGGAATATTTCCCTGAAATATTTTGCTTTATCCTCCCGTGGGGGCACGAATTCCCACCAAAATTCTGCTTTTTAGCGCTTAAAAACTCATTAAAACACCAATTAATCTGCCTGAAACGAGGAAAAAGCTGCTTTTGCCATTGATATCCACCTTCCTTGTGTCTTTTTTTAGGAAAAGGAGGGGAGCTTTCAATTCCAAACAGCTGCTTTATCTGGAGAAATACCGGCCCAAGATGCGATTACGCTTCAAAGATGCCAACGGTCACTGCTGTGTTCAATAAATAAACACACACCAAACAAAAAAATGATCTCAAAAGGAAGGCAGAAGTGAGCAGGGGGCTCTTCTATGGACTTTTGGCACCTGGAAATGTGAATCTGGAATGGAAAAAAAAGAAAAAAAAGAAAAAAAAAAGTCATCAAATTAGTGGTGGAGTCAGCGTTCCTCAACCTCTGTCCTTAAAAAAAAAATATTAAATAAAAGGGTGATGATGATTGAGAGAGATAAAAAAAACCCCAAAATGAAAAAATATATAATAATAATAATAATAATAAAACCCAATTAAGAGAAACATTTCAGTGAAGGATTGTTTTCTCCTTAAAGCTGCAAGGAGAAAAGCAGTTTCTGAAACCTTCTGTATTTTTAACTTTTTAAAAAAAGAAATAAAGTCAACTTTATGTCTAAGGAAAAAGCAGCAGAGCATTGCCTTGTGCAGAAAGGATTTTCTGGAGGTGAGGGAAGCACCCCCAGCCAGGGATGTGAATTCCTTTTTTAAATCTTTAAAACAAAAAGGGAATTTTTAACCTGGAGGAGCTGGCTGGGAACATCCCTAAACCCCTTTTTGGGCACATCCCAGGGATTGGGGGACGTTTTCCATGGAATTCTGACTCCTGGCGGGGCTTGGACAGGAACCTCACTGCTGGAACCCTCTGGTGAATCTGTTTTTGGGAGTGTGAGTGATTCTCTGTGTGTGTCAGTCTGATTTTTCCCAAAGAGTTTGGCTGAAATGTTCATTTTAGACAGAAAATCCATCCTGGCACACAAGACTGATACTCCAAAGTGTCCTGAGTGAGCAAGGGGTGATTCAGACAAGGATTTAAAATTAATTTCTCTGTCACAAAGCTGGAAAAGGCTTCATTTTTAATTTTTATTTTTTAATTTTTATTTTTATTTCTTATTTCTTTTCTGCTGTCCCCATTCCCTGCCTTGCTGAGCACAAGAAATCAGGATTTTGGGGGAGGGCCTCACTTGGTATGAGAGGGAATTTTCTCTGCTAAACCTCTGATTGCCTTCTTCTTTTTTATTTGGCTTTTTGGGATGGAGAATCTTTAATCCCACCCCAAAATCCAGGCACCCTTCATCAGCAAACCCAAAAAACTTGGATTTTCTGGGGCTGCCAGTGAAGAAATCAGATTTTTTAGGAGCAATTTTGGCCAGGCTGCTTCTACCAAACACTTTTGCAGTGCCCTGCCAGAGGGGTGACGTTGTTCACCTTCTCCTGGATATTTTTCCATGATGTCCATTATTTTTTCCACATTATCCAGCCTTGGAAGGGTTTGGATCCAGGTTTAGGACCCTGTTCCCTCAGGATATTTTGTTGGCGAGGTTTTTGGTCTGCACCTGCAGCAGGTGAAGCTTCATCCCCACCCAACCCCTCATCATCCTCCCTCCCAGGATTTCTCCCTCTTCCAAACTCCTGCAGGAGCCTTTGGAGAACCCAGGGAAGGAATTTTAGGAATGCCAAGCCTTGGGAGAGATTTTATAATCTAATTTAACTAGAAAATGTTGGTACAAGCCCCTCAGGCGTGTCCCTGCCTCCAGCTGTGTGTGCTTGTGCTCAATTCCCTCCTCCCTCTGGAATATTCCCGATTTTTTTTCCATGGATCAAGGAAAGCTGGAAGTGTTTGTGGGGTGGATTCTGCCCCATGGGAGGGGCTGGTGCTGAAATCCCCCAATTCACCTTTGCCTTCCCCTCCCACGCTCAGAGCCTGCTGAGCAAATAAAAACCCATCTTTCTGCAAAGAAAAACTTGATTTTTTTTTTAGCCAAAGGTATCAAATTTTAAACCAATTTGACAAATTCTGGAAGTCAGATTGGAGGGGAAGGTGCTAAACTGGATGAAAACCCCAATTCCTCCTTGGAAGAACAATAAACCAAATTTTAAATGCTCCATGTATAACTTGGCATTCTTCCCCCCTGCTCCCCTAAATCCCCCTCTTGATTTATAATGTCCTAATTATCATATCCAGCCTTAATATGAGGGGGAAATGGTGGAAAAATGTGGATTTTCAGGGTGCCCCCCATGTCCCACAGGCACAATTCCTGTCTCAGCACTTGAATGTGGTGCAATAAAGTTCTTGCAGTAAAAAAAAAAATCTCTTTTTCCTCTGCCTCTTGATGCATTTATTGCAGCTCATTAATGGTAAATAATCACCTTTAATTGAGTTTCATTATCTCCAATAGTTTGTGCTCCCTGCTTTGGAATTGCTGCTGGGTAAAGCTGTTTTTAACAGGGAAATAGGAACAATTCTCTCCCTTTATCTCTTTAAAAATTAAAAATAAAGGTGTAAACTTACCTTGAAACAACCCCAAACAACAGCTCTGACCTTTCCCAAGAATTGTTGCCAAAACTTTTCTGGACAAGGCTTGACCTGGCAGCACCTGAATGGGGGGGGATTGTTTTGAGGTGAAAATTGAGGAATTTTGGGGTCCTGAATATCAATATTTCCTCCCTCCTTAGCTCTGCAATCCTGTTAATCTCTTTAATTCATATAAATCATTTCAGGTGCATTTTTTTCCTGGATTTTTCACAGACTTTAATTTGTTTAATTTATTTAAATTGATTTCAGGTGCTTTTTTTTCCCTGGGTTTTCACAGATAACGATCAGCTTTGCTCTGCTGCCATCACAGAAATCTCCTCCTTGCACTTGGG
Source organism: Poecile atricapillus (assembly GCF_030490865.1). Classification (NCBI taxonomy): domain Eukaryota; kingdom Metazoa; phylum Chordata; class Aves; order Passeriformes; family Paridae; genus Poecile; species Poecile atricapillus. The sequence continues at coordinate 5,264,148 of NC_081272.1, read as the reverse complement.
TGTTGTATTTCCAACATTTATCAGATTTTTCCCACTCTCAGAACAGTTTTTAATCCCTGTTGGCTTCGAGAGAATAAAAACCCATGGGAGGTGAGACTGGAAATTCCAGCTCCTCTTTTAATTTTATTTTATTTTTTTTTTTGTTTTTTAACACCAAAACTCTTTTGTTTTTCCAAATGTCTGGGGTTTGTTAATAAAAGTGAAATGTCCTGCTAATTAAAGGCTATTTAGGAGAAAAATTAGCAGGCCCTTAATTGGAGCTGAGATATTCCTTTGTAATTGGAGTCACTTTTTTCCTTCTGGATCATTTTTTTTCCACCTAAATCCAGGCAGCTGCAGCTGCTGGTGCTGGAATTGGAGATAAAACTTTAATTTATATCATTTCAAATGCTGTTTTTGGAGCAATTAAAGATGATGAGCACGCTGGAGCTGCAGGAATCACTTCAGACAATTCCAGGTTGGAATTGGAGGGGAAATTTCAGGATCAACCCCAGCCCAGCCTCACCATCTTCCCAGGATGCTTTAAAATAAAAGAGAATAAATCATTTCATTCCATTTTAACTCTTGCAGCTCAGCTCTGGGGTAAATTAAATTATTTCCATGGTTTTGGGTGGATTTGGGGGGGTCACAAACGATCCTGGGGCTCCTCAGAGTGGAATTCCTGCCTGGAAATGGATGGATCCCTCCTGAAATCCCAAAGAATGGAACAGAAAATGTTTCCACAACCCCTTTAGGCTCTCCAGGGGTGATTTTGATTGAAATATTCCTGAAAAACCCAATTTTTTTTAGGATGGAGTGAAATCTTAGGCCCTTCCCTTGTTTTAGCTGACCTTAAATCCTAAAAAAAAATGAAATGTAAGTGAAATTTTAACTTTTTCATGCCACAAATTCAGTCTGGATCCTGCTGCTGCTGATCTGGGAGACATCAACAGGAAAAAAAGGTGATTTTCATGAAGTTTGGGAGTTTTTGGTTTCCTTTCCCAGGCTCTTCCCTTTGGAGGATGAAGCAGATTCCTCGTGCCAGGGTGTGGTGGGTACCAGGTAACTTTTGGGGTGATCAGCCAGGATTTTGTGTCTTGGAGCAGCTCTGGGGGAATGTGGAGGTCACCTGGGGACATTCTTCCTTTTTTCTTTAATTTTTCTTTATTTTTTCTTTATTTTTTCTTTATTTTTTCTTTATTTTTTCTTTATTTTTTCTTTATTTTTTCTTTATTTTTTCTTTATTTTCTTCTTTCATTTTTCTTTCATTTTTCTTTCATTTTTCTTTCTTTTTTCTTTCATTTTTCTTTCTTTTTTCTTTCATTTTTTCTTTATCTTTTTCCTTGTTCTTTCTTTTTTCTTTATTTTCTTCTTTAATTTTTCTTTTTTTTTCTTTTTTTCTTTATTTCTTTTTCCTTTCTTTTTCCTTTCTTTTTCCTTTCTTTTTCCTTTCTTTTTCCTTTCTTTTTCCTTTCTTTTTCCTTTCTTTTTCCTTTCTTTTTTCTTTATATTTTGTTTAATTTTTCTTTATTTTTTCTTTCTTTTTTATTTTTTCTTTATTTTTTCTATAATTTTCCTATAATTTTCCTATAATTTTTCTATAATTTTTCTATAATTTTTCTTTTTTCTTTCTTTTTTCTTTTTTTTCTTTAATTTTTCTTTATATTTTCTTTAATTCTTCTTTTTTCCTCTCTTTTTTCTTATTTTTTATTTAATTTTTCTTTATTTTTCTTTATTTTTTCTCTAATTTTTCTTTCTTTTTTCTTTCTTTTCTTTAACTTTTCTTCCTTTTTATCTTTAATTTTTCTTTCTTTTTTTTTTTCTTTCTTTTCTCCTTATTTATTTATTCTTTATTCTGGCTGGGGCTGGAGAGGAACTGAGATTTGAGGAACCTCTGTGTTCTCCTGCAGGGCCAAACTCAGGAGGTGGAGAAGGAAAACCTGGAGCCAGATCCAAGGAAATTCCCTGATCCGAGAGTGCAGATGGATCAGAGGAGCTGGAGCAGGGAAATCACCAGGTAAGGAATCATCTCCTGGGCAAGGAGGGAAAACAGAGCAGTGATTCCTTCAGGGATGGAATTGGTCCCAGGATTTGGGACATTGGAAAGAGGGAATTGGTCCCAGGATTTGGGACACTGGAAAGAGGGAATTGATCCCAGGATTTGGGACATTGGAAATTGAATTGATCCCAGGATTTGGGACATTGTCTGGAAAGAGGGAATTGATCCCAGGATGTGGAACATTGGAAATTGAATTGATCCCAGGATTTGGGACATTGGAAAGAGGGAATTGATCCCAGGATTTGGGACATTGGAAAGAGGGAACTGATCCCAGGATGTGGAACATTGGAAAGAGAGAACCTGGGAATTTGGGATGTGCTGCCTCTGGAAGGAGGGAATGTGGTTCCAGAAAGTGAAATATTGGAGAAGAGAGGGAATCTGGTCCCAGGATTTGGAACATTGGAAAGAGGGAATTGATCCCAGGATGTGGGACACTGGAAAGAGGGAATTGATCCCAGGATTTGGGACATTGGAAAGAGGAAATTGATCCCAGGATATGGAACATTGGAAAGAGGAAATTGATCCCAGGATGTGGGACATTGGAAAGAGGGAATTGATCCCAGGGTGTGGGACACCCTTTGGAAAGAGGGAATTGATCCCAGGATGTGGAACATTGAAAGAGGGAATTGATCCCAGGATTTGGGACATTGGAAAGAGGGAATTGATCCCAGGATTTGGGACATTGGAAAGAGGGAATTGATCCCAGGATGTGGAACATTGGAAAGAGGGAATTGGTCCCAGAAAGTGAAATATCTGAGAAGGGAGGGAATCTGCTCCCAGAATGTGGGACACCCTCTGGAAAGAGGGAATCTGGGAATTTGGGATGTGTTGCCTCTGGAAAGAGGGAATTGATCCCAGGATTTGGGACATTGGAAAGAGGGAATTGATCCCAGGATTTGGGACACCCTTTGGAAAGAGGGAATTGATCCCAGGATTTGGGACATTGGAAAGAGGGAATTGGTCCCAGGATGTGGAACATTGGAAAGAGGAAATTGGTCCCAGGATTTGGGACATTGGAAAGAGGGAATTGGTCCCAGAAAGTGAAATATCTGAGAAGAGAGGGAATCTGGTCCCGGGATTTGGGACACCCTTTGGAAAGAGGGAATTGATCCCAGGATGTGGAACATTCTCTGGAAAGAGGGCATCTGGGAATTTGGGATGTGTTGCCCCTGGAAAGAGGGAATGTGGTCCCAGAAAGTGAAATATCTGAGAGGGAATCTGGTCTCAGGATGTGGGACACCCTCTGGAAGGAGGGAATCTGGGAATTTGGGATGTGCTGCCTCTGTGGAAAGAGGAAATTGATCCCAGGGTGTGGGACACCCTTTGGAAAGAGGGAATTGATCCTAGGATGTGGAACATTGGAAAGAGGGAATTGGTCCCAGGATGTGGAACATTGGAAAGAGGGAATTGATCCCAGGATGTGGGACATTGGAAAGAGGGAATTGATCCCAGGATATGGGACATTGTCTGGAAGGATGGAATTGATCCCAGGATGTGGAACATTGGAAAGAGGGAATTGGTCCCAGGATGTGGAACATTGGAAATTGAATTGATCCCAGGATTTGGGACATTGGAAAGAGGGAATTGATCCCAGGATGTGGAACATTGGAAAGAGAGAACCTGGGAATTTGGGATGTGCTGCCTCTGGAAGGAGGGAATGTGGTCCCAGAAAGTGAAATATTGGAGAAGAGAGGGAATCTGCTCCCAGGATGTGGAACATTGGAAAGAGGGAATTGATCCCAGGATTTGGGACATTGGAAAGAGGGAATTGGTCCCAGAAAGTGAAATATCTGAGAGGGAATCTGGTCTCAGGATGTGGGACACCCTCTGGAAAGAGGGAATCTGGGAATTTGGGATGTGTTGCCTCTGGAAAGAGGGAATTGATCCCAGGATTTGGGACATTGGAAAGAGGGAATTGGTCCCAGGATTTGGGACATTGGAAAGAGGGAATTGGTCCCAGGATGTGGAACATTCTCTGGAAAGAGGGAATTGGTCCCAGAAAGTGAAATATCTGAGAAGGGAGGGAATCTGCTCCCAGAATGTGGGACATTGGAAAGAGAGAATCTGGGAATTTGGGATGTGTTGCCCCTGGAAAGAGGGAATCTGGTCCCAGAAAGTGAAATATCTGAGAAGAGAGGGAATCTGGTCCCAGGATTTGGGACACCCTTTGGAAAGAGGGAATTGGTCCCAGGATTTGGGACATTGGAAAGAGGGAATTGATCCCAGGATTTGGGACACCCTTTGGAAAGAGGGAATTGATCCCAGGATGTGGAACATTGGAAAGAGGGAATTGATCCCAGGATGTGGGACATTGGAAAGAGGGAATTGATCCCAGGGTGTGGGACATTGGAAAGAGGGAATTGATCCCAGGATTTGGGACATTGGAAAGAGGGAATTGATCCCAGGATGTGGGACACTCTTTGGAAAGAGGGAATTGATCCCAGGATTTAGGACATTGGAAAGAGGGAATTGATCCCAGGATGTGGAACACCCTTTGGAAAGAGGGAATTGATCCCAGGATGTGGGACACTCTTTGGAAGGAGGGAATCTCCTCCCAGGATTTGGGCCATCCTGAGTTTTCCTTGGCATTGAGATTTCCAGCCATTGCCGTTATCCTGGGCTCAGCTGTGTGAGCTGTGGCTGTCCCAGGTGTCACCTCTGTGCCTGCAGAGCTGATTTATCACCTGCCTCTGCCAGCTGAGAGCTCAATCCAAGATTTCCATTCCTTTTGGAATGAAACCGCTTTGCCTTGGCTTGGAAATGGCTTTGGATTCATCCTGCTGCTGGCAGAGCTGGGGAGAGCAGCGCTGGGGGCTCTTCTGGGCAGATCTTTGTCACTTGTCACTTTGCCAGCTGAGCCACAGGCTTCTCCCAGTGTGGAAATGTGGGAAATCCCTGTGGGAGTGAAATCCCAGGCGGTTCTGGCGTGCTGCTGTCCCCTGTCACCCCTGGAGCGCTCAGGGAGCTGTTCCAGCTGCTGGGAATTCTGCCCTTGGATGTGCAGTGCCAGCAGTGGTGACAGAGCTGTGTCCCTGTGTCCCAGGAAAATCAACTCCAAGGGAAGGCTGTCCCAGCTCTCCTGTTCAGGGAGGGATGCTGTGTGCACTTTGCTGCTTTTCCAAATGATTTTTGGGATTATTCTGCCTGTTTGGAGCTGGGGGGTGTTTGGGATCAGAGCAGCAGGTGGCATTTTTCTCTGGGCTTATCTTGGGAGGACAGAGTCACAAACTGGAGCAGAGGACAAAGCTGGAATTGTGCAAGGCCAGGAGAAAGGGGAAGCTCAGGGGATGGGCTGAGTGCTGGGTGTGATATCCCTGCTCCTTCCATCCCTGCTCCATCCCTACTCCTGCTCCATCCCTGCTCCCTCCATCCATCCCTGCTCCCTCCCTGCTCCCTCCCTGCTCCCTTCCTGCTCCCTTCTTGCTCCCTTCCTGCTCCATCCCTGCTCCATCCCTGCTCCATCCCTGCTCCATCCCTGCTCCTTCCATCCCTGCTCCATCCCTACTCCTGCTCCATCCCTGCTCCATCCCTGCTCCATCCCTACTCCTGCTCCATCCCTGCTCCATCCCTGCTCCTTCCATCCCTGCTCCTTCCATCCCTGCTCCTTCCATCCCTGCTCCTTCCATCTCTGCTCCATCCCTGCTCCTTCCCTGCTCCTTCCCTGCTCCTGCTCCATCCCTGCTCCATCCCTGCTCCATCCCTGCTCCATCCCTGCTCCATCCCTGCTCCATCCCTGCTCCATCCCTGCTCCATCCCTGCTCCTTCCATCTCTGCTCCATCCCTGCTCCATCCCTGCTCCTTCCATCCCTGCTCCATCCCAGCTCCATCCCTGCTCCTTCCCTGCTCCTTCCCTGCTCCTGCTCCATCCCTGCTCCATCCCTGCTCCATCCCTGCTCCATCCCTGCTCCATCCCTGCTCCTTCCCTCCCTGCTCCATCTCTGCTCCATCCCTGCTCCTTCCCTGCTCCTTCCCTGCTCCTGCTCCATCCCTGCTCCATCCCTGCTCCATCCCAGCTCCATCCCTGCTCCTTCCCTGCTCCATCCCTGCTCCATCCCAGCTCCATCCCAGCTCCATCCCTGCTCCATCCCTGCTCCATCCCTGCTCCATCCCTGCTCCTTCCCTCCCTGCTCCATCCCAGCTCCATCCCTGCTCCTTCCCTGCTCCTTCCCTGCTCCTGCTCCATCCCTGCTCCATCCCTGCTCCATCCCTGCTCCATCCCTGCTCCATCCCTGCTCCTTCCATCCCTGCTCCATCCCTGCTCCCTCCCTCCCTGCTCCCTCCCTGCTCCCTCCCTGCTCCCTCCCTGCTCCAGGATTAATTCAGGAGCTCAAGGTCAGAGTCTGCCCAGCTCTGGGAGCTGCAGACACAAAGATCCTGGAGGAAGAAGAGGAAAGGTTCCATTCTTTATCTCCTGGAGCCGTGTATCAATTATCCCTGGCGTCTCAGAGCCTGGGATGGGAATGGATTTTTCTGCTCTTTTAGGAGAGGTTTTGTCCTGGGAGAGGGGAGAGCCGAGGGCAGCAGCTTCCCTGGGATGGGAATGGATTTTTCTGCTCTTTTAGGAGAGGTTTTGTCCTGGGAGAGGGGAGAGCCGAGGGCAGCAGCTTCCCTGGGATCTCAGGTGTTCCTGCTGCTGCTGCTGCTGCTGAGCCAAATGGTGCTGCTAGTGGGAATTAGGGAAGTGTGCTGTGCTGTGCTGTGCTCCACAGGGAGAGCTGAGGAATTGGAGAGGAAATCACCAGCCCTGGGTGGCAGGGAGTTAAGAAAACAGGATCTGAAACAGAGGGGTTAAAAAAGCCATTTTTGTCAGGATTTTGGGGAGAGGAGCTGCCCACACTGTCACAGCCTCATCACCTCCCCCTGGACATTCCCAGTCCACATCCTTGGGATCCTCATGGAGTGATGCTCCTGCACCATGGAGGGTGGTGAGACTGTTCCAGCCCCATGGAAAAGCTCCTCCACAGCTCCAGGAGAGCAGGAATTCCTGCTCAGCCAGGCAGGGGCTGAGCCTCATCCCATCCCTGTTGTCCCTGTGAATGGATCCTGTGGAGAGCAAATGGATCTGGGCTGCAGCTCAGGCATCCCACAGGACACTTCACACCCAGCCTGGCCTCAGCATTCCCAGCCTGGCCACATTCCTGCTCCTGCCAGCTCCTCCTTGGCCCAGAAACACAGGATGGAAAAAGCAGGACAGACTCAGAGGTGATTCCTGGGATCCTGGCTTCTCTGGGATAACAGGAGGCTGTTTTTGCCTTGAAATTGTTGAAATAAATTCCTTTTTTTTGGGGAAAAACCTGATGCTGCTGCCTCCTGCTCCTTCCTGCTCTGTGAGCTCTGGGAATGTGTTCCTGTGGGAGCAGGAAATCTTTCCTCTGGAGCTGGATTAGGATCTGGGCACAGAGTTTTTTAGAGGAGCTGAATTATTGCCTTTACCCCTTCCCAAAGTCTGGGGGTTCCTGACCTGTCTCAGCACCTTTCTCTGCAAAGGCACCATCCTCCTCTTCCTCACATCCTTCCCATCCCTGGAATTCCTTCTTTTTTTCTTTTGTTTTACTCCCTGCAGAATCCCAGCTGATGGGAATCCCCATTCCAGGCAGGTGGAGCCCTTGGATGATGAATCCCTTGAGTTTCCACTGCCTGAGCACTGCCAGAACCAACCTCCCCAAAACTGGGAATGGGAGCTTTGATGGGAGCTGCTCCATCTTTCTCTCATCCACCTCTTCAGGAATTATCTGTGGTTTTATCCTTGGAGAGGAGCCTCATCCCTCCTGTCCCTGTGGAAAACCAAGAGGCTCCCCCCTGCTGCTCCATCCCCTTTTCCTGGGGTTATTGCAGAGATCCCTGCAGTGTCCTCGCTGTGGCTCATCCCATCTTTGATTCTGGAATAAATCTGACCTCCCAGGGATCAATCTCCTGTTGGAAACACAATAACACAGCCAGGAATTGCTCTTGGAGGGCTCCTGACTGTGGCCACGGGGCTTTAATGCAGCAGGAGCCTCTCCCTAATTGATGGGAGCTCTCTGCTGCTCCCAAAATCCAATATCTGATCGATCCAGGGGCACGGAGAGAGCAGCATTAAATCCAGGCCTCCTCCAGGACCTCCCAGGAGAAGGGGGAGAAATGAATTTGGAGCCTCCTGGAGTGATTTCCTGGCTGGAGCTCGGCAAGACACAGAGCTCTGCTTGTTCAGTGCCATCCCAGTATGCCCAGCTTGGCTCCACTGGCCATAAAATCTGCATTAGCCATAAAATCTGCATTAGCCATAAAATCTGCATTACATTATCCATAAAATCTGCATTAGCTGAGTCTCCCTGGCATTTTCCCTGGAGCTGAGGCAGCAGAGGGGTGGGAATGACCATCCATAAAGGCTGAGGGAATGTTCACCTGGAATCCAGGGAGAAAAGGGCCCTAAAACACCAGGGGTGTGGATTGAATTCATTTGGTGAGAGGCAAAGGAAGGATTTTAGATGGAATCCAGGTGGGAAATGATCCCTGTTCCCTGGACAAGGATTTCAAGGGCAAACAGGGATGCTGAGGGCAGGGACCTTCTAAATTGGGGAGTTACCTTTGGGCTCTGCACAATTTGCACTTGGGAGGAGCTCTGGCTCTGGCTGGACCTCCCAATCCCAACATTTGTGCATCTCCAAATCCAAACATTTGGAAATCTCCTAATCCCAACATTTGTGCATCTCCTGATCCCAACATTTGAGCATCTCCTGATCCCAACATTTGTGCATCTCCCGATCCCAACATTTGTGCATCTCCCGATCCCAACATTTGTGCATCTCCCGATCCCAACATTTGTGCATCTCCCGATCCCAACATTTGTGCATCTCCCGATCCCAACATTTGTGCATCTCCTAATCCCAACATTTGTGCATCTCCCAATCCCAACATTTGTGTGTCTCCTGATCCCAACATTTGGGATCTCCAAATCCCAACCTTTGGGCATCTCCCAATCCCAACATTTGGGATCTCCTGATCCCAGCATTTGTGCATCTCCTAATCCCAGTATTTGGGATGCCCACACTGATTCCCACAGAAGCTGTGGCTGCCCCTGGATCCCTGGAAGTGTCCAAGGCCAGGTTGGGCAGGGCTTGGAGCACCCTGGGATAGTGGGAAGTGTCCCTGTCCTGCCAGGGGTGGAAAGGGATGATCCTTTAGATCCCATTTTGGAACCATTCCATGGATCTGTGACATTCCCTGGTGATGTGATGCCATTTCTGGCACTGGGGATTGTGGCTCTGGTGGCCTCACAGCTGAATGTCACCACTGGAGCTCTCAAAGGTCACCTGCTGTCACCTCCTGTCCCCAGCTGCTGCCTCCTCCATGAATTCATCCTTGCAAACTTCCCTCAGGAGCTTTTTTTGGGAGATGTGGATCCAAAGGTGTTTGAACCTTTGCTGCCCTTGGATTTGGAGCAGAATTAGGGACAGAATCCATGCCTTGAGTGCCATCCCAACTCTGGAATTCTGTGATTCCCAGTGCTGGAGATGCTGTTCCCAGCTCTGGAATTTTGTGATTCCCAGTGCTGGAGATGCTGTTCCCACCTCTGGAATTCTGTGATTCCCAGTGCTGGAGATGCTGTTCCCAACTCTGGAATTTTGTGATTCCCAGTGCTGGAGATGCTGTTCCCACCTCTGGAATTCTGTGATTCCCAGTGCTGGAGATGCTGTTCCCAACTCTGGAATTTTGTGATTCCCAGTGCTGGAGATGCTGTTCCCAGCTCTGGAATTTTGATTCCCAGTGCTGGAGATGCTGTTCCCAACTGTGGAATTTTGTGATTCCCAGTGCAGGAGATGCTGTTCCCAACTCTGGAATTTTGATTCCCAGTGCTGGAGATGCTGTTCCCAGCTCTGGAATTTTGTGATTCCCAGTGCTGGAGATGCTGTTCCCAACTGTGGAATTTTGATTCCCAGTGCTGGAGATGCTGTTCCTAACTCTGGAATTTTGTGATTCCCAGTGCTGGAGATGCTGTTCCCATCCAGCTCCAGCCCTGATTCCTCATCTGCCTCCTGCCCTGCCCAATCCCAGCGCAATCCCACCGGGATCTGGGATGTGTTTGTCACCTGCCTGAGGGTGACAGCTCCGTGCTGTCCTGGATTCCTTGGTTTGGGAATTGGCAGAGCCCAGCTTGGGCTTCCCATAAATCCATAAATCCATCAATCCATCAATCCCTTGGTGCTGCTCCCGAGTGCAGAGAGGCTCGTGGGCTCTGATTCCTTGGATTTGGAGCTGGATCCATCTGGATCAGGAGCCTGGCTGCCGAGGAGGGGGAGCGCATTCCCGGGATCCCGGGAGTGACAGGGAATGTGGAATTCCCAGGGGAGCAGCCGGGGCTGCCTCGTGTGTCCGTCTGTCCTGCTGGAGGGAGCTGCACGTTCCAGGGCTTGGAGCAGGGATGGGATCGAGGGATGAGTCCCCTCCCGGCTTCCAAACTCTGCTCCCCATCCCCGTGTTCCCAGCACAGTCCCAGTCCCACCGGGAATTCCCGGGATTCCTCTCCAGCCCCACCACGCGCTCCCGGGATTTGCAGGGACCTGGGAACTCCCACCCTTCCCAACCCCATCCCAGACATTTTCCATGTGAACTTTTCCAGGATGAAAACTGAGGATTTGATGACTTTTTGATCCCAGCTTTTCCAGGAAGGGCTTTTTTTCCCGGGATGGGATTTCCAGGCTGATGGGTGTTTCCAGGAATCCAGGAGAGAGGGATCAGTGATGCTCCAGCTCTCCCGTTTTCTCAACTCCCGCTTCCTGAGTGACTTTTAAAGAAAATGTGGAGAAAAAGGAAAGGAAAGGAAAGGAAAGGAAAGGAAAGGAAAGGAAAGGAAAGGAAAGGAAAGGAAAGGAAAGGAAAGGAAAGGAAAGGAAAGGAAAGGGGAAAGGAAAGGGGAAAGGAAAAAGGAAAGGAAAAAGGAAAGGAAAGGAAAAAGGAAAGGAAAGGAAAGGAAAGGAAAGGAAAGGAAAGGAAAGGAAAGGAAAGGAAAGGAAAGGAAAGGAAAGGAAAGGAAAGGAAAGGAAAGGGAAAGGGAAAGGAAAGGAAAAGGCACACGTCAGCGGGGTGGGAAGGGATCCTGGAAAGCTCTGGATGCGAGGGGAAAGAGGGGGATTGGCCCGCGTGGGAAGGGGCCTTGGCAACGCTGCAAAAAGCTGTGAAAAAAAAAAAAAGAGAATCCGTGATTTGTTTGGCATTTCCTTCCCGATTTTCTCACATTCCTCTGCCTGACTCATAAACCTGCTGCTCTGCATTTCTGGGATTCATCCTGGATGTCCTGGAGCTCTGCAGCCTCCCTGGAATTGCTCAGTGGGATTGATCCCAGGGCATCCCTGCTCCATAGGGAAATATTTTTTCCCTTGGAAGCTGCTGATTGCTGTTTAATTAACAACAATTCACGCGTTCCTTGAGGCTTGGGAATTACCCAGAGGAGTTTGTTTTTTTTTCCAGGATGCTGCTCTGTGCTTATTCCCGAGGCTGGGATTCCCATAATCCCTCCAAACCTCTGGAAAATTTGGGAAGTCACCCTGGATAATCAACAAACACAGGAGGGTCAGGAACAAATCACGGCAGCGGGGAGAAAACAAGATTTTATCCAAGGCTTTATTTTTATTTTCCTTTTGATTCTGTAGAGAAACTGATAATGAAGCTCTCGTCTTCCCAAAGCGTTGCCATGGCAACCGGCGGGATGCGGGGATGGAGGAGGAGGAGGAGGAGGAGGAGGAGGAGGAGGAGGAGGAGGAGTGTCACCCTTGAGGAGAGAGGGGACAGCTGCTGCCTTGGGGCACCTGGGATGAAGGATTTCAGCTGGAAGAAAGGATTCCAGCTGGAATAGAAGATTTCAGCTGGAATTGTAGGGTTCCAGGAAGGATTTCAGCTGGAATAAAGGATTTCAGCTGGACTTGTGGGGTTCCAGGAAGGATTTCAGCTGGAATAGAGGATTTCAGCTGGAATGAAGGATTTCAGCTGGAATTGTGGGGTTCCAGATGGAATAGAGGGGTTCCAGGAAGGATTTCAGCTGGAATAAAGGATTTCAGCTGGAATTGTGAGGTTCCAGGAAGGATTCCAGCTGGAATTGTGGGGTTCCAGGAGGGATTTCAGCTGGAATAGAGGGGTTCCAGCTGGAATTAAGGGGTTCCAGGTGGAATAATGGGGGTTCTAGCATGGAATAAAAGGATTCCAGCTGGAATTATGGTGTTCCAGGAAGGGTTTCAGCTGATATAAAGGGGTTCCAGGTGGAATAAAGCGGTTCCAGATGGAATAAAGGGGTTCCAGCTGGAATAATGGGGTTCCAGCAGGAAATAAAGGAATTCCACATGGAATGAGGGTGTTCCAGGAAGGATTTCAGCTGGAATAAAGGATTCCATATGGAATCGTGGGGTTCCAGGTGGAATAATGGGGTTCTAGCAGGAAATGGAAGGATTCCAGCTGGAATGAGGGTGTTCCAGGAAGGATTTCAGCTGGAATAAAGGATTTCAGCTGGAATTGTGGGGTTCCAGGAAGGATTTCAGCTGGAATAAAGGATTTCAGCTGGAATGAAGGATTTCAGCTGGAATTGTGGGGTTTCAGATGGAATAGAGGGGTTCCAGGAGGGATTTCAGCTGGAATTGTGGGGTTCCAGCTGGAATTGTGGGGTTCCAGGAAGGATTTCAGCTGGAATAGAGGATTTCAGCTGGAATAGAGGAGTTCCAGGTGGAATAATGGGGGTTCTAGCAGGGAATAAAAGGATTCCAGCTGGAATGAGGGTGTTCCAGGATGGGTTCCAAATGGAATTGTGGGGTTCCAGGTGGAATAATGGGGTTCCAGTAGGAAATAAAAATATTCCAGCTGGAATAGAGGGGTTCCAGATGGAATAGAGGGGTTCCAGGTGGAATAATGGGGGTTCTAGTAGGAAATGAAAGGATTCCATCTGGAATTATGGTGTTCCAGGAAGGATTTCAGCTGGAATAAAGGAGTTCCAGATGGAATTAAGGGGTTCTAGCAGGGAATAAAAGGATTCCAGCTGGAATGAGGGCATTCCAGGATGGGTTCCAAATGGAATCGTGGGGTTCCAGGTGGAATAATGGGGGTTCCAGTAGGAAATAAAAAGATTCCACATGGAATGAGGGTGTTCCACAAAGGATTCCAGCTGGAATAGAGGGGTTCCAGATGGAATAGAGGGGTTCCAGGTGGAATAATGGGGGTTCTAGCAGGAAATGAAAGGATTCCAGCTGGAATGAGGGCTTTCCAGGAAGGATTTCAGCTGGAATAGAGGGGTTCCAGATGGAATAGAGGGGTTCCAGATGGAATAATGGTGTTCCAGCAGGAAAGAAAAGGATTCCATTTGAAATGAGGGTGGATCCAGGAAGGATTTCAGCTGGAATAAAGGGGTTACAGGTGGAATAACGGAATTCTAGATGGAATAAAGGAGTTCCAGATGGAATAAAGGGATTCCATATGGAATAAAGGGGTTCCATATGGAATAATGGGGTTCCAGCAGGAAATAAAAGTATTTCATTTGGGATTAGAGTGTGCCAGGATTGATTTCAGCTGGAATAAAGGGGTTTCAGCTGGAATTGAGGGGTTCCAGCAGGAATAAAGGGGTTCCAGCTGGAATAAAGGATTCCTGCTCCATCCAGGGAGGAAGAGGCTCCCTGTGCTTCCTCCACCCCACAACAACCCCTGTGCCTCACTGATATTCGGGATTTTTGTTTGTTAACCTTTTCCCACTCCTGAGAGGAGCTTTGGGATCAAACCCAGCGCTTGGAAACATTATCCTGTGAAGCAGAGCCAGGAATCCAGCAGGGACTGGGAGGATGTGGATGGGATCCACTGGGATGTGGATCCAAATCCCTGCTGGGAGCGGGACTGTGGCACTCTCAGCTGTCAGGACAGGGAAGGAGCCACTCATGAAGGGTCAGACCTGCCTTGGACAGCAGCTAAAACATCCAGGAAAAGCTTTTTTTCCTGGGAATGGCTGTCAGGAAGCAGCAGGAGATGGAAAGGAGCCAGCTCTGGGAATGGCAGGCCCAGGAGGCTTCCTGGGAGAGGAAGAAGCTTTTCCCTGGCTCTTGTTTTCCCAGCCTTTTCCTCCTGTTAAAAGGCTGGGAAAATTCCTGGAAATTTTCCTCCAGAGCTTGGAAAAGGCTGGGAGTCTCCTCTGTGCCTGCTCTGTGTCCCTTTTGCTGCAGGCTGGAAGATGGAAAATAAATCTGGGAAGCAGAACAGAAGGAGAACTCCTGCAGGAGTTGGGAATTGGGAATCTCCTGAGGATCATGATGGATATTCCTGGTTATTCCATGACCTGCCAGCATCCCTGCTCCCGTGGCCTTGTTGATTATCAGGATTGGAGTGGGAATCTGGGAAAAGCTCTTGGATCTCCTGCAGAGGCAGGAGCTGTCACCAAGGCAGAGCAGATGGTGACCTGGTTTTGCCAGGGAAGGGATGAGGTTGGGAATGCACCTTTGGAAGCAGGATTTGGGGAAGGGCCTGGGATACACTGGGATTCATCCCAGCCAGCTCAGACCTGGAAAGAAAAAAAAACAAAATGGAAAACAAATTTGGAAAATTTTTTGGAAAAACAAATCCCTGTGGTCCTTAATTTGTAACCCTTGGATTGAATATATGGCTTTGGTGTGGATGGATGGATGGATGGATGGATGGATGGATGGATGGATGGATGGATGGATCCATCAAGTGTTTAATCTCTCATTATTCCCACCAAAAACTCCAGGAGAAGTGGCCCTTCCCTAGCCAGACCCTAATTCCTCATTCCAGAGCCCATTTTCACATTCCAGCCCCATCCCTGAGGAAGTTTTCCCCCAAACAGGGAAAATGGAGGAGATTTTCCCGTTGTTTTCCTGGACTGCTGCAAGCTGATCCCCTCTTCTGCCTGGGAACATCTGTTTCTCCTTGGATTCTTGGATTTCTTGGCTCCAGGAGCTTCTCCTGGGAGTCTGGCCACGTTTTGCTTCGTGTTTGAGCTTTGTGAGGGGTTCAGATCCAGGGAAATCAGAGTTGGAGCTGTGTTCCTGCCTTGGAAATAACTGAATTCCTGGAATGGTCTGCTGGAAAAGGGGGATTTTGAGAGGTAACAATGGGAGCATTCCCAGATCCAGGGAAGCAGGAAAGCTCTGGAATGTTCTGCTGGGAGAGAGCAGAGGCTGAGGAGGGCTGTGCTAATCAGGGCAGGGGATCTGGGCAGGCAGAGGAGTCTCTCAGGGATTAGGGAAATGTCAGCAGGATTATTCCAAGGGAAAATCCGGCAGCTGTTGGATCTGGAGTCACCTCCAGAGGGGAACGGGCAGGGCACCGACCGTGGCTGGATGGATCCATGGGCACAGCTCCACCCCTCTGGAAAGGGATCCTGCTCCTCTGCAGGGCAGGGGACACAGGGCAATGGTGGCCTCAGGGTGAGGGACAGGGATGTGGCAGTGCTGGCCTGTCCCTGATTGTCCTGTGTTACCACCCATTGTCCTGTGTCACCCTCTGATTGTCCTGTGTCACCCCCCATTGTCCTGTGCCATCCTCTGATTTTCCTGTGTTACCACCAATTGTCCTGTGCCACCCCCTGATTGTCCTATGCCACCCCCTGATTGTCCTGTGTCACCCCTGATTGTCCTGTGTCACCCCTGCTTGTCCTGTGCCACCCCTGATTGTCCTGTGTCACCCCTGCTTGTCCTGTGCCATCCCTGATTGTCCTGTGTCACCCCTGGCTGTCCTGTGTCACCTCTGATTGTCCTCTGTCACCCCCTCACTGTCCTGTGTCACCCCTCACTGTCCTGTGTCACCCCTGGCTGTCCTGTGTCACCTTCTGGCTGTCCTGTGTCACCCCCTGATTGTCCTATGCCACCCCCTGATTGTCCTGTGTCACCCCTGATTGTCCTGTGCCACCCCCTGATTGTCCTGTGTCACCTCTGATTGTCCTGTGTCACCCTCTGATTGTCCTGTGTCACCCTCTGGCTGTCCTGTGCCATCCTCTGATTGTCCTGTGTCACCACCCATTGTCCTGTGTCACCTCTGATTGTCCTCTGTCACCCCCTGATTGTCCTGTGTCACCCCCTGGCTGTCCTGTGTCACCCTCTGGCTGTCCTGTGTCACCCCTGATTGTCTTGTGTCATCCCTGATTGTCCTGTGTCACCCTCTGATTGTCCTGTGCCACCCCCCATTGTCCTGTGTCACCTCTGATTGTCCTGTGTCACCCCTCACTGTCCTGTGTCACCCCTCATTGTCCTGTGTCACCCCTCACTGTCCTGTGTCACCCCTCATTGTCCTGTGCCACCACCCATTGTCCTGTGCCACCCCTCACTGTCCTGTGCCACCTCTGATTGTCCTGTGTCACCTCTGATTGTCCTGTGTCACCCTCTGATTGTCCTGTGTCACCCCTCACTGTCCTGTGTCACCCCTCATTGTCCTGTGCCACCCCTCACTGTCCTGTGCCACCCCTCACTGTCCTGTGCCACCTCTGATTGTCCTGTGTCACCTCTGATTGTCCTGTGCCATCCCTGATTGTCCTGTGCCATCCCTGATTGTCCTGTGTCACCCCTGGCTGTCCTGTGTCACCTCTGCCTGTCCTGTGTCACCCACCCTGTCCCTCATCCTCTGTTTCCCACAGGTAAAATTTACAGGGAATGCTGATTCGGATCCAGGGCCCAGCCACATTCCCTGGCTCTGCTCCTGGGGTGGCCTTTGCACCTGGCAGGTGACAATTTTCTATTCCAGGTGTCCCCTGCTTTATTCCAGGTGTCCCCTGGTTTATTCCAGGTGATCCCTGGTTTATTCCAGGTGATCCCTGGTTTATTCCAGCTTCCCCCTGGTTTATTCCAGATGTCCCCTGGTTTATTCCAGATGTCCCCTGGTTTATTCCAGGTGTCCCTTGGTTTATTCCAGGTAATCCCTGGTTTATTCCAGGTGTCCCCTGGTTTATTCCAGGTGATCCCTGGTTTATTCCAGATGATCCCTGGTTTATTCCAGGTATCCCCTGGTTTATTCCAGGTATCCCCTGGTTTATTCCAGGTGATCCCTGGTTTATTCCAGGTGTCCTCTCAGTTATTCCAGGTATCCCCTGGTTTATTCCAGCTTCCCCCTGGTTTATTCCAGCTTCCCCCTGGTTTATTCCAGGTGATCCCTGGTTTATTCCAGGTATCCCCTGGTTTATTCCAGCTTCCCCCTGGTTTATTCCAGATAATCCCTGGTTTATTCCAGGTATCCCCTGGTTTATTCCAGGTGTCCCCTGGTTTATTCCAGCTTCCCCCTGGTTTATTCCAGGTATCCCCTGGTTTATTCCAGCTTCCCCCTGGTTTATTCCAGGTATCCCCTGGTTTATTCCAGGTATCCCCTGGTTTATTCCTAGTCCCATTCCCAGGGATGAGCAGCAGCCCTGCCCCTGGGCTCACTATAAATAGATTATCCCTAATCCTAAAAAGATCAAGCAGTGCAGATTAAAGGATTTTGGGGGGAATTTTCCAGCCTGTGGAGCTGGAAGACGGAGGGATGAATATCCCTGCTTTGTGTCCTGCTTCCTCAGAGCATCCTCCCTCTGAATTTTGGGATTTTTGGTGCTCCCAGGAGCTCCTGTGGGGCACAGGGGACACAGTTCCACTGTCACCTGCAGGGAAGCTCAGGAATGTTGGATAGACCTGGAAAAAAAGCCAGGGAAGGATGGGCAGATCAGAGTCAGCCCCGTGTTTGCCTCCAAACCCTGACACGTCTGAGGCTTCCTGCAGGCTGGAATTGGATTTACCAACTCCATCATTGACCAGAATGAAGATTTCTTCCTGATTTCTTCTTGATTTCTTTCTGATTTCTGCTTTGGGGTGGGAGGGACTTTAAATTCATCCCATTCCACCCCTGCCACGGGCAAGGACACCTTCCTCTATCCCAGGTTATTCCAAACCCACCCAACATGGCCCTGGACACTTCCAGGGATGATTCCTGGATCTCTCCTGCATCCCTGCCCTCCTCTTCCCATTGGCACCTCCCAGAAATGCCCATCCCTCTCCCCAGAGGGATTTTCCTGTGCCTTTTATCCCTCCCTGGAGCTCAGAGCCTCTTTTGTTGCTGCTGCAGATGAGCTGAGTTTGTGTCCCAAGGATTTTCCTGAAATTTTGCTGCCCCAGCCGTGGAATTCTGAGCAGAGAGGATCCCAAATCCAGCAGTGCCCAGGCTCCATCTCCTCCCCAGCTGCCTCGGAAGGTGTTGGGAATATTCCTCCTCTGAACAGATCTCATTTCCTTCTGTGGGATCTGGATGGATCCAGAGCTCCTTTGTCCTTGGGGAGGAATTTTCAGCCTCGGGGAGGGTCTGGATTAGTTCCCAGGGTCCCCAGCCTCAGGGACAGCGTCTCTTCGGTGTCACCCAGCCCAGCCGTGTCCCTCCCGTCTCCCGAGCATCCCGCGGGAACGTTCCAGGAGTTCTGGGAAGCGCTGCCAGGTCCTGCAGGTCCCCAAGGGGGACATGGCCACCTGCCCAGGTGTTCCGGTGCCACCAGCCCTGGCAGCGGCAGCATTTTGCTGCCCTCTAGTGAGGTCTGGCAGCCGGGACCCTTTGGGGTCCCCACGCGTCCCTTGGGGGTCCCCACGGCACCCACAGCTCCCTTTGGGGTTGCCACATCCCTGCGGGGTGGTGGCACTTGGTGACGGCTCCTCCGTGTCCGAGTCACCAGCTCTGACCCCAAAGTGTCCCCCTCGTGTCCCCGCCTTGTCTCGGTGTCACCAAAGTGTCACCTCCCACCGCTCCTGGCCCTCGGGATGTGCCCTTTGCCGAGCAGACATTTCCCGTCACTGTGCCCGGGCAATCGCTGCGTGTAAATAATACAAATTAATTAAAAGAGAAATCAAATCTAGCCTCCTTTATAATTAGATCATCCACAGGCCCCTGGCTTAATTAATTATGTTAATAGGGCCTGGGGAGACAGGCAGGGATGGGCACAGCGGGTGCTGGATGGGATTGAGAGCAGAGGGAATTGGGGATGCGTGGCTGAACTCTGGTCCCCAGAGCAGGGATGTCACCACTGTCCCTGCAGTGGGGACCTGCAGCCTTCTCCCACTCATGGAATGAGGCTCATGATCCCATGGGGATTCAGGTAAAACACATGGGGGGGGGTTTAGCTCTTCTCTCATGGTCCCCCCCCGGCTGTGGTCCCTGTGCCCCACTCCGGTTCTGCCTCTCCTGGGACTGGGAGATTCCCAGGACATTCACCCCTCCTGCCCCTCTGCGTGGGAGAACATCCCCTGCTGGGCCAGGAGATACTGGGGAGCATCCTGATCCTGGGATCCAGAACATCCTTGTCCTGGGATCCAGAACATCCTTGTCCTGGGATCCAGAGCATCCTTGTCCTGGGATCCAGAACATCCTGATCCTGCATCCCAGAGCATCCTGATCCTGGGATCCAGAGCTTCCTTGTCCTGGGATCCAGAGCATCCTGACCCTGGGATCCAGAGCATCCTTGTCCTGGGATCCAGAGCATCCTTGTCCTGGGATCCAGAGCATCCTGATCCTGGGATCCAGAACATCCTGATCCTGGGATCCAGAGCATCCTGACCCTGGATCCCAGAGCATCCTGATCCTGGATCCCACAGTATCCTGACCCTGCATCCCACAGCATCCTTGTCCTGGGATCCAGAGCATCCTGATCCTGGGATCCACAGCATCCTGATCCTGGGATCCAGAGCATCCTGATCCTGGGATCCAGAGCATCCTGATCCTGGGATCCAGAGCATCCTGATCCTGGGATCCACAGCATCCTGATCCTGGGATCCAGAGCATCCTGATCCTGGGATCCACAGCATCCTGATCCTGGGATCCAGAGCATCCTGATCCTGGGATCCAGAGCATCCTGTTCCTGGGATCCAGAGCATCCTTGTCCTGGGATCCAGAGCATCCTGACCCTGCATCCCACAGCATCCTTGTCCTGGGATCCAGAGCATCCTGGAGTGCAGGGCATCCCTGTCCTGGGGTCAAGAACATCCCTGTCCTGATGTCCATAACATCTTTGTCCATGGAGTCCAGAGCATCCTTGTCCTGGGAACCAGAGCATCCTGGCCCTGAATTCCAGAGCATCCTTGTCCTGGGAACCAAAGCATCCTGGCCCTGAATTCCAGAGCATCTTTTCCCAGGGATCTGGAGCATCCTGGACCCTGGCCTGCAGGGTCCATCCCTATCCAGAGCATCCCTGACCCTGGATCCCCCAGCATCCTTGTCCCGGCATCCAGAGCATCCTTCCCTGGGGTGCAGAGTGCTCCCAGCGTTCCCACAGCAGCCAGGCCCGCCTGCCCTGAGCATCAGGAGCCTTTCCCATGGGAGCGGCTTTCCTGGGAGCGGAATTCCCTGGCAGCAGCTTCCCTGCGGCAGAGGGCAGCAGCAGGCTGGGCACGGCGGCACCCGCGGCGCGGCCGGAGCCTGCCCGGGCACCCAGCACTGTGGGGGGCTCTGGCACACGGGATGAGCACCCCCGAATGGGGATTTGGATTCCCAAAGCGCTTCCCGGGGGATTTATGGCAAGGGGAGAATTCCGCGCCTGCGGTAGAACAGGAGCTGAGCTCCCCTCTGCTCTTCCTTGAGCCCGATCCATCCCTTCCTGCCCGAGGAGAGGCACAGCGGGATGTGATTCCTTTCCTTTCCTTTCCTTTCCTTTCCTTTCCTTTCCTTTCCTTTCCTTTCCTTTCCTTTCCTTTCCTTTCCTTTCCTTTCCTTTCCTTTCCTTTCCTTTCCTTTCCTTTCCTTTCCTTTCCTTTCCTTCCCTTCCCTTCCCTTCCCTTCCCTTCCCTTCCCTTCCCTTCCCTTCCCTTCCCTTCCCTTCCCTTCCCTTCCCTTCCCTTCCCTTCCCTTCCCTTCCCTTCCCTTCCCTTCCCTTCCCTTCCCTTCCCTTCCCTTCCCTTCCCTTCCCTTCCCTTCCCTTCCCTTCCCTTCCCTTCCCTTCCCCAACAATTCCAGGTTTTATCTGTGGATTTTAAAAGGGGATGATTGTCCTGTATAATTAAATATTTTCCTTTATTTATTTCTTTTATATATATATATTATTTAATCTTTATGGATCTAGGCAGCTCTGGGAGCCTCCCTGGGATGGGAGAAGGGATTGGGAGAAGGATTTGGGGAGGAATTTGGGGCTGTGATGAGGAGCTGGAGACCCTTCCCAACTTGCCAGGAGAAAAGGGATGGAGAGAAGGATTTCGGGGGAATTCGGGGCTGTGATGAGGAGCTGGAGACTTTTCCCAGCTTTCTTCATCTCAGCAGGAGAAAAGGAGATGGGGAGAAGGATTTTGGGGTTATGATGAGGAGCTGGAGATTCTTCCCATCTTTCCTCTCCAGAAAAGGGATGGGATAAAGTTTTAGGAATGGGAAGAACCGTGGCACGGCCACATCCCCCTCCCGGTGCCCTGGCACGGCTCTAATCCCAGGTAATTGGATTTACAGGGAGCGCTGTATCCAATTACAGGGCCCTAATTAACAGCCCGCGGTTACGAGCGCTCCGTGCCTCGCTCGCAGCAATTGGGATTAATTTCTCCAGGATCCACAGGCGGCCCCTGATTGCAGGATCCGCGGGCAGCTCCAGCAGAACGCGGATAATTGAGCTGGAACCAGCAACTTCCAGGGCTGATGGACACAGCCCTGGAATCTGAGGGTCCTGCTGGCTCCTCACTGGAAAAAGCAGGATATGGAATTGCTGAAACAAATCCAGAGGAGGCCTTGGAGCTGCTCGTGGAGCTGGGAATGTTCTCCTGGAGAAGGGAAGGATCCAGGGAGAGCTGGGAATGTTCTCCTGGAGAAAGGAAGGATCCAGGGAGAGCTGGGAATGTTCTCCTGGAGAAGGGAAGGATCCAGGGAGAGCTGGGAATGTTCTCCTGGAGAAGGGAAGGATCCAGGAAGAGCTGGGAATGTTCTCCTGGAGAAGGGAAGGATCCAGGAAGAGCTGGGAATGTTCCCCTGGAGAAGGGAAGGATCCAGGGAGAGCTGGGAATGTTCTGGAGAAGGGAAGGATCCAGGGAGAGCTGGGAATGTTCTCCTGGAGAAGGGAAGGATCCAGGGAGAGCTGGGAATGTTCTCCTGGAGAAGGATCCAGAGAGAGCTGGGAATGTTCTGGAGAAGGATCCAGAGAGAGCTGGGAATGTTCCCCTGGAGAAGGGAAGGATCCAGGGAGAGCTGGGAATGTTCTGGAGAAAGGAAGGATCCAGGGAGAGCTGGGAATGTTCTGGAGAAAGGATCCAGGGAGAGCTGGGAATGTTCCCCTGGAGAAGGGAAGGATCCAGGGAGAGCTGGGAATGTTCACCTGGAGAAGGGAAGGATCCAGGGAGAGCTGGGAATGTTCCCCTGGAGAAGGGAAGGATCCAGGGAGAGCTGGGAATGTTCTGGAGAAAGGAAGGATCCAGGGAGAGCTGGGAATGTTCTGGAGAAAGGAAGGATCCAGGGAGAGCTGGGAATGTTCTCCTGGAGAAGGGAAGGATCCAGGGAGAGCTGGGAATGTTCCCCTGGAGAAGGGAAGGATCCAGAGAGAGCTGGGAATGTTCTCCTGGAGAAGGGAAGGATCCAGGGAGAGCTCAGAGCCCCTTGCAGGGCCTGAAGGGGCTCCAGGAGAGCTGGAGAGGAACTTGGAACAAGGGATGGAGTCACAGGGAATGGCTTTGAAGTGGAAAAGGGGAGATTTGGGGATATTGGAAAGGAATTTCTGGCTGTGAGGGTGGGGATGGGCTGGCATGGAATTCCTGGAGAAGCTGTGGCTGCCCCTGGATCCCTGGAAGTGCCCCAGACCAGCTTGGAACACTCTGGAATAATGAAAAGTGTCCTTGCCCATGGAATGAGATGGATTTGAAGTTTCTTTCCAACCCAAACCACTCCATGGTTCTATGATGAAATCCTGGAATTCCCAGAGATTCCCTGAGATATTCCCATGCCTGGACACACCAGATTTAGGGACTGGGAGCAGCATCCCTGTGTGGGGCATCCCCTTTTCAGCACTTCCCACCTTTCCCTGGGGGTGTTTATTCCTTATCCCTCCCTGCTGGACTGAGCTGCTGCCGAGCCATTACCAGGAGAAGGTTTGAGGGATCAGCAGCTGGGAATTGCTTTATTCCATGAAAATCCATGGAAGCTCGGCTGTGGAGCTGCTGCAGCCCTGCAGCAGTGCTGGGATTCATCCCGTTTTCCCTCCTCTGGAAAAAAATAAAATCTCAAAGTTACAAGAGCCTGAGGAATCTTCATCACTCCAGCAGTGCCTGGGATTTTCCTGCATCCCAAGGGCTCCAGGATTCCCTGAGGAGCATCACTCTGGAATTTCTGACCCTGGAAAAGCAGCGGGATCATTTCTCATTGCTCTGTTTGCCTTTCCTCATTATGACGTTCCCAAGCATCCGCCAGTTCCCAGCTTGGGACGTTAATCCAGTGCAAGCCAGAGGCTTATCCAAACAGGGAATCTTCCTCGGTGATTTCAAACTAAACTCGATAAATCCTTCATAAAAGAAAAAGGGATTTCCTCTCCAAAGGGTCCGCAGAGGAGCCGGGGAGGGATCGCGGCTCCGGAGCCGAGCATCTTCATTTGCTCCCCGCTTCTCCCCGGGAGCTGCACGTTTGCTCCTGTTCCCGCTGGAATTTTTCCTGCTGGTGGAGAAATCCCAGCCTGGGGACCATTCCCAAGGCCGTGCTCCTGGCTTTGGTGTCCCACAGGAGCTGGGATTTGGTGCTGGATCTTGGGATGTGCCAAGAGGGAAGCACTGATGGGCAACTCCTGCTTGTCCCTTCCTGGGATCATCCCGGTGGTGACATCTGCCTGTGTCCCTGTCCATCCCGAGCCCTCTATTCCCGGATTTGGGAGTGGCAGGATGGGAAAGGGACCGAATTTGGCGACAAGGACAATATTTGGCTGCTCTGGTGGCTCTGCCCGCCCTTGGCCGCCTCCCCACGATGCTCAGCTCCTTCCCAGGCATCGGGAAGCTTGAAACGGATCCCTCAGATCCGCATCTCCATCTTTTTATTCCCAGCCCTCATTCCCCTCCTTCCGAGCCCCCTCCGCTCCCGACGCGGGGCTTTGATCTCCGAAAAGCCCCTTCCTCTCTCCAAAGCCTCTGGAATGCTCGGAGGAGCCTCATTAAAATAGATGAGGCTCCCTTTGATCGCGGCGCTCGCAGGACCTTTCCCAGCGCCGGGCTTCCCTTTCATCCCTGCTCCCAGCTGGAAAAGCCGGAGCTGCTCCTCACATTCCCGGGAAAAGCTGGGGGATCCTGGCCCCCGGGGAGCCACGGTGAATCCCTGGAAGCTCGGTAGCCCCCAGGGAGGTGGAAAAGCCGGAGGGATTTTTGGAGAGTTTGGCAAGGACACGCAGAGGCGGTGCCGGAACTCTGGGGAAAAACGGGAAAGGGAAGGTGAAGATAAAAACGATTCTGGGGAGAAAAAAGGAAAAGGTTGGGAAGCAAAGGAGGAGAAAGCCAAGGGCAGCTGCCCCGCTGGGCAAAGCTCGTCAGGCCTTTGGAGCCATGTGGCTGGGTTGGATAATCCAGGAATAATTAATGAATCCTGTCCCCATTCCCATCCCTGGATTGGGATCTGGGAGATCCCTGCTCGGAGCTGGGATGGGAACGGGGATGGGAACGGGGATGGGAACGGGGATGGGAACGGGGTGCAGGGATACAGGACACGAGGATTTGGGATTTGGGGATGCAGGAATGGGGATGTGGGACACAGGATACAGGGATAGGGGGTTGCAGGAATTCAGGGAATGTCTGTGGGATGCAGGATACAGGGATATGGGGTTACAGGGATTCAGGGAATATGGGATGAAAGATACAAGGATATGGGGATACCGGGATTCAGGACACAGGGATTTGGGGATGCAGGATATGGGGATATGGGAGGCAGGACACAGGGATGCAGGCTGCCAGGATTTGGAGACACAAGGATGCAGAGAATGGAGCTGTGGGATGCAGGGATGAGGGATGAAGGGATGGAGGGATGAGGGGTGCAGGGATGAGGGATCAGGGATGCAGGGATCAGGGATGCAGGGATGAAGGATTCAGGGATGCAGGGATCAGGGATCAGGGATGAAGGATGCAGGGGTGAGGGATTCAGGGATGCAGGGATCAGGGATGCAGGGATCAGGGATGCAGGGGTGCAGCGATCAGGGATGAAGGATGCAGGGATGAGGGATTCAGGGATGCAGGGATCAGGGATGCAGGGCATGGAGGTGCTTCAGGAGGGTTCCCCAAGGGAAATGTCCCCACTTCAGACCAATCCCCGCTCCCACTGAGAGGGGACACGGGGGTGGCACCCAGGACAGCCAGGAGGGCCACACGTGACTCCTGCCCCTTCCCACTCGGGCTCCTCCAGCTCCATCCCCACAGGAACCAGCTCAGCCCACGGGAGGTGGCAAATATTGGCCCAGGCGGTTCCAATGAGGCGAGTCCTGCTAATTAGGGCTAATTAACAGCCCTGTGTGTGGTGTGCTCAGAGCTGGCTGCTGCCAGCCCCATGGGCTGTCCCCAAACCCTGGTGGCATCTGTCCCCTGGGGTGAGCAGCAGTGCCACCGAGGATCACAGGGTGTCACCGAGGATGGCACAGTGGCACCAAGGATGTCACATGGCCTCTCTGTCCCATCATGGTCCCTTGTCCCACTGCAGTCCCCTGTCCCATCATTGTCCCATCATCCTGTTACTGTCCCTCTATCCCATCATGGTCTCCTTGTCCCACCATTGTCCCTCTGTCCCACCAGGGCCCCCTGTCCCTTCATTCTCCCTCCATCCCACCACATTCCTTTGTCCCACCAGGTCCCTCCATCCCACCGTGGTCCCCTTGTCCCATCATTGTCCCATCATGGTCCCTTGTCCCATAATTGTCCCATCATCTCATCATCATCCCTTGTCCCATCACGGTCCCATCATCGTCATCCCTTGTCCCATCATTGTCCCATCCTTGTCCCTTGTCCCATCGTGGTCCCATAGTGGTCCCATCACTGTCCCCTATCCCATTGTGGTCCCATGGTTGTCCCTTGTCCCATCATTGTCCCATCATGGTCCCATCACTGTCCCCTGTCCCATCGTTATCCTAGGGTTGTCCCTTGTCCCATCATGGCTCCATCACAGTCCCATCATCATCCCTTGTCCCATCACGGTCCCATCATGGTCCCTTGTCCCATTGTTGTCTCATCCTTGTCCCATGGTTGTCCCTTGTCCCATCATCATCCCTTGTCCCATCACGGTCCCATCATGGTCCCTTGTCCCATTGTGGTCCCATGGTTGTCCCTTGTCCCATCGTGGTCCCATCACTGTCCCCTGTCCCATCGTGGTCCCATGGTTGTCCCTCATCCCATCATTGTCCTATCATGGTCCCTTGTCCCATTGTTGTCCCATCCTTGTCCCTTGTCCCATCCTTGTCCCTTGTCCCATAATTTTCCCATCATCTCATCCTCATCCCTTGTCCCATCATCATCATCCCTTGTCCCATCATTGTCCCATCACCGTCCCCTGTCCCATCATGGCCCCATCATTGTCCCTTGTCCCATGGTTGTTGCTTGTCCCATCATGGTCCCATCATGGTCCCTTGTCCCATTGTTGTCCCATCCTTGTCCCATGGTTGTCCCTTGTCCCATCATGGTCCCTTGTCCAATCATCTCATCATCATCCCTTGTCCCATCATTGTCCCATCATCGTCCCTTGTCCCATCGTGGTCCCATGGTTGTCCCTTGTCCCATCATGGTCCCTTGTCCCATGGTTGTCCCTTGTCCCCTGGTTGTCCCCTGTCCCACGGTTGTCCCTTGTCCCACCGTTGTCCCCTGTCCCATTGTTGTCCCATCCTTGTCCCACAGCTGTCCCTTGTCCCACGGTTGTCCCCTGTCTGCTGGTTGTCCCCTGTCCCATGGTTGTCCCCTGTCCCATTGTTGTCCCATCACGGTCCCATGATTGTCCCCTGTCCCACGGTTGTTCCCTGTCCCACGGTTGTCCCTTGTCCCATGGTTGTCCCTTGTCCCATCATGGTCCCCTGTCCCACGGTTGTCCCCCGTCCCATTGTTGTCCCCTGTCCCATTGTTGTCCCTTGTCCCATGGTTGTCCCTTGTCCCATGGTTGTCCCTTGTCCCATCATGGTCCCCTGTCCCACGGTTGTCCCCTGTCCCATTGTTGTCCCCTGTCCCCTGGTTGTCCCCTGTCCCATTGTTGTCCCCTGTCCCATTGTTGTCCCTTGTCCCATGGTTGTCCCTTGTCCCATGGTTGTCCCTTGTCCCATCATGGTCCCCTGTCCCATTGTTGTCCCCTGTCCCCTGGTTGTCCCCTGTCCCATTGTTGTCCCTTGTCCCCTGCTTGTCCCCTGTCCCCTGGCGGTCCCGGCTGGCAGAGCCCGCGCTGAGCCCTTAATAAGCCGTGATTCACACCCTGTGCTTAATTAGCAATTCAGTTAACGGTTTGTAATTCAGGCACGACCCTGATTGCATCCGAACGCTGCTTTATTTCTTCTCTGCCGCTCGCATTCTGAGCACTAATTACGCCTCTTTGGATGCTAATTGCTTCCCAGCCCTCTGCCGCTGTCTTTCCTGAGCAACATTTATTTTTCATGCGTCCGTGTGTTTAAACTAAGAAAAGCCGGGAGGGAGGTGGGAGGAGGGAATCGCTTCGCTCCAAGGATTCTCCGGGATCAAACGTGCCAGGAAAGGTGAGCTGGGAAATGTGGGGAGGAGTGAGCGTGGGAAAGAAGCGGGATTCTTCCTCCTCCTCCTCCTCCTCCTCCTCCTCCTCCTCCTCCTCCTCCTCCACTCCAAACCCCTCCGTGCCCCTCGGGATGGGGCTCCCGGGCTCCTTTGGGATATTCCAGCCTGGAATCACCGGTGGGAAGGGTTCAGGGATGGGGGAATCAGGAGGGGGCCCTGGATTAGGGATGAAGCCCTCGGGAATGGGAATGAAGGGTTGGGGAGCTCAGCCTGGGGCGCTGGGTTGGAGATGGAGCCCTGGGGGGATCAGGATGGGGCTGGATTCGGGATAAAGCCTTGGAAAACTCAGTCTGGGGAGCTGGATCAGGGACAAAACTCAGGTTGTGGTGTTGGATTAGGAACAAATTCCAGGGGGGATTCAAATTTTGGGGCTGGATTAGGAACAAATTCCCAGGGAAATTCAAATTTTGGGGCTGGATTAGGAACAAATTCCTGGTGGATTCAATTTTGGGGGCTGGATTTGGAATGAAGCCCAGGAGACTCAGGTTGTGGTGTTGGATTAGGAACAAATTCCGGGGGGTGTTCAAATTTTGGGGCTGGATTTGGGATGAAGCCCTGGAGACTCAGGTTTGGTGCTGGATTAGGAACAAATTCCTGGGGTGGGATTCAAATTTTGGGGCTGGATTAGGAACAAATTCCTGGTGGATTCAGTTTTGGGGGCTGGATTTGGGATGAAGCCCTGGAGACTCAGGTTTGGTGTTGGATTAGGAACAAATTCCGGGGGGGTGTTCAAGTTTTGGGGCTGGATTTGGGATGAAGCCCCGGGAGCTCAGGCAGGAGATGCCCGGGGAGGGGTCCGTGACCCTCGGGTGACATTCCCGGGGCTCCATTGGGATCGTCCCTCCAGAGCACCTGGAAAAGCTTTTCCTGCTTTTTTCCAGCTGGGAAAATCCCAGCCCCTGCCCCGGGGCACAGCCAGGCTCGGCTTTGATGGCCCTGGTTAATGATTAAGATCATTAAGAGCGGTTTAATTAGCTCAGTGAGCAGTGTCACCTGCCTGTCCCCTGCTGTCCCACTCCGTGCCTCAGTTTCCCCACCCAGAGCAGGGCACGGGGACACGGGGCAGGGCCAGCCGGTGCTCTGGGATATTCCAGGGATGTTCCAGGGATATTCCAGGGAGCCCGAGGGTTGTGGACATTCAGGATGGTGGCAGTGACCGCCCGAGGTCACACCAGGGGTGTCCCGGTGTCCCTGGCCGCCCCCAGCACGCCGGAAAGGTGGGAAGATGAAGGGAGAATTCCACGTTTTCCTGCCTTTTCCAGCACTTTCTGCACCTGGCACGGCACGGGAGAATCAGGGCAGAGGATGCCAGGCCTGGAGGAGCCCAAACCCGCTGGAATTTGCATTTTTCCTGGTGTTCCATGAATAATTAACGGCGAGAATCCACAGGAGGGTCCCGCAGCACCGGGAAAACATTCCATGAATATTTATCTGCCGGGAAGATGCGGCCAGAGGCGGCTTTGAGTGACAGCTGTCAATCACCCAGCCCTGGGCATCCCTGCGGGGTTTGGGGATGCAGAAGGTGGCACCAAGCAAATCCCGGGATTTGGGAGCTCCGGGAGAGGCCGGGCACAGCCTGGAGAGGGTTAAACCCCGGGATGGGGGTGGGAGATGGGAACAGCATCCATTAATTAGCGCCTGCATTGCGGGCCATTAATGCAGAGCGTTATTAAACCGATAAAATCCCCTCATTCCCAGCTTTTCCAGGAGCGATCCCGGGCTCATCCCGCCGTGTTTGGGCTCTGGAAGAGCCGCGAGCGCACCTGGAGCCTCCCGCTGCTCTCCACTGACGCCATCGAGTTTATTTATTCCAAACATTTGGCATTTTTGGGAGGCGAGGAATGCGAAAATCCCATTTGCATCGGATTCCTGCGGAACGGCTCCGCCACCCCGGCAGGCGCCGGCCAATTAAAAATCCATCAGGAAAAGAAAATTCCTGGATTTCTCCCGCTCCGTGTTAAAAGTTAATGATGGAGCAGGAGAGGGGAACCGGGAGTGGCGCTTGGAAAGGAGGAGGGAGCGATTCATAAACAGGAAAAGATGAAGGGAAAGAATCGGGAGGTGCTCCAGAATATTCCATGATTTCCACGTTCTGGAGTTCTGGAGTGCTTTGGGTGGGAAGGGACGTAAAGCTCATCCCTTCCCACTATCCCAAACTGGCCTGGGATCATTCCAGGGATAATTCCAGGGATCATTCCAGGGATGGAATCATCCCAAACTGATCATTCCAGGGATGGAGCAGCCACAGCTTCCCTGGGAAATCCATCCCAGCCCCTCACAGAGAGGGATTTCATCCCGATATCCCACCCATCCCTGCCCCAAAAGGCACTGGGAAGCCATTCCCGGCACTCCAGGTCCTTCTCCAGGGTCTGAATCCATTTCTTGGAGCTCCTTCAGGTCCTGGAAGGTCACAGTGAGGTCACCCTGAAGCTTCTCCTCTCCAGGCTGGACATTCCCAACTTTTCCAGCCTTTCCTACAGTCACATCCCTCTGGATCCTCTCCTCGCTCCAGCTGGGCCCCACAGCTGGATCCAGCCCTGCAGGGAGGCTTTCCCCACCTTTCCGGGATTTCCTGGGATGCTTTTCCCACTCTTCCAGGATTTTACCCAATTCCAAAACCTGGATCCCAATTTCCCAGGATTTTTCCCCATTCCATGATCTGGATCCCAATTTCCCAGGATTTTTCGACCTTTCCATGATCTGGATCCCAATTTCCCAGGATTTTTCCTCATTCCATGGTCTGGATCCCAATTTCCCAGGATTTTTCCCCATTCCATGGTCTGGATCCCAATTTCCCAGGATTTTTCCCCATTCCAGAGCCTGGATCCCAATTTCCCAGGATATTTCCCCATTTCAGAGCCTGGATCCCAATTTCACAGGATTTTTCCCCATTCCAGAGCCTGGATCCCAATTCCCCAGGATTTTTCCCCATTCCATGGCCTGGATCCCAATTCCCCAGGATTTTTCCCCATTCCAGAGCCTGGATCCCAATTTCCCAGGATTTTGCCCCATTCCAGAGCCTGGATCCCAATTCCTCAGGATTTTGCCCCATTCCAGAGCCTGGATCCCAATTCCCCAGGATTTTTCCCCATTCCAGAGCCTGGATCCCAATTCCTCAGGATTTTGCCCCATTCCAGAGCCTGGATCCCAATTTCCCAGGATTTTGCCCCATTCCATGGTCTGGATCCCAATTTCCCAGGATTTTGCCCCATTCCAGAGCCTGGATCCCAATTCCCCAGGATTTTTCCCCATTCCAGAGCCTGGATCCAAATTCCCCAGGATTTTGCCCCATTCCAGAGCCTGGATCCCAATTCCCCAGGATTTTGCCCCATTCCATAGTCTGGATCCCAATTTCCCAGGATTTTGCCCCATTCCAGAGCCTGGATCCCAATTCCTCAGGATTTTTCCCCATTCCAGAGCCTGGATCCCAATTTCCCAGGATTTTTCTCCATTCCATGGTCTGGATCCCAATTCCCCAGGATTTTTCCCCATTCCAGAGCCTGGATCCCAATTCCCCAGGATTTTTCCGCATTCCATGATCTGGATCCCAATTTCCCAGGATTTTTCTCCATTCCATGGTCTGGATCCCAATTCCCCAGGATTTTTCCCTATTCCAGAGCCTGGATCCAAGTTCCCCAGGATTTTTCCCCATTCCATGGTCTGGATCCCAATTTCCCAGGATTTTTCTCCATTCCAGAGCCTGGATCCAAATTTCCCAGGATTTTTCCCCATTCCAGGGCCTGGATCCAAATTTCCCAGGATTTTTCCCCATTCCAGAGCCTGGATCCCAATTTCCCAGGATTTTTCCCCATTCCAGAGCCTGGATCCAAATTTCCCAGGATTTTTCTCCATTCCATGGTCTGGATCCCAATTCCCCAGGATTTTTCCCCATTCCATGGCCTGGATCCCAATTTCCCAGGATTTTTCCCCATTCCATAGTCTGGATCCAAATTTCCCCAGGATTTTTCCCCATTCCAGAGCCTGGATCCCATTTTCCCAGGATTTTTCCCCATTCCAGAGCCTGGATCCCAATTTCCCAGGATTTTTCCCCATTCCAGAGCCTGGATCCCAATTTCCCAGGATTTTTCCCCATTCCATGGCCTGGATCCCAATTTCCCAGGATTTTGTCCCATTCCAGAGCCTGGATCCCAATTCTCCAGGATTTTTCCCCATTCCATAGTCTGGATCCCAATTCCCCAGGATTTTTCCCCATTCCAGAGCCTGGATCCCAATTCCCCAGGATTTTTCCCTATTCCAGAGCCTGGATCCAAGTTCCCCAGGATTTTTCCCCATTCCATGGTCTGGATCCCAATTCCCCAGGATTTTTCCCCATTCCAGGGCCTGGATCCCAATTTCCCAGGATTTTTCCCCATTCCAGAGCCTGGATCCCAATTTCCCAGGATATTTCCCCATTTCAGAGCCTGGATCCCAATTTCACAGGATTTTTCCCCATTCCAGAGCCTGGATCCCAATTCCCCAGGATTTTTCCCCATTCCATGGCCTGGATCCCAATTCCCCAGGATTTTTCCCCATTCCAGAGCCTGGATCCCAATTTCCCAGGATTTTGCCCCATTCCAGAGCCTGGATCCCAATTCCTCAGGATTTTGCCCCATTCCAGAGCCTGGATCCCAATTCCCCAGGATTTTTCCCCATTCCAGAGCCTGGATCCCAATTCCTCAGGATTTTGCCCCATTCCAGAGCCTGGATCCCAATTTCCCAGGATTTTGCCCCATTCCATGGTCTGGATCCCAATTTCCCAGGATTTTGCCCCATTCCAGAGCCTGGATCCCAATTCCCCAGGATTTTTCCCCATTCCAGAGCCTGGATCCAAATTCCCCAGGATTTTGCCCCATTCCAGAGCCTGGATCCCAATTCCCCAGGATTTTGCCCCATTCCATAGTCTGGATCCCAATTTCCCAGGATTTTGCCCCATTCCAGAGCCTGGATCCCAATTCCTCAGGATTTTTCCCCATTCCAGAGCCTGGATCCCAATTTCCCAGGATTTTTCTCCATTCCATGGTCTGGATCCCAATTCCCCAGGATTTTTCCCCATTCCAGAGCCTGGATCCCAATTCCCCAGGATTTTTCCGCATTCCATGATCTGGATCCCAATTTCCCAGGATTTTTCTCCATTCCATGGTCTGGATCCCAATTCCCCAGGATTTTTCCCTATTCCAGAGCCTGGATCCAAGTTCCCCAGGATTTTTCCCCATTCCATGGTCTGGATCCCAATTTCCCAGGATTTTTCTCCATTCCAGAGCCTGGATCCAAATTTCCCAGGATTTTTCCCCATTCCAGGGCCTGGATCCAAATTTCCCAGGATTTTTCCCCATTCCAGAGCCTGGATCCCAATTTCCCAGGATTTTTCCCCATTCCAGAGCCTGGATCCAAATTTCCCAGGATTTTTCTCCATTCCATGGTCTGGATCCCAATTCCCCAGGATTTTTCCCCATTCCATGGCCTGGATCCCAATTTCCCAGGATTTTTCCCCATTCCATAGTCTGGATCCAAATTTCCCCAGGATTTTTCCCCATTCCAGAGCCTGGATCCCATTTTCCCAGGATTTTTCCCCATTCCAGAGCCTGGATCCCAATTTCCCAGGATTTTTCCCCATTCCAGAGCCTGGATCCCAATTTCCCAGGATTTTTCCCCATTCCATGGCCTGGATCCCAATTTCCCAGGATTTTGTCCCATTCCAGAGCCTGGATCCCAATTCTCCAGGATTTTTCCCCATTCCATAGTCTGGATCCCAATTCCCCAGGATTTTTCCCC
Organism: Poecile atricapillus; assembly: GCF_030490865.1. Lineage (NCBI taxonomy): Eukaryota > Metazoa > Chordata > Aves > Passeriformes > Paridae > Poecile > Poecile atricapillus. The sequence goes on along the minus strand of NC_081272.1, from coordinate 5,230,680 downwards.
ATTCCAGAGCCTGGATCCCAATTCCCCAGGATTTTTCCCTATTCCAGAGCCTGGATCCAAGTTCCCCAGGATTTTTCCCCATTCCATGGTCTGGATCCCAATTCCCCAGGATTTTTCCCCATTCCAGGGCCTGGATCCAAATTTCCCAGGATTTTTCTCCATTCCAGAGCCTGGATCCAAATTTCCCAGGATTTTTCTCCATTCCATGGTCTGGATCCAAATTTCCCAGGATTTTTCTCCATTCCAGAGCCTGGATCCAAATTTCCCAGGATTTTTCCCCATTCCAGAGCCTGGATCCCAATTTCCCAGGATTTTTCCCCATTCCAGAGCCTGGATCCCAATTTCCCAGGATTTTTCCCCATTCCAGAGCCTGGATCCCAATTCCTCCGGATTTTTCCCCATTCCATGGTCTGGATCCCAATTTCCCAGGATTTTTCCCTATTCCAGAGCCTGGATCCCAATTTCCCAGGATTTTTCCCCATTCCAGAGCCTGGATCCCAATTTCCCAGGATTTTTCCCCATTCCAGAGCCTGGATCCCAATTTCCCAGGATTTTTCCCCATTCCATGGTCTGGATCCAAATTTCCCAGGATTTTTCCCCATTCCAGAGCCTGGATCCCATTTTCCCAGGATTTTTCCCCATTCCAGAGCCTGGATCCCAATTCCCCAGGATTTTTCCCCATTCCAGAGCCTGGATCCCAATTTCCCAGGATTTTTCCCCATTCCATGGCCTGGATCCCAATTTCCCAGGATTTTTCCCCATTCCATGGTCTGGATCCCAATTTCCCAGGATTTTGCCCCATTCCAGAGCCTGGATCCCAATTTCCCAGGATTTTTCCCCATTCCAGAGCCTGGATCCCAATTCCCCAGGATTTTTCCCCATTCCATGGTCTGGATCCCAATTTCCCAGGATTTTGCCCCATTCCAGAGCCTGGATCCCAATTTCCCAGGATTTTTCCCCATTCCAGAGCCTGGATCCCAATTTCCCAGGATTTTTCCCCATTCCAGAGCCTGGATCCCAATTTCCCAGGATTTTTCCCCATTCCAGAGCCTGGATCCCAATTTCCCAGGATTTTTCCCCATTCCAGAGCCGGGCTCTCTCCACATCCCAGCCCGGCTGCACCAGCAGGGAAACTGAGGCACGGCCCCTGCTGGATCCCGACCTTTCAGGAATTCGCTGCAGATTTGGGAAATTCTCCACCCTGGAGCCCTTCCCCACCAAAAGTGGAATATTTTGGGCTCAGATTTTTAAATCCACACCGGGAGAGGAGCCGGGATCGATCCCAGGGGGTTTGGATTTGATTTTCCAGCTGCTCCTTTTGCTTTATCATTCCTTTTTTTAATTTTTCCTCTTTTTTCCTTCTTTTTTTTTTAATTCATAATTATTATTTTTTCCCAATTCCTTCTCTCCCAGCCCAAAAGGAAGAGCTGATATCTCTCAATCCGCAGCAGAAACGTTTCCTTGCAGGCTTTTAACAGGAAAAAGAATGAAAATGTTTGAAGTTTTCCAATGGAATATTATTAGAAGGGCACGGGCAGGATGAGGAATCGCTGCTGGCACAGCAATGAAAAGAGAATAAAATAAAAACCCAGCCCTGAAAGCTCAAACCGTCTCTTCCAAGCCTTGACAATTTTTTTATTTTATCCCCTATTAGATATATTTTTAGAAAGCTGAAAAAAAATTAAAAATATTCATTTCCCAGCACTTTTTAAATTTTATTATTATTATTTTTTTGGATTCCTAAACCGCTCTGATTGGCCTGGAAATTGAATATCTGAGGGATATTGGCTCCAGATATTGGCTCTTATTAATTAATTACTAATAAATAATTAGATATTAGGAGGGGGCTATCTCCCAGACCAGAATATCTTTAATTTTCCAGCTTTTCCTGCTTTTCCCGGACCCTTCCTGCCTCCAAAACTGGAATATTTTTAATTTTCCAGCTTTTCCAGACCCCTCACTGCCTCCCAGGCTGGAATATTTTTAATTTTCCAGCTTTTCCTGCTTTTCCCGGACCCCTCACTGCCTCCCAGACCGGAATATTTTGAATATTTTCCCATTTTCCCTTTAAATGTCCCCATTTTCCCTCTGCTGCCTGCAGGGGATGATCCACCAGGGCTGATTTTGGCCTGGAAAAGGGAATTAGGGCAGGGAAATCCTGGATCTCCAGAGGAAAATCCCAAAATCCAGCCCCCCCTGGAGTGGATCCCGGGATTCCCTGGAAAAACCGGGATTTTCTGGAAAAACCGGGATTCCCTGAAAAACCGGGATTCCCAGGAAAAAAAACGGGATTCCCTGGAAAAACCGGGATTCTCTGGAAAAATCGGGATTCCCTGGAAAAACCGGGATTCCCAGGAAAAACCGGGATTCTCTGGAAAAACCGGGATTCTCTGGAAAAACCGGAATTTCCTGGCAAAACCGGGATTCCCTGGAAAAAACCGGGATTCTCTGGAAAAACCGGGATTCTCTGGAAAAACCGGGATTCTCTGGAAAAACCGGGATTCTCTGGAAAAAACCGGGATTCTCTGGAAAAAACCGGGATTCCCTGGAAAAACCGGGATTCTCTGGAAAAACCGGGATTCTCTGGAAAAACCGGAATTTCCTGGAAAAACCGGAATTTCCTGGAAAAACCGGGATTCTCTGGAAAAACCGGGATTTCCTGGCAAAACCGGGATTCTCTGGAAAAACCGGGATTCCCAGGAAAAACCGGGATTCTCTGGAAAAACCGGGATTTCCTGGCAAAACCGGGATTCCCTGGAAAAACCGGGATTCCTGCCAGCCAAGCCAGCGGGAGGGGAGAGATAAATTAAAATCAGTTTTAATAAAACCGGGCTCGATTTTTCTCCGGCCGCTCCGCTCGGATTTCTCCATGAAAAATGAGGGAATTTTCATTTCCCGCCGCCTGGAGATGAATTCCCGCCTGGAAATGAATTGAATGGAGATAAAATCCATTAATTCTACCCCAGACAATTCCCTCCATCCGCTCGTTTTTCTCCCTGGATTATCCCAAATCCTTCCCCCCTCTGGGGAAAACCTCGGGAAGGAGGGGTTGAATCCCTTTTCCCATCCCATTTTTTTCCCATCCCTTTTTTTTCCCATCCCTTTTTTTTCCCATCCCTTTTTTTTCCCATCCCTTTTTTTTTTTCCATCCTTTTTTTTTCCCATCCCTTTTTTTTCCCATCCCTTTTTTTTCTCCCATCCTGGGGTTGTTCTGGGGGAAATTCGGGATTTGGGGTGGGATTGCGGCGCTGGGGGGTTGGGAATTGTCACATTCCTGGGAATTATCCAGAACCGTGGAGAGACAGAGCCCAAATCCTGCGGGAATGAAGGGAAAGCTCTGGAAAACCGGGATTTGAGGAGGGAATGTGATGGAAAACTGGGATTTGAGGTGGGAATGGGGAGCAGGAATGAAGGGAAAACTGGGATTTGAGGAGGGAATGTGATGGAAAAGTGGGATTTGAGATGGGAATGGGAGCAGGAATGAAGGGAAAACTGGGATTTGAGGTGGGAATGGGAGCAGGAATGGAGGGAATGTGATGGAAAAGTGGGATTTGAGATGGGAATGGGAGCAGGAATGAAGGGAAAACTGGGATTTGAGGTGGGAATGGGATGGAAAACTGGGATTTGAGGTGGGAATGGGGAGCAGGAATGAAGGGAAAACTCTGGAAAACTGGGATTTGAGGTGGGAATGGGGAGCAGGAATGAAGGGAAAGCTCTGGAAAACCGGGATTTGAGGTGGGAATGGGAGCAGGAATGAAGGGAAAGCTCTGGAAAACTGGGATTTGAGGTGGGAATGGGGAGCAGGACAGGGCTGGGAGGGAGCTGAGGGGTTTGAGGTGTTGGGGTGACCCCAAAAACCTCGGGGACATGGAAGAAAAAAGGGAATAGGAAATATCCCGGAGGAAAAGAGGCTGGAGAGGGATCTGGGAAGGCCTTGGAAGGGTTTTTCATGCTGGAATGAGGGAGCAACTGGAAAAATCCCTTTTTTTTCCCAATTTCTGCTCTCCCTGGAGATGCCCAGGGGACACTGGGGGTGACAGCTCCGACCTGGCCTCTTCCAGCCCAGGAAAGGGCTCAGTCCTTCCCTCCTGGATTCCCTAATCCCTTCCCACCCCTCGGGATAATCCCCCGAGGCCCCGGGGCTGGTTTAAATCAGCTAAAAGCGAATTTCCGAGGGAAAAAAAAAGCGGAATAAAAGGTTTTTTCCGCCTTTTTCTCCGCGCGGTGCCATCCTTCCCTCGCATCCCTGCAATTCCCCGAATTCCCGAATTAATTCCCGAATTCCCTGCGCTTCCCCTCGTCCTCAGGATGTTTGGAAAAGCTTCGTCTCAACCCCACGCAGCGCTGGGAGAGGATGGGAGAGGCTCTGTCCTCATCCCGGAGAGCCCCTCTGGAATGTTTCAATTCCCGTTTATCCCACAAACATCTTCCTGCTCTCCCTGCTGAGGGTGGGGATGCTCAGCACTGGGATAACGAGGTGTGAAAATCCAGGATTTTGGGATTCCTGGGCATTTCTCAGCCTTCCCCTGCTCCAGGGGGTCTGGAATGAGCCGTGCCAGGATCCAGGATCCCCCCAGTGATGCCCTAAAAACGCTCCTGAGTGCGGTTTCCCCTCCCTGAAGCTGGAAAAAGAGGGAAAACAACCCCAAAACCGCAGGATTTGGGATTAAATTCGCTTCCCAACCCTTTTCCTGCCCAGCTCCGCCTGACCCAGCGCTGCCCATCTGCTGCTCCCGGTGCATTTTGAGGGACTGACACCGAGCTGTGACCTCCAATCCATGCTCTGCATCCCGAAATTCCCCCTCTGGAATTGCCGGGTGAGCTTTCCTGGCTCTTCAGCTTCCTCCCCGAGCTGGTGGCAGCAATTCCTCTCTGCCACGCGGATCCCAGCGCCTTTGATCCACCTTTTCTTCCCTTTTTGCTGCCATTTCCCATTCATTAACCGCGCCGTTTATCGCTTTAAACTTTGAGAAACGCACCCAAAGCTCGGGGATTTTATTTTTTTAAAGATGTTTTCCCTAAAGGGACGGGCGGTGACACCTTCCTGTCCCCTCCGGGACAGCTCCGGGCTCCATCCCTGCTGTCCCCGAGCTTTGGGATGCTCCCGTTGATCCTTTAAGGAAGATGGGAGAGCGGAGCCATCAATTCCTGAATAATCCCGAGCCCCAAAAACGCCTCTGCCCCCCCCGTGGGTACTCCTCACCCCCCTGATCCCCCTGAGCCGCCGCTGCTGGAAAAGGTTCTTTTAATCAGGGGTAATTTTATGCATCATTAATAGCAGGCCTTGATTAGAAGGAAGGAAAGTTCAGCTGAGGGGAAGATGAAAAGAGGAGGCGGTTGGGGAAGGGGGTTTTGGGGGGTTTTGGGGGGGTTTTGGGGGTGGTTTTGGGGGGGTTTTGGGGTTTTTGGGGACTAAAGGGGCTCTCTTGATGCTGCCTGGACTGAGGAGAGGGCAAAGGGGTTTTTGGGGGGCCCCTGGTTGGTTGTTTCATGCTCAGTGCTTGGACATCGCTGCTGTCCCCCGAGGCTGGCCAGGATTCCAGCAGATCCCATCCTTTGGGATTTTGGGATGAAGGGGCTCTCCCAATGCCAGAGCTGCTGGGATTGAGGGGAGGGCAAAGGGGGGTTTTTGGGGTGCTCCGTGGGTGGTTGAGCTTCGTGCTCAGCACCTGGGGGTCCCCGTGTCCCCTGCCAGGGTGATGGGATCAGCAGGAGCTCCCATCCTTTGGGATCCCTTTGGCTCTGGGTGTTCCACAACGGGATTTTCCCGATGCTGGAACCATCGGAGACGGGGCAAGGAGGTTTTTGGGGGGTCCCTGGGTGGCTGAGGTGCTTTTTGCTCATCCCAGGATGCAGGAGGCGCCTTCCTTTGGGATCCCTTTCCCTCGGGAGATTTGGGATAAAGGGGCTCTCCCGATGCCGGAGCCGCGGGGGCTGAGGGAGGATTTTGGAGAGCCCCGAGCAGCTCAGACAGAGGAGATTTTTCTCTTCCTTCCTTAACACCATTTTCTGCATTAAAGCGCTTTGGAGCATCTCCTGCATCAAAGGAATCGCTTCCACAGGCGAGGGATCAAACAGGCCCTGAAATCCCCGTTCCCTGGGGATGGGAAACGGAGCCAGCCGTGCCCAGCATCCCCACAACCCCCCCGGGCTGCCAGGAAGAAACCAGAGTGGGATAGGAGAAGTTATGGGGGTGTTGGGAATCACTGGATGGTTCCAGCAGGATTTGGGGCTGGAAGCTGCTCTTGGCCTCAGTCAGACCCTGGGATCAGCATCCAGCCCCAAATCCTGCTGGGATCATCCAGTGATGCCCAGCACCCCCACAACTTCCCCTGTTCCCCACTAACTTATCCTTGGCTCCAGCAGACTTTGGGGTTGGATGTTGATCCTGGAGTCTGACTGAGGCCAGGAGCAGCTTCCAGCCCCAAATCCTCCCTGGATCATCCAGTGATTCCCAACACCCCCACAACTTCCCCTGTTACTGAGGCCAGGAGCAGCTTCCAGCCCCAAATCCTGCCAGGATCATCCAGCGATGCCCATCAGCCCCACAACTTCCCCCATTCCCCACTGATGGCTCCCTGGCTGATCCCAGCAGGATTTGGGGCTGGATGCTGATCCCGATCTCCTTCAGATCCCAGGGGATCAACATCCAGCCCCAAATCCTGCTGGGATCAGCATCCAGCCCCAAATCCTGCCAGGATCATCCAGTGATTCCCAACACCCCCACAACTTCCCCCATTCCCCACTGATGGCTCCCTGGCTGATCCCGGCAGGATTTGGGGCTGGATGCTGATCCCGGGGTCTGCCTGAGGCCAGGAGCAGCTTCCAGCCCCAAATCCTGCCAGGATCATCCAGGGGTGCCCATCAGCCCCACAACTTCCCCCATTCCCCACTGATGGCTCCCTGGCTGATCCCAGCAGGATTTGGGGCTGGATGCTGATCCCGATCTCCTTCAGATCCCCTGGGATCAGCATCCAGCCCCAAATCCTGCTGGGATCAGCCAGGGATCCCCCCACAACTTCCCCTTTCCCACTCTGGCCTCTCCCTGGCAGGATTTGGGGCTGGAAGTTGCTCCTGGCGCATCAAACCCCCGGCTCAGCCCAGCCGTGGGGTTTCACCCCAATTTCCCGTGGCTGCTGCCATCCCCGGGAACGAGTTCCAATGATTCCTTGGAGCCGGCCCCGATTCTCCCTCCTCTTCCTCTTCCTGACCTTCTCCTTCGCTTGTTTTCCCTCCGAGTGAGGAGGCCGTAAATTTAAACCCTCCGCGAGGAAAACAACATCTGTTTACCCTCCTCGGCTGCTCGGCACCAGGGGAGGAGGAGGAGGAGGGAAAATGCACCTGAATGGCTCCTCCGGGGGTTATTTTGTTATTTATCCCCAGAGAAAAATCCATCCCCAGCCCCTCCAGGCGAGGTTTCCCCTCCCCAGGCGGAGGTGGAGAAGGGACAATCCTCATGAAGGAAAAAAATCTCCATTTTCCCCAGTTTTATTCCCCGAAAAGCGCAGGATTTAAAAGCTAAACTCCCAGAACACCTTTGCTGATGAGGTGTGAATTTAAGAGGGTTCAAATAAAACCCGATAAAAACCGCGATGAGCAGAAGCTGCCGGAGGATTCCCGCATCCCCCAGGGATGGAGAACTGAGGAAGAGGAAAAATTCCTGCCGGGATCTCCCAGCAGAGCTCGAACATTCCCGGCGAAACTTCAAATCCCCCGGCGGGGAGGTGCTGCTGAGCACCAAATAAATTCCGGTTAATTGGATGAAAACATCGCAGCGCCTTTGTTTCACCGCCAGCTGCCAGGTGTGGGGACAGCGGTGGCACCAGAGGGGACCTGAGCCGTGCCCGTTGTCACCAGAACCGCCGGTCCCGCTCTGAAATGTCGCATCAATTAAGAGCTGGATGTTTAATTAAATCCCATTTCCCCCATTCCCTTCCTTCGTCCTTTCCCGCCTCTGCCGGCTCTAAGTTTGGAGTAATATTAAAAAAAAAACAACCCCAAATTCCCCTGGAATATGAACCGTAATGAGATCAACTTAATTGAACGATTTTACGATGTCATCCTCATTTGCCTTTTTAATTAGGTCCTGCTTCCATACCGACAGGAATCCGTGGGATTGGGAACTTCCAGGAGCGGCTTTGTCAGGCAGAGCATCCAGAGCTGGAATTACAGGAGGAGCTGGAGCAGCTCTGAGGGAGCAACTGATGCCGTGGGGGGAAAAAATTGAGTTTTTGGGGTGGCAGGAGGAGGTGACACTGAGCCTTTTGTCCCTCCTGCTGGGTGCTGTCCCTTTCTCCCGGCTGGAAATTAATTGCACTTAGGAAACAACCCGATAAAATCGGGATAAAATGGAAATTAAGAGGATCAAATGAAAAATAAAATAAAAATGAAGAGGATAAAAGGTGAGCGAGCTGCGGCTTTGGGAGGCACTGGGGACTCATGGCACGTTGGGGACAGGGTGTGACAGCCCGGGACAGCACCGCAGGTGACACAGGGACTGTCACCAACCCCCCCTGGCACCGTAAGGACCAGGATCCGGAGCATCCCTCCCATGATCCCTGCTGGGACCCGCTCGGGCACTGCTGACAACACCAAAAACCACTTTGAGCACTCCCTGTCCCATCCCTGCCACAAAAATCCAGGAATTCGGCTCTTTTTTCCCAATCTGCCTTTTCCAGAAATCCCTGGAAGGGGAGGGAGGAAAGACACCGCTGCTCAAAGCCACAAAAATCCAGGAATTCGTCACTTTTTTCCCAATCCGCCTTTTCCAGGGATGGGAGAAATCCCTGGAACGGGAGAGAGAAAAAGACACCGCTGCTCAAAGCCACAAAAATCCAGGAATTCGTTACTTTTTTCCCAATCCGCCTTTTCCAGGGATGGGAGAAATCCCTGGAAGGGGAGGGAGGAAGACACCGCTGCTCAAAGCATCGCGTTCCTCGTGGGACAATCAGCACCCAGGCGCTTCCAAAGGGATCCGTGAGCTTCCAGAACTCCTGAAAACTTGGAATTAGGACACGGCCGGGTCGCTGAGAGGATTTTCCCTGCGATTTCCTCGCTCCCCGAGCAGGTATTTAGCAGGGGAGAGCACTCAGTGCATTAGCGGAGTTTTCTGCTCCTCGCACGCAGCCGGGCTGTAATTAATCATTTATACAGCTCTGGGACCCCCGGCAGCGATCGCAGGGAGTAATTAAACCTCTCCAGCTCCTCTCCAGCTCCTCTTCCTCGCCTCCTCAGCCCGGAGAAGTTTTGACAAGGTGATCAATGAGGGCTGCGGGGCGGGGGAAGCGCCGAGGGCGGAGAGAATTGGAGCAGAAAAAGGGGCCTGGAGGAGGCAGCCCGGCCTAATGGAGCAGCCGGCCGGGAGGATGGGGCAGAAAAAAGGGAATAAAAAAGGAATAAAAGCCGGAACGCGGCCGCTGACCCCGGCCTGAGCGCACGTGGTGCTGCTGAGAGGGAAACTGGGACCAGTTTCACCAGTGCTGGCTCTGCTGCCGGCCCCAAAGATGCTCCAGGGCAGCGCTGTTCCCTTCTGGATGCCGTTTGGAGCTGGAAAGAAGGGAAAAAACAACCAAAAAAATCAGAATTTGGGATTAAATTTGCTTCCCCAGCTGCCTGAGGACTCACGGTATAGGACTGGAGGGAGTTTGAGGGAGAGGAGCCACGCAGGTGATGAAATCCACGTGGGAAATGTTTGAAATCCTCGTTTCCAACCCAAAACATCATTAGCTAAAATCCCGTGGAGATGGAGGAGGGAAAAAAAAAAAAAGAAAAAAAAATTTAAATCCTCGGTCCTTAAAAATGCAAATAACATGGGCTGCTGAATGTCCTTGTTTGTCGGTAATTGCAAAATTCTTCGGCTCAATCAGCCAAAGATAAACTGTGTTATTTAGGAGCAATTTGAAGGCAGACGGATGGAAAACAATGGGCCGGATTCGGCTCAGGAATGACGCCAGGATCCCGCCGGGATCAGCTGGGCCCTGCGGGATTCCCAACCCTTGGAATTGCATCCGAAGGCAGCACCCAGGGGATGCCCTGGAGTGCAGGGTGGAATATCCTGGTGGATATTCCCGATTGGAAGGGTCCCACAAGGATCTTGGAGTCCCAAATCCTGGCCCTGCACACCAAAAATCCCACCCTGAGCATTCCCTGGGGATTCCAGCGGATGTTTCCCTACAGAATTCCCGAATTTCTTCTTCCAGCAGCCTCCTGGTGGAGGCACAGCCTGGATGGGCTGCATCCCTGGAGATTGTTTAATTTTTAGGGAAGAGGAGGCAGAGGGTGCAAGGAGCAGGAGCAGCATCCAGGGATTTATAAAGGATATTCTGGGATGTTCTCTTTTCCTTGGATGTTCTCTTTTCCCTGGGTTTTCACTTCCCCTTGGTGCTCAGCGCTCCCTGGTTTCTCTCCCTTCCTTGGATGTTCTTCCTCCCTGGGGTTCTCTCTCTTCCCTGGATTCTCTCCCTCCCCTGGATGTTCTCTTTTCCCAGCTTCTCACCTTTTCCAGGCTATTTCCCCTTCCTAGGATGCTCTCCCTTCTCTGGATTCTCTCCCTTCCTTGGATGGAATGTTCTTCCTTGCATGGAATCTCTTCTTTGGGTTCCCCCTTCCCTTGGTGACCTTTCTTTCCTGGATCCTCTCCCTCCTCTGGATCCTCTCCCTCCCCTGGATCCTCTCCCTCCCCTGGATCCTCTTCCTCCCCTGGATCCTCTCTCTCCCCTGGATCCTCTCCCTCCCCTGGATCCTCTCCCTCCCCTGGATCCTCTCTCTCCCCTGGATCCTCTTTGTCCCCTGGATCCTCTCTCTCCCCTGGATCCTCTCCCTTCCCTGGATCCTCTCCCTTCTCTGGATCCTCTTCCTCCCCTGGACCCTCTCCCTCCCCTGGACCCTCTCCCTCCCCTGGACCCTCTCCCTCCCCTGGATCCTCTCCCTTCTCTGGATCCTCTCCCTTCCCTGGATCCTCTCCCTCCCCTGGATCCTCTCCCTTCCCTGGATCCTCTCCCTCCCCTGGATCCTCTCCCTTCTCTGGATCCTCTCCCTTCTCTGGATCCTCTCCCTTCCCTGGATCCTCTTCCTCTCTGATCCTCTCCCTTCTCTGGATCCTCTCTCTCCCCTGGATCCTCTTTGTCCCCTGGATCCTCTCTCTCCCCTGGATCCTCTCCCTTCTCTGGATCCTCTCCCTTCTCTGGATCCTCTCCCTTCTCTGGATCCTCTCTCTCCCCTGGATCCTCTCTCTCCCCTGGATCCTCTTCCTCCCCTGGATCCTCTCCCTTCCTAGGATGCTCTTCCTTCCCTGGATTCTCTCCCTTCCTTGGATGGAATGTTCTTCCTTGCATGGAATCTCTTCTTTGGGTTCCCCCTTCCCTTGGTGACCTTTCTTTCCTGGATCCTCTTCCTCCCCTGGATTCTCTCTCTCCCCTGGATCCTCTCCCTTCTCTGGATCCTCTCCCTTCCCTGTATCCTCTCCCTCCCCTGGATCCTCTCCCTTCCCTGTATCCTCTCCCTCCCCTGGATCCTCTCCCTTTTCTGGATCCTCTCCCTTTTCTGGATCCTCTCCCTTCTCTGGATCCTCTCCCTTCCCTGGATCCTCTCCCTCCCCTGGATCCTCTCCCTCCCCTGGATCCTCTCCCTTCCCTGCATCCTCTCCCTTCCCTGCATCCTCTCCCTTCCCTGCATCCTCTCCCTCCCCTAGATCCTCTCCCTTCCCTGGATCCTCTCCCTTCCCTGGATCCTCTCTCTCCCCTGGACCCTCTCTCTCCCCTGGACCCTCTCTCTCCCCTGGACCCTCTTCCTCCCCTGGATCCTCTTCCTCCCCTGGATCCTCTTCCTCCCCTGGATCCTCTCTCTCCCCTGGACCCTCTTCCTCCCCTGGATCCTCTTCTTCCCCTGGATCCTCTCCCTTCCCTGGATCCTCTCCCTTTTCTGGATCCTCTCCCTTTTCTGGATCCTCTCCCTTCTCTGGATCCTCTCCCTTCCCTGGATCCTCTCCCTTCCTGGATCCTCTTCCTCTCTGATCCTCTCCCTTCCCTGGATCCTCTCCCTTCCCTGGATCCTCTTCCTCTCTGATCCTCTCCCTTCCCTGGATGTTTTTCCTGCCCTGGATCCTCTCCCTTCCCTGGTTTCTTTCCCTTCTCCACCAACCCCACACCCCATAAAACCCCTACAAATCCCAGCAATTCCATCTCCAATCCTTCCCCCATCTCTTCCAGGAGCTCTCCTGGGATCTCAGAGGCTGCAGGAGCAGGCAGGATCCCACAGTAACTCCCAACACGCCCGGTAATTATTTCCCAACCATCCCATTCCCTTTTCTGTGCAGACCTACAAGGATGTAAACACGATTCCCTTTAAACACATGCTTCCCTGCCATCCATCACCTCATCCAGACTTTATTATGCTCCACTCTCGACGTTATAAATTACATTTTAATGATAAATTACGCACTCCCAATGCCAACCACGGCCTCCCGCAGCCAGCAAAAACAATAATAGATTTGTAGGAAGTGAAAATGGGAAAATGAATATTTATGAGGTTGGATGGGGTTTTTTTTTTGGGGGGGGAAAGGCAATTGTGCTCTGAAATATTTGGATTTATGGATTATTTCCTATTTTTAAAATGCCTCTGTGTTTTGTTGTGCTCAAAATGCCAAGTCATTCCAAGGATGAAGGGTGGGAATTGCTCCAGGGGCTCCTTTGGGACACAAACAAGGCTGAGACAAAGCCTTGGTGGGCTGAGAAAATTCCAGGGGGATGTTTCAGCATTCCAGGATGGGGGTTGGGGTGAGTTGGGAAAATGGCCAGAATTCAGGGAATGATGGGGATGGGATGGGGGGATAAAAAAAGGGGATATAAAGGGAGAAAGGGATGGGGGAGTATGAGGGGATGTGATGGAGATGGGAAGGGAGAATATGTGGGAATGGGGTGGGATTGGAATTGGGATTGGGATGGGTTGGGGTTGGGATTGGGACTGGGATTGGGATTGGGATTTGGATTGGGATTTGGATTGGGATTGGGATCAGGATTGGGATTGGGATCAGGATTGGGATTGGGATTGAGATTGGGATTGGGATTTTGATTGGGATTGGGATCAGGATCGGGATTGGGATTGAGATTGGGATTGGGATGGGTTGGGATTGGGAGGGAATGGGATTGGGATGAGATGGGGTGGGATAAAGTGGGGATGTGATGAGGGATAAACTGTGGGGATATTATGGGATGTGACGGGGTGTGATGAGGGAATACGAGGGGATGAAGTGGGGGTGTGGGATGTGATGAGGAACGTGGTGGGAATGAAGGGGAATGAGATGGGGGGGTTGAAAAGAGGGGATTTGGTGGGGGATGAGATGGGGATGGGGATGGGATGGGGGGATGGGGATGGGGATGGGATGGGGATGGGGGTGTGATGGGGATGGGATGGGGATGTGATGGGGGGATGGGGATGGGATGGGGGATGTGATGGGGGGATGGGGATGAGATGGGGATGTGATGGGGGTGTGATGGGGGATGGGATGGGGGGATGGGGATGAGATGGGGATGGGAGGATGGGGATGGAGATGCAGGATGGGGATGGGATGGGGATGTGATGGGGGGATGGGGATGAGATGGGGATGAGATGGGGATGGGAGGATGGGGATGGAGATGCAGGATGGGGATGGGATGGGGATGTGATGGGGGGATGGGGATGAGATGGGGATGAGATGGGGATGTGATGGGGGATGGGATGGGGATGGGGGTGTGATGGGGATGTGATGGGGGATGGGGAGGTGATGGGGGGATGGGAGGATGGGGATGGAGATGCAGGATGGGGATGTGATGGGGGGATGTGATGGGGATGGGGATATGATGGGGATGTGATGGGGGGATGGGGATGTGATGGGGGATGGGATGGGGATGAGGATGAGATGGGGATGTGATGGGGGATGTTTTGGGATGCAGTGTGGGGCTGGAGGAGAAGGACCAGGAGGACACATCCATGGGGACACCTGGCCGGGGAGGGGACACCTGCTGCCAGCTCGGGGCCCTGGCAGTGCCCCCGGGGCCGCTGCAGGTGGGGGCAGAGCTCGGGGGCCTCTCCACCCCTGGCGCTTTTGTCTGCACATCCATTACCGGAGCAGCTTTTGACTCGAGCGAGGATCGCCTCTCTGGCCTTCAGCAAATGGCTTTTTCAAGGTGAACATCAGCTTTCTGCCAGAGCTTCTGGGAGCTTTTCAAACACTGGCCTTTATTAGGCTGCGGCTGCAGCGGGATCAGGGCCCCGCCGTGCAAATCCCTGGCAAAAGGAGGAGGAGGAAAAGGGGGAAAACCACAGGGAGGGAAATGAGAGGAGAGGGGCAGGAGCAGGGAAGGTCCTGGGGGTGTATCCATGGGGATGTCCCAGCCTGGGGAGCTGGGTAAGGAGGTCGTGCGTGGCTCCAGGGTTTTTGGAGGCAGTGGAATCGCTCCTGGGGACAGCCAGGGGACAGCCAGGGGACAATGAGGCACAAGGACAGCACAGAGTCGGTGGCACAGAGGCTCCTCCATTCGCAGCACTCGGGGTGAGGCGGAGGTGAGAACCAGGAGATCAAAAGGGCAGCGAGAGCAGGAGGGAGGAGGAAAAAATGGAAGGGAGGAAGGGCTGGAAGGGGGGAAGGGCTGAGAGGGAGGAAGGGCTGAGAGAGAGGAAGGGCTGAGAGGGAGGAAAAGCTCGCAGGGAGGAAGGGCTGGTGGGGAGGAAGGGCTGGCAGGGAGGAAGGGCTGAGAGGGAGGAAGGGCTGGAAGGGAGGAAGGGCTGAGAGGGAGGAAGGGCTGGAAGGGAGGAAGGGCTGGAAGGGAGGAAGGGCTGAGAGCGAGGAAGGGCTGAGAGCGAGGAAGGGCTGGAAGGGAGGAAGGGCTGGAAGGGAGGAAGGGCTGGAAGGGAGGAAGGGCTGGCAGGGACGAAGGGCTGGAAGGGAGGAAGGGCTGGTGGGGAGGAAGGGCTGAGAGGGAGGAAGGGCTGGCAGGGAGGAAAAGCTCGCAGGGAGGAAGGGCTGGCAGGGAGGAAGGGCTGGTGGGGAGGAAGGGCTGGCAGGGAGGAAGGGCTGACGTCGGCGGTGACGGTGACATCGGTGCCGTTTCGTCGGTCCCCTCCGGGCAGCGGCCTCATTCCATTGCCGGGCTCCACGGGGAATTGAGCCGCTGCCCGCGGGCAGGGGGGGCTGTGCGGGGTCCCGCTTTATGCATCAGCGGCGCCCGGCTCACGCACAAGTGCCCAATTATCCCTCGCATGGCCACCCAAGCGATCCGATCCGAGCGCGGGCCCGGAGCTCGGGGGTGTCCCCCCGTCCCCCGAGCCCCCCGAGGCCCCCGAACCCCCCGAGCCCCCTGAGCCCCCCGAGCGCCCGAACCCCCTGAGCCTCCCGAGCCCCCCGAACTCCCCGAGTCCCCCGAACCCCCTGAGCCCCCCGAACCCCTGAACCTCCGAGCCCCCCGAGCCTCCCGAGCCCCCCGAGCCTCCCAAGCCTCCCGAACCCCCCGAGCCTCCCAAGCCTCCCGAGCCCCCCGAGCCCCCCGAGCCCCCGAACCCCCTGAGCCTCCCGAGCCCCCTGAGTCCCCCTGAGCCCCCTGAGTGCCCCGAGCCCCCCAAGCCTCCCGAACCCCCCGAGCCTCCCGAGCCTCCCGAGCCCCCTGAGCCCCCCGAGCCCCCCAAACGCCTCAAGTCCCCTCTCGCCCCCCTCGCCCCTCGCTGTGCCCGGTGTCGGTGCCCGGTGTTGGTGCCTGATGTTGGTGTCAGTACCCGGTGTCGGTGTCGGTGCCCGCAGGGGCCCGGGTGGAGCTCAGATCCTTCCCAGGGAGCTCCTTTAGAGGTTTCACCTCAGGATTCCAGGCCAGAATTCCAGAATTTCTGGCTGTTCCATGATCCTGGGAAGGGATGAAGGCAGTGCTGGGGAGCCGGGATTTGTGTAGGCGGGGCAGAACTGGGATGGGGGAGTCAAATTCCAGAGTGGGAGCGTCAGGGACTGCCTGGGGATGGGGTCTGTGAGCCCCTCGGGGTGTGGGGTGGCCCAGAGCCGAGCACCACGTGGGGACAGGCTGTTCTCTGTGGGATTTAGGGACAAAGAGGATGAGATAAAGATGGGAGCAGTTATGGGAGCTGGGATCCAGCACCAGCACAGCCCCTGCAGGACTGGGGTTTTTTATTGGAATCATCACACCTGGAAGGGACAGAGTCCTGAGCAAAACCAGCAAGGAGCAAATAGGTACCGGGCTGGGCAGCAGGCCTGGCTCTGAAATGATGTCCTGCAGGCAGAAAAATATCCCAAAATCCAGCCAGGAATGCTCTGCACCTCTGCAGGACCCAGCTGTGCTCTGTCCTCTTGGCCCCGCTCCAGCTGTTTGGGACAGGAGGCACCTGGGGATGAGCTGAGCCAGGGATGATCCTCCTCTCCCTTCTCTCCCTTCTCCCAGGCCTGGCACTCTGCATTCCCTGGAATTTTGGGAAGCAGGAGGTGAGATCTGCCTTCACTCCTCCTCCTCCTCCTCCTCCTGTGCCACCCAGCCATCGCCTGGGCACGGGAAGCTGTTCCCGGCTATTTTTGGGATGGCTCCCCATGCTGGGGAGGAAAAACCCCGCAGGGAGCGGGTCCATCTGGATGTCTGGCTGTATCCCCAGGGTGCCACCAGCCCCTCGGCCCCCCTCAGCCAACGCAGTGTCACAGGCGGGATGGGAGAGGTGACACAAGGACAGCGATGGCAGTGCTGGGAGCGGTGGGCTCAGCACCCCAGCATCATTCCAGGACCATCCCATCACCATCCCAGCATCCCGGGCAGGACCACCGGGGCTCTCCCGAGCCGGGTGAAGAGGCAGCACCTGGCTGCTATATTTAGGAGGAATGTAGGCCAGGCTGGAGCATCCCAGGCCATCTCCTTCCCGCACGGAGCGCGGCATGTGAGGGCCAGGGCAGGCGCAGGGGGGCCGGAGGGGGCTGCTGCCCATCCGTGTGTGCCGGCACGCTCCGGCTCCGGCTCCGGCCAGCTGGCCGAGGGCTCCGGAGGTTTCTTCCCAAGGATTTTTCCCGGGAATGAGGAGAAACAGAGCTGCGATGTACCCATGGCGAGCCCCAGCTCTTCACCGCACTGTTCCTCATTCCTGCTCCTGCTCCGGGGTTTTTTATCTGGCTGCAAGCGCCTCCAGCTCGGTCACGCCGATCTCCTCTCAACAGAGGCCTTTGTTCTGCTGCTCCGGAGATGTTTAATTCCCATTGTTGTCATTAGCATAGGAGTACAAAGAAAGGTGAAAGGAGAAAAATCGCTCTTGTCCCCCAATTCCCTGGATCTCTGCAGCGTGGAGAGCGGGGCTGGTGCCAGGAGGGAGGTGCCAGCCTGGGGTCGGGAAGGGTTTGGCACCCGGGACGGTGCTGGGGAGGGAGGAATCCCAGCTCAGCCAGGGGAGGGAGGTGCCACGCCATCACCTTCAGTCCTGAGTGCTCCACATGGACACACTGCCCATGGCTGGGCATGGTGGGAGCCCATGGCTGCATTCCAGAGACTCCCAGATATCTGCTCCAGCCCTGTCTGCATCCCTGTGCCCATCCCCATTCCCTGTGCCCATCCCTGTGCCCATCCCCATCCCTGTGCCCATTCCCTGTGCCCATCCCTGTGCCCATCCCCATCCCTGTGCCCATCCCTGTGCCCATCCCTGTGCCCATTCCCTGTGCCCATCCCATTCCCTGGGCCCATTCCCTGTGCCCATCCCATTCCCTGTGCCCATTCCCTGTGCCCATCCCATTCCCTGTGCCCATTCCCTGTGCCCATTCCCTGTGCCCATCCCTGTGCCCATCCCCATTCCCTGTGCCCATCCCATCCCTGTGCCCATCCCTGTGCCCATCCCATTCCCTGGGCCCATTCCCTGTGCCCATCCCATTCCCTGTGCCCATCCCTGTGCCCATCCCCATTCCCTGTGCCCATCCCATCCCTGTGCCCATCCCTGTGCCCATCCCCATTCCCTGTGCCCATCCCTGTGCCCATCTCATTCCCTGTGCCCATCCCTGTGCCCATCCCGTTCCCTGTGCCCATCTCATTCCCTGTGCCCATCCCTGTGCCCATCCCGTTCCCTGTGCCCATCCCTGTGCCCATCCCGTTCCCTGTGCCCATCCCATCCCTGTGCCCATCCCTGTGTTTATCCCAATCCCTGTGCCCATCCCTGTGCCCATCCCATCCCTGTGCCCATCCCTGTGCCCATCTCATTCCCTGTGCCCATCCCATTCCCTGTGCCCATCCCCATCCCTGTGTTTATCCCATTCCCTGTGCCCATCCCTGTGCCCATCCCATTCCCTGTGCCCATCCCATTCCCTGTGCCCATCCCTGTGCCCATCCCCATCCCTGTGCCCATCCCATCCCTGTGCCCATCCCTGTGCCCATCCCCATCCCTGTGCCCATCCCATCCCTGTGCCCATCCCTGTGCCCATCCCATCCCTGTGCCCATCCCATCCCTGTGCCCATCCCTGTGCCCATCCCATCCCTGTGCCCATCCCATTCCATATCCTCATCTCCATGCTGACCCCCAGAACTGTTCCTGGCTCTCCATTCCCATTGTTTTCCATGTTTTTTGGGTGGAATGAAGCCCATCACCCCCATCTTCCCACAGCGCTTCCCTTTGGCTGCCACGAGGTGCCCGAATGTCCCCGGATGTCCCTGGTCCCTGCTGTGGCCGTTCCTGGTGCTCCTCTTCCTCATCCCAGCAAATCTCCCTGCCCTGTCCACCAGCCCCTCATCCCTGGCTGTGTCACCTCCACAGACCCTGTGTCACCTCCACAGACCCTGTGTCACCTCCATGGATCCTGTGTCACCTCCACAGATCCCGTGTCACCTCCATGGATCCCGTGTCACCTCCATGGATCCCCTGTCACTTCCATGGATCCCTTGTCACCTCCATGGATCCTGTGTCACCTCCACAGATCCTGTGTCACCTCCACAGATCCCGTGTCACCTCCATGGATCCCGTGTCACCTCCATGGATCCCCTGTCACCTCCATGGATCCCTTGTCACCTCCACAGATCCTGTGTCACCTCCACAGATCCTGTGTCACCTCCATGGACCCCGTGTCACCTCCATGGATCCTGTGTCACCTCCATGGATCCTGTGTCACCTCCACAGATCCTGTGTCACCTCCACAGCTCCCCTGTCACCTCCATGGATCCTGTGTCACCTCTATGGATCCCGTGTCACCTCCACAGATCCTGTGTCACCTCCATGGATCCTGTGTCACCTCCACGGATCCCCTGTCACCTCCATGGATCCCCTGTCACCTCCATGGATCCTGTGTCACCTCCATGGATCCCGTGTCACCTCCGTCACCTCCATGGATCCTGTGTCACCTCCACAGATCCCGTGTCACCTCCACAGATCCCGTGTCACCTCCATAGATCCCATGTCACCTCCATGGATCCTGTGTCACCTCCATGGATCCCGTGTCACCCCCATGGATCCCGTGTCACCTCCACAGATCCTGTGTCACCTCCATGGACCCTGTGTCACCTCCATGGATCCCGTGTCACCTCCACAGATCCTGTGTCACCTCCATGGATCCCGTGTCACCTCCATGGATCCCGTGTCACCTCCATCACCTCCACAGATCCCGTGTCACCTCCACAGATCCCGTGTCACCTCCACAGATCCCGTGTCACCTCCATGGATCCCGTGTCACCTCCATGGATCCTGTGTCACCTCCACAGGTGTCATGTCACCTCCACGGATCCCGTGTCACCTCCATGGTTCCCGTGTCACCTCCACGGATCCCGTGTCACCTCCATGGATCCCGTGTCACCACAGGATTTGCTCCACTGGGAGTGAATTTTTTTGATTTGCTGCACCACGGGGTCCCTGTGCCACCGGGGTCACTCTGGGGGAATTCCTGGGAATGCAGGGGTTTGGAATATCCCAGACTGTGTGGGGCAGATGTCCCCAGCCCCGAGGCCGCTACACCCGGCTGATTTCTGGGCTGTTCCCATGGAAGGAGAGGAAACGGCACCGCTGGGGAAGCGCTGGAAGCCGAGCTGAGATTCTGGATTTTTTTGGGAGCTCCATCCTTGAAATTCCAGACGGGAATTCCCTCCCTCCTGCTTCCCTCCACCTGAGTGGGGCCGGGGCAGAGTGGCTGCAGCACACGCATCCGATTGGGGCATTAAATTGAAAGAGCTGATTAAGTGCAATGAAAAGCGTGTCAGCCTCTTGTCAGCGAGGAGAATGCAGCAGGGCTGCGGATTAGAGGCTGAGTGACGGCCGGGGATTGCAGGCAGACAGTCGATCCATCAGCTGGGGGGATCAGAGGGAAGCATTCCCAATCCTGGCATTCCTGGCTGCTCTGTGGTCTCTGTCCCCACCGGGCTGGGCTGGGAGCATGGATGGGAAGAGGGAAGAGGCTGAGGTTCTCCAAAGGGTCGTCCCTGCTCCTTGCTGATTCCCTGAGCCCAAAAATACCCCAAAAAACCCTTTATGGGATTCACCTGGGTCCCCCAGTCCCTGACCACAGAGATGAGGGGACAAATATGACAATGGGGACACACTGGGGTGGTGACAGTGCAAGCCCAGGTGAGGTGGATCCGCAGCATTTCCATCTCTCCACGTTTCCATCTTTCCACATTTCCATCTCCTCTCCACGTTTCCATCTCTCCACATTTCCATCTCCTCTCCACATTCCCATCTCTCCACATTCCCATCTCTCCACATTTCCATCTCTCCACGTTTCCATCTCCTCTCCACATTTCCATCTCTCCACGTTTCCATCTCTCCACATTCCCATCTCTCCACATTCCCATCTCTCCACATTCCCATCTCCTCTCCACATTTCCATCTCTCCACATTTCCATCTCTCCACGTTTCCATCTCTCCACATTCCCATCTCTCCACATTTCCATCTCCTCTCCACATTTCCATCTCTCCACATTTCCATCTTTCCACGTTTCCATCTCTCCACGTTTCCATCTCTCCACATTTCCATCTCTCCACATTTCCATCTCTCCACATTTCCATCTCTCCACATTTCCATCTCTCCACATTCCCATCTCTCCACATTCCCATCTCTCCACATTCCCATCTCTCCACATTTCCATCTCTCCACATTTCCATCTCTCCACATTTCCATCTCTCCACATTCCCATCTCTCCACATTCCCATCTCCTCTCCACATTTCCATCTCTCCACATTCCCATCTCTCCACGTTTCCATCTTTCCACGTTTCCATCTCTCCACCTGGCTGCTACTTTCAACCCCAAATTCATCCCAGGTTCCCTGGGGAGGCTCCAAGGATGCTCAGCTCGAGGTGACAACATTCCCCAAGCCCAAGCAGACGAGCCAGGCTGGGGTTTGGTTGCAAACACGCAGGGATCGGCCCACGCCGAGCTCTCCTTCCAATCCAGGGGCTGATCCAGAGCCTGCGGCTGCTCCCGCTGGCGGCTGCAGCTCCCTCGCTCCTGGCAGCGCTCCTGGATTGTCACCACTTCACACCCTCCCTGCCCGCCCCTGGAATTCTCACCCGGCTCCGAGGCGGGAGCTGGGAAAACAGGGATGGCTGTGGGGTCCAGCACCGCCCTCCCACCCATCCCATGCGCTGCATCCAGCCTGGAAATGCAGATCCCAACACCTGCAGAGCTTTTCCTGCCTCGCTCCCCACCTGGAACATCGGGAGAAGCAGAATTTTCCCATCCTGATGGCTCAGGCCTTCCTGGTGGATTCATGGATCTGCTCCTTGTGGCCGGAGCGAGCTGGGCTGGCAGCTCCTGGGGCTGAATCTGGGTATAAATAAATGTCAAACACTCCTCTGCTCTTCAGGGGGGCTCCAGCCCTTTCCCTCTCTTTCCCTCGGTTAATTAATTTAATGGCTTTATGATTGCTGAGGGATTAGCTGGGAGCTATAGAATCTATATATAGACGTATAGAGGGGACTATAGATAGCGCAGAAAAGTGAGAACAGCCCCCACTCCCCTGGAATTGGGAAGTTTGGAAGCGGAGGGGAGGCCGTGGATGGAGCTCCTGGATGCGGCCGGCTCACGGCAGAGCCCGGGAGATGCTGGCTGGGATTTAGGAGGGCTGGCAGGA
Source organism: Poecile atricapillus (assembly GCF_030490865.1). Classification (NCBI taxonomy): domain Eukaryota; kingdom Metazoa; phylum Chordata; class Aves; order Passeriformes; family Paridae; genus Poecile; species Poecile atricapillus. The sequence goes on along the minus strand of NC_081272.1, from coordinate 5,208,636 downwards.
AGGTGAGTGAGGGGATCCCGGGGGTCGCAGAGGTCGGAATTGGAGCTGGATGGAGCTGAGGGAGGGGACAGCAGCGTGTCCTGCACTGGAGGAGAGGGACAGGGGGGTCACAGCGCCTGGAGGTCACAGCACCTCCTGCCACTGCTTTGGGGTCCCCTGGGTGCCGGGTCTGGCTGTGCCACAGAGCCTGCAGGGTCCTGGGAGAGCTGGAAAAGCTCTGGCTCCACCCCACTGGGGCTTCAGCACCGCTGTCACCACCCCCATGTGTCCCCATTGTCACACTTGTCCCCTCACCTCTCCAGGTCAGGAGCCTGGGGAACGTGGGCAGGTGCAGCCCATTCAGGGACTTCTGGGGTGTTTTTGGGTTCAGGGGGATCAGGGAGGGGCAGGGATGATCCCGGAGGAGACACCTGGCTCTTTCCCTCTCTCCATCTGTGGAAATCCCAGTGCCACCACGCCTGCTGGGGCTGTGACAAACCCCGTCCTCCTCCTCGCAGCTCTCAGCCAGCGCTGATCCCTCTGTGCTGGGGCTGTCACCGCTCCCTGGCAGCTCCGTTTGTGCAGGGAACAAAGCCAGGCTCCCAGGGAGCACAAATCTATCTCAGGATCGACAGCTGTCCCCGAGGAAACATCCAGGAGCAGCCGCTGGTCCCTTCCCATGGTGACAGGGAGGGGGGCGAGGCGGGGCTCAGCCCCTCCAGCTGATGACAGCACCGTGGATTGAAGCTGGAATTTGGGGGGATGCTCCTGTGCTGGTTTTTAATCCCATTGGAGCATCCCATGGATGTCCCCAAGGGACACATTTGTGTCACCCACAAGTCGGTGGCTCTTTCCCTCCTGCCTCCCAAGGATTCTCATCCCTGGGGTTCAGGGAGACGGGGGCTGATGTTCCTTGGTGTTTAATCCCTTGGTGTTTAATCCCTTGGTGTTTAATCCCTTGGTTCTGGTGTTTAATCCCCTCAGAGCACCATGGCTCATCCCAGGGATGTCCCTCACCCACAGAGGACAGGGACACCTTGTCTTTGTGTCACCCACAAGCTGCTGGCTCCTTCCTTTCTGCCTCTCAAAAATTTGCACCCCTGGGGTTCAGGGAGATGGGATTGATGCTGGAATTTGGGGTGATGCTCCTGCTCTGGTGTTTAATCCCTTTGGAGCACCATAGCTCATCCCAGGAGTGAAGTGACACAGGGACACCTTGTCCTTGTGTCACCCACAAAGCTGGTGGCTCTTTCCCTCCTGTTTCCCAGGAATTTGCACCCCTGGGGTTCAGGGAGATGGGATTGATGCTGGAATTCGGGGTGATGCTCCTGCTCTGGTGTTTAATCCCTTTGGAGCACCGTAGCTCATCCCAGGAATGAAGTGACACAGGGACACCTTGTCCTGGTGTCACCCACAAGCTGCTGGCTCTTTTCCTTCTGTTTCCCAGGAATTTGCACCCCTGGGGTTCTGGGAAACGAGGGCTGATGCCAAAATTGGGGGTGACGCTCCTGCTGTGGTGTTGAGCCCCTTTGGAGCACCACGACTCATCCCAGGAGTGAAGTGACACAGGGACACCTTGTCCTTGTGTCACCCACAATCTTCTGGCTCTTTCCCTCCTGTTTCCCAGGAATTTGCACCCTTGGAGGCTGGGCTGGGACGGGCAGGAGGTGGCAGAGCCATCCCGGCTGCGGCCTCGTGGCTCCGTGGGCAGCTCCGGAGCGCTGCCCATGCCCGTCCGTGATCCTGGTGATCATGTTGGAATCCCTGGAGGCAGCGAGCCGCAGATTGACTTTGACAAACGCGGCCCAGAAGCTGCATCGTGGCGGATGCAAATTATTCAGCAGCTCCCGGGAAAAACGCGCCGTGACAGCGTGTGCTGGGAGGGGGGAAGGGGCTGTGACACCCTGTCACATCCCCTGCCAGCAGCAGCTGCTCTGTCCCCACGCCTCCGGCGAGCTCCTGGCACAAAGAGAAGGGGGACAGGCCTGGGGGTCCCCAAGGGCGAGGCTGGGAGGTGACAAAAGGGGGTTTGGCCAAAGGATGGAGCCGTGGGAGGTGACAGCAGATCCATGGACAATGCTCGTGTGCATCTCCAGGCAGGCTGGGGAGAGATCCAGAGCATCCCAGTTCATCCCAGTTCATCCCAGGACTGCATTTTGCCCCATGGAGCTGGGCTGAGTGTGGGATTAAGCTCAGGGCTGTTGAGGAATTGGCCAGGAGCTGATAACAGAGATAAGGAGCTGGAAGGAGTCTCCCGGGATCACTTTCCCCATCTGATTCCCGGGATCATTTTCCTGATCTGACTCCCGGGATCATTTTCCCCATCTGATTCCCAGGACCCCTTTCCCGATCTGATTCCCAGGATCATTTTCCCATCCTGATTCACCAGGTGCTGGGCAGGTGGATCAGGCAGGAGAATCTGTTCCCAGCTGAGAGACAATTCACACTCAGAAAATAAATCACTCCTGGCCACGAGCCTGCGGCAGGAGCCTCCCCAGGGATGTCCCCAAGTGGGTGACATTGGGATGGGACACCTCAGCTTTTCCTGGGCTGTTCTGGACCCAAAAATCCTCTGTTTCCATGAAGGAATTCAGGTTTTGAGGCCATCCCCTGCCCCATACCCAGGATGACACATTTTGCCTGGCTCCGAGGCCCCAGGAAATCTAAAGCCCTCTGGAATTCCCGGGATCAAGCATGCAAATCCCGAGGAGGAGAACGAGGAGCAAACGACGAGGGGAGAAGCTGTTCGGAGCCAATCCCTCTCGGAGGTGGCATTTAAGCAGATGGAGGAGTGGAGCAGAGCTGTCTGAGGAGGATGTGATGGAAATGTGAATATGGAGAGGAGGCTCCGGCTGCCTGCTGGGAGCCGGGATTGCAGCGGAGCCACATCCCGCGGCCACTGCCCCCAGCCAGCTCCTTGTGCCGGCCCTTTGGAGCTGATTTTAGGGGTCATTAAATGGTTTGTGGGGTTCCCTTCGCTTTTTGGGAGGTGGATGAGGCTGCGGCAGCGTTTGGAAAGGCTCTCAGTGCCTTTGCTGCCCCGGCTCTGGTGGTCCCTGGGAGCAGAACAGGGAATGTGGCTCACGGGTGATGCCAATTCCATGCCAGGAACTGCCGGGACAGCAGAGCTGCTGCACGACTCTGGTGGCTGCACCATGACGGACTCCTGTGCCAAACCCTCCACGTTCCGAGCTGGATCCTCATTCCTGAGGGTTTGGAATTAATATTTATCTATCAGTGGCTGCTAATTAAGCCTCTCAATGATGCTCCTGCTCTGCGTTGGAGCAGATAAAATGCGGATGATGTGCGAGAGGAGCCACGGGCTGGCTCGGGGATGTGCTTCGCCTCCAGATCAATACCAGGCCATGGGTAAAATTTTCCATGATGTTTTTCCCACATTCTGCTTCTCCCGCTGCTGCCTCAAGGAGGGGGACACGTGGTGGGAGTTGGGATTTTCCTCTCCAGGTGTTTCCCCGTATTTCCGTGGTTCGGTGTCCCGGTGCTGCGGCAGGGCCAGGGATGAGGAGGGAGGATTCCTCTCGGATCCCTCTCCATGCTGCTTCCCATCTGCTAGATTATTTCAGCATTTAATTATTTACCGCAGGCTGTGTGGGCAGCTGTACAGAGGCAGTTATTGCTTAATTGAGCTACTTGACTCCAGCACTGCCAAAATAGGAGCAGGAGTGGAAAAAAAGGATCCCCCCTTGTCGGGCAGCCCAGGAAGCAAGGACAGTGCAATCCTCTGGGGAAAAAATCCACCTTTCCGGGGGAAATTTGGGGTGCTGCCACCTTCATCCCATCTCAGCCCTTGCTCCTGAACCCAAACGCTGCCCTGAGGGAGAGGGGAGCCCCAGGGGTGCTCCAGCCAGGTGACAGGCGGTGACAACACCCTGCCAAGGAGGTACCAGTGTTCATCCCCAGGTATCCCAAACCTGGAGGCGGGATGACCCCAGGAATCTCAGCTCTTCCCAGAGCTCAGGGCATCCCTTTCAGTGAGGCTGGAGTTTTGCAGCGTTTTCCCGATTCCCAAAGGGAATCCAGCCCCAGGCTCTCCCCATCCCTTCCACCACTGTGACCTCCCCATCTGTCACCAAGCCCGGTGTCCCCAGGACCCCCCCAGCTGGCAGCAAAGCGGCTCCATTCATCTTTATTTCCCCGGGAACACAGAGCTCCGTGGATGAAAGCTTGGGATAATTGATATTATTATGGAATCCAGCAGGATGCAGATTGGCACAGAGCAAACATCTGCCTGCTGCTCCTCAGGGAGCCTGGGGGAGACGGGGGAGAGGGGCCGATCCCGTTTTCTTCTGGAGTGCTGATGGAAAGGAGGATGAAGTGAGGAAAAGCCAGGAGTGTGTTTTGGGATGTTCACGTGCGGGTGTGCAGCCCCTGGGGTGTGGGATTTGGGATGGGGTGAGGGGACGCTGTCACATCCAGAGGCTCAGGATGGGGGTTTGGGATGGCCAGATGTGGTGCCCACCACCAATCCCATGGAAATCGGGGATTTGTTGCCTTCCAAAAGCTGTGTGAGCCTGGAGGGAACCCTCTGGGATGTGTAAAGGAGGGATGGGAGCCATAAATGTGCTCCGGGATGCTCGTGGTGCTGGCACAGTGACAAGGCTGGGACCTTTGGCTCGGTTCAGCCCATCAATCACTGAATCCCTGCTCTGCAGCTTCCTCCTGGCATTTCCAGGATGGGAATGGGGTGGTGGAGGTGACAGGGACAGCAGGGAAAGGGGACAGTGAGGAGAGAGGGGACAGAGGGGATGGAGGGGACACAGGGGACACAGGGGACACAGTGCAGTCCCAGCTGCCAGGGCCGAGGTGCAGCTCAGTCCCAGCGAGTCCCTGAGCTGGGTGCAGCCCTGAGAACTCTGAGGTGGCCAAAGGGGAGCAGATCTATGGGTTGGGGACACGGAGGTGACCCCAGTGCTGGCATCACAGCCGGTTTGGCATTTCAGAGGCTCTGGCTGTTACCTGTAGCCACCTTGCTCCCGTTCCCAGCCTGGCAGGAGAAATTATATCATTTATAGATGCTTTTTATTTCCTTTTATCTCCTCCCTGGAGTGACAGAAACGCACCCACGCCGCCTCCGCAGCGCTGCTCTCCCCGTCCTTGTCCCTGTCCCTCTGTGAGGTGGCCCCGGGGTTTTTGTGGCTTTGTTCCCCTCATGGAGAGGCTGTCGGGGGTGATGCTGTTCCCCAGAGAACTTGGGGTGTCACACAGCCCGTGGTGAGCTCAGCTCCATCCCTGGTCTTTCATGGATCGCTGTCCCCTCGATGTTTTGGGGTTCAAGGCAGGGAGGGTGAGCCCAGCACGGGGCAGGGCCAGGGCCAGGGTTGGGGTCAGCACAAAGGGTTGGGATCCTAATGAGACCCTAATAAAGCAGGACTGGGTGGGCTGGGGTGGATTTACAGCCCATCCACAGGCCCAGCTGTGCTGCCTGGGAGGAGGAGGAGGATGAGGAATTTCCTGTCCTGTTTGGGGAAGGTCGAGCACATGGTGGGAAGCTCAGAGCTGCTCTGTCCCTGCCTGGGACCCTGTGGTCCACAACTTGGGCCACCAAAATGGGCCACTGGGCCAGGCCACTGGGAGCTGGGGATGTGAGGATGTGATGAGGGGAGCCAGGCTGTGCTGGGGGACAGCTTGGGGTCACCCCCGAGCTCCCACAGAGGTGCCGAGAGCCCCGGGCAGGCGCATGGGCGGAGCACTGAGCTGCGTGCGCAGCGATAAATTAATTAAATCCATCAAATTAAGCCGCACAACAGCCCCAGTGGGATCCGCGCTGATGCCGGCGCTGCTCGCGTTTAGGTGTTAATGCCCTGCCGGGATGGGCTCTCATTCCCAGCCTCTAATCCCGCTTTTCTCCTCCCCGGCCGCGGGTGCCCGCATCCCTCGGGAGCAGCACTGTCAGCTCGCATCGCTCTCCGGAGCATCCCGGGAGCATCCCCAGCCCCGGCTCCGCCGGGACCTCGGCGAGCGAGGATCAAACCGAATTAACGTGAAGCTCTGGCAGAAAGATCCAGGGAAAGCCGAGCGATTCCCGGCTGATCCAGCGGCGCCGCTGGAACCCGCTGGAGGGCCGGGGATGGTGGGATGGGGAGGGGAGAGCGCGGCGGGGGAAAGGGCTCGGTGGTGCTGTGGTTTTGATAAATTGTTGATAATCGTGGCTGCTCAAGGAGCTGGCGGCGTCCTTGGTTTGATGCAGGGAAAGGAGGAATCCCAAATCCCGGATTTTCGGCGAGCGTTTTGTCTGGATTGGGAATGGGAATGGGAATGGAATGGGAATGGGAGTGGGAATGGGAATGGGAGTGGGAATGGGAATGGGAATGGGAGTGGGAATGGGAGTGGGAATGGGAATGGGAATGGGAGTGGGAATGGGAATGGGAATGGGATTAGGAATGGGAATGGGAATGGGAATGGGAGTGGGAATGGGAGTGGGAATGGGATTAGGAATGGGAATGGGAATGGGAATGGGAATGGGAGTGGGAATGGGAATGGGAATGGGAATGGGAATGGGAATGGGATTGGGAATGGGAGTGGGAATGGGAATGGGAATGGGAATGGGAATGGGAATGGGAATGGGAGTGGGAATGGGATTAGGAATGGGAATGGGGATGGGAATGGGAATGGGATTGGGATTGGGAATGGGAGTGGGAATGGGAATGGGAGTGGGAATGGGAATGGGAGTGGGATTGGGATTGGGAATGGGAGTGGGAATGGCAATGGGAATAGGAATGGGAATGGGAATGGGAATGGGATTGGGATTGGGAATGGGAATGGGAATGGGATTGGGAATGGGATTAGGAATGGGAATGGGAATGGGAATGGGAATGGGGATGGGAATGGGAATGGAAATGGGAATGGGATTGGGAATGAGAATGGGAATGGGAATGGGATTGGGAATGGGAATGGGAATGGGAATGAGAATAGGAACGGTGGCATCGAGCTGCCGGAGCTCCAGTGTGTCCAAAACCATCGTCAATCCTGGCTTGTGTCCCGATCCATCCCCAGGCTCAAATCCATCTCTGGAAAAGAGGATTTCCCAGGAAATCTGGGCTCCCTGTCACCCACCACCATCCCACCAGGATGGAGAGGAAGGACATGGACAATTTACCGGGATATCGAGGGCTTAATAACTCGCTCCTTGGGGATTTAGGAATTAAAAGTGGAAAAACAAACCAGGGCTGGGTGTGAAGGGAAGGGTGGTGGGTGGGATTTGGGTGAATTTTAGAAGGAGGTGAATATTCCTGTGGGAAGGGAAGGGGAAAAAATAAATGGAAAGGGGGAAAAGGAAGGGAAGGGGAAAAATGAAGGAAATGAAAGAGAATGGAAGAAACGGGGGAAAACAGGAAGGGAAGGGGAAAAAAGAAAGGAAAGGGGTAAAAAAGGAGGAAAGGGGAAAAAAGGAAGGGAAAGGATAAAAAGGAAGAAGGGAAAGGATAAAAAAGGAAGAAGGGAAGGGTAAAAAGGAAGAAGGGAAAGGATAAAAAGGAAGAAGGATAAAAAGGAAGAAGGGAAAGGATAAAAAGGAAGAAGGATAAAAAGGAAGAAGGGAAAGGATAAAAAGGAAGAAGGGAAAGGATAAAAAGGAAGAAGGGAAAGGATAAAAAGGAAGAAGGGAAGGGTAAAAAGGAAGAAGGGAAAGGATAAAAAGGAAGAAGGAAAAGGATAAAAAGGAAGAAGGGAAAGGATAAAAAGGAAGAAGGATAAAAAGGAAGAAGGGAAAGGATAAAAAGGAAGAAGGGAAAGGATAAAAAGGAAGAAGGGAAAGGATAAAAAAGAAGAAGGGAAAGGATAAAAAGGAAGAAGGGAAAGGATAAAAAGGAAGAAAGGAAAGGATAAAAAGGAAGAAGGATAAAAAGGAAGAAGGGAAGGGTGTGGTGAAGCAGCTCCAGCGCTATTTTAGTGCTGGGAGCGCAACTGGAATTTCCCAGCCCAAGGATCTCCAAAGCCCCGTCGGGAGAAGCCATCCCGCCGGGAAGGGACAGGGAGTTTGTCTCGCTGCCAGCTCTCGCACGCACGCCAGCTTGTGCTGCTAATTGTCTGTTAATTGTAATGGAGCTGTAGTCAGGGTGCTTTAATTAGCGCTGTGCCTCATCCAGGGAGCGGCTCCAGGGCTCCGTGCGGCACTCAGGGATGGAGATGGGATTCCTCCGGGATGGAAATTGCGAGGAATTCTTAGGGAAAAGCGTTGGAATGAGCAAGAGGAAGAGAATGTCTTCTGGATTTTGGGAGAGGTCTCGACTATGGAGGAGGTTAATCCTGGGGTGGCTGTGGGACCTTGATCCCATTCCCAAAATGATGGGAGCAGGGAAGGAACCCGAGAGGATCCCTTTGCTCTGCTCAGCAGCTCAGAATTTATTGGATTTTTATCCTGAATACCCTCGGAATTGCCGCTCTGCGCCGAGTCCATCCCATTTTCCCTCCATTTCCCACCATTTATAAATAAACTGCCATCCCTCCCATTCCTCTTTTCCCTCCCTTCCTGCCCCCTCCATGTCATTCTGGGCTATTCCTGACTCGTGGGATATGGGATTGATATCTGTGGTAAGCCTTGGGAAAGCCAAAATCCTCCTGAACTGGAGCTGGGTGATCCCAGCTGGCGGAATTTTCCCTGGGATGCTCCAAGCTTGACCTCGGCACAGGACCAGGGACATCCGTCAGGGACATTCCCTCAAAATCCCACTTTTACTCTTTCTCCTCCACAATTTCCACCCCAAATAATGGGAATGGAGAGCTTGATCTTCTTCATCCAAAGTTTTTACAGCCCAAAAGGCTCCTTCCCTCAAAATCCCACTTTCATTCTTTCTCCTCCACAATTTCCACCCCAAATAATGGGAACAGAGATCTTGATCTTCTTCATCCAAAGCTTTTCCAGCCCAAATGGCTCCTTCCCTCTAAATTGCATTTTCACACATTTCCCTCCACAATTTCCACCCCAAATAATGGGAATGGAGAGAGGTTTGATCTTCTTCATCCAGAGTTTTTACAGCCCAAAAGGCTCCTTCCCTCTAAATTGCACTTTCACCCTTTTTCCTCCACAATTTCCATCCCAAATAATGGGAATGGAGAGCTTGATCTTCTTCATCCAAAGTTTTTCCAGCCCAAAAACCTCCTTCCCTCAAAATCCCACTTTCTTTCTCGTCCATAATTTCCACCCCAAATAATGGGAACAGAGATCTTGATCTTCTTCATCCAAAGCTTTTCCAGCCCAAAAGGCTCCTTCCCTCAAAATCCCACTTTCACTCTTTCTCCTCCACAATTTCCACCCCAAATAATGGGAACGGAGAGCTCGATCTTCTTCATCCAAAGCTTTTCCAGCCCGAATGGCTCCTTCCCTCTAAATTGCGCTTTCACACATTTCCCTCCACAATTTCCACCCCAAATAATGGGAATGGAGAGCTTGATCTTCTTCATCCAAAGTTTTTCCAGCCCAAAAGGCTCCTTCCCTCAAAATCCCACTTTTACTCTTTCTCCTCCACAATTTCCACCCCAAATAATGGGAATGGAGAGCTTGATCTTCTTCATCCAAAGTTTTTCCAGCCCAAAAACCTCCTTCCCTCAAAATCCCACTTTTACTCTTTCTCCTCCACAATTTCCACCCCAAATAATGGGAACGGAGAGCTCGATCTTCTTCATCCAAAGCTTTTCCAGCCCAAATGGCTCCTTCCCTCTAAATTGCGCTTTCACACATTTCCCTCCACAATTTCCACCCCAAATAATGGGAATGGAGAGAGGCTGATCCATCTTATCCAAAGCTTTTCTATCCCAAAAAGGCTCCTTTCCTGAAAATTGCACTTTCACCCTTTTTCCTCCACAATTTCCACCCAAATATCGGGAGTGGAGAGGCTGATCCTCCTCATCTGAAGTTTTTCCAGCCCAGAAATCAGGAATGGAGAGGTTGCTCCACCTTATCCAAATTTTTCCAGCCCAAATTCTTCACTCTGGCAGCGGTTTTGTGGCTGTTCCTGGGCTCTGAACGCCCTCCTCTCATCCCAATATTCCAAAATTGGTGCCTCCACGGGATCTGGGAGCTTTGTCAGGAGCGGGGATGAATGGATCCGTGCAGGAGAGTCTTTCCCAGCATCCCCAAAAACAGTTGTCAGGGCTGCTTTGTGCTTCCCTGTATTTTCCCAGCGATAAAACTCCCGCTGCAATTATCCCATTTTTTATCTTTATGGCCTTGGCCGCTGTGGGAGATATTGGATCCATATCGGAGCGAAAGAGGACATGAAAAAAGCTCCTAAAAGCAGAGAGGAGATCACTCATGCTGCCAGCTGAAATATGGGGCTTTGATTAAACATCCCCAGGTAACCGGGACAGAATTTATGGCCCTTAAGATGTGTTTCACCTGGAGCTGGGAGCTGGATCCTTTGGGGAGCCTGGGATTGGCACCATGGAGAGTGGGAACACCCCTGGGGACCCCCCAAAAAAACCCCTGAGAGCCTCAGGATTGTGGGTTTGGGTGGGTGAGAAGCAATTTGGTTGTGCTGGGATGGAAGGAGGTGAGAGAGGCTGCGATAGAGGAGAATTCCAGGAGCTGGGATTTAATTCCTGGAAGTGTCACTGAGGGTGGGATCCATGTCCTGTGGCTGTGGGGATGCTGTCACCCCCCTGAGCCCACCTGGGTGAATTTCGGGGTGCCCAGGGTGGTTTTAGTGCTGATGTCCAATCCTTCTCTTGCTGTTACCCCATTGCTGGAACCCTCAGCGTTCTTTTTCCAAGGGATTTATCCTGAGGATGTTTTATGCTCCTCATCCATTCCCTGTGCTGATCCAGGTGTTTGTGATCCCGCAGGAGAAGCGGCCGCGCCGGGGTTATGATGTGTATTAAAATAAAAAAAAAAAAGTCAATAGGAAAGGGCCAGCGGGGGTGGCAGCGCCCATCCATCACCGTCACCGCGGATTTTCCCTGGATTATCCCAGGAAAAGGACACTGGAGCTTCATCCTCACTGCTCCTCCTGGGAAGGGGGGGTTTGGTCACCCCCTGGCTGCCCTGGCCATCCATCACCCGGCCAAGGAGGCGGCAACAGGGACGGGGGTGAGGAGACAGCGATTTATGGGAAGGACGGAATGCGGCCTTGGGAGGGATGCAGGGGGGGAGGATGGAGATTTGGGATGGGTGGGACAGGGCGGGAAGGGCTCCCATCCCACCCCAATCCCCTTCTGCCTCTCTGCACAGGGTCTGTGGGACTGTGGGGAACGTGTGGGTCTTGGAAATTGATGGGGATTGGTGAATATCGATGGATATTGATGGATATCGATGGATATCGATGGATATTGATGGATATCGATGGATATCGATGGATGTTGATGGATATCGATGGATATCAATGGATATTGATGGGGATTGGTGGATATCGATGGATATTGATGGGGATTGGTGGATATCGATGGATGTTGATGGATATCGATGGATATTGATGGGGATTGGTGGATATCGATGGATGTTGATGGGGATTGGTGGATATCGATGGATGTTGATGGGGATTGGTGGATATCGATGGATATTGATGGATATCGATGGATATTGATGGATATTGATGGATATCGATGGATATCGATGGATGTTGACGGATATCGATGGATATCAATGGATGTCGATGGATGTTGATGGGTATTGATGGATGTTGATGGATATCGATGGATATCAATGGATGTCGATGGATACTGATGGGTATTGATGGATATTGATGGATACTGATGGGTATTGATGGATGTTGGTGGATATTGGTGGATGTTGATGGATATTGATGGATATTGATGGATGTTGATGGATATCGATGGATATCAATGGATATCAATGGATGTTGATGGGTATTGGTGGATATCAATGGATGTTGATGGATATCGATGGATATCAATGGATATTGATGGATGTTGATGGATATTGATGGATATCAATGGATGTTTATGGATATCAATGGATATTGATGGATATCAATGGATATCGATGGATGTTGATGGATATCAATGGATATCGATGGATGTTGATGGATATCAATGGATATCAATGGATATCAATGGATATTGATGGATATCAATGGATATTGATGGATATTGATGGATGGAGGCCACTGGAAATTGGGGACAGGCCCAGGTGACCCCCATGACCCCACCAGCCCCGGGTGCTGAGGGTGAGGGGCTGCTGGCTCTGCTCCCGAGTGCCCAGGGAGGAGGATTCGGGAATTTTCCTGACTTATCCAGCAGAAAGCTGGCATTGCAAGAGCTCTGATGCCACCTGGGATGTCCCCCAGAACTCAGTGGCTCTGACTTCATCATTCCTCACCTGTTTTTGGGGAGTTTTGGGGCTCTTTGCTTTGGTTGCTGTCCCTGCATTAGGGTGAGCAGGGAGGGGAGGATGAGGAAAATCATCCAGGAACAGTGTCAGGATTGTCCCCAAGTCGCACTGGCAGCTTGGCACCTCTGGTTTATCCCAAATCCCACCCCGGAGAGCCTGGAATGTGCATTCCTGGTGGGGGAAGAGACACCCCTGTGGCGCTCCGGGGGTGTCACTGTCACTCAACAGCGTTTAATGAACGCTTCCAGCACGGTGGAAATTCACTCTTCGCTCCTCACCCCAAGGAATCCGAAAAACAGCGGGCACCGTCAGTTGTGGGGTTTCTTTGTCCTTTTTCCCTTTAATCTTGCCACAGATCGCTCTTTCCTTTTCTCCTCTCTGCTCCCTTTCATTTAGCAGCAAAGCAGGCGGGAGGTCACCGTTCCAGTGGGGATCTGCACATTCCAGAGGCAGGCACCTCTTGGATATCTGAGACCCCCCACACGAGGCCTTCTCCTCAGTCCTGATCCTTTAAATCCCTCCTCAAACCCCTCAGCACGAGCACCAGGAAAGGCTGGAGAAGCTTTTGGACCCTCAGCATTCGCAGCTTCAGGAAAAATCCTGGATGTCCCATCCCTGGAAGTGCCCAAGGCCAGGCTGGATGGGGCTGGGAGCAACCTGGGATAGTGGAAGGTGAAACTGGTTTTTTTTGGGATGGGTTTTAAAGCCCCTCCCAACCCAAAATTCTCTGTGAAGAGCCCCTAAATCCCACCCTGGTGATGTGAGCACTCACGTGCTGGATCAATCCCTTGGAAAAACACTTGGCTTTGTGCACATCCGCCTCCTGGAAGCACTTTTAGCTCCTTTCCTTTGTAATTATTCCCAGGATGAGCAGGCAGCTCCAAGACCTGGGAGGAAATGTGTCAGTCACAGAACAATTTCCTTGAGCATATTTTTTTCCTCTCTTTTCCCCCCCACCCCAAACCTCCTTCAAATGAAAGTTGGCTAATGGCTCGTTGCAAAAAAAATAATTGCCACTGATTTCTCCAAATTGCAGAACGAGTATTAACGACGCTTTTTTTAATTTTTTATTTTTTTTTTTTTTTTCCCTGAGACAGAAATAACGCAATTTGCATTTAAATGCGCCCGATCTTTGCAAACTCCTCTCGGTGTTTTCTTGCAGCCACATAAAAATACGGGGTGAGATCAGAGCAGGTGCCAGCAGTGGGGACAGGGGGTGGCCTCAGCTCCAGGCTGTGGCACTGGGAATTGGAATTCCAGCAGGAATTCAGCCGGGAATCTCCAAACTTTGCTACCAGAAGGGAAGTGAAGCTGCTTCTCTTCATTAATAACTTTATCCTTAATTTTATGACTGCCTCATTAGCACAGGGAAGGGTAAACCCAGTGATTTATCCCACTGATTTAACCACAAATCCCCTGGGATGGGAAGCTCCAGGAATGGCCCCATAACACAGGGTGAGGATTTGGGGATTTTCTGCTGATTCTTGGTGTCTGTGGGTGAGCAGATGAGGGAGTTTGGGGTCACCAGGCCCCTTTTCCTGCCTTTCTATCCCACTGGAATCCCACTGGAGGGATGATGTTGGAGCGGGGCAGGGATTTGGGATCATCCCCTGCGCCCCCATCCACTCCTTCATCGCAGCTGCCGTGGTTTAATTCCTGATCAGGCAGAAAATGGCTCAGTTTTAGGAGCTCAGGATGGGCTCAGAACTGTGGAAATGGAACTTTTCTCTGGATTTGGCAGGGCTGAGGAGCGGAGAGTGGGAAGTTTCGGTGGGAAATGAAGCAGAGCCAAGCAACGAGGTAGAATCCTCGCTCTAATCTTCCTCTTCCTGAGGATCCCTCCCGGCTCCTTGGGCTTGGAAACTGAGGCACAGGAGGATTTGGGGGTTTGAGGAAAGATTTCCCAGCGGTTCAGCGTCTCCCTGGCCCCTGGGATTCCTCCCTCCCACCCCTTCTTGTGGGATAAACACTTTTATTTGGAGAAGAGAAATATTTGCTTTATTCATGGAGAAATCACTCATTTTCTCCCATCTGTGGGGTCACTGTTTGTGCCCCAGTGCCCCCACAGCGGGCAGGACTCTTCCTGGGGGCTGATTTCCTGGGAATTCACAGCTCTGCAGCAAAAAGAAAAACCAGAAAGGAGAAATTCCAGCTGGACCAAGAGGGATTTGCCTGGGTGGGAGTTTGTGAGCCCCTTCCCCTTCAACCCAGACGTGTTTCCAGGGATTTGTTCCATCCCAGAAGGAGCAGTTTTGGGGTGCAGGATGCTGAGAAATGCTGGGAATTCCAGCTGCATCCCCGGCTTGGCTGCACTGCTCTGGGGAGAGGAGGTTTAATTCACCTGCTTGTGTTTTATCTGCGGCTCCCCAAGCTCCTCCGGCTCCATAAAAAGCAATCGGCTGCCCTAAAAGCTAAAAGGAGGAGGAAAAGCATTCCTTGGTTTATTCCCTGCCCTCTCCTGCCTAGATCTTTCCAACAGCTTTTTCTCTTCTCCCTCCTCCTCCTCCTCCTCCTTTTCCTCCTCCTGGGGTTGCAAAACCTATGGAGAGGCAAAAAAATCCCTCTTGGAGTTGGTTTTGGGATCATTTTTGATCCTGTACCACATCCTGGGGTCAGAGCTCACCCCGGGTGTTCCCATTCTTTGGAGGGGAGAGGAGGCACAGGATGCCCCGATCCACGATGCATTTCCACGGTATTCCCTGGAAAGAGGATCAGGATGCAATTCCAGAGGGTTTTTTCGGTGCCCTCGGCGTGTCCCCAACGAGGCCGTGGCAGGGAGGGACCTCTCCAGCCTCTCTCTCCTCCCGAAGTGCTCCCTCCCTTCTCTCCCCTTGTGTTTTCCTTGCAAACAGCCTCGCCTTTGAAATTCAAATGTTGCGTGGCCCTTTCCTCACCCTCCGCAGGAGTATCTCCCTTTTCATCTGAAAATAATTAACAAATGAACAAAACTCCTGTGTGAAATTAAAATTCATGCCCAGAGGTGACCTTTGAAACTCAGCACTGCTGCTGGCTTGGGTTGGGTTTTTATATTTTCCCTTCTCATTTTTTTTAAGTTTTTTTCTTTTTTTTTTTTTTTTTCCTTCTCATACTCACAGCTCCTTTCCACCTCCTTTCCCCCTCTCTTTTTTTAAAATTGCGATGAATTGCGTTCCTCCGGGGATTCTCTGCCTCCCACAGCCGCCACTTCCCCAGTCCTGGATGTCAGCTCCAAAATCTGCCCCTGGAGAGGGAGCTCAGGCGGCTGCTCCCGCAGGGCTCGGCGTGTGGGATTTCTCTGGGATCAACAGGATCATGAAATCCCCACCCCAGGATAATTGTTTGTAATTAATTACACAGAGATTCTCAGCCGGAGCCCTGCTCTGAGCAGGGAATTTCCCATAGGATCCCCCTGGGGATGGGGATGGCTCAGCCCTGCTCGTTTGGTGCTCAGGGATTTGCTGGGATTCACTTTGGGGTTGTTCTGGACTGGTGGGATGGACTTTTCCAGTATCCCCCCCATGGAGAATCCAACCCCAAACTGGTTTCCTGCTGGGAAAGGGAGGAAATGTTGAGCTGGGAACGGTTCCAGGTGCGGCCTGGGGTGGCTGAGCCGGGGGAATCCTGGTTCCTTCTGGTCTGGCCTTGCTTTGAATTCCAGCTGGGAGAGAGGGATGGATGGATGGATGGATGGATGGATGGATGATGGATGGATGGATGGATGGATGGATGGATGGATGATGGATGATGGATGATGGATGGATGATGGATGGATGGATGGATGGATGGATGGATGGATGGATGGATGATGGATGATGGATGGATGGATGATGGATGGATGGATGGATGGATGATGGATGATGGATGATGGATGGATGATGGATGGATGGATGGATGGATGATGGATGATGGATGGATGGATGGATGATGGATGGATGGATGGATGGATGATGGATGGATGATGGATGATGGATGGATGATGGATGGATGGATGGATGGATGGATGGATGGATGGATGGATGGATGGATGGATGGATGATGGATGATGGATGATGGATGGATGATGGATGGATGGATGGATGGATGGATGGATGGATGGATGGATGGATGGATGGATGGATGATGGATGATGGATGGATGGATGATGGATGGATGATGGATGGATGGATGGATGGATGGATGGATGGATGGATGGATGGATGATGGATGGATGATGGATGGATGGATGATGGATGGATGGATGGATGGATGGATGGATGGATGGATGATGGATGATGGATGATGGATGATGGATGGATGATGGATGATGGATGGATGATGGATGGATGATGGATGGATGATGGATGATGGATGGATGATGGATGGATGGATGATGGATGGATGGATGGATGGATGGATGGATGGATGGATGATGGATGGATGGATGGATGGATGATGGATGGATGGATGATGGATGGATGGATGATGGATGGATGATGGATGATGGATGATGGATGGATGATGGATGGATGATGGATGGATGATGGATGATGGATGATGGATGATGGATGGATGGATGATGGATGGATGATGGATGATGGATGATGGATGATGGATGGATGATGGATGGATGATGGATGGATGATGGATGATGGATGATGGATGATGGATGGATGATGGATGGATGATGGATGATGGATGGATGGATGGATGATGGATGGATGATGGATGGATGGATGATGGATGATGGATGGATGGATGGATGGATGATGGATGGATGGATGGATGATGGATGGATGGATGATGGATGATGGATGGATGGATGGATGATGGATGGATGGATGGATGGATGGATGATGGATGATGGATGGATGGATGGATGATGGATGGATGGATGGATGGATGGATGATGGATGAAGGGAGCAGGGATGGAGCAGGGATGGAGCAGGAGTAGGGATGGAGCAGGGATGGAGCAGAAATGGAGCAGGAGCAGGGATGGAGCAGGGATGGAGCAGGAGTGGGGATGGAGCAGGGATGGAGTAGGGATGGAGCAGGGATGGAGCAAGGATGGAGCAGGGATGGAGCAGGGAGGGAGCAGGGATGGAGCAAGGTGGGAGCAGGAGTAGGGATGGAGCAGGGATGGAGCAGGGATGGAGCAGGAGCAGGGAAGGAGCAGGGATGGAGCAGAGATGGAGCAGGGATGGAGCAGGGAAGCAGCAGAGATGGAGCAGGGATGGAGCAGGGATGGAGCAGAGATGGAGCAGGGAGGGAGCAGAGATGGAGCAGAGATGGAGCAGGGATGGAGCAGAGATGGAGCAGGAGCAGGGATGGAGCAGGGATGGAGCAGAGATGGAGCAGAGATGGAGCAGAGATGGAGCAGGGATGGAGCAGAGATGGAGCAGGGATGGAGCAGGGATGGAGCAGGGATGGAGCAGGGATGGAGCAGAGATGGAGCAGAGATGGAGCAGGGATGGATCAGCCCCCCCGCGGAGGCACAGCCGGCACTGTAATTAAGCCAAGTGGGAAAGGTTGCCATGGCACCAATAGCAAAGAAGCGAAGCTGCACCTTTCTGGTTGCTCCGGAGCCTCGGGGCGTTGCCAGCCCCTGTGCCCGAGGCGCTGGGAGCCCGTGGGGCACGGGGGACCCTCCGGTAGCCCCGGGGCCGTGCCCTGTGTCGGTGGAGGGGCAGAGGCACCGGGATGTGGCGGTCGGGCCCCGGGGCTGTGCCGTGTCTGATCCACCGGGATCCGGGCTTGTCCCAGCGGGTTCCATCCCGCTTTTCCCGCTGTGCCACATCCCTGTCCGTGCCCGCTGCCTGCAGGTGGCTCCTGGGGGGTTCTCGTATGGACCGACACCGGGGGGCTCCCCCAGCACCCCAAAGCTGCCGCTGTCCCCGCATCCCGACATCCCGGAGCCGGCGCTGATGGAGGTGGCTCCATCACATCCCGTTGTCCTGGCAACGGGCGAGGATGCTGAGGAGCCAGGCCTGGCCTGTCCCCTCCGGCTCCAGGAATATCCCCCCTGCACCTGGATCTTTCCCGCTGCTTTTCCCGGCCAGGCAGCGAGGAAAAGCCGGGATGGGGTGAGTGTCCCCTCCTCTGTCCCCCACTGCACACGGGACAGGGTTGGTCGGTGCCATTTGTGTCCCTTTGTCCTGCCCAGCCTGGGCGGGACAGGTCTCAGCCATTCCCACGCCAGGGATTTATTTTCTCTCTCTCTCTGTCCCACATTCCGAGCCTTTCCTTGCCCTTTCTCTGGCCTTGCACTCCTGTTGTGTTTCTGCCACGACAAAAATAGCCCGGGAGGTGCTAAAATAGAATTAAGGATATGTAAATGCTGTTTGTGCTCGCCCTGTTGCCTCCTTCTTTTCAGCAGGAATGATGATTTTCCTGCCAACCTCAGCCCGGGGAGGCGGTTTGGGATCAGGGAATGCTGGGACACAGAGCTTTGCCAGGGGTGAGGATGGATTTGTGAACTCCCCTTGGCACCCATGACCATTTTCCCAGGAGCTCCTCTAAATCCTGGGGTTTTCCACCCAAATTTGGCCAAGCTCTATCACCTCGTGGTCACATCGGGGGGGATTTTGCTCTCAGCATCTTCCCGGCAGGAATTCGGGGGGGATCAGGCTCTGCCCCAAGGCGCGGGGTTGGATTCTGGTGAAGCTTCGCAGCTCCCTCGATCCCTGCTCATGCGGTGAGGGAGGGATAACTCGGGAGCTCTGCCATGAATCTGGGCTGCTCCCGCGGCTGCCGAGGGGAAGGAATTAAACACTTCGAGGAGCTGGCAAAGATCCCTCCGGGAGCCCTGCGGCGGCTTCTTCAAACCCATCCTTTCCCTCCCTCCCCTTGGAAGTTACAACACGCGGCCGCTGCCAGTGCCGCTCCCAGCTCCGCTCCTGTCCCACATCCCCCAGCTCCACGGGCATTATCCCATCCCTGCACCCATCTGGGAGCCCAAAATTCCTGCTTTCCCCCTTTGCTTCGTGCTGGGGAGGCTGGGAGGGCTCGGGGCCGTGGGTGTGAGCTCTGCCAGCCGGCGCAGATGCTGGATTCGCTCACACCACAGCTCTGCTTTCCCTTTTTCGGATTTTACCCTGGAAAAGTAGGGCGCAGCCACGGCTGTCCACGCTCTCCTCATCCACCCCCATCCCTGGCATCTGCTGCTCCTCCTGCTGGGGATGGGGGAGCAGCCGGAGCCCACCGTGGGGATGGGGTTGGGGGGTGGGATTTGGGATGAGACCCAAAAGCAGCTCCTTCTGCGCTCTCCCTGGAGAAACGCGGGCAGGGTGGCGCTCCCTGGCAGTGCCACCGCTCCGTGTCACCTCCCAGCTTGGGAAGGAGCATCGGGGCTCTGCTGGGACCTCCGGCTCCCCTGTCACCGCCTGGGAATGGGGTGGAGCGGCAGGATGAGGTCCCAGCAGCCACCCACGGGCTCCGCACCAGGCGGTGCAAGGAGGCAGCACAATCTGCATGTAAATGGGGATATTTAAAGCCGGAGCCGGGTGGGAAGCGAAGGAATCAATTTCCCAAGTGGGAGGGCGGGGTGTTATTTTTGTACCGCGCTGGATACGCAGCTTAAATCTGGTCCTGGGAGATGGAGGGGAAACAGGGCGGGTGGGGAAGGAGAATCGTGTTCCTTCGGCCTTTGGGCTCTGCAATCCCTGGATCCAGCAGTGCTGCCGTCGCTGCCAGCCCCACACGGTGTCCCTCTGCTGTCTGGGCCTGGATGAGGTGGCAGGAGGGGACAGGGAGCTCCGTGTGTGCTCTTTGTGGTGTCCCCGCTGGGTCTGTGCCCTCAGCTCTGATCATTCCCTGCTCTCTGAGTGTCTCCAGCTCTTCTCGTGTCACTGCTCGGCACGGCTCGGATCCGTGGGCGTCCTCACGGAGCTGTGGCTCCTCTTCCAGCAGCGCCGCTGGGTTTGGAGGTGGGCAGGGGCTCCTTTTGTGCTCGTCGTTAATTAAGAGGATCATTCAGAGCCACTCGTAGTGTAGTGTGTTGTCTTCTAAGAGTTGCGATTCTGTCCTTGTGCCAGCTTCCATTAGCAACAAAACCCACTTATCTTGTTCTTCCCTATCTCTTCCCTTTATATTTTTATCCTCCCCTCTCCCTGCAAGTCTCTCTCTCCTCTTTTTTCCCAGCCCCAGCACCGCAGTAATAATTCCACCAGTCGTCATCTCGGTTGACAAAACACTGGTGATGTGACAGCTCCGAGCTATGAAATCTCCGTTACCGCTCGATAATTAATTTACTAATTGCGTGCGCTGCTTGGCCGGGCGGCTCCGGGCCACCAGCGGTGCCACCCTGACCCCACCGTGCCCCAGGTGTCCCCTCCCTGCTCCGGGAGGATGAAAGCTCGGGTTGTTCCCTTAGGAGGACGTGGTTCTCCTGGGAATGGGGGAGTTGGGATGGAGGGAAGGGGGAGCTGGGCAAGGCTGAGAGCCCCCGGTGCCACCCGGATTTCTGCCTGGGTGAGCTGCCAGCGCTGCCAGCCACGCTTGGGTGACTTAACGTGTCACCTCCATCCTCTGCCTTGCCGTGGAGCTTTCAAAACTGGTCCATCTGCTGGGAAAAAAAATCCCAAAACCACCCTTTTCTGCCTCCATCCCAGTGGATAAATTTTGGATAAATTTTTCCTGGTGCCAGGATGGGATGGGATTTTCCGCCGTCTCCCCATGGGGTGCCCCCAAAACCCCTCTGAGCTGGATTCTCATCCCGTGCCTCCTGCAGGCTGGGAATGTTGATGGAGGGAGAACAGAGGCTTTTCCCTCCTTTCCCAAACCCATCCAGAGCCCTCCTGCCCATCCAGTAATTTCCCGGATTTCAGCGGCTGCGGATTGTTTGGATTTGCCCGGATGACAGGAGTCAAAATGAACAAATTCTGAGGGAGCCACCGGAGCCAAGCGACATCTCTCATTCTGACACCGCCACTTGCTGCATTCCTGGAGGGAAATGTTGGGTTTTGCGTTGTTTTGCTGGTTTTTTCCCCACTCTTCGCCGTCTCAAACCCCAGACGGTGTTTTGTCATTGGCAGGAAAACTTGGTGTCACCAGTGAGAGAGATGGGGCAGCGCCTCAGGCTGAATTTGGGTTTAAATTGCTCTGTCAGGGGTTAAAAATCCCCTCTATTTGGGGTTAACCCAGGGGTGAAAACTCCATATTTGAGGTTAAACCCCTCTGTTTGGGGTTAACCCAGGAGTCAAAACCCCATATTTGGGGTTAAATCCCCTCTATTTGGGGTTAACTCAGGGTTTAAACCTCCATATTTGGGGTTAAACTCCTTCTTTTGTGGGTTAAAAATCCCCTATTTGGAGTTAACCCAAGGGATAGATAGGGAGGAACTTAAGAGTTAAACCCCCATATTCGGGGTTAAACCCCTCCTGTTTGGGGTTAACCCAGGGGTTAAAACCCCATATTTGGGGTTAACCCAGGAGTTAAAACCCTCTATTTGGGGTTAAATCCCCTCTATTTGGGGTTAACCCAAGGGGTAAAACCCCATATTTGGGGTTAACACAGGAGTTAAAACTCCATATTTGGGGTTAAATCCCCCTATTTGGGGTTAACCCAGGGGGTAAAACCCCCTATTTGGGATTAAACCCCCATATTTGGGGTTAAATCCCCACTATTTGGGGTTAACCCAGGAGATAAAACTCCATATTTGAGGTTAAATCCCCTCTGTTTGTGGTTAACCCAGGGGTTAAAACCCCATATTTGGGATTAAACCCCCTATTTGGGGTTAACCCAGGGGTTAAAACCCCATATTTGGGGCTAAACCCCTCTATTTGGGGTTAACCCAGGGGTTAAACCTCCATATTTGGGGTTATTCCCCCACTGTTTTGGGTTAACCCAGGGGTTAAAACCCCACATTTGGGGTTAAACCCCTCTGTTTGGGGTTAACCCAGGAGTCAAAACCCCATATTTGGGGTTAAATCCCCTCTATTTGGGGTTAACGCAGGGGTTAAAACCCCATATTTGGGATTAAACCCCCTATTTGGGGTTAACCCAGGGGTTAAAGCCCCACATTTGGGGTTTTCCCCCCCTGTTTGGGGTTGAGTGAGGAGAATAGACCCCTCTGCTGTCCCCAATCCATGGAAAATCAACCACGGGATGGCCTCAGGAATGGGCAGAACATTTTTTTCCCCTTGAGTTTTCCATCCAGGGAAGCGACACGAGCTGGGATCATCGCAAGGAAAGGGAAACTGAGGCACGGCCAGTTGAATTTGACGTCGTGGCCCCTGGGGACGGAGCTGCCAGGGCCAAATGTCACCGTCACGGCCACTTGGTGGGGAGTTAAGCGCCCTATTCCCGGTGCCAGCGACATTCCAGGGCTGCCACCTCGTTGCCGGGTGAATAAATAACGTGTGGCCTCCGCCGCCGCGGGGCTGCTGCCGCCGTAATTGCATTTTTGGGAGACGCAATTACCGGGCAATGTTGTGGAACGTGTCGCGCCTGCGGGAGTGGAATTCCAGCCGGGTGGCGGTGGTGGCAGCTGGTGACACCCCCCGAGGGCATGGCTGAGCTTTGGGTGCCACCCTGGGCTGAGCTGGGCGCGCTGTGCCACCCCCCAGGCCAAACCCAGCTTTTCCTGTCCTCTCCCAGCATCCAAAACACCCAAATCCTCTCTCTGGGCAGGGGTGGCACCATCCCATGTCCTGCTGTGTCGTGGGGGCTCTCCCTGAGCTGACCCTGTCACCAGGAGAACCCTGGTTAGGGATTTGGGGTGGCCCAGGAGGGATTTGGGGTGGCCCAGGAGGGATTTGGGGTGGCCCAGGAGGGATTTGGGGTGGCCCAGGAGGGATTTGGGGTGGCACAGGAGGTATTTGGGGTGGCCCAGGAGGGATTTGGGGTGTCACAGGGGGGATTTGGGGTGGCCCAGGAGGGATTTGGGATGGCCCAGGAGGGATTTGGGGTGGCCCAGGAGGGATTTGGGGTGGCACAGGAGGGATTTGGGGTGGCACAGGAGGGATTTGGGGTGGCACAGGAGGGATTTGGGGCAGCCCAGGAGGGATTTGGAATGGCCCAGGAGGGATTTGGGGTGGCCCAGGAGGGATTTGGGGTGGCACAGGAGGGATTTGGGGTGGCACAGGAAGGATTTGGGGTGGCCCAGGAGGGATTTGGGGTGGCCCAGGAGGGATTTGGGGTGGCACAGGAGGGATTTGGGATGGCACAGGAGGCACAGGGCAAACAGCAAACAGCAAACAGCCTCGGCTGCCCTCCCCTGCCACCCCAAACCCCAAATCAGCTCTGCCAGGGCTCCTGCAGAGGGGCACAAACACACCGAGAGCCCCCACCACAAAAGGGGGACACGGCACGGTGCCACCCCCAGCAGCAGAACCCCCAAACTCCAAATGCTCCGTGAATTTGGGGGGTTTGGCTCTGGCAGTGACGGTCTGGAGGAGCAGGGGGACAAGGGCTGGTGTCACCTCCCCTGCAGCCACAACCCCCGAACTCTCTGTGCTTTAAATCCTCTGCTCTTCTGAGCTTTGAGGGGGATTTGGGACATGGGTGGCACCTTCTCGTGTCCCCCCCCTGCCGTGGGGGCTCTGCCATCACTGACAGAGCCGAGCAGCCTCGGCTTCCCTCCTGTGCCATCCCAAATTCCAGAGCAGGGTTTTCCAGGGCTCCTGGTGAGCGGGATAAACACAGGAAGAGCCCCCAGGGCACGGGGGGGGACACGGGATGGTGCCACCCCCTGAAGCCAGAACCCCCAAACCCTCCGTGATTGAAATCCTCTGCTTTTCTGGTTTTTGGGGCGGATTTGGGCAGGGGGTGGCACCTCCTCGTGTCCCCCTGTGCCGTGGAGGCTCCTCCTGTGCTTCCAAACCACCAAACAGCCGAACAGCCTTGGCTGCCCTCCCGTGCCATCCCAAATCCCTAACCAGGGTTTTCCAGGCTGCTGGGTGAGGGGCATCAGCATGGGGAGACACTGGGAGGTGCCACCCCCTGCCCAAATCCACCCCTAAAACCAGAAAAGCAGCGGATTTAAAGCACGGAGGGTTTGGGGGTTCTGGCTTCAGGGGGTGGCACCATCCCGTGTCACCCCCCCGTGCCCTGGGGGCTCTTCCTGTGTTTATCCCGCTCACCAGGAGCCCTGGAAAACCCTGCTCTGGAATTTGGGATGGCACAGGAGGGAAGCCGAGGCTGCTCGGCTCTGTCAGTGATGGCAGAGCCCCCACGGCAGGGGGGGGACACGAGAAGGTGCCACCCATGTCCCAAATCCCCCTCAAAGCTCAGAAAAGCGGAGGATTTAAAGCACAGAGAGTTCGGGGGTTGTGGCTGCAGGGGAGGTGACACCAGCCCTTGTCCCCCTGCTCCTCCAGACCGTCACTGCCAGAGCCAAACCCCCCAAATTCACGGAGCATTTGGAGTTTGGGGGTTCTGCTGCTGGGGGTGGCACCGTGCCGTGTCCCCCTTTTGTGGTGGGGGCTCTCGGTGTGTTTGTGCCCCTCTGCAGGAGCCCTGGCAGAGCTGATTTGGGGTTTGGGGTGGCAGGGGAGGGCAGCCGAGGCTGTTTGCTGCGGTGAGCGATGGCTCTGAAGTGCCGAGCTGTGGCTCTCAGCAGCTTTTGAAGCTTCAGGAAATTTATCTTTTTGACTCGGCAAGGTGCTCAGGCGGGGAGGGAGACGCATTACGCTTTGAAAGGCTCAGAGAGCAGAGGGGAAGCGTTCTGTGGTTCCAGCCCCTTTTCTCCCAGCCGGAGCCACCCGCGGAACACAATCCCTGGTATTCCCACATTCCTGCCCTCCCTGCCCCTCGTGTCTCCAGGGTTTTGTTCCGTCCTCGGCTCCCGGAGCTCAGAGCAGCAGCAGCACTCGATTCCCAGCCCAGCCCAGCCCCCCTGGCATCCAGCCTGGCCTGGAGGGATGAAGGGAACGCCAGGATGGGGCTGGGTGAGAGCCTGGATCCTGGGAAAGAACAAAGCATTTTCCATCCTGAATATCCTGACGCTCCCGAGCCTCCTCCCAGGCGGGCTTTGCCACCTCTCAGAGGTGGGGAAGGAGCTGGGACGGGATGGGGAACTCTGATTGTGAGAGTTCCAAGGACCCAAATCCTCCCCTTGGGAGGGGAGAGGTGGGAAATGAGATGGGAGAGGATGTGGGGCCTGATCCTGAGCATCCCAAATCCTTCTGGTGGGCTTTGCCTCCCTTGGAGGTGGGAAGGGAGCTGAGAGAAGGTGGAAAACCCTGTTGCTGAGAGTTCTGAGCATCCCAATCTTCTCCTGGCCTCAGCCCAGGTGGGTTTTGTCCCCCTCACAGTTGGGAAGGGAGCTGGGAGATGTGGATGGTGATCCTGAGCATCCCGAGCATCCTGAGCATCCCAATCCTCTTCTGACCCCACTCCAGGTGGGTTTTTCCCCCATAAGAGATGGAAAAGGAGCTGGGAGGAGATGGGAACCCTGATGCTGAGCATCCCAATCCTCTCCTTGTAGGCTGTGACCCTCTTCAGATGTGAGAAGGGATCTGGGAGAGAATGGGGACTGTGATCCTGAGCATCCTGAACATCCCAATCCTCTCCTGACCCCACTCCAGGTGGGTTTCCCCCCCCATAAGAGATGGGAAGGGATCTGGGACAGGATGGGGACTGTGATCCTGAGCATCCTGAACATCCCAATCCTCTCCTGACCTCACTCCAGGTGGGTTTCCTCCCCATAAGAGATGGAAAGGGAGCTGGGAGGAGATGGGAACCACGATGTTGAGAGTTCCAAACATCCCAATCCTCTCCTGCTTTACCAAGAGGGGTTCCCCCCATGGCAGGGGAGGTTTGGGGGCACGGCTGGGGATGGGACCTGACCCCACCGGCGGAGCCTGGGAGGGTTGAGGCAAAAAATCCCCGGTGGTTTCCTGCCGAAAATGAACGGGAGCGGATTTCGAGCCGTGGGGAAGTGAGTGACGAACGCCGGTGCTTAAATGTCCTCACAAAAGCCCCGTGTGTAAGTGGGACTTGGCATGAGGAATTCCATACATTTTTAATGGAGAGCCCTGGGGGAAAATCCATCAGGACTGAGTTTCCCTCGTGCCAGGGAGCACAAAGCGATTGGGGTGGAGAAGGCAGCGCTCCAGAGGCTCCTCTTCCCCCCCCGTTTCCCTGGGAAACCCCCCCTTGGCAAAGCCCTGGAGTTCGGGAGGGTTTTTCTGGCTGGTTTGGGGGTGGTTTGGGCATGGAAAGAACGTGCTCAGCTCGCTGTTGTGTTGTCCTCGCTCTGGAGGTGGGGCTGTGGCTCTTCCTGGTGCCTGGGATTTGGGGTCACACCTCCCTGCAAGGCTCCTGGTTTTTGGGAGCATCCAGCTCCTGATTCCCAGAGAATCCAGCCCAGCTGGGGTGAGGGTTCTGCCAAGAATGTTTTTTTTCTGGGGTGAAAAAAATGTCCTTGTGGTTATTCTGGATCATCCCAGCTCCATTCACCTCCCGTGGCAGGACACTTAAAAATGGATCAGCAGAGCTTCCCTAGGGATGCAGCACCCCTGGGCACAGGGACACTGGAATGGGGAGAGGAGCGGCTCAAAATCCTCCTCTCTGCCTCCTCCAGCTCCCAGACCAGCCTGTGGTCAGTCCTGAAGCTCACATGGGTGAATTTTCCAGCCAGGATTTCCCTTATGGACCCAAAATCTTTCCCTCTGAAAATCAATCCTGACTGAGGCTTCCAGAGGAGCCATGGGGCACAAAGGACCCCAGGAAGATTTTAGAGGTGTTGTTTTTTGTGTAAACCATATCAAAATGCCCTAAAAATAATCCCCAGGGGAGCCCTTTGTGCTCCCACAGCTCTGGGAGTCCACAGGGAGATTTGGGACAACTCCCAGGAATTTCCAATTCCTTCCAAATCTGCAATCCCAGACCCCCTGCAGGCACTGGGATCACCAGAGCAGGAATGGGGTCACGCCCACAGGACTCCCCCGATCCCATCCCGCCCAAGGGCGTGGTGGCTTTTGGGGACCTGGGAGAATCTGGGGGCACTTCACCCATTCTCTGCCACCCCGAGGCGTCCCTGGGAGAGATGGAGAGCAGCAGGAGGGGGGATTTTCGGGATGGAGCCGCGTCCCTGCAGGAGCCAGGCGCTAATGTGCTCCAGGGAGCCGCTCCAACCTGTGCCGGGGATATGGAACACCTCATTTACCGGGATATTTCTTCTGCCGGAACAGGAGGAAGCAGCTGCTATCTGTACAAACAAAATTAGGCCAAAGGAGGAAAGTAATTTTGTCAAAGAAATAGGGAGATGCAGGGGGAGATGGAGAGGAGACAGATGAATAAACACAATCTACATAGGAACTGATAAAAATTCAATTTCTGCTCACACACGTCCCGGTCTCACTCACACCCTTCCTCTCCTCCTCTCCACGCGCTCCCCGGCGTTGTCTGCAGCCCTCGTGCATCCATCTGGGATGTGGGAGGCAAACACAATGATCCTCTTCTGTCTTCAGCATGCTGGAAAATTTTTCCTTTAATTATGGCGCTTTAATTCCTGTCGCTGCAGCTTTTCCCTGCTCTTCCCCGGAGAGCAGAGGCAGCCTGGGAGAGCGGGATGGGATCGGGGGGTCCTGTGGGCGTGACCCCATTCCTGATCTGGTGATCCCAGTGCCTGCAGGGGGGTCTGGGATTGCAGATTTGGAAGGAATTGGAAATTCCTGGGAGTTGTCCCAAATCTCCCTGTGGACTCCCGGAGCTGTGGGAGCACAAAGGGCTCCCCTGGGGATTATTTTTAGGGCATTTTGATATGGTTTACACAAAAAACAACACTTCTAAAATCTTCCTGGGGTCCTTTGTGCCCCATGGTTCGTCTGGAAGCCTCAGTCAGGATTGATTTTCAGAGGGAAAGATTTTGGGTCCATAAGGGAAATCCTGGCTGGAAAATTCACCCATGTGAGCTTCAGGACTGACCACAGGCTGGTCTGGGAGCTGGAGGAGGCAGAGAGGAGGATTTTGAGCCACTCCTCTCCCATTCCAGTGTCCCTGTGCCCCTCCTGGTCCCCAGTCGCTGCTCCAGCTCCTCCAGATCCATGGGATCCCAGCCTGGGATCTGGAGGAGACTTTTCCTGTCGATTCCTCCATCCTCTGCTCACAGAGGGAGCAGCTTGCTGCTGAGGGGCAGGTTCTGAGCGGTTGGTGCTGATGGCAGTGGCACTTCTGCCCTTCCCAAATCCAGGGCTCTGAGTTCACTTGGAACAGGTCCCCGCTCTTCCAAGTGGGAGTGGGGCTGTCCCAGGGCTGTGCCTTCTCCCTTTTCCCCTCACCTTTATCCCACCTTCCTCTCTTCCCTTCTCCCACCATCCTGGTCCCTCATCCCGGCGCTCTGAGGTGCTGCAGAGCCACAGCTGGAATTTGGGAGGCTCCCATGGGGGTGTCCCTCGTGTCCTGGTGACACGGAACAGCCTGGCCCGTGTCCCCAGGGAGCGAGGGCTGGCTCCAGGCCAGAGGGGATGGATCCACGGGAGCTTTGCGATCAGTTCCAAGGGCAGTGGAGCACGGAAAGGGCCAGCCCGGCTCAGCCTCCTCCCGCCTCTCTCCGAGCCCCGGGGAGGCCGGGCCCGGTTCTGAGCATCCCTGGGTGGCACCGGCTCATCCTCAGGGATGCGGGACCTGCATCGTTCCCAGAGATCCCAGGGGATCACCCAGGAGCGGGGACTTTGCTCCAATCCCTTCCTCGGGGCTTTGGGAGGCTCCAAGGAGAGCTGGGAGAGGAGGCAGAGGGTGCGGGGCACCCATGGCCCTCCCTGCACTTCCCCGGCCCTCCCTTCATACCCCCGACCCTCCCTGCACATCCCTGACCCTCCCTGCACATCCTCATCCTCCCTGCACACCCCTGATCCTCCCTGCACACCCCCGACCCTCCCTGCACATCCCTGACCCTCCCTGCACACCCTCATCCTCCCTGCACACCCTGACCCTCCCTGCACACCCTGACCCTCCCTGCACATCCCTGACCCTCCCTGCACATCCCTGACCCTCCCTGCACATCCTCATCCTCCCTGCACACCCCCGACCCTCCCTGCACATCCCTGACCCTCCCTGCACACCCCCGATCCTCCCTGCACACCCTGACCCTCCCTGCACATCCCTGACCCTCCCTGCACATCCCTGACCCTCCCTGCACATCCTCATCCTCCCTGCACATCCCTGACCCTCCCTGCACATCCCTGACCCTCCCTGCACATCCTCATCCTCCCTGCACATCCCTGACCCTCCCTGCACACCCCTGACCCTCCCTGCACATCCTCATCCTCCCTGCACATCCCCGACCCTCCCTGCACACCCTCATCCTCCCTGCACACCCTGACCCTCCCTGCACATCCCCGACCCTCCCTGCACATCCCCGACCTCCCTGCACACCCTGACCCTCCCTGCACACCCCTGACCCTCCCTGCACACCCTCATCCTCCCTGCACACCCCCGACCCTCCCTGCACATCCCCGACCCTCCCTGCACACCCTGACCCTCCCTGCACACCCCCGATCCTCCCTGCACTCCCCTGACCCTCCCTGCACATCCCTGACCCTCCCTGCACACCCTGACCCTCCCTGCACATCCCTGATCCTCCCTGCACATCCCTGACCCTCTCTGCACATCCCTGACCCTCCCTGCACACCCTCATCCTCCCTTCACACCCCGACCCTCCCTGCACACCCTCATCCTCCCTGCACACCCCCGATCCTCACTGCACAGCCCCGACCCTCCCTGCACACCCTGACCCTCCCTGCACACCCTGACCCTCCCTGCACACCCCTGACCCTCTCTGCACATCCTCATCCTCCCTGCACATCCCTGACCCTCTCTGCACACCCCCGGCCCTCCCTGCACATCCCCATCCTCCCTGCACACCCTGACCCTCCCTGCACACCCTCATCCTCCCTGCACACCCCAGACCCTCCCTGCACATCCCTGACCCTCCCTGCACATCCCTGACCCTCCCTGCACACCCCTGACCCTCCCTGCACATCCTCATCCTCCCTGCACATCCCTGACCCTCCCTGCACATCCCCATCCTCCCTGCACACCCCTGACCCTCCCTGCACTCCCTGACCCTCCCTGCACATCCCTGACCCTCCCTGCACTCCCTGACCCTCCCTGCACACCCCTGGCCCTCCCTGCACACCCCGACCCTCCCTGCACACCCCTGGCCCTCCCTGCACACCCCGACCCTCCCTGTACACCCCTGACCCTCCCTGCACACCCTCATCCTCCCTTCACACCCCCATCCTCCCTGCACACCCCTGACCCTCCCTGCACACCCTGACCCTCCCTGCACATCCCCATCCTCCCTGCACCCCCGACCCTCCCTGCACATCCCCGACCCTCCCTGCACACCCCCGACCTCCCTGCACATCCTCATCCTCCCTTCACACCCCCGGCCCTCCCTGCACTCCCACGAGCGTGGAGGCTGAGCTGAGCTGAGCTGCAGCCTGGTTTCCCTAGGAAACCAAGCGGAGCCCAAAATCCCGCAGGGAAGCGCTGGAGGGGCTCCAGAAGGCAGCTGGAAGAGCTCTGCCCCCCGGCAGCCCCGCTGTCCCAGCGCTGCTCCGGGGACACCGGTGACAGTGGCACTCCAGGTGAAGGGAGATTTGGGGGTGAAACATTCCCGGCACCCCCAGGTGACCGAGCAGGGCGGGGCAGGGCGGTCCCCAGCGCTGTGGGGCTGTCACCGGTGCTGGCGTGTCCCTGCCACGGCCAGGATCACTCAGAGCATCCCCTCCTGAGCCACAGGAATTTTGGGGGCTCTTCCTGCAATCCCGAGCCTGAATTCCTGCTTCCACGGGGGCGCTTTCCTGCGAACACCCTGGGATGAGGAGGAGGAAGGAGAGCTTTGTTCCGGGCTCCATCCTTGGGGACCAGGGAGGGAAGAGCCTCTGGCAGGTGGCAGGATCACACCTTCAGCCCTCTGCTCCCTCCGTGCCTCCTCCTCCTCTTCCTACACCTCCTCCTCCTCCTACACCTCCTCCTCCTCCTTCTCTTCCTCCTCCTCCTCCTCCTCCTCCTCCTCCTCCTCCCCGGGCCTTTCTCACGCTGCCAAGCGAGGATGCATTTACCGGGCTGCACGCTCCGAAAGTTGCTCCTCTCCCCTCCAGGCAATTAAAGGGAAGCTATTTCTCCTCAATCAGGCGTATTTGAATATGGAAATGATTTTTAATTACTCAGAGTCAATATCATTTTATCACCGAAATATGTTTGAACGAGGTTCGCCCGTATTTGCAGGGTGTCTAATAAGCGGAATGCAAATTCACCCTGATTCACGGGGTTTGGTGTCCCGCTGAGCCAGAGGAAGGTGCTGCCCTTTGAAGGTTTCATTCCCAGGCTCCTGACGGCGCAGGGAATCCCGGTTAACCCCTGCCCTGTTGGGAAAATCCAAGGGAAGGGATGCAGGGACAACAACTCGTGGCCATCCCCGTCTCGCCTGGCCCCGAACATGCCCGGGGTCAGCTCCGCGCGGAGCCGGTGACATCTCGGCAGCCTCAGATCCCGGCTATTGTCTCCTGATTAATTTGCTAATTATGTTCTGCCTTAATCCGAGGGCCTGGCGGCGGTGTGGAAATGTCAGGCACTTGTTTATGCCCCGGGTTGCTGGCGGAGTGACAAAGGCAGTGTCCCGCAGGTGCCACCACGCGTCACCTGGCCCCGCCGGCTCCGAGCTGCTGCCGCCTCGCACAGCCCTGGCGCTGTCCTTTGCCTCAGTTTCCCCCACAGGAGCTGGGAATACCTGGAATACCTGGGAATACCGCAGCCTCAGTGCCAGCTGTCACCAGCGCTGTGGGACTGTCACCGGCGCCGGGCATGTCCCTGTCCTCACTGCCTTTGTGCAGGGCTGGCACTGTTCAAAGCTGGCCCTGAACGTCCCCTCTGGAGCCGTGGGGGGGTTTGGGGCTATTCCAGAGCCCCCATCCCGGTGCAGCCACACCCGAAGGGGACAGGACAGGCTGCGGTGCCTGTGCCTCCGTGGGGCTGGCACAGGGGGTGCAGAGGTGACAGGGACAGCTTGCTTTGTCACCCAGTGTCCCCGTTTAGGTCTTACTGGGAAGCACTGGGGCTCCAGCCCCCTGGGGAGATGCCACCCCCTCGCTAACGAGGGGACAAAGGACGTGGCTGAGCGGTTTCCCAACATCCAACCTCTGGTTTTTCCTGCTGTGCCAAACCCATCAGGTGTCGGGGTTGAGCTCCTTCCTGCAAGGCTGAGCAGCCGCTGACACCCTGCTGCCGCTGCAGCCGGGCTTTCTGCAGCCCTCATGTTTATTAATCGAGATGAATATTTATGCAAAGTTCCTGGCTTCTGGAGAGGCTGCTCGAGTGCAGGCATGATCTGGCCAGTGCTGCCGGGCCGAGCAGTGAGATGGCTCCGGTGGATGGAGCTGGAAAAGGGGCTGAGGGTGGCATTGCTCCTTGCCAGACTGCTCCAGACCAGGGAGGATCTCCCAGAAAACACCAGGAGGTGAAAAATCCCACAGTTGTCCCACTGGTGCTCTGCTCATCCCTCAGTCCCACAGGCCCATCAGGGAGGTCAGCATCTCACCCGGCAGAAATTCCCCTGATTTTCCCCCAAAAACTCTCCCCAGCGTGCCTGGCCTGGCAACTTGGGTCCTTCGTGCTGCCCTGCCCTGTGCCACAGCATCGCCTGGCACGGGTGGACAGGGATCAGCCCCGATCCATCCCTCACCACAAAAAAGAGTCTGGGAATACTAAAATGGGGTTGCTGAACTGAAATCCATCTTCCTGGGCACGGTGACCTCATCCAGAGGCCTGGGAGCCACTCGGGGTGGGTTTTGGCTGTGCCCTCAGTCCGGAACAATCCATAAAGTGAAATTTATTTCACGGCTCGTTCAATTCCTTCCTCTGCTTCTCATCACCTGCTCTTCCCTCCCTGTTTTTTTTCTGGGCTTTTCTCCCTGACACCAGCGAGGGAAAACTCCACGTGGAGGTCCCTGGGAGGGAGCGGTGGCCGCCGGCAGGGCCGGTCCCTCCATCCCGGTGACAGCACCGAGCGAGTGGCGGAGGCTCCTCCGCGGGCGCTCCCATCAGAGCGGATTATCCTGAAACCCCAACTCCCCTGTTTACGGCTGGTTTTGTTTTCCCGCTGGAGCAATTCTCCGCCGAGTTTACGGGAAGCGATTCAGACAAGCGGCTGTCGTTACCGGCTGCTCGGGGGCTGCCGTCCCCTCCCGGCTCGCCCCGTCTTGGAGCCGAGGTGTTCCTGATGAACCTTTCTGAAAAGCTGCCGCTCCCTGCGCTGCTCGGGGGAGACAATCCCTGGGGATGGAGCCCATCGGGAGCCGCACGAGCATCCCCGGCCAGGAGCTGGATTCAACTCTTCCCTGAATCCTCACTGGGCACAGAGCAGCTGCCACCTCGGTGTTTCTCCGTGTCCCTGATTTCTGTGCCGAATGAAGGGGAAACAAAATCTCTGTGCTGGAAGCAGCAGCGCCGGGTACCCGGGGAGCCCCCGGCCGGGGCTGGGGGGGGTTGGCCGGTGTTTGGCTGTCCCGGTGTGACCGGTCCCTGCGGCGCTGGGGGCCATTAATGACAGCGGTGACACCGGGGACCTCGTGTCAGCCTGGCGGGTTATTACGGCCTTAATGGACGGGTTTGATTCCCAGCGAGGCAGAAAGGGCCGGTGTCACCACCTCGGCGCGCTGCTCTAATTACACCCTGCGAGAAGCTCTGCTCGAGCCCAGCCCCCGGATCCGCGGGCACCGGAGAGGCCGTGATCGGTGTTTTCCCACATCCCAGCAGCTCAGGGCGGTGAGGAGGAGGATGGAGGCTCAGAGCCCGCACTCTGGCCAGCCGGGGACACCCTGGGCGTGTCTCCAATGCTTTTCCAAGCTGTGTCTGGGGCTCTGGGGGGGATGAGCGTGCCCCTGGTTGAAGATTTGGTGGCAGCGGCGCTCCCGCGGTGTCGGGGGAGGTTTGCAGGGATGCAGCAGCAGCAACAAGCGGCTCTGAAGAGCACCCAGTTGTCCTGGTAACAATGGGTGCCTCCCGCTCCCGCAGCTCAGCCCCCCCAGAGCCGGAGCCCCCCAGCTCCTCTTTGCCCACCTGGGGCAGAGGGGACTTGGCAGGGAGGGGACACGGAGGACGGAAAGGATTCCCCGAGCGGGACGAGCAGCAGCAGGGGGATGGTGGCCTTGTGGGACAGAGTGACACGAGCCAGGATGTGCCACAGCCTTCAGGGGAGACCCCACGGGCATCGTGTCCCGCGTGGCATCCCGCACTGCATCCTGCACCACAGCCTGTGTTGCATCCCCTGTTGCATCCGGTATTGCATCCTGAATCCCACACCACATCCCACGTTGCATCCTGCAGAGCATCCTGCAGCTCATCCCACTTCGCATCCTGCATCCCACGCCACATCCCACCTTCCTCGCGGGGCAGTGGCAGCCGGTGCAAGAGATCCCTTTGGAAATTCCCAATTCCCTCAACTGTGCCGAGCTACTCTGCTGAGGGAGCAAACACCTCGTGGGGAGGCAGGAATGACCCAGAGAGCCGCGGTTTTGGGATTGTTCATGCACGGAGCTGTGCTGAGCTGTATTTACAGAGCCAGGGTCGGGAATATCCTCCAGCTCCGGCGGAGCTAATGCTGGTTTTCTCCTTGGGATAAAGAGCAGCCTGAAAAGCTGGTTTGCTTTCTCCCAGCCTTGACCCGCAGGGGATGAGTGTGTGTCTGGAGACGCTGGGTCAGGCACCCAGGGACCGCACGGGAGCGCTGGGAAAAGGGAATGCCAGGAAGGGAAGGAGCTGAACTGCATGAAGGTCTGGGGTGGATGTGATCCTGCACTTCAGTGGCGCCGGGCTGGATCAGAGCTGGTGCTGAGCCACAGATCCCCAGGGTGCGGAGCAGCTGTCCTAGAACTGCCTCCTGCCCTCTCTATCCGTCGTGTCCAGCAGGATGGAGGGGACAAGGGGCAGCTCTGAGCATCCCCAGGCTGAGTGCAGCACTCGCAGTGCTGGGCAGGATGTGTCCGGCAGAGGTGGACAGGCAGCAGCGGGAATGTGCTGCATTTCCAGCTGCGCTGCTCCCGCAGCGTGGCAGCCAGGCCGTGCCGCATCCTGCTGAGCTCCTCCTGCACGCCCGGGGCTCGGTGGCCCTGACACCCCATCCCCTGCGAGCCAGAGCTCCTGGCAAGCAGCAGGATCAGGGCTGCAGTGGAGCCTCTGTGCCAGTGGCTCAGTCGCCCACGGACCACCAAGATCCTCAAGTTTATCCTGTCTTGAGGATCCTTCCTCTTTCGGAGTGGAACCACAGCTCTGCAGCCCCCTGAGTTCCTGGGGGTCCAGCAGGCTCCGTGTCACCCCCACTCGTGCCACGTTTGTGTGACAGCCCCGTTTCTCAGCGTCCCTGCAGCCCCCTGCAGACCCCAGCGAGGCCCGCACGTGTGGGGACACACGCGGGGAGCACACGTGCCCCCCAGAGCCCCGCGTGTCTCGCACACGCGTGTGCAAACCCGCACCGCCAGGGCTGAGCACCCTGAGCGTTCACACCCCCGCCAGGGCAGCCACAACCCCCCCGCCCCGTGCCCGTGCCCGTGCCCGACCCGCTCCACGCGTGTGACAGGGAACGGGGGCGGGGGGGGACACACACGCCACCCACCCCCCTCCGTGTGCGTGTGCACCGCTCACCCCCGCCCCCCTGCGGCCCCCGCCGCCCCCCCAGCGCTGCAGCAGCAGCCCGGGGGTCACCTCCCCCCGCACACCCGGCGGAGGCGGGAGCGGCGGAGCGGGGAGAGGGGAGGGAGGGAGGGAGGGGGGGGGTCCCCGCCGTGCCCGGTGCTGTCACACCGCCCCGCGCCCGGCGCATGCAGCAAGTGCCCGAGCGGCGCGCGCCGCCGCCGCCCCCGCGCCCCCCGCTCCCCCAGCCCCCCCCTCTCCCTTCCCCTCCCCACCGCATCCGCCGCCGCCGCCGCCACCGGGGCCCGGCGCGCTCCGCGCCCGCTCTCGGCCCCGCGCCCGCTCCCGGCCCCGCGCGCTGCCGCCGCCGCCGCCGCCGCCGCGCTCCCCCGGGCGCGCCCGGGCACCGGCTGCCGCCGCCGCCGCCGCTCGGGGATGGCCAGCCCGCTGCTCGCCGCGCCGCGCCGGGGCTACACGCGCTGCTAACGGAGCGCAGGTAAGGGCGGCCACGACCCCCTCGGCCGGTGCACCGATATCCGCCCCCCCCCGCTCCGGTGCACCGGCACTCCCCCGTTCTCGGTGAAAACCCCCCCCCCCTCCTTTTCCCGGTGCGGCGGCTCCGCTCCCTCCCGGCGCGGCGCAGCGGGGGCGGCAGCTCAGCTCGCCGCCGTTGCGGGCTGCGGCGGCCGGTGCTTCCGCTTGGCAGAGCCCCGGTTCCACCGGGGACCCCCCCCCCCCGTCCGCCGCCCCAGCTCCCACCCCAACGGCGGCCAACTTTCCTGCCCCGGCGGTGGAGCTGCGGGAACGGGAGTTGTTGCGGTCGCGCCGCGGCACCGCGGGTGCCCCGTGCCCGGTGCTCGGGGTGGGGGGCAGCGGCATCCCCGAGGCCGCCCCGGCCCTGCCGGGAAGTTGTGCGAGGCTGCGGCGGCGCGGAGGGCTCGGCACCGGGGCTGGCTGAGAGCCGCGGCGTGCCCGGAGCTGCCGGTTCTTCCCCGCGGGGCTGCCGGTGCCCCCCTCTGCCGGGGCTGCCGATCTCCTCCTCCCGTTCTGCCTGTCCCCCCTCCCCGGTGCTTGCCGGTTCTTCCCCCTCTGTCGCTTCTCCCCTCGGCGCTGCCGGTTCCCCGGGGGTCCCGGTCCCCCTGGGGACGCCCGTGCCCCCCGCGAGGCGCCGTTCCGTCCCGCGGGGTGCCAGTCCCTCCCTTCAGAGCAGTGCCAGGCTCCGGCCGCCCCACGGCCGAGGGGCCGCACGCGTGTCCGTGGGCACACGTATGTCTCCGGGCACACGTGCGGCACCGCCGTGCCGTGGTGTGTCACACAGCAAGGCCACGGGTGGGTGCAGGGCTCCCTGCTGGCATCCCTGCCGTGGGCACACGTGTGGATTGTGCCAGCCTGGCGAGCGTGGGTGCTCGGCGGGGTCGGACACCCCGCGTTGTCACCCCTTGGCAGGGCCCTGGGGACTCGGCGTGCACCGGGACCGCGTCGTCGTCGGGCTCGTCGGAGGAGCCCCGGCAGCGGGTGGGTGGCTGGGTGGGTGGGTGGGTTCGTGGGTGGCTTTGCAGCCCTCCCCTGCGTGCTGGGGCTTTGTTCGGTGCCAGCGTGGGGGGCTGCGGGGGGCCGCCGTGCCGTGGCACCCGGGGCCCGTGGGAGTGCAGGAGGCCCCGAGTGGGCACCCAGGGGGCAAGTGCGGCTGGCAGGTGGCAACCGGGGCTTGGGGAGAGCTGCAACTCTTCCCCGGGGGGCCCTGCGAGCCCTGGGCTCGGTGGCACGAAGCGGTGCCAGGCGTGCCCCACGCGTGTGCCCGCGCCGGTCACTTGTTGAGGACGGGGAGGTTTTTTCCGCAGCCACGGCCGCACGGCCGGCGCAGGGGGGCTGGAGGCAGCGCGGCGTGTGAAAAACCCTTGGCTTTTCTAGGTCATGTCACTGCTGGCTGTGCTGGCTGGCAGCCGGGGCCGCCGGTGACGCGGGGAGGTGGCCCCGGGGTGGCCGGGCAGGGCTGTGGCAGAGCTCCCGGCCAGCGCTTCTGTCCGGGGCACACGTGGAGCTGGTGGCACAAGGCTGGCTCTGAGCTGTGGCACTGGGATTGTCCCCAATGGCTACGGACAGACTTGTCCCTCCCTTGAAGGCCGTGGCTGAGCTGAGGGGGGTCGTGGGGAGGCACCCGGCTCCGTGGGCTCACATGGGGAGGAGCGGGGTGGCGCAGCTGTTGTCACTGTCACCGTCACTGTCACCTGGCTGCTCTCTAGCCACCCTCAGCAGGCAGGGTCTGCTCCCCGCTCCCTGCGGGGTTCCTTGGTGATGGCACGGTGGCAGTGGATGTGGAGCTGGCTGTGTGGCAGTGCCAGCCCCGCCGTGCCAGAGCGCGGGGTCTGGCAGCAGCTCCTCTCCCAGACCTGCCCGTTTGCTTGTCAAGCCTTGTCACCAGCCCCTGCTTTGATCCAAGGAGCCAGGATCCTACAAATTTGGTCTGTGCTGGAGAGAAAATGGGCTCGGAGCCGGCACAGCCGATGCTTGGTCTCCGACCAGGAGCTGCGTGGCAGAGGGGCTCCAGCACTGGCTGGGACACGCTGCCGGCTCTTCCCAGCTCCCTCTGGTTCTTCTCAGCACCTCCAAGGACCTTTGGCACTGGAATTTTCTGCCTGGAGTCGCTCCCTGCCATGCTGGAGATGGCTCCGGAGGTGCTCAGCTCTTCCTGGTGGGCTCACGGCTGGTGGAGAGCTCTGCCCTGGCACCAAGCTTCTGCTCACGGCTGTGGGAATGGATGGGACTTCCACCAGCCAGGGGATCCCCACTGCTGCCAAATCCCCACATCCCGTCCTGCCCAGCTGGGATGGGGGCTGCAGGATGGACTCTCCATTTCCTCATGCCTGGAGGAAGATGATGCTCCAGCCGCAATCCAGCCCTGGGCTGCTGTGATGCCTCAACGCTTCTCCATGGAATTTGGACTGAGGCCATTTCCTACCACGGGCCCATCCTCTAAGGGGGCCAGGGCTGGCTTGGGGCCACCTGGCTCGGTTGGCAAGTCAGAAACTCTGTAGCTCCTCAGCATTCACAAGGGCCATCGTGACCCCCCTGTGCTGCTCCTGTCTGTTCCTTCTTGATGTCCTCCAAGAGCAGGATGGAGCCAGGCCCCTTCTCCTCCCTGGAACACCTCAGAGGCTCAGAGGTTGGGTCTTGATGAGATGGTGGGTATGAAAAAAATCCCCTTTTGCGATGAGCACAGATCTTGCTGCCAGCGCTGGGACTCAGAACTCACCTTTGGAGCCTTCGTGGGTCTCCCAGCCCTCCAGAATGGAGCTGATGGAAAACAGCAACTCACATCCCAAGGATGTGGAAGAAACTCCTTGGAAGAGGTGGTAGGAGTGCCATGGCTGCTGCAGCCCCTGTAGCTGTGGGGGGGCTTTGTCTCCAGGGACCCCCCGGCCGTGCAGAGCCGGGGGGAGGCAGCACACGCCGTTCCCTGGCAGAGCAAATCCCTGATCCAGGAGGAGATTTCTCTGTGCTGTCTCCTGGCCTTGCTTTTGGAGTGGAGTTTTACCAACAGCAGCTAAGTAAAATAAATAAAGAGGCCTGCGCTTGCCAGTGCTCGCGAGGCCGCGCCAGGGATTGGCAAAGCTGCACCATTAATTACAGCTCGGCACCACTGCCAGCCTGCCCGGCTCCAGGAGAGGCCATGGCAGCACGCCGGGGAGCCAGAGGGAGAAGGGAGATGTGGAATTGTGGAAGGGAGGGGAAACATGGTCCTGGACACTGGGGGAACCGTGCCAGAGCGAGTGGAAGCAGCTCGGATGTCGCTGTCCCTGCTGGGTGTGTGTGTGTGTGCACACGTGTGTGCAAGCATGTGCTGGGCAGGAATCCACGTTTTTGGGCTGGAGGCTGGGATTGCAGCGGAGTTTTTCCCAGGAATGGTGCTGATCTGTTGGTGGAGGGGCTGGGAAGGCTCAGGACACCCCAGCTCAGTGCTGGGGGACCCCATGGAGGTGCTTTGGAGTCCCCGGATGCCTTTGAGCAGCCGGGGAACATCCTGGTAGGTTCTCGCAGCAGGAATTGCTCTTTGTGGTGCTGCGTTTGTTGCTGTCACCTCCAGGTGACATCCATGGGATCCCATGGGATGGAGCCCCACATGGAGCCGTGCCAGGGGCCAGCCTGTTCCTTCTGGCAGGGAAGTGAGGCTGTTCCACGGTGGATCAACCACTCAAGACGCCCCAGCCCTTCCTTACATTTTTATTCCTTTATCCTAAGCCATGTTCATGTTAGGGATTTTCATGGATCAGGTCTTTTCTCCCATGGATTTTATATTTTCTGCAGACTGTTAAAAGAACAGTAGAGTTAAAAACCACACCCCTCCACCCCCAAATCTCCTTTACTCTGCCATTAATAGTTTGTCGGATTATTGATGCAAAGGGGTTTAGTGCTGCCCATTTATCACTTTTTTGGGGACTGGTTGGTTGTTCCTGACTTTTCCTGCCTGGAGACGGTCACGATCTGGGCTCCTGCCATGCCAGGATGATGGAGCTGGACCGGGATCCAGCCAATATCCAGGCAAAACGTCCTCAGGGAAACAACCTGTTTGTGCATCGGGAGCAGTGCCGTGCCGTGGCCAGGGAGAGCCGAGCCCGGCTCGGATCCTGCTCTTCCCGGAGCGATATTCCGGCAGGAATGCGCCGGCAGTGATGGAGAGGGACCGCGCTCCGAGGACGTGGAGCCCGGGCTGTCGTTTCCTCCCGCCCGGGCTCTTCCCAGCTCTGTGATGGCTCTTTAAAAGCTTTAATTAAAGCTTTAAACCCACCCCCTTTCCCTGCTCCCGGGCAGGAACAAAGGCAGATGGAAGGGGCTGGAGCGGGCTCCTGCGGCGGGCGAGAGTGCCAGGCTGTGCCCGCCGCGCTCCGGGTGCCATCGCCGTCCTCCACGAGCACCGGCCACTCTCCAGAGGGGTGCTGGGGGTCCCTGGGTGGTCGGGAGCTGTCCCCAGGGAGCCGGCAGCGCTGCCGGGCTGCGCTCACGGCTGCCGGGTGGTTCATTCCGCATGGAGCGAGGCGCTTTGGGAGGCACTGGGGGTGATGCCGAGCCCTGGCACCGCGGCCGGGCTGGGCTCCCCCGGGCCGGAGGACGCAGACGGTGACGCTGCAGGGTGCGAGGTCCCCGCCGCGCTGCCGGCCGGGGGTGGCGGTCACCAGTCGCCGGCAGCTCCCGCCGGGTGACTCGGTGGCCCAGATGTTAAATATCTCCTCGGCCCGGCTCGCAGCTCAGCGAAATATTTTCACTGCAGCAGCGGCAGCAGCAGCGGCGGCGGCTCGAGAGCTGCAGGGAGCGGGGCTGGTGCCGAGCGAGCTCTGGCAGCTTTGCTTCAGCCCCGGCCGTGGCTCGGTGCGGTGCAGCCCCGCAGGTTTTGGGGCTGGGAGGAAGCTCCCCCGTATCCCAGAACACCTGGATCATGCATGCCTGGAGAGGTGAGGCGTGGGCTGCCCGGCTGTGTCCATCCCCGAGCCTTCCAGCGGCCGTCTGGGCAGCGGGCGGGATGGCTGGATAATGGATGGATGGATGGATGGATGGATGGATGGATGGATGGATGGTGGTGCCGGAGCGTCCCTGCTCGCTGTTCCTGGGCGAGGGAAGCAAGCACCATCTTGTGTCCCTGCCAGGCTGCGGGAGCCCCAGGAGCTCGCTGCAGAGCAGCAGCGTGTCCCTGCCTGACCTCCTCCTCCTCTCCCTCCTCCTCCTCCTCTCCCTCCTCCTTCTCTTCCTCCTGCCTTCCCGCACCCCCGGCTCTCCCGGAGCAGCGGAGGGGGCTGCGGCTCTCTGGGGGTCCCCAGGTCCTTGGTGGCCGCTCTGGCAGCACCAGCGGGGGATGCCCGTGCTGCTCCTCGCTCCGGCTGCAGTTGGAATTCGGTGCTTTCGGGTCTCTCCTGTTGCATTTCCTGGGGTCTCTGGCTGGAAGTTACTCTCGGAAAGCGGGGTTTTCTTCTGCCCCAGATCCCCC
Source organism: Poecile atricapillus (assembly GCF_030490865.1). Classification (NCBI taxonomy): domain Eukaryota; kingdom Metazoa; phylum Chordata; class Aves; order Passeriformes; family Paridae; genus Poecile; species Poecile atricapillus. The sequence continues at coordinate 5,166,844 of NC_081272.1, read as the reverse complement.
TGCTTGCAGGGGAGGTCCAGCCGGCGTCCAGCCCTGTCTGCTCCCGCTGGCTCCATCGCAGCCCCTCTGTCCCGTGCCCTGGAGCGGGGGAATGGCATCACCGAGCCCCCCCGTGCTGCCGGGGCCGCAGAAGCCAGCGCCAGCCTGTTGCATGAGAATCGGGATATTTTTAGCTCTCTAATGTCCCCGGAGCGGCTCCAGCGCAGGCTCGGCCAAGGCTCCGTGTCCCTCCCGATGATCCGGGGGATGCCCCGGTATCACCGCCTCGGCCAGGGGTGGTTCGGGAGCAGGATTTGCTGTTTGAGGGTGGAGAAGAGCATCCCCCGTGCCGTGCCAAGCGCCCGGCATCCCCAGCACACGGCTGGGCGAGCGGTGACCTCGGCGATTTTGGAATCAACCTCTGCCATGGCATCTGGCCCTGTAGTCACCTCCTGAATGTCCCCTGCTGTCCCCAGGGCTGTCCCCTTGCCACCACTGCCCCGGGCATAGGCTGAGTGATGCTGACACGTGCACGGGGCCTTGGCTTCTGCAGAGCCATGCTCGGGGCTCACTTAATAAGGCCACCACGTGCATTATTTTATTAATGAGGTATTAAAAAGCCATTCACGGTGATGTTTTGCATTCCCGGAGAGGTATCCAAGAAATCTGTACTGAGAGTGACTTCTCACCCTGTGCCGGCTCTTAGGACAGCTGTGGGGACACCACACTGCTGGGGTGTCACTGTGCACCCCCAGCATGTCACCCTGAGCTGCCAGCCGGCCCCCACCATGCTCCAGGGCACCAGAATTTCCTCCAAGGGCTTTTGTAGCTCTGTCTGAAGTTGTTTGGTGGCTCCTTGCCCAGGCTGTGCTTGGCCAGCTCGGGGTGGGGGGTGAGCCGAGGATGGGGGAGTCACTGCAGGGGGGACCTGGGGGGCTGGGTCTCTGCTCTGGTGGTTTTGGGGTGAAGTCTTCACTCTGTGCTGCACTGTCCCGAACCTGGGGACACGTTGGCACAAGGAGTCTCCTGTAACCCTGCAAGGTGGCAGATGGGGACATGGACCAGGTTGGGGGGAACATGAACCGGGAGAGGACATGGGGTAACTGGGATCCCGCACCAGCTGGACTCAGGGCAGGGTGCTGACCCCCAGCCCAGCTCCACAGTGGCCAAACCTCCGGGTAAGCCCTTGTCCGTGTGTCCATCTGTCTGTCCGCAGGGCAAATGCCATAGGATGACCGCTGCTGGTCCCCTCTTACTGGCTGTGATATCGTCTGTCCTGTGGCTCACGCGGGGCTTCGACCCGGCTCCCAGTGCCTGCTCCGCCCTGGCCTCCGGCGTCCTCTACGGCTCCTTCTCCCTCAAGGACCTGTTCCCCACCATCTCCTCCGGCTGCTCCTGGACCCTGGAGAACCCCGACCCCACCAAGTACTCGCTCTACCTCCGCTTCAACCGGGAGGAGCAGGTCTGCACCCACTTCTCGCCCATGGTGCTGCCCCTCGACCACTACCTGGCCAACTACACCTGCGACCCCCGGGGCGAGGCCAGCCCCGTGCCCGTGCAGCCCCCGGAGCAGCAACAGGAGGAGGAGGAGGATGAGGAAGCCGAGCTGGAGCTGTGTGAGGGCGCGGGGCCCTTCACCTTCCTGCACTTCGACAAGAACTTCGTCCAGCTGTGCCTGGCAGCCGAGCCCGAGGCGGCCCCGCGGCTGCTGGAGCCACAAGCGCTGGAATTCCGCTTCGTGGAGGTGCTGCTCATCAACAACAACAACTCCAGCCAGTTCACCTGCAGCGTGCTGTGCCGCTGGCTCGAGGAGTGCCTGCAGGCTCCCGGTGCTCGCCGCTGTGGCTTCACCCACGCCGGCTGCAGCTGCCAGGCCGAGAGCCCTCCAGCTCCCCGGCGCAATGGCACCCGGCCCCCGGCCCCCGTGCCCACCCCGGTGCCCGCCGCCCCCGACTGCTGCCCCACCGAGCTGCATTCTGCGAATGCCGACGAGCTCGAGCTGCCCGAGGTGCCACACGGTGAGTGGGGACACGGGAGGGACCCCCCTGTGCAGTGCAGGGGTTCCCTGCGTGCTGCTCGTGGTCACGGAATGGGAGATTTCTGCCTCTGCACGGTCCGTGGGGATTTGGGGAGCTGTGCATGGAGCAGGGATTCTGTGCAGTGGATGGATCTGGGGGCTGGAGGGTGCCAGTGGGACACTGGGAATGGGACAGGGAATCATGCAATGGATGGATCTGGGGGCTGGAGGGTGCCAATGGGGCATTGGAGCAGGGATTCTGTGCAATGGATGGATCTGGGGGCTGGAGGGTGCCAGTGGGGCACTGGGCATGGAGCAGGGATTCTGTGCAATGGATGGATCCTGGGACTGGAGGGTGCCAGTGGGGCACTGGGAATGGGGCAGGGAATTGTGTAATGGATGGATCTGGGGCTGGAGGGTGCCAGTGGAGCACTGGGCATGGAGCAGGGATTCTGTGCAATGGATGGATCCTGGGGTGCCAGCTGGGAACTGTGCATGGAGCAGGGATTCTGTGCAATGGATGGATCCTGGGGCTGGAGGGTGCCAATGGGGCACTGGGAATGGGGCAGGGAATCGTGCAGTGGATGGATCCTGCCCAAGTGAACTCCTGGTGTAAGATTGGTGCCAGTTGGATGCTGGGCATGGAGCAGGGAAGTCGTGGCATGGATGAATCCTTCCCAAGCACACTCCACAAGGCTGGAGGGCGCAGCTGGGTGCTCTGTGTGGAGCAGGAAAGCTGGTGCATGGGGCAGAGAATCCATGGAATGGGTGAATCCTGCCCGAGCATGCTCCATCAGGGCTGGAAGTTTCCAATGGGACACTGCATGGAGCAGGAAATCCATGCAAAGTTCAAACCCGCTGAGCTGCAGCTTGTTCTGCCCTTGCCGTGGCCCTGGGAATGGTCCCTGGGATGCCACGGTGACCCCACCGCTGCCAGGGCTGGTGCCAGGGCTGCTCTGGCACATCCCACGTGGCTCCCTGGCCTCTCTTGCCGCCTCCCTAGCACGGGGCAAGAGCAGGAGCCAACGCATTCTGCCTTGGTGGAGACGTGGAAAACAATTTGCAGGTAAAATGACCCTTTCCCGTGGCAAATTACCCTTGACTGCTGCAGCCCGGGCGCTTGTTATTCCAGGCAGGATGTCACGGCACGGCGGCCGGGCTATTAACCAGGCGGAATGAGGCCATTTGCTCGTTCCGGGATTGTAGGAATGGCTGAGGATAAAGCAGCCGGCACCGGGATCGGGCTGTCCCGGTGCTGCCTCTGCCCGCAGCGCCAAGCTCGGCGAGGTGATGCGGGGGTTTTGGGACACATCTGGCCAGATGTTCCCTTCAGCAGCCTCAGGGTGATGCGCGGGCAGGAGCAATCCCCAGCTGGGCTGCGCGGGGTCTTTATCCGGCAGATTAGGTGGCGGGGCCGGGCCGGGGGTGTAGAGATAATTTCATTGGGCTTTAGCATTTATTTCAGGAGCTAAATGTCATTACGGGCAGATCCCCCACTAAATCCCCGGTCCGTTACAGCTGCAGGACTCTAAATCTCCTCTTCCCGAGGGGAGCTGTTCGAGCTGATTTCATTTTATGGGGTTTTTTCTGCGTTTTTGGGGTTTCCCCCCCCCCCCCCCCCCCCCCTTTAAACGCCACTGGGTGATTAAGAGCTCAGCAGCAGGGTCAGGTGCCAGCCCCAAGGTCAGCCTGGATGATCCTGTGCCCGAGGAGTGACACCTGCTGTGGCCAGGAGATGTCTGGGGAGAAACGGGATCCAGGATGGGATGGAGAAGGGGGATCCAGGATGGGATGGAGAAGGGGGATCCAGGATGGGATGGAGAAGAGGGATCCAGGATGGGATGGAGAAGGGGGATCCAGAAGAGGATGGAGAAGCGTGATCCAAGATGGGATGGAGAAGTGGGATCCAGGATGGGATGGAGAAGGGGGATCCAGGATGGGATGGAGAAGGGGGATCCAGAACAGGATTGAGAAGAGGGATCCAGGATGGGATGGAGAAGGGGGATCCAGGACAGGATGGAGAAGCGAGATCTAGAAGAGAATGGAGAAGAGGGATCCAGGACAGGATGGAAAAGCGGGATCCAGGATGGGATGGAGAAGAAGGATCCAGGATGGGATGGAGAAGGGGGATCCAGGACGGGATGGAGAAGGGGGATCCAGAACAGGATGGAGAAGAGGGATCCAGGATGGGATGGAGAAGCGGATGCTCCTCCAGGGGATCCAGCACATGCACAGGGGGTGGCTCAGTGGGGTTATTTCCCCCGAGCGTGGCACAGGGCGCTGGCCAGGGGTGTCCCTGCAGAGCTGGCAGGGCTCAGTGCCACATTCCGTCTCTCCAGCTGCGATGGCCGCAGCGCAAACTCTGGCTCCTTCTCCAAATTACATTTGACATTCAATTAAAGGCTGGAGCGCCCGGGGGCTCAGTGTTATTGCGGTGCCGGAGCCACGGGGGCCACGCTCTGCCTCGGCCACCCCTCGTTCCACGCCGCTGCCACCGTCCCCCCCCGGGTGTCACCGTGCCGAGCTGCGGGGCCGCAGCACAGAGCGCCCTTCATGCGGCGAGGGGGGGTCCCGGGCTCCCACCTGGCCTCCCCCCGGCCCCCTTGGGTGGAGAATGGTCCCCTTTCAGGGGGATGGTGGCACACAGGGCCGGGGGGCTGAATGGCGCCTGTGAGCCGAGGCTTGGCGGGCGCCCAGCGCTGATCTCAGCGGCTCCTCCGCCGCAGCGACGTGGGGCTGGCACCTGCCCAGAGCCTCCCCACAGCGGTGACCCCAGGGTCCCCGGCGCCCACGTCACCCCCGCCGTGGGGAGGCTCTCCCGGGGGGATTCAGGGATGCGCTTGGAGGCACATGGGTGGGAAGTGTGGATGGGCTGGAGTTTTGTGGGGGAGCTTTGGGTGTGTTCAGCTCTGGAGATCCAGGCTCCAGGCAGTGTTCCCGCTCTAAAGAACTCCAGAAGGGTGACCCCCTCTTTTTCATGGCCTCTGGGTGACTCTGCTGTGTCAGTGAGGCCAAGCAGTTCCAGTTTTGGGTTTCCCTCACCCCAAACCCACCCCTGTTCAGAAACCAACCCCCAGTGAGGTGCTGCTGGGACAAGGACACAACCAACCTTGGGATTTACCTTGAGGTCCCCGAAGGAACACCTCTGATGTCCCTGGAATCACCTCCAATCCTTGCACCCACCAGCTGTGCCGTGGCAGGGTGCTGGGGGACCCCCGGGCAGGATGGGGTGCGGTGCTGGGGTTGGTCACAGCCTCCTGGTGGTGACAGCCGAGGATTTAGTGCTCTCCAAAGGAAATTGAATTTGGTGTCTCTGTCGAACACAGCCAGGGAGAATGCCCTCGTATATCTTCGGGATTTATGGTTTTCCCCAGGCTCTTGCCGTGCTGTGTGTAATTCTGGCATTCCCGGGGGGAGCGGGGGGTTTGGACCTGTTGGGAATTCACCCCGGTGGCCCCACAGACCCCCCTGGGTATCCCCTCACTGTCCCTGAGTCCCCCTGTGTCTCCCATGCCAGCAGGAATTCCACGCCCTGGAGTGGGATGTCCAAGGATCTGAGGGTGCCAGCGGGGAGCCCTGAAGGGTTAAGGCAAAACTGGGTAAATTTGGGGCTTTTTGACAGCACAGTCAGTGCCAGAGCAGGCTGTGCTCCCTGCCTGGGGCTGGGTGTCCCCGCTCTGTGTCCCAGCGGGAGCCACCATGTGCCCAAAGCACTCTGCCGGTGCCAGGTGTCCCCATGCCACCTCCCCTCTGTCCCTTGGGGACGTGTTTGGTTGGCAGCTGGACAAGGTGCTGGTGCCATCCCTGGCTGCTCCCCTGGCTGTCACAGCAGTGGGGTGACCAGAGCATTCTTGGGGGTGACATCCCTGGGGTGGCATCAGTGGTGCCGTGCCCCTGTCCTCCACGGCACATCCAGCAGGAACAGCTGGGATCGATCCAGGGGAACTCCAGGGCCCAGATTTGGGGACAAGAGTCCCTCTGGAGGGCAGGGAGGTGTTCTGGGGTGTGGGGGATGCCGAGGGAGGCGTCCCCCTGCGCCTGTAGCCGCGTCCCCTGCTGAGCCCTGCACATGCCAGTTAATTTCACGCCAAGTGCTCTTGATGGATCACTTGTTATTTTTGGTGAGCCGAGACATAAATTTGTGCCACCTCACTGCAGAGAGCTGATAAGTGGGGATGTGAGAGCACCTCTGCCTGGCACAGTGGGGCACAGGCACCCTGCCTGCACCAGGGACGTGGCACCCTGGGCTGGGGTCCAGCTGCCAACCCCGTGACACTTTCTGGGCAGATTTTGGGGGGCTGGGAGTGTGCTCAGTGATGCTCAGCCAGGACTTGCTCTCAGGGGTGCCATGGGTGCCCAGCATGGGGCCAGACATCCCTGGAATGTCCTACGCTGGTCTGTCCCCATCCCTGTCCCCCTGCCCACTCTCATTTGGGCATTTCTCTTTCTTAGGCAATGCAGTTGAGGAGAACCAGAAGGTGAAGACCCAGTGGCCACGGTCAGCAGATGAACCCGGGGTCTACATGGCCCAGACAGGTACCAGGAACAGGCAGGGGGACACTGGTGACACCAGGCTCATGCACCTGGGGCAGGAGTCACAGAGATGAAGTGACTCCCTTTATCTTCCACGGACTGCCTTAATTTGTTCCATTTATACATTTTTTTTCCTCTGCACTTTCCTCCAAGGGTTGTAAAGCTAAAAAAAAAAAAAAAAAAAATCTATTAATTGTTTCATTCAGATGTATTTGTTTGGCAAACCCATCTGGGTAATTTGAGCGTGCTGCTCCCCCCTCTCCAGCCTCCCTGATTTATGGTTGGAGGGCTTGGAGGCGAGTGGGAGATGGATGGGCCCCGGCTCTGCTCCATGTGCTTGGCGTGCAGAATTCCTGGCCATGCTCAGCTGCTCAGGGGGGTTCTGCCCCACTGGGAGCTCCTGGGTGACCTGGGTTACCCAATCTCGGGGTCCCTGTGTGACACAGAGCAACCCCAGCCTGTTGTCACCACCACGGGTGACACGGAGCCCGTGTCCTGCCTGTCTCCAGGACAAATGGTCCCCTTTGGAGCCCTCCCCCATATATCCCTGTTTAATTTAAACGGATGGGCTCTGCTGTTGGGCTGTCCAAGAGCCTCAGAGACATCATCAACCTTAATAAGAGCCGGTTGTTGTAAATGTCAGTGTGTGACAGGGTGGGGAGAGGGAGCTGTGGAGGGCTGGCTGTGCTGTCTGTGCTGCCCACCCTGGCTGTGCTGCCCACTGCCCACCCTGTCCATGCTCCCTGCACTGCCCACACTGCCCACTGCCCACCCTGCCCACCCTGTCTGTGCTGCCCACTGCCCACCCTGCCCACCCTGCCCACTGCCCACCCCACTCACCCTGTCCATGCTCCCTGTTCTGCCCACTGTCCACCCTGCCAACCCTGTGCTGCCCACTGCCCACCCTGCCCACCCTGCCCACCCTGCCCATCCTGCCCATGCTGCCCACTGCCCACCCCACTCACCCTGCCCACCCTGTCCATGCTCCCTGTGCTGCATACTGCCCATGCTGCCCACTGCCCACCCCACTCGCCCTGCCCATCCTGTCCATGCTCCCTGCACTGCCCACCCTGCCCACCCTGCCCATCCTATCCGTGATCCCTGCACTGCCCACCCTGCCCACCCTGCCCGTGCTGCCCACTGCCCACCCTGCCCATGCTCCCTGTGCTGCCCACACTGCCCACCCTGCCCACTTCCCACCCTGCCCACCCTGTCCATGCTCCCTGCACTGCCCACCCTGCCCACCCTGTCCATGCTCCCTGTGCTGCCCACCCTGCCCACTGCCCACCCTGCCCACCCTGCCCATGTTCCCTGTGCTGCCCACACTGCCCCCCTGCCCTCTCTGCCCCCCTGCCTGTACTGCCTGCAATGCCAGCATCTCCCGGGATGGATCTTGTCCCTCACACCAGCTGCCATCCCATGCCCCAATCCCTTCCCCGGTTCTATCTGGTGCTGAGCCCGGTGAGGCCTCACCTCACTGACACCCTCAGTGCCACCCGTGTCACCCACACCACCTCATGCTCACCACTGCACTGACCGGTACCACCCTCCTCCCGCCCCTTCTGCGGGACTGCGCTGGTGACCCTGTCCCCTGTCCCCTGTCCCCTGTCCCCTGTCCCCCGTCCCCTGTCCCCTGCGGGCTCTCAGGCTCCCTGTCCCCCCCAGGGGACCCTGCTGCGGAGGAGTGGTCGCAGTGGAGCGTGTGCTCCCTGACGTGCGGCCAGGGCTCCCAGGTGCGGACGCGCTCCTGTGTCTCCTCTCCCTACGGGACGCTGTGCAGCGGGCTGCTCCGGGAGACCCGCACCTGCAACAACACGGCCACCTGCCCAGGTACGGGGGACACCGGGGACACCCCGGGGACACCGGGGACACCGCGGGGCTGGGCAGCCGGGTGGGAACAGAGAATGTGTTGCTGGGACATCTCTGGGGTGCTGTGGTGGATGAGAAGGGTGGCTTGGCACGGTTGCAGTGACCACTCTGCACTGGGATGCTCCGAGTGCTGTTGGCATCCCTCTGTCCTCTGGAGTCCCTCTTGGAAAAGCACAGGGGAGGCGTCTGGAATGGGTGCCCTGCACTCTGCCCTGGCAGGGGTCTGGAATGGGTGCCCTGCACTCTGTGCCCTGGCAGGGGTCTGGAATGGGTGCCCTGCACTCTGTGCCCTGGGAATGGTCTGGAATGGGTGCCCTGCACTCAGTGCCCTGGCAGGGGTCTGGAATGGGTGCCCTGCACTCAGTGCCCTGGCAGGGGTCTGGAATGGGTGCCCTGCACTCTGTGCCCTGGGAGTGGTCTGGAATGGGTGCCCTGCACTCTGTGCCCTGGGAGTGGTCTGGAATGGGTGCCCTGCACTCTGTGCCCTGGCAGCGGTGCTGCTGCTGGGGATTTGCCAGCTCGGGAGCTCCTTTCTTTCCATCCCCTCTCCTGGCAAACTGTGGGCTCCTCCTGGATGCCCCCGAGGTTTGTGCTGGAGCCTGGGGGATTTGGAGCCTGGCATTCTGAGGGGTTCCCCCTGCCGTGGGGCAGGAGGGGGCTGAGCTGCTCAGTGCCTTGAGGCAGGTGATGGGCAGGATGCCGAGGATGTTCTGTCTGTCTGTGGTGGTGTCCATGTGTCTCATGTGGGACATGGGAATCAGAGGGACCTCAGGGTGCCGCAGCAGCAGCCGCACTGCCCTGTCCCAACCTGGGAGCGTTTCAAGGGATTTTCACCTCCTGGACACGCAGTGTCCACTCCCCTCCGTGCCGGGGAGTGCAGCCCTGTCCTGGCACTCCAAAGACATCGGAGCTCAAGGAGGAACATCCTTTAGGATGGTCCCTGATCCTTTCCTGGGAGCGCTGAGCTCCCGTGGATGTCAGGGGAAGATCGTGCTTGGTGTGGTGACGTGGATTGGGGTGACCCGTGTGTGGCTTTGGGGGGACGTGCGCCACCAGTGCCAGGACCCCAAAAGGGAGGCTGGAGCAGCGCAAGGAGTGACAGCGTCACCGCTGCCAGCTCCGGGATTTGGGATGATGACAGGGCAGGCAGTGCTGGGAACTGTGCCCGGCTGAGCTGTGGGCAGGGCATGAGGGGTCTGCCGTGCCAGGACCCCTCGGTGGCAGGAGGAGGAGGAGGAGGAGGCTGGAGCCCTTGGGCTGTGCTGTGTTGCAGTTCCCGGTGCGTGGGAGGAGTGGTCCCCATGGAGCCTGTGCTCGGTGACCTGCGGGCGAGGGGCCAGGACCAGGACACGGCACTGCGTGGCCGCGCGGCACCGAGGGAAGGCCTGCGAGGGCCCCGAGCTGCAGGCCAAGCCCTGCAATATCGCGATCTGCCCGGGTCAGTACCTCCCCCTCCCCACACTCCTTCTTCCCGCCGGGAGTGCCAGGACACGGCGCCAGCCGAGCGCCAGGGCTGCGCTCCTGGTGCTGCGAGGGATGGGTGGCAGCGCCACGGGGACCTGGCGTGCACGGCTGCTGTGACACTGCTGGGTTACACAGGATTTCCATCCTGTCCCTGCTGGAAATCCAAGTGGAAAATCGGTGCCGTTGGTGGTGCCGGGGTCTCGAGGTCCCAGCATGGGCAGAGGTCCAGCCTGAGAATCACAGAGGAGGTGGCTCGTTCCCTACCTGTCTGCTGTGTCTGGCACTGGGGTGGCACAGGGACATTGTGGGGTACAGGGAGGTGACAAAGGGGGTCAGCACAGGGTCTGTCTGCACACAGGTGGCAGTGCCACATCTGTCCCTTCCTCCTGCGTGCCAGGAGTGGTCGTGGTGGTGGCTGTGGGGTTTCTGCAGTGACGGGCAGGGATGCCATGTCTTGGGCAATGTCCCCATGGGGACCCTACGTGTGACACGGGGCAGCTGGCAGGGAGTTCAGAGCAGGAGGGAGCACGGGACCTGCTCCTGCAGCAGCTCTGACAGGGACACGGCACCCATGGCACATAGCTTTGGCCATGGCAGTCCCGTGGAGATGCTGCTGGAGTCTTGATCTTGGCAGGGAATGATGCCAGGGATGCTGGATTTGGTTGGAAGTGTGCCAGGGATGCTGGATTTGGTCAAAAGCAACGCCAGGGATGCTGGACTCGGCAGGACTGATGCCAGGGATTCTGGATTTGGTTGGAAGCAATGCCAGGGACGCTGGATTTGGCCAGAAGTGATACCAGAGATTCTGAGTTTGTTTGAAAGTGGTGCAAGGGATGCCAGGTTTGGAAGCCAGAGCTTCTGAATTCGGCGGGACCAATGCCAGAGATGCTGGGTTTGGTTGGAAGCGATGCCAAGGATGCCAGAAATGTTAAGTTTGGTGTGAGCAACACCTGGGTCCCCACTCTGAGCGTGTCCCTTGTGTCACAGCCGGTGTGGAGGCCAGTCCCAGTGACAGCCCCATGCCCGCCCGGCACAGGACAAGCCAGCACATCCATAGGTTGGACCCGTTGCCCGGTGAGCCCGGCGCGGGTCACGGCGAGCCGGGGCTGTGCGGCCGAGCGGCCGCTGTCCAGTGGGAGCTGACGCTGCTCTCCTTGTCCCCGCAGTGGAAGGGCAGTGGCTGGAGTGGGGCGCCTGGAGCCGCTGCTCCGTCACCTGTGCCAATGGCACCCAGCAGCGGACGCGCAAGTGCAGCGTCTCGGCCCACGGCTGGGCCGAGTGCCGGGGGGCCCACGCCGACGCCCGGGAGTGCTCCAACCCCACCTGTCCCAGTAAGGCCCCGCGCGCTGGGGGGGAGCGGGGGGACGGCCTCGCGTCGGGGCGCGGCACCCAGCACGGCCCAGCCGTCGCGCCGCCGCGGTGTCACCGCCGGTGATACCTGCAGCGCTGGCAGCCCCCTCCACTGCAGGGGAGCGAGAGTCTGAGGATGATGCCAGGGATCACCGGGCACGTCTCAGCTGGAGGAGCTGGGGGCTGGCACTGTCCTCATGGCGGGTGGCGCTGGGGACCCGTCGGTGCCAGGTGGCTGCGGGTCCCACCGTGCTTTAGCGTAGAAGCACGAGGGAGCTCTGACATGTGCACACGGGGCTGGGGATGGCTCTGGGCATGGGGAACACCGGGAAAAGGATGGACCACGGGGTCCTCATCCTGTCCTTTGAGCTGCTCCTTGTTTTGTGGGAGAGGTCATGGCATCGGTGGCAGCCACAGAGGGAGATGGTGGCTGTGCCATGGTTGCCCATGGATGGTGACAGGGAATAAGGGGCATCTGCACCAGGATGGGCATCTGCACCAGGATGGGCATCTGCACCAGGATGCCAGTCTGCTCTAAAAGAGATTTCAATCACTGATCCATGGATTTCACACCCCGCGGGATTTCGGCTCACAGCGCGTGGGGCGGCCCCGTCCCCGTGGGTGCCACTCTCCGTGCGCAGAGCCACGTGTCCCACAGTGTCCCCATCCCCACAGCAGACAGCAAATGGGGTCCCTGGAACCACTGGAGCCTCTGCTCCAAGACCTGCGACACCGGCTGGCAGCGGCGCTTCCGCATGTGCGAGGGCACGGGCATGCAGGGCTACCCCTGCGAGGGCACCGGCGAGGAGGTGAAGACCTGCAACGAGAAGAAGTGCCCAGGTACAGGGTACCCCACACCCCAGCGCCCCCCACCCCACACCTGGGCAGTGCTGATCCCCCCCTTCCCCCCCAGCCTACCACGAGATGTGCAAGGATGAGTACGTGATGCTGATGACCTGGAAGAAAACGGCTGCCGGGGAGATCATCTACAACAAATGTCCCCCCAATGCCACAGGTGACCCCAGATGCCCCCCGGGATGGAGCAGGGTGGTGGGTGGTATTGGGGTCAAGCACCCCAAAGCCCAGGTGCAGTGGGTGACGTTGGGGTCGAGTCACCTGGAGCCAGGCAGGGGGTGGTGGGTGACATCAGGGACCAGCACCCCCAAACTCCAGGGGCAGGGGGTGGCATTGGGGTCAAACACCCCTAAACCCCCCTTGCCTTGGAGCAGAGAAGAGGCTGATGGGGCCGAGCCACCCCAAAGCCCCAGAGGCAGAGGGTGGCATTGGGGTCAAGCCACCTGGAACCGGGCGGGGGGTGGTGGGTGACATTGGGGTCAAACACCCCATATCCCCTGGCCCTGGAGCTCCACACGGGGCTGTGGGGTAGCATCAGGGTGCCAGGAAAGAATTCCAGTGCCAGCCCCAATCCCAAATCTCCGTCACAGGGACTGCCAGCCGCCGGTGCCTGCTGAGCCCCCATGGGGTCGCCTATTGGGGTGTGCCCAGCTTTGCCCGCTGCGTCTCCCACGAGTACAGATACTTGCATCTCTCAGTAGGTGCCCGCTCTGGCACGGTCCCTTCTGTCCCCTGTCCCTGGGGCTCTGTCCCACCCCTGGCACCCCAAGAGCCACCTCACCTCTCTGGCATGGGGAAACTGAGGCAGGGCTCCCTGGGTGGGCTGGGAAAGGGGATCTCGTTTAAGCTGTGTCCATGGGAAATGGTTCTTGGGATGGGAAGGTTCCCTCAGATCCCCATGGAATTCCCTGTGGGGTGGGAATAGGGATCACATCCCAGAGCTGGAAGGCGGTTCTGGTTGGAATTGTGTTCCTATGTCCTTGGGAAAAGGCTTTTGGGATGGGGAGGGTGCCCTCAGACCACCCTGATGTCCCCAAACCCCTGTGAATGTCCCCAGACAACTCTGGATGTCCCCAAACCCCTATGGACTCCCTCAACCCGCATGTCCTGCAGCTGCTTTAATTAACTCAGTGAGCTCTGCAGCGTCCCCCGGGCTCTGGGGACGATAAGGGACACGCAGCACTGCCGGGGGGTGGTGGCAGCAGGGTGACACCGCTGTCCCCACCCTGTACCAGCTGCGGGAGCACCTGGCGAAGGGCCAGCGGGTGCTGGCAGGGGAGGGAATGTCGCAGGTGGTGCGGAGCCTGCTGGAGCTCATGGCCCGCAAGACCTACTACAGCGGCGACCTGCTCTTCTCCGTGGACATCCTGCGCAACGTCACCGACACCTTCAAGAGGGCCACCTACATCCCGTCCTCCGAGGACGTGCAGGTAGCGGGCAGGGGGACAGCCAGGGTCCCCTCCCCAGAGGAGGTGGCCGTCGCTCGGTCGCTCGGTCGCTCCCCAGCCCCGCTGAGCCCCGTCCCCGCAGCGCTTCTTCCAGGTGGTGAGCTACATGGTGGATGTGGAGAACCGAGATAAGTGGGAGGATGCCCAGCAGGTGAGTGGCACAGGGGGATGGTGGCAGCCGGGATGTCCCCGCCCAAGGGGTGTCCCCTCACCGTGGAGATGCGTCCCAGCGGTTCCGGAGCTGCTCCCATCTCCTGCAGGTCTCTCCCGGCTCCGTGCACCTGATGAAAGTGGTGGAGGACTTCATCCACCTGGTCGGGAACGCGCTGAAGGCTTTCCAGAGCTCCCTCATCGTCACTGACAACCTGGGTGAGCAGCGGGGTGGGCGTGGGGCCCTGAGGGAACACAGGAGCGGGAGGTGACGCCCTTGTCCCCTGACAGTGACCAGCATCCAGCGGGAGCCCGTGTCCGCCGTGTCCAGCGACATCAACTTCCCCATGAAGGGGCGGCGGGGGATGAAGGACTGGGCCCGCAGCTCTGAGGACAAGCTCTTCATCCCCAGGGAGGTGCTGAGCCTCACCTCAGCCGGTGAGCAGGAGTGCCCAGCTGTGCGCACATCTGGTGCTGCGCACACCTGGAGGCGTGCCTGTGTCTGCCTGAGTGTTCCTGCACATCTGGGACGGCGCACGGGGGTGTGCCTGCACATCTGGAGGGGTGCGCGATGTGAGTGGGCACATCTGGGAGTGTGCAGGTGTGCACACAGGGGTGAGCGCACATCTGGACGTGCGCACGTGTGAGCCTGCACATCTGGAACTGTGGCACATGTGTGCAGGTGTGTGCGAGCCTGCAGATGTGAGAGCACATCTGGACGCGTGCACGTGTGAGCGCGCACATCTGGAACTGTGCACATGTGTGCAGGTGTGTGTGAGCCTGCAGATGTGAGTGCACATCTGGACGCGTGCACGTGTGAGTGTGCACATCTGGAACTGTGCACATGTGTGCAGGTGTGTGTGAGCCTGCAGATGTGAGTGCACATCTGGGCCGGTCTAGGCGTGTGCACATGTGAGCCTGCACATCTGGAACTGTGCACATGTGTGCAGGCGTGTGTGAGCCTGCAGATGTGAGTGCACATCTGGGCGGGCCTAGGTGTGTGCCTGTGTGAGCGCGCACATCTGGAGGCGTGCCTGCCTGCGCACACAGGAGCGCACATCTGGCGCAGGTGTGGGCTCACATCTGGCTCCCGCTCACACACACCTGGGCCGCGTCCCCGGGCGTGCATAGGTGGCCACATCTGGCTCTGGGGCCCTGTGTGTGTGTGCCAGCGCACATCTGGGCACACATCTGGCAGCCCCGTGTCCCCGTCCCGCGTGTCACCGAGCCCGTGGCTCTCTCTGCAGAAGCCGAGGAGTCGTCGCACTTTGTCATCGGGGCAGTGCTGTACCGCACGCTGGGGCTCATCCTGCCCCCGCCCAGGTGAGTGCTGCCTCCCGCGGTGTCCCCTGCTGTCCCCCGGCCTGTCACAGCCCGTGTCCCCTCCCGCAGGAGCCCCCTGGCCGTCACCTCCAAGGTGCTGACGGTGACGGTGCGCCCGCCGACCCGGCCCGCGGAGCCACTCGTGCTGGTGGAGCTCTCCCACATCATCAACGTGAGTGTCCCGTGTCACCGGCAATGTCCCTCCCCACATCACCAGTGTGTGCCCCCCTCCCCATGACACCGGCCCCTGTCCCCCTTTCCACACCCTGACTCTTCCTGTCCCTCATCGTCACTGAAAGTGTCCCCCTCCTACATTGTCATTGTGAGTGTCCCCCTCTGTGTCATCCACACGTGTCCCTTGTCCCACATTGTCATTGTGAGTGTCCCCCTCTGTCATCCACACAAGTGTCCCCCTCCCACATTGTCATTGTGAGTGTCCCCCTCTGTGTCATCCACACAAGTGTCCCCCTCCCACATTGTCATTGTGAGTGTCCCCCTCTGTGTCATCCACACAAGTGTCCCCCTCCCACATTGTCATTGTGAGTGTCCCCTCCCACGGTGCTGCCCCTCCTCATCTTCAGCCCTCCTGTGTCATCATCAAGTTCCTTCATCAGCACCACGAGTGTCCCCCTCCCCTCCCACGCCGTCGATGTGTCACCCTCCTGTCCCAGCACTGTCACCTCCCAGTCCCCCGCGGGTCCCTGTCACCTGCAGGCACCGAGACTGGGGCAGGGCCCAGCAGTTCCCAATGTGCAGCACGGTCCCTGTGCCCAGGCTGGGGACACGGAGCCCTGGGACCCCCGGGGAATGCTCCTCAAGGGCCACCTCAGGGGGTGGGGACAGGGCTGGGGGCAGCTCTGACCTGTCCTTGTGTCTGCAGGGCACGTCCCACCCGCAGTGTGTCACCTGGGACTACTCGAGGACGTGAGTCAGGGGCACGGGGACACAGGGACACTGGTGACAGGGCAGGGCTGGCAGCGCTGGGGGGCTGCTGGGAGGGAGGAGAGCAGGGACAGGGATGGGGAGCGGTGCTGGGAACAGGGATGGGAATGGGGTGGGGGAACAGGGACAGGGAACAGGGATGGGAATGGGGTGGGGGAACAGGGATTGGAGCAGGGATGGGAGAGCAGGGACAGGGGACAGGGACAGGAAAAGGGATGGGAATAGGGTGGGAGAACAGGGATTGGAGCAGGGATGGGAGAGCAGGGAGAGAACAGGGATGGGAATGGGGTGGGGGAACAGGGACAGGGAAAAGGGATGGGAATGGGGTGGGGGAACAGGGCCTGGAAAAGGGATGGGAGAGGGAAAAGGGATGGGAATGGGGTGGGAACAGGGATGGGAGAGCTGGGATGGGAGCAGGAATGAGGGAACAAGGACGGGAGCAGGGATGGGAGCAGAGATGGGAGAGCGGGGATGAGGACCAGGCATGAGGAGCTGGGACCATCCCTTCCCGTGTCCCAGCCCCACTGGCACGGGTGAATTGAGCTCCCACGGGATTGATGCGGCCGCGGAGCCGCGGGGCCGCCCCCGCCAGGCTGCCAGATGTGATTTGTTAGTGCTGGCAGGAATGAGGGAAAGTAGGGCAGGAAGGGGGGTGGGCAGCACTGCGGGCTGGGGGTGGGCACTGCCAGCCCCCCTGCCCAGGTAGCCGCGGGTGCGCCACAGCTCGGGGTCACTGGTTCCAGTTCATCCCCCAAACCGGTGGGGAGGTGTTGGCTGTGATGAGCGTGGCAGGCTCTCAGCCCGGCCCCAGGGACAGTCCCCAGCTGTCCCACAGACCCAGTTCCCGGTTTTTCTGTCGTCCTGGGAGCTGTGGCTGCCCTCACCTGGGCACGGCAGTGTCACCCCCCTCTCTGCTCCCTCACCAGGGAGGTCCCCATGGCAGGAGGGGTCCATATGACAGGAAGGGTCCCCATGGTGAACCCCATTTAACAGGAAGGGTCCCCATGGCACGGGGGTCTCCAGGAGGGGTAGGTCCCCATGGCACGGGGGTCTCCAGGAGGGGTGGGTCCCCATGGCAGGAGGGGTCTCCATAAAGAGAGGGGTCCCCATGGTGGGGAGATCCTTCTAACAGGAGAGGTCCCCATGACAGAAGGGTCCCCAAGGGTGGGAGGGCAGAGGGGTCCCCATAGTGGGGGATCCCCATGGTGGGAGAGGACCCCATGGAGGGAGGGTCCCCATGGAAGGAGGGGTCCCCATGGAGAGAGGGAATCATCACATTCCTGGAAGGGGACACAGGTGCCAGGGGCCTCTTGGGGCTGTTGCTCTCTGTCCTGGCACTGCCCCTGCCCCTCTCCCCAAACCTGTGTGGGATAATTAAACCTGAAGCCTTTTGGCTGCACCACTCCCAGCAGGATCATCCTGGGGGAGGGATGGCTTCACCTCCTCCCCGAGCTCGGGGGGTTCCCTGGCAGCGCCCCCTCCATGCCTCCCCCAGGGCAGGGCCAGGAACGGGTTAACTCTGGAGGGGCTGCGTGTGTTTGATCATTTCAAATTGCTCTCCCTCGCTCTCTTCCCATTAATCAGGGATGCTGGCTTGGGAAACTGGGACACGGAGAGCTGCCAAACCCTGGAGACCCTCCCGGCACACACCAAATGCCAGTGCCGCCAGCTCGCCACCTTCGCCGTGCTCGCCCAGCTGCCCAGAGACCTGGTAGGGGACAGGGTGGGGACAGCCACGAGCCCACTGGGGACATGGGATGTGGGTGGGGGATGACCCCAGGGCTGGGGGGGGTGGGTCCCGAGGGAGGGTGGGGATGGACACGAAGCATTTCCCATTAGGACGAGGTGGGCACTGAAGGGTGGGGGTGTGCCCCAGCAGCCAGGGGAAGGGTCCCAGCACCCCCAGCACCCCCAGCAGGGTGGGTTTGTGTGCTCAGGGGCTGCCACGGTCCCTAGAGCTCAATACAGGGCACTGCTGTGTGCCAGGAGGGGAGGGGGCAGCCCTGACCCCCCACTCCCACCATTGCTATTCCGCCTGTGTCCCCTGTTGGCATGGAATCCCCGGGAAGTGGCTGTGCCACCACTGTCACCGACCCCCTCTGGCAGCCGGGGATCCCCAGGGTGAGGGGGTGGAGGGCTCAGAGGGGGCAGGGGGCTGGCAGGGAGCAGTGCAGGAGGGCTGGACTTAGCCAGTCCCCGCTGGTGTCCCCCCAGGCCATGGACCCCTCGGGGACACCATCGGTGCCACTGATGATCGGCTGTGCCGTGTCCTGCATGGCCCTGCTCACCCTGCTGGTGATCTACGCGGCCTTCTGGAGGTGACCTGAAGGCACAGGGGACCTGGGGGGCACCTGGGGGGCACCTGGGGGGCACCTGGGGGGCACCTGGGGTGTAAGACCGTGTGGGAAGGGTGTGACAAAGGGGGACAAGGCACTGGGAAAGGCTCAACATCAGTGGGATTAACAGGAACGGAAAATCTGGGTGGGAAAAATGCTCGGGATGCCTGCTTGGACTGTCCCTGCCCCAGGACAGCGCCCACCCCGTGGCAGCATGGGACAAGGGACAGAAACAGGGGCAGGGACAGGCTGGCCCCCAGCCCCACACCACTCCTGCCGCAGGTTCATCAAGTCGGAGCGCTCCATCATCCTGCTCAATTTCTGCGTCTCCATCCTGGCTTCCAACATCCTCATCCTCGTGGGCCAGTCCCAGATGCTCAGCAAGGTGGGTGCTGCCACCCTGCCACCCCGGTGGGGTCCCAGGCCACTCGCCTCATCCCCTGCTGGCTCCCGGCAGCAGATTGGATTTGGATTAACTCGATCCCGGGATTAAATCCTCCGTGCCGGTGGCTTTGACACAAACCTCGCCGGGCGTGGGGGTTTAACCACTGCGCTGCCGTGGCCGTGTCCCCCTGACGTCCCCGTGTCCCCACCCTGCAGGGTGTGTGCACCATGACTGCCGCCTTCCTCCACTTCTTCTTCCTCTCGTCCTTCTGCTGGGTGCTGACCGAGGCCTGGCAATCCTACCTGGCGGTGATCGGCCGGATCCGGACACGCCTGGTCAGGAAGCGCTTCCTGTGCTTGGGATGGGGTAAGAGCCCGGCATGGGTGGGAGGAGAGCACCCCTCGCCCATCCCCGGTACCCCCCAGGCTCACCAGAGGGGAAACTGAGGCACAGTGGAGGAAAGCAGACTCAGAAAGATGTCTCGGTGGTGGCACCCTCAGGCCGCGGGGAGCTGTCAGAGGAGCCCCATGGGGTGGCACAGGTGGGGACAATGCCACCTTCCTCCAGCCCCTCCAGCTTCGTGTCCCCTCTCCAGGCTTGCCAGCCCTCGTGGTCGCCGTCTCCGTCGGCTTCACGCGGACCAAAGGCTACGGGACAGCGAGCTAGTACGTGGGGACAGGGGACACGGGGGCTGCTGTGGGCCGGCTGGGAGCAGGGGATGGCAGCAGGGCTGTCCCCTGACATGCCACCCGCGGTCCCCTGCAGCTGCTGGCTCTCGCTGGAGGGCGGTTTGCTCTACGCCTTCGTGGGACCCGCTGCTGTCATCGTGCTGGTGAGCCGCCCCCAAGAGCCTCGGACCCCCTCCAAAACCCACCCTGGCTGGGTGGGGGGCTCGTGGCAGCCGTTGCCGCGGGCAGGGGGGTCCGTGCCAGCCCTGAGCCCACCCTCCCGCAGGTGAACATGCTGGTGGGCATCATCGTCTTCAACAAGCTCATGTCCCGCGACGGCATTTCAGATAAGTCCAAAAAGCAGCGAGCTGGGTAAGTGCCCTGCGCCCCGCGGGTGGGGGGGGTCCCTGGGGCTGAGCCCCCCGCCCCTGCACCCCGCCAGGGGCTGGGCACGGCGGTGCTGAGGGTGGGGCAGATTTCACCGCATCACTGGGCAGTGGGGGCCAAGCCCGGGGTGAGCGCAGCCCCTTGTTGGGGGCTGCCGGAGGGGCAGAATTTGGGGGGCAGCCACCCCCGCTCCTTCCCTCGGGGAAGGGGGGTCCGCAGGCCGCAGCCCCCCCCTCCGTGCCCGCCCTCTCCCCTGCCGCTTGGCCACCCCCCCTCACCATTAACAGCTGCCGCCCTCGACTAACCCGGCGCTCTCTTTCTCTCTCTGTCTCTTTCTCCTCCTCCCATTTGCTTCTTGCCTGTGTCCGTCCATCCATCCCTCCATCCATCTGTCCATCCATCTGTCCATCCCCCCCCCCCCCCTCCGTCCTGCCTTGCTCCCCTCCCCTCTCCCGGTGCCTGCATCCCCCCGCCCTCCCCGCGTGGCCCGGTCCTGGCCGCGGGGCGCCGGGGGGGCGGTGGGCTCGTAGCTCCAAGCCCCCCCCGTGCGGCAGCCTGCTGCTGAAATGCACCAAGTGCGGCGTGGTGTCCAGCGCGGCCATGACCTCCGCCACCGCCAGCAGTGCCATGTTAGTGCCCGTCCCGCGCCCGCCGCGCCCCCCGCCCCGAGCACAGCCCGGGGGGGGCGGGGGGGGGGGGCTCTGGGCATCTCCCCGAGGGGTCTGGAGGGAGGGTGGGGGGTCCCCGAGGGGAAGGAAGGGTTGATGCTGTGTGCTCGGGGCGGGGTGCGCGTGTCCCATCACGTCTGCATGGCATGGCTTCCCATGGCAGGTCACCTCATCGCTGGGGTCGGGCGCCTCTTCTGGCCTGGGGGTGGGGGGCACGGGCTCGGGGGTGTCCCCGGGACCCTCTTCCCGGTGTGTGAGCTCCAGAGGCTCCCGAACGTGCCCCGCTCACGGGGGTTTATTCACAACAGAGGCAGACCCAAAATTCACCGCTTAAAAAAAAAAAAAAAAAAAAAAAAAAAAAGAGAAAAAAAATTTCCCTTCTCCGCTGTTGTGGTGGCCGTGGGAGGGTGGCGGTGGCCCCGCGTCCCCCCAGCACCCTCTGGCTGTGTGGGGACAGGGACACACCTGAGGGGCTGGAGCCCACAAATCCCCTCAGCCCTCGGTCCCCAGCCGGCGCTGGCTTGGGGACACCGAGGACGAGGGGACAGCTGGGTCACACAGCCCCGGCCATGCTTGTGGGGCGCGGGGCAAGGCTCGGGGGGCTGCTGCGGGGGAGGGGGGCGGTGCTCGGGGGGCTGTCCCGGGGCAGCCTCGCCCCGCGGGCTCACCCCGGCCCCTCTCTCCCTGCGCCAGGGCATCGCTGTGGAGCTCCTGCGTGGTCCTGCCTCTGCTGGCGCTGACCTGGATGTCGGCCGTGCTCGCCATGACCGACCGGCGCTCCATCCTCTTCCAGGTCCTCTTCGCCGTCTTCAACTCCGTCCAGGGCTTCGTCATCATCACCGTGCACGGCTTCCTGCGCCGAGAGGTGGGGCGGCGCCGGAGGGGTGCCGGGGGACAGCCCTGGCCGCGGTGCCGTGACCGGCTCTGTCCCCGCAGGTCCAGGACGTGGTGAAGTGTCAGATGGGGGGGTGCAGGAGCGAGGAGAATGAAAACTCGCCCGACTCCTGCAAGAACGGGCAGGTGCAGATCCTGGTGAGTGGGTCCCCCCTGGAGACCCCGCCGCTGCCTGTGCCGGCCATGGTGCTTCATTTCCCCGTCTCTCTCCCTTTCTTTCTCTCCTCTCTCTCTCGCTCTCTCCCCTCTTTCTGGATTTTTATAGACAGATTTTGAAAAGGACGTTGACCTGGCATGTCAGACAGGTGAGCTCTCCTCTGTTGTCACCCTGCCACACCTGGGAGGCGCAGGCAGCACGAGCCGGGGTGTCTCTCCTGTGTCCCCCACCCTCCGTGGGACCCTCGGGGCTGGCTCTGACCGCGCTCCCTGCCCACAGTGCTGTTCAAAGAGGTGAACACCTGCAACCCCGCCACCATCACGGGCACCTTGTCCCGCATCTCCCTGGATGGGGACGAAGACCCCAAGCTCAACACTACCTCGGAAGGTGGCCTGGGCTTCTCCAGCCTGCCGGGGAACATCCCCCCCGCCAGCATCCTGGTGCAGGTGCCCAAGATGACGCCCAACGTGGTGGCTGGTCTGACGGAGCTGGGCGAGCCGCCGGCGCAGCAGCTCAGCCTGGAGACGCCGGGTCCCGTTTATCTGTGCACGGAGAGCAGCCTGCGGCCCCTGGAATACGGCTGGATCCGGGCCCCCGAGCCCCCCCGCGAGAGCGATTACATGATGCTGCCCCGCCGCACCGGCAGCCTCAAGCCCTTCCCCCGGGACGAGGGGACGCTCGGTGCCGGCGCAGAGGAGACGGTGCCCGGTGGGACGGGGCGCCCGGCAGCCGAAGGGGACGCTTACCCCGGTTTTGTGGCCGTGGATCACGTCAACGTGAACCTGAACCAGCCCTACGCGACGGTGAAGGCTCCCTACGGCCTCCAGTTCAAGCAGCACCCCACGGTGAGGCAGATCCTGGCCTCGGAGCTGTCGGAGCGCAGCCGCACCATGCCCCGAACCGTGCCCGGCTCTGCCATGAAAGTGGGGTCCCTGGAGGTGAGCGGGGAGCTGCTGTGGGGAGGGAGGTGTGTGCCAGGACACGAGTGCACGTGGAGGGTTGCACGAATTCCCCCCCCACACTCCCCCCGGCCATCCCACCCTTGGCGGGATGAGCTCTGTGTCCAAACCGGGCATGGATTGGGGCTAGCATGAGCCCCTAAACCCTGTTCCCCCTCATCCCGGACCTGCAAAGACCTTTCCCTTTTCTTCTCCATCTCCTCCCCCTGCTCCTGCCTGTCCCCCTGCCAGAGGAAGAGGTTGCGGTACTCTGACCTGGACTTCGAGGTAAGTTCTGCCATGGAGGTGTCACCGGTGCCGTGGTGGGGGACTGATCCAGTTTGTCCCCACTCCCTTCACCCCACTGGCAGCTCCTGAGCTCTGAGGGGTTGAGACCAGGCAGTAACAAGTGTTGGCTGTGGATTAAAATACCGATGATGAGCACGGAGTGGGCTCTGCTGCTCGTCTGGGATGCCCCAGGAAGGCAGGGATGGGGACAGGGACAGGGACAGGGACAGTGCTGAGGGACAGCGGGCAGTGCCCATGGCCACAGGCTCTGCTCTGCCCCCACAGAAGGTGATGCACACACGGAAACGCCACTCTGAGCTCTACCACGAGCTCAACCAGAAATTCCACACGCTGGACCGGTACCGGGCTTCATCCACCGGCTCCTCCAAGGTGAGGTCCTGGAGGCCCTGTCCTGCCCTGGTTACACACCACAATCCTTTACCTCCTCCCGCATGGACCGTGGCACCCCGGGGAGATTGGGGGCACCCAGGGGCGCTGCCGGGGCTGAGCGCTGGACTTTTTCCACAGCGAGAAAAGCGGTGGAGCGTCTCGTCGGGCGGCGGGGACAAGAGCACAGGCAATGTAAGTCCTGAACCCCCGCCGGGGGTTGTCCCATCCCATCCTGGAGAGGGCTGGAGGCGGCCGCGCCCCGGGGCTGCGGGACAGAGCCGGGCACAGCTGCCCCTCACCCCGCAGGATGTGACCAGCCCCGAGGAGCAGCGGCCGAAGGCTCCGGCCGCGCCGCCCAAGCCGTGGAGCACATTCAAGGCGATGACGCTGGGCTCGCTGCCCAGTGCCCAGCGGGACCGGCTGGAGCTGTGCCGGGCAGACTGGGACAGCCCCTGCGCCGGCCTGGACGCGGCTGACGGCGACTTCCAGACAGAGGTGTGAGCCCTGCGCCCATCGCCGCCGCCTCCGCCCCGTGCGCGGCCCCGCGAGCCGATGCGCTGGGTTTGCTCCGCGCTCTGGGGCAGCCGGGGGGTCCCTGCCTGGCCGGAGCCGTTTCCCCCCCCCCGGGAGAACCGCCTCCCACTCGTCCTCACGCGGTTCCTCCTCCTGCCACCCCCCGGACGCGGGTGTGGAGGGGACCCGTGCCCTCTTCCCCCAAAATGCTCCCCCACGCTCACGCCTGCACCCCCACCCTGGGGCAGGACCGGCCGTCGAGGCCCTCAGACCTTCGTTCTTTTCTACCGGGATGTTTCTTCACGCCGTGCACCGTGTGCACGTGAGCGGCCACCCCCCGGGACCCCCCCAACCCCGGGACCCCCGCGGCCGCCCCCTCCCAGCCCTCCCCACCGTCCCCACCCCACGGGGCAGGTGCTGTCGTTGTTGGAAATAAAAGTTCACTCTCTGTGGTGCCGTGGGGCCGCGGCCGCCGCCTCGTGCTTCGCCTAGGGGTGGCTGTCACCCAGTGGGGACCCCCTGCTCTGTCTGCACCCCCCTGCCCAAAAAACACCCCCCAGCCAGGGCTGATCCTGCACCTACACGCTGCCAATGAGCATCTGATCACGGGAGCTGGGAGGGGTAATTATATAGTAATTAATCTGTGAGCAAATTAGGAACTTCAGAGGCCATCACCACGTGGAGCTGCTCAAGGTGGGCTGCCCAGCACTGCTGGAGCATCCCGGCATCCAGAGCTGGGGGATGCAGCCTCCGGAGGTGGAGCTGGGGCAGCAGGACCGGCAGCTGTGGGAATGCCCAGAGTAGGAGCTGTGTCAGGACAGGGGTGCTGGAGTAGGGGACATCTCTGCTTGGTGCCTCTCAGCACATGTGGGAAGAGAGATTTTGATCAGTGGTGTGGATCACGGCACCAAAACCCTCCCGCTGTGAGTGCCATGGCTAGGTGGGAGCAGATCCTGGACACGGCTATTCCTTCCCTCTGGGAAAAGCCTCCAGAGCTTCCTGAGGGCTTCCCTCGGACAGGACAGCCTTGGAAAGAGCAAAGGACACCGCCCGTTTTGAGCTAGTGGTCACTGCCCGGTTTGGAGCATGGGACAGGACAGGAGATGCTGCTCCCAGCCCCAGCGTGCCTGTGCTGGGACACCGGGCCAGGATGTGACTCTTGGAGTGGGGGTCCTCTCCCCAGCCCCCAGGGCATGCAGTACCATGCTGCTTCCAGTTCATAACGCACCTCATCCCAGCAGCGCCCAGGCGGGCTTTGGGGCACGGGAAAAATCCGTTTGGGGCTCCCACCGTGGTGATGGGAGTGAAGAGGGCGGGGTGGAAGGAGCCAAATTATTCCACTGCCACCCCCTAAGGAGGGGTCCAGCTGTGTTGGGAGGGGGTTGGCACGAACACGAGGACTTTGGCTGCCCATGCCAGGGGTCAGGACTGTGGATGACAGGTCCTTGCACAGCCAGGGGCTGCCGTGGGGCTCGGCTGTGGCTCCCAGCCCCATGGAGGGTGTGGGTCAGGGGCACCTTCCCCTGCCTGGGGTGTCCCCCCGCTGCTCCCTGATTCTGCTCCTTAGTTCTGCTGGCAGCCACATGCTCTGTCTCTGGTTTCTGGGAGCTGCCACGCACTGGGATCCCCCCACCCCCTGCTTTGGGGGATCCGGAGCCTGCTCCAGCTCCCCTCCTCTCTTTCCCAGCCAAACACAGCCGCGAGAGGCAGCGTCAGGGTTTCCTGGGGCATCTGTTGGCAATTAGCAGCTTTTATTACTCATGGAGACGCCAGATGGGGCGAGGGAACAGAGCCCGGGCGAGAGGCACAGGCTCGTGGTGTGTCCCAGCACAGGGGACAAGGGACAGCCCTCAGTCCTGGGGGACGGGGGTACAGGATGGGTGAGAGCAGATCCCAAAGCTCTGGAGCCATTCTCCATCTGCAGCTCCCATCGGAGCCGGGCTGTGTCCCCCCAGTGCCAAAAATGCCAGGTTTGGGGGGCGGAAATGATGGAGAAGCGGCTCTGAGGCTGCGCGGGGTGACGGGAGCTCCCCGGAGCTTCGCCCTCCGCTCTCCGGGAAAGAAATTTCACCAAAAAGAGGCAAAAGTGCTGTTCTAGCACGCGGACACACCGCGGCCCAACGAAGCTGGAAAGAATTCCTGCAGACGCTTTTCTTCCTGGTTGGAATTACGTGGATGAAGGGGGTGGTGGGGGTGGTGGGGGAGGTTTGGATTGTGCTTGGATTGGTGCAGAAATTAATGCTGAACCGCTGAAATCCTCGCCGCAGGAATTCCCTCCTGTGCCTCGTCCAGGCCGGCAGCTGCCTCTGAGCCAACACGGTCCTGACGGCGTCATCCCAACCCTCATTCCCTGGATTTGGGGAGCCTTTGGTGGGGGGCTGAGCTCGGTGTGACAAGCGGGGAGCCACGGGGTGACACAACGGCAGCGGTGACGCAAAAGGCAAAATTATCTCCAGCCCAAAGATTGTCGGGCTCTGCCTCGGCTCGTGTTTCTTGGCAGGCGGCGCGGCAGTTTCTTGGAAGCACAGCGTGCCTCTGCTTTTTCCATGCTGGGATGGTGGGCAGGGGCTCCAGAATCCTGCTTTCCATCCCCCCGCTCGGCGCCGCTCCAAGGGAGAGTTCTGGGGAGGCGGGATCCAGCTTCTTTTCCCCTCTGGAAATGCCGATCCCGTGCACTGGAACAGCAACGGGAAGCAGGAGCTGCACGGAGCGGAGTTTTCCACGATTCCTCAGGATCGCTTTGTGCCACTGGGTTGGGGACAACCAACCCAGGAGAGCACCCTGGGAAGTGAGGGAAACTGAGGCACGGGAAGGGTGCCTCAACTGTAGCCCCTCCAAAGTGTTTTGATGATGAATTGAGGATCGTGGGAGCTGGAGAGAATTGGTTGAGGCTGTCCTTCATCCCTGCTCTGCTGTGGGGTCGGGATGGGATGTGGGGCCGGTTTTGGGGTCGTGTCCCTCACCCAAAGGACACGCAACCCCCCACCAGCGCTCCCGCCCCAGGCTCACTGCTGCTGGGTGTCCCCAAAGAACAGCTCGAGGTGAACAATCACCCAAAACTCGGGAACGAGAAAAGTTTCGCTGTATTTTCCTTCCCACTCGCTTTAATTACCCTTAATTACCTCAGCAGGCACCTCGCGGGAGCGTTGTCACCACGTCGCCGGGACTGGCGGAGCCGAGCCGCTGGGGCTGCCCACGACAGCTTATTTACTGCCTCTGCCTAACCAGCAGTTATTAATTAGCGACTTTATGGAGATCCGTGCGTCCCTCACGCGTCTGTAAAGCTGCAGCCTAAATAAATCCATCACAATTTGGGAGAAAACGCAGCTGAGCCATCCTGAGGATCCCTGTGCCATCCCAGCACTGGAATGCAGCCATGGAGATGCCAGCGGATACTCTGCACCCCTCCCCAGTCCCAAACTTGCACGAGCTGGGCTCGTTCCCTGCCTGTTTCGGGGGGATCAGGGCGGCCTGGCACGCATGGGAATGTGAGGATGGAGCAGAGCGGGGCAGCCAGGCCCCGGGGCAGCATTCCAGGCTGCCACGTCCCAGCGGCGAGGGGCTGGATGCTGCGCGGGGGCGCTGGGATGGGCGCCGGAACCCTCCGGGGCTTGGCAGGGCTCTGGGAAATCAGCAGCCCCGCTGCTGCTGCTGCTGTTGCTGCTGCTGCTGGGGACGTGGGAGCAGCAGCGGTGCCAGCGTCAGGCTTGGTGGCAACGATCCCGTCTGAGCGCTCTGACCTCGGGCACCTCGGCCTGAGCCAGACTGTCCCCAAGCCACCCCAGGGCGCAGGGAGGGGACACCAGCTCCGTGTCACAGAGCTCCGTGTCACACAGCTCCGTGTCACACAGCGGGCTGGCTGTCCCCGCGCCTCGCCGTCTGCCCGGAGCTGCTCCTGGGGTCGTGCCAGTGGAGGAACATCCCTGAGGGGATGTCCTCACGCAGGGACATTGTGGCCAGCGATGCCACCGCCGGTGCCAGCAGTCGGGTGCCCTCAGTTCCCCGCGGGGAGGAAGAGCCGCTCCACAGGGATGGCAGCCAGGGAATGGGCTACACCCCACCCCCGGGATTGGGGTTCCCCTCTCCTGGGCCCGGGTCCAGCAGCCGGAGAGGGGGAAGGAGGGTGGGGAGGGAGGGAAAGCGCTGCCGGGGGAGGCGCCCGGGGGTGGAGGAGGAGGAGGAGGAGGAGAAGGAGAAGGGCGGGGATGTGAAGGCAGGCGGCGGCCCGGGCCCCCCCGGGTCGGGGGGGGTGGTACGGAGGGCGGGCAGCGCTTGGGGGGCGGCTCGGACCCCCCCCGAAGGGAGGCGGAGGAGGTGGTGGGGGCGGCGCGGCGGCTCCCGGTGTCCCGCGGCGGAGTTCCCGGTGTCCCGCACCCCCTCGGCAGCCCCGTCCCCACCGAGCCCCGCGCAGGTGAGCCCCAGGCAGCCCCGCACCGGAGGCGGGCGGAGCCCGGCCCTGCGGCGGGACGGGACGGGACGGGACAGGACGAGGGGGGATTCCCTGTTAATCACCGGAGTTAATCAGGCCCGGGGCCGCGGGGACCCGCCGGTGCGGAGGGTGCGGCGCAGGGAAGGCGGGGAGCGGGCGGGGGGCGCTGGGGAGCGGGCGGGGGGCGCGGAGGGTACAGGGATGGGAGAAGAGCGGGTTGCGGGCAGCGCCAGGCCAGGGGGGCGGGTGGCAGCGCAGAGGACAAGCGGGGAAGGGGTTGTGCTTCAGGACAGGGTGGCTGGGAGCTCGGGAAGAGCTGAGGCTGCGAGACAGCCCCGAGCAAGCAGGGCAGAGGTGGCCCCGCTGCCGGAGGTCCCGGAGGCTGTGCGTGGGATGAAGAACGGGGATGCACGTCCCGCTCTGGCAGCAGCCCCTGGAGCCGAGCGTGTCCGGTCCGTCCCGGCTCCGGCTCCCTGCCTGCAGCCCGAGCTTGCCTCGTGGCAGGAAGCAGGAGGGAGGCCAGGTCGGGGTGACCTGCAGGGACACCCCGGGACCCACACGGGACCGGGAGATAAAACGGGAGGAGGCGAGACCTTCCTGGGTGGGTGCACGCAGGAGCCGCTCTGGGGAGGTTCAGTCGCTGCATTTCCCAATGTCTGCAGTAAATCCGGGCGCTGGGCTTTGACACCCAGGGATGCTGCGATGCTGAGGCTTGGGGTGGGTGTGCAGCAGATGGGTGGGGGCCACACTCATCCCCAAAACATCACCGAGCCATGGCCACGAGGGTCAGCGCCACTCCATGCTGGTGGCTTTCCTGGTGTGGGCAACCTCAAGGGCTGGTGGCCACCGGCTGCCCATCCCGCTGCTGCCCGGGGTCTCTCCCTTGCAGGCAGCCGTGCGGGCCCTGATCCTCCGCCACGGGCACCATGAGGGGTCTCTGGGCCCTGGCGCTCGCCGGGCTCGTCAGCGCCTGCCAGGGGAAGGAGCTGCCGCCAGAGGAAGGTGAGGACCACCGGGTGTGAGGGCTCGGGAGCCACCCCCCTCCTTTGCCTGTCCCTGCGGCAAGGAGGGAAGAGCTGGGTCAGAGCCAGGGATGGCAGAGCAGAGGTGGCAGGGGACAGCGTGAGCTGTGCCAGGTCCCCACGTGCCAGGACTGGAGTGGTGGCTGCGGACTGAGCGCCGGGGCTTTGCTCAGCATCCCACGCGGGCAGGGGGCCAGGGAGAGACAAACCGAGCGAGCCCGGCTGCGGGAAACCAGCCCGGGACACCCCGACACCGCCCCCACGGCCATCAGGGGAGGGATGGGGCTGGGCCACTCTCAGCCAGGGGACACTCGGAGCCAGCTGGCAGCCAAGGCAGCCGTGTCCGGCAGCGGGAGCAGACAGGGCAGGTGAGCCAGGGCCACTCGGGGCAGGGTGAGGATGCACAGAGCTCCCGAGGGAGGTTTGGCCTCCAGCTGCGAGTCGGGAAGAGGTTTGGCCATGATCCACAAGATGGTGGAGGGCTGGGGGGTGTTTGACGTTAATACCTTTACTAACAATATTTCTGCAAGGTACCTGTTTCAAAGAGAAGAGCTCACTGAAATAGAGTAATGAAATTACCGAACATCGCAGTGGAACCTTATAGCTAAACTCCCGTGTTCACTCATCTTCAGAGTCACAGACTCATGCCTTAGAATGTCATCTTTCACCTGCCTCTGAAATGTCCCTTGGTGCAGCTGGGGACAGGGGCACGATGGCAGAGCCCAGTGTGGGTCCCGATGTGGGATGAGCTCCGGGCTCCACGGGAGGAGCCGCTGGAAGTGACGCCGTGGTTGCATCAGCGGTGGCTCGGCCCGGGGGGCCCGGGTTTGCCCCTGTCACTGTCACCCGCTCCCGCTGCCCGGCACGGCGTGGCCTCCCGTGTCCCGGCCTTTCCTGAGGGACGGAGGGTTGGGCAGGCGATGTTTTCTCTTGGGATCAGCAGCAGGGCTGGCAGAGGCTTCAAAAGGCTCGCACTGGGGTGATTTATGCTCTGCTTTGTGTCCCCTGGGCTGCTGAGGGTGATGTCAGCGCCGGAGGGAGGGGACTCTGCCCCTGGCTGTGACACTGACAGCTCCCACTGCTGGGGCTGTGCCTGGGGTCCCCAGGGCCGTGTCTGGGGTCCCCAGGGCCGTGTCTGGGGTCACCAGGGCCACAGCGTGTCCCCACACCTCTGCTGGTCCTGGGGCACAAGCCACGGTGGTGCCAGGCTCTTGGACAGAGAGGGGCAGGAGGGGTCAGAGACCCCCCCAGGAACATTTGAGGAAGAGACGGGAGAATCTTTGGCGCCCATCCTGCTCCAGGGCCGGTTTGCGTGGAGGCAAAAGAAATCCCTCTCTCTCTACCCCTTTGTTTACTCCGTTATCTCGCACCTCCCAACATCTGGCGCATCTGGAGGTGGGTCGGTGCTGCCGCAGCCGTGATTTATCCCTGCAAACAGCAGCAGCAACCCGTGACCGCTCCTGACACGGCATTTCCTGCGCCTCAGCCTCCGGCTGGACCCTCACGCCTGTCCCCGAGGGCCACCAGCTCTGAGCTGTCCCCGGGATGGGACAGGAAGGGACAGTTCTCGATGGCACTGAGGGTGTCCTTGGCACTGGTCCGAGTCTCCTGATGCTGATTCCAGCCGCGGGGCTGTCTGGAGGCAAAGCACGCCAGAGCTGGGGAAAGCATTTCACCTGTGGGAGGCAGCAGGGCCAGCTCTGTCCCCTCCGAACTGCTCCCGGAGCGTTCCAGATTGGCTCCTCTCGGCTCCCGGGAGCCGCCGCTGCCGTGGGAGCGGGGTTTGCTTGCTCAGCGCTGCCTCGGGGGGCTGGCCCCGGCTCCTGACAGCACCCCGAGACTCTCCTGGGCTTGGAGAGCTCCGTGAGATCCCACCCTGCTTGTCCCACGGTGCCTGGGGACACTGCGGTGACAGTGATGTGCTGGTTTGCCTCACAGGGGAGCTGTGCCCGCAGCTCTGGGACGAGGATCTGGTTGGGGACAAGTACGAGAATGTCACGGGTAAGGAAAGACCCTCTCAGGGGTCCCCTGACACTCTGTGTCCTGCCTGCAGACTGCCTCACATCCCCTGCTCTGTCCTGTAGGTTTTAACCTGATTAAAAGGTTCGAGCTGCTGAAGATCTCATCCATCAAGAAGATCCGCAGCGCCCGGGGACCGGTGGTGCTGCGCCTGGGCACCGTGCCCCTGGTCCAGCCCACGCGGTGAGAGACTCTGGGTGACCCAAGAGGTGGCCTTGGGTGACCCGTGGGGTGGCCCTGAGGTGACCCAAAGCTCCCCCAGGCACCATCCCCGGGTGTTGTAAGGTTGGGTGAAGCTGGTTGGGCTTTGCCCTTAGCTCGTGCCAGGGATGCCAGGCAGCTCCGTGTCACCCGTGGGGACACTGGGGACCCTTGGGCTGCCCGAACTCCATCCTCCTCGAAAGTAAACCCCAGGCTGTCACGGATCTGTCGGGTGCTGGCCAAACCTTGCACAAGCAGGGCTCTGGGGCTGCTCTGTGGTTGCTCCTGGCAGAGCTCACGGGGCCCAGATGAGCTCCAGAGGCTGCTCAGCTCTGAGCAGGCACTGCTGGGTGCGTGGAGGGGCTGCTGGGGGGGCACAAGGCCACTGACCCTTGTCCCCTGCCTCTCTGGTGCCCACGGTGGCAGGGCTGGCAGGGACGCTGCAGCGTGGCAGGGTGGCAGCAGATCCACGTCCTGGGGAGCTGTTCCTGCAGGAAACGGCTGCGGTTTGTCCCCACATTGCCCCGGGCTGGCACAGAGCCGTGATGGGCATGGGGCTCTCCGGAGGGCGAGGAGATCCAGCCTGGGCAGCCAAATCCTCGGATGGCTTCGGGATGGATGGTGGATGCTCCAGGCTGCTGTTGCTCTTGGCCGGGGGCTTCTGGCATCCCAGATCCAGCCTTGGGGGGTCTGGACACAGGGACAGCCCTGGTATCCAGGCTGGGAAATCCCACCTGTGCCTGCCCACCCCGGTGTGCAGTCAGGGTGTCCCTGTGCCCCGTGGAGAGCAGGGGGCACCGCTGGCCTTGTCCCAGTCCCCATCCCTTGGTCCAGCTCCAGGGCTGTGGCTTGGAAAGTCGCGGGTGTGGAGCCAAGGCCGGGAGCAGAGCAGAGCCCAGAGCAAATATTTCCAGTGGTTTAATGGGCTGTGGGTGAGCTGGGGAAAGGCTGCCACAGCTGCCTTGGGGATGATGGATGCATTTCTTGGCTTCCCAGGGACAAAATTTTGGGATAAGAATACGGTCCTGGGCGCTGCAGCCACCCCATGAGGGGCATCTATCCATTGTGATGACATCTGGGGTGCCACTGGTGGGGACAGATGGTGGCAGGACCCACGGGGGGTTGTTGGGGTGATGCTGCCACCTGAAAGCGCCCTATGGATGGGTTCCACAAGTCTTGGTGCCAGCTCCATCCCCAGAACACCCCACAGGGTCCAGCCACCCCAAAACCCTTCCCCACAGGCAAGTGTTCCCCCGGGGGCTGTCGCCCACCTTCACCCTGGTCCTCACCTTGCTGCTGAAGAAGAACAGCACCGGGGAGCACTGGTACCTCTTCCAGGTCACCGACCGCCAGGGATACCCCCAGGTACACCCCGGGAATGGGTGGGACACAGCAGGGAACAGCCAGGAGCCGTCCCTGAGCGCTGTCCCCTCTGTGCCCAGCTCTCCCTGTCCGTGCACGGCCCCGAGAAAAGCCTGGAGTTCCAGGCCAGGGCTCCGGGGCCCAGCTCCGTCAGCGCCGTCTTTGCGGGCAAGGCCGTGGCGTCCCTGTTCGACGGGAGGTGGCACAAGGTGGTGGTGGCCGTGCAGGGCCATGCTGTGTCCGTGCACCTGGACTGCTCCTCCATCTCCTCCAAGCCGCTGGCACCGCGGCGGGCGCTGGCCCCGGAGGGTAACACCTTCCTGGGGCTGGACGCCGTGCGTGGCACCCCGGTCAGGGTGAGTGTCCCCGGGGTCAGGACGGCTCTGTCGGCGGTACCGGGGCTGGCCCTGACCTGCCACCCCCGTCCTGCTGCAGTTTGACATCCAGCAAGCCCAGATCTACTGTGACGCAGAGCTGGCCAGGCAGGAGGGGTGCTGCGAGATCTCAGCCAGCGGGGTGAGTGTCCTTGAGTGTCCCTGAGTGCCCCCGAGTGCCCCTGAGTGCCCCTGAGAGTCCCTGAGTGCCCCTGAGTGCCCCTGAGAGCCCCTGAGTGCCCCTGAGAGCCCCTGAGTGCCCCCGAGTGCCCCTGAGAGTCCCTGAGTGCCCCTGAGTGCCCACGAGTGTCCCTGAGTGCCTCTGAGTGCCCCCGAGTGTCCCTGAGTGCCCCCGAGTGCCCCTGA
The DNA here is from genome assembly GCF_030490865.1 of Poecile atricapillus. NCBI lineage: Eukaryota > Metazoa > Chordata > Aves > Passeriformes > Paridae > Poecile > Poecile atricapillus. Next base: position 5,133,517 of record NC_081272.1, on the reverse strand, counting down.
GTGTCCCCGAGTGCCTCTGAGTGCCTCTGAGTGCCCCTGAGTGCCCCTGAGTGTCCCCGAGTGCCCCTGAGTGTCCCCGAGTGCCTCTGAGTGTCCCTGAGTGTCCCCGAGTGCCCCTGAGTGTCCCTGAGTGCCTCCAAGTGCCCCCGAGTGCCCCTGAGTGTCCCTGAGTGCCCCCGAGTGCCCCCAAGTGTCCCTGAGTGCCCCTGAGTGCCCCTGAGTGCCCCTGAGAGCCCCTGAGTGCCCCCGAGTGCCCCCAAGTGTCCCTGAGTGCCCCTGAGTGCCCCTGAGAGCCCCCGAGTGCCCCTGAGTGCCCCTGAGAGCCCCTGAGTGCCCTTGAGTGTCCCTGAGTGCCTCTGAGTGCCCCCAAGTGTCCCTGAGTGCCCCTGAGTGCCCCTGAGTGCCCCTGAGTGTCCCCGAGTGTCCCTGAGTGCCCCCGAGTGCCCCTGAGAGCCCCTGAGTGTCCCCGAGTGTCCCTGAGTGCCCCTGAGTGTTCCTGAGTGCCCCTGAGTGCCTCTGAGTGCCCCCGAGTGCCCCTGAGTGCTCCCGAGTGCCCCTGAGTGCCCCCGAGTGCCCCTGAGTGCCCCTGAGTGTCCCCGAGTGCCCCCGAGTGTCCCCGAGTGCCCCCGAGTGCCACTGAATCCCCCTGAGTGCCCCCGAGTGCCCCTGAGTGCCTCCGAGTGCCCCCAAGTGTCCCTGAGTGCCCCTGAGTGTCCCTGAGTGTCCCTGAGAGCCCCTGAGTGCCCCTGAGTGCCACTGAATCCCCCTGAGTGCCCCTGAGTGCCCCCGAGTGTCCCTGAGTGTCCCTGAGAGCCCCTGAGTGCCCCTGAGTGACCCCGAGTGCCCCTGAGTGCCCCCGAGTGCCCCCAAGTGCCCCCGAGTGTCCCTGAGTGCCCCTGAGTGCCCCTGAGTGCCCCTGAGCGCCCCTGAGCCCCCACCCCAATCCCAGCTGGATCCTGGAACTGCCCTGTGCACGCTCAGGGTTTTCCCCACAGGGGAAACGGAGGCGCAGTGAGAGCAGGTCTGTCCCCTCCGTGTCACCGCCGTGTCCCCACGGCCCTGGCTGTCCCCCAGCAGCCTCCCCGTGACCCCGCTGTGTCCCTGCAGTGCCAGACGGAAGCACCCAAGACCCGCCGGCAAGCGGAGCTGATGCAGAGCAGCAACCTCATCGAGATGGTGCCGCAGCCCGAGGGCCGGGTGTTCACCCGCTGCTTCTGCCTGGAGGAGCCGCTGGGCACCGTGAGCTCCAGCAGCGCCACCTCGGCTCCATCCCGGTCCCATCCCTGCCTCCGACCCCATCCCCACCCCTGGCCCCATGCTGGTCCCATCCTGGATCATCCTGGTGCCTGTCCTCATCTCCATTTCCATCCTGGGTCCCCATCCTGTCCCCATCTCCATCCTGGGTCCCCATCCCCTCCCCATCCCCATCCTGGTCCCCATCCTGTCCCCATCCCCATCCCCATCCTGGCTCATCCTGGTGCCTGTCCTCATCTCCATCTCCATCCTGGGTCCCCATCCTGTCCCCATCCCCACCCCCACCCCCAACCCCGTCCCCATCCCTGTCCCCATCCCATGCCTGGCTGATCCAGCCCCTGGAAAATCCCTGCCTCTCTTTCTCGACCCGGTGCTGGTGAGGGAGGTGTCGGTGGCCGGAGGGAATGAGGGAGGGGAAGGCTCCCGTGGTCCCATCCCTGGGGATCCCAGACCCCTGGATAACCCAGAGGGAGCACCCCAGAGTGGGATAATCCAGGCAGGCACCACCACGAGCTCCTTCTGCCCCACAGGATCCAGGGAGAAGCTCAGGAAGGACCAGCCTGAGGGACGATCCCAAGGAAAAGGTGAGGGTGTCCCAGCCCGGCTGTCCTGGCACACCCAGCTCTGCTCCCCTTCCAGTGCCACCCCAGGGTGCCACCCACTGGCCCAAATCCAGGCTGGCTCTGTCCCTGCCGCATTTGGGAGCTCTGAGTTGCTCCAGGGATGCAGGGAAGAGTGGCTGTTCTGCTCCCCCGAGCAGGAACTGAGGCCCCACTCACTCTTTGCTGCTACTGGAGCAATCCCAGCTATGGCCAAGGGCCTCTTTGTTCCCTCCGAGCTTCTCCGGAGCGTTGCCAGAGCTGGGAAACATCTCCAGTGCTCCTGTTCCTCATCCCTGAACGTCTCTGGGATCCCTCATCCCGCCACAGGGATTCACTGCAGTGTCCCAGGGTGGGATCCTGCCGGGTGTGTGGCTCAGGGCTGGAGGCTGTGGGGACACAGCCACATCCTGCCTGTCCCTAATCCTGTGGGATCAGCCTGGAGAGGCTGGTCTGGCCTGGCCAAGCTGTGGTCAAGGCACTGATCCACAGGGAGAGCCAGGCCAGCACTTCATCACCTCCCCAAGGAGGAAACACGCTGGCTTTTCCCTTCTCCATCCAGGAATTCCCCATGCCCAGGAAGCTCCAGGGCTGAGGGGAGATGCTGCAGGGGGATCCCCATGGGTGTGGGGTGCCTGGGGGAGTGGGGCAGTGGCTGTGGGGTTTTTGGGTGCTGTGGGGTTTGGGGTGCCATGGGCAGTGTGTGGAGCTGCTCCCAGCTTCCATCCCCGTCTCTTCCAGTGCCCTCCCTGCTCACCCCAGGTGGCATCAGGAAATGTGAGTGTGGCACTGGACACGGGGACCCCAAACTGGGCAGGCTGGGCTGTGAACTGGGGGTGGCAAAAGCCACCGGGGTGCTGCCACCAGCCCCCCACGACCCTACAGCTCCTCCCGGCCCGGGGCCCTGCAACATCTGGATCCTTTCCAGATGTGGCCCCATTCCTACAGCAACTGCTGGCTGGGGGTGGGGGATGGCAGGGAGGTGGCAGGGGGGTGACAGGGGGGTGGCAGGAGGGTGGCAGGGGGATGGCAGGGAGGTGGCAGGGGGGTGACAGGGGGGTGGCAGGAGGGTGGCAGGGGGGTGACAGGGAGGTGGCAGGGGGATGGCAGGAGGGTGGCAGGGGGGTGGCAGGGGGATGGCAGGGGGGTGGCAGGTGTTTGGGACCCCTCATGCCCCATGGTGGCACTCGGGGACAGAGTGTTGGGAGGATGGGGACAGTGGTGGGCTCAAGGCTCTGCTGCTGCTGCCGTTTGAAGTCCCCCTGCCCTTGGGGGACACCTTTCTCCTGTCTCCACAGGTCACCCTCGGTCCCCCAGGTCCAAAGGTAGGTTTGTCACCCCCCGGGACACCCAGCGGGAATGTGGGAGATGCCAGAGCACCCCAGTCAGGAGATCTGGGCACACACTGGGCTCTGGGGACACCCTGTGTCCATTTGTCACCCTCCCTCCCTCTCTTGCAGGGCACCAAGGGCGAGCGGGGCCTCCCTGGCACCGCCGGTGGCAAAGGGCAGAAGGGTGACCGTGTGAGTGTCCCTGATGGCCCTGGCCTGTCCCTTCTGCTCCCTGCGGGGTCCCCGGCACATGGGGGACTGCCCTGGCCGTGCTCCTGTCCCCCAGAGCCCCCCAACCCTTGTCCCTGAGCCACCTCCTCCCCTCCGCAGGGCATGGACTGTGTGCGCACCCACGCTGGCGGCCCCGTGCAGGTGAGACCCCCCCAAACCCTCCCCAAACCCCCTCTCCTCATCTCTGCCTCCCCTCTCACCTCCTCCTCCTCCTCCTCCTCCTCGCAGTGTGCCGAGGGGCCGCAGGGTGAGAAGGGGCAGCGTGGGCAGGTGGTAAGTGACACTCACCTGTGGGGACAAGGTGTGGGGACACCGCGGGGGTCCCCCTGCCCTGGCCTGGGGTGGGGGATCCAGCTCCGTGTGGGCATGAACAGAGCAGGAGGTGACCCTGCCCGAGCCCACCTGGGCACCTGCCCGAGCCCACCTGCTCACCCACTTTGCCCCCCGTGCAGGGACTCCCGGGGCCAGCTGGCGCAGAGGGGCAGAAGGTGAGTCCAGCCCACCTGTGGGTCCTGGCATGGCAGCAGGGACACCTGGGATGGTGGCAGAGGTACCAGGACCTGCCAGTCCCAACCTGGGTAGCTTGGGTGACACCACGGGTGACTCCACAGGTGACATCTGTCTGTCCTGCAGGGCCAGAAGGGCGAGAAGGGTGACGGGGGACTGCAGGGCAAGCCGGGGCGCCCCGGGCGTGATGTGAGTAGTGCTGGGTTGTACCTGGGCACCCCCTGGGCACCCCTGGGCATCCCCCAGGCAGGGAGGTCTGGCCACAGGAGCCTTCACATCCCACTCCCCTCCTGGCAGGGCCGGCCTGGAGAGATCTGCGTGGTGGGGCCCAAGGGCCAGAAGGTACCTGGGGATTTGGGGGTGATGGGGTGGCAGATGGGGCACCTGGTGGCACTGCCAGCACTGCCACCTCCCCATTGTCCTCCAGGGTGACCCGGGCCTCGTGGGACCTGAGGGGCTGGCGGGTGAACCAGGACCCCCAGGCAAGCCAGGCTCTCCAGGGATTGGCATTCCAGGGAAGCCGGTGAGGTCCCCCGTGCCAAGGTGGTGTCCCCATGGTGGGCACTGCTATGGGAGGGGCAAGGTGCCACCCCACAGCCAGAGCTGGCTGACCAGGGCCCCCCAGCAGGGCTAACACCACCTTTTGTCCCTTCCAGGGTGACCCCGGTGGCCCCCCAGGTGCTAAGGGAGAGAAGGTGAGTGGAGGGAAAGGGGTCCCGGCTGGGCAGGGGGATTGTTCTGGGAATCCCATCCAGAGCCGGATCCACCGGGGCTGAGCTGGAGCCATCAACCGCTCGAGCTCCATCTGGATGGCCCAAGGGCCTGGCTTGGGGGGCAGGAAACCCCAGGGGGGGACAGGAGTGTCACAGGGCTGCAGAGTTTCCCCTTGCTGAGCTCAGTGCTTCTCATCTCTGGCTGCAGGGCAGCCCGGGAGCTCCTGGACCCGGAGGATCGCCTGGGACACCCGTGAGTAGCAGGAGCTGGGAGCCAAAAGCCGGGGTCAGGACCGCGTTTCTTGGCTCGGGTTTGGGGCCGCTTGGCCGGAGAGGTGACGAGATCCGGCAGCCGAGAGGGCTTTGGGAAAGCCGGGAGCCTCGCTCGGGGCCAGGATCATCCCGTGACACTGCTGGTGGCTGCTGGCTGGCACTGCTGGGGCACTCCGTGGCCTCCCTGAAGAAGCCCCGTCCCTGCTTTTCTCCCACAGGGTCTCCCCGGAGTCCTGGGGCCAAAAGGAGACAAGGTGGGTGCGGTGACAAGGTGGGTGCAGTGACAGGGTGGCTGTGGTGACAGGGTGGGTGCAGTGACAGGGTGGGTGCAGTGACAGGGTGGGTGCAGTGACAGGGTGGCTGGGGTGGCTGGGGTGACAGGGTGGCCTGGGGTGACAGGGTGGGTGCAGTGACAGGGTGGGTGCAGTGACAGGGTGGCCACGGTGACAGGGTGGCTGTGGTGACAGGGTGGCTGTGGTGACAGGGTGGGTGCAGTGACAGGGTGGGTGCAGTGACAGTGTGGGTGCAGTGACAGGGTGGGTGCAGTGACAGGGTGGGTGCAGTGACAGGGTGGCCTGGGGTGACAGGGTGGGTGCAGTGACAGGGTGGGTGCAGTGACAGGGTGGGTGCAGTGACAGGGTGGCCTGGGGTGGTCACGGGCACATTCCCCGGCCTTGTGGCTCCCTGGGACATCCTGGAGGCCACCCCCAGCCCCCAGCCCGTGTGTCACTGCTGCCACCGGGCAGGGCGAGCCGTGCGAGGTGTGTCCCACTGTCCCCGAGGGAACGCTCGGTGCCGTCGGGATTCCCGGCAAGCCAGGACCGCGGGGAGAGCCCGGAGCGCCCGGCAGGGACGGGATCTCAGTGAGTTTGAACCCAGGGATGGAGGGCACGGCGCTGTCACCTCAGCACCCCTGATGTTCCCTCTGTTTCCCCTTCCCAGGACACCCCCGGCCCCGCAGGACCCAAAGGGGACAGGGTAGGTGACACGGGGTGGGCAGGGCTGTCCCCAGCCGGAGCTGGGGGACACCGAGCACCGTCCAGCTCCCGCTTTTCATTCCCAGGGAGATCCCGGCATCCAGGGGATGAAAGGGGAGAAGGTGAGTGCGTGACCCTCCGTGTCACCCCCGCGCTCGGCCACTGCAGCCCCTGCGATGTCCCCATGTCCCCTCCTGCCATCCCAGGGGGACTCGTGCCAGTCCTGCGATCTCCGCATCCTCGCAGCGCTGCGCGAGGCTGTGCCGGGGCTGCCGGTGAGTACCGGGGCTGCCGGTGAGTACCGGGGCGGGACCGCCCCTCTGCCGTGCCGGGGGGACAGCCGGGGGTGCTGTCCGTGCCGGGTGAGTGACCCGTGAGTGTCCAGCAGGGCGAAATGGGGCTCTCCGGGCTGGCTGGCATCAAGGGCGAGAAGGTGAGTGACTCCCCTGCCCCCTTTTCACATCCCTGGAAGGAGCGGGAATGGCTGGATCATCCCGAAGGGTCGGGGCAGGCTCGGCTGATCCTGACCCCAGTCCTGATCCTGCTCCTGGCCCTGTCCCTGCTCCGTTTCAGGGGGACAGTGGCCATGTGGGACCCACGGGCAGACCGGTGAGTGGGGATACTGCTCAGGCTGGGGAGCCCAGGGGTGCAGGAGGGGTCTGGGGGCTCAGGGGTACCAGAGACGAGTTTTGGGGACCGTGGTGTCACCTCTGCTGTGGATTCTTGGTGCAGGGAACCCCGGGAGAGAAGGGAGATCCAGGTGTGCAGGGGCTCAAGGGAGAGAAGGTGAGCCCAGCCCTGGGGACACTCCTGTCCCTGCCCTGTCCCCAAATCCACCTCCTCAGCTGAGAGCTGGGGCAGCGCCGAGCTGGGGAGGGCAGGGGGCCGTGATCCCCCTGCTCGGGCCGCGTTCCGGTCCCCAAATCCAATTTCCAGCCGGGCTGTCCTCCCGCAGGGCGAGCAGTGCGGGCAGTGCCCTCCCATCCCGCAAGCCCTCCGAGGGACAGCGACAGTGCAGGCAGTGCCGGGGCCACCGGGAGAAAAGGGCCCTGGTGGCCCCCCGGGCAGAGCGGTGAGTGTCCCCTGTGCCCGCCGTGCCAGTTTTGGGGGGGATGCCCCACCCTGAGCCATTCCTGCCTTTCCCCCAGGGCAGACCCGGCGACGCTGGCGAGAAGGGACAGAAGGTGAGAGGGGCTCGGGGGGGCTTGCGGTGGGGTTGGTGGTGGCAGAGGGCGCTGTCACAGCTGTGTGCAGTGTCCCCTGCGTCCCCGTGCCAGCTTTGTCCCCTCTTTGCCAGGGCGACGCTGGCAGCCCCGGGGACCCGGGCAGCCCGGGCATGGCCGGTGTCCCGGGGCTGTCGGGTGAGCCTGGCATCAGGGGACCAGCCGGCCCCAAAGGCGACAAGGTGAGACCCCCACATTTTGGGGAGCTGTGCTCCATCACTGCGGTGTCACCCACCCTCCGTCCCTCTGCTGTCCCCTCCCCGCAGGGAGACCCGTGCCAGCCCGGCCCCGCCGGGCTCGGGGACCTCTTGGACACGGTGGGAATCCCGGGAAAACCCGGAGCCAAAGGGGACCAGGGCCCGCCGGGCATCGGCCAGCCGGGCAGACCCGTGAGTGCCCCCTCCCCACGGGCACAGCCCCTGGTGCCATCGTGTCCTCGGGGTGACCCTGCTGTGTTTTAGGGGAAGCCGGGGCTGCCGGGGGTGCAGGGCCCTGCTGGGCCGAAGGGGCTGCAGGTGAGTGGGGTGCAGGGGCTGGATGTGGGGTCCTGGGGACACCTCACTGCCCCTCTGTGTCCGTAGGGTGAGCCAGGACCGCGGGGGATCAGCCAGCCGGGACCACAGGTGGGTTTTGGGGTGCCTGTGTTGTCCCCTGCTGTCCCATGCTGGGTGGCTCTGGTGCCTTTCACACACTCTGCTTTTCCCAGGGAGATCCCGGGAGCACCGGACCCCCCGGACCCCCTGTGAGTAGGGTCTGGGGTGGGGTTTTGGGGCGCCCAGCCCTGGGTGATGGGGGCAGTGCCCAGTTCCTGGGAGCTGTGGGGTGTCGCACCCCTGCCAGCCCCCCTGTGTGGGTTGTGGTCACTCTGGGGACAGCGCTGTCCCCTCACTGGGGGAAACCAACACCCTGTCCTGCCCCCAGGGCCCCCCCGGACCGCAGGGACCCCCGGGGACAGCGGCAGAGAAAGGTGCCAAGGTAAGGGAGCGTCCCCCAGCCCTCGGTGTCCCCCGTGCTCCCCATTCCTGCTGTATTTCCTCTGCAGGGATCTCCGGGCCCCAAAGGTGCCACGGGACCCCCTGGACCACCAGGGAGCAGCGTCACAGGGCCACCGGTGAGTCCTGGCAGTGCCACCACCCTCCTGGCACCTTGATCCTGCTCGAGCCGGGGAGTTTCCTCACCCTCCTCTTCCTCGCAGGGCCCCGAGGGGCGGCAGGGTCTCCCTGGGTCCAGCGGGCAGCCGGTAGGTGCGGAGTGGGCTCCAGGGGGCTGTGCGGGGGCTCTGGGTGCTCACACGGTGGGCGGGGGCACCGGGGGCTGCCCTAATGCCCATCTCCGTTTTCCTCTGGCAGGGGGAGAAGGGTTCCCGGGGAGAGAAGGTGAGTGGGGGTCCGGGTGGAGCCGTGTCCCCCCCGTGCCATCCCCTACCCGCCCTGCCCTCACCCCCTCTGCCCACAGGGAGACCCTGGGGAGTGCTCCTGCCCCTCCAGCCCCCGCCAGGACCCCAACTACAACGGGATGCCGGTGAGTGTCCCACCCCTGCCCTCACAAGCAGCCCCCCGGCCCCATTTCACCCTCCCCAGTTCTCTTCCCCATCTCTCACCCCTAGGGAGCCCCAGGATTATGGACTGGGATGTCCTGGCAGCCCCAGCCTGGCCCGCAGGTTGGTGCCAGCCCTGCCTTGTCCCTCCCACTCCCGTCACCCCTGGCCTCTCTCTGATTGTTTTTCGGGGTCTTGCAGGGCCCCCCCGGAGCTCCCGGCCCCCCCGGCCCCCCCGGTGCCCCCGGCCGCCAGGTGAGCGATGGGAGAGGGGAACAGCAGCGGGGCCGATCCTGATCTTTTAGGGCAGGGTTTGAATATTCCGTGTTCCCCTTGGATTTAGGGCATGCCGGGACACAACGGTTTGCCCGGGCTGCCTGGACCGGCTGGAGACCTGGTAGGTGGTGACAATTCCCATGGGAATGTCCCTTGTTCTGCTCCCCCACCGCAGGGACAATCGCTCCCTCCATCCTGCTCTCCTTCCATCGTTCCACCCCTCCGTCCCTGCCCCTTTTCCAGGGACCTCTGGCCGTCATGACTGAGAGGAACATGGAGGTGCTGAAGGTGAGAGGGTGGGGATGGGGTCACCCTGCTGCCCTGGGGGATCCCTCGGGGCACCCTTGACTCCCCTTTCCCCCCAGACTCTCTGCGGGGACTGTGCCCAGCTGCAGGCAGCCCTGGAGGCTCCGCGGGAAGGGGAGAAGGGGGATGGGGGCATGCCAGGTGTCCCTGGCAGCGAGAACTGTGCCCGGGTGAGTATTCCCACAGCTCCGGGAGGGAATTTCTGTGCCCGACATCCCCCGGCCCTGCGAGGCTGAGGTTGGAGAGGAGCTCCCGAGGGCTGGAGAACTGGATTTTGTGGGAGTCAGGGGAAGCACTGCGCTTTGGGGACACCGGGAATGTCACACTGGCCGCTCTGGGAATGTGGGGACACCCCACTGTGATCCCGCACAGCCCCAGCAGGGATCCTGAGGAGGGCCAGGCTGCTCCTCTGTCACAGCTTGGGTGACTCCGGGGTTTTCTTCCAGTGCTTTGCCCAGTTCCCGCGAGCGGAGGAGGCTCGGGTGAGTGATCCTGGTGTCCTTGTCACACCCCCCGATCCCCAGGGATGGTCCCTGCTGGGTATCCAGGACCGTCCCTGAGTTTTGTGAGCTTCGGGGAGCGGAGGCTGCTTTGGGGAGGTTTGGTGGGGTCCAGCAGTGGCTGGTGGGCAGAGCCATCCCAGTGTCCTGATGTGTCCCCACTCCCTGCAGGGTGACAGCCCTGACTGTGCCGGTGATCCCGGGCTGCCGGGAGCCCCAGGAATCCCAGGAGAGAGAGGAGAACAGGTGGGTGAACTCCAATTCATCCACGGACCCTCTCTTGCCATCCCAGCCCCTCCTGGCGGCTGTGGCAGGTCCCGTGGTGCCCCTCGGGGCTGTCCCCACCCCTGTGGTCACACCTGGCGTCCCCATCCCTCCCCAGGGCTCACCAGGACTGCGCGGACCTCCGGGACCGCCCGGACCCATCGTAAGTACCCCTGCCCGGGGTAGGGGGGTTCTGGGGGGCTCGGAGCCCCTAAAAGCAGGTTGCCAAAGGGGCCTGGCACCCTGCCCTGAGGCCATGGTGATACGGCCATGGTGAGGCACAGGTGTGACATGGCATGGCACGGATGTCCCCATGGAGGCTGCAGAAGGAGGTGAAGGTGCTGCCAGCCCGGAGGCGGAGCAGGAGCTCTGTGGCACCCCCGGAGCTCGGCCCAGGCTCCCCAGAGCCTTTTCCAAGCTGTGACCTCCCTGTTTCTCCCCTCAGGGCCCCCCAGGCTTTCCTGGAACGCCGGGCGCACCCGGACTGCCCGTAAGAACCCAGCACGGCTCTGCTCTGTGCCCTGTGTCGCTGCCGCTTGTTTGGCTGTGTCCCTTGTCCCTGTCCCCACCGGGAGCAGCCGCAGCACAACCGCCCCTCCCCTTCCACTCCATCTCCATCTCCATTCCCACTCCTCCACCCAAAAACAGGGGGTCCCGGCGGACCCAGCGTTTGCGGATGATCTTCCTCAGCTCAGGGACCTGGTGCTGGCACTCGCCACCTGCTGGGTCCCGTCACCACCGCGGCACCTGGTGCAGCTCCGCGGCTCCAGGTGTGTCAGGGACCTGCCACCTCGGCTGGGTGACCCGTCACAGCTGCCCTGCTGGTCACCGGGGTCACCCCTTGTGGGGACCTGGAGGATCCTGTGTGCGGCCAGTGCTGCCTGGGCTCATCCTCCTCCTCCTCCTCCTCCTCTGGCCACTCCTCTGTGGTCACTCAGCCTCCACCACCATCTTCATCTTCATCTCCATCTTCATCTTCGTCTCCACCTCCATTCTCATCCTCCTGCTCCCACCCTGCTCGCTCCCCACAGGAGCTGGTGGTGGGGCTGTGCCGGTGGCTCTCGGAGGATCGTGCGCTCCTGCTCGTGTCCCCTTGTCCACTAATGTCACCGTCACCCCATGGGCTCTCTGGGGCTCTCTGTGGGCCATGCTCTGCGGTGTGCCACTGTGTCCTGTCGTTCTCTGTCACCTCGGCACCACATCACCCCACTAACCCACCCCACAGGTCCCCCTGGCGCTCCAGGCTGTCCCCGTGTCACCCTGGGAGGACGGGGGGCACCAGGCTGGAGCTGAGGGCTGGAGCCAGAGCTGGGCACCCCACACAGCCCCCAGAGGGCTGAGCCTTTTGTGGCCCCAGGGTCGCAGTGACGGGGTTTGAGTGTCCCCACCACGCCTGGGCACTGACCCCGGTGCCAGTGGCAGTGCCAGGGGTGGAGGGAGCTCAGGCAGGGTCCCAGCAGGCTGGCAGAGGTCACAGACTCCATGGGCTGTGGCCAGGTCCTGCTGCCAGGTGGGCACAGCCCCGGGCCGGGCTGTAGGAGACCCCCCTGCATCTCCTCTCTTCCCCCACAAAGGGTCTCCAAGGGGAGCGTGGCCCTACTGGGCTCGCCGGAGCCAAAGGGGAGCCGGTGAGTGCTGGGGGATGAGGGGACAGGGGGACATCGGTGGCCCGTGGGGATTGGCACCTGGCTGGGGTGGCTCAATGTCATCATCCTCACACACAGGGACCTCCAGGACAACCTGGCTACCCCGGGGCCACGGGGCCCCCTGGCCTTCCTGTGAGTACTGGGGGGACCAGCAGTCCTTGCCAGCCCCCTCGGGGGTCCCCATGGCCCTCCTGGTGCTCACTGAGACCCCCCCATGTCACAGCTGGGGGACCCTGGTGGGCACAGAGCACCGTGTTCCTGCAGGGCTCATCCCTGTCCTGTCCATCCAATCCCATCCCACACATTCCCAGCGCCCTGTTCATCCATGCCACGGCCATCTGCACCCTGAGTGTGCTCTGTGTCCCCATGGCCATCTGCACCCCGAGTGTGCTCTGTGTCCCCACGGCCATCTGCACCCCGAGTGTGCTCTGTGTCCCCACGGCCATCTGCACCCCGAGTGTGCTCTGTGTCCCCACAGCCATCTGCACCCCGAGTGTGCTCTGTGTCCCCATCTGCACCCCGAGTGTGCTCTGTGTCCCCATCTGCACCCTGAGTGTGCTCTGTGTCCCCACGGCCATCTGCACCCTGGGTGTGCTCTGTGTCCCCACAGCCATCTGCACCCTGAGTGTGCTCTGTGTCCCCACAGCCATCTGCACCCCGAGTGTGCTCTGTGTCCCCACGGCCATCTGCACCCTGGGTGTGCTCTGTGTCCCCACGGCCATCTGCACCCTGAGTGTGCTCTGTGTCCCCACGGCCATCTGCACCCTGAGTGTGCTCTGTGTCCCCACGGCCATCTGCACCCTGGGTGTGCTCTGTGTCCCCATGGCCATCTGCACCCCGAGTGTGCTCTGTGTCCCCACGGCCATCTGCACCCTGAGTGTGCTCTGTGTCCCCACAGCCATCTGCACCCTGAGTGTGCTCTGTGTCCCCACGGCCATCTGCACCCTGGGTGTGCTCTGTGTCCCCACGGCCATCTGCACCCTGGGTGTGCTCTGTGTCCCCACGTCTCCTCTGCCCCATGTCCCATCCATGCCTCAAATCCCATCCGTGTCCCATGTCCCATCCAGACCTCAAATCCCATCCATGCCCCAAATCCCATCTGTGCCCCAAGAACCATCCACACCTCAAATCCCATCTGTGCCCCATATCCCATCTGTTCCCCATATCCCATCTGTGCCCGATATCCCATCCGTGCCCCATATCCCATCTGTTCCCCATATCCCATCCCTGCCCCATATCCCATCCGTGCCCCATATCCCACCTGTGCCCCATATCCCACCTGTGCCCCATATCCCATCCATGCCCCATATCCCACCTGTGCCCCATATCCCATCCCTGCCCCATATCCCACCTGTGCCCCATATCCCATCCATGCCCCATATCCCACCTGTGCCCCATATCCCATCCGTGCCCCATATCCCACCTGTGCCCCATATCCCATCCCTGCCCCATATCCCATCCCTGCCCCATATCCCACCCGTGCCCCATATCCCATCTGTGCCCCATATCCCACCCGTGCCCCATATCCCATCCCTGCCCCATATCCCATCCCTGCCCCATATCCCATCCCTGCCCCATATCCCACCTGTGCCCCATATCCCATCCATGCCCCATATCCCATCCCTGCCCCATATCCCATCCCTGCCCCATATCCCATCCGTGCCCCATATCCCACCTGTGCCCCATATCCCATCCATGCCCCATATCCCACCTGTGCCCCATATCCCATCCCTGCCCCATATCCCACCTGTGCCCCATATCCCATCCATGCCCCATATCCCACCTGTGCCCCATATCCCATCCGTGCCCCATATCCCACCTGTGCCCCATATCCCATCCCTGCCCCATATCCCATCCCTGCCCCATATCCCACCCGTGCCCCATATCCCATCTGTGCCCCATATCCCACCCGTGCCCCATATCCCATCCCTGCCCCATATCCCATCCCTGCCCCATATCCCATCTGTGCCCCATATTCCATCTGTTCCCCATATCCCATCTGTGCCCCATATCCCATCTGTTCCCCATATCCCATCTGTGCCCCATATCCCATCTGTTCCCCATATCCCATCCCTGCCCCATATCCCACCCGTGCCCCATATCCCATCCCTGCCCCATGTCCCACCTTGTCCCTTCCCCAGGGCATCAAAGGCGAGCGAGGCTACGTGGGTCCCCCCGGAGAGAAAGGGGAGCTGGTGAGTCCCCCAGGGCCCCACTCCAGGGGCAGTGGGGCCGGGGGTCCCCCAGGTGCACCCTCTTTGTGGGCACCAGGTTTGGGATCCTTCCAGCCACATCCATCTGATCCCATTCCCGTCCTTCCCAGGGACCCCCTGGCGCGGATGGGCTGCCCGGGTCCATGGGGCCAGCGGTAGGTGCCCACCCTGGGGGCTGTGGGGAGAGAGGGGGGTGGCTGTGGGTGCCGTGGGGCGCTCCCCCCACCTCATCCCATCTCTCCACAGGGTCCCAGGGGTGAGCGTGGGCTCCCGGGAAGCGCTGGAGAGAAAGGGGACCAGGTGAGTGTCCCCAAAGGGGACAAGACCCCCCGGGACCCCCCTCCATGGGGCAGGGTGTGGCTCTGGGGTCCAGCTCAGCTCTTTTCTCTCCACAGGGTTTCCAGGGCCAGCCTGGTTTCCCGGGACCACCCGTAAGTAAATCCCTCCGGGAATTTTAATTCCATCCCGCTGGCAATCCCAGCACAGTGGGGTGTCCCTGGGAGATGGTGCCTGTTCCTGGCTGTGTCCCCGTGTCCCCACAGCGCCAGGGATGGGGACAGGGGGTTCTACAAGTGGGGCGGGAGTGGGATGAGGTGCAGAGAGCAACCCCAGATCAATCCTATTCAAATAAGCTGGGAAAGAGAAGGATTTACGGGCTGGGCTCTTCTGCTGGGGTCCTCCCTTCACTCACACTCCTCTTCTCTTTAGGGTCCTCCTGGTTTCCCAGGAAAGGTTGGTCCAGCCGGGCCACCAGGGCCTGTGGCCGAGAAGGTGAGTGCCAGGGACAAGTGTCACCGGGCAGTGGCTCTGTGGTGTCCCCGGGGCTGTGGCTGGCTTTGGTGCCTGCTGTGCCTGTGACCTCCTGTGGCTCCTGCAGGGCAGTGAGGGCGTGCGAGGCCCCACGGGAATGCCAGGACCCCCCGGGCCCCCCGGACCCCCGGGAATCCAGGTGAGACCCCTCCATGTGTCACCCTTGGGTGCTCCCGGGAGCACCACTGGCTGTTCCCATTCCCAGGGGATCTGTTCCCCTTCCCAGGGACCTGTTCCCATTCCCAGGGATCTGTTCCCCTTCCCAGGGACCTGTTCCCATTCCCAGGGGATCTGTTCCCATTCCCAGGGACCTGTTCCCCTTCCCCAGGGGTCTGTTCCCATTCCCAGGGGTCTGTTCCCTTCCCCGGGGATCTGTTCCCATTCCCAGAAATCTGTTCCCTTCCCCGGGGATCTGTTCCCATTCCCAGGGACCTGTTCCCATTCCCAGGGACCTGTTCCCATTCCCAGGGATCTGTTCCCCTTCCCCAGGGATCTGTTCCCATTCCCAGGGGACCTGTTCCCATTCCCAGGGACCTGTTCCCATTCCCAGGGACCTGTTCCCTTCCCCGAGGATCTGTTCCCATTCCCAGGGATCTGTTCCCATTCCCAGGGGACCTGTTCCCATTCCCAGGGACCTGTTCCCATTCCCAGAGGATCTGTTCCCATTCCCAGGGATCTGTTCCCATTCCCAGGGATGTGTTCCCATTCCCAGGGACCTGTTCCCATTCCCAGGGATCTGTATCCATTCCCCAGGGATCTGTTCCCCTCAGGGACTTCTAGAGCTCCTCTGACACTGTCACCTTGTCCCCACAGGGCCCCGCTGGCTTGGAAGGACTGGATGGCAAGGATGGGAAGCCAGGGCTGAGGGTGAGGCTCCGGAGCTCTCCAGATTCTGGTAGGGGGCAGCCACCCCGCAACCCCCCCCCAGGACACCCCCAACCCTTTCTCTTTCTCCCCAGGGTGACCCTGGTCCCCCCGGGCCACCAGGGATGATGGGTCCTCCGGTGAGTGCCAGCCCTCCTTGTCACCCCTCCCTCATCCTCTGTGCCTGGCACGTCCCTGCAGCCAAGAACGGGCTCCCCTGAGCAGGGACTGTCCCACCACGTGCTCCTGGGGACACTGAGCTGCGAGTGGTGGCCCTGGACTGGCACTGCAGGGTCAGGATCACCTGCTGTGCTCTGCTGGCACCCCCACCCAGCAGCTCTTTTCTCTCTCCAGGGCTTCAAGGGCAAGACAGGACACCCAGGGCTCCCGGGACCGAAGGTGAGCGATGGTGGCACTAGGTGGTGGTGACACCCCCAGGGACCACGGGCATGGCCATAGAACCTCTCATTGCTCTGCCCGTGATGTCCCTTCCTCCTTTCAGGGTGACTGCGGCAAACCCGGCCCCCCGGGCAGCACGGGCCGGCCGGGAGCGGAGGTGAGCGAGGGCTGGCTGAGCCCTGGGCACGTTGGGCACTTGTCACCACCCTGCCTTCCTTGTCACCACCCCCCCTTCTCCTCCTCATTTGCCTTCCTCAGGGCGACCCCGGACCCATGGGACCCCAAGGTCGGCAGGGACCCCCAGGACTCATCGTAAGTTGGAGCTGCCCCCCATGGAGGGGGATCACAGCGGGGGCTCCCTCGGGTTCAGGGAATGGGGACATCAAGTGTGACCCCCCTGTCTCTGTCCCCAGGGACCCCCCGGCAGCCCGGGACAGCCGGGTCCCGCTGGGCTCGCTGGAGTGGTGAGTACTGCCAGGGCTGGAGCCCTCACTCTGGGATTTGGGGTCGGGATGAGCAGGTTTGGGATCCCCCATTCCTGATCCCGGCGCTCCCGGCTCCTCCTCGCAGGGGCTGAAGGGCGAGCGAGGCTCCGTGGGCGAGCGGGGTCTGCCGGGAATGCCAGGACAGCCGGGACCCCCGGGACACCCGGGACCACCGGTGAGTGCAGCAGGGCACGGAGCGGTGCGCTGGGGACATTGGGGGTGGCCACACGGTGTCACCGCCTCACGCTGTCCCTCTTGGACCTCGCAGGGAGAGCAGGGACCGGACGGACCCATTGGGAAAGAGGTAGGAGCAGGGTTCTCTGGAGCTTTGCTGGACACAGGGATGGATTTGCGGCATCTTCTGGCCTGGCCGGGGTGTCCCTAGGGTGGGGACATCCCTGTCACCTTGTTCCTGTTTTCCAGGGACCCCCAGGAAAACCGGGCATTGCGGGCCCAGCAGGACAGAAGGTGAGGGGAGCCTGGCTGTGCCACCACGGCCACCTCGGTGTCCCACAGTTGTCCCTGCACCCTAGAGCTGAGCCTTTCCCGTCCGCAGGGTGACGCTGGGTCCCCCGGAGAGAGGGGCTACCCCGGGGAGAAGGGCAGAGCCGGAATGCCCGGGGGTCCAGGGAAAAGCGGCTCCATGGGGCTCGTGGGGCCACGGGGACCCGCGGGAGAGAGGGGACCCCCGGGCTCCCCGGGCCCCGCGGGCAGTGCCGGGCTGCCGGGACCCCCAGGGATGATGGTAAGAACGCGTGGCCGTGTCGGGGGACAGGAGCCTGTCCCTGTGAGGGGCGCGGTGGCCGTGGCCCCTGGCGTGTCCCCTCGTGTCCCTGCAGGGAGATGTCAATTACGACGAGATCAAGAGGTTCATCCGGCAGGAGCTGAACAAGATGTTTGACGGTAACGGGGGACTGGGGACGAGTTCCGGGGACCCTCCCCGTGTCCCCGCGGGCTCTGAGCTCGGTCCCTGTCCCCGCAGAGCGGATGGCGTATTACACCTCGCGGCTGCACTTCCCGGTGGAGATGGTGGCATCCCCGGGCCGGCCCGGTCCCCCCGGGAAGGACGGGCTGCCCGGCCGGCCGGGACCCCCCGGTTCCCCCGGGATGCCGGGACAGATCGGCAGAGAGGGGCGGCAGGGAGTGCCAGGCATGCGGGGTACGTGCTGCTCCCCGGGGCGTTCCCGGTGTCCCTGCGGTGTTCCCGAGTGTCCCTGCGGCGTTCCCGGTGTCCCGGGGGCATTCCCGCTATCCCGGGGGGTATTCCCAGAATGTTCTCGGTGTCCTTGGGGTATTCCCAGTTCCTAGCTCCTAGCTGCCCATTGTGTTCTCGATGTCTCTGGGATGTTCCCGGTGTCTCCAGGACCTCCCCGGTGTCCCTGGGGCATTCCCAGTGTCCCTGGGATGTTCCTAGTGCCACCATCATGTCCCCAGAGTGTTTCCACTGTCCCTGGGGCATTCCTGGTGTCCCTGAGGTGTTCCAGGTTTCCTCGGGTCGTTCTCAGTGTCCCTGGGATGTTCTTGGTGTCCCCAGGACATTCCCAGTGTCCCTGGGGTGTTCCTGGTGTCCTCAGGACATTCCCAGTGTCCCTGGGATGTTCCCAGTGTCCCTGGGGTACTCCCAGTGTCCCTGGGATGTTCCTGTTGTCCTCAGGACATTCCCAGTGTCCCTGGGGTGTTCCTGGTGTCCTCAGGACATTCCCAGTGTCCCTGGGATGTTCCTGGTGTCCTCAGGACATTCCCAGTGTCCCTGGGGTGTTCTTGGTGTCCCCAGGAACTTCCCGGTGTCCCCAGGACATTCCCAGTGTCCCTGGGATGTTCCTGGTGTCCCCAGGACATTCCCAGTGTCCCTGGGATGTTCTTGGTGTCCCCAGGACATTCCCAGTGTCCCTGGACGCTGGGATGCTGTGATTGTGCCGGGATCTCACCCCTCTCCATCCTTCCCAGGTGAGCCGGGCGCCAAAGGAGAGAAAGGCGAGAAAGGCGTGGGACTGATGGGGGACAGCGGCCCCCCGGGACCCCCAGGTGAGCCCCCTCCCCCCGAGTGGCCCCCAGCCCGAGGCTGGGCTTTGCTGCCACCCCCTCACCCCTCCTTCACCCCTCCTTCACCCCTCCTTCACCCCTCCTTCACCCCTCCTTCACCCCTCCTTCTCTCCATCTCTTGCAGGTCCCCAAGGGCCACCAGGCTATGGGAAGATGGGTCCCCCGGGCCCCGTGGGGCAGCAGGGCATCCCCGGCATCCCCGGCCCTCCCGGTGCCACGGGGCAGCCGGGCAAGACGGGGCACTGCAGCCCTGCCGAGTGCCTGGGGGCCGTGCCCATGGAGCAGCCGCTCTTCCAGCCCAAGAATGTCAAGGGTCCCTTCGGCTGAGGGGTCCCGCGCCCCCCGAATTTGCTGTTAATATTGTTAATATAGTTTCCCTGCTGTGCCGGGGCCGTGCCCGTCGCGGGGGGCTCGAGGGTTGTACAGCTCCGTGGCAATCGCAGGGGCGGGTGGATCCTGCCCCAAAAATACACCAGTGCTGGTGTCCCCGCGCCTCCCGGCTCCGTGAGTGGACACAGCCCGGTCTGCGCCTCCTCCCCATCCCTGTCTCCAGCCCTGCCACCGAGGGATGCTGCTCGGGTCACTCCGCTTGGGGACACGGTGACCCTGAGCTCGCTGTGATCCTGGGACTGATGGGGGAATCCCAGTCCTGATCCCAGGTGATCCTGGCCCTGTCTCAGGGGCAATCCCAGCCGTGATCTTGGGATATCCCTGCCCCATTCTTGGTGGAGAATCATCCCAGCACATCCACACAGGAGATCTGTGATCTGGTGGGATCCCAGTCCTGCCTCTGGAGGAATCCCAAACTCATTCCCGTGGACATCCCAGTTCTTAGCTTGGGATTCTCGCCCTACTGTCAGGCTGACCCCAACTCAGTCTCTTGGGCTGAGCCTGATCATGCCTGGAATTCCTGGGAATCCCAGAGCACCATCCCAGCCCCGCTACTTGAGGAATCTCGGTCCTGCTGTCAGGGGAGCCCTTGCCCTCATTTTGTGGGGTCGCCAGCCCCGCTCCCAGGCTGATCCTGGCCGCAGTCTCGGTCTGATCCCGGATGAGCGCCCGGACAATTCCAGCCCCGCTCCCGGGGAGCTCCCGGAGCTCTCCCATCCCGGTGGGCCCCACCCCTCCCATCCCGGCGCCCTCGCCACTTTAAGGCCCCGGCCCCTGGGCGCGCGCTTCCCGCGCGTCATCGCCCCGCCTCTGCCCCGCCCAGGAGGCGTGATCACTGCCAAGCGCAGCCAATGAGATCGGTGTATGTTGTGTGACGTCATTGGGGCGTGGCTGGGGCGGAGGAGCGGCTATGGCGTACCCGGGCCAGGTGCGGAACCGGGATCGGGATCGGGATCAGGACCAGGACCAGGAGTGGCGGCGGGGAACAGGACCGGGGAACAGGACCAGGGAGCGGGACCGGGGGGCGGGAGCGAGGAGTGGGGAGCGGGAGCGGAGAGGCAGCGGGGAGCGGGAGCGGGGACCGGGACCGGGATCGGGACGAGGACCAGGACCAGGACCAGGACCAGGACCAGGACCAAGAGTGGCGGCGGGGAACAGGACCGGGGAGCGGGGAGCGGAGAGGCAACGGGGAGCGGGATTGGGGAGCCGGACTGGGGAGCGGGACCGGGGAGCGGGACCGGGGAGCGGGACCGGGGGGCGGGACCGGGGAGCGGGACCGAGGAGCGGGGGGCGGGACCCCTCAGCCGAAGGGGGTAGCAGGGAGCGGGACCGGGGGGCGGGACCGGGGAGCGGGACCGGAACCCGGAGCGGCGCCGGGGACCAGGGACCGGGATCGGGACTGTCACCGGGAGCGGGAATATGACCGAGGCCGGGTCTGGGGGCCAGGGGAAGCGCGCAGGGGGTGCAGGGTGAGTGATACGAGGTCCCCGTGCTCATCCCGGTGGCCGCCTCACACCGGCTGTGTCCCCTCCCCAGGGCTTCCCCGGCGCAGGACAGCCCCCCCCGGTCGGCCCCTACCCCGGGGGTCCCTACGGCGGGGGGCCACCCCCGGGACCCTACGGGCAACCCCCGCCCGGGGGTCCCTACGGCGGCCCCCAGCCCGGGCCCTACGGCGGGGCGGCCCCGGGAGGTGAGTCCGGGCTCTCCGTGCGGCGGTGCCCGGGACAGAGGTGCGGAGCCAGGGGGTCCCCAGCGCGCTGCGGGGTCGGGGGGCTCGGGTGTCCCCAGCCCCGTGCGGGGTCGGGAGGCTCGGGTGTCCCCAGCCCGGTGCCCGGGGTCGGGGGGCTCGGGTGTCCCCAGCCCCGTGCGGGGTCGGGAGGCTCGGGTGTCCCCAGCCCGGCGCCCGGGGTCGAGGGGCTCGGGTGTCCCCAGCCCGCTGCGGGGTCGGGGGGCTCGGGTGTCCCCAGCCCCGTGCGGGGTCGGGAGGCTCGGGTGTCCCCAGCCCGGTGCCCGGGTGAGAGGTGGAGGTTGAGAGGATCCCCAGCTCAGCAGAAGCCACCGAGAGAATGGAATTCAATATCCCAGTTTATTATTTTGAAATCCTGGAGGAGGAGAAGGAGGAGGAGAAGGAAAAGGAGGAGGGAAAGGAGAAAGAGGAGGAGGAGGAAGAGGAAGTGCCAGGCAGCCCTAAAACTTTACACCCCACATCCGTCTCCCGCTGCTGCCGGGTTTGTGGGGCGACACCATCGCTCCCTGTCCATCCCAGAGCTCCCCCAGGCTCTGATTCCCAGCCAATTCCCAGCTCCAGCCACTCCGTGCCCATCCCAGCCCTTCCTGCCCTGTTTTCCCGAGATTTTACGTGGCTGTAAAACCCGTGGGAGGAGAAGCTCTGCCGGGCCCTAGGACCCTCCCCCGGGACCAGCCCTGCCCGTGGCCTGTCCGAGGGGAAGGTGACAGCTCCGATGGCCTCTCCCCACGCAGGGAATGCCCCCCCAGGGGTGGATCCCGAGGCGTTTTCCTGGTTCCAGACAGTGGATACGGATCGCAGCGGGTTCATCTCCGTCAAGGAGCTGAAGCAGGCGCTGGTCAACAACAACTGGTCCTCGTTCAACGATGAGACCTGTCTGCTCATGATCAGTGAGTTTGGGATCTCCTTCCCCTCTTCCTGGTGTTAATCTGGTTTATTTGGATTTGGGCTGAAGCCCATCCCGACAGAATTCCCGTTTTCCCTGGGCAGCGCTCCTGGCTGGAGCCACAGCTGGGCAAACAAAGCAGCCCCCAGTGGTGCAGGACACGAGTGAAGGGCCCAAAATCCTGCTTGGAAAAGGAAATCCCAGCTCTGCACAGGCCCCAGATCCCAGAAAGACAGAGAGGAAAGGGAGGGAAAGCCTAAAAAATGTGGAGACTGACCCAGAGCTTGCCCCATCCTCAGCTTTCAGTGCCGTTTCTTCTCAGCCTTGGGGGTCGCGTGGTCCGTGGATCGCAGTCCTGATGAGGGGGGATTTTTGGGATCAGAGCAGGATTCCAGGGAGCCGTGGTGTGGATCCTGAGCTCCCTGGAAGTTTCTGCAGCTTTTCCACTCCTCCCTGCCCTGTTCCTGCTCCTCCCTGCCCAGACATGTTTGACAAGACGCGGTCAGGACGCATTGACGTCTACGGCTTCTCCGCCCTGCTCCGCTTCATCCAGCAGTGGAGGAGCCTGTTCCAGCAGTATGACAGGGACCAATCCGGCTCCATCAGCTTCAGCGAGCTCCAGCAAGGTGGGTGAGGGGCAGAGGCACCAGCCTGGCCTGTCCTGACCTCCCCAGTGCCACTGCCTGGCTCTGTTCCCAGCTGGAAACTGCAATTCCTCCTGGGGTGGTCCCTGCAGCTGAGCTGGGGGGCTCTGAGCTCCTGGGATGCTTCCAAAGCAGTTTGGGAATTGTCCACTGGATAAACCAGGCTGGCAGAGGACAGGAGGACAGGAGGTGATGAGCAGGGCTGGGACACAAACTTCCTTCAGGAAGCCCAGAATTCCCCCTCAACCCTGCATGGCTGGAACCTGTTCTTTTGGGAGGGGCTCTTGGGTGTGTGTAGAGGGAAAAACGCCTGGAATTTGTGGTTTGATTCCTCTGGAGAGCCCTGCCCGTGCACACCCTGAGTGGGAAGTGTGGGAAGGGTGGTGGTAGTGGGAGATGGGATGTGTGGGACATGAGGGAGGGGGACACAGCCGCTCTCCCTCCTTTTGGGAAGGTTTAATCCGAGTTTTCCTTGCTCCCAGCTTTCTCCCAGATGGGCTACAACCTGAGCCCGCAGTTCAGCCAGCTGCTGCTGGCCCGGTACGCCCAGCGTTCTCCCAATCCCAGTATCCAACTGGACCGGTTCATCCACATCTGCATGCAGCTGCAGAGCCTCACCGACGCCTTCCGGGAGAAGGACACGGCGCTGGTGGGAAACGTCCGCCTCAGCTACGAGGATTTCCTCGCCATGGTGGTGACCCGGATGCTGTGACATCCCCTCGCCAAAGGCTGGGAATTCTGGAGCTCTCCAGGAGCTTCAGCCATCTTCATCTTCCCTCTGGGATGTGGCTAAGCTCCCTTCCTCTCCAAGAGTTCCCCCTGGGGCCAAATTTCCAGCTTGATCCACCCCAAATCCTGCTGGTGTTTTCCTGGCTTGGATTCCTTATGTCCATTCTGTGGGAGTCAGGATGAATCCCACGCCAAACTGGGACAGCCAAAGCAGCTTAGATCCTGTGCCAGCCCCAAATTCCAGCTTCATCCCAAGGTGCCTGCAGCAGAACATCCCTGTTTTGGGGAAGAGAAGCTGAGCCTCGGGTTTGGAAGCAGTAGGAAAGGGGAAAAGTGAGGACAAAGCTCCTTCTTTTCCTGCCTGAGTGCCCTGGGAGTGCATCCCGCCCCCAGGAATGCTTTCCTGGGGGTCTCATTCCCGTTTCTCCGGGGGCTGCTGGAATGGGATGCACTGCTGCAGCCCCATGGGATCGTCCCCTCACTGTTGCCAATCCTGAAGCCAAATCCAGACAAAGTTTAGAGCTCAGTTCTTCCAGCTTTGGAATAAAAGGCGTTGTGCTCCAGCTGCTCTGTGGTTTCTGTGTCCAAAGGACATCAGGTGTCTCCTGTCCCCCTCAGTGGCACCAGGGGACACGTCCTGTGCCTCTCTCCCTGCTCCCAGTGTTGGACACCATTCCCTAAAATCAGTTCTTAGGAATTTCATGTCAAAATACAGAAAATAAAGGATTGGGAGGCTCCTGAGGCACAGAAAAATCCGACAGATGCTGAAGTTTTCTTCCCAAGTGACGTCCAGGGGATAAACCTGGAATTTGCCTCGAGGAGTCTCCAGGAGATTTGAAGGAATTGTTAGGGAATAAAAGGTTAAAAGGTCAGAGATCAGAAGGAAGGGCCCAACCCTGGTGTTTTCTGTGAGCTCGGTGTTTTCCAGCCCCAGGCAGCACTGGCTGTTCCCAACCATCCCTAAACATTCCCAGGATATTTCTCCCCTGAGCATTTCCAATATTTCTGTTGAGTCAGAGCTCAGCCCTACTTGGGCTTGAGGCAGAGGGATTGGAGGTTCCAAATATCTATATAAATATAGAATTACTGTTTTATAGATGTATTATTTTATAAAAGTATTTTATATATTTTATATATGTATTATATATATTTTATATATTATATATATAATATATATAAAATACGTATCTGTAAAATATATGTAAAATCCATATATAGATATAAATACATACAAATATATATAAATATACATACCTGCATATAACATAAAGATATATTTCCATATTTTAATATATATATTTATATACACACACAGGTGAATAGGTATATATATGTGTATATATACATATATGTAGGTGTGTGTACATACATCTTTTCATATATAAATATACATATATATAGGCATGTTTATATATATATACATGTACATATATATACAAACATATTTAAAATGTATATTGTATCTATTATATAATATATTAATATTAATTATATTATTTAAATTATTATGTTTATTACATTAACATATTCTATATTATAGATTATATATTAAATACACTAAAATTAATATTATATTAATATATTATATATAAGTATATTAATTCATTATACTTATTATTAATTATTTTATTAATTATATTAGTATATCAATATATATTATATATATATTATAGTATATATAATATATATTGTATATATTAAAAATATATACATAAACATATTAAAAACTGTTTACATATATATACATGTAAATATACATGTGTACATGTAAATACATAGATACACACGTTATATGTATATTTAATATATAATTTACTTACATTATATATACAACTTCTATTCTATTCTATATAATGGGTAAATAAAATACATAATACATATTCCATATAATGTATAAATAAAATATAAAATATATAATATAAAATATATAATATAATATATAATATATAATATATAATATATATATTATATGTTATATGTTATATGTTATATATTATATATTATATATTATATATTATATATTATATATTATATATTATATATTATATATTATATAATACATAATAATATATAATACACAATGTAATTATATATATATAACAGGTGTGGTTACATGTACATATATACACATATAAAATATATACAGGGTGGTTTTTGCTTATATAAATATATATAAATATATACAGATATATATAAACACAGATGTATAGATACATATATATAGATACATATAGATAGAGATATATAGAGATAGAGATATAGATATAGAGATAGATGATATAGATATAAATATAGATATAAATATAAATATTAAATATAAATATAAATATAAATATAAATATAAATATAAATATAAATATAAATATAAATATAAATATAAATATAAATATAAATATAAATATAGATATAAGGAGGGGGGTGTTTATGTCTGAACATAAACAAGTACCTGTGTATATATATATATATGTATATATATGTATATATACAGACATATGTATACACATCCATAGCTCTATCTATAGGTATAAATATTTTAATTTATTAATATATTAATATTTTTAATTTATAAAAATGTTAAAAATACAGCAATGTATCTGCACACATCCCTGCAGTTGAAGGAAGCCACCAGCAGGTGACACCGCACTCCGCACTGTGTGCGAGACCCCAGCAGGGAGGGGACACGGAAAGGGACAGGGACCGCCAGGAAGAAGGGACAACAGCCCCAGCGTCACCGCAGGGATGGCGCGGGGTGGCTGCGGGGACACGGGGGCTGTGGTGACACGCCTGGGTGTGGTGGCACATCTCACCGTGGTGGCACTTGCAGGAGCACATTTGGCCGCGGTGGCACAGCCAGCTGCACGGTGGCTGTGGTGGCAACACCTGGCTGTGGTGACAATACCTGCCTGTGGTGACAACACCTGTCTGTGGTGACAATACTTGGCTGTGGTGACAACACCTGCCTGTGGTGACAATACCTGTCTGTGGTGACAATACTTGGCTGTGGTGACAACACCTGCCTGTGGTGACAATACCTGCCTGTGGTGACAGCACCTGGCTGTGGTGACAATACCTGCCTGTTGTGACAACACCTGGCTGTGGTGACAACCCCTGGCTGTGGTGACAATACCTGCCTGTGGTGGCAATACCTGGCTGTGGTGACAACACCTGCCTGTGGTGACAATACCTGCCCGCGGTGGCACAGCTGGCTTTGGTGGCACAGCTGGGTGAGGTGGCAATACCTGGCTGTGGTGACAATACCTGCCCGAGGTGGCACAGCTTGGTACTGTGGCACAGCTGGCTTTGGTGGCACAGCTGGGTGAGGTGGCAATACCTGCCTGTGGTGGCACAGCTGGGTGCAGTGGCACAGATGGGTGAGGTGACACAGCTGGGTGAGGTGACACAGCTGGGTGAGGTGACACATCCGGCTGGGGTGACACAGCTGGGTGCAGTGGCAGTACCTGCCTGTGGTGGCAATCCCTGCCTGTGGTGGCAGTACCTGCCTGTGGTGGCCCAGCTGCCCGCGGTGACCCCCCTGGCCGCGGTGGTGGCCGTGGTGGCCCGAGTGGCTGCGCGTGCCCGCGGTGTGTCCAGCGCTGGCCGCGGTGACCGGAGCGGCGGGGCCGGAAGGTGAACAATGAGCGGGGACCTTATCTCACCCCCCAGCCCTTCCCGAGGCCGTGCTGGGCTCCCCCAGACGGGGGTGACAGGGGCCACGTGTCCCCATCGGAGCACTGACTACACCTCTGAGGCTCTGAGGCTTCCATAACTTTATTTACAAACAATAAAAAGCAAAATAAATACAAAAAAAAAAGTCTTAAAAGTCCAGCCCTTGGGTTGGGGGGGAGGCGGGGGGTCCCGGGCTGTGCTGGCTGCGTGGACTCCGCTTGTGGCCCCACCAGGACGGGGACACCACGGGGCTGAGCCCTCCCTTGTCCCTGCTGTCCCCAGGGGGGTGGCAGGGCCATAGCACCATAGGGATGGGCTGGGGGGGACGGTGGGGACCCCATGGTGGCTCTACCCAGCCCTAGGGGCTCAGGGGACCCCCCCCGGATTATTTCACACCCCCAGCTCCAGCGCTGCCCTGCTGGGGGGAGCTGCTGGGGCCAGGACGGGAGGGGCAGGAATATGGGGAGGGGTCCCTTCCCAGCCCCATCCATTGGGAAAAGGGGAGGGAATCCTGCAGCGCCAGCCGGGATAAGGGGGGGGTTACAGCTGCCTTTGAAGAGCCCCCCGCCGCCACCGCAGCCCGGGACGGGGAGATTAGCGGGCAAATCCCATGGGAGACGGGAGCAGCCCCCGGGGCACCCCCCACGCACGCCCCACTGCACCCAGCCGCTGTGTCAGCACAGCGGGGACACGCAGCCCCCGGCCACGGGAGCCAGGGGACAGCGCCAGCCCCCCGCCCGCCCTGCTGTGAGCGAGGGCCCGCGGGGCTGGACGGGGTCGCGGTGGGGACAGGGACATGGTGGGGCTCACTTGTGGGGCATGTCCTCCGTGCTGACGCGGCCCCAAACCCCCACCACGAAAGTCTCCACCTCGCACTCGTTGACGCCGCGGGCGATGCGAAAGTGGCCGCCCTCGCCCCACGCCGTGCCCCACGAGTTGGCCGCCGTCTGCAGAGGGGACACGGGACAGGCTCAGCGTGGCGATTCCCCCCACGCCGAAGCCAAGCTGGACCCCACGGCTGAGCCCCCCAAACTCACCCCGAACACTCACCCAGTATTTTTGGGTCCGGCCATCAGGCAGCTGCTCCTCTCCCCACCTGCAGCGGGACAGGAGATGAGGGGGTGTCCCCAGGCACCCCCGGAGTGTGGGATCCCCCCAGCCAGCACCGCGGTGGGATGGGGGGGTGCTGACCCTGCTCATTTCCTGCCCCCGGCACCTCCCCAGGGCCAGGCCGAGGTTTGGATATCCGCTCCCGGAATAGGGGCAGTAATATTTAGCCACGCAGGAGGAAGGAAACAGCGGCACAGGGCAGCCGGTCCCGCTGCCCTCGCCGGGCTCTGCACCTCCAACCCGGCCCCCTCCTTGCGGTGTGCTGAGCACCTCACTCGTGTCACCATTCCTCTCCCTGCTTCCTTTCCCAGCTCGGGGACAATCAAAGGGAACGTTTCTCCCGCTCAGACCAACCCTCTCGGCACCCCCTGGAGCTCCCCAGGCCACCCTCACTCCTACCCGGTGATTTTGACCGAGTGGGTCCCGTGTCTCTGGTGCTTCGGCCCCTTCCCCTCGGCCAGCGGCGTGTGCCGATAGATCCCGCTCTTGTACATGAAGAAATCCTCGTGCACCTCCAGGATGGCTGCGGGGAGGGCGAGAGGCTTTGGGGACACGGCCACTGTCCCCAAGGAAAGGGCTCCGCGTCCCCCAGGGGTACGGGCACAGGGGGCACGAGGGAAAAAGCATTCCCAGCGGGAGGAAAGGCGGCAGCCGGATCCTCCCCGGGGCGATGCAACAACACTCCGAGGAGGTTTCAAAAAGCAAAAATAAAGTTAAACAAACGCAGCTGCCAAGACGGTGATTAAATCTCAGGAGTTAATGAGCAACCCAGTGCCCGCTGGGGTGGGCAGCATGACGGGCACTGGGGCAGCGCTGCCCGGGCACGCAGCGAGAGCAGCTGAAGGGGGGTTCTGGCTCCTACGACAGCTCCCCCAAACCGGACAGAGCGATTTTTTCCCCCCCACTTTGCTCCCCCAACCTTTTGGGCTGCACGGAGGGGTGGCCCCGCCAGCTCCTTACCTTGCACGGGGCCGTTCTCCAGCAGCTCCTTCATGATCTCTTTCTCCTGTAAAGACAGAACCAGGTGGCACCGGGACCCCCGGCACTGCCCTCCCCACCCCCAGGGATGCGGCAGAGCCGCTCCAGCACCCACGGGCGGCTGCTGTGGAGGTGCCGGGCGGAGGAGCCGCTCCCCGCGGGCTCCACAGCGGGGTTTTCCCAGCCGCATTCCCAAACTCGCTTTTCCCAGGTAAAGCAGCCCGAGCCAAGCCCCTTCCCGGCTCCCCGTTCCAAAGGGCTCCCGCTCCGCCCCTGGGCCCGGCGCTCACGCTGGAGGAGAGGCGGTAGGCGGGGGTGGACTGGTAGATCTCGTTGGATTGGGTCTGGGGGTTGGGGCATCGCGCTGTCGCCTGTCGCTTGCCCCGGCCCGTGGAGCGGCTGTGCATCATGCAGGGCGGAGCCGCCGGCTGGCTCTGCTGACTCGTAAATGGGTAACACTCGTCTGTCACCACCCTGAGCACGGGGACGGACATGTAGGAGGGGAAAGACCATCCTCATCCCAAACTCCACTCCCATCTCAGCCCTGAACCCCAATCTCATCCCCATCCCAATCCCATCCCCACACCGGACCTACTCTCCATCCCTACACCAAATCCCTCCTCCATCCCAAAACCCACTCTCATCCCCATCCCAATCCCAATTCCATCTTCATCCCAAACCCCACCCTCATCCCGATCCCAAACCCCACTCTCAATCCTGCCCAAGGGGCAGGATGAGCACGGGGAGCTCTTGGGCTCTCCTCAGGAGCCTCAAACCCCTTTATCCCATCCTGTCCCCCATCCCATGGATCCCATCCCATCTCATCCCATGGATCCCATCCCATGGATCCCATCCCATCCCATGGATCCCATCCCATCCCATCCCATGGATCCCATCCCATCTCATCCCATCCCAGTTCCCATCCCATGGATCCCATCCCATGGATCCCATCCCATCTCATCCCATCCCAGTTCCCATCCCATCCCATCCCATCCCATCCCATGGATCCCATCCCATCTCATCCCATACCAGTTCCCATCCCATGGATCCCATCCCATGGATCCCATCCCATCCCATCCCACGGATCCCATCCCATCTCATCCCATCCCATCCCATGGATCCCATCCCATGAATCCCATCCCATCCCATCCCCACTGACCCTCTCCTGCGCAGGTACCACCAGGCTCCATCCAGGCGGCCCCCGCTGCAGCCCCGCTGGTTGCGGGTGTCACAGGACAGGAGGTTTTGTGGGGACAGGGCGGGGGTCATGTGTCCCATGGAGTGGATGGAAATGCGATCCGAGGCCACGGCTGGGGAGGAGCGGGAGGTCAGGGGGAGGCGGTTCTGTCTCTGTCCCCGCTGTCCTCACCCAGCCCGCCCCATCTCCCCTCACCAGCAGTGGAGAAGGCCCAGGAGCCGGCGCAGTTTCCCTGGTCCAGGGGCTCGTGGATCATCCCGGGCCATTTGGTGGCGGCATCGAAGTGACGCGGCAGCACCTCATTGGAGTCCATGTTCATCTGCGGGGCAGAACCAGGGGGGGTTTAGCCCACCGGGACTCCCCCAGCTCCTCCTGCCATCCCTGCCATCCTCTGAGATGGTCCCCAGCCAATTTTAGTGTCCCTGAGCCCCACTGTGTGACCCCTGCTCCTCCTCCTGCCACCCCTGCCATCCTCTGAGATGGTCCCCAGCCAATTTTAGTGTCCTGGAGCCCCGCTGTGCCACCCCTGCTCCTCCTCCTGCCACCGCAGCCATCCTGTGAGCAGTGTCCCCACGCACGTATTGTGTCCCCCAGCCTCACTGCCAGACCCCTCAGGGCAGGGACATCACCACAGAGGTTATCCCACAAAGGCCACACGCCTCAATTTCCCCTACATTTGTGTTCCACAGCCCAGCAGCTCCTTGGAGAACACCAGCACCGAGTGACCTGTCCCGGACCCCAGCAAGGCCCTCGGTGGCCGCGGGTGACACAGCCCCTCGCAGTGGCCTCTGGCCCAGCCTTTCCGCTCGGGAGCAGGGACGGTGCCCCCGCCCCGGCCTTCCTGGGGAGGACACGGCCACGACTCCCCGGCTTCTCCCAGCGCAGGAAGCGCCTTTACAATTAAACCTCAGGCTCTGGAGCGCGGGGCTGGGCGTGCAGCAAGCTCTGCCAGCACCCCAGGGACCCCCGGGGGTGCCCACCCCGGGTTTGGGTACGGGCAAAGGCAAAGAGCTGGAGCGGGCGGCTCTGCTGAGTCAGCAGCGGCGGGGCCGGCGTTCCGATGGGAAACCAACACGGAGGAGAGGGGGAAAAAACAACACTGGCAGCCCGGGGATTGTCCGGGGGAATTTGCTGAGCTGCTGTCTCCAAACATAAGGGCTGCCCTGCCTCCCGCCTGCTAGCCCCTTCCCAGCCATGGGGAATCACTGGGACGGGCGGGGACAGCCCCTGGCGTGCCTCAGTTTCCCCGCCGACAGGGACTCACATGCATCTCGTTCATGTTCATGACGGTGGGAGAGGGACGGAAGGTGCCCAGGCGGTGCCGGATCCCGTCCTCCAGGGTCATCCCCCAGAACTGGCTGTAGTTGGCGGCTCTCCAGCTGCGTGGGAAGAGGGGACACGGGTCAGGGGTTACCCCAAAAAGCACCGAGGGGTGAAGCATCCCCGCCCCATCCTCGCGGTGCCCGGTCCTTACCCGTAGTTGCCTCTGTTGACGGCGTCGATCAGCTCCCCGTCCATCAGGCAGGCGTGGTCCTCGCACTGCCACTGCCCGCCGGGGCCGCAGGTGCTGCAGAGGGGACAGCCGGTGGGAAATGGTGTCCCCAGGGTGACCAGGAGGACCCCGAGTGGGCGCTTCGCCTCCCGAACTGCGCAGTCAGCGAGGGGCGAGGGGCTGCTTTTGTCAGGTGTCACCAGAGCTTGGCACCTTAGAACGGGGTGACGCCCTCTGGGTGACCCTGAGTGGCCTTTGGGTGACCCTGAGTGGCCTCTGGGTGGCCCTGGGAGCTGTCTCCCCCCTTCCCCAGCCCCCCGCTGGAGCCCCGAGGGCAGACAGGCCATGAGACAGAAAATCAGCTGAAAAGCTGCCAGGGTTGCAGATATCAGAGAGGGGCTTGGACACCGGCCGGGGGTCGGGGCTGGGTGTCCCCATCAGTGACCCACCGTGACCAGGCCACCCCTGCGGCACCCACGGGGACAGGCGGGGTGGGGGGGGTCCTCTGGGGAGCCCCGGGCTGTGTTCCCCCCTGCACTGAGCAATGCTTGGCACGCTTCCTCCTGCCCAGATCCCGGCACATTTCCCTTTTATGGAGCTGAGCGAGGCTGCAGCCGTGTCCTGCCAGACACCCCTATCCCAACCCCGCCGGCAGCACCTGCCTTCCAGCATTCCTCCCTCCATCCCTGAGCGCTCCCAGCGCCCCGTGTGACACCTGGCGGCTCGGGAGCACCTCAGGGTGCCACCAGCTGGGTACCCACACTCTGTGTCACACCTCGCCATGGCTTTTGTCCCCTGGCACCCACCCAGCCACCGCAGGACCCCGGCAGGGACAGGGGCGGGGGTGAGGCGCTGCAGGAATTCCTGTTCTCCAGGCGCCAAGCGCGGGGCAGGAGGGTTTGGAAGAGAAGATTTGCCCCCTCCCCAGCGCTGGTGGGTCAGAGATGCTCCAGCAGCAGCAGGGATGGGACATTCACATGCATGGCTTGGGGACACTGACATTCCCCCGAGAATGGGGACACTGACATTCCCCCGGGAATGGGGACACTGACATTCCCCCGGGAATGGGGACACTGACATTCCCCCGGGAATGGGAACACCCTCCATCCCCGAGTGCTCCGTGCCATGATCCCGGAGAAACTCTGGGCTGCCGCAGAGCTGTGGGGAGGGTCGGGCTGGCTTTTCACCTGCAGCCCAGGTGCACGCCCGCACACACATGTTCTCACACGTGCCCCTGCCCTCGCACATGCCCCAGACGCTGCCTTTGATTCCCGCTTATCTGCCGCATCGCCCCGCCGGCTTCAATCCTCGTCTCCGGCAGCTTCGCGCCTGGAGGTTCCCCTATCCCCCATCTCCGGATGCCAGTAATACCAGAATTCCCAGATAACTCCTGCTCTGCTCCAACAGCGAGCTCCGGGGGCTGCCGAGCGGGCGGCACAGCCGGACTCTGGCCCCTGGCACAAAACTGCCGAGGCTGCCCAAGCGTCCCGTCAGGCTTGGGCAAGCTGGGCTGGGACCAGCGTGGCCAAAACCCCCCTGGGCAGTGCCTTGTCCCGCCGGGGCGAGCGGCTCCCACGCAGAAATGCACTGAAACTTGGGAGCGGCTCAAGGCCCTTGGCTCTGAATTTGTTGGAGGGAAGGATTTTTGGCAGCAGCTCCCACCACCCAGCTCGGGCCTCGCTCTCCGCCGAGCCCTGAGGTTTACAGGAACCCGCGGGACGGCGACACCTTCCTCTGGTGACATGCTGGTGACACGCCACGGGTGTCCCCAAAGCACTCACTCACCACAGGTTGCAGTTCTCCCGGTACGTGGCTCCGGTGGGATAATTGTGTCCTGCACGGGCACAGCCTGGATGGGAAGGGAGAGCCCCCGGTGAGTGCTTGGCTGTGCCGGGGGTCCCACCAGCACCCCCATAATCCCGGGGGTACAAACCAAAGGGAAAATCAATGCTGTTCTTAAATCCAGGCAGGTGCCCGGCTGCACCTTGGCACCCCCAAAGTTATGCTGGGGGTCAGCGGGTGCTGCAGGGTGGGAGCGGGGCTGGCTCGGCGCCGGGAGAGTTAAATGTGCTCAGCTTGGCGGGACAGGGATAAAGGGGCCGGTTGTGCCCGGGAGCTGGCTCTGCTCCGCAGCGACTTCTGAGGGAGCCTTGTGCTGTGAGCTGGGGGCTGCCCGTGCCCCATCCTCGCTCCCGGCCGTCCCAGCTGCCCTCAGGGTTAAGCCAGGGCCAGCATCTGCCTGCCCCAGACGTGACCAGGCAGGCTGGGATGGAGTCCCCACATGTCCCCTCACGTCCCTGCTCTGGCCACAGGCGCCGCTTGAGCTGCCGCTCCCCCAGGGAACGGGCTGTGGGCTCACGGGCTGATCCCACACCTTTTTTTTCTGGGAGCCCATCCCCATCCCGGACACTCTGTAGGAGTTCCCATAGCTTAGAGGGATCCGGAGCAGCTCTGCGGTGAGGGCAGGAATGTGGGGTGCCACATCCATCACCCCAAGGAGCATCACACAGCGCGTGCAGCACCCCAGGGCTGCGCCCCAGCACCCACAGCCGGACTGGGTGCGCCTCACCTGGGGCTTTGGGGAAGGGGGCCGGGATGCCCAGGCAGTATTCCCAGAAGTCGGGGCAGCAGTCAGAGACGGTGCGGTTGCAGAAGAGGTCGCAGTAGCAGAGGGTGTCGTGGTAGGGCACGGTGCAGCCGTCGTCGCGGCCGTGGCAGCAGACATCCCCCCGCTGGCAGTAGGAGCCCCCGGCGTCGTAGACTCCGTGCTCGTACAAACCGGGCCCCAGCTCCCGGCGGGTGCGGACCCGGGAGGACAGGGCCACCTGGGCCACCTGGGCCACCAGCCAGAGGCACAGCAGGGCCCGCATGTCCCCGGTCATGTCCCCACACCTGCAGAAGGAGGGCAGTGAGGTCACGGGGGTCCTGCAAGCCCCGTCTCACTGTGGGCGCTGCTCCCACCCTGCCTTCCCCAGGCTCCTCAAAACATTCCGGTTTTGTAACTCCCCTTGTGACCACGCAGCTCAACCTCCAGAACACCCTCTCTCTCCCCAGCTCCTCACTCCGCGGCACCTGAGGGGCCCCGTGCCCGCCCACCCCTCAAACACAGGCTCCAAAAACAAACCCCCCACGGGAAGGGGCTCCGCGGGACACTCGGGGGGCTTGGCCGGGTGCCTTTCCCAACGCCACCCCCAGTCCAAATCGCGGGCAGTGCCGTGAGCTGCCAAGTCTCAGCCCTTGGGGAGTGATGGGGACCCCGAAAGCGGCTGGTGGGGACAATCCGGGGGGCAAACGGGGGGGACCCCCTCCTGCCGGGTCTCTCCCGCGGCCGTACCCGCCCCGCTTGCAGCGCGGGGACTTCAGGGACCCCGGTAAAGAGGGAAGAAGTTGACCCGGGATCCCACGCAGATCCCACGGGGTGGGATCGCCTCCCCGTTCCTGGCCGTACCTGCCGCGCCCGCCGCGCAGAGACCCCGGGAGAGGAGTGGGAACTCCTCACGGAACTCACGGGGATCCCCCTTCTCCCGTCCTGCCCGGCACCCCCCTAGCCCCACCCCGTCCCCCCCGAGCCGGTCCCGTACCTGCCGTGCCCGCCGCTCCGCCGCCCCGCGCCCGCCGCCAGCCCCGCCGCTCCTTATAGCCGCGCCCCGGCCGGGGGGAGCGGGGAGGCGCCGGGGCAGCCGCGACCGGCCCGGGGCGGAGCGCAGCGGGACGGGGGTCGGGCCTGGGGTTGTAGAGCGGAGCCCTAAACTTGTGGCCCCCTCGGCAGCAGTCCCCGGTGACATTTCTGTCCCCGCGGGGCCGGGGTGTCCCCGGCTCCTGATCCCCTCCCGGTGCCCCCCGGCACTGCCCTCTCCAAATGGGGGTCCCGGTTACCGGGCCAGCACCCCCTGCTCCGTGCAGGGGGAGCGGTCCCGGGGGGGTTCCCAATTCCCCGGGTGTGTGGAGAGGACAGGAAAGGAGGGCTGGAGAGGGGAGGGGGCTGAATTCTTCCCCCTTCCAGGCGTGTGGGCAGCTGGGTACAGCTGAGAAAGGGACACCCCAGGACACGGAGTTGGTGTCACTCGGATCCAGCCCCAGGGCCCCGCTGCCAGCGCCCAGCCACGCGCTCAGGGATCAGGACCGAGGGGGTCTTGGCCACCCCCCAGGTTCCTCTCCCCCCGAGGCACCAGCACCTGCTGCGGGACCTCAGCCGCCCACTCGGGGCTCCTGCTGTCCTCGCCTCGCCAGGAGCATCTCCCGGAGCTGCCAAAGGATTCCTCGAGGATGTCTCACGGCAGCCAGGACGGGAGCAGTGCGGGATTCCCTGGACGGCAGCGGGACACGGGCCAGGGGCCACGGGCTCCTGGCTGAGCCCACGGGGGGGTGCCGCGGACACGGTGGGCTTCACTCCGGGGAAGTGAGTGGAAGTGGGGAGCCGGGCACGGGGGCTGCCTGCTCCCCGGGACCTCGGGGTGCTCTGGGCGCCTGAACGAGGGTCCTGTGGAGCCCCAGCCGCAGGGAGCCCCTCGTCCAAGCGCCCTTGGCCCTTGCCTTTTCCTGTGAGTGCGTCCTTGGGCAGCTCACGCAACACCGTGCTGGAGGCTGGAGCGCAGCAGGAAGGAACTGTGTCCAGCCCAGAGCCCGACTGTCTCCAGCATGACTGGACTCGTAGGAATCCGCGAATTGAGTGAGTGAGTCACGAATTCCCCCAAGACCCCCAGGGAACAAAGCAAAGCCACTGGCACAAAGGACATCCCCGGCCACTGCTCTATGTCCTTGTGTCCCTGCCAGCTCCCTGACAGCTCAGAGAACGCCGTGGGGTGCTGCGGGAGCAGCTGACCGTTCCCGTAACAGCCCTGTCCCCCTGCCAGCTGATAAGAGCCGCTGCGCGGAGGCGGCAGCAGCCACAGGCGGAGTGTTTGAAGCGTCCCCTCACCCCGTTCCTGCGGCTGGGCTCCACGGCGGGATGCCAGCTCGGAGCTCCCTCTGTGCCGCTCTGCGCGTGTCCCCTCTGCGGGGAGTGGCAGCCTCGGCACACGTCGGGCAGCCAAGGTGGAGGGGGACAAAGTCCTGCCGGGGCACCTTGGGCCCATGTGACGGCGGGAGTCAGAGCCGCGGGCTGGCACACACCCTGCCCTGCCTGTGCCACCATCCCGGTCCTGCTGGGGGAGGGACACGGTGCCAGGACCCGGTCCCCACTGCTCAGAACCGTGGGAAGACCCCACATCCAGCTGGCTGTGCCCTGGATGCCCCATGGACACCCGCGGGGTGCAGAGTGAAGATCCCACTGTTGAAGGGATGAATCCCTCCAAACCCACCCGGAAAAGCCGCACACCCCGCTGGGAACACCGGCAGAGGCCGGGACAGTGGCCCTATGGCTTCGGGGATGCTGCAGCGTCCCGGATCCCCCCCAAAGCCAATCCCCCAGGTGTTGCACCCCACACATCGGGCACTCCGTGGAACCGGGGGGCTGGAGACCCCACCCTCCCCAAATCCCCGGGCCGGGGCAGCTCTGGGGGCAGCGGGGTGGTGTGAGAGGGGCAGGGAGGTGCTGCGGCCGCAGTGCTCGGCTCAGAGACGACCCTGGAGCGAGTTTCTTGGTAGGAAGCAGCCAGGAAAGGCAGGGAGTGACCCGTGGCTTCCTCCCCAGCCAGCGGCACGGGAAGGGGCCACCTCAGCAGGACGTGTTGTCCCGGGAGGTGCCAGATCACAGCCATGGGGTGAAGCTTTGCTGTCTGGGGGCTCCTGGGGAGGGGGACTCCACCCTCACCTCCCTGGGATGGCCTTGGGGACATCGCAGCGTCGGGCCAGGAGCGTCCCCCTGCCATTTGGGGGGGGACACACCAAACAGGCGTGTGGGGCACAGCGACCCCTCCCTGTAATTTGTAAAAAGAACAAACAACAGCGCCCAGGTCCTTCTGCAGTGATGTCAACCCTGCCCCCCCCCCCCCTTTTCCCCCTCACAGGATGGAGCTGGGGAGGGGGGAAAGAGCTGGAGCTGGGATCTCAGTCCCATCTCGGTGGGTTTCTGCTGCTTAAGGGGTCAGGGAGGTGTCTGGACATTTGTGTCCCCCAGCCGGACACTCGCGTGGCTTGGCCGGGCTCTGCTGTCCCCTGGCCGCTCTCGGCGGAAGGGCTGGAGTGCCACCTCTCGGGAGCGCCGGGACAGAGACGGCAGCAGACGGGCAGCCTCTACTCCAAATTTTAATGAAACAAATAAGTTAATAAGTTAATCAAGTGAGGTAACTACCGCTGGCTCGGGGAGGGGGGCCGCGGGGAGAAGCCAGCCCCGGGAGGAGGGGTCCTAAGGGTTAATTCCTGCGTGCGACTGCGGGCAAAGCTGTCACATGCACCTCGCCCCACGCCACCCAGCCAGCGCTGTGTCCTCCTGTCCCCCCGTCCGGGCACTCCCGGAACGAAGGGAGGGCGCAGGGTGGGGGGCTCCAAGCAGCTCCGGCACTGCCCGCGCTGGCCACATGCACTAAGGGGGCGAGGAAACGAGCAGGGTCGGGGGTCCCCACTGCCCGGAGCAGAGGCACGGGAAAAGGGGATGCGAATCCCTCGGTGCCAAGCCCAGAGAGGGGTGGCGCTGGCAATGAGGGGAGCGGTGGGAGCAGCCCAGGACAGAGCCCGGCACCGTGGAGTCACCAGCGAGCCCCACCTGGAGCCTCGGCTGCAGCCCCAGCCGGGCACTTTGGCACCAGCCCGGTGATGCTGGACTGGGAACCAGCACCGGCTCTTTGGCACCAGCCCGGTGATGCTGGACTGGGAACCAGCACCGGCTCTTTGGCACCAGCCCGGTGGTGCTGGACTGGGAACCAGCACCGGCTCTGGGAGCAGGGCAGCGCAGGGGACTGGGGCAGAGTGGGAGCTGTCGTGGCTCTGCTGTAGGTGACATGCAGGGACACTGCCCTGTCCCCTCCAGGCCCGGCCCGTGCTTCCCGGACCACAGAGAGGACAGGGACACGGGCAGGGACAAACTGAGCACGGCAGGACCCAGCTGGGAGGGAATCCTCAAAGCAGGAGCAGCGGCTGGGACACAGCGGGAGGGACACTCCTTGAGGACAGCGCCTTGTGCCTGCAACCCTGCCTTCCCCACAGCCCCTGCTCAGCTTCCTGGCTCCAGGGCCACCCTCGGGTGCAGATTTTCCCCCCAGCCTTGAGCCCTCAGGGCCTCCAGAGCCCTCAGGGGCAGCACAGTCCAGGCCTGGGAGCTGGCAGGGTGTTGCTTATTGCCTATGTCCCCTCGGGTTGCTCTTCCCAGGGGTGTTGCATATTAAGACATTATTGCATAAATATATATATATATATATATATATATCTTCTATATATATATTGCCCTGGGAGCATGCATGGGCAGGCAGAAGGCTCTGCTGTGCTTCTGGAGAGGTGCAGCCTGGTGAGGGGGGACAGTCCCCTGCTCCCCGCACTGGGGACCCCAGTGACGCAGGTGAGACCACCTGGGTTGAGCCCACACACCCCTGCACTGGCAGCAAGAGGGAGGTAGGACCTTGCATAGCTGGTGGTGGCCCCGGCTCAGCTCTGGGGGACCAGGCAGGACCTGTCCTGAGGGCTGGGGTTCAAACCAAACCCCAGGGGATGGGACCAGCCCGGAGCATCCCCACCACAGCTGGGGAGCACCCAGGACCCCGGAGCTGGGGGAGTGTTATCCCTCAGGAAGCCGGGAACATCCCAGGAACATCCCAGGAGCACCCCAGGAGCACCCCAGGAACATCCCAGGAACATCCCAGGAGCACCCCAGGAGCACCCCAGGAACATCCCAGGAGCACCCCAGGAACATCCCAGGAGCACCCCAGGAGCACCCCAGGGGCACGCCAGGGACACCCCAGGAGCATCCCAGGAGCACCCCAGGAGCGTGGGCCGTGCCACAATGCCACAGACACCCCGCTGCAGCCGTGTCCCCGCAAAGGAAGACTTGGTTCAAGTAACACAGCGAGGGACAGCGAGGGACAGCGAGGGGACGAGGCCACGCCGCTCCCAGTGCCCCATCCCAGGGTCCATCCCGCTGCCTCCTGCTCAGTCCATGTTGGTGCTGGCCGACCTGGAGATGCTGAGGGTCTGAGCAGACACAGAGATGTCCTCGTGGTCCACGGGGCTGTGGTAGTCAGAGGTGATGTCGGGCTCTCCGGGCGGGATCCGCACTGCGGCCAGGCTGAAGGAGTTGGTGGAGCCCTTGCGGAGGCACTGCGAGTAGAGGCCAAGCAGCAGGTCCAGCTTGTGCTCGATGGATTGCACCTGGAAGGAGCACAGGGTGGCTCTGAGCCGGGCCCACCCTGCGGCAGCTCCTCCTCCAAAGGCACGGTGACACTCCCGGGGTGTCCCCTCCTGACCTGCCGCTCCACTTTGACCACGCGCCCCATCATGCTGAGCTCGTCCACCAGCTCCCCCTCCAGCGCCGGCTTCTCCCCCTTCTCCCGAACCTTCTTATCCGCAGGGAGCGCCCGATCCCTGCCCACGATCTGGTCCACGCTGGCGGGGGGGGAAGGGGCAGAGCCCATCCATCACTCCCAAGGGATTGGAAACCCACCAGGGACGGAGCTCTGGGGATGTGGGAGAACCCCCAGTGTCACCTGCAGGGCACCTCACCGCGTCTGCAGGCTTTTGATCCTGCCCAGCATGTCCAGGTGTCCGGCCGAGTACTGCTCAATGACATCCTTGACATCGTAGGGACGCAAGGTCTCCTTGAACTTCCTCTTGGCCACCAGGAACTTGAGGATCCTGCAGGGACAGCCGGGCTGGAGGCAGGAATGGGGTGCCCGAGGGGGCTCTGTGCACGCTGGGGGACACGGAGGGGACAGTCTCACCTGACAGCCCGGATGAGGGTCTTCACTGCCGGCATGATGTCCTCAAAGGTCAGGTCACAGGGGGAGCTCCTCTCCTCGCCACTGTCCTCCGGCGGGCAGTCGGCTGTGGGTGCCAGGAGCAGGTGGATGGCAGATCCCGAGGGGGATCCCCAACCCTGCAGCCCCCCGGTGTCCCCCAGCCCCCCCCCGCCCAGGGGCTCACCCTCAGCCGGGGTCCGCGGCTTCAGCCTCAGGGATGCTCGGAAGCGGGTGCGGTCGTTGAAGCTCCAGCTTTTCTGCACCTTGGTGGGGCTGGAGGCCTCGGTGACATCCTCGGTGCTGGGGGAGCGGTGCAGGGGCGGCCCCAGGTGCTGCTGCCGGCCGCGGCTGCCCTGGCGCTGGGAGCTGCTCAGCCGGATCCGCTCCTTGATGCCCATCTTGTTGCTGCGTGGGGACAGCGGGAGGGACAGATCAGGGGCATGGGGACAGGGACAGGGACCGGGGGTGGTCCCTGGGGTGAAGTGAGGGTGGCCGTGCTGAGCTCACAGAGAGCCGCCGGCAGGTGATGGGCACGAGCCAGGCCCGGAGCAGGTGGTTTCTGCAGGGGCAGCTCTGGCCTCGCTTCTCTAAACCCCTTTTTTTGGTTCCAAGAGCAGAGAAAGGCGGTGACAGACAGGGTGAGAGGGGACAGACAAGCGTGGCAGCAGGGGACACGCGGCAGAGCCACCTCTGAGCTGAGCAGAGCTCTGCTCCTGCTCCATCCCTGTTGGCACTGGAGTGTCCAGACCCGGCCTCCTCCTCCTCCTCCTCCTCCTGGCTGCACCTCCCAGTCCTGGCTCTGCTCCTGCCCTAATGCAAGTTCTGCTCCCAAACCCAGCTGCAGTTTTGGGTCGGGGGGAACACCAGGCATTGTTTATGCAGGACCTACACAAACCCCCCAGATTTTGCATGATGAGACCCCAAATACAGCTCAAGGGGACACAGGGACGGACCCTAAAGCTGGGGAGGGCACGGAGTGAATCCCACACCCGCTGCAGGACGGGCTCCATCAAACCCAGGCGTTTGGGGACATTCCTGGATTTCCTCAGCCGGGGCAGTGCAGGGATATAGGCAAGGTCCAGGCAGGGTCCAGGCAGGGTCCAGGCAGGGTCCAGGCAGGGTCCAGGCAAGGTCCAGGCAGGGCACAGGGCTCCCCGTGCTGGCAGGGGGCTGTCACACCCCTCCCACATCCAGCGGCTGTGCCAGAGGGTGGGAAGAGCTGTTTCCCAGGAATCAGGCAGGAGCACACAGGCGGGATGGGATTTACGGGATTTATCCAAGTGCTGGCCATTGCTGCCAGCAGCCCGTGATCATGCACGTTGCAATGGGGAAACTGAGGCAGTAAAGGGACAGAGAGGACAGCCAGCTATGCACAGCCTCCCTGCCCTGCCCAGGGACCCCCAGTTCAGCCTCCAGCCGCGGTGCCTCAGTCCCCAGCCCTCTCCATGCTGCAGGCACCAGGCAGGGAGTGCATCCATGCATCCCGAGCTTCCCGGTCCCGCTCTCCGGTACCTCCGTCTCCACGTGCCCCACGTCTGCAAGAGCCTCCTCTTACCACTAAAGATGGGGCTGGAGGGGCAGGGCAGAGACACAGGAGAGAAGAGAATCAGCCAGGGCCGGCGGGGAGCGGAGCGCGTTCCCGTCCCCCGCGGTGCCACCGCCCGGCGCCACAGCCTCGCCGCTGCTGGGAGGGCAGGATGTTTGTGTAGGTCCTGCATGAACACCTGTGCGGTTTCTCGGCTCTGTCACAAGGATCTGGGGACAGTCCCCGAGAGGAGGGACCGTGGTGGCCCCGCAAACCCCTCCGGGCGCTGGTGGGGGGCTCCCCGCGGCCGGGGGCGAGCGTTACCTGAGGCGTAAACACTTGTGGGGCTGCGCGTCCTCCTCATTCCAGCTTGGGGATGGGGGAGCACGGCGGGTTTGGGGGGAGGGTGGAGAGATGGAGAGGAGGAGGAGGAGGAGGGTGAGCGGGAGAGGGGAGAAGAGAGAGAAGATGAGATGTTATGAGAGGTTATGCTCGCGGGGGAGATGGGTGGGCTCAGGCCCCCAAGGGGGGGGGGGGTTTGGTCCTTCCCCTGCCAGTTCCTGGTTGGTCACCGAGCCCAGGGAGGAGCCCCCCGAGCCCCGAACTCACCTGGGAGAGCAGGTTCCGCTAAGCCCCACACCTGCAGCCTCAGCCCTGCTGATGTGGCATCACAGGGGAAACTGAGGCACGAGGCCTCTCCTCACCTAACCCTGGCCCTGGCTCGGTGTCCTGGGGGGTGGCCAGCGTTGGTGGCACTCTGGAATCTCCTCTTGAGGCAGAGGGGACAAGGGACATGGTGCAGAGCAGTGCCACCAGCAGCAGGGCAGCCACAATCCCTCTCTTCTCTCCTGGTGGGCACCGGGAACCTTTCCCAGCCCCAGGCTCTGGGATTTGCTCCTTCCGGGACCCCCTTGGCTCCATCCCGCCGGGATGGCACCACTGCCCTTGCCAAGGGATTTCCTGCCATGCTCGGTCACCCTGTGCCACATCCGGGGTCACGGTCAGGTTAAAAAGGGCAGTGAGGTGACTTGAGGAAGGCACAACACCCCGGAGTGTCCCTCTAGATAAAATCTGCCCCTTCTGGAGCTGGAACAGAGCTGGGAGCAGCAGGAGGAGCAGGAGGAGCAGGAGGGATGCTCAGCACGAGTGGGGAACAGGGCTGGTTTTGGGTGGTGGCACCTCGGGGTCTGGTCTGGCGGTGACAGTGACACCGGAGGAGGGCACAGAGGAGCAGAGACAGAGCAGAGAGGAGGGAGAACACGGGGGCTGCCCCCTCCTACCTTTCCCCTGAACACATGGCCAGGCTGAAGCTTTTCTGGGCAGGGGTGAAGGAGTGATAGGGCGGTGGGGCTCTGTCAGGCCGTTTTTTCACCTCTGAATTCCTAAATCCTCCGTTGCAAACCCGGTACAAATGCTCAAACATAAGGACCAGCTCTCTGAGGTCGGGGTGAAATAAAAAAGGTGAGAAATTAAAATTTCCAAAGCAAACAAAACCAACAAAGGGAGGCTGAGCAGCACCGGGTCCTTCTGAGTGCCAACCAAACCAAACCAAACCAAACCAAACCAAACCAAACCAAACCAAAACAAAACAAAACAAAACAAAACAACATTTTTGTTCAAAAGACAGTTTCTTATTTTGGGGTGATGGGGCTGGGGAAGGGTCCTGGGGCAGGATTCCACAGGAGGAAGGGTTGGATGTGCTGAGAGGGATGGCTCAGGCAAGGACAAACCTGGGATGGGGACTTGGGGACCTGTCACCATCAGATCCTGGGAGCTGCTGGAGCAGCCAGAAGGGGAAAGGTCAGACCCAGCAGGGATGGAATCTAGCTCTGTGTGAATTCCACCGCAGGGAAAACGGCCCTTGGTGATTCCCAGGATCCGGGGTGATGCTCAGGAAGTGGGGACTCGGGGCTGTGGCTGTTACAAGCCCTGCCTTTGGAAAAATCAAGAGCGGGACAGAAGGATGAATTTGTCACACAGCCAGAGTGGGGCAGGAGGGCAGGGATGCTCACAGGGATGTGCAAACCCTCGGGATCTGGAAGAGAGGACTGGAAAACCTTTTGGGAGCCTTTGACCCACCCACAGTGGCAAAATCCCAGGGATCACGGGGAGGACAAGCTGCAGGGACGGGACATGGGGCTCCCACTGGATCCCCCCGTGTCCAGCTGGGTCCACACTTGGAACCAGCTCCTGTCCAGCTGTAGCTCCACCAGCACAGCCCTGGGGTCCCTGAGGCACCATCCTGCTCCCTGTGGTGTGGAGGAACGCTATGGATGGGGTGAGAGGGGATGGGATGGGATGGGTGCTGTCACTGTGAGGATGATGAGGATGAAGGAGGGTCCTTCAGCAGACTCCCATCCTGGGAAGATGTCGGTGCTGCTCGACCCCCGGGGGGCTCCACAGGATCCCTCCTGGTTTCCCAGGCTGTTCATCCCCTCGGGGACCCCCGGGAGCCCCCCAGCCCTCACCCCTCCCGCCTACCTGAAGGCGGGCAGGAGGCTGTCGTAGTAACACCACGTGGCCGTCAGGTACACGCGGCTGACATCCGTGGAGTACAGGCGCCAGGCAGCCTGCAGGGGAGCGACATTCCCGGGAATCGGGATCAGTCGGGATGAGAGAACCCTCCCGGACCCTTCCCCTCCATCCCGGCCCCCACGGGCGGCAGCGACCAACCCGAAGGATCTCGGTGCTGGATGTCTGGTGTTTTGCAGACCGGGGGACAGCAGAGCATTCCCGGGAAGGGGCGGGCCGGGACTCGCCAGCCCTGCCTCACCTGGATCAGGTTGGCCGCCGGAGTCCGCCTCTTCTCAAAGTGCTTCTGCCGATGCTGCTCCTGCACTTTGAGGGCGAAGCCGGAGCCCAGGATCCCCTGGGGACAGGAGGGACAGGGCCGTGGGTGCGGGCACAGACCAGGCCGGGCACAGAGGCGGCTCTGCCCCTTTCCGCCCCTGTTTTTTGCAGCCGGGACTCTCTCCCGGCCCTACTCACCGCGGGCAGGGCGAAGAAGGAGATGCCGAGCAGGGCGAATCCGGCTGCCAGCATCCTGCCCAGCCACGTCTGCGGTGCCTTGTCCCCGTAGCCGATGGTGGTCAGGGTCACCTGGCCGGGGACACAGCAGCGGGGGGCCTGGAGGGCGCTCCCCCACCACGGCCCCGTCCCACCCTCCTGCTCCCCTCCCGGGGCCGGGGGAGCGCGGGGGCCGCGCTTACCGTGCCCCACCAGAGGGAATCGGCGTAGGTGGCGAACTGCACATTGGCGTCCTTCTCGGCCAGGTAAACCAGGA
The DNA here is from genome assembly GCF_030490865.1 of Poecile atricapillus. Lineage (NCBI taxonomy): Eukaryota > Metazoa > Chordata > Aves > Passeriformes > Paridae > Poecile > Poecile atricapillus. The sequence goes on along the minus strand of NC_081272.1, from coordinate 5,088,593 downwards.
AGGAGGCGAAGATGAGCACCAGGAAGCCGATGTACCAGGCGGTGATGAGCTCCTGCGGGGCGCCGCGGGTCAGACGCGCTCGGGGACGTGTCGGGGGATGTACCTGGGTGCTTTTTCTCACCTTGCTGTGGGCGTAGACCACGGAGCCCAGGAGTTTCCAGGTGCCGCCGCGGCGGTCCATGCGCACCATGCGCAGGATCTGCAGGAAGCGCATGCTGCGCAGCGCCGACGTGGCGAAGATGTTGCCCTGCGTGCCCGCGGCGATGACGGCCACCGAGGCGATGAAGACGATGAAATCTGAGGGGACAGCGAAGCTCAAGGGGTGCGTGGGTGATGTCAAATTCCTCCGTCCTGCATCCCACCCCGTACCTATCACGCAGAAGGGTTTCCTGGCGAAGCGAAAGCGGCCGCGCCAGCCGCGGTAGCGGCAGCAGCAGCCGGCGGCCCACACGCGGATGATGTACTCCATACCGAACACCACGATCATCACGAACTCCTGCCGGGGGGAAAGGGGGAGTGAGAAGGGCAAGGAGAGAGTGAAGGAGCTCAGTTTTGAGAGGGGTAAAATGAATCGGGCTGAGCGTGGTGCGTGGTGTCCCCCCCCAGGCCACCGGAGCCGCTCGGAGCGGTGGGACGGGAGCCGTGGCCGTCGGGGCTGTCTGAGAATCGCTGCTCTCCTCCTCGCTCCTCGCTGGGTCCTTTTCCTCCGCTGTCAGCATTGTCCTCCTACCTCTCGCACAAACAAGACCCCGTTCTGCTTACTCGCAGGAAAGTCACAAGGACCTTCCCAATTTAGTCTCCATCACCCGGGAGAAGTCCCTGCGTCAGCTCTTTCTGACAGTTTGGGGGAAAGTTGCCTTTTTTAGCCCCTCGTGCCCTGCCTTTTCCAGCGGTTGATGCACGGAGGGACAATGGTGGGATGGGCCACCCACGGCCAGGCCACCCCCGACGGCTGGCAATGAGGTCACAGGGCTCCTGTCCATGACCTTGCCCGACTCTTTCAGGATATAAAGTGGGGAGAGGAAATCTTGAGCACCAGCCCCGCTCCTGCATCACTCACCAGGATGAAGAGGCACTCGTTGGCCAGTTTCTGGTGCTCCTGGATGGTGGAGAAGACCGACAGCACCAGGCAGCTGAAGACGAGGAGGAATCTGCAAGGACAAAGTGTCGGTGGGGGCACAGGAACAGCCAGGGCACCCCAGCTCACAGAGCTATTCCCCCCTCACAGCCTGAACCCCCCAGCCAAGACCTCCACAGGTTGTGGCAGAGCCACTGGGGACACATTTTGCCCCTAGATGGTGGCATGGAGCCTTTGGGGAGCTCAGGAGCCGCTCTGGGGCTCGCTGCCAGCTCTGCCGCAGCCCTGCAGCTTCTTAATTAAAGGCAGGGGGGAGGCGGGGGCGTCCCGCACTGTGGAGGGTTCTGGTGCTGCAGGAAGGAGACCAGAGTGCCTCTGGCCTGTCCCCAGCATCACTGCCACTGTGGGGACCTGCCAGCAGCTCCTGGGAAGTGTCAACCCAGGGGAAAAACCCCCAGCAGCAGCTCTGAGGCAGCTCCTCCCTGAGCACCGGGCTCAGGCACGAGGGGCTTTGGCCCATTTAAAATAAGGAGGGAAATAAAGAAAATTAAAAAAAAAAAAAAAAAAAAAAAGAAACAAAGGTAAAAAGAAAAAAAGAAAGTCGACTCCGAAGCTGAAGCAAATGAAACCTCCAAAAATACATTTTTTTCCCCTGATCCAGCGATTCTAAAAACGGAAAGCGGAGGGTTTGTGCCACGGGCCCACGTGACAGCAAGCCCAGGGCCACTCACTGCTCCGTCACCACAGCCCCACGGTGGCATCAGGGGTTCCTGGCACACCATGCTGGGTGGCACCAGCACGGCCTGGCTGAGCCCTGGTGGCCCTGGCACCTTGTCCTCAAGCTGGTGGCACCCAGCTCACGGTGACAGTGCCCAGGGGCCATCAGGGGTGCTGCAGGGGGTGTAGGGGGCTCAGCACCCGCTCGGGAGCACATTCCCATCTCTTTATGTTGTTGATGGGGAATTTTTGGGCAGAACCAGCTGCCTGGGCTATTGGAGCGGTGAAACCTGTTCCAGCTGTCCCAGCACCGGTGGGGAGGCTCCAGGGGACACAGCAGAGAGGGGCTGATGCTCTGTCCCTTCATCCAGGACCCCTCCCCACTGACCCCACAGCCCTGTGTAGGGCCAGGGGCTCTCAAACCCAGCCCTGGCATGAGAGGGATGAGGATGGCACAGCCTAAAGAGGACAGCTGGGTCCCCTTCCCCCAAAATGCTGCTGGAGCTGGGTGGGACCGACAGCAAAACATCCCTTGGGAATGGGAGAAGGGTTGGATGCGGAGCAGGGAAGAGGAGAGGATGGGACCAGGGGTGTCACAGCCGTGTCACCACCCTGCCCTCGCTGCAGGGGACACCGCTGCTCTGCCGGGCACTCCCCACACACAAGGCAGAAGGTTGGAGCTGGATCCTTCTCCCTCTGAATTATTAATTGGTTTTTTTTTTCCTCCAGCACAGCAGTTCTGGAATTAACCCCCACTGGGGATAGCGGCACCCCCGTGGCACAGGCAGGGAGCGCCGGGCCTTGGGCTGAGGAGCAAAACACGGCCCAGGGCAGAGCTCTGAGCTTTGTGCATCATCAGCAATAAAAGATTATCCAAGCAGGATTTAGCAGGCAATTACACGGGCAGCGGAGCACAAAGCAGAAGAGAAGGCAGAAATCTCCCAGCCTGCAGAGATTTGTGCCCCTTTCCCTCATCCAGCCGGCAGGGAGGGGGTCCCCAGTGCCCAGGGACACGTGGGGACCTGCTGTGGGTGGCCCTGGAGCACCACAGGTCACCCACTGTGATGGAAACCCGCACCCGCTGCGGGGTGGGGAAACCTCCCAGCCGGCATCCCCCAGGATTTGGGGAAGGATACAGGCATGAGGGGTCTCACGGGGCTGGCTGGGAAAGGAACTTTCTGGGAACACATCACCTGCTAGGAATTAACTTGTAAAGCCTGGGCAAACGCCCCGTCTCGGCTGCCGGCAGCGCTTAAGCGGCTTAGGGAAGGGTCAGATGCCTGAAGGCAGAGAGGGGAGCCAGGAATCAGCACCCCCCATCCCTCCCGGGCAGGAATTCTGCTCTCAGCCACTCTACCAAGCACCCAGGGGGGTTTTCCACCCTCAAACACCGTTGGGGATCGGCAGTGCCGGGCTCCCATCCCAATTCGCCGCCCTTCTCACCCGCCAAAAGGAGCTGAAAAACTGAGGAATGCTGGCAGGGAAATGGGGAGAGGGCAGACAGAATGGGACAGGAGCTTCAGGCCTTCCTCAGTGCCCTGCTCCAGGATCTCCGGGGATGGAGGGAACAGAAACTGAGCCGGTGTTTCATCTCTCCCGAATAAAATTCCCATCTCCAGCCCCCTCCCCGCGGGGTGCTCCCCCTTTTCCAGCACACAGCACTGCAGGGACACGGGGAGAGGACCCGGCAGGAGCAGCAGTAATGAAATCTCCCCAAAACAATAATGAAAACCCGGCGGGGAAGGCGAAATCTCCTCAATTAATCTTCATTAGGGTGGGCTTTGCCATCTGCTGCCGCCCGAGCCGGCTGAGGAACAGGTGAGCCGGGAAAGCTGCTGAGCTCAGGGGGAGCAGAGCCAAGTCGGCCTCCCTGGATGAGCAGGCAGGCACCAGTTGGCTCCCAGTGCCCCCCAGACACCCCTGGGCAAAGAGGCTGTACCCCAAAACAGCCTGGGATGAGCTGAGGGACCGGGATCATCAGAGCTCACGGGGCAGGATGGGGATGGAGCAGCCCAGCGCTCCCAGGATTTGTCCCCCAGCTCCTGGGACTGGCACGGGGGTGACACCGGCACGGGCAGGGCTGTCCCAGTCCCGCTTTGTCCAAACCCCTGGGATTGGCACAGGGGTGACACCGACACGGGCAGGGCTGTCCTGGTCCCACTTTGCCCAAACCCCTGGGACTGGCACGGGGGTGACACCGGCACTGGCAGGGCTGTCCCGGTCCTGCTTTGCCAAAATCCTCAGGACTGGAAGTTGGGTGACACCGACACGGGCAGGGCTGTCCTGGTCCCGCTTTGCCCAAATCCTCAGGATTGGCACAGGGGTGACACCGACACGGGCAGGGCTGTCCCGGTCCTGCTTTGCCCAAAGCCCTGGGATTGGCACAGGGGTGACACTGGCATGGGCAGGGCTGTCCCGGTCCTGCTTTGCCAAAATCCTCAGGACTGGAAGTTGGGTGACACCGGCACGAGCAGGACTGTCCTAGTCCCACTTTGCCCAAACCCCTGGGACTGGCATGGGGGTGACACTGGCACGGGCAGGGCTGTCCCGGTCCTGTTTTGCCAAAATCCTCAGGATTGGAAGTTGGGTGACACCAGCATGGGCAGGGCTGTCCTGATCCTGCTTTGCCCAAATCCTCAGGACTGGCACAAGGGTGACACTGGCATGGGCAGGGCTGTCCCCATCCCGCTTTGCCCAAACCCCTGGGACTGGCACAGAGGTGACACCGACACGGGCAGGGCTGTCCTGATTCTGCTTTGCCCAAACCCCTGGGATTGGCACAAGGGTGACACCAGCACCGTCAGGGCTGTCCTTGTCCCGCTTTGCCCAAACCCCCGGGCCAGGGCGTCCCAGCCCGGTGATAACTCGGCAGAAGGAAAACACCACACGCCGCAGGATAAACAGCTCAGCCAAGGGATGAGCGAGCAAACAGGCTCTGGGAAGACACAGATCCCTTCCCTGGTGGCACCACAAGGCCTAGGCCATACCCTCCAGCTGTGCCACCGCTGGAAATTTGGGATTTGGACCAAACCTGCCTGAGCGCTGCTCCAGCGAGGATGAGGATGGTGTTTCACCCTCCAGGCTCCCCGTGCAGTGAAGTTCAGCTCCGTCTGCAGCTGTATAAACAGCGTGTCCCATAAATCCCCATCCCTCGGCCCCGCAGCCCTTGAGGAGAGGTGGAGCAGGCGGACAGGAGATATAAATAACCGGGCTGTAGGGGCCCTGTTTGCGCCCGTAACCATGGCACGGAGCGTCCCACGCTGCCCAGAGGAGAAGCAGAAAAACTCTGAGTGTTTCCCCACGGGCAGAGAAAGCGCAGCCGGAGCCAGGAGCCGCGGCAGAGGCACGGCAAAGGCCGGCACACGCTCAGAGCCCGGCCCTGAGCCGGCTATCAGCACTGCGGGAAGGAGGGTGCTGCTCCCAAAACCAGGGATGAGGAGGGGTTGGGATGTTCCCAGCAGCCTGAGGAAGGCTGAAAGCAGAGCTGGGGTGCAGAGCCTCTCCTGCTCCCCACGGCAGCACCCACAGGGTGACATCCAGTGACATCCAGTGACATCCAGTGACATCCCACAGAGCCCACGGCCCCAAAACCTTTTGCTTTGGGAGGCAAATCTTGCTGGTGGCATCAGCCGGCACCCCTGTGGCACCCAGCACTCCCCATCCCCGCCGTGCCCAAGGGGAGCACGGTCACGAGGCTCCTGAGGACAGTGCCAAGACGCTCACACGGAGCAGCCGGGATAGTTTTGCTCTTGGATCATCTGGCAAGGAACGGGCTGGAGGGGGAGAAGGAACTGGAGTCTTTCCCAAGGTACCTCAGCAGAGGAATCGGGGCTGTCACCCTCCTCCAGCACCTGGGGGGGTCTGCAGGGCATGGGGACATTTGGGCCACAGGGATGTGAGTGGCCCAGAGAAGTTGTCCCAAAATTGGGACCCTCAAAGAACGGAGGGAAGATTTGGGATCGCTGCTGGGGGAGGGACAAAGAACCAAAAACTCTGCAGCATCACCCCTGCACCCCACTGGGACACCCAAACTGGCACCTCCTGTGCCGGCTTGGGGTGGTCTGGCAGGAGCAGGAAGAGGGAAGAAGGAAAAAAACCAGAAGGAAAAATCAATGCACCGTTTCATGTTGCGCCGAAGTCGCTTAATTTTATGCCCTGGTGACACCACATGGGGCTAGGGAAAGTGCTGTGCCGGCTTCTCCTGCCGCTGGCATTGCCCCTGGAGCAGCTCCCGTTTCAGCCCCAGGCAAGGTGGCCCTGGGGGCACAGCCCCTGCTCGAAGGGCACAGCCTCCAGTCCCTCTGGCTGTGGCCATGCCACCAGCCCAGCTGGGGGACACCCCGGTGACAGCGAGTTAAAAGCCTTCAACGAGCTAAATTCAAAGAGGTGGAAGAGCTGAGGGTTAAACTCGAGAGTTTAAGAGAGGTTTAAGGGTTAAATTCAAGAGGTTTTTCCTAGCAGGCGGTGGGGAGTCAGCACTGAGCAGGGATGGAGGGATTTTCCTGTAAACCATCCAAGGCTCCAGGTCTAGGAATTGCCCCGGGGTGCTGGCAAGGGCTGGGCACTGTCCATGGTGGCACGGCCAGCGTGGCAGGGAAGCGTTTTCCAGCCCCCCAAGCAGTGCTGAAGGGCTGTGACAAGGTCGGGGAGTGGAGCTGGGGGGTGACAGCCCCATCCTGCCCTCCACGCCCCTCTGGAACAGAAGCCAGGCACAGGGATGCTCTGGGAGGGACGGGCTGCCACCAGCCGAGTCCCTGGCCGAGGAGGGACACATCCACTGCCACCATCCCAAGCCAGCCGGGATTTCCCACTGGAGGCCAATGCTGAGCAGGGAGAGCCTGTGCCTGGCATCCCTCACCCTGCGCCAGGGTTGCCCTGGGACTCTGCCAGGAGCTGCCACCTCTCTGTCCCCACAACGACACCAAATACCCAACAGGAACAAGGCTCCCCCTGCCTCTCCCCCACGGGAAATAAACCCCAACAGCAGCGGGCAGGGAGCTCGGCCTGGCACGGGGGACGCTGCTCCAGGCGGGGGATTGCGGTTGTTCCTGGTGCTGCTGGCTGTCTTCCCTAATTTGCTCCAGGTTAAACTGCTCTGGATGGAAATGTTCCTACAGGACGGGGAAAAGTGCTGAGCTGAGCTGCTGGTGCACCCGGCAGCCGTTTCATAACCATCAGCACCAGTTCCCAGAGCCCGGGAGCCGCTGGGAATGTGGGGGGAGGCTGGAGGGTCACTATGGGCAGCGGGAATAGCCGGAATTGGACACTGGGAAACTGCGTGGAGCAGCTCCAGGCTGCAGGAACCCCCTGGCAGGGCAGCCCCTGCCCACGGGACCCGCAGCCGTGCCCGTGCCAACCCTCAGCAGCTTTGCCGGGAGCAGGGAAGAGCCTTCCCGCCGGCTACCGAAGAGGAGATTGGAAAAAGGAAGCTCTTACTTTGCCTTCTGGCTCTAAAGCCTCTCCCTTAATGCTCTGGGCTCCCTCCCGGATTTGCTCCGTAAGCTCCAAGGCTGGGAATTCTCATTCCAAGCGGGCCAGGCACGGCTTGGTGAGGCCGGCCAGCGCCTCTCTTCATGGTCAGAGTGGGGCTGGAGGGGCTGGGGGAGACCTCAGAACCTCGGATTTCCACCTGCACGGGCTCCCATGTCCTCACCATCCCCTTCCCGGCGCAGGGGACAGTTTGGGGACATCCATCAGACCCCAAAAGTGGCTCCAACCCCCCCGCCAGCCCCCCAGGCGGAGCTGCAGGAATGATGCAGCCACCAAACCACTGAGCCCGGATGAGATTTGGGATCAATTCGCAGACAGAAAGAGGCTGAAGTTGGTCAATAAACGCGATGGGCTCTGCCCCGCTCCGCGGCTCCGGGAGGGAATCGCGTCACTTCTCAGCGGGTATTTCCATTTTAGCAGTTTGCAGCCCTGTCTCGGGGCCAGCCTGCTCGGGGGAGCAGCGCAGCCGGGGCTCAGGGCACCGGTCCTTGTCACCAGCACTGCCCCGAGCTCGGCCCGCGGGCTCCATCCCCTCCCGTGCCCTGGAGGGGAAGGGGAGGGGGGTAACACCTTGCTCCTCTTTTGTTAAAACCCAGGGATTGCGGCACACAAATCATTCCCGACAACTTCAGAGCCGCTGCAACAGCTTCGCAACTCCCATCTGCTGCGAGAGAGAGAGAGAGAGCAACAAAAAACTTGGAAGAAGCCAGAAATGAGCAACATTACGGGAGAGGCTTTCACAGAACAGATGTCCGCACCTTGCACCCACTGCGGCGTCTTCCCACAGGATTCGGGGGGTCCCTGGCAGGACTCTGCCCTGCAGCTGCCTCAGCCCAAAAATTAAGCAAGTGAGCAAAACGCCTCCCCAGCAAAGGCTGGAGACGTTTGGCTCCTGCTGCCGGCGGCTGCACATCTTGTGGAACAAAGCCCAGCACCCAGGAGCTGCGGGCCAGGCAATGCTGGGGTGGCAGGGGGGCTTGGGGGGCTCTGCAAATGGGGCCGCTTGTCCCATGTGGTTGTTTTGGGAGTAAAACAGGCTCAAACTGGGAGGAAGAACTGGTGGAGGATGCTCAGGGATGGACATCCCATCCGGGAGATGAGCAAGGGCACATCTCTTCCACATCCCATGGGTGTCTGCGCCATAAATCTCGATTGCCTTCGCTGGCAGGGGGTTTGGCTGCCTTTCCCTGCAGGAGAAGCTCTTCCCAGGGTGGGATTTTCCACGCAGGATTCTGGCTCTGGGAGCCCGCTGTGGAGGTGTCGTTACAAATGGGCCCCGGGCTCGTGTCCTGGCTCCCTGGGGAGCTCAGGTGCCCTTTCATCCAGTGACAAATTCCTGCTGCCAGCTCGATGTGCTAACTTAGGCAAAGACCCATTTTCCTGCCTCTTAACGAGCTCCGGCTCCCGCACCCCAGAAACGACGCAGCCCCGCGGCACCACTCCAGGCGAGAGGGAAGGAGGCAGAATTTTGGCTGATGCCCTCACAGAAGGTTTGTGCCCACACCTGGCACACGCGAGGCAAAGAGGGAGAACACGTCCTGCCCCACGGCTGCTGCCGCCATGTCCCGGCAGTGTCCCCAGCAGTGTCACCGGGTCCTGGCTTGGGACAACGCGCCAGAACGGAGCCCCCGCTGTCCCTGCAGCTTCCAGGGGTGTTGGGGACCCCCCAGCTCCCTGTCACAGCCCCCCCTCCCCGAGGCAACAACCCCGAGAGGGTGAAGCTGTTCTGAGCCCTGAGCACGCCAAGAGCCGTGGGATGCTCAGATCCAGCGAGGGAAGCAGGAGCAGCACCTCGGAGCTTAGGAAAACACACGGAGCAGGGGAAGGAGCAGGTGTGCTCCCGGGAGCATCCCTCTGGCCCTGGAGCGGGATTTCCAGTGCCCAGGAATGGGCGCAGCTCTCGGGGTACAGCAGGGACAAGATGACCCCCGCTGTCCCCATCCCAGCCGGACACTGCTCTGGGGTGACACTTCAGCCTTGTCCCAGCACTGCCACAGGTACAGGACAGCAGAGGGTCCCCGGTCCCATCCAGAACTGTCATCCCTCGCGGGTCCGCTGCCTTCGAGGTCCTCCCACGCTCAGAGACCCCGGCCAGGGACAGGGACAGGGGCAGGGACAGGGACAGAGCAGGACGGTGACGCGGCGCCCGGCGGTGCCACCGGCAAGGGGCTCTGGGCCACCGCGAGGATTGAGTCCCATCCTCGGGGACGCGCTCAGCTCCTCGCACCGGCCCCTCTGCCACGGACCCGCCGCGGGACTCGCTCCCCTCCCGTGGTGGATCCCGGCACTGGGACCGGCTCCGGCGGCAGGAGCGGCACCGGAGAGTCCCCCCCGCCCGCCGAACGCAGCGGAGAAACTTCCCGGAGGAGCCCGGCGGGGCTCGCACTCCCAATCCCCCCGGTGCTCCTCCGCCGGCAGCGCCCGCTCCCCGCCGCCCCCGGGACTCGCCCGGCAGCGCTGGGGGCTGCGGCTCCCCGCGGCCCCCCGGTACTCACATGAAGACGTGGTAGATGAAAGCCCAGCCGCGAGGCCGCTCCAGCACGTTGTAGAGGCAGTTCTGGAGGCGGCGGCGGCAGCAGCGCGGGGCCCCGGCGGGCCGGGGGGCGGCTCCGGGGCGCGGCCCCGCCAGCAGCCCCCGGCGGCGGGGCGGGGGCGGCGGCGGGGGGGTCCCGCTGCCGGGGGTCCCCGAGCCCTCCGTCCGCACCGCCGTCAGCGCCGCCCGCCGCTCCCCGCCCGCCGCCCCGGCCATGGCCGCCCCGCTCAGGCCGCTGCCCGCCGCATGGCCCCGGCCGCCGCGGGACCCCCGAGCCAGCCCGGGGCCGCTCCCGGGGCCACCTGCCTTTAGCTGCCCGCCGCCGCCGCCGGGCCCTCCCACGCCGCCGCCCCGCCGGCCCGGCCCGCCCCGCCGTACCTGGCCCCCGCCCCCGGGGCTCCGCGGGACGGGGCGGGCGGGGAAAGCGCCGTGCGGGGCCGCGGCACCGGCGATGCTGGGTGGGTGCTGCCAGCCCCGTTCTGGGTACGGGACCCTGCTGGGGACGGGGAGCGTCCTGGGGCATCCCGCGAGTGAGGATTCCGCACCGCATCCCGATCCACAGCCCTGCGTCCCGCATCTCATCCCAAACTGCGGCCCTACATCGCGTCCCGAACCGAGTCACATCCCAAACTCTATCCCAGCTTCTTCCCATACTGTATCGCAAACTGGATCCCGCACCGCGTCCCAAATGGAATCGCATCCCAAACCACGTCACTGCCTCCTAAATTGCATCCCAAACTGGATCCCTCACCACATCCCAAGCAGAGGGTGTGGAGCATCCCTGGAGGAGCATCCCACCCCACCCATCCTCCACAGACTCAGCCTCCAGCCGGGCTCCGGGTGTTTCCCAACCTACACTCGCAGCCCTTTGCTCTCCTCACCTCTCAACACGGGGGAACTGAGGCAGAGGACTGGGAATTCCCTTTCCAAGCTGGATCCCAACTGGATCCGCGTGCTCTCACACATTTGGAGAATCCGAATGTCCCCACCCCACTCTTGCAGGTTCTCCCGGAGCAGAGATGAAGTTCAGGGCTTTGGGCAGTGAATTATTTAGTGGCAGTCAGAGATCCTGGCACAGCGTGGGCCCTCGTGAGCACTGTGGGATTTGGGAGATCTCGGGAATCTCACACAATAAGTAGACAATTTTATTTACTTGGAGGAAATGGTGCTGTTAAACCCACAATTCCCCTCCAAAGAAACCCCACACAGACGGGATAAGAGCCGTGGAGGCTGAAATCCTGGAAATCCAAATGAAATTCTCCCCTCCATCCATCCATAACTCCTGCATCCTCTCCAAAAGTGCTTCCCAGAGCATCCCCCCAGCTCGTCTGGCCCCTCTCCCGGCAGAAGCTCCAGAGGGAGCACCCTGACCTTCATCCCGCTGCCTTTGGAGCAGCACATTCCCCTCGCTGGAGGTTTAGGTTTCACCTGGGATTGATTAAAACCTCGGGGCTGCGGAGGGGGCGGGGGTTGAGGTGACCTGGAAAGGACTTGGGACGGGCAGGTGGGAATTGGGTTATTCCTGGGGCTGCGGGTCCCCACACGGGTTGGCAGGTCCCCATTCGCACCTTATCACCTGCCCAGAGCCTGGGAATCTCCATCGAAACGGGAGCTAGGAGGTTTTGGGACAGAGCCAGGCAGTCTGAATCAACATGGCACCAACCCATCCGTCAGAAGTGGTGGAGGTTTTGGGAAGGCATCCCGGGATTTGCTGACTTTGCCCCACACCTGCCTGGTTTTGGGGGTCCCACAGAGCCACTCGTGCCCCCTGTCCTGATGAGACTTTAAGGAGGATTCCAGAGGCCGGGAATGACGAGGGGGAGGCCTCTGTGCTTGGAGCCTGCTGCCCTCTCGGGATTGCAGCTCAAGTTCCTGGCACGGAGCGGCGGCCAGGATTTGCATCCACAGGATTTCCAGTAAGTTTTGCAGCCTTGGAATGCAGCTGCAGGGCTGCGGGGCTGGGGACAGCGGCTGTGGGACCGGGGACAGCCGGGACCCCTCACCAGGACACAGGGACCAGGGCAAAGCCCCAGCTGGGCTCCCCTCATGGGGGGTTTTGGGGAACATTTTGGAGGGAGGGATTCCTCCAACCCTTGGGAGCGGGGGAGCCTGACTGGGGTGACTGGGATGGGCAGAGCTGGGGACAGCGGCCTCGGGGGTCCCAGGGGTGGCACTGTCGAGGTGGGGCGAGCGCTGGTGACAGCGGTGACAGCGGCGTGGGGAGCGGGGAGGGCTGTGCAGCACCTGCTCCAGCCGGAGGCTTGGCCTCGTCCCAGCTCAATTAACTCCTGGCACCGCTCTCTGGGACAAAGCAGCGCCTGGGACAGCGCGGCCTCCTGCAGGATGGGGAGCCCCGGGCAGGGGGCTGGGGGCTGCTCTGCCCCAAAGTCACCCCAGAGCCCGGTCCCCGAGCTGCCCTGCGCTGTCCCCGAGCCGGGAGTGACTCCAGCGGCACCGCCCGGAGCTCGGGCACAGCCCGGAGCAGCCTCGTGGGACAGGGGCTCGGCTCCTCTTCCCAGCTCCGGAGGCGAGGAAGGAAGGAAGGATGGATGAAGATGCTGAGAGCTCCCGGGCTCGCCAGCTCTGGGACAGTTCCCAGCCAAACCCCTCCAGTCCATGTCCTGCGGAGATGGAGCAGAGCAAGGAGCTGGAGCTGATCTCCAGGGGAACGGGACTTTGGTGGCGGTGGCTGCAGCCAGAGCCCTCACCAGGAGCGCCTTTCCCTGCTCCAGTGTCCCTCTGTGCTCCTGGACCCGCAGCGCCAGAAGCGTGACCTTCCCTGCAGGGAGTTTTCCTTGGAAAAGGGTGGCTGGAGGTGGCAGCCCGGGGTGGGGGGGACCGGAGCCCTTCAGGGACAGAGCCCGCAGCAAACCGAGCGTGGCACTGCCCGAGTGCCAGCGGCCGGTGCTGAGCTCATCACCCCGAGGAGAAATGGGATCTCAAACCACTCCTTGGCAGGGAAGCACTGCCTCCTCCTCCTCCTTCTCCTCCTCCTCAGCTTCATCCCGGGTCCCTGGGGGTGTGACCAGCCCCGCTCCTGTCGCGCTTGCCCTGTAGAGTGGTGGCACTCCCTGTGTCACACACAGAAGGGTTGATGTCCCTCCTGCGGGTGCCACCGCTCGTCCGGCCCCTCGAGGGACACGTGTTTGTCTCTGTGTCACCCCACAGCAGCCAATCTGTCACCGCAGTCCGCTCGGGGGATCAAAGGAGCCCGTGAGCCCTTGCAGGGAAGTTCTGGCTCCTGTCACTGCCCGGGGTTCCAGTCCCTGTGACAAATGACGTTGGCTGTCCCCAAAGCACCCAACCTGTCCCAGTCTCCTCTGGGAGGGCAGGCAAAGCTGTACCTCTTTTACAACCTAAATAAAAAATAACTTTTGCCCGATTAAGGTTTGTTTCATTATAGAAATCAACATCTTGTATATGCAAATGAGCTTAATTAAATACACACTGACATCCACGATTATTACTCAGCTCTCTGCCCAGATCCGTGTCCGAGAAGATTCCATTCTGAAGCTGCCTTCAACAAACCCCATTTCTGTGCATCTGATCGAGAAGGGGTTTATTGAATATGACCACGCTTCTCGTGCCCAATTCCACACAATCGGGAATTAAAATAATTAATGAATCAGGAATTAAAATACCCCCAGCCCCTCCAATCCCTTGGAACTCAACAGGAACTCAACAGGAACTCCAGCCAAATTTCATTCACTTCATGCAACAGCTGGAAACTCCCTTCGGGAGCAGCATCTCCCTCCCATTTTCTGTTCTTTAAGCGATTTATTCCCATTCAAATTTAACCTATTTCCAGCAAACCCAATGCTGTGGGTAAAGAGCTTTTCCCCAGCAGAGCCTCGCCGGCCGCTGCCGGGGGCTGATAAGGGTGAGCAGCGCCTGTTCCGCTGCCCAGGTCTCTCTCCATCCCCACAAGCGGATTCCCAGCCCTCCAAACCCAAGGGATGCTTTTCCAGAGGTGTTTGGGGGGCACGGGAAGTCACTCATCTCCTGTGGCTGCAGGGAGGGTGGTAGGGCAGCCCCCACCGGGTGGGATCAGCTGCTGGCATCGGAGATCCAAACCCCCATCCCGGCTGTCCCATCGTGGGATCCTGGAGCAGAGACAGGGATGTGGATGCCGGGAAAAGGGACCTCTGAGCCCTCAAATCCAGGGAAAGGACCTCCGAGCCCAAGATCCCAAGGAAAAGGACCTCCAAACCCCCATCCCGGCTGTCCCATCCTGCTCCAGCCCTTCCAGTGGCAGCCTGGAGCCCTCAAATCCAGAGAAAGGGACCTCCAAGACCCCAAATTCCACGGAAAGGATCTTTGAGCCCTCAATTCCAAGGAAAGGAGGGACCTCTGAGTGCCTAATTGCGGGGGACTTCCAAGCTCACAATTTCAGGGAAAAGGACTCCCGAGACCACAAATTTCAGGGAAAAGGATCTCCAAGCCCCCATCCCGGCTGTCCCATCCCGCTCCAGCTCTTCCCGTGGCAGCCTGGAGCAGAGACAAGGATGCGACTGCCAGGGGAAGGGACCTCCGAGTTCTGAAATCCAGAGGAAGAGACCTCCGAGACTCCAAATTCCAGGGAAAGGACCTCCGAGACCCCAGTTCCAGGGAAGGGACCTCCGAGACCCCAGTTCCAGGGAAAGGACCTCCAAGACCCCAGTTCCAGGGAAGGCGCCACCGATCCCCAGTCCCGGCTGTCCCATCCCGGCTGTCCCATCCCGCTCCATCCCTTCCCACGGGAGCCCTCTCGTGGCCGATCCCACGCTCGGAGCTTTCCCGAAAAGTTTCCTTTTCTCCCCCAGTTCCGTCTTTTCCCAGCCCAGACGCTGCTCCAGCCTGGGATATCCCGGCTCTGCCCACGGACGGCAGCGATGCTCTGCGAGCTGCACCCCTCCCTCCCTCCCGCTGCTCCCAGGACTCATGGGATCGGGAAAACTTCGGGAATCAGGGAAAATGGGCTGGAACAGCGAGGCCCAGATCCCGCAGCAGCCAAATCCTGAGACAGAGCTTTGCTTCCCTTCCCGCGGGGCCTGGCAAGGGAGAACCTATGCCAGGTAAAGGGGCACCTGTGATGGGATAAGGGGAACACCTGGGATAAAGGGGACACCTGGGATAAAGGGGACACTTGGGATAAAGGGGACACTTGGGATAAAGGGACACGTGGGATAAGGGGACACCTGGGATAAAGGGGACACCTGGGATAAAGGGGACAACTGGGATAAAGGGGACACCTGGGATAAAGGGGACACCTGGGATAAGGGGACACCTGGGATAAAGGGGACACTTGGGATAAAGGGGGACACCTGGGATAAAGGGGACTCTTGGGATAAGGGGGACACTTGGGATAAGGGGCACACCTTGGATAAGGGGGACATCTGGGATAAAAGGGACACCTTGGATAAAGGGGACACCTGAGATAAGGAGGACACTTAGGATAAGGGGACACCTGGGATAAAGGGACACGTGGGATAAGGGGACACTTGGGATAAAGGGACACGTGGGATAAGGGGACACCTGGGATAAAGGGGACACCTGGGATAAGGGGACACCTGGGATAAAGGGACACCTGGGATAAAGGGGACACTTGGGATAAGGAGGACACCTGGGCCTGGTAAAGGGGGAAAGCTGTGGGGTCACCTGTGCCAGGTAAAGGGCTCACCTGTGCTGGGACAGGGGACATGCTGTCACTCAAGTCCCTGCCCAGAACATGGCACAGGTAAAGGAGGAGTGTGATGAGGTTGGAGCCAGGTGGGATTTGAGCTCTGCTCCCAGGGAACAGGGACAGGACAAGGAACAGCCAGGTGGAATTTCTGCAGGGAAGAAGTGGTCAGGCATTGGGAGGAACTGCCCAGGGAGGTTTGGAGGTGTCCAAGGGACCCCAGGATGTGGCATTGGTGACAAGGTGGGGATCAGGCACAGTCTGGACTTGGTGGGATTTTCCAACCTTGATGATTCTGAGGGTAGAAATTCCACCTGATTGGGAGGAAGACCCAAAAGAACCTTGGAAAGACCTCCTGCCCCTCCTCCCAGATCTTCCTGGCAAGATTTTATGTTGCCCAAAATCTCTGAGCTCTGCTGGAACACTGTGGGGGTTCTTTATGTACTCAATTTCACAAATATGTCACATATTTACCCCCAAACGCCTCACATCACCTGAGCACTCAGCCAACCCCTTTGTTCAGGCATCCTGTGCCTGATTTCCCTGCTCCAGGTGTAACATTTCCAGGGATTCAGGCTGCTCCTGGCCCTGGATCTCATGGACAGCACACACAGGATCTGACAAAAGCAAATTTATTTCCTTTTATGAAGCTTATATTACATGCATGGACCAAAGCCAGGACAACAGGTAACAGCAGGGCTGGGGTTTTGTCCAGATTCCGTCTGTTTTTCTGGAATCCAGAGGTCAAATTCAAGGATTTTTTGCCCTTAGAAAATACAATCATAGTACAAGGAATGTGTTTTTAAATTTTGTTTCACTTCAATTCCTCCTCCTCCTATTCCCTGCATACAGCAAATGCTCCAAAAAAGGAGGCAGGAGGGAAAAATCTAAACCACACACATTTTCCACCCCCCCCACCCACCCCCAAATTCCCTAAAACCCACTGAGATGGGAGGACCAAACCTAGCTCTATCCAGAGGAAAAAAAATACAAACAGAACAGCAGGAATAGAGCTCTGACAGGAGCAGTACCCTCAGGATTTTCCTAGAAATAAAAACATTTCCCACATTTGTTCAATGAGATGCTCCAAACCCCTTCGGATCAGTTCACTCGGGGTTTGGAAAAGCAGCTGGATACACAAAGATTGGTTTGGAAAATAAAAATATTGCATTCTTGGCAGAGTCTGCTGGATATTCTGGGTATTCCCACAGCAGAGCAAGGTGGAGATGGCAGAGCCTGCTGCTATAGGCTGTGTGTCTCAGGTGTGTTCCTCAGCCAGGTGGGTCTGGCAGAGGCGCTCGGGGTTGGGTTTGGGGACTCGTCACCAGGTCCCTGCTCAGTCCCCTGTCACCT
Organism: Poecile atricapillus; assembly: GCF_030490865.1. Classification (NCBI taxonomy): domain Eukaryota; kingdom Metazoa; phylum Chordata; class Aves; order Passeriformes; family Paridae; genus Poecile; species Poecile atricapillus. The sequence continues at coordinate 5,071,763 of NC_081272.1, read as the reverse complement.
GCGTGGCCTGGGCGTCCGAGCTCTGGTTGGTGGACTGGATGAACATGGGCTGGGTGATGTCCTGGCCAGCAGGCATTGTCACCTGCTGGATCTGGTACAGCTGCTGCAGACACACAATGTGACAAAGGAAACTCTGTCAGCGCTTAGCACCCCCAGGAACTCCCACATTCAGTCCCTCTGAGGTACCCCAAACCCACCATGAGCTGCCACCAAATCTGCTAACTCCCACCAAAGTCCTCCCAGGAATTCCTCATCCCCCTTCAATTCAATGGGCCCTTCTGCCCACTCAATTCCCAGAGAAGCTGTGGCTGCCCCTGGATCCCTGGGAAGTGTCCAAGGCCAGGCTGGACAGGGCTTGGAGCATCCTGGGACAGTGGAAAGTGTCCCTCCCATGGTCAGAAGTGGATGAGTTTTATGGTGCCTCCAACCCAAACAACTCCATGATTTATGACACTTATGGACCATGGAGATGATAAAACCTTTACTCCTGAATTGCTCAGGATTTAGGATTTCACCTGGAGTGCCAGGGACTGGGTTCATTCAGAGCAAAGGCAATAGAACATTAAGAATCCACCTCAATTTAGACTGGCACAGCATTCCCTTCCTGTGCCTTTTCAGAAATATGCAGATTTAGGAGAGTCCCCGTGCCCCTGATGACCCCCAGTTCTCACCTGTCCATCTGTGAACTGGCTGAACTGCTGCTGCCCCTGCTGCACCTCTGTCTGCGTTATCTACAGAGATAAGAGCAGCTGATCATTGCCAGCCCTTCCCTGAGGGTCACAACCCCACCAACACCATCCTGCTGCTGCCTGGGGAGAGGTTTTTAAACTCAGCCACGTTTTCCAGCACCCCAACCGCGAGAGGAACGGCAGCCATGGACACCTCCAGACCAAACGCCACTCTCCAGACCAAAACCAGGTCCTTCCAGACCAAAACCAGGTCCTTCCAGACCAAAACCAGGTCCTTCCAGACCAAAACCAGGTCTTTCCAGACCCCAAAACCATGTCCTCTCTGCCTCCCTCGAGGACAACGTGGCCTCCAGGCCAGCAGGAAGGCAGAGAAGGATCCCTCAGCCTCAACGCCGCTCCCGACGTTCTGCCTTTCCTGCACGGCTCCTCCCTCACCCAGGCAAGAAGAAGGAAAGAGAAGGTTGATGAGCCCAAAATGTTACCTGCAAGCAGCTGAGAAGCAGCAGGAGCTTCACCCAGAACCACACACACACACACAAGCTTTGCATGCACCTCTCACGGACACCTAAAGGAGGTTTCCGCTGTGTTCCTTGTTATTTTTTTAAAAAAAAACAACTCTGCCAAACAGGAAGAAAAGAAAAGTAGGAATCCTAACCCAAGAGGTGGTCGAAATCCCCTGGAATTCGCAGCTTCAGGAACTAGGGAAGAAGCCTTGGAGGCAGCCCTGTGGAGTGCATACCTGCTGTGCATTGGTTGCAAGCGTCTGGATCTGCCCCTGGACTACCTGGGTGCCTGACACGGGTTGGGCTAAGCGGATATACTGCAGCTGGCCAGCATTCAACTGGACCTGGAGACAGGTGGAGGGGGCAGGGAAAGAAAATGAAACAGGTCACTCTGCACCCTGAACACACAGCAAAATTCCCTGCTCGATTCCACCACAGGAGTTACGGGGGAGCTTTCCCCAGGAGATCCATGGAATTCTGGAGAGTTCCCAGTGGGAACCACCACAACAGACCCTAAAGGCACCAGGGCACAGAGCTCCTGGATATCCCTGAGGCACCACATTCCCTTTTTTCCAGGCTGGGAGGGGTCAGTTAGTAGCTAAAGCATATTAATGGCTCAGTTTCTCAGGGATTTGGGACCACGTTTGGTTACAAGAATTAAGTTTTACTCCTTTGAGGCAGCATTTCACATCAACTCTTATGAGCTGGCAGCACCAAATCATATTCTACACCTCTATCATATCCTGCACCACTATCAATCATATCCTGCCAAAAAATTAAGGAAGAAACAGGAATTTTCCCCATGAATAAAGCCAGCAGAGATGGCAAACCCCAAAGATATTTTTGGAAGCTTTGAAGGCAGCTCTCTGCCAATACCTGTCAAGCCCCACCTAGCAGAGGCTCAGCTTTTTGGTGTCAGCGCTTCATGTGAGAGATTCAACCCCAAATTTATTCCCTAAATCCTCTAATTTTGGGAGGTTGGATGCTTGGGAATATGGGACATGAAGAAAATACAGGAAATTATGTTAACACACACCTGAGAGCAATAAAAACGTCACAGATACCATTTCTGGATTTTCCTTCTGTTATTTATAACATTGAGATTCACAGTTTTAAGAGTAATTTTATAACAAAAAATCACAGTTTAAGGTTTTTTCTTTTTAAGAAGGGGAAGAACACACAGAACACTCTTCAAAAACTGCTGACTGATAAAGAAGTGCCTGGAACATTTGGCATTTCCATAAAAGCCACCAACTCCCCCATTTGTGTCGGAGAGCTCCAAAATTATTTCAAGAGCAAATAAACTCCCCCTGAGCAACAAAATTTCAATAAAAAATTGGTTTCTAAATTGAGATCTGCAGGGAGGTCAAGTTTTCCATGCTGGAGGATTAGGTTTTAATTGCATCATTAAATGACAGTGGAAGAGATTTAGGAAAAAAGTTCCTCCAGCAAGGGGAGGAAGCTCCAAAGAACCTGCCCAAAATGAGTGTGGGCAAGACAAGGGTTAAATCTAATACAAAATTCTTGTGGCCAAACAATTATCACTTAATTGATGGATTCACTTCCACTTTTTCTCTGTTCAAAAACAAAATTAACTTTTCCACTTTAATTCTGGAATAAAGAGCAACAGGGAGTGTGCACATGTGGGAACATGTGGAAAACCAGGAGTAAGATGCTCCCAACACTTCAGAGGCACTTCCAGTTTCAGGAGAGAATTTCCAACTCTATTTGGGTGATCAAGATTCTTTGCTGGGCCCTCAGAGTGCACAGACCTGTCAGAAGATGGCTCTAACTATGCCAAAAGAGAAAGGAAGTAAGGGAAAAAAGTAAGAAAAGCAAAGCAGGAAGAGCAGAACAGACCAAGGACTGGAATTTTGTGGAGCCAAATCCAAGTTTTTCTCCAAGTTTTATTTTATTTCACTTGCTTCAGCACCAACTATGGTTCTTCAACAGAAGAATCTTCTTGGTTGCAGCCAAACAGGATCTCTGCTGGATGGGGAGCTGGGAATTGGGATTATTCCATCCCACACTGCTCCTATGTTGCTGGTTTGCAGTCTTGGAGCTGTCAGAGACCCAGGTATTCCAAAAAAGATTCCACACTTCAGCCCCTGGCAGCCCCTGAGGAGCAGCCAAAGCTCCCTATTCTCCCCCAGTCTCAGGAAAGAGGGAGGAAAAAGCAAATTCTTGGTCAAAACCAGACCCTAAAACCCCTTCACTCTGTCCAAAACCACAGGATCACTTCCCAAAGGATCCCCCTGGATTTTCTTCAGGAGGTTTAGGCCCTAAATAGCTCCTTTTTAAGGAATTCTTCCTCCCACGAGATGTCTAAGGCCTGTTTTTGTAGTTCCAGCATGCTCAGGAGACAACTGGGGACAAATCTGAGCTATTCTTTTCTTGCTGAGAATCCACTGGACATCTCCTTCCACGATTCTTTGAGGAACAAGTCTCTCAGAGAAATTTTCAGGAGGAAAAGAAGAGAAATAAGAAATGGAAAAGAAAAGAAATGGACAAGAAAATACAGAGAAGAAAAAGGGTTCCTTGCAATAAAACAGCGAATTTGGGAATTTCTTCCTTCCTGATCAACACCTCAAGGCAGCAGGAATCAGCTGAAGACTCAAGAGATGAAAAGAGCTGGAAGAATCTGGCAGCTCCCCCAACCCAAACCCTTTCCAACATGCTCTGGCACAGCATGAGCAAAGCTCAGCAAGGCTGGAAAGGCAAAATCTGTGTGAAAGCTCCGATTTCACAGAAAAACTGAAATCCAACTGAAATATCTGGCCCTGGGTGACCTTTGGGTTCTGGAACACAGAACTGGCTGATTTTTGGTTTTATTATTATTTTTTCTCTAACAGGTGTGATATTTTCCAGCTGGGAAGCAAAAGCCACAGCTTTGTTGTGATTCTAAGTTAATGTGACTTTTTGGACCGCTGTGTTTACTTAGGACACATTTCAGAAAGTTTTGGTTATGTTGGGCACCCAAAATCCCATTTTTAAGGCTGATGTAAAAGTGAGGAGGTATCTCCTGGTTCTGCAAAACCATTCCTCCAACCAGCTCCAAATATTTTGGAGAAATATTTCTTCTAACATCTAAGTTTATTAATAACTCCCAGATGGCACCTTTCCCACTCAGCCTGCCAGGTCACGACTTCAGATTGCAGAGGAACAACCAAGTAAAGGCAAAAGAAATGAATTCTGTTTTATTCAAACCAGGCTGTGGTGAAGAACTGAGGTTCAGCCAGGAAGTATTTGATTTATTGCTTCCTAATCACAACTATTTCACTCAGGGGAAGGTGTTTGGGCTGGGCAATGAGTCTGGACCAAATGGGTTAAGATTTATTTCCCCCTTCATGTCACACTTGGTTGGTTTTCCTAAGTGCAGGAACCACACCACTCAATCCAAACTTCCTCTGCCAGTTAACAAAGCAAACAGAAACAAGCCTCATGCTCACAAATTTGCTTCAGGGGAACTTTTCCACCTTTCCTCCTGGCCAAATCTTACCGGGATTTGCTGGATTTCTCCGGTATTGGTGATGATTTGCTGCATCACTTGCATGGTTTGCCCTGTGCCGCTCTGAGCCTGCTGGGACTGGCCCTGGGGCTGGGCCTGCACGATCTGGACCTGCTGCCCCTCTCCCACCTGCATTGTCACAGGGGTGCTCTGCACAAGAGAAAAACAGGGATGAGGACCCAAGAGGTGGGAAATCCATGAGATGTCAGGATTTGGGCAGACTGAGTCTGTCCTACACCCATGAATTGTGAGGATTACTGCTTGCTGCTGGCGTTGGGGCAGGCTTGTCCTACACCCATGAACTGTGAGGATTAAACCACCACAGATGGAGCTCACAGCCTGGGTGAGACACTTTCCTGTAGGATCTGATCCCGGAACAGGACCAGGAATCCCATTTGGCCCTGAAAAGCTGAGGCTGCCCCACAGAAATGTCCAAGCTAATGTATGACAAGGATTGGAACAAGGTGGGACAGCAGAAGGTCCCTGATTATGGAACAGGATGAGATTCAAGCTCTTTCCCTCCCAACCCATCCCATGGTTAAAACCATGATTTTCATGCTGTCATTGATGTTCCTGTGCAATCTGTCCCCGAGGATTTCCCTCAGGCCTGGCTCACCTGGCCCTGCTCATTGCTGGGGTTGGGGCAGGCAGCCTCTCCTAGAGCCAGATTCAATCACCACAGAGGGAGCTCAGGGCCTGGGTGAGACACTTTCCTGTAGGATCTGATCCAGGAACAGGACCAGGAATCCCATTTGGCCCTGAAAAGCCAAGGCTGCCCCACAGAAATGTCCAAGCTAAGGCAGGACAAGGATTGGAACAACTTGGGACAGCAGAAGGTCCCTGATCATCCACCAAGGTGAGATTTAAGTTCCTTCCTTCCCTCCCAACCCAACCCATCCCATCCCACAGGTTAAACCCATGATTTTCACACTGTCATTGACGTTGCTGAGGAGGATTTCCCTCAGGCCTGGCTCACCTGGCCCTGCTGGGGCTGGGCAATGATGATCTGGCCCGGCTGGATGGTGGTGGTGGCTGTGGTGGTCTGCTGGCCCTGCTGCTGGCCCTGCACCTGCACTGCTGCTGGCTGCTGGGCCAGGGTGAAGTAATACTGCACGGGCTCGGCCGGGGTGACAGCCTGGCGCACCTCTTCCTGCAGGGAAAACACCGGCAACTGGGATGGGAACACAGCACCTGCCCACCCCACAGCCGAACATTCCCTCCCCACACACCCCAAACACATCCCGTGGGAAAGGAGCTCCAGTACCTCACTCTGAACAGTTCAACCAAATCAGTTTGAGCTGATAAAACCTCGTTTATTCAGCTCTATGGAAATCAAAAGCGTTCCAAATAAAGTGTGGATAACGGGGAGTCACCACTGAGGTGGAGTCACAGTGAGGAGGAGGAAATGAATAAAATTGCCAGAGTTGAAAGCCATGGAATTTCCTCATGGGTGAATTCCAGCACAGGAGGAATTGTAAATGCCCCATGAAAACTGACTGAGCCTCCTCTGTCACCCAACCCCTCTCCTGAGCTGCGCTCCCAACCCTCCACCGAGCTCTGATGTCAAAACTCTGGGAATAAAAGGCATGGATTTGATGCTTGCTGTCATGGCTGGAGTTATTTATTTAAATCCAGCTTTTCCAGGCTGACAACCACTCCCTGCTGTGGGAGCAGGGATATCTCAGCAGTGGGAAGAACTAGAGGCTCTGCTCTGCCTCACTGGCAGCAGCAACACTGCTTTCCTTCATCTCAGGAGACAAAATCTCCTCATGATCAACGGTATTCCAGGATTTTCAGAGATTATGGGACATAAATCTCCAGTATCAGAATTCCTGAGCTCCCCAGAGCAGCTGGATGAGGGCAGATGCAGCTCCCAGACGTTCACTCCATGGCAGAAGGCGTAAACAATCCTCTCCCAGCCACCTCGAGTTCACAGCTGAGAGTGTAGGATGTTTACACGTGCTACAACATGGGACATTCCCACTTCCAACAGCCTGCTGCAATCTCTGCTTTTCTGAGGCTTGCTCACGGATTCCCCTTCAGTTGATCCAGCTGGGCAGGAAAAGGAAAATTCACATTAAACAGGAGCATGTCTGGGTGGGCATCAGGCTGGAGTGAGCAGTTTGTTGGCTTAGAAGCCATTTTTTAGGGAGCAGAACAACTCAGGAGTTATTCCTGGGAGGTTTCCCAGCAGAAAATCACATCCCAAAGATTCAACTGATCCCAGCTGGCTGTGAAAAAAGACCAACTTAGAGCCTGGCTCTCCAGGCAAACATCACCACAACCACCACCAAACACAACACTTCCTACTCCTGCAGCTCCCTGTTATTCCCATTTCCCTCATTAACTCCTCTGATGGAAGGAATAATAACAAATTAAAATACATTTTCACTGGGGCAGGTCTGCAGAGAACCAGCAACCCCACAGGCACTGAAGAACTGGGGCTGCTCTAAGCCCAGTTCTTACTTCTGGAGTATTCCCATCCTCAATTTCAGCTGAATCCTGAAATAATTAAGGCAACTGAGTCCTCCTCTGAGCATCTATTCCAGGTTCAATCCCATTTGCCACAGGCTGGAATGGCTTTAAATCCAAATCTGTTTTCACTCCCTCCTATCCCAGTGTTTTATTTCCCATCTTTTATTTCCAAGCCACAGCTGGAGAAGAACACAACACAACACAACACCAGGACTGCATTCCCAGCTCCTCCAAGAACTAACACTGCCTTGTCGAATAAAAGAGAAAATACAGATTGCAACACCAGCCAAAAATAATATAAAAATCCAGGCACAGGCAGCCATTTTTCCACAGGATTTTCCCTGTAAATCCTTAACCTACATTCCTAGGGGGCATCTAGTTCTCCATTAAACTTTTCCTGCTGGAAAAAGCATTCCTGGTGATCCAGCAGTGGTCGCAGATGGGTGAGGAACATCTTCCCCAGCCTCATTTTCACCCAAAACTCCCCAGGATTTCCTGTCGGTGATGGATCAGCAGGACACGTTATCCCAGATGCTGTGACACACTCCTGAAGTACTCCAAGAATTCCTTGGATGTTCTGTAATCACAATGTCCTGATGTAAATCAAGCAAGGAGAAGACACAGGGAATGCTCTCCCTCCCAAACCTGATGCATGACTAAAAACAGACAAGTACAGGAATGAGACACCTCATGAAAAGAAAGAAGAACTGGATTTCTAATGCCAGAATGGAAGTTTCAATTATTCCAGCTGAAAAATAAACTCCAGTTAAAGAAGAGCAGCTGTGGGGGCTGTTCTGTCTTTTAATTAACACCAAACTAAAGGGTTTGGGAGAAATCATGAGGATTTACGTCAATATTTCTATTTTATGTCGAGTTCCCAGCACATCTGGCATGCTGCTTTTAACCCCATGAGCAGCAGGAGGGACTCTTCTAGACATCTGGGACATGGAAAAGTGTTTTCCTTATTTTCTAGACCTTCTGGAAATCAGGATGGGAGGTTAAACCCAGCTCAGGGCACCATCCTAAAGGAAGAGGTGTGGATTCCCTATTCCCTCCCTTTATTGTCACTCCAGGAGCACCACGAGGACACTTCCAAGCACAAAATCAAGCAGCAGCCTCCAAAATCCAGCTCCAAACAGGAATGCTGCTCTGTACACTCACAGCAGACAGAATTTTCCACGCTATCCAGGATTTGAAGTGGAATAGGGAGAAAAAAATCCATGTCAGAGACAGACTTCCAAGTCAAGATGTTCCACAGGGTCCCAAATTCCCCAGTTTTTAGGGACAACTTGGATTTTTCCACATTGCAAACCTTTAGAAGTAGCAAAAAGGAGTTGTTCTAATAATTATTTGAATTGTTAAAGGAGCAAGGAGTAGAATTATCCAAACAGGACCCTGAAGGGAACCCAGAGTTTTTAACCACCTGGGAAATTTTAAGGAAAAGGGGATGAGGAATCCCTGCAGCTCAGCTGAGAGCAGCAGCCTGCTGCTGTAAACATCCGACTGAAAGCTCCTTCCAGCACCTTCCAGCTTCCAGTCAAGGATGTTTACAGAGGCACTGACTGCCCCAAAGGATGCAGGAAGGGGATTTGTCAACCCACAAGTCATAAAATGCAGATAAATACATTTTTTTTAAGTTAAATTTTTCCCACTGGCACCATTTGGGATCAGAACTGTTCAGGATTGGGTTTGGTTTGTTGGTCAGATTTGTGTGGATCTCCACTCAAGCTCTATTTCCATAAAAACACAGTGGTTTTGATTTTTATTTATGATTTTTATTTTTATTTAAGAATTTAAGAACCTGAAAACCACAGTAAATAAAACAGGAACAAACATCATGTTTAAATCTATGTCGCTTGATCACCTCTGTTTTCATCAGAGGCCAAAACCATGCTGAGGAAAGAACAGAAATTCCATAATTTTGTGTCTCACCTGCCTTTTTGGAGGCTTCAGCTCATCCCTGGGGACAATATCGATCAGGAAATCAAACTGATCAAACTTGGTGATTGCCATGGCGATGTCATTCCTCTGGAACAACAAAGGGAAAAGCATTCCTCAGCTTCAGGAGTGGTTTGGCACTGGATAAATGAAGTTAGAGGTGTTTAAAGCTGAGTGAAAAAGGGGGAAATATCTCCTGCAGGTCCCAGCTGGTGGAAATTCAGTTTAGTGTTGAGCAAAGCCTCCAAAATGTGCAATAAAAAATGTTTTTAGCAACTTTAGCCCAGTTTAATGGATATCAGTTGTGGGTGCCCACTCCTAAAAATCAGCAATTCCTGCCCAGGGATAGGACAGCTGATGTGAGCCTGAATATCCCAATTTTTCCCCTGGCCTGAGGGCCTGAATTAATGGTTATTGCATTTTCCAGTAGTTCTGCTCAATACATAAGACTAAAACCGAAAAACTGCTCTTTTTCTCCATAAAAAGGCCTTGAAAAGTTGTATTTTACTCTTTACCCATTAAAAAAAATAAGTATTTTTGAGGGCCTCTCAAGCTACAAGAGCCAATAATCTGTATTTTGTTGCATTTTTATTTTTACCTCCACACTTCCATCACCACAAACCAAACCTCTACAAGTTTAGATCACAACTAATAACAACAAAACCAACCAGAAATTCAACAGCTGCAGCTGCACAGAGCTGTTCCAGCAGGTCACGATCAGCTGAGAGATGGAGATTTGTGTTTGGGTGGGTTTATTTTAATTAAATTAAGAAAGAAAGCCTTTCAGCTGTGCAGTTATGTGCTTTATACATGGGTTGCTGTGTACAAAACATGCCTGGTGTTATGGAAACAGGGGGTTGGGAAGGGATTTGGGAACTCCTTTACCTGCAGGGTCCTGCGTTTGTTATCCTCTGTGTGGATCCAGGCTCGCAGGGTCAGCTCAGTGATGAAGATCTGGGCAGCCTTGGCAAAAAGCACAGGGGCTTCTGCACTGATCATCTGCCAAAAATAAGATTATTTTGAATTTTACCACTCAATTCTAACAGTGTAAAGAGGAATTTCATCTCCTGAGTGAAGTTGGGTGGTTAAATGTGAATTTGGAGGAATTTTCACCTCAGGATTTCCTCGGATCTGACTGAATTAAGGTCATGGGAGAAGAGTTTTGGGCATCTAAAATTTGGCTTGAAAGGCTCCTTCCTCATGGATTAAGGGCATAAAATCACGGAATCATGGATCAGATCATGGAATGGTTGGGAAGGCACCTCAAAGCTCAGCTCATCCCAACACCTCAGGCACCTCCAGGGATCCAGGGGCAGCCCCAGCTTCTCTGGGCACCCTATGCCTGCCACCCTCACAGGGAGGAATTCCTTCCCAATATCCCAATTTCTTCAATTATCCAAACTTCTCCTTGATTTCTGCCCTTTTTCCATATAAAACCTCAGCAACAATGGATATTCACCAGCAGCTTCTCCTGGCAGAGCCTTGGAGTGTCCAGAAAAGATTTGGAAATTGAGGGGGACAGGCTGAGGGCTCATTTTAAACCCAGCCCTTCCTTTGCTGTTTGGACATTTAAATAATTTGAAATAAATGTGAAATGGCAAAGGAGGTTTGGAGTGAAGACTCAGCCTCACCAAATTCCTTTTCCTTAAAGAACATCTGGCTCCAGTTTAACTCAAATGAAGCAGTTTCACTATCAGCTGCCTTGACATTAATGCTTATTAATTAACCTTTAAATAGGAATATTCCAGACAGGCCAGAGACTTTCCCTGCTCTCCATTCTGCCTTAAAATCTCATTTTCCCCTTCATCATCACAAATTTGGCATTTATTTGGTCCAGACACTGAGTTGGGCTCTCAGAGGTCTCAGATCATCCATTTCCAGGGAGCCTGAACGGAGAATTTTAAGGATCTCATTTAAATTAAGGGCTGCCCTGACAGAAAGATGGTGTCACACTGAGGGGAGAAAACAAAACAAAAACCAAAACAAACAAACAAACAATTCTCTTTATTTTCCAAATAAAAAAACAGGGATGAATGGAGCAGCACAAAGTCAAAAACTACAGGTGATTCCTTTTTAATTCTTTCTGTGTCAGGGGGTTTGCATCAATTTGTGTGTCCTTGTCATCAAAATCCCAAATATTGGAATCAAACCCAGGTTATCCACCTGAATTATTGCTTCTTTTTCCATAAAAAAATAAAATAAGTGGCACAAAAATCACTCTCAATCTTTGTAAGAGTGGAGAAAAACAAAGAGGGAACTTGAGAGAAGAGAGTTAAGCACTAGGGAAAATAGGAAATAGTCAGAATTATTTTTGTATTTATTATACCCTTAAAGTGGGATTTATCACAAAAAAAACAAAACTGCAAAATCAAAATCCCAAATGTTTCTGCTTTTCCAGCTCAGTTTTAATTACACAAGGCCAAGGGAATTTTGCTAAAAAATGCTTTAAAAATAATAATAATGAGAAGAATAAGGAATTTCAAGGAACAATAGGTAAAATATCCTGGAAAAAGGATCATAAATTCCAGGTAAAAACCCTGAATGTACCTTCACATCTTCATCCAGCTTCATGATCTTCTTAATCCGAGCCAAGGGCAGCTCCTGAACTCTGAAGTCTTTCTGCAGAGAGATTTGAGAGACTTTTTACTGATATTAAACTGAAAATAAAGGTAAAAACTGTTAAAACTATCAGTGCTTTCTAGAATTGAACTGACTAAAATCAGATTCCTTCTCTTTCAGGTGTAGCAGCTCTTCCTGTGGGCTGGAAAGTCTCTTTTTTAGTGTTTTATATTGATATAGTTCTTCTGTCAGTTATTTATATTTATTATTTCACTTCCAAGCCAAAGTTTTCCTGAAGAACAGAATGTTTCTAATGTCACACACTTATCCATCTATTTATATTTGAAACAACTAATTCAATTACGTTTCCTGGGCCCCAGAAACCATTGGAATTTACAGAAAATCACAGGAGAAAATGAAAGTCAACAAGAGCTCGATGAAATCCTGGCTTTATTTGTACTTCTTGTTGTCAAATTCCAATTTTGGTGTTAAAAACCTTGCAAGAACCTGGTTCAAAAGATCAGTTTTATGTTTTTAGGTGGATTTCTCCCTGTTTTCCAGTCAGGAATGGTGGTTTAGAAGCCTGGATTATCCTGCTCTGAGACATCACTGAGCCCAAATTTGCACCCACACATTCCTTGGAGAGAATTCCTGGGCTCAGGAAATCACCAAGAGGCTTCTCCCTTCCCTGAAGACAAAAAGTGGAATTAAAATAAATAAATTAATCCAGAGTATTCCTGCCAGGAACCTCTTAAAAAAGGGAGAAAGGCTGAGGCTACATCCCACCAGGATCCCACATCCTGCATCAGGAATGCAGAATTTCTACTCACAAAAGACTTCTTTTTAAAAAAAAAAACAAAAAATAATATCCTTTTTAACAAAAATGTCATAGGAAAATAATGGGAAAGTCATTTCTCCAGGGAAAAAGCACTGCAGGATGTGTTAGGGAAACAAAAGAGGGAGAAAAATGCTGAAAATGCTGGTTTTTATTCAGAATTTCTCTTCTGTGGTTCTTTCCAGTGAAGAAAAACGTGGCTGTTCTGCATGGCCCAGCCAGCACTTCAGCAGGGGCATTTAATTAATATCCAGCACATTTATAAATATTTATATAAATTATTTCTCCTATACATATAATTAAAAAGCATTTTGTGCCTCATTCTGCAGAGAAACCCAAGTGTGGTGTTCCTGCTGCAAACCAGAATTAATTTGTTGTGGGGCTGTCCTGTCCTGATGGAGAATGTGGAATTTTGAAGGATTTTGGGCAATAAAAGACTTGTCCTTAAACACACACCACATTCAGGGACATATAAACAAGTGAAGGGGATTCTAGAATATGGAAAAATACCTCAAAAGTGTTTTTTTTTTGTTGTTATTCATGTTTTCCTAATATTTTTTTCCTCAGGTTTTTCTTTTTTTAAAGGGCCTTGTGAACTTTGAGCATCACAGAAAGCTGAGGGAAAAAATTTTAACCTGCAACACTTAAGTCTTAATTTCAACTTTTATGAACTCTATGGAGACACGAACAGTTAAAATAGTATTAAAATATTTAGATTTAGAGAAAAAAATTGTTGAAAAAATTGATGTTTTTTTATTCCTTTAAGGCAGTCAGGCCACGTTCCATAAATCAGAAGGAGCAGTGTGGTGGGGAAGGGAAGCAGGAGCAGGACTGGCCCCAAAGCAGCAGGAAAAGCCTCAGACACCAATTCCAATCTTTTCTTTTCTCCAAATTAGGCCTCGTTGTCTCCACAAGCCTCTTGTGGAGCTGAAATGCTGAGCCCAGCCTAGGCCTGGTTCTTATTTCTCCAGGATTCCACTGTGTCCTTCCTTCCCTTCTTTAAATAGTTTATTCTCGTTTTTTTCCTGAATTTTAGCCACCAAAAAACTCCACAAAACCAAGCACAAATAGCCCCAAAAATCAGGGGATCAACACAGTTTTCAGCCCCACATCCATGGGTGCAATTTTCAATAACAAACAAGGTAAATTTCAGGATTTAATGAATTTAATTCCACAGCATTGGGATGTTTTCTTGTTATGCCTTTTCCTTCCCTGCCCTCAATTCCCAAAATCAGGGACCAAAATATTTTTCCCTCCCTGCTCTGTCCATTTCACCCCCACAACCATGGGAGTAATTTCAATAGTGAACAGAATAAATTTCAGGAGTTGATTCCACAGCATTGGGATGTTTTCCTGTTACACCTTTTCCTTCCCTGCCCTCAGTTCCCCAAAAATCAGGAACCAACACAGCTTTTATGCTAACATCCATGGGAGCAATTTTCAATAATATTCAATATATAACATTCAAATTTCAATAATATTCAACAAAAGAAATTCCAGGAATTGATTCCACAGTGCTGGGATGTCTTTCTGTTATCCCTTTTCCTTCCCTGCCTTCAGTTCCCAAAAATCAGGGACCAACAGATTTTTCACTCCCTGCTCTGCCACTTTCACCCTCACATTCAGAGGGACAATTTTAATAATAAACAGAATAAATGCAGGATTTGGTGCTGGGATCTTTTCCTATTATCCCTTCTCCTCCCCTGCCCTCAGCTCCATTTCCAGTGACTCCTGAGCTTGCAAAGCAATCAATAGATCCCACTGACAGTTCAAAATTAAGCTGCCCATACTTGATAAGCTGCATAATAAACCCCTTTCATGTGGAGATGAAACTCCAGCTCCCAAACACAAGAATTCACTGTGCTGAAAGAGGAAAGTAATTAATTCTGGTTATGCATACAAATTTCTACATCTGTTTCTTTAATCAACTATCTGCACACAGAAAAAAAAAAAAAAAATAAAAAAAGCAGCTTATCCTGGGCCTGGTGGGTTGGGAGGTTTTTCACTTTGAAGAGCCTGGCTTGGACTTGAAGTTCTTTTGTTTTCAGTTGCATTAAAAGCACCAGAACAGTGATTTTTGGATCATAGGAATCCATCAATCTCTCTTCTAAAGTAATTTTTATTATGTGCCCTTGTTCCCACACCTCTTGTGGGGATGGAAAAAATAGAAGCTGCTTAGTCCAGTTGTTATTCTCAGCCTAGATGGGATTTTTTTAGTCAAATGTTTTAAAAAAGCACCTGACCACAACACACTTGGCATTTGAGTGATTTCAACACTTCAGGGTTGTTAAAGGAGGAGGTTCTGGACTACAGCCTAAACTCAAAAATTTATTCACAAAATTGGAATTAACAGGGAATTTAGGGAGGAGGGAAAAGTCTAAGGTGTATTTTGACAGTAAAAACTTGGTGTGAACAAGGGTTCCCTCACAGGTTTATAATTCAGAATATGAACAACAGCAAAGGTGAGATTTATCCTCAAATCCCTCAATCTTCTGGTACCTAAACCAGCCCCTGGCAGCTCCTTTTACACCTGTAGCTGTTCCAGAATCCCCCCTTTTTTCTCCCCAAGAGGAATTCCCCAGGATGCAGCTATGGCCATCCCTGAGCCTGATAAACAAACTCTTAAATCAACTTTGTGTTGTTGTTTTAGCCTGGAAGGAGCTGCAGGTTTGGCTGCTCCACCCAGAGAGGGAACATTCCCTGGAATGTTCCAGGCCAGGCTGGATGAGGCTCGGAGCTACCTGGGACAGTGGAATGTGTCCCTGCCCAAGGGACAGGGATCACCTTGAAGATCTTTTCCAAGCTAAACCATGATTTTCATGACTCTGCTACAATTCCATTTTTTTGGAAAATGGAATCCCCCCTGGCTGGAGATTATTGCTCATTTCTTATCCCAAGAAACACCCAATTTCCCTGATCCCAGAGCAGAAGACGTTCAAGCTGAGCTTTGAACAGGAATTTTTCCCTGTTTTCTGTGGGAATACCCCGATCCCTGGGGATGCTCACCACGGTGAGGTTGCGGATCTCCTCCATCACCCGTGGCCAGAAGGACTGGAGGCTCTGCTGGGCATCGCTGCTCCCGGCCGTGCCGAAGCCGCTGTCCGTGGACATCCTGGCAGCTGGGAGAGGAAAAAAACAGGAATAAGCAAGGAGGGAGAACAGGGTTAAAGGCAGGAAAAGCAAGAATGGCTTCAAATTGATGGGTTTAGGTTAAAGATTGGTAAGAAATTCCTTCCTGTAAAGGGTTGGGATGGATTTCCCGGAGAAGCTGTGGCTGCCTCATCCTTGGAAGTGTCCAAGGCCAGGTTGGAACAGCCTGGGATAGGGGAAGGTGTTCCATGGCAGGGGTGGAATGGGATAATCCTTAATGTCCCTTCCCACCCAAACCAGTCCATGATTACATGTCCCAGGAATTCAGGGAAGGGCTAATCCCTCCAGAAAACCATCAGAAGAAGAAATGCCAGCCTAGGTCTCATGGCCTCCCCATTTGTTTTTTTAAATTAAATTTATATTTCCATAGCAAAAGTAAAATAACCAATTTCTTTTGTGGCTGTCTGACACTAAAGTGTCATTTTGTGGCTTTCCAGCAGTTTTCAAATCCTTCTTTTCCTTGGACAGAATCAACAGGAGGAATTAAGAGTCTGTACAATGCAGGGTAACAAAAGCAGGAAGATTTAAATTCCAAATCTTTTAATTGAAGCTGCTTTAGTTGAAGCTGGGGTGTTACGAATCTGCTGATTATTCCATTTATTCCAGAGGATATCCATGCATCCAGGGAGATTGGGATCTCTGCAAACAGCTTTATTTACCTGAGAAGGAAGGAGGTGAAAACAAAGGGAAAATCACTGGGATCAGCCTCTCCCCAATCCAGGTGAGGAGTTGGGACACTCAGCACTCCTTGCCCTCATCCTTGGAGACCCAGCAACTCCAATTTTCCCCCTCAACAAATCCCTGGATTAAGCTTTGGGACAAGAAACTCTTCAAGCAATTCCAGTTAATATTAACACAGAGTTGGACAAATCCCTGGGAATAGCAGGAGCATTCCTGAGCTTCCTCTGTGGCAGGAGCACGTGGCTCCAGCAGGATTCCCAACAGCCTGGAAGGACTGGGAATTCTGGGAGAGTCACCAACATCAAACACCCCAGAGCAGCTCCAGAATATCTAGGAATGACACAGATCCCAGGGATGGAAAAGAAATCTGTGCCACCACAGGAAGGATTTTCCATAAGGAACGATCTCCAGGATATTTTTGTGGCTTTTTTTCCATTGCACAGTGACAAATGAGCAGATCCCCCTCTGGAAACAGGCACAGGAATTGGCCAAGAATTCCCAAATCAACTCCAGCCAGGAATTCCAAAATCTGCTTTGGCCAGGAATTCCAAAATTCACTATTCCAAAGCAAAAAGGATCCCTAAAAATGGCACTAAGGGGTCAATGCCAGACAATCCTGCAGCCCACACTTCCTAAGGAAAACTTGGAATGGTTCTGTTTTAATTCCACACTTCCCACAGAAGACAGGGAACAGTTGTATTTTAATTCCCCAGTTCCCAAGGAAAACAAGGAGAAGTTGTATTTTAATTCCAGCAACATGGGTGTGGGAAGAGCCAGAGGGAATTCTGACAAGGAAAAAGGGTCAGGGAATTGTATTTTCAGTCTCAGAGCAATGCAAGAATTCCAGGTGAAGGATCCTCTGGAATTCAGTGACTGACACATTTCTTGCTGACTCTTCCACAATTATTTGCATTAGAATGGAACCTGCCCACAGACTGTGATATTCCAAGTATTTATAAGAAAATCAAAGATAAAAATATTCCAATGAGGATTTAATTGGCATCTGGATCTTCCTCACCTCAATCAGCATTGTTAAAAAAATAGTTCAGGGACAAAAAACCCAATCCTTGGAACCTGGGAATATTTCAGTATTCCTGGAACTAGATGCAAGAGGAGATGCAATTCTTTTTGGACACAAGGAAAATAGCTTTTAAAATATGAATCATTTGAATTTATCCCATTTAAATGCTGCACTGGAACGTAACACTGCCCAGAATCCCAGGATACAAGAGGTTAAAATTAAAGGAAAAAAGGTTATAGAATATAGAGGAAGAGAATTTCACCACCATTCAATTTCTTGCATTAAATATCTACCTCCAGATACATTAAATATGCAGATTTCAGCAATGGTTTACTCTGGTCATTTATAATATAAAAATCCTGCTGATGGACACAAAAACTTCCAATTTTAAAGTAAAACACAGAAGTGATTTCAGAACAATCTGAAATTTCTGCTTAGGATCATTTTATGATAAATTGAGTAAAAGTAGAAACAGGAAAACCTACAAAATCAAATTGCTAGAAACCACAAAATAAAAGTGAAACTGCTCAGAACACTACAGGAATTTCTCCCAATTAAAACATGGATACAGAAGTGGTTTGGAGGTGCTGGGGAGGATTGGGAGGAAAGGGAAAAATCCCAAACTGTGACATAAACTCCAGAGAGAGAAACCTCACTCATGACCCATTCCTGAGCAATGAGGGAAATTCCTTCTCCTCCTTTAAAACTCATCCCAGGATTAGAACCAGCAAAAAGCTCACTCAGGGAGAGATGAGCTCAGCACAGCCAGAGGAATCCTTGGATTTCACACATGGATCAAAACCTGTTTGGGCTTTTCATCTGGGAACTTTTCAGCTTCACTCCTTTCCCCTTCCTTTCTCCTTTTCTTTTTCCTTTCCTTTCCTTCCACTTTTTCCCTCCTTCCCAGATTTCCCTCAGCTCACCCAAAAAAACCTCCCAAGGGGTTTAAGAGGAAAGTGGCTGCTCCAACACCAAATTCTGCTGGAAAACAGGCACAGGATCCCAGGGAATGGCTGGAGCTGTGCCTGACAGGATTTAGGGTGGATTTAGGGAAAGGTTCTTCCTCCAGAGGGAGCTGGGGCACTGCCCAGGCTCCCCAGGGAATGGGCGCATTCCCAAGGCTGCCAGAGCTCCAGGAATGTTTGGACAACATTCCCAGGGATGCACAGGGTGCCATTGTTCAGGGCTTGGACTGGATGATCCTTCCAGGATATTCCAGGTGGGCTGGGATGAGCTGAACCACCCGAAATCCTGACTGGCAGAATCCCAGTGAGGAGATTTATGGACACAATGGCTCTGAGGGAAACACCAGGAAAGAAACAACCCCTTTCCCAAAAAAACCACTCCCCACAGAGCAAGGAATGATGGAGGAGCTTTCCCAGAGAAACTCTGGCTGTCCTGGATCCCTGGAAGAGTCCAAGGTTAGGCTTGGAGTAACTTGGGACAGTGGAAGGTGTTCCTGGGGGTGGAATCCCCTTCAACCCAAACCATCCCAGGATTCTGTAACAACCAGAAAAACTGGGATTCACCTCCAACCCATCCACACTGCTTGGGATACCTCCAGGCAGGAAAACATTTTATTTTTCCAGACTGAGGGAAACAGAAAAGCAGGAAAAGCTGAAGCCTCGCTGCCTGGAGGTGATTCCAGAGCAGATCACCAGGAATATCCCAACAGCTGTCGGAGCTTTTCCGCTCACCAGAGCATGACACCTCTGGCAAACATTAAAATTCCCAAATCCTGCAGCAGCTGACAAAACCTGGAAAAGTTTCACTTCATGGGAGAGCAAAGGAAGCGTAGAGACACCTCTGGATGTTTTTTTGGCTGTTATTTTTTGTACAAATGCTGTTTTCTGCTCTTTTTTGGGCGCCCTGGGAAGCGGGAAGCAGCCAAACGGAGCCGTCTCCCCTTGGAAAATTCGCCATTTCAGCTCCTGGAAAACACAACCTACGGGAAAATCGCAAATAAACCCAAAACCTCTGAGCCTGCACTTCCATCCTGAGCAGGATCCAGAGTTTTTCCCTGGAAAAACACCAGATCCATGTCACAGCCACATTCCCAGGCATCCAAGCAAGACAGGAATGGGAATAATGTCCCCATCCAGTGAGGGCCACGTTCCAATTTTTGCTGGCTTTTAAATCTAGTTTCATTTTAAACGTAATTTTCAATTTCTGCCAAGTTCCCCCTGAGTAAGAAGCCAAGCAAAGAGGGTGGAGAGCACCTCCAAAGGAAATTTTTCCAAACATTCCAAGGAATTTGCAAACAGGGAATGCGAGAGGGAAGGAATGAGCCAGGAAGGAGGAGGAACTCAGCAGCATCCCATAGATCCTGGTGGGATCACAAATTCCACGTCCTTTCCATACAAAACAGCCACATTCCCATGATTATTGAGAAAATCCCATCGTTTTCCATGGAAAAAGCAGCACATTCCATGTAAGGATCCTAAAAAATTGCTCAACCATGAAAGCTCCAAAGAAATGAGGCACAAATCCCAAAATTTTATCTCGATGTCCTTAAATTATGGCTTCAAAAAAGGGATAAAACACAAATATTTCTGGAAAAAAATCCCCTCATCTTGATCCTACCACGTGACAAATACAGATTTAACAATTCCACATTGACAGAGTTTAAAAGGTTCCAAATCCTCAAAAAAAATTCCCATAAAACTCCTTTTAAGTGGTTTTTACAACAACCACTATCTCACAAAAACCCCAAATTATTTATTAGGAAGTAACATTAAAAAAAAAAAAAAGTGGAATTTTTTTTGCTTGTTTCCTCCTTTTCTGTGTTTTAAAGATTAAAATTTATCAGGAAAAAAATAAACTCCAACACCATGTCAGCCAGAAAAGCTCTAAAGAATAAAATCAAAGCCCCAGAACTGAATATTTAATACAATATTATTCATGGAATAACAGTAAATTCATTTCCATGATGCTTCCAAACAATCTGGAGGCTCAAAGTGCCAGAAATTGAGGGGTTTTTAGCTTTAGTTTTTTAATTTTGAGAGTTTTTACTCTCCAAGATTTTGGGAGGTGGCAGCAGTGGTAGGGAAAGATTAAATTGTGTTGGAGATCAATGGTTTCTCCTTCCACCTCAAAATTCAAATTTTGACTGCTCAAATATATAAAATTATTTAATTAAAAAGAATTTTGAGCCACTTTGGCACCACAGTTTATTTTTTGTTGAGCAAATCTTGCCATGGAGCTCTAAAAAATTCGGATTTTTGCAGATTCCACTGCAGCAGCTGGGAAAAAAAATCAGGATTTGGCTCTGTTGGAGTGAAAGGAAAGCCTCGAGCACTGGAATTCCAACACACAAGGCTTTGGCTCTTGATTATTTTGCAAGATTCCATGAGAAAATCCTGGGAATTGGAGCACCAACATCCACAGGGACTCATCCCAGTGGCCCAAGAATGGAAAATATTCCCTGGAAAAGCACTGGGAGAGGAGATCAACACCTGGGAAGGGACTGATAAGGTGGGGTTTGGGATAGGCTTTAAGAAATCCCAATCCATAAATCACGGAATGGTTTGGGTGGGAAGGGAATTTAAATCCCGTCCTTTTCCAGCCCCTGCCATGGATAGGGAGACTTTTCCCTATCCCAGGTTGCTCCAAGCTGGCCTTGGACACTTGCAGGGATGTGGAAACCACAGATTTTCTGGGAATTCCATCCCAAAATCCCATTTATCCCTGTCCTCTGGCACTGGGAATTCATTCCCCCTTATCCTGTCCCTCCATCCCAAATTCATCTGCAGCTTCCGAAGTTGTCACAATAAAAAGGAAGGAGGAAAGCTTTAAAAATTACAGCTAATTAAGCACTGGGCCCACAGCACCGCCATCATTCCACTGTAATTATTAAAACATAAAAACTCCCAGCACTATGGACAGGCAAGAAATTAAAAAACAATTAAAACAAATCGCAATAATTAAGACTTTTTACGTTTAACACTGATTTATTTATCCAAAAAAGATTTTAGAAAATGATGTTATAAAAAAATCCAACAGGGCAGTGGGAAAAGGGGATGGACACAAAGTCAGGGGAGGCTGAAATTCTGCTTTAAAAAACTATAAACCACTCACATTTTAAACATTTTCAAGCAAATTTTTAAGAAGACCCAGTGAGGACAGAAGGGGCTGCAAAATCTTGTGTTGATCTTGGAAACACCTGAGCACTGCAGGTGCCTCCCAGCCACTTTTCCAAGGAATATTTAGGATTATTCCACCTTTAAACTCCATAAATTCTCTACCACATTCCCTCTGCTCCCAGCCTCGGACTGAGACAGCCCCAAAGTGGGCGGGAGGGATCTGGATCCCAACTTCCAATTCTTTATTCCAGGGAAATTTGGGACAAATAAATGATTTTAAGGGACTGCAAAGGCTCTGTATATTTATATAAATCCACTTATTTTTGAATCTACGGACAAATATCTATTTAATCCTACTATTCTATTGACTATTCAATATTCCTATTACTGTTGTTGCTCAATTTTATAAATTAAAGCATCCAATGGCATCACCCAAAAGTTAAAATTAATTATTCTCATAGAAGTTTTTCCCTCCTGCTTAAATCAAGCCCAACCTGAAATGCTCAACGGGCAGCCAGGATGGTTTAATTTATTTTTTCTCTCTTCTCTTTTATTAAAATAAAAATGTTTTGGTGTTATAAAGATGCAAATCTCCCACCTTCATGGCATAAAAAGGGACAATTCCTGCTCTGATTTGAGCAGGAAGTGACCAAATAAACAGAAAATACAAGAAAATCTCTTCAGCTTTTGGGATTAACTCCCAAAAAAATCTTTTTTTTTAACTCCGGGATGCTTTGGAGATGTCCTGAAGTTTGTTCTTGCTGTGGTTTTTAACCCTCTGAAATAAAAGTAAATTATTCCTGATCATAATTAAAGACTTTAACTAATTAAAGAGCTTCAAAAATGTAAATAATTCACAATTTTAGGTTTGAAACTCACCAAATTTAATTCATTTACAACACACTAAGCCTTGAAATGAAGAAACCACCTCATGAGCCAACATAATTAACATACAGATGTCACCCTTATTATATAAATACAAGATATTAGCCTGATTAAATGAAATAAAACCCAAATTTAGTGGCTGAAAGGTGACCTCCTGTGGGCACCCAAAGCTACCTTGAGGTGGCTCAAGCTGGGGACAACAATGTCCCCTCCCCAAAAGTGTCCCCAACACCTTCACTGGTGCAAAAAATAGGCTAGAAAAATCAATTTTAAAATAATAATAATTAAAAAAAGTGGTGTTTTCCAAGCTTGAAGTTCCAGGTCAAAAATTGAGGAGAAACTAAAAAAAATAAAATTCACAGGAAAAAGCCTCCTGGAAAAGCAAACTGCTGAAAAATCAAACTAGAAAATCAAACTCTTAGAGAATAAAGCTAAACAATCCAACTCACTGGGAATAAAACTAAAAAATCAAACTCATAGAGAATAGAACTAAAAAAATAAACCTTGTATGAATTTTAAAAATCAAACTCCTAGGGAATAAAACTAAAAAATCAAACTCACAGAGGATAAAACTAAAAAGCTAACTCATAGAGGATAAAATTTAAAAAATCAAACTTCTAGACAATAAAGCTAAAAAATCCAACTCATAGGGAATAAAACTAAAAAAATCAAACTCATATAGAGAATAAAACCAGAAAATCAAACTCTTAAGAGAATAAAGCTAAAAAATCAAACTCATATAGAGAATAAAACTAAAAAAATCAAACTTCTAGAAAACAACAACAACAAAAAATCCCTGGAGAACTCTGGAGCAGAAAGGACACCCAAAGTTCACTCCTTAAAATGGGACCTTCCTACCCCTCCACAGCTGGGAAAAAATCAAAAGAAACTGGAATAATTTGTTAATAAATCCATTTCCAGATTTTCCCTGCTGCTCTTGACCTAGAAAGATCAAGCAGAACCTGCTCTTCTCCAGCCTCCTGCAAGCTGAAGCCATCAAAATACGCCAAATATTGGGTGGAATCAAGATTTCTGCAGGATTTTTATTCTCATTTCTGGGAGCTGCAGGTCACCCTCTTGTCCTGCCAATATTTAAAAGCTGGATATAGCTTAATTTTTCAATGGAAATATATTAAAATATCTTATTTTTGCTTCAAGATGCTGACAATGACCTTCATGCTCACGGCAAATCTCCCAGTCCTGGCCCACAGCCGGCTCCAGAAGTTCCTCCAATATTCCCGAATTATTAAAAGGTGACTTTTGGGGACGTTTCTCCTCTTACTCCATCCCTCACACTGAAACTGTGACAACACCAGGAAGTTGAACAACGTCGAGATGAGGTGCAGGGAGTCTTAATTTTTAATTAAAACACCCCAATTCACACTCAGAACGAAGCTGGAGCCCAAGGAAATCCTGACAGGAGGTGAAGCTCAGGTTCAAGGGCCTGGACCCGTGTTCCAAAACCCTTACAAGAACTTGGGCAAGCTAATTATCCTTAATTTTACAAAACAGCGCTTTTAAAGTCTACAATCGACGACCACAGAAAGGGGAAAAAATGTGTTTTATCACCCTGAGAGGTAAAGGACGAGAAGAGCATCTTGGAGGAGCAGGACTGTCCACGATGTGCTCTCCGAAACCCAACTTTAATCTCCCAACTATCCCCCGTGTCCTTGATGCCCTCGGCCAGCGCCAGCAGCTCCATTTTTTCCTTCCTCTTTTCTCTTATTTTTTTTTTTCTTTCTTTTTTTTTTTTTTTTTTTTTTCTCGGTCCAAAGTGCCGCTAACAAACTTTGTCCTTCAGAGTGGCGGCTCGGAGCGCTGGGATTTCAAGGTCACTCGTGCAGGCCCCGCTCCAAGTTGGGCTGCGGCGGTGGCGGAGCGCGCCCGGCCCGGGGCTCGGGGAGAGCCCCCGGGACCCCTCAGCCCCCGCCGGGCCGCCAACCCCCCGCTCCCCCCGCGCCTCCCGTGACCTTCGGCGCTGAGCTCCCGACAAAAACGACAACAAAGGGCTGCCAGGACACGCCGGGAGTTTGGGGGTGTCGCGGCTCCGCTGTCGCCCCCCAGGCCCCGCGGGGCCATCGCGGCCAGGCCAAGGGCACCGAGAGAGGCCCCGCCGCGCTCGGGGCACCCCAGGGTGGGGGCAGCGCTGCTTTGTCCCCCCCCATCGCTGCCCTCACGCCGATACCGGCGCTGGGGGTGGGTCGGCGGGGAACCCCGGGGGTTCAACCCCAAACCCCGCACCGGGCGCGTCCCGCCGCGCCCCCTTCCCTCCCGCACCGGGACACACGAGCATCCCCCGCCGCCGCGGCCTGTCCCCGGCGCCCGGGCCGCCCTCCCCCGCCGCCACCGCGGCGGCAGCGCCCCAGACTCACCGCCGGCCGTGCCCGCGGCCGGGGGTTGCCCGCCATGGCTTTGTCTTTGAGCGACCCCGGCAGCTGCGGGGCCCCCCCGGGCCGGGCCGTGCCTGCGGCCCCTTTAACGGCGGCGGCCCCGCGCGCCCCGCTGCGCGCGCCCGGCCCGCCCCGCGCCCGCGCCCATTGGCTGCGCGCCCCGCGGCCGCGCTCTGCTATTGGCTGAGCGCCCCGCGGCCCCGCGCTCCCATTGGCTGGCGCTGCGGCGCAGCCTCGCCTGCCGCTTCCTGCTTTAAAGTTACCTTGAGCGGCGGCCGCAGGGGTCAGGAAAGCCCCGCCCCCCTGCCCCGCCCCGATTGGCAGCCTCGCCTCCTATTCAAACGCCTGAAGAGGCTGGCGAGGGCGGCCGCTGATTGGCCCGCGCGCCTGTCAATCACGACGGTTCCCGCCACACCTTCCCGGCGGGGAGCGGGGCCGCACGTGCGCGAGGCGCGGCGGGAGCGCGCGCGGTCGGATCCCCGAGTTCCAGAAATTTTGGGATCTTTGGAGATCACCCAGTCCATCCCCCTACCAAGGCAGGGTCACCCGGAGCAGGTGACACGGGGACAGCTCCAGGTGGGGTTGGGATGTCTCCAGAGGGAGGTTCCAGCTATTCCAGGGCTGCAGGGAATGAAGTTCTTCCTCAGGGTGAGGTGCAACTCGTTGTGTTTTAATTTATGGCCACTGCTCCTCATCCTGTCCCCGAACAGAACCTGGCACCGTCCTCTGACACCCCTTGGGGACATTTTATGGATGATGGGACTCTCTCCCAGCCTTCCCTTCTCCAGGTCCAGCTCTCAGTTTTTCGTAGTAAGGATCCCTGAGAGCTCCAGCCTGGACAAACCTGGTGCTTCTCAGAAATAATTAATTCCAGCAGAGCCACAGCCAACCCAGCTCTCGCTGTTTCTCCTGTATCCTCCAGACTTCAAATCCTCTCCGTGTCCTCTATGGACCGTCTCCAGCAGCTCCTTGTCCTGTCCTGAGTATCCCAGAACTGGATCCCTTGTGGCCCCAGTCCCAGGTTGGTGCTTCCCGGTGGGGACAGGGACATCCCCTCCCCGGCCTTATCCGTGGGAGTCACCGGCAAGAGGGATCGGGATCCCACAGCCCTCCCACGGGGCTGCACCAGCCCACAAACATCCCATAGGATGAGGGGGAAAAGAAAAAGGAGGCGGTTTTTCTAATTCCATGGTACAGCCCTCAAGCCCTGGGCAGGATGAATCCCAGCAAAATTCCCGGCAGGAAGTGCAGGTGGAGCGTTCACCTCCAACACCAATCATTTCCCTTCAGTTTTAACCACACGCAGCCTCACTCTCCTCCCTCCAGCAGCACTTTAAGAGCTCTTGGATGGGATGGGAATTTGGGAATGTTGTGGGTAAAGAATGGGAATGGTCCAGCATAAAAAGTTGTGGAAACCAGGTGGTATTTTAGCCTCTGAATGCACAAATCCCAGTTTTATCAACAGCACCCCAATGGATTTCAAACTGTAATTCCAAACTATAATTTCCTGCTGACAGGATTATCCAGGGGGAAAAAATATTGGGAAGCACAGCCAAGCCTTGTCCAGCCCTGCAGATTAAATCACTTTGAATCTGATAACGAGGAGAGATTAATTTTAAAATAGAACTTCCTGATGATTTGGGGGAATAGAATTGCTTGAAACATGGCCTTAAAAAAAAATAAATACTCTGTTCTCTTCCTGTAGCATTCCTCAGATAACAAAACACGGCTTGGAAGCTGTGGAATTCTGACTATTGGAATTATGTGAGGTACTTTGGGTGGTATGAAAAACAAACCCAGCACCCTTCCTGCAGAACAGAGGAATGCCTGGCTGGAATTCTGGAATTCTGAGGGATTGATGTTCTGACTGGCCAAACACATTCCCTTGGGCCTTGTCACATCCCAAGGGACCTAAAGCTGCTCTGCTGTGCTTGGGAATGACAGGAAGAGCCACGGGAATGACCCACAGGAGCAGCTGATGCTCACAGCTTATTAATTCCTCCTGACAATAAAAACTGGTTAATTTTAGGAAGTTCTACAGTAAAGGGTTTATTTGTGGAAAAACCCCACTGAATTAGTTTGGGAAGCCCTAAAAGGTTTATTTCAATCATTGCAGCTCTCGTTGCTCTGAAATCAAAGAGGGTTTGGGTGGGATTTTGGGAAGGAATTTTCTTTTCTTTTGAGGGTGAGGAAGGGCTGGAATAGAATTCCCAGAGCACCTGTGGCTGCCCCTGGATCCCTGGAACAACCTGGGACAGTGGGAAGTGTCCCTGCCCATGGAATTGAGTGGGACTGGATGGGATTTAAGGTCCCTCCCAACTCAAACCACAATTCCGTGAACTACAGAGTTACTTGGGAAACATTGGAAAAAGGAATGTTCTGAACCCTGTAGCTGTCACCTGTCTCTCTGAGGCACTTCTAGGAATCCACCACTGCACGTGATTCCCATGGGGCAGGAAAATGTGCTTGGACAAACAGGATTTATCTTGATCAAGCAAAATTAACGAGGGACAGACCAGCCAGGCAGGAAAAATGCCCGGCTCAAGGTCACCAGCCAAGCTCAGACACTGGAGAACCTGTTCCTACCTGGAATGAGCAGTCAAGGATTCTGCTGGATCCCAGAACCATGGAATATCTTGAGCTGGAAGGATCCTCAAGGATCATCCAGTCCAACCCCTGAACAGTGGCACCCTGTGCATCCCTGGGAATGTTGTCCAAATATTCCTGGAGCTCTGGCAGCCTTGGGAATGCGCCCATTCCCTGGGGAGCCTGGGCAGTGCCCCAGCTCCCTCTGGAGGAAGAACCTTTCCCTAAATCCAACCTAAATCCCCTCAAATCCCCTCAGGGGCAGCTCCAGCTGTTCCCTGGGATCCTGTGCCTGGTTATGCCAGAGCCAGGTGTGATGTTGTCACCACCACGACCAGGTGAGCTGATGCTGTCACAGAGCATGAGGACAAACAGACCCAGAAGGAACATCCCAGTCCAAAACCAGAACCTCATTTAAGGAAAAAAATAAGGAAAGGACTGGGATGCTGGCAAGGAAGTTTGATGGTTTGGTTTGTAGGCCTGGAGGAACAGGTAACGCGCTCATGGGCTTTGAATCGTCCATGCTCAAACAGCAATGGAGACAGGGAAGATTTATTCCCAAATCGATGGAAAATATTCCACTCAGGAAGAGAAATGTCTCAGAAGTGCTCTGAAGAGTCACATTCCAGGAGCAGTCACGGCTATTGTTCATCCTTCAGTGACAATCTGGAATCTGCCAGAGCTGCAGGGTCTGGGGGTGGCCCTGGTACACAGCTCAGCCAGCCCAAAGCTGCCCTGACAACCCTCAAACACCGGCAAATGAGGAACCCACCTGAATGAAACCCCACCCCAAAGAATTCCCGGTTACCAGGCTATGCCCACACTGCTGGGCAGTGCCCCGGGATTTACCAGTGACCTGGGGGCATATATTTTATTCCTTCACCTCGGGGAAAAGCAGGATTTACAGAGACCAAAGGTGTTCTCACAGCTCTTGCTGCTTTTTGAGCATGGATTAAACAATGCCCGAGACAATACCAGAAACCCTTGACTGTGCTTTCGTTGTCCTGCCCCTCTTCCTGCCAAATACTGTGGCAGAGCCTGAAGAAGCTTCTCAAGGCTTGGCTGGCAAAAATCCCAAAGATTAGTAAAACAGAACCATGAAATGACAAAATATTATGGGTTGGAAGGAATCTTTAAAACCACCGAGTGCCATCCCCTACCAAGGGCAAGGGCACCTTCCACTGTCCCAGGTTGCTCCAAGCCCCATCCAACCTGGCCTTCAGCACATCCAGGGACCCAAAGGCAGCCACAGCTTCTCTGGGAAATCCATTCCAGGCCCTCACCAGTCTCACAGCCAAGAATTTCTTCCTAAAATCAAATCTAACCCTAAGCATCTGAGCTCCTATCTACCCCCTCCCACCCCTTTCTCAGACAGGTCAGGATCACAAACTGCCTTGGAATCACACAACCCGGAACGATTTGGGTGAAAGAGACCTTAAAGCACATCCCATTCCACCCCTGCCATGGGCAGGGACACCTTCCACTAGACCACGTTGCTCAAGGCCTTATCCACCTTGGCTCTGGACCCTTCCAAGGATGAGGCACCGCAGCACATCCCCTGTGGCGGCCCGGGAAAACACCGGGAGGACTCCGCGCATCAATGTTGCCCGCCGGTTGTGAGGCGGCGCGTTCCCCGGACGCTGGCAGCCCCTAATCCCGGCTCTCAGGCCGGGGGGGGGGGGTCCCAGGCTCGGCCAGCCCCGGGCCAGCCCCGGGCCTGTCCCGGCCCTGTCCCGGCCCCGCCGCCCCCCCGCCCCGCGCGGGACAACGGTCCGCTCGCGCTCCTCTCCCCGGCCCGTCCCCGCCAGCCAATCAGCGCCCGCTTCTCTGCGCCCGCCTCCCCCGCGCGGGCCAATCAGCGCGCGCGCAGCGGCCCAGCCAATCGCAGCACAGCCGTTGGGGTGTGGGGGGGGAGGCCGTAACGACCCCTCGGGCCGCCCCCGCCCCGCGTCCCCTCACGGGCCGCCGCCTCCCCCCCGCCGCGCTCCCCGCGCACTCACCGGGGCGGCCGGCGCCGCGACCTCCGCCTGCTCCGCCCGCTGCCCGCGCTGCCTCCGGCGCGGCCTGCGGGAGGCGGGGGGGGAAAAGGGGGGCGGCCGAAGCGGAGTGAGCGCCGAGCGGCCGAGAAACAAGATGGCGGCAGGGCCGTGAGGCGTCGGGGCGGAGGCTCCGCCCTTTTTTGTCCCCCCCCCCCTTCCCCTCCTCGGGCTGGGCCGCGGCGGCGCGCGCGGGCGCGTGACCCAGCGGGGATCTCGCGAGATTTGCGGGGAGGCGGGAACGTGAGGGAGCGGGACGTGCCGTGAGGGACGGGGACAGTCTGGGAGGGGTCTGAGGGGTGACCGTGCCTTGAGGGGCTGCCAAATTCTGTCTCTGGCATAGATCTGCCCTGTCCTAAACCCCCGCCTGTCCACCTCTAGGCCTCTTGTGGGGAACCTTCCCATGTTTTTCTTGCTTTATAAATAAAAAGCAGAAATGCTGCGATGTTTTCCAAGTTTGTTTGCTTCTCTGTCAAGTATCCTCGTAATGAATTGGGTGGTAAATAAATCCGTTAAAGGTGCTGGATAAAAATGCTTAGGGTATAATGAATTGCAATGAACTTTTCTCCACACCGGGATTTGGCAATTTCTGGGAACTTTTTTAATAGGAGTTCGTTTGAAGTGCAATTTAAACACATGCAGTGTTCCTGAGTTGACTCACTCCCAGAGTCCCATTATGTAGCTCAACTATATCTGCCCACAAAAGAAGAAAAAGAACTGTTTTACATATCTGGGAGACCACAGAGTTCTGATTGTTCACATTGTGGGAGAAAAATATTCCTGAAATCGATTTAAATAGATGAAGGAATTAAAGATCCTTTTTTTCTCAGAGTGGAGACTGCAAGCAGCTGATAATCAGAAAAAAACCCCAAAAGCAGCCCTAAAGGAAGGGGAAGCAAAGGCTGCCTTGACATTCCTCTCAAATCCATCAGGTCTGGAACAACATCCAACGGGAGTAACGAGGAAAAATAGGAAAAGTTTGTATTTTCATGGGGGGTGGATTTTTGCTCCTTTTAAGCTTTCCCTTGAAGCCACAGAGGGCTGGAGCTCCACCAGGAGCTGCTGCCTTATTCCCAGTCCCTCATCTGGGAATTGCCATCTCTTTTCCTGCAGGGATCCCATCCCAAAGATTCTCCAGGTGCCTGTCTGGATCCTCCAAGATCCCTTCCCCATGTGACAGTTTCATCCTGTGGATCCTCACAATTCCATGGAGGAACCTAAGGAATTTATTCCCACCCCTGGATGGATTTCTGTTATTATCCATGGTAGGAGTCTCAGGAATCTTCGGAATTCTGCTTTAATAGATTAATTATATCAATTAATAGATCAGTAGTTTTCTATTGGAATTTTTTGTATTTCCAACCGATTTTTATTGCCTTTCTGCACATCCATTTAACAACAACTCTGCTCCACCAGGATATCCCTGGCAGTGCAATCCCAGGGATCATCCAGGGACGTTCCTGGCTGAGCTGCTCCCTCAGCACAGGAAGATTTTCTCCTGCCATCCTGGAGCTTCTTCAAGCCAAGGTCTGTGCCCTGCTCTTGCCAGCTCTCCCAGTTCCCAGCTTTCCAGGACACACTGAGGGGTGACTCATGCTGCCTCAGGATTTTTCCCATGAAAAAATTCCCTTTTCCTTAGGAGTGACTCCATCTTTTTGCCTCCTCACTGTCCTTCTGGTGGCCCAATTTGCAGCCTGGCCAAGTTTCTTTTTTTAATATCGTTTTTAATATCATTGTTCAGGTTATAAAAATAAATCCCTTGAAATATTGTTTGGGATGAGAAAAGAAAGTGGGATCCCACAGGGCTGTTACACTTCCAGTCACCCTTCCCAAAATTGGTGGCTGGGTCTGCCCTGCCAGAGGACAAAATCCCATTCCTGCAAGCACAGGGATTTGGGATTTGTGGGTTTTGTGGAAGAAATGGAGGAAATGGGACACATTTCTGTGTCCTCTGTGGGCTGGGAGCTCGGCTGCCCTGGTGGCTCCGTGCTGGCACCGGAGTGGGAAATGTCTTGCAGCAAAATTCCTGCAGTTTTATTGGAAGTCTTGAGGCTGAGGGCACTTGCAAGGCAGCCAAGAGAAATAAAAGTCGGGATCATGGAGTGATTTGGGTTGGAAGGACATTCAGAATCATCCAATTCCACCTTCTTCCCATTATCCCAGCTTGCTCCAACCTGGAATTGAATACTTCCCAGGATAGGGCAGCCACAGCTTCCCTGGGAAATCCATTCCCCACCCTCACAGCTGCTCCAGTTCGGGTTTTTTTTGTTGTTTTTTTTTTTAATTCCCGAATTTCTGAGCTGTTTCCTTCTGTTTCAGCACCGAGGACGACGATCCATCCCCAAAATTCCCTGGAAAACGCCCCATTTATTAATTAATTACCGAGCAGTGCTGCTCCTGCTGCTGCCAGGCCCAGCTGTCCCAGCACCCAGCTTGGATGCAGCTCCTCTCCAGGGATTTCTGGACAATCCCCCCTTGCTCCTCCTCCCGCCGGATCCTTTTGTGCGGCTCCGTTTCCTCCCCACCTGCTCCCTTTTCCAGCCGCAATGGATCCATTGTCTGGAGCTGCTCGGCTTTTCCCACAGGGATTGCAGCTCCACAGAGCTCCCTGTCAGCCTGCCCGGAACGTGGAGGAGCCAAGGAAAACATGAAACAGGGAAGGGAAGGGAAAAAAAAAAAAAAAAATGGAAAGGAGAAAGTGCTTTTGCAGGAATTCGGTGGTGCTTTGATGAGTTTGGACTTACCAGCACCTTCCAACTGCTCATCCCATCCCTCCCATGCTTCCCACTGCACCCCAGACCTAAATTTGGGAGCCAAGGATTCGTCTGACACCAAGGAAAATCAGCTCGGAGCAGCAGAGACAAGGCTGACCCTTCCCAGCTCAGCCCCTGCCATCCCCTGGGATTCCTGTTTCAGCAGGACTCTGGATTTATCCCAAACCAGCTGTTGCTTTGGGGCAATAATCCACAGGCACGGGAAAACCTGGATATAAATTCTTTCTGGACATGGACGCACTTGCTTTATGGATCTGCAGGAAAAAGAGGCCATTTAGGGCCAGATTTGGGGGTTTGACCCCTTGTGCCACATCCCACCTGGTGCCTCTCCTAGCTGGGATGATCCATATGGTATTGAAGGGTATCTAAGGATATTTAGGAATATGTCTGTGCCTGGATACTGTTTTGTTTAAACCTTCTGCTTTGAAATTAAACCCCTGGGAATATATTTTGACCTTTGGGAGTTCCCAAAGGATTCCTTGAGGGCCCAAAACTCCTGAGGGATGATCCAGGATCAACTGTGGGCTTGTGGGTCCCCTTTTGTGCTCAGGTTTGAACCTGTGTGCCAGGGAATTTTACTTTTTCTGATCCAGATGGGAATTCCCAAAGGAATCCTGGTCTCCCTCATTTTCCCACCCTCACTTCCTAAGGAAGAGCTGACAGAAATCAGGAAAACCCCACAAAACTTTAGGATCAGCGCTGGGAGCTGAGGTGCTCAGCCTGGTGATGTTTGGGAGGCCTCATTCCCAATATTCCCACTCTGCTGGCAGAGGGGAGAGGATTTCCCAAGAATGCACCTCCTGCCCAGTTCAACCCCCTGGCTGTCCCAGTATCCAGCTGGTGAGCACTGGTGACCTGATTGCTCCTGCCAGGAGATTTTCCAGTGTCTCCACACAGCTCCTGCTCCTGCCAGAACTGGGACACGCCTCTGGCAGGGAGAAGGGAAGGAGCTGACCCAGCTCCAGCAGCTCATCCTGCTGGGCACTTCCAGAGGGGCCAGGGCTCATCTCACAGCCAGGACAGGGACTGGCACCTTCCTAGAGCAGGGTTATTCCAGGGAATCCCCACTGGGATTCCCAATCCTGCCATAAGCCAGCCCCTTTCCATAACCCTTCTCCAGATGCAGCTTCTCCTTCCCTGAATGCAGTTCCAGGACCTCCAGTGCAGCCTCAGAGCCTCCAGGACAGCCCCAGGAGCACCCTGGGAAGCTCCAGGATCCTTCTGGGAAGCCTCAGTCCTCTGGAAACCTCCAGGACACTGTTGGGAACCCCCAGTATCCTCCTGGGAAGCCCCAGGACAGCTTCAGTATCCTTCTGAGAAATATCAGTCCTCTGGAAAACTCCAGGACCCTCCTGGGAAGCCGCAGCACCTCCCTGGGCAGCTCCAGGACCCTCCTGGGAAGCCTCAATCCTCTGGAAAGCTCCAGAACCCTCGTGGGAAGCCCCAGAATCTCCTGGGAAGCCTCAGGGCAGCTCCAGGACTTCCCAGAGCAGCTCCAGAGCCCCAGCATTCCCACCCTTTCCCTGTGTCTCCATCCCCATTCCCTCCCCCTCTCTCCGGCACCAGCAGGATCCACTCCATGGGCAGTTTTCCACCCTATCCCAGGGAATGGCAGCTCGTGGCAGATCCCAGGGTCACCCTCACGGGGACAGCTCTCCCATGCTTCCCCACATCCAGCAGGATCATCCCTATCCACACCCTGCAGCCGAGCCCTGGGAATCCTCTTAAGGGAGTTTTACCAGGATAATCACGTTAAGCCACCCCCGTGGTGCCAGCACAAACCCAGGAGGGAAAGGAGAAGGTGCCCAGGAGCCGGTAAAGCCGAGCTCCTTAAGGAATTAAGAGACATTGGAGATGGGAGAGCTCTGATAGGATCTCAGGACAAGGCCAAGGCTTTGTCCATCCAGGGAAACAATTCCCAGGAAATTGGTGCACCACAGCCCCAGCCTGGAATCTGCAGCACCAAATCCTTCCCAGTGTGAGGTTGGTGATCCCAGAAAAACCAAAGGAGGCAAAAGAGCTTCCAGCGGATCTGAGAAATCCATTGCCGTGAAACTTCCTATCGTCAGAAAGCAGCTGGAAAAAAAATCCTTCAGAGAATCTTTTAGGGATGTTGTCTTCATTATCTCTTCCCCCCCAACAATGCGTTCCCAGGAGTGGCACTTCCTCCATAAAGCCAGAAATTTCATGGAATAGCCTTCCCTGCTGGGAGAATTCCAGCTGGTTTTCCAAACTCTTCCTCACCAAGGCCCCTCTGGACAACCTCCCTCCTCCTGAGTTTGTTTATATGCTTTGAATCCCATTAGGAAACCATCTCCCTCCTTCAGCGCTGGTTTATCCAAGTTTCCATATTTAGTTCTTTCAGCTATTCCTGTTCCTGAACCAGCTTTCCTGCCGGGACCTGCTGCATCCCAGTTTTTCCCTCCAGCAGCTGCCACGGGGAGAATTATCCCACATCCTCCCTGCACTGATGGATGCTCACTGACCTACCCCGATCCCAAATCGCTCCCCAGGCCCTAATCCCGGGATTGGGAGCGCCGGGTGGTTCCCTGCGGTCCGAGGTGCCGTCCCATGGGATGGGGAGATGGGAATCGCGGGATTTTAGGGAGGGACAGAGTTAAAGGCGGGGAAGGAGGCTTTCCTCCTGGCACGTGGCTCCATGTCAGCCAGCAGAGGCAACGCAGGGAAAGAGCAGGAGGAATTCACCGGGAGCAGGGAGACGCTGCTTAGAGGGAAACCGGTGTTTGGATCCTGGCAGCCAAGGTGAGTCCAAGGGCAGCGCTGGAATCGCTGCCTCTCTGCCCAAACTTCCTCCTTCGCCAGGTTCCAGAGCCCCGGGGGTGTCCCCATGGTGTCCCTGTCCCCGCTCCAGCGGGATCGGATCTGGGAGGTTTGTGCATTCCCAAAGCCCAGGCTGAGCGGGATCCAGCTCAGCCCAGAGGCTCCCGAGGCCCCGGGGGTCTGCCTGGGGACTCTTGGGGTGCAGGTGACAGCAGTGGGGTTGGCAGCTGCTCTTAGGGTCCATCTGTGACAGAAGGGGCAGGTGGCAGCTCCAGAGACCAAGTGGTGACTGGAGGGTCCAGCTGGAGGATCTGGAGCTTCAGCTGGGGGGTTTGGGATCCGCCTGGGGGCTTTGGGGTTTGTTTGATGGGTGTAGGGTCCAGTTGTTGGGTGTAAGGTCCAACTGGAGGCTCTTGGGGTCCGATTGATGGCTGCAAAGTCCAATTGATGGGTGTAGGGTTCAACCTGAGGCTTTTGGGGTCCAGCTGATGGGCACAGGGTTCAACCTGAACACTTTTGGGGTTGGGTTAAGGGATGTAGAGTCCAGTTGATGGGTATAGGGTGCAGCTGGAGGCTCTTGGGGTTCAACTGATGCCTGTAGGGTCTGATTGAAGGGTGAAGGTTAACCCTAACCTGGTGCCTCTTGGGGTTCAATTGCTGCGTGTAGGATCCATCTGGTACCCCCTGGGGTTGTAGGGTCCATCTGGTGGCTCCCAGGCTCCGGTTAATGGATCCAGACTCCAGCTGAAAGCTGTAAGGTCCAGCTGGGGACTTTTGGGGTCCAGCTGCTGGGTGTAGGATCCACTTGAAGGCTTTAGGGTCCAACTGGAGGCTCCTGGGGACCGGCCGCTGCTCCGCTCATCCCTCAGGACCCACCTGATGGCTGCACGGTGCTGCCGCTGCCTTTTGGGGTTCGGCCGCACCTCCCTTCGCGCAGCTCCCGGGCCGGTCCCTCGGGGGGTGCCGGTCCCGCTCCGCTCCGCCCGGGCCGGGCCGGGGCTCCCCCGCCCGACGCTCCCAGCAGCCCGCCGGGGCCGGGGGAGGAGCGGGCACGGGCGGCGGCGGCGGCGGCAGCGGTGAGTGCCCGCGGGGTGCGGCGCTCCGGGCTCCCGGGACAGCGGCGACAGCCCCGGGCCCCGCGGCCACCGTGCCGAGCGGGGCCGCACCTGCCCCGGAGCATCCCCGGCCGGCGGCGGGGGAGCGGCGAAGGTGAATTTGGGGATGTCCGGCGCGGTTGCGGTACCGGGGAGCAGCGGGATGCGCCCTCTGGGAGCTCCGGGAGGAGGGATGGAGGGAGAGGAGGGGGTCTCGATCCGCCTGGGGACAACGCCGGGGGTCCCCCGTGCTCCACGGCTGCCGGTACCCCTAAATCATCCCCTAGGCTCTGAGCTGGGATGCGAATCCCCCAAAATCATCGCAGCGCCGAAAACGGGTGAGCTGCGGCCGCGCTCCGCCCGTTCCCGAGGGCTCCCCAGGCCGGTTCCCCGGAGCCTTTCCCGGTGTGGGGCGGGCAGCGCTTCCCGGCCGGAGACTCGGCACCGGGAGCGCCTTCCCGTGCCATCCATCATGCCGCTGAAAGCCCGTTGACGTCAACCCCGTCCCGTGCACGCCGGTCCCAGCGCCGGGAAAACCGGGATAGGAACCGGGAAAAGCGGGGAGGGTGCCGGGGAAGGTCTGCCCCGGGGCATCGCACCGGACTCAGCTCGTCCTGGGCTTCCCGGCGTCTCCAACCTGGGATCTGTGCGTGGATTTGCCTCTGTCTCTATCCAGAGGCTCCTCTGCCCTCCGTGGGGTTTGGGGCAGGTGCTGGGCTCGGTTCTGGGGGGGAAATTGTTAAGGGAGGGGTGGGAAGGATGAGACGGTGCCCTGGGATGGGCAGAGCTGCTGTGCTGCTCCCTCGTGCCACAGCCAAGGGGCAACAAGTGGGGACAGCCCGAGGGCAGCGTGGGCATCACCCTGGCACCCCAACGAGCACAGGCCTGCCTGGCCACCGTGTCCCCTGTGTGCCCCGAAATGGTCCCCAGGGCCACCGCGTGGGAGCTGGCATTGGTCTGCAGGGTGCTCCCCACGGGAAGTGGTGGCTGTGAGGGGCTCTGGGGTGGTCAGTGCCCACTCCCAGGGGTCTGGGACCCACAGGAAAGGCGTTTCCGAGGCTGAACCCCATCCCTGGGTGCCCAGGGAACATCCAGGGCTGCGCTGCTTGTTTCAGTTGTGAGATGGGAGTGGGAGGCTGCAGATCCTCCGGGAGCATGGGATGGGCTTTGCTGCCAGGCACGGGAGCCTGGGGTTGTTCTTCCACCATAGGATGAGGGAACACTTGCCCAAACCAGCCCTGGCTGCATCCCTTGGCCGTTCCCAAGCCATCCCTGTTTTTGTCCCCTGGCCATTCCCAAGCCATCCCTGTTTTTGTCCCCTGGCCATTCCCAAGCCATCCCTGTTTTTGTCCCCTGGCCATTCCCAAGCCATCCCTGTTTTTGTCCCCTGGCCATTCCCAAGCCATCCCTGTTTTTGTCCCCTGGCTGTTCCCAAACCATCCCTGATGCCCTGGCTGCTCCCAAACCATTACTGGTTTCATCCCCAGCATGCTCCCAAACCGTCCCTGTTTTTGTCCCCTGGCCATTCCCAAACCATCCCTGGTTTTATCCTCTGGCTGCTTCCAAACCATCCCTGCTTTTATCCAGCCCCAGTTCTCCATGTGCCCATTTCTTCCTGCACCAACACCTCTCCAAGGCCACTCCTGCTGTGCTCACACCTCTCTCCCTCTGTTCCATCTCTGACATCCCTTTGTGAGGCCAGACTCCTCTGCCACCTCCCACATTCCCAGTGCTCCAGCCTTTGGCTTTGTCCCCATTCCAGCCTTTGTGGGACAGGGACAGAGGGTGACATTGCGGCATCTTGGGTTGCTTGGCCCCAAACCCGGGGATGAATCCCCTCTATTCCACGTCCCCTGAGCTGTTTGCCATCCCTGGAGCTCAGGTCTCCGTGGGCTCCCGCTGCAGCACAGCCTTTTGGGAAGCCTCATGTGGGTACAAAATACAGTTTTAAGGTGATGAAAATCCCTAATTTTCTTTCTGATTAAAACCGGAGCTGTGTGGCAGCAGCTCTCGGTGTCCCTGTCAAACACTTCAAATGTTTTGCCACCGCAGCTCCACGAGCAGGGAGAGCCTCGGTTATGAATTACTGGGAAGGGATTGATAGCCCCGCTCCTCCCGCTCCCTGCCAAGATCAGGAGCTCCTTCCCTGCCCTGGGATGCTCTACTGGGAGCCTCTCCAGGCTCCTCATCCTTTCCACAGACAAAAAGATTTCTGGAGATGGAAATTTCCCCCTGGAAATTGGGAATTGTGCAGATTTTAGTTGTTGGCTGGTGAAGCAACACCAGAGTGTTTGGCCTCATCTTCTCACAAGTGCTCTG
Organism: Poecile atricapillus; assembly: GCF_030490865.1. Lineage (NCBI taxonomy): Eukaryota > Metazoa > Chordata > Aves > Passeriformes > Paridae > Poecile > Poecile atricapillus. Next base: position 5,033,457 of record NC_081272.1, on the reverse strand, counting down.
GGGGAGCAGTGCCTTGCTGGGATCATCCTGTGTCCCTCCATCCCATCCTCCTGCTCTTCTAGGGATTCAGGAGCCACTGCCACCCCAGGAGAGCCGCCCCAGCTCCCTGTGCCACAGCAAGGGGTGTTTGCCGCAAGCTCTGCCCCCTCCTGGCATCACTCCGGCTCCCAGAACTCTTCCCAAGTTTTCTGCTGATCCCTGAAGAAGCTCGGGAATAATTGTGCAGCCTTAGCAGTTAAAAAAGAAACTTTTTCTGCAAACAAAGCTGCTCAGCCCCGACTCCTGCTGGGCTCGGGAGCCAGCTGGGACCTGCGGGATGGATGCGGCTGGGCACGGAATGTCAGATCCAGCTGGCACATCCCACTGCTGGATGTGGATTTGGGGATGTGGGTGGGTTCAGTGACCCATCCTACAGCTGGTCCCCGGAGACCCCAGGAGCACTGGGCAGGTGCTGGCAGCCAAGGGTGGAATCTGGGCAGCACTTTGGAACCTGAGGGATTTCAGGATCCTGAGCCCCTGGAAGGCACAGGGATATTTGCCAGTGTGGAATGGGGAGGATGAGGAGGATCTGCTGGGTGCTGGTGGAAGGAAAACAGACATTCCCTGTTGGTAGAATCAGCAGAAAGCCAGAGCTGAGAGCAGCCCTTCCCCTGGAGGAAGCAGCTCCATGAAATATTGATGGGATTCACACACAGCAGCCGAGCCGTGCGAGCTGCATTGCAGAGCTCAGAGCCGAGCAGCCAGAAAGGCAGCGGGAAAAGCTCCTCTGCACATTCCCTGTGTGCCGGGGAGATCAGCCCCAGCCTCGGCAGGCCCTGCCAGCCCTCAGTGCCACCAGGACAAGGGTTGGGATCTGAGTGGGGCCATCCCATTCCAAAACCATCCCGGGGCTGCTTTCTTGCCTTCCCATGGAGCTTCCCCAGTTTTTGGGGCCACATGGCGGCTGCATCCCACTGCCCATGGTGGCTGCAGCATCCCACTGCCCATGGTGGCTGCAGCATCCCACTGCCCACGGTGGCTCCAGCATCCCACTGCCCATGGTGCCTGCAGCATCCCACTGCCCACGGTGGCTCCAGCATCCCACTGCCCATGGTGGCTCCAGCATCCCACTGCCCATGGTGGCTGCAGCATCCCACTGCCCACGGTGGCTGCAGCATCCCACTGCCCACGGTGGCTCCAGCATCCCACTGCCCATGGTGGCTCCAGCATCCCACTGCCCATGGTGCCTGCAGCATCCCACTGCCCATGGTGGCTCCAGCATCCCACTGCCCATGGTGCCTGCAGCATCCCACTGCCCATGGTGGCTGCAGCATCCCACTGCCCATGGTGGCTGCAGCATCCCACTGCCCATGGTGGCTCCAGCATCCCACTGCCCATGGTGCCTGCAGCATCCCACTGCCCATGGTGGCTCCAGCATCCCACTGCCCATGGTGCCTGCAGCATCCCACTGCCCATGGTGGCTGCAGCATCCCACTGCCCATGGTGGCTGCAGCATCCCACTGCCCATGGTGGCTGCCAGCTCCTGGATGTCCCCAGCGAGGTCCTGCTCCATCCCCAGCTGCCCGTGGTGGGCACAGCCAGCACCGAGGTGCCACCAGAACAGATTATCCACGCTCTGTCCTGGGTTACCTCCAGGATGAGTTGGACTATTGGGAATGCCCAGTGCTTGCTGCCGTGTCCCTGTGGCTCTGGTGGCCAGCTGGGCTTGGTGGGCACTGGCTGTCACCCGGCCTGGCCCTGCCCAGTGGCTTTTGCTCCTCAGATTCCTTGATGTTGCCAAGGAAACGCTGGGATTCAGCACAGATCTGATTTAACCGGGCCCAGACGTCACGCAGGGACATAGGGGACAGGGACAGCATGGTCAGGGTGTGGACTCTGGTGTCCTGCAGCCCCTTCCCCACCAGGAAGGGCTGAGACATGGCTGACCTGGAATTCCACACCTGTCCCACCTTCCCGGTGGACGATGGGCACAAAGTGGGTGCAGGAGGATGCTGTGTCCCACTGGTTCCCCATCCCAGTGCTCCAGGATGGATCCTTCTGGAGTTGTGGCATCTGGAGATGGACACATCCTTTGGGAATGGGGATGGAAAAGGAATTGCCATGACCAAGGTGTGTTTGGACATAGTGGGACTCAGGAAGATTCCCATGGGACATTTCTCCTGTGCCACTGCTGCCTGGAGACCCCGTGCTGGGCTGTGGCTCCCAGTCTGAATCCCAGTCTGGATCCCAGTGGTGTTCCCAGTCTGGATCCCAGTCTGGATCCCAGTGGTGTTCCCAGTCTGGATCCCAGTCTGGATCCCAGTGGTGCTCCCAGTCTGGATCCCAGTGGTGCTCCCAGTCTGGATCCCAGTCTGGATCCCAGTGGTGTTCCCAGTCTGGATCCCAGTCTGGATGCCAGTGGTGTTCCCAGTCTGGATGCCAGTGGTGTTCCCAGTCTGGATGCCAGTGGTGTTCCCAGTCTGGATGCCAGTGGTGCTCCCAGTCTGGATCCCAGTGGTGTTCCCAGTCCATGCAGGAGCAGATGGAAGCATGGAGAGCACCTGGAGCAGCCCCAGCTGCTTCCAGGCTGGAGGAATTCCATCCCACAAGAGCCATTCCCAGGTCTCTGGAAGCCCTTGGGGACATCCCTGGTCACTGTCACCACCATCCATCAGAGCCTGAGCTCTCCACCCACACCACGGCCACCAACACTTCCCATCTTGATGGAAAACCAGTCCAGGTTCCCATCCCTGCACCTGCCCTTTGGAAAACCATCCTGACCAGAGCCATCCTGTGGGATTTGCTCCAGGGCCTTCCTCATCTTCTTCCTCCCAGTCAGAGCCTGACTAAACCTTGCTCATCCAACATCCAGGCCTTTTTCCAGAGACAGCAGCTGCTCCTGTGGGATCCCTGAGCACAGCCCCACCCAAACTTCCCAACTTCTCCAAGAAATGGAGCACATTTGGACCCATCCTTTAATTTTAAGCAGGTGCAGCAGCAATAATACTGCACCTGCAGCAAATTCCAGCCAAGACAGAACTTTGCTAACCTGCCTGAGCCAGGAGAAGCTGAATTCCAGGACCTGGTGTTCCTCCCAAAGTCCCAGCTCACATGCACCCAATTATACCCCTTGTTGGGCAATTAAAATTATACAAGTAGCTGCTTATCAAAGCTGAAGCAATTAATTAGAATGAAATGCTTTTAGGGGAAATAAGCCTTGCCTTATTCCCAAATTCTTGGAGGAGCACGTGTGTGGGAGCTGGGATGCTGCAGCTTGTCCTGGTGTGTTGTTGTCCAGGACTGGCAGGGCCTTGGGGTGGCAGCTCTGGCAACCTTTTTATTCCCCAAAAAAGCTGATTTTAGGACCTACCTGCTCCAGACATCCACAGTTTTCAGTGCTCTCCCTCCAGGCTTGAGGCAGCCCCAGCCCAGGGGCTGGAAGAGCCTCCTGCCCCACTGCCAGGGCTTTCCAGCCCTGTTTTTCCCTGGAAACACCGACCTTGATGGTTTTGAGGGGGCAAACAGCTCCCAAAATCCCCCTGCCTCCTTCCCTGGCAAGGCAGCATTCCCAGCCACCCCCATCACACTCATTTAGCGCCTTCCTCCTCCTCCTTTCTCACCTGTGTGGGGGCACCTGCTGGGCTGCTCCTTCCTTCTCCGGAGCTTTTCCCCAAGCATCCATTTTTTCCTATCAATATTTTGGCCCTCATTCCTGTTTCTGTGGTGGATTTGGGGCCAGCGCTGCCTCCTAAGCCCAGGCTGCTCCTTCCCACACCTGCAGCCCCTGGCACTGTCCTGTCACCGGGGTCCGTCCCCTCCTGGGCTCACCTGTCACCCCTGTCCTGCCTGGAGCCCCTCTTTTCCCAGCCCTGCCATCCCCATGGCACCTACATCTGTGTGCAGGGATCCAGGGGGGTCATCAGCTCCCTGAATCCCGGCCCAGGTATGCTCCCAGCACATCCCAGCCCGCTGGACCACTGTGCCCCTGCTTGGGGCTGGGAGGAGAACTGGGTCAGCCGTGTAACCATGGAGATGCTGAGGGAGATGCTGAAGCAGCGCCAGCGCAGCCCCGGCTCTCCAGAACCCTGGAAAGATTCACGCACCCTGGCACCCTCCGGATCCGGCCGGGATGGGGCTGGGAAGCTGAGCCGAGCCACCTCCTCCCCGGCGCAGGGCCGGTAAGACACCTCCATCTCCTCTTTTTTTTTTTTTTAATATTTTTTTTGGGGGGTGCCAGGAGCGGGGAGGGGCAGAGCTCGGCCCCCGCGCCGCCGCGATCCAAACGCAACAGGGATCCCGTTTTTCCTGCCGCTTGTGCTCATCCATCGGCGCCAGGCGCTGAGGGATGCTCCAGCCATGACACGGCTCCCGGCGGTGTCCGGGGGCTCCGTGCGTTCCTCGGGATCCGGGTTTGGCTCGCTCGGGACCTTGCCGGGGCTGCCGGTGGTCGTTGTTTCCCGCAGGGACGGAGCGTGGTCGCGGTAAGCGCTGCGGGGGCTGCGGCGCTGCCCTGGCAGCTCGGGAATGCGTTCCCATGGCACGGCAGGAGCGGGCTTGGATGCGGCGTCACGGTGGTTTGGGATACAGGGAATAAATACATGGAGGGGAAGGGGGAAATGTGTGTTTGAAGGGAAAAGCGATGCGGTTCCCTGAGTCCCGCCGCGCTGCCGGGGAGGGGGAGACGGGGCTGGGGGGCAGCAGCGGGGCTGGGGGTGCAGCAGTGGCCTGAGGGGGCTGTGGTGGCTCGGGGGTGCTGTGGTGGCTCGGGGGTGCTGTGGCGGCCTCGGGGGTGCTGTGGTGGCATCAGGAGTTCAGCGACCACACCAAAGATGCTGTGGTGGTGCTGAGGATGCCATGGCCATGCCGAGGATGCTGTGGTGACACCAAGGATGTTGTGGCCATGCTGAAGGCACCGTGGTGGCACCAAGGATGCTGTGGTGATGCTGAGGGTACTGTGGGGATAACTGAGGATGCTGTGGCCATGTTGAGGGCACTGTGGTGGTGCTGAGGATGCTGTGGCCATGCTGAGGATGCTATGGTGGCACCAAGGACCCTGTGGTGGTGCTGAGGGCACTGTGGCCATGCTCAGGATGCTGTGGTGATGCTCAGGATGCTGTGGCCATGCCAAGGATGCTGTGGTGGCCCCAAGGACCCTGTGGTGGTGCTGAGAGCACTCAGGATGCTGTGGCCATGTTGAGGGCACTGTGGTGATACTGAGGATGCTGTGGCCATGCCAAGGATGCTGTGGCCATGCTCAGGATGCTGTAGTGTCACCAAGGATGCTGTAGTGTCACCAAGGATGCTGTGGTGGCACCAAGGACCCTGTGGTGGTGCTGAGGATGCTGTGGCCATGCCAAAGATGCTGTGGCCATGCCAAGGCTGGCTCAGCTGTGGCAGCCACAGGCTCCAGCACTCAAACCCAGTCTCCAGCTCCGCTCATCTCATCACCATGCACCCCCCAACCCTTCTACCCAGCACCCACTCCGGACAGAAACAGATTGTGCAGAGAGATACGGGGTAAAATCATGGGCAGGGGAAAGCAAATCCTCCCTTTGGGCTGAGGAGCGCGCTCGGCTTCCTTTGCGGCGGATTATCCCTGTGTGTGTTGCATTGGAAATGATCCCATTAGTGCTGTGCTCTCCTGATCTAATTTGCTCCCAGCAGAGCCTGGTGCTCTCCGGGTGGCTGGAGTGGGGAGCAGCAACAGGAGCCTTTTGTGTTCTCCTGGCCCTACAGGGCTGGGTTATTCCAGGGATTTCTCACCTGGAGCATGGAGGGGCCTGGGCTGGGCCTGGCTGAGCCCTTGTGCAGAGGGATTTGTGTTTGTTCAGGCACAGCCGAAAACACGTGTGCCTGTAGGGAAACTGAGGCACGGGGTGCAGCAGGGCGCTGTGGTTGGGATCCATTCCCTGTGTCAGGTGCATCCTAAGGGAAAACTCAGAGATTGCAGCAGTTTTAGGGCCTGGGAGCTGCAGGAGACATTAGAAAGTGTCATCCCAAAGGTCCCCAAGGCAGCGGATCAGCCCCGACCCCTCCTTGAGGAGGTGCTGTACATCAGCACATGGCTGTGATGGGATGCACCTGATGCCACTGGCTCCATCCCTCTGCAGCTGGGACCTCTCCCACACCAATGGCTTTTCCCAAAGGGTTCCATCCCTCTGGAGTGGGGCTCATCCCACAGCAACAGCTTTATCCAAAGGGCTCCATCCCTTTGGAGCTGGGATTCATCCCACACCGACAGCTTTATCCCAGAGGAACCATTCTTCTGGGGTGGGGCTCATCCCACACTGACAGCTTTATCCAAGGAACCCATCCCTCCAGAGCTGGGGGTCAGTGCTGAGCCCCCTGGGCACGAGGAGTGGGGGGAAGGCCATGGGTCAGTGCCTGGGCAGAGCCAGGAGGGAAAACCCCAGCCAGGAGGGAGCTCATTAATGATATTAATGACTAATCACCCACTCACCCCTGGAACTATTCAATCCACGAGTTCAGTGGTGCTGGAGCTGATCCCACAGCTCCTGTCAGGTCTCATCCATGATTCCCACCAGGTCTCATCCCAGCTGTGCCTCTGTGGAGCATCAGAGCCCCCTCCTGCCCCACTCCCCATCCCACGGCTTCCCTGCGCTCGTGTCCATCCCTCTCTCCTGAAAGGGAAACATTTTTCCAGGCGTTGCCTCCATCCATTATCACAAAGTGGCTTCACTTGGCCTGCAGTTAATAATTCACCTTTCCCTGGAAGATGGATGCTCCATTCTGCTGGAGTTTAAATATTCATGGGCAAGGGAAGGCGGCAGGGCTGTGTGGGAGGTCTGGCATCCACCTCCAGTGCTCCTGGCCCCCTGGCACTCCAGGGATCCCTGGAATCACCTGGAGCAGGCTGTCCTGGACACGGTTTGGAGAAGGGGATGTGCAGGGAAAACTCGGCTGGATGTGAATTTGGATGTCCTAAGGTGTGGATGGCCCCTCCCTCGTCCCTGGCTGGGCAGGTTGGTGACACTCAGAGCCTTCTGCCCATCCAGGTCTCTCCTGGATGCTGGAAGTGTCCAGGTCCCTCAGAGAGTTGAGGCAGAGCTGGATGTTCCCCCCAGGGGTCCTGATCCCTTCCCGCTGCTCCCATGGGTGGGGAAAAATCTTGGAATATACTGAGATGAAAGGGATCCACAAGGATCCTCCAGTCCAACCCTTGGCCCTGCACAGACACCCCAAAATCCCACCCTTCACATCCCTGGGAGCGCTGTCCAAACACTCCTGGAGCTCTGGCAGCCTCAGGAATGTTCCCATTCCCTGGGGAGCCTGGGCAGTGCCCATCCCTCTGTGGGGAAAAACCTTTTCCTGATTTCCAGCCCTCAGTAGGCCGTGCCACCTGAATTTCCTGCATTTGCAAACAGTGATGGCACCACCCATCCCTGTGGGGACGCTCCAGGGATGCCACAAGCGCTGTCACCCCTCAGCGTCCTCCACTTGTCCCCAACAGCTGATCCCGGGCAGCAGAGCCGGTGGCGGTGCCGGCGGACGTGCTGACCATGTTCAACGGGGATGCCAGCTCCTCATCCGCCAGGAATGTGGTGCGCAGCTCCAGCATCAGCGGCGAGATGTACAACCTGGAGAAGAGCGCGCGCGGCAGCGCCGACTCCGTCACCGTCACCGCCAGCAAGAAGCGACGCTCCAGCCTGGGCGCCAAGATGGTGGCGATCGTGGGGCTGTCCCAGTGGAGCAAGAGCACCCTGCAGCTCAACCAGACTGGTGAGAGGCCACCCTCAGCCCCCTCCTGGGGTTTTAGGTGGCCGCCACTCGTGCTTTCGTTGGCCACGTGTGATGGAGGCACTGGAAAATGGCGCTTGAAAAGTGGCGCCTGAAAATGGCACCCAAAAAATGGCACCTGAAAATGGCACCTGAAAATGGCACCTAAAAATGGCACCCAAAAATGGCACCCAAAAAACTACACCCAAAAATGGCACCTGAAAATGACACCTAAAAGACTACACCTAAAAATGGCACCCAAAAATGACACCTAAAAATGGCACCTAAAAATGGCACCCAAAAAACTACACCCAAAAATGGCGCCTGAAAATGGCACCTAAAAACTTACACCCGAAAATGGCACCTAAAAATGGCACCCAAAAAATGGCACCTAAAAATGGCACTTAAAAATGACATCCAAAAATGGCACCTAAAAATGGCGCCTGGAAAGTGGCGCCTGAAAATGGCACCCAAAAAACTACAGCCAGAAATGGCACCTGAAAATGGCACCTGAAAATGGCACCTAAAAATGGCACCCAAAAAACTGCACCCAAAATACTACACCCAAAAATGGCGCCTAAAAATGGCACCTAAAAATGACACCTGAAAATGGCACCTAAAAATGGCACCCAAAAAACTACACCCAAAAATGGTACCCAAAAAATGGCACCTGAAAATGACACCTAAAAATGGCACCTAAAAATGGCACCCAAAAAACTACACCCAAAAATGGCGCCTGAAAATGGCACCTAAAAAATTACACCCGAAAATGGCACTTAAAAATGGCACCCAAAAAATGGCACCTAAAAATGGCACCTGAAAACGGCACCCAAAAAACTACACCCAAAAATGGTGCCTGAAAATGGCACCTGAAAATGGCACCCCAAAAATGACACCTAAAAATGGCACCTGAAAAACTACACCCAAAAATGACACCTAAAAATGGTGCCTAAAAATGACACCTAAAAAACTACACCTAAAAAGAAAAAGACACACTTAAGAAATTAAACCCCCCCAAAAAATACACCTAAAAAATGACACCTGAAAACGACACCTAAAAAATTATACACAAAAAATACACCTAAAAAATGACACCTGAAAACGACACCTAAAAAATTATACACAGAAATTACACCCAAAAATGACACCTAAAAAAAGTCACACAAACCCTCCTTTTTAACCCCTCCCCACCCGAGTTTTAGGTGCCCACCCCTCATGCTTTGATTGGCCGTGTGTGATGGAGACACATAAAAACGGCGCCTAAAAAAGGACACCTAAAGAATGACATTCCAAAAAAACACACGTAAAAAACGACACCTAAAAAAAGACACACACACACACACACAAAAAATGACACTCAAAAAACCACCTAAAAAATGGCACCTAAAAATACATGTAAAAACAACCCAAAAAATACATGTAAAAAACGATACATAAAAGAGTCACCTAAAGAAATCGCATTTTAAGCCCCCCTGGCGCTTCTCCAAATTCCGGATTTGCAGGTGAGGATGTCGCTGGAGCTCTGCACAATTTCAGTGTCCCCTTCTCCAGTAACTCCCAGTCCTGGCTGCGGGCAGGAGCTTGGGGAAAGGATTTCTCCAATGCTCTGGCAAATATTTAAATGCTCAAAAATAGCTGTTCAAGGGGCAAGGGAAGCACCAAGCTCCTTTTAGTGCAAGCTTTCCCCCTGGTTATCGCTTTTTACCCCGCTCCTTCCTGCCATTCCATGATTTGGGGAAGGAAGAGTTAATCCAGAGCCCTCCGTCCATCCGAGGTGGCTCTGAAGGGGTTAAATCGATCCCAAAAGCGGGAGCGGCAGGAGCGGGCGTGGGGACAGCCCTGAGCCAGCGGGACAGAGCTGGCGATGCCACCACTCACACATGGTCACCCAGCAGGGCTCGGGGACAGTGCCAGGGCTGGCCGCTCATGCCACCCTCCTCCTCCTCCTGCTGCCATCTGCCAGCGCTGGGGACACGTGGCGGGGACGAAAGGGGACATCGGGCAGCTTTGGGGCTGTGCCCACACCTGTGGCATCGCGGGCTCCTGTCCCCTCTGGCATGGGGACATCGGGCAGCTTTGGGGCTGTGCCCACACCTGTGGCATCGCGGGTTCCTGTCCCCTCTGGCACGGGGACATCAGGAGCGCTGGGGCTGTGCCCACCTGTGGCATCGCGGGCTCCTGTCCCCTCTGGCACGGGGACATCAGGAGCGCTGGGGCTGTGGCATCGCGGGCTCCTGTCCCCTCTGGCACGGGGACATCGGGCAGCTTTGGGGCTGTGCCCACCTGTGGCATCACGGGCTCCTGTCCCCTCTGGCATGGGGACATCAGGAGCGTTGGGGCTGTGCCCACACGTGGCATTGCGGGCTCCTGTCCCCTCTGGCACGGGGACATCAGGAGCGCTGGGGCTGTGGCATCGCGGGCTCCTGTCCCCTCTGGCACGGGGACATCGGGCAGCTTTGGGGCTGTGCCCACACCTGTGGCATTGCGGGCTCCTGTCCCCTCTGGCACGGGGACATCAGGAGCGCTGGGGCTGTGGCATCGCGGGTTCCTGTCCCCTCTGGCATGGGGACATCAGGAGCGTTGGGGCTGTGCCCACACCTGTGGCATTGCGGGCTCCTGTCCCCTCTGGCACGGGGACATCAGGAGCGTTGGGGCTGTGCCCACACCAGGGGGTTGCTGTCCCCTCCAGCGTGGGGACAGGGATTTTGGAGCTCCAGGGGAGGGATAAAGGGACATCAGGAGCGTTGGGGCGGTGCCACTGAGGGTCGTTGTCCCTCCTGGCACGGGGACAGGGATTTTGGAAGCCAAGGGGATGGAGAAAGGGGACACCGGGAGCTCTGACATCGTGGGTTGCTGTCCCCTCTGGCACAGGGACAGAGGCACAGGGGACTTTTGGAGGCCAAGGGCTGGAGAAAGGGGACATGAGGCAGCTTTGGGCTTGTGCCCGCACCTGCAGGTTGCTGTCCCCTCCCCACGGGGACAGACGCACAGGGAGGGTGCAGAAAGGGGACATCAGGAGCTGTGCAATTGCGGGTTCCTGTCCCTGTGGCACGGGGATTTTGGATCCCACACTTGTGGGATGATTAGGTGTCAGAGGGGACAATCAGAGGCACGGTGACATTGGGACAGAGCGAGGCGGTGGCAGATGGGGTGGGGACATTCGGAGCCAGCCCGTGGCTCTCCTCTCCGGCCGCACCGGGATGGGCGTGCGGGATCCCCTGGGAATTCAGCCAGGGAACGGTGCGCAGCTCCCGGGAATGAATGATGGAAAACAGGAAGGCAGGAAAGGGCTGAGGGCAGGGAAGCGGAGCTGATCCCGTCTCCAATTGCAGAGGGAGGCCCCAAAAAGCTGCGCAGCACCATCCGCAGGAGCACCGAGACCGGCATCGCGGTGGAGATGAGGACCAGGGTGACCCGGCAGGGCAGCCGGGAATCCACGGACGGCAGCACCAACAGCAACAGCTCCGACGGCACGTAAGGAACGGGGCAGAGATTGGGAACGGCGCCGGGATCCCTCCCGGCGTGTCCCCCGCGATGGGCAGAGGGATGCTCCATGAAAATCCCTTGCAGGTTCATCTTCCCCACCACCCGGCTGGGAGCAGAGAGCCAGTTCAGCGATTTCCTCGACGGGCTGGGGCCGGGGCAGCTCGTGGGGCGGCAGACCCTGGCAACCCCCCCGATGGGTGAGCAGCGCCCGGGGGGCTCCCGGAGGGAGGGAAGGGGGGGAAGAGGCCGCGTGTTTCTTCCCAGGGCTCCATCCCAGCACATCCCGGTCCGGGAACGCTTGGGAATGCTCTGCCTTGTACAGGGCAGCGTGCAGGGCTCAGGGCAGGGCATCCCTGAGAAGCAGCAGCTCTGCCTTTTCCCGAGGCTTCCTTTTCCCGAGGCTTCCTTTTCCCGGGGCTTCCTTTTCCCGGGGCTTCCTTTTCGAGCGTCCTGGAACCAAAACTCCACCTTTTGTCCCGCTTTTCCCTTTAAAATCCCAAATGGGGATCAAAAGCTGCGCTCTGAATTCCCAGCTGGGGACACACCCCGAGGTGGCCGCCGGATCCTGCTGGGAATGGGAAAAGCTGCCCAGAGTCCCCTGATCTGTCCCTGGGGCACTGGGAGCTGCTCCTGAATAAATCCCAGCAGGAGAGAAGGGAAGTTCAGGGAAAGGAAAGGGGAAAAGGGGAAAAGGGGAAAGGGGGAAAGGGGAAAGGGGAAAAGGGGGTGGTTGAACCCCAGGTTCTCTCCTGACCCTGTTGGGAGCAGCTCAGTCTGGCTGAGGATGAGGTTCCTTTTTCCTCCCATTCCCTTTCCCCGCCTCTGAGGAAAAGGTGGCTTTCCAAGGGGAAAACCCCACTGAACTCAGAACAAATCCAGCTCAGCACTATTTTTGTTTTCCAAAAATTCCTGGCCCCTGATGTCTCCTGTCTCCTAGCCTCTCCTTTTCCTGGGGAATCACCCAGCCAAGGCCCAGCCTGGGTAAATCCCAGCCTTATTCCATCAGGAGGGATAAAATCCCAGTGAGAGGGATGGAGCTGATGGGGAGGAGGGGCTGTCCTTCCCATCCACCAAGCCCCTAATTCCCAACAAATCAGGCATCCAGTGGGACTCTGGGTGTGAGGACGGGCGTGCCCAGCTCCCACGGGTGATGGGGACACGGGGCTGTGGCTGTCCCCAGGTGGAGGTGACCATCAGGTCACCTGAAGGTGTGTCCCCCCTTGCAGGTGATGTCCACGTCAGCATGGCTGACCGCAACGGGCAGCTGGAGGTGGACGTGATCCAGGCCAGGGGACTCATCCCAAAGATGGGCTCCAAGTGCATCCCTGGTAGGTGGCTGTGGATGGAGGGGGGTGGGTGCTGTGCTGGGATCATCCCAGGATTCTGCTCCATGTCCCTGTTTCTCATGGCAGCCACCTATGTGAAGGTTTACCTGCTGGAAAACGGCGTCTGCCTGGCCAAGAAGAAGACCAAGGTGGTGAAGAAAACCTGTGACCCCTCGTACCAGCAGCCCCTGCTCTTTGAGGAGAGTCCCCAGGGCAAAGTCCTGCAGGTGGGCAAGGACACCTTCCCCTGTCCCTGGGGGCACTGAGCCCCATCCAGGTTTCCTTGGACTGCCAGGGGTGGGACAGCCACAGCTTCTCTGGGCTGGGATGCCCTCCTTGGAGCTGGGATGTTCTCCTTAAGGTCTGGTGCCCTTCTTGGGGTCTGGGATGCCCTGCTTAGGGTTGGGATGCTCTCCTCGAGGTTGGGATGCTTTCCTTGAGTTTGGGATTGGGATGCCCTCTTTGGGACCTGGAATACCCTGTGCCAGAATCTCCCCACCCTCACAGGGTGAGAGGAGCAAATCCAGGGATCTCCAGAACCCTTCCTGCATCCCTCAGATCTTCCCAATCCCGACCACAGCAGGGTTTTTCCATCTGGGCATGATTTCCCCAGAATTCCCAGCTCCATCACCCCTTCCCTGCCCACAGGTGATCGTCTGGGGCGATTACGGGCGCATGGACCACAAGTGCTTCATGGGGATGGCCCAGATCATCCTGGAGGAGCTGGATCTCTCCAGTGCTGTCTCGGGCTGGTACAAACTCTTCCCAACCTCCTCCCTGGCCGACTCCAGCATCGGACCCCTGACCCGCCGCCTCTCCCAGTCCTCCCTGGAGAGCTCCACCAGCCCCTCCTGCCCATAGAGGCTGGGATTGGGAAGGAGACATCCAAGGAGACCTTGCAGAACTGGTCGTGGAGAGCTGTAAATATCCTTTTTATTTTCTCCTTTTCAGTTTTTCATTTTCAATCTCCTTCCCTCCCCAAAAAAATCCGCCCTGGACGCCCTCCCCAGGAAGGGAGAGGGAGCGAGGGCAGGGGGGAAGGAGAGGCGAAAATTCCCTCCGAGGGCTGCGACTGCCAGCAAATCCCAGACTGTTCCCAGACCTCGTCCTGGAAGCTCCCAGGTTCTCTCCCAACCCTGCTGGGAGCAGCTCAGTCTGGCTGAGGACGAGGTTCCTTTTTCCTCCCATTCCCTTTCCCTGCCTCTGAGGAAAAGGTGGCTTTCCAAGGGGAAAACCCCACCGAACTCAGAACAAATCCAACTCAGCACTATTTTTGTTTTCCAAGGAATGTAGCATCTTCTCTTATGTAGCTTTGCCACGTGCTAACAACACAATCACTGCAATATCCAAGAGAACTCTGGATGGACCGGGAACATCTGCCAGTTTCATCCCGTTTGGTCGCTTTCCCAGCACTTTTGGTGGCCATTTCCCCGCCTTTTTTTTCCCAGTTTTTTTGGTTTTCCCGGGAGCATGTAGCCTGTGACCATTGCCAAAGCAAGAGGGGACAGGGAAAGGGGCGCTTGCCTCCCCTCAGTGTCCGCTGGGCTTCTCCTCGTGTCTCACTGCTGACCGTGCTCATGTCCAGCCAAAACCAGACCCGAAGGACAGACTCTGGGAATGCCTGACGGGAGGCGGGAGAAGGCGACCCAACGGAGCGGGAATGCCGGGATCCTGTCGGATCGGCTGCCTCCCAACCCCCTCCTTCCCAGCTGGAGGGCTGGGATATTCTCCTTGAGGTCTGGAATGCTCCTTGGAGCTGAGATGTCCTCCTTGAGGTCTGGAATGCTCTCCTCAAATCTTGGATGTCCTCCTTGAGGTCTGGCTGTCCCTCCTCGGGGTCTGGAAAGCCCTGCTCAGGGTTGGGACACTCTCCTCAAGGTCTGGAATGCTCTCCTCGAGGTCTGGAATGATCTCCTTGTGGTTGGGAGTCCCTCCTCAGGAGTTGGGATACCCTTCTTGGGGTCTGGAATATCCTCCTTGGAGTAGGATGCTGTCCTTAAAGGCTGTGATTCCCTCCTCAGGAGTTGGGATAGCCTCCCTGAGGGCTGGGATGACCTTCCCAAGATCTTGGATCCCCTTCTGGAGATGTTCTCCTTGGAGCTGGGATCTCCTCCTCCTCTTCCAGACTGGGCCGTCCGCCTCGAGATGTGGGATTCCCTTCCTGGGCTCTGGGATTCCCTTCCCGGGCTCTGGGATTCCCTTCCTGGGCTCTGGGATTCCCTTCCCGGGCTCTGGGATTCCCTTCCCAGGCTCCACCACACTCCCCTCGAGATCTGGGGCATCCTCCTTGGGGTTGGGACGCTTCTGGAGAGCTGGGATGCCCTCCTGGATACTTGAATTCCAAGCAGGAGCAGAATCCAGCCCTGGTTCTTTCCAGGGGAACATCTCAAAAGCAGCTCTGGAATTCAGGGGACAGACAAAGGAGTGGAAGTTCCTTAGTGGGATGAGTGTTTTTGGGGTTTTTTGTTTGTTTTGTTTGTTTTTCCAAGCAGCATTTTGGTTCCCTCTGAGGGATCCAGTTCTTGTAGCAAACCCGGGAATTACGGAAGCTTTTTTTGAAGGTGCCTATTGAAATTTGCTGAAATTACTCAGGGGAGACACCACTAGAAACTCTTGGTTTCTTCATCAAATATTCCTAAATCCAATGACTGTCCTGAAGGATCAGTTCCCAAGAGAGAAGGAACAAAATCCCAACACACCAAAAGATGAGGAGACTGGAAGAGGACAAGAGGTTCATGGGGAATTTCATGGGGCTGGCTCTGACCTTCAGTCTTCACCACAAAGCACCCCACAGCACGGCTGGGGTTTTTATTGGATTATTTTTTGGCAAAACCCAGAATTCCATGATGCACAGAGCACAACAAACCCACATGGGCTTCTCCTGGTGGCACCGGGAATGAAGAACCAGCTCAGCCACAGTGGAACAAACCCAAACCTGAAGGAAAAGTCTTGGGATGAAGCTGTTCCACAAACTCAACCCCAAACCTGGTGGTCCATAAAACCAAACCTGGGAGTCCTCAACCCCAAATCTGGGGTCCACAAACCCAAACCTGAGGGTTCACAAATCCAGACCTTGGGATTCACAACCCCAAATCTGGGGTTCCACTAACCCAAATCTGAGAGTCAACAAACTCAGCTTGGGAGTCTACAAATCCAAATCTAAGGAATCATAAACCCAAACCTGAGGGTTCACAAATTCAAGCCTTGAGGTCCACAAATCCCCAAAATCTGGGGTTGTATAACCCCAAATCTGGGGGCCCAAAACCCCAAACTTGGTTTTCCTTAACCCCAAATCTGGGGTTCTACTGACCCAAATCTGGAGGCCCACAACCTCAAACTTGGGGGTTCATAAATCCAGATTTGGGGCATCATCAATCCAAACCTGCAGGTTCAGAAATCCAAACCTGGGGTTCCACCAACCCAAACCTGGGGTTCCATAACCCCAAAATTCCACAACCCTGAATCTTGGGGTCCGCAAATCCCCAAACTTGGGAGTCTACAAACCAGATCTGCAGGTCTACAAACTCAAACTTTGGGATCTACAAACCATCACTTGGGGTTCCACAACCCCAAAACCGTGGCCAGCAGGACTCGTCTGTGCCGTGGCCGATTCACCCGACACTGCCACAACTTCAGCACCGTTGTGACCGGGACTCGGAGCTGCTGCCGTGACTTTGCCAACTCCAAGACAATTCCAAGAAGGGAATTGGCCGGATCCTGCTGAACTGGGATGGGGAAAAATTCATCCTTTTTACCCCTGTGAAGGATGAAAGATGAAATCCTCCTCTGCTGGTTGGAGGGCGGGCTGTGATTCCTGGATGGAGATTTATGGGAATGTGGGATGGCCTGAACCTCCGGTGGTTTGGGGCCCTTGGGTGCTGAGACAGGAACAAAGAACAAAGAACAAAGAACTCGATGTTCTCTCAAGCACAGAGCAATTCCACGAGGCCGATGGAATCACGGCAAACAGAATTCCATGAGGCTCAACCTGGCTGAGCCTGTGCTTTTGACTCTCCATGGGGGAAAGTGTCCCAAAAGGAAAAGCTTTCCGCTCCTCCAAGCTGCCTCTCTTCCCTCTGGCTTCACCGACTCGATGCTGATGGAAACCCTCCAAATGTGCCGTGGTGGGATGGTCCCAGATGGAGCAGGAGTGTGGGCAGAGCAGGGAGCTGAGCAGGGACGTTCTGCTCCTGGCGTGGGCACAGCTTCCCACCCCCTCCGCATTCCCGCGTTCCTCCAGCAGCGCTTCCCTGCTCCGTCCCTGCCAGGAACATCCCACCAGGAGCATCCCACGGCTGTGCCGTGACAGGGAGCAGGGGCGGGGGATGAGCAGCACAGCGCGGCCACCAGGGCCAACACGAGCATCCCTGGGTTCCTGCTGGAAAAATCCTGGTGAAATTCCATTAGGGAATGAGGAAAACTCAAATATTTTGGCTCATGAGTTGGGGGTGACAAGGACAAAGTGCAGCCCTCCATGGGAGGGGTTCTGGAGAAGTGGAAAAACCATGGATTGCACCAAAACCCAGGAAAACATTCCCTCCTTCCCTTCCAGTCCCCCAGGAGCTGCCACACATTTCCCAGCAGGAATGACCCACCTTAAACTGGTGTGGGGAACCCAAACTCGGGGAAGAGCCAGGATTGTGCCACACTGGGCTTGCAACATCAGCTCCTCATTTCTCAACCCCCAGGACCTCGTGTCAGACGTTTTGCTTCCTCAAACAACCAGAAACACACAGCCAAGACACTCAGAAATCCCCAACAGCCCCATGCCAGCTCCTGAGGAAATGAACTCCATCCCAGGATAAATTCCTGCACTCCAAGGTTTTTTTTTTGTTGTTTTTCTGGGGGAATATTTCCTCGCAAAGGGCATCTTTTGATGTGCAATGTGATTTGCAAAATTCCCTGGAAGGTATTTTGAGTTTTATGATTTCCTCTATTTTCTATCAAAAAAAGAAATCCAAACCACTGGATTTGCCGGGGATTTTTTCCTGGAAAGAGGAATTCAGATGGAATTAAATCAGTTTTTCAGCCCATTTGACACCCAGCCCCCAGCAGAGAGGAGCAGCTCCCACCTGACACTGACAGAGCTGAAATCCAAACCCCCAGCTGTAATCACAAGGATGGATTTGACAAAAAAAGCCTTGGAATGATACTGAAACATCCCCTAAAAACTGACAAAATTCACACAAAGCACAGAAAACACTCCAAGATTCCAGGCCTGAGTTATCCCTGCTTTTCCACCAGCCTGGAATGGGCCAGATTTGCCAAAGTCCAGTGAAAATTTCCAAGAAATTGGGATCAGTCAGAATCCAGCTCCTGTTTCACCATCATCAGGGTGTGCTGAAAACCTGGGAGAGGAGGTTTGGATGGAATTTTCCCGAAATCCAGTGGAATACAGCACCAATTCCCTGAACCTACTGCCACAGAGCACTGGAGAGAGGGGGGAAAAATTCCCTCCACCTTTCCCAGCTCTGCCAACCTTTCCTCCAGGAGCTGGCAGTTCCTGGTTCCAATCAGACCAGGAATTCCTCAGGAATGGGATCAGGATTTCCTTGGCTTCCAGGGAATCTCTTCTGTTCACTGCCTGACACCACAACTTGGGAAATCCAGCCTGGATTCCACAATTCCCCCCTGGACTCACAAACCCCAGCAGGGCAGGAATGATTTTTCCTCATACAAAATAATCCCTAAAAAAACTGCACCAGGAATGTTTTTTCCAGGTGGAAATTTTTTCTTCCAGTTGACTCAGATGTTTCTTTCTGGATGGATGGGAAATGCCTGGATGTGGGAACCTCTGGAAGGTGTGGGATTGGTTTGGAAAAGAACAGGATTGTACAGACCAAGGAACAGTGGCCAAGCTGAATCCAACCTAAATGTGTTTTTCCTCATGGATGGGAAGAGCTCTCCCTGCTTTCCCTTGGGATTTCACAGCTACAGATGGATCTGGAGAATTCCCTGCAGGAACAGCAGGGTTTGCATCCCACTGTGGTGAGGGCAGCACAGCCTTTTCCAATATTTTTGTAGCAAACCTGTTCCAACTGGAAGTCTTCCCTCTGCTCCACAGGATCCCAGGCTGGCTTGGGTGGGAAAGACCTTAAAATCCATCGAATTCCAGCCCCCCAGAGGCTGCTCCCAGCCCCATCCTGGGACACTTCCAGGGACAGGGCAGGATTTCTTTTTCATGGAGAAACCCCTCCCAATCCTTGGCTGGTTGGTTAAAGGTGTGAAAATCACTTTTAGGAGTTCAAAAGCTGCAGGGATTACTTTTTTTGGGAAAAAAAAAAAAAAAAAAGCATCCCAAATAACAGGGTTGGAATTTTGGGGGTCAGTCTGTGACCGGGTGGGACAATCCTGCTCACCTGAGGAAGATTTTGGGTTTAAAAAGACTCAGAAAAGTGTCCAAGTGTTGGTATGGGTGTCTGAGGAACCTCCGTGTTGTGGGAGCCCTGAGCATCCCTCAGGAACACCGGGATGGACTCCAGAAATCCAGGAGAATCCAGGAGAATCCAGGAGAATCCAGGAGAATCCAGGAGATCCCGGTGCTCCCCCAAGGGCCTGGAGCTGCAGTGCCTGGCTGGAGCTCCGCTTGTTGCTATACCTCATCCTTTCCTTTTCCCTGGATCCTTCCCCTTTCCCACTTTTTCCATTCCTTTAGGACCCAGAGCTTGTGCACTCAGCCACATCCAGGTTTTTGGTTTTTTTTTTTAATTTCTTTCCCTGTGGAATGAAAAGCAATCCATGATTGGGGTAGGCAGCTCCCAACCCTGCTCCCTTTGGGATTTGAGCCCAAGGCAAGGGAATCCCAGGGTTGGAGGGATGATCCAGCGGGATCCCAGGGCTGGAGAGATGATCCAGAGGGATCCCTGTGCCCCTTTTCCAACTTCCCTGTCCTGCAGTGCCTCCAGGGCTGCTCTGAGCCCCCCAAAACCCTCCCAGGGGTGGGAGAGGGGCTCGATTCCAAAATCCAGCACTGCTGCCGCCCTTGGAAGGGCACAAAACCTTTTCCAGAGCCCTTGGAGGGGCACAAAACCTTTTCCAGAGCTCTTGGAAGGGCACAAATCCCTCTCCAGAGCCCTGGGAAGGGCACAAATCCCTCTCCAAAGCCCTTGGAAGGGCACAAATCCCTCTCCAAAGCCCTTGGAAGGGCACAAATCCCTCTCCAGAGCCCTGGGAAGGGCACAAATCCCTCTCCAGAGCCCTTGGAAGGGCACAAATCCCTCTCCAAAGCCCTTGGAAGGGCACAAATCCCTCTCCAAAGCCCTTGGAAGGGCACAAATCCCTCTCCAGAGCCCTGGGAAGGGCACAAATTCCTCTCCAGAGCCCTGGGAAGGGCACAAATCCCTCTCCAGAGCCCTGGGAAGGGCACAAATCCCTCTCCAGAGCCCTGGGAAGGGCACAAATCCCTTTCCTGAGCCCTTGGAAGGGCACAAATCCCTCTCCAGAGCCCTTGGAAGGGCACAAATCCCTCTCCAGAGCCCTGGGAAGGGCACAAATCCCTCTCCAGAGCCCTTGGAAGGGCACAAATCCCTCTCCAAAGCCCTTGGAAGGGCACAAATCCCTCTCCAGAGCCCTGGGAAGGGCACAAATCCCTCTCCAGAGCCCTGGGAAGGGCACAAATCCCTCTCCAAAGCCCTTGGAAGGGCACAAATCCCTCTCCAGAGCCCTGGGAAGGGCACAAATCCCTGTCCAAAGACCTTGGAGGGGCACAAATCCCTCTCCAAAGCCCTTGGAAGGGCACAAATCCCTCTCCAGAGCCCTGGGAAGGGCACAAATCCCTCTCCAGAGCCCTTGGAGGGGCACAAATCCCTCTCCAAGCCTCTTGGAAGGGCACAAATCCCTTTCCTGAGCCCTTGGAAGGGCACAAATCCCTCTCCAGAGCCCTGGGAAGGGCACAAATCCCTCTCCAGAGCCCCTGGAAGGGCACAAATCCCTCTCCAGAGCCCTTGGAAGGGCACAAATCCCTCTCCAGAGCCCTTGGAAGGGCACAAATCCCTCTCCAAGCCTCTTGGAAGGGCACAAATCCCTCTCCAGAGCTCCTGGATAGCCAAGGAGCCTCTGGAGCAGGCAGGGGGTGACCTTCCCTTGGGAGGACACTGGAATGCTGATCCCATTCCCTACAGGATCCCAGCTCCCTCTGGCTGAAAAGGGAATTTTTTCCTGCCACAGGGAATATCATGAAGGAATTCCTGATCCCGAGGGCCTCTGGAAGCCTGGGGGAGCCCCTGAATGTTCAGAGCACTTTGAAGTTGGTGGCCTTGTTTTCTTAAAGGGCTTTGATCTTTTCATGAAAGGAGAGAATCTTCCCCATCCCATCATCTTCCTCCTCCCCAGCTCAGAATTCATCCCAGGAAAGAGCACCTGGAATGTTCAGGATGATCCAGGACTCTGGAATCTGTCATTAATCCCTCAAGTTTACACCTAAAAGCAGCTCTGGAGAAAGCAAAGTTGAGAATTTCTCCTGGAATTTGGGTTGGGAGAAGCACCAGGGAAATACAAATAAGGGGGAAACTCCCAATGGATTTTTAGGAATAGGCAAAGTGAAGTTTGGGAATGTTTATCCCACCCAAAAATCCTGGATTTCCATTCCAAATGGAGGGATTCTATCCATAATAAGGAATCCTTCAACCCAGCTACCCCCTAAAAAGTTTGAGGGGGAATAAAAGGGAATTGTGGGATTCCAGGCTGGTTTGGGTCCATTAAAAATAAAATAAAAGGGTGCAAATGATGAGGGATTAAAGGCAAAGAGATGCTCCCAGAGCTCTGCCAGAAATTCCAAACCCTTGGAAGCTGAAAGGAGGGACAGGGGTGAAAGTGCAAAACCCCACAAGGACCCCAAAATCCCTCCCATTTTCCAGCCTCAAATCCCCCAAAATTTGCATGGAAAAGAGTCACCAGGAGAGGTGGGGAAGTGTCAGAGCTTAATTAACCACCAGTTAATTGGCACTACATGAGAAAAAAGGGGGGAAAGGAGAGCCAGGGGAAGACTTTCCTTGGATATTTTAGGACTTCTGGGAGCTGGGATGGGAATAGTTGACTCCATCCCCCCAATCTGTGCTAAACTTGGATTAATGACAGATTCCTGCCATTCCTCAACTCCACCCTCCCCCAAAATCACCGGGAAGGGAGGAACTGGAGCATCCTTGGAGCCCCAGTCCCACATCCAAGAGAAGGGGATGGGTTTGGGATGGCTACAGAAAAGTGGGAATATTTCAAAAAACTAACAAATGGAATTTTCTACCTGTGTCCTGTCCCGTTTTCTATGTGTGTGGTCCTTTCTTAAATGTCAAACTCTTGTATTTTTGTGGTTTCTATCTGCGGGACCGATGGCTCTGAGGGCGCACGTTGTTTTGTAAAATATTCCTGACATTTTCCTTCCCAAAAAAATAAAAACAAAAAAAAAAAAAAAAAAAGGGAGGAAAAGCTGAATTATTCACCTTTTAATTGGCTTTGCATGTACAGTATTGGGGCAGCAAGTGGAGATGATTAAAGCCAGCTTGAAAACTTTTTCCTGTGCTTGAGTTGAGTTTTCCACCCCCCCCAAAAAAAAAACCCCAATCATCCCACAACTCCTCCTGGATACTCTGGGAAAGAGGGGAATGGGATAAAACCTCTTTTCTTTTTTTTTCCCCCCCTGGAAAAAGCAGGTTGGATGTGAGAAAAGAAACCCCATAACGAATAAAAAATCCCACAAGCACCCCCAAACCTCCCTGGTTCCCAAATCCCCTCCAGCTTCCCAAGAAAAATGGGGAGGGAGCTTCTCCCAAGGACATGGAGGGACAAGAAAAGGGGGAAGTGGCAGGGCTGGGTGGATTTTGGGATGAAATTCCTCCCTGTGAGGGTGGGGAAGGGCTGGGATGGAATTCTCAGGGAAGCTGTGGCTGCTCCACCCCTGGATGTGTCCAGGACCAGGTTGGACAAACCTGGATTGGGAAAGGGCCAGGGGGTGGAATGGGACCCAAACCATTCTGGAATTCCACAATTCTCTGATTTTCCCTGTTCCTTCCCATTTTGGAAGAGCCTCAACCAGATTTTGTTAAATCTGAGTTTAAAGCTGTGATGAAATAATGGAATTAAAGCTGGAATAAAATCATTTAATGCAGGAATTCTGCTCCACCTTCCCCCCCATCCCAGAGCTGAGGGGTTTGTATATAAAAGTGTCAACTTTGGATTCTTCCAGGCCTGGTTGTGCTCCCTCAGCTCCCTGGCATTTGGGACAGAGCCCAAACAAAAGGGAACTTGGGCTGATTTTTGGGATAAAATTCCCTGAATTCCCCACACCTGGAGTGATCACCAGCACCAGAGGAGTCCACTGCAATATTTTATTTGGGAATTTACATATCCACAGGAGAGAGCAGACCACAAGTCCGACTTCTTGCTGACTTCTGAAGCAGTTTTGGGTTCTAGTGGAGATGAGAAAAGAAATATGCCTAAGATTAAAATGTCCCAAGCGAGCCAGGAAAGGGGAGAACCAGAATTTTACACAGGAACAACGACAACAAGAATGAAACAAAACAAAACAAAACAAAAGAAAAAAGTATAAATTAGGATGTCAGAGTCATTTTCAAAAGTGTAAGAAAACTTGCACAGGGCTCTGGGCCCCAGAGAATTAACTCTGGTTAGATTGTTAGAAGTGGAATTCCATCAAATCCCAACACCAGCCAGAAAATTCACTCTGGAGTGCAAGTTTTTCACATTCCACCGGCTTTGCCCCTACTCTGGGCGAGATTCCTGCTTGCTCAGGAGGGGTGGGAGAGGGCTTTTCCCAAGGACTTTGGTTCCAAGGAGGGTGGGAGCAGGGAGAGCTCCGCTGGAGGAAGGAGGTAGCAAGGCTTGCTTGCCCCTGGGCTCAGCTTAAATCCAGTTCCTCAGCACCAAACGATGTTCCCCACCCCTTTTCCCCCCACAGAAAAATTCTAACACTGGAGTTGAAGTGAGAAATCCCGGCTTTCCGGGCGGGATTCAGTCCAGATTTGCCAGTCCCACCTGTACCCAGGTGCCCAGCAGGGCATGAAGTGCTACCCAGGAGCTCTGGTGGAGCTTTGTGCAGGGAGGGATCCCCTCCCCGTGTGCATTGACTGTGCTGAGAACAGGGCGCTCGCGGCCTGGCCACCGAGCTGGCCCCGTGGCTGTGACAGTGGAAAGGCAGAGATGGAGCTCAGGGATGGAAAAAAATTCAGGTTGGGCTGGGTCCCCAAACCCGAAAGCAAAAACCCTGAATGTCTCATGGAGCGGGTTTGGAGAACAGAACAAAGGCAGAAATGGTCACGTGCGAGCAAGCGCTCATTTCCACAGCGGGGAGCTGAGGGAGGGATTGCTGCCCTGGGCTCCTCCTCCTCCTCCCATGGACTGTCCATAGCCCATCATTCCATTGGCTCCATAGAAGTTCATCCCAGCCATCTGCTGGGTCACCTGCAAACGGGACAGGAGAGAGGTCAGGGATGGGCCTGGACACCGCCCACGGCTCCCAAAAACAGCTGAACCCTAAAGGGGAGCAGGGTGTGGCTCCCCAGCATGGGAGGACTTCAGGGCAGGTTGGACAGTGGCAGGAATTTCTCCATGGAAAGGGTGGTCAGGCCTTGGAATTGCCCAGGGATGTTTGGAGTCCCCACCCCTGGAGGTGTCCATGGGCTCAATGCTCTGGGCTGGGAGATGAGGTTGGAATTGGAGTGGGAATTCTTTCCCCACCTGATCCTGGGATTCCCAGCTGCTCCCAAACCAGGGAAATCCAACTGAACCGTTCCCACACCGAGCAGAACCCCCCGGAGATCCCCCTCACTCCTCAGCAATCCCTGCACCACCATCCCTCCCCACCAGCAGAAAATCCCTGGAAAAAGCCTCTCCAGGTGTGTCCCCCTCACCTGGGCGAGGTTCCACTGCAGCTGCTGTGCCGGCTGCACCCCGTACACGGGCTGGGCCACCGCGGCCACTCCGGCCACGTAGCCGGGCTGCTGGGCCCCCATCATCCCGTTGGGAACGCCCAGCACGTTGCCCACGTATCCTGCTGGGATGGCCATGGGTGCCACCATGCCTGCAGCTCCGGGCTGGGCCAGCAGCCCCATGGATGGGGCCATCATGCCCCCCATCATGCTGCTGGAAGGGGGCACTCCAGGGAAGCCGGGGTAGGGAGCAGCGGGATAGCCCAGCTGAGCCGGCGCCATGAACATCGCTCCTGGGAAAGGCAGCGAGGGAGCAGGGAAGAACGGATCAGTTCAGGGGCTGGGAATGTCAAAATTCCAGTCACAACCTGGTTGGGATGTCCAGACTGAGATGCTCCTGGTGCTGCTCACAGCTCTCAACAAAGCTGGAGAGGGACTTTGGGCAGGGACATGCAGGAAGGGATTCCCGGTGCCAGAGGGCAGGGTTGGGCTGGATATTGGGAAGGAATTCTTCCCTGTGAGGCTGGTGAGGGGCTGGAATGGATTTCCCAGAGAAGCTGTGGCTGCCCCATCCCTGGAAGTGCCCAAGGCCAGCTTGGAAAGAGCTTGGAGCAACCTGGGATAGTGGAAAGCACATGGCTGGAACGGGATGAGCTTTACCTTCCCTTCTCACCCAACCCACTCCGGGATTCTCCACCCACATTCCCACTTCTCCTGGAAGTTTGTCAGCACCCAGGACACCCCACCCACCCTCCCTTGGCGCCCTCCTGGTCCCAGCTCATGCCAGGGTTACCTTGAGCTGGCACCTGGGACATTTGGGAGCCGTACAGGGACAGGATGGAGTCTTTGGAGAGCTGCTTCTTCCCCACTTCCTCCCCTTTCCCTCCAGGCTCCGGGAAGAGATTCAGGTTTTCAGGAACAGAGCCGGCGCTTCCAGAGGTTGGCATGGAGCCAACGACCTGGGACAAAGAGACAGGATCAGGGCAGAATCCAGCACGAGGGGAAGATGGGGACTGTCCATCCTCGTGCAGGGATGTGTTGGGGTGATGGCTTCAACATGGAAGACAGAGATTTTAGGATTTAATTAATGGAAATTCAGATGAAGCAAGATTTAGGGCAGACAACTGATGTGTGTGGTGAAACAGTGGCACAGCATTCCCAGGTGGATACCCCATCCCAGGAAGTGTTCAAGGCCAGGCTGGAGCACCCTGGGATAGCACAAGGTGTCCCTGTTCTTTAACTTCCATCCTAAATTATCCTGTGTGTCTATGACCCAAGCAGGCTTTTCCAAGCACCAACATTCCCAGCTCACCTTCCTGGAGTCTGAGCTGGATCCCACGGATGCGAAGAGGTCCAGATCCTTCTCCAGGCTGCTGGGCCGGCCGTTGGTGACGGGCGTTGTCACCGGAGCGTCTGCAGGGACAGAGAGCTCCCGGTGTCTCCACACTCTGGGGACACCTCTGTGCCACCAGTGCCACCCCACCCAGTGACCTGATCCCCCCTGGCGCTGGGAAGGGACTGGAGCAAGGTTTGGGGAGTGTCCCTGGGTCCTGTTTGTGCCACCAACCTCCTGGAACACCACAGGCTCCAGGGCAAAGGGAAACACATGGGAAACTCTTCCCAAGCAGCACTGGAGCAGCTCCAGCTGAAGATTCCTGCAGGATTGCTGGAATTGTTCACCTGACAGGGAAAATTAGCACTGAAACTCTTACAAATTCCCAAAATTTCTATACCAATTTCTCTTACCCAGGCCCAGCAAGTCCATGACTGGCTCAGATTTGGGGGAACTTTTCCTGGATTGCTGCGTTTCATCTTTCTTTTGAGGCTGGGGGAAAAGAAACAACACAAATCTTGTGCAGCTTTTGGGTTCACTCTGAAATGTCAGAGGTTTTAATGAGATTAATCCTTAAAATCCTTTTTTTCCCCATCGGATTTAAGTCAAAAATAAAAGCAAAATTCTCTCTGCTCTTCCAAAATGAGAATTTCAGTGAATATTTCCAAGTTTTTTACTGTCCCAATAGGTTGTCAAAGCCAAGCAGGCTCTAAACCAGGGAGAAGCAGCTGCTGGAGCTGGAAAAATCAGCAGGGAATAGCTGGATTCCAACCTGCACATCTGCTCAGTGTCTGGTGAGCAGAGCAAAACAAGCTCCCACCAGAGACTCAAAGCACCCAGGGTGTGACTGAGGCCAGAAAAATGCTCCCAGAGCAGGCTGGAATCTCTCTGCTCTGCCTCAGGGATGTCTCCACAACTGCTCCAAGATTTTCTTCCTCATCTTACCATTTTCACCTTCTCAAAGATGATGGGTTCCAGTTTTCTTTCTGATTCATTGCTCCTTTTCCATTTGTCATCCTTTTCTTTCTGTGAGGGAAAAATCACTGACATGAGGGAGAAAGTTTCTGATTACATCAAGAAAAAGCTCACACCTGGTGCTGTAACTGATCTAAAATCCCTCAGGGATAAAATCCCTCAGAAACAGCTGAATTTGAAGTAAATTTTTGCACTTTTCCTGCCCTGAGGAAGGAATTGGATAAAACCCTTCCAGGATCTCATCCAATCATTATTCCTGGAGAATTATTGCCTCCCTCCTCTTCCATCCACACAAATCAAACAGCTGGAAGAGGGAAGAAAACAGGAATTTAAACAATTTTGCTGTCCTTTTCTTTCTGTGAGGGAAAAATCACTGACATGAGGGAGAAAGATCCTAATTACACCAAGAAAAAGCTCACACCTGGTGCTGTAACTGATCTAAAATCCCTCAGAGATAAAATCCCTCAGAAACAGCTGAATTTGAGGTAAATTTTTGCACTTTTCCTACTCTGAGGAAGGAATTGGATAAAACCCTTCCAATATCTCCTCCAATCATTATCCCTGGAGAATTATTGCCTCCCTCCTCTTCCATGCACAAAAATCAAACAGCTGGAAGAGGAAGAGGGAAGAAAACTGGAATTTAAACAATTTTGCTGTCCTTTTCTTTCTGTGAGGGAAAAATCACTGGCATAAATTTTTGCACTTTTCCTGCTCTAAGCAAGGAATTGGATAAAACCCTTCCAGGATCTCCTCCAATCATTATCCCTGGAGATATCCATCCACACAAACCAATCAGCTGGGTGAAGAAGAGGGAAAAAAACCAGGAATTTAAACCACTCAAAAAAACTCCAACCCCCAGAGCTCTGCCATGTCTGTGATCCTGTTTTTTCTCCTTTTTTCCTGGATAACCTGGAGATCTCCAGAAGATTCCCTACAGCAAAACCCATCAGCATCTTCAAATCTCCTCAGTGCTGGGCAGGAATTCATCCCATGAAGTGCAAGCAGCCCTGGAGAAGAGATTGCCCCTGACACAGGGAACAATTGAAGTGTTTAAATCACAAATTTCAACCTCCAGACTCACCCTGAAGGCGTTGATGTCAATGCTTCTGTCCATGTATTTCTTCTTCTCGTATTTATCCCGGATAAAACTCTCCACAGCTCTACAGCAGCTGGTTAAGGACAAAGGATTCCAGAATAGAAGCCTTATTTGACAGGGAGGAACAAGGTACAGGCTGTAACTAAATTAAATCATTGTTTAAAGAGCATTTCCAGCAGTAACTTTCTTAAAATAATTTACTGCTGGATCCCAGCTCAGTTTTTGCCTGTGGGTTATTCCAGGTTATTTCAGTGCTATAAAAAGGGAATTAAATCAGGATTTAGGCTCTTGCTGTGTTTTCTCCACTGCTTTTGTGGGGGTTTTTTGCCCCAAGCATCCTCTCAACACATTCAGGTGACCAGCACAGATCACAGTGGTCACAGCAGGATCCTGCACCTCAAAAAGCACCTCAGCTATCAGATTAACTCAGAAAATGATGGTGGAAAGGTACTCCTGTGGGGATTTCTTAGCTTCACATCATCCTATCCCTGTTTACTCAGCATTCCTGACAGGTAGGAGTTACAGCTGAAGTTTTCAGCAGCATTAAAAATTCCATTGGAGAATCCCAGTTTTGGGATGCCAGGGAAGGGAAGGGACCTTAAAGCCCTTGGGCTCCTTCCGCTATCCCAGGCTGCTCCAAGCTCCATCCAGCCTGGGGAACACTTCCAGGGATGGGGCAGCCACAACTTTTCTGGGAAATCCATTCCAGCCCCTCCTCACCCTCACAGGGAGGAATCCCTTCCCAAAATCCCACCTATCCCTGCCCTCTGGCAGTGGGAATCCACCCCTTCTATCCTGTCCTTTGTCAATCATCTCTCTCTCCATCTCTCCATCTCTCTTGCAGCTCCTTCAGGTCCTGGAAGGCCACAATTAGGTCTCCATAGAGCCTTTGGAATACTCAGCACTTTGGAAAATCCAACCCTCCCGTTCCTTCCAGGTTTCAAACCCCAGCAGCCTCCTGTGGTGACCTTGGTGTCCCAGCTCTCCTCCCCCAGAACTCGGCAGCAATTCCTTCATTCCCATTCCCTGCCCCAGGGAACTCCTCCTCCTCCAGGGAGGTTTAACCACACAGCTCCAGGAGGGAAAGGCTCCGTGGTTTTGTGTTTTTCCAGGGAATAAAGGATGCTGGTCTGTCTGGGGCCTCCGGAAGTTCTCGGGCAGGTAGGCTTCGTAGAGACGATTGGCTTTGCCGTTCCCCATCTCCTGCACGCACTGAAATCCAAACAAATTCCTTAAAATTTTCCTTTCCCGGACATAAAAGCTTTCCCACAGCATCCCAGGCTGCCAGGGAAAGGAAATCAAGGAAGGGAGACGCTCCTGAAAGCCACTCTCCACACGCCAGGGGATCCTGAGGCAGCTGCTCCAATCCCCTCCCATCCCAAGCAATATTCAGTGCAAGGCAGGATAAATATCCCGTTAGCAATCCAAAATCCCTCTGGAAATCCCTGGGATGCTCCAGGACAGGTGGGAAGCACCTCCAGGCAGGGATTGGTAATTTAACAGAGACCTGCAGCCTCTTTAGCTTTACTCTCTGCTGCTTGTCAAACCTGGAATGGGAACATTTTCCCTTCCAACCCATCCCAGCTGGAATTCTTCTTCCTCCTCCACTTCCCACATTTTTTGGGCTATCCTGGCTTCGTTTAACTCCAAATTTATGAAGCTCCACAACAAAAAAAAACCCCTGTGTTATCCCAGCCTTTACCTGAATCTGTTCCTGCGTCCACTGGTCGAGGTTGACGGATTTGACCCTGGATATGTGAACTCCCAGGTTCCTGTGGATCCCGGCACAGCGGATGCAGATGAACACCCCAATATTCCAGGACGCCCATCGTGGCCCTGGGAAGAGACAGGAAAGTGTTTCTCATTAATCCAACCCCCCCCTTTTTTTTTTCTTTTTTTTATTTTGCCTGGAGAACAGGGAAACTGCACCAAGTGAACTGGGATTGAAGCCTTTGGATTCTCATCCAGGCTGGAAACTGCAATTCCACATCAGCAGGATGTTCCCAATCATTATCCTTGGGGATATGTTGCCTCCCTCTTCCATCCACACAAATCAAACAGCTCAAAGAGGAAGAGGCAGGAAAAGAGGAATTTAAACCACTCAAAAATCTCCAACCCCCAGAGCTCTGCCATGTCTGTGATCCTGCTTTTTCCCCTTCTTTCCAGAATAACCTGGAAATCAGCTCCAGCAGAGTCCCTACAGCAAAAACCCACTCAGCATCTTCAAATCTCCTCAGTGCTGGGCAGGAACTCCCAGCTGAGCCAGGGGAGCAGCACCAAGCCCAGGATTTGGCCCCCAGACCCAATCCCAGCCCAAGGAATGATTAGTTCACTCCAGTTTCCACGGCTCTGATGGAGATTCCCGGTTTTCATGCGGCTTGGACAGGCAGGACAGCTCCGAGGTGTGGATGGGAGATCATGCCAGGGATAAAAAAAACACCCACAAGGGGAAGATTAACGAGCTCAGATCGACTCAGTGCACCCAGGAATCCCAGCAGGGCATTCCCCAGGGGATACAGAGATCCACAGGAATTCCCACCCCTCTCCCTGCCAGGCCAGACCCTCAATCCTACTGAATATTTTAGGAATATTTAAAAATTAAACCCCCTGCTCCCAGTGCAGAGTTCCAGCTCCCAGCACAAACTGGTGTCCCAGTGCATGGGAAACTGGGAAAACACAGAGTTAGGGATCAAACAGCCTCCAGCAGCCCTTTTTCCAGACATTATTCCGGAGGATGAAGAGTTACCCGCTTTTTCTTGCCACAACTAAAATAGCAGAGCTTCAAGTTAATGAGAGGGAGGTGGGAGGGGGGGAAGAGGGGGAAAGTGTCATTCTGAAGCCCTAAAAAAGCAGTGCTGTATTTGAGATTCTGTTAACAGTTTAATTCCTGGTCATAGGGAAAGCCTGGAGCATCCTGAGGGATTTGGTGCTGAGAATGCAATCAGGGACCCTTCCAGAGCACAGGTATCCAACCTCCAACAGGTAACTCCAGCACTTCTTCCAGGGAATTCACTTCAAAAATGCCTTTATTAGGTTTTCTGGCCTTTCCTGCCATTATTTGCTGCTTTTTCCCCTCTCCAGGAGTGGCCTTTGGGAATGATATAAATTTAATGGAGCTGAGGAATTCACTTCCCAGACACCTTTGCCTGCACCTCAGTCCCTTTATTGCCTCCTTTATTACCAAAGCAAAACCCACAACTTCAGCACCACCTAAACATGCCCAAAAAAATGGGAATAAAACCCTTAGAATTCCTTCGATTTCCACACAGAATTCTCTCCCAGATCCACCCCCAGGGCTCTAACGTGAGACTGCTGGAAGGATTACCATGAGATTCAAGGTTAGACTTAAACTCCAGATAAATTTAGCCCCTGATAGGACTAAAAGGATTAATGGGCAGCTCCTGGAGTAATCGGCTCAATGGGTTTGTCACATGGACCAGCTCAAGCCACCACAACCTCCCCCTAAAACATGACTCAGGGGTAGTGTCACACCCTCCTGCTGCTCCAGTGTCCCCTGAGAGCTCTGGGACAACAAGGAAATCACAGCTGGAATGTGTTGCAACTCCTAAATCCAAGTTCTGGGACAGGCAATACAGGCAATTATATATATAATTATATATAATATATATATTTTTAATATATTTAATATCAATTTAATTTATATTTAAATGAAAATGAATATTTAGGGCTTCTTCAACTCCTCCCAGCAATAAATACATTATACAACCAGAGGTGAGCTCTGCCCTGGGGAGATTCCATCTGGGATTTGGGTGTCCTTGCACAGCCAGAAGGTGCTGCAGGAAAGGCTTCAAATCTTCAGGGAACAGAGGAGCTGGGGGATGTAGGGTTGGTTTTATTCAGAGCCAAGGCACAGATTGTGACCCCAGCAGCTCAGGATTCTGCTCTGTGACAGGAAGGACACAGAGCCACACAGGGAACAAATCTGGATTTTCCAAAGTGCTCCCTTACAGCCACAGCAAACCCTGGTGGGGTCAGGTCAGGTCCAACACCCCCTTCCCACACCTCCAGCTTTACTAAACCAGCATTTTAACCTTCAAATGCCTTCTAGAAATGTCTTTTAAAATGTCTCCCAAAGCCCTGAGTTTGTGGGAGGCGGGAAGGGCTTGGTGCAGATGTAAACAACCTCCCACTTCCCTCTTTGGAGCAGCTCACACTGAAACATCTCCCACTAAAAATCTCCCTGCAAGTGCCCAGCGCCTCACATTTTGCTTTTTAGGGCTTTTTGCAGGCATTTCCCCAAGGTTTCACAGCTCTTTTCAAGGTGACTTGACTCGAAAAAGCCTCAGGTGGCATCTCCAGATGTGACTTTCACCCTGTGCTGCTGCTTTTCACCTCCCCAAAACCCAGCCCCAGCTCAGACTCTGCAGCAGCTTCAGTGACAAAAGGGGGAAAAACGCCTGGGCTGGAGTTTAGGATAAATTTTTTCTGAGGAAAATGGATTTATATAAATAAATAACAACAGGGCAGCTTTAATCAGCACAGCTGATTAAATAATCACCCCTCCAAAGAATTGGGCAGACCCTGATAACCCACCACGAATTGAGGACAGGGAGCACCTCACCCTCCTGGCTCAGGGAATTATGGATTTATCTCCCACATGGTTGAGGACAAAGCCAACATAAAAACATTCAGCTCCTTAAATCACTAAAAAATAGAATTGTTTCTCTCGTGAATCATCTGGTTATAAAATCAATTCCCCCGAGGCTGAGCACCCTCAGAGCCACCAGGCTGAAATGGAAACCCCATTCCCACATGGAAAACTGGGAGTTTCCTCCAGTGCCCACCAGTGCCAGCCTCGCCTGGTGCTGCCACCGCTTTTGTCTCAGCTTTATGGATAATTTTAACATCCATGGAAAGCAAAGTCAGAAATTTGTGCCCCTGGGCTTGCACAAATCCCTCCTGGATTGAAGGAAACATCAATTTGGAGTAAGAATCCCAACATTTTTCAGAGCCTGGATGCCCACTCAGCCCTGGCACAAGATTTAGGGTAGCTCAGACCCCCTTGGGATGCACTCCCAGCCTGGTGGGGGCTGCAGGAGGACCACGAGCTCCAAAGCATCCCTTGCTCAGTCAATTTTCATTCCCAGCTTTCCTGAGCATTTGAGGACGTTCCCAAGTGAGGATGCACCATCCAGTGCTCCAGGAGACAATTCCAGAGCCTGTTTTACATCATTTACTGTCAAAACAAACTCCACATACCAAACTTCTCCTGCCAGCTCCAGTCCCCATCTAAGTCCTGCTCATTAATGCTCCAAGGGCTGCTGAACAATCCAAATGACTGAAAAGGATCCCAATTCCCTTTAAAACCCCGAGCCTAATTCCCTTCTCAACTCCCAGCTTGAGGAGCCTGCTCCAAATGAGTCACTGCTCCAAGTTCATTAAAACCTGGAGTGGTTTTAATTGAGAAATCCCGAGGGATTCACTCCTCACACTTTACTCAGGCACCAAATTCTGGCCAGAGTTCCTGAGGCAACCTTTTGCAGTACTAACTCTGCAGAAAGTGTTTTAAAATAAACCAGGAGGTGGCTGCAAAGTCACAGCTCCATGGAAAAGGAGGAGCAGGGAAAACAGAGATGCTTCCATGGGCAGGATTGAGGGAGCATCATAATTCTGATGAAATATTCCCAGTGGAAATGAGCAGCCAGCTCTTCCAGGGATACATCCATGGATCCCAAAACTGCTCCAAAACCGTCTGTGGAGTCATCCAAACATCCCCTGAGAGAAATGGATGTGGGGAATTGTCCCTGGAGAAGGAGAATCCCTGCCAGGGGACATCCACACCCTCAGCTTTTCACCAGAGAAAAAAATTTCTCGAGTCCAATCTGAAAATCCTCATTTTTTGCAGAGCCAAATGAGGAAAGAACTCGGGATCCAAGAGGTTTCCTCTGCCTTGTGGTTCTAAAGAAATTGCTCAAGGATTTATTTCCATTTGTCCTGCTCAGAGCTGTGACCAAGCCTCTCTTGCAAAACAGCTTCCTCTGCTCTTTGCTGCAAGTGTCTACTCTGCACTTCCAGGACTTTGGGGAAACAAAGGAAACTCTAAAAACTCCCTTAAATCAGCTCCAAGATCTCTAAATGATGTTATTTAGTTATTAACACTATAAATCGCAGCTCCTGCTGCAGGGATCACAGATCCAGCTCAGATTTGGGATTAATCCCTGCTGCACTCCCAGATTTAAGCCTGGACTGAGTGATTTGTGCAGTTTTCAGGGGATGCTAAAGCCAAACCCTCACTTTAGCACACACAAAAGGGCTTTGATAAATATTTACACCTCATCAAGTAGTTTCATCACCCCAAAATTCAGCTTTATCCAATCTTTTAAAAGGAAAAAAGGCCATTTGGGGGATTTCTTTGTACTTTTTTTCTCCTTCAAAATAATTGCAGGCCTCAACCACGTTTCCCAAGAAAATCCAAGGTGCTGGCTGTGATTTTGGCCAAAAAAGGTTTGAAATCTTCCAGTTTACCAAAAATATCCAATATTTGAGGGCCCTGTGGTCTCAAAGATCAAGTTTTGTGCGTTTTTGAGTAAAGATGAGCAGCTTTCAGTGCAGCTTTATCACTTTATCACATCGTGTTCTTTGAAGTGCAGGTGGAGGAAATGAAAATTTCTGTGAACAGCAGGGTGGGGCTTTCCTGCTGCTGCAGAAAGGGATGGTTGTTTCTTCACTCAATTAAATGGTGACAGGGACAATTTCAAGCAGTGCTATCATCAGGATCCAGGAACAAGAACTGGGTGATATCACCGACACTGATGGTGACACAGCTTAAAAATATACATTAAAAACAAAAATCAGTCAATTCCACAATCCATGGACTTCCTGTGGGGTATCATTTTTTCACCAAAACCATGCATCAGTCAATCCTAGAAATTCCAGATTGCAAGAAGGCCTGAATTTCCATAAAATGCAAAGAATTTAGGTGATAGGTGCACCTGTAAACAGGAGCAGCAGGATGGAAGCTCTACCATCAGTAAATTGACTTTTGATGCTGTTAATAGAATTTTGCTGCTTTTTAAGATGTTTTTAATTCATCACTCGGGTGTTAAAAATATTTAGACTCTGTTTTCCAGTTTAATTTGAGTTGGGGATGTTTTAGGAGCCACCAAGTGCTTAAAAAAAGCTCCAGGCAGAGGAAGGTCCTGGGTCAGTCTTTGATGGATGGAGAATTCTTCCAATATCTGCAGCTACACATGGACTATCCATTGAAATTCCTAGGGAAAGGGTCAGGAAGGAATGGCATATCTTGCCAAAAGTAGAGCTAAACCCATTTATTAAGGGCCAGGTAAACCCAACCTCACACTCACTGCTCCAAACCAGCTCCTGCTAAAAGCTCCAATTTTATCCCAGATTCCTGGGCCAAAGGGAACGATCACTACGAGGCATCAACCCAAAGGAGCCCTGAGCTATTCGTGACTTTTTGGTTGGTTTCAAGACCTACTTTGCATTTTGGAGCACGAGCTCCCTTTGCGCTGCAGCTGCCGTTCCTTACATAACCACCGGCAGTTTCTATAGGAACAAACTTTACTCCAGCTGGAAATCACGTGGCATTT
This sequence comes from Poecile atricapillus, assembly GCF_030490865.1. Classification (NCBI taxonomy): domain Eukaryota; kingdom Metazoa; phylum Chordata; class Aves; order Passeriformes; family Paridae; genus Poecile; species Poecile atricapillus. Next base: position 4,998,079 of record NC_081272.1, on the reverse strand, counting down.
TTTTGGGGAGCTTTCTTTTCCCACCTCCACGCCCCAGGTGGGTCAGTACAGAGAGCCCAGGTGCTGCTGCTCCGAGGATTATCCCTATTTCTGGCAGATGTAGGGCCAGGGATCCAAGTGTGACTCAGAGCTCTGCTTAAAAGGGATCTTCCTACAACTAATTCCACACTAAATCCCTGTGGGGAACACTGATGCTTTTTTCCCTTGCTTAAGTGGGAAGTTACAGCTTCAGGCAGGCTCAGGGTGGACAAAGCTGTGTCCTCTCCCAGTTTTATCCTGCTGAGGTGAAGATCCCGGAGGGATAAAGTGAATTTCAGAGCGTTTCCACTCCCTTTGTGCAACCTCTCTGATCTGAACTGGGAAAAGCAGAATAATGGAAGATCCCAGAATATTTTGGCTGCAGCTGAGGATTCAAATGAACACACAACCCACATGCATCCCTCTGGCAAGATTCCCTTGCATAAGGCTGAGTTTTCTCCTCATCCCAGATTTCCTAAGCCAAGCTGAGCAGTTCCAGCCCCACCACTTTGGGTTTTTGGAGGCACAGGCTGCACACTCCCCCTCCATCAGCATTGCCATCCTGATCCTCCTTCCTCCCATGCAGCTGTTCCAGCAGCTATTTAAAAAGTTCCTCTTGGAATTGCTCAGACTGCAAAGGAAATTCAGCTGCAGCTCAAGAGGCTGATGGAGGAGTTGAGTCACGCAGATTTTTGGGGAATATTTGGTTTGGATTAACAGGAGTTAGGCTGGACTAAAGCAGCTCCACCATAAGATAATTCCCAAATTCCACTGGAAGTCAGCCTCCCCATAGCACCTACTCCAGCCCCAAGTTTTTCCCCCTTCCCATCCCATATTTAACCACCTCTGGGCAGCGATTTCCCCAGTCTTACACCTCTTTTATTCCTGGTGAAGAATTAAACCTGGATTTGCACCGTGCTCAGCAGCACCTCTCCCATCTAATCCCTTGGGATACAAGGGATGGATTTAGGCCTGGACCCCATGGATCTCACAAGACAAAGGGATGAAGGGAAGAGCCAGACAAACCAGGGGGAGCACAGGGTGACCTGAACCTCTGGGCAGCCACGGCTGCCAGTGCTGCCTGGGAGGAAGCTCCCGCTCCGACGTCACCGCCCCGGGATCCATGGAGCTTGCTGGATGGGACTGGAGAGCAGAGGGAAGAGTTTGGGAGAAGGAGAGAACCAAACACAATTAGCTGGAGAGCAGCTGGAGAGGCAGCAATGAATCCACTCAGTGTCGCTCAATTGGAATTTTCCAAATCCTGGTGGAGCCCAACTCCGAGATTTCAGCACATCCCTCCCTCCCTCCCTCCCTGAGCCATTCCAGCTCCAGACTCCTGCTCCAAGCAGGGAATGAGCTGCTGGATGCTCAGCTCAGGCTGTGCAGCAGCTCCATTATCTCACACACACACAGGGAACAGCAGCACCACGGCCGCCCTTGGGACGCCTTCACCACGGGAATGGCACCAGTAGGAAAAATCCCACCTGCCCAGCAAGTGCTGCTCTTTCCAGGTGTTTCTCCAAGTGATTCCCACAGCAAAGACCTCCAAGGAGAGGATTATAACTCAGCAGTGCCCACCCTGCCCTAGCTCAGCTCACCCAGTGCCCCCAGACACGAGGCTGGCAACAAAAAGAGGAAGAAGATATTTCACCCAATTTCCTGCAAAACAAGAGATCTGAGCAGGGCTTGCTGCTGCTGCAGCAGCAAAACCACCCTGGGGTTTCACAGAATCTCACACTGGCTTGGGTTGGAAGTACATTAAAGCTCATTTAATTCCACCTCTGCCATGGGCAAGGGACACTTCCCACTAGCCCAGGTTGCCCCAGCCTGGCCTGGGACGCTCTAGCCCCTGTACAGAGAAGAAGCTTTGCTTCCAGACACCCCTGGAGGTGCTGAGGGCACCATCTGGAGCCACCACGGGGCTCCTTTCTGTAGGCAGAGTGGAATGTTGCAGTTATTCCAGGAGGAACATCAAGCCTTCCTTGCCATCGCTACTGGGAGAGCCCTGTGTTCACCAAAAGTACCAAAACTGCCCCAAAAGCAGTTCTGCTTTTCAGCAAAAAAGCTTTTTGCTTTTCCGCAATTCCCTGAATTGAAATCCCCTGAGCTCCAGGCAGACACAGCTCCATTCACCAAAAGCACCAAAACTGCCCCAAAATCGCAGGAATTCCTTGGAGCTCCAGGCAGAGACAGCTCCATTCACCAAAAGCACCAAAACTGCCCCAAAACTTCCCCAAAACTGCAGGAATTCCTTGGAGTTCCAGGCAGAGACAGCTGCCATGGCACCATATTGATGAAAAGTACCAAAATTACCCCCAAAAGCTGCAGGGATTACCTGGAGTTCCAGGCAGAGACAGCTCCCATGGCCACACATGCCCTGGAGGAGGAGATTTCCCACTTCCAGAAATCTCATTAGTGCAGGGGGTAATTAGTGGATCAGATAACTGGGGACAACCCCAGCCTGCTCTTCAGGACTGGTACAATCCATGTTCCCAGACAGGAGCAGCTCCCAGTTTGGAAAGGCTGCACTCCACTCTGGAACTTGATTATAATTATTAATTAACTGTAATTCTGCACTGCCAGGACGTGCTGTGACCAGGAGAAGCTCCACCACCCCATCACCCGCAGCTGTGGGGTTGAATTTATTCCCATTTTGGTGGAATTTGCTGTCTCAGGCCTAGAAAGCTGAGATAAAGGAGCTATTTCTGCCCTCGGGGCTGGCAGGAGGTGCCAAGAGATAAAGGACTGGCACGGGAGGGGAACATCCTGATCTCCAACAGCACCTTCATCCCAAAGCCAGGTGAGCTCCAGAGAGGTGGGAAGGATGAGGTTATTGTGGTTTAGGCATTTTTAAGGTGAAAAGAAATCATAATTATCTAATTGTGAACGTTGCTCAAGGGGGCTCTGCAGTTTTTGAGGTCACACTGAGGTGATCAAGTCCTCTGTTTACAGATGGATTTGGCCAATCCCTCCTCCAAGTTCACTTCCAGCAGCTCCTGGGAAATGAGGCTCAAGTCCAGATCTACAAGTGATTATGGCAGCTCATTAAAATGGGATTTTGGGCAACTTTAACTCTTTTGCTGCAGGAAAACAAAGCAGCAACCACAGAGCAGCAGCAGGGGACAAGGAACAGTTTTATTTCTTTGTTTCATCCTCTGGAATTCAAACATTTCCCTTCTCAGGTAGATCAAGGTCATAACTCGCCTTGGAATCAGAAAAACATGGAATGGTTTGGGTTGGGAGGGACCTTACAGCTCGTTCTGTTCCACAGGGACACTTTCCACTATCCCAGGGTGGCCTTGGACACTTCCAGGGATGGGGCAGCCACAGATTCCTGTGCCAGGGCCTCCCCACCCTCACAGGGAAAAACCAGCTGGGAAAGGAAGCAGAGGACAAAAATCTGCCATTCCTCCAGTGCTCCATGATCCCAGGGTGAGGTTACAACTCCTTCCCTGTCCTTACAACATCCAGGGCAGATCCTGCTGCACATTCCAGCCCCAGGTGACAGGATGTGACTCCCAGAGCTGGAATTCCCTCCATTCTACAGCGCTGGCTTTTCCAGGTCCCTCTTCTTCCCCTTTCCGGGGAGGCCCCCACCCACCCTGAGGTGTTTCCCGGGATTCCCACGGGGAAATCTGGGGCCATCCCCTCCCCATCTTCCAGAGGCACCGGGAAGGGCAGCTCCTCCAGCAGCTCCTCCCGGTGCGACTCACACCAAACCCAGCTGTGCTGCAGCCATAAACTGGGGCTTTTCCCCCAAAAAACACCGCGTTCTTTCCTCCAAACCATGGAGCTCTTTCCCCTAAAACCACCGCGTTCTTTCCTCCAAACCATGGAGCTCTTTCCCCTAAAACCACCGCGTTCTTTCCTCCAAAACCACCCCATTCTCTCCTCCAAAACCACCCTGTTCTTGCCCGCAAAACTACCCCGTTCTCTCCCCCAAACCATGGAGTTCATTCCCCTAAAACCACCGGCTTCTTTCCATTAAAGCCACCCTATTCTCTCCCCCAAACACACCCCGCTCTCTGCCCCAAACCCACCCCATTCTTGACCCCAAACCCACCCCATTCTCTCCCCCAAACCATGGAGTTCTTTCCCCTAAAACCACCGGCTTCTTTAAAGCCACCCTATTCTCGTCCCCAAACCCACCCTATTCTCGTCCCCACACCCCCCCCGTTCTCTGCTCCAAACCTACCCCGTTCTCTCCCCACACCCCCCGTTCTCTCCACACCCCCCGTTCTCTCCCCACACCCCCCGTTCTCCCCCCACACCCCCCGTTCTCCCCCCACACCCCCCGTTCTCTCCCCACACTCCCCCATTCTCTCCCCACACCCCGTTCTCCCCCCACACCCCGTTCTCTCCACACCCCCCGTTCTCTCCCCAAACTCCCCCGTTCTCCCCCCACACCCCCCGTTCTCTCCCCACACCCCCCGTTCTCTCCCCAAACTCCCCCGTTCTCTCCCCACATCCCCCCGTTCTCTCCCCACACCCCCCGTTCTCTCAGCCGCTGTCCCCGCTCGCTCCCGTAACCGCCGGGGCAGCACCGTTGTGCCCCCGCCTCCACCGGAGCGCTCCCTGGTACGAGCCCACCCCCCCGACAGCCACCCGGGGATGTCCGGCCCCCGGGGCAGCGGCGGCACCGCAGAGCACCGAGCGGCCAGGCCGGTGTGTGCGGGGGCCGGACCAACGGGGTGCATCCGGTGCGGCGCGGGCTCCACGGGTCCCGCCGCCCACCCGCGCTACCTTTGGCCTGGCAGTCTGCGCAGAACTTGTTCTCGTCCTCGGCCAGCAGCCCGGCCAGCACCGCCTGGTAGCGCTCCACGTCCCGCACCGATTTTCCCGTCATGGCGCGGCCGGCGCTGCCCGCCCGCGGGTCACGGCCGGCCCGCCCGCTTCCTGCTTCCGGTATGGGCGGAGCTCCGGCCGGGGGAGGAGCCAATCAGCGCCGGCCCCGCGCGGGAACACCTCCCCCGCGCGCCGCCTGTACTGAGCGCTGATTGGTTTTGGCGCGCCGGCGGGAGCCAATGGGGAGAGAGGGCGGGGCCACCGCGGTTATGAATGGTGAGGGTCACGTGACGGGGGTGTGGGGACAATGGGGGACACGGGGGGACAGTGGGGGGGGTCGGGGGGGACAGACAGGGGATGGGGGACACGGGGACACGGGGACAGAGGGACACGGGGGGACAGGGACACGGGGACAGAGGGGGGACAGTGGGGGGGGGTCAGGGGGGACAGGCAGGGGATGGGGGACACGGGGACACGGGGACACAGGGACACGGGGACAGAGGGGCATGGGGACACGGGGACACGGGGGCACAGTGGGGGGGGTCGGGGGGACAGGCAGGGGACGGGGGACACAGGGACACGGGGACACGGGGGCACAGGGACACGGGGACACAGGGACACGGGGACAGGCAGGGGATGGGGGACACAGGGACACGGGGACACAGGGACACAGGGATGTGGAGGTGATGGCCGGGGGTGCTGCGTGGGAGGATTTTGGGGGGCTGGGTGGGGGTGCAGGGATGCTGGACAGGGGATTTGGCGGTGCTGAGATGCTGGGTGGGGGTCCAGGGATGTGGGATGGGGGATTTTGGGGTGATCAGATGCTGGGTGGTGGTGCAGGGATGTGGGATGTGGGATTTTGGGGGTGCTCAGATGCTGAGTGGGGGATTTTGGGGGTGCTCAGATGCTGGGTGGGGGATTTTGGGGGATCCTGAGCTGCTGTCCCTTGGGCTGGAGGGGCACCTGGCGGCAGAGGAGGCTGGTGGCCATGCTGAGGAGAGAATTTCGAGACCTGCAGTACTCGAAAAACCGCTATAAAACGAGCAATGGCACCGACAGGTGACAAAAATCTGTCATTGAAGTACTCTGAGAAACAGCCGGAATTACATAATCCGCCCAAAAGTGACACTCGTGTCCCAGAAAGGGACAGTGCTGGGACACTCGGGCACGAGCAGGAGCATCCCAGCAGCTCCGGGGCAGAGATATCCAGGAGATGCTCCCAGATGCTCTCAGCCTGGATCTTTTATTGCCTCAGACCCCCAGGTTTTGGTGGAATTGCTTCCCTTTCAGGCTGGGACGTGGAGAAAACAATTCAGGAGAGATCCCAGTGCAGAGCGGAGCATTCCCAGTCCCAACTGGTCCGTGCTGGGATGGCCCCGTGCCCGGCTGTGTCATCCCTGCCCCGATCCCAAATCGCCGAGCCCCAAAGGCGATGAATCAGTGGAGCATTGTGGAGCCTTGGAGCTCTCGGGAGGAGGAGGAGGAGGAGGAGGAAATGGCCGGGATGAATCATCCCGTGTTCCCTGGGAATGGCAACTGGGAATGGGAATGGGGGTGTGAGCGGGACATCCATCCCCCTGTGGGAACTGTCTCTGTGATCCCCCCCTTCCCTCCCAGCGCCACTCTGGGGACATGGGGACATCCCCGCGGGGGTCACAGGGCAGGAATTGGGGCAGGAATCCCCCAGGAGCTTCCCTGGGGTGGCAGGAACTGGTTCCCAGTGCCGCCCCCATCTCGGGGTGTGGGGGAACTGCAGCCACAACAGGCAGTGGCACTGGGGTGGCATCATGATGGGGACACCACGGGGACCCCCTGGCACATCCTGGCCGGGCTGTCCCCAGCAGCAGCTCCCGAGGTCATCCCCGTCCTGTCCCAGCACCTCGTCTGTGCCAAATCCCATTCCCATCGTGACAAATCCTGTCCCCATCATGCCAAATCCTGTCCCCATCGTGCCAAATCCCTTCCCCATCGTGCCAAATCCCGTCCCCATTGTGCCAAATACTGTCCCCATCATGCCAAATCCCATCCCCATCGTGCCAGATCCTGTCCCCATTGTGCCAAATCCCATCCCCATCGTGCCAGATCCCATCCCCATCGTGCCAGATCCTGTCCCCATCGTGCCAAATCCCATCCCCATCGTGCCAAATCCTGTCCCCATTGTGACAAATTCTGTCCCCATCGTGACAAATCCTGTCCCCATCGTGCCAAATTCTGTCCCCATCGTGACAAAGCTGGTCCCATTTGTGCCAAATTCTGTCCCCATCGCGCCAAATCTTGTCCCCATCGTGCCAAATAATGTCTCATTCATGCTAAATCCTGTCCCCATCGTGACAAATCCTGTCCCCATCGTGACAAATCCTGTCCCTATCGTGACAAATCCTGTCCTCATTGTGCCAAATTCTGTCCCCATCGTGCTAAATCCTGTCCCCATCCTGACAAATCCTGTCCCCATCATGCTAAATCCTGTCCCCATGGTGCCAAATCCTGTCCCCGTCGTGCCAGATCCCGTCCCCATCCACCCCGCAATAACCGCGGGCTCACCTGAGAGGGGCGGGGACCTGCCCTCATCCCTCTGTTCCATATTAATGAGCCTCCTCCTCCTCCCTCTCCTCCTCCTCCTCCTCCTCCCCCTGCCCGCCCAGGATCCCGGAGCGCTGCGAGTCGGGGCCGCCGGCGCTCGGTGCCAGCCGTGCTCGGTGCCAGCCGCGCTCGCCATGGCCCGTGTCACCCGTGTCACCCTCGTGTCGCAGCTCTGGCTCCTGCTCCAAGCCTCCTGCCTCTGCCTGGCCCAGCTCGTAAGTGCCGGGCGCGATCCCGCTCCACTCCGGGCAGGAATGGGGATGGAGAGGGGATGGAGAGGGGATGGAGAGGGGATGGAAAGGGGATGGAGAGGGGATGGGGATAGAGAGGGGACATTCCCCATCTCCGCTCCCTCGCAGTGCTGAACGCTTTGGGTTTATTCCCAGCTTTTCCCTCACTTTTCCCAGGAATGTCCCCCTGGGAGGGTGGGAACAGCCACAGCCCAGACCCGCCCGACACCGTGCGGGAAGTGCGGGCTTGGAAATTGGGGAATTGTTGGCTAAACAAGTTTAGTTTGATTTCCCCCTGGAGCAGCAGTGGGGAGGCTCTGTCTTTCTCACTGGATTTTCTGGGAAGTTTGCTCCTGCTTTCCTGGGATGTGCTGCAGATCCGGGCTGCGCAGGGCTGGGGGGTCTCGGACCGTCCCGGGGTTGTCCCAGGGCTCCGGGGGGGCTGCCGAGGGGTCCCCGTGGACCCTCCAGACTCACCCAGGGGCAGGAAAAAATGGATCTGGAAAAAGGGAATGTGAGCTCTGGAGCGGGGTAGGCAGCGGGATTCCACCTGGAAAAACTCTCCTTGCCTTACAACTGCTAGAAATAAACCAACAAAACCAACAGATTTTAGAGGTTCGGGGAAATTTTTCCATGTGGCTCCTGAGCTGCCTGTTGGAAACTGGGGGACGACTCCTTCCTAAACCACTCCCGGGGTCCCCGAGGGCTTGTGGGGGCAGCGGAGCGGAGCAAGGGGGATGTGGGAATTTCGGGAACAAGGAACCCTTTGGAATTCGTTCCTTGGGCAGGACAAAGGTGCCATTCAGGCGTGATCCCAGCGATGGGGACTCGCTCCCTCCCTAGCTCAGGGATTGATCCAAGGTGGAGCCAGGACTCTCCTGTTGTGTCCATGAACCAGAAGCACCTCTCATCTCTACAGATTTACATTTATTCCTATATTTATTCCTTATATTTATATTTCTTTCTGAAATGAATCCAGCCTGGGAGGCTGGAGCAGGCACAGGAGTGCAGCCCAGCCACCGTCTGCTCCCCATTTCCAGGAACACCAGGGCTTCAGTCTCCAGGACTGGAATCTCTTCCCCCTGAACTCCCTGTTAGGATAACAGAGGTTTCTTTGCCGAGTCCTGTGCAAACCTCAAAGCCAGGACTGGGCTCCGGGAGCTTCTCTGAATGGAGCTTTTGTCTGGAGCCTGGGAGCGGAGCCAGCCTGGCCCAGGGAGAGCTCACACAGAGGTGTTGGGGGTCTCCACCTCATCCTGGGCGTTTGGGCACCTAAATGCTGCCAGTGCTTCCAGAAATCCCACTCTGAGCTAAAAGGGGTCTTTGGAAGTGCTGCTCTCACCCCATGGACACCCTGCTCTGTTGGGGCAGGAAAAAGTGTCACTAAAGGACACAAAATGATTCACAGGAACACTCTCAGTGTCAGAACAAAAAACCCATGACTTTTTTCTCTGACTCCAGTATTTATAGATTCTTAACAATGGCCAGGGATTGGATAATTAAGTTACCACCTTCCCAAGCACACTGATCATGCAAAATGTCCACCCAAAGACGTTTCTTAGAAAGAATGTGATAAACAACTCATGTTTATCGGGCTCTCATGGGAAAGCAACTAAAACTATGAAAACATTATCAGAAGGTGTAATTTTCAGGAAAAGGAGGTGACAGAAATGGGGTAGAAATGCTTGGAGATCCTGCTCCAGCCAGGCAAAGAGGGAAAAAACCAAAACCAGGGAAAGAGGGAGCAGAGATGGGGTAAAATTGTCATCCCATGGAGATCCCTGCTCCATTGGGATAGGAGGCCATGGACACCAGGGAAAGGGGGAGCGGAGATGGGGTAAAATTGTCATCCCATGGAGATCCCACTCCACCAGGGCAGGAGATCCAGGGAAAGAGGAAAGAGGGGTAAAAACACTGCCATCACCCCGTGGAGACCCTGCTCTGTTCCCTGTGGACACCAGAGCAGGAGATGGGAGAAATGAGATAGAAACTGGGCAGGGAATGAGGAGCTGGAGGTGCCAGAGTGAGGAAATGTCCTGGATTTCCCCATCCACGCAGAGCTCCGACCCCTCGGCGTGTTCTCCATCCCAGCTCCCTGGAATTCCTGCTCCATTCCAGCGGCTCCCTGTGCCCCCACACATCCCGGGGTCCTTCCTGACATGGATCCCATCCCTTTCTCCCCACAGCGAGGGCCTCCAGGAGAGCCTGGCCCACGAGGGCCCCCCGGTCCCTCCGGAGTGCCGGGAGCCGATGGCATCGACGTGAGTGACGGGGAACCCGTGGGGAGGGAGGGAGGGGACACAAAAGGGACATTGTGAGTGGCACAGTGCTGCTCCCACTCCTGATTTAGGGCAGATGGAGCAGCCCCAGCTCTGCTGCTGGCAGCAAACAGAGGCTGCACCCCAAATCCAGCTCCATTCACAGCTCGGGAATCGGGGCCTGAGTGGATTTTTGGGGAATGCAGGGCAGGGAGGTTGGAATGCGCCGAAGGATGCTTGGAGGGGCTGGGGCAGGGGCCACCCCAGAGATACCCAGGGAAGGGGGGATGTGGGAGACAGTGACAATCCCAGTGGGGTTCCTGCAGAGGGACTGTGGCTCTGGATGTTCCACAGGTTGTGGAATGGGGGCCCTGTGAAGCAGCAGAAATTTCTCCAGGATGTGGTGTTATTTTGGTGTTATTTATACCCAGAGCAGCCAATGTGCTTTGGAAACCCCAGCAAACCCTCATAAAACCCCATCAAACCCTCATAAAACCCCATCACAGCCCTCACTAAATGCCAGCCCTTCACAAACTCCAGGAGAACCCTCTCAAAACCCTCAAAAAAACACCCCAAAAATCGGCCCTGAGAAAACCCTAGAACAACCTCCAATTCCCCCTCACAAAACCCCAATAAAATCCTCACAAAACCCCAGTTCCCCCTCACAAAACCCCAATTCCCCCTCACAAAACCCCAATAAAACCCTCACAGAACCCCTGTTCCCCCTCACAAAACCCCAATAAAACCCTCACAAAACCCCAATAAAACCCTCAGAAAACCCCAGTTCCCCCTCACAAAACCCCAATTCCCCCTCACAAAACCCCAATAAAACCCTCACAAAACCCCAATTCCCCCTCACAAAACCCCAATAAAACCCTCACAGAACCCCAGTTCCCCCTCAGAAAACCCCAATTCCCCCTCACAAAACCCCAATAAAACCCTCACAAAACCCCAAGAAAACCCTCACAAAACCCCAATTCCCCCTCACAAAACCCCAGTTCCCCCTCACAAAGCCCCAGTTCCCCCTCACAAAACCTCAATAAAACCCTCACAAAACCCCAATAAAGCCCTCACAAAAGCCCAGCCCACTCTTCCCAATGCCGCCCCATCCTGCCCTGCCTGTGGGATCCAGCACCTCCCTCCTGTCTTAGGAGTGAGACAGGGATCCCAAAACCCTCTGTGGGGTGAGCGATCACTTTTCCACCTTCTCCCCTTTTCCCAGGGTGACAAAGGTCCTGCTGGAGCCCCGGGATCCCCGGTGAGTACCCAGCCCTCCCTCAGCTTCCCGGTGATCCCGCTCCTTCCAGAGGGGCTCATTCCAACCTGATCCCATTTTTTCTCTTTTCCAGGGTGTCAAGGGTGAGCCTGGAGCCCCTGGTCCGGATGGACCTCCAGGGAAGCCGGGCATTGATGTGAGAACTGACCCCATCCCCTGGTGGTGTCCCTGCCCGTGGGGTCCCAGCAAACTCCTCCTGTCCCCGGTGTCTGGGGGACACCACATGAAATCATGCCCAAATCCCCTTCTGCAGGAGCTGAAACTACTTTGGGAATCCCAAATGAGCTCAGGAAGAGCTTTTGCCACCTTTTTTTCCACCTTTGGGATCCCAGCAGAGCTCAGGAAGAGCTTCTGCCACCCCTTCCCACCCTGGGAACTCCAGAAGAGCTTCTGTCACCCCTTCCCACCTTGGGAACTCCAAAAGAGCTTCTGCCACCCCTTCCCACCTTGGGAACTCCAGAAGAGCTTCTGCCACCCCTTCCCACCTTGGGAACTCCAGAAGAGCTTCTGCCACCCCTTCCCGCCTTGGGAATTCCAAAAGAGCTTCTGTCACCCCTTCCCACCCTGGGAACTCCAGAAGAGTTTTCTGTCACCCCTTCCCACCTTGGGAACTCCAAAAGAGTTTCTGCCACCCCTTCCCACCTTGGGAACTCCAAAAGAGTTTCTGTCACCCCTTCCCACCTTGGGAACTCCAAAAGAGCTTCTGCCACCCCTTCCCACCCTGGGAATTCCAAAAGAGCTTCTGTCACCCCTTCCCACCTTGGCAATTCCAGAAGAGCTTGGGAATTGCTTCTTCCACCCCTGCCCACCTTTGGGATCCCAGCAGAGCTCCTCTTGTTTTCCCCCAGTATAAATCTGAAGCAATTCCTAGTCCCCCGCTGTCCCCACTTCCTTGGCACCTATGAGGTGGCACTGGTGACTTTGCCACTGTCCCCTCCTGGGCACAGCCCGGCAGAAGTGGTGGCAGGAAGGGGATGGAGCTGCCACCTGACCCTGCCTGTCCCCAGGTCCCCTGGGTGGGGTCCCAGGGGTGTGTGATGGGAGCCTGGGGAGGTTTGGGTGGGTTCCTGCCCCATCCCAGGGGTAAAACCAGGATCAGGGATGGGTGGAGCTTCCCAGGTGTACCTGCCAGGCTGGACGTGCCCAGGGTGTGAGGGTCCTTGCAGGGCACCCCCGTGCCATGGAATTCCACCCTTGGCCCCTCCTGATGGATTCAACCCAGCAAAAACTCCTGGCTGGAGAGCAGGAGGAGTGGGAATGACTCCCTGTGTCTCTTCCCTTGCAGGGCCTGACGGGAGCGAAAGGGGAGCCAGGACCTATCGGCAGGCCAGGAGTTAAAGTGAGTGAGGGGCCGCCCCAAGCTCCCACATTCCCAAATTCCCACCTTCCCAAGATCCCACCTTCCTAAATTCCCACCTTCCCAAATCCCATATTCCAAATTTCCCACCTTCTCAGGATCCCACATTCCCAAATTCCCACCTTCCCAAGATCCCACATTCCCAGTTTCCCACCTTCCCAAGATCCCACATTCCCAGTTTCCCACCTTCCCAAGATCCCACATTCCCAGTTTCCCACCTTCCCAAGATCCCACCTTCCCAAATTCCCACCTTCCCAAGCTCCCACATTCCCAAATTCCCACCTTCCCAAGCTCCCACATTCCCAATTTCCCACCTTCCCAAGCTCCCACATTCCCAATTTCCCACATTCCCAGGATCCCATATTCCCAAATCCCCACCTTCCCAAGCTCCCACATTCCCATTTTCCCACCTTCCCAGGATTCCACATTCCCATTTTCCCACATTCCCAGGCTCCCACCTTTCCAGGCTCCCCCCTCCCCTCCCAGGCCCAGCCTAGGATCATCTCCATCCCTCTGGAAGGGATCCATGGATGCAGGATCCATGGCTGACAGAGTTTTTGGCCCTGAGGCTGCATCCAGGGAGGGGGAATTGCCAGGGCAGATCCTCCTTTTCCAGCTCCTGACTCTGCTCTTGTGTCCTGGCAGGGCCAGCCTGGACTCCCAGGGCCACCAGGGCTCCCTGTGAGTATCTGCTGCTCCCATGTGTGGGGTGGGGACCCTCCAAGTCCCCCCTGCCCCATCCTTGGTGCCAGGGTGGGAATTGCCCTCCTTGGGGCAGGAATTCTGATGGATTTGGGGAATTTAAACCAATTGAAGCTTGCTTTTTGTTGCAGGGTCCTTCACTGCCAGGACCCCCTGTAAGTGACACGCTGGGGCTGGGATGGGTGGCCTGGGATCCTGCTGGGAATTGTGCAGGAGGAGCTCAAACCTCAGCACCCCCAGAGGGGAGGAATCAGGATGGGACCTCTCTCATTCCATGAATTTCTCTCCCTTCTCCCTAAGGGGCTTCCAGGCCAGGTTGGACTTCCCGGAGAGATCGGGGTGCTGGGACCCAAGGTGAGGAGTCAGGAGGGGGCATGGACAAACCTCCCCTCCTTCTGCCTGGAGCTGCTTCTGTGCCCTTCAGGGCTCCTGGGATAGTCAGGGATGATCCTGAAACGTGGGAATGGAGGTTTCCCTGGTGCCATCACCCCGGGGGTGTCCCCATTCCTGCTGGGACATACCGGCCCTTTGGCTCTCCACCTCCCCTCCCCATCCCAAATTCTCCTTTCCTGGCCTTCTGTCCCAGGGTGATCCCGGACCCGACGGCCCCAGAGGTCCCCCAGGCCCTCCAGGGAAGCCTGTGAGTATCTCCCAGCTACCTCCAGGAGGGGCAACCTTCCCGAGGCTCATCCCAGGGACTGGAGCTGGAATTCAGGCTCTGGCTCTCACCTCCCACCCCATCCTTTGCTCCCTGCTCCATCCTGATGTAAAACCAACCACAGAATTCACAGGTTTCCTTCCCTGCAGGGCCTCCCGGGACACCTCCAAGGCCTGGAAGGCAGCGCTGATTTCTTGGTGAGAGCTGCCATGACCTTGTCTCTTGCTGTGACCAGGGTGTGTCCAGACTTTTCCCAGTCATTCCCAACTCATCCTTGTCCTTCATCTTCTCCCAGTGCCCCACCAGCTGCCCTCCAGGTCCCAAGGGCCCCCAGGGACTGCAGGGACTGAAGGTAAGGAGGTCCTGGAGCTGCCATGGGGGGGAAAAATGGGAATTGTCACTTCCAGGATGTGGTGGAGTGAAGGATCCTTCTCTGGGATCTCTGGAGCACCAGGACAGGGAGGTCTGGAGGAAAAGGTGCTGTGGGAATGGTCCCTGAGGGTCCCCAGCCCCTTCCTGGGGGTGGCACCCTGTGCCAAAGCCCCAGCCCCAGCTCAGGATGTCACCTGTGGGATTTTGAGTCACCCCTAATGTCACCTGTGGGATTCTGAGCCCATTCCATGGCACCTGTGGGATTCTGAGCTCCCCCCAACGTCACCTGTGGGATTGTGAGCCCCCCTCAATGTCACCTGTGGGATTTTGAGTCCCACCACGTCCCCTCTGGGCACACCAGGGTGGGATGTGGAGCCAGGATGGCTCTGTGGGACGTGGCCACCAGAATGGTGCCAGCCCCCTGTGGCTTTGCCGGGGTTTTCCTCATGGATTTCCTCTCCTCCCCTCAGGGACACAGAGGCCGCCCCGGGGCCCTTGGAGAGCCCGGCAAGCAGGGAGAGCCGGTGAGTGTTCCACCAGGATCCCACCAGGATCCCACCTGGATCTCAGCTGGATCCCACCCAGATCCCAGCAGGATCCCAGCAGGATCTCAGCTGGATCCCAGCCAGATCCCACCAGGATCCCACCAGGATCTCAGCTGGATCCCAGCCAGATCCCAGCAGGATCCCACCAGGATCTCAGCTGGATCCCAGCCAGATCCCACCAGGATCCCAGCCAGATCCCAGCCAGATCCCACCAGGATCTCAGCTGGATCCCATTAGGATCCCATCAGGATCTCAGCCGGATCCCAGTAGGATCCAGGTGTGGCTGTCCCTGTGGGGCTGGACCCAGGGAAGGAGTTTTGGGAAGGGAGGGAGATGGGAAACGAGGGAATGGGAGACCACGGTGACCTTCCCATGGTGACCTGCTGGGCAGGGCCCCCTGTCCCCATCCCCTGCTGTGTGCCAGCTGGGGGCTGTGGTGTCCCCTGGGTGCTTTGTCCCCCCTCTCCCCCCAACATTTCCTTTTCTCTCCATTCCCAGGGCCCCAAGGGGGATGTTGGTGCCTCTGGAGAACAGGGAGTCCCAGGCCCTCCGGTAAATCCTTTATTCCTTTTTTCCCCTGTCCCCCAAGTGCTGCAGGAACTGGGAGTAGGCTCTTTGTCCTTGTCCCCAACACCAGGGAGGTGACACTGGCATGTCCCCACTCCCAGCACTGGGACTGAAGCAAAGCCTTCATCCCATCCCTCTCCCAGCCATGGATGCCACCACCTCTCCCTCTGGAGAGCTCCACGGGCACCTGGGTTGTTCCCAGGGATAATTTGGGATAAATCCCTGCTGTACACTGAGTCTTCCTTGCCTTGAGGGGAATTAAAGCCACTGGAATTCTTGGAGCACTTTGAAGATGAAAAGCAATTACTGGGCTAAGCCCTCCACACCAGGAAAGGGCAAAACCACTTTGAAGCCAAGAGCTCTGGCACAGGGAAGTGGCTCCAGTTTGGGCCCGCTGGAGTTATGGAACTGACAGCTGGAAAAGCACCTGGTGGGGGGCTCTGGAATTAGGAGGGACTGGAATTCCTCGTGTTTGGCAGAACTGGTGGATTCCCAGTGTTGGGTTTTGCTGTAATTGCTGCTTCCCCCTGGGCTGCTCCTGGGGTTTATTTCCAGCTAAATTGGCTGTGGTTTCCTTCCCTGCAGGGACCTCAGGGCCTCAGGGGTTATCCTGGCATGGCAGGACCCAAGGGAGAGACGGTGAGTGCAGGTGGCATCCCCCGGCTCCAGGATCAAGATCCCATGGAAATCATTCCCTGCGGCATCCTTCCCATGCTGGGCCATCTCAAGGATGCTGCCTGTGGAGCAGGGATGGATTGGGATGGGAGCTGACCTTTCCATGCTCTCTTTCCAGGGTCCTGCTGGGTACAAGGGTATGGTCGGCAGCATCGGAGCAGCGGGGCGGCCGGTGGGTGCCCCCTCACCCCTGGGTGCTCTGGGATCACACTTTTCCCTGCTCAATCCTTGCTTTCCTCTCTCCTCCAGGGCAGGGAAGGCCCCAAGGGACCACCTGGGGACCCTGGTGACAAGGGAGAGCTGGTAGGTGTCCCCCCTCCAGTGCCACTGTCCCCTTTTCCCCAGCCTGGCACCGTTCCTACATGGAAAGGGATTGGGGTGCCCTCGAGGGGCATCTCCATCTCCCAGCTCTGTCCCCAGCAGGACACTGACACTTGTCCCCTCCTGCTCTAGGGTGGCCGTGGCATCAGGGGACCCCAGGGTGACACTGGCCCCAAGGGGGAGAATGTGAGTTCAGCTGGTGGCACCTGTGCCATTGCATGTCCTTGTCCCCTCCAGCACAGACCTGGAATGTTCTTTTCACTTCCCACATTTTTTTTTGTCCCCACCGGGAGCCTTTGGGTCCCTTTGAGGTGTCACATGAGTGACCCTTCCCCCCTTCCAGGGCCTCCCTGGCATCGATGGCAAGGATGGCACCCCAGGTATCCCTGGAGTGAAGGTGAGAGCTGCAGGTGCTTGCACAGGGAATGGCAAAGGGAATAACGTCCCTTGGCATGGCAGCTCCTGGCCACAGGGTCAGGGGCAGTGTCCCCCCTTGGGCAGAGTCCCTTGCCCACCTGTGGGCACCCCATTCCCGGTGACACCCCCTCTCCCCCTTGCAGGGTGGCACAGGACAGGCCGGACGCCCGGGAACGCCGGGACACCGGGGACAAGCTGTGAGTGCAGGACCCCCCAGCCTGTCCCCTGAGGGGTGACACCCCTCTGCCAGGGGTGCCAGCACCCCGCAGGGACACCGAGCTGTGCCCAGGGGTGACACCCGGGGGTGCCAGCACCCTGCAGGGACACCAAGCTGTGCCCAGGGGTGACAGCCAGGGGTGACACCCAGTGCCAAGGCCAGGGGTGCCAGCACCCTGCAGGGACACCGAGCTGTGCCCAGGGGTGACACTCGGGGGTGACACCCAGTGCCAAGGCCAGGGGTGCCAGGGCCACTGTGGGGACACCGAGCTGTGCCCAGGGGTTGATCCCAGCTTTATTTCCTTAGGGATTGCCGGGCCAGCCAGGAAGCAAAGGTGGCCCAGGTGACAAGGTGGGTGACGCCTCTGAGCACCCACCCCGAGGCTCTTGTCCCCTCCTTTGTTTGTTTTGTTCCCGCTGTCCCCTCGCTGTCCCCACTGACCCTCCTCTCTCTCCTGTCCCAGGGTGAAGCTGGTCCTCGGGGCCACCCCGGTGTCACCGGTGCCCCAGGGCAGCTTGTAAGTACCGAGATGTCCCCGTGTCCCTCCCGGGCACAGCCTCGGGGTTGATCTCTCTCTTTTCTCCTTTTTTTTCCCCCGGTTCCTGGAAGCTAAAAGCGGAATTGAGCGCTTTATTCCCACCCTGCTCCTCCTGGGAATCCCCTGGGATCGCTGCTCCTGTCACCACCCCGCGGTGGCGACAAGGACAGGGCCACCCCTCCCTCGGGGAGGGCCAAGGAGCACAGGACACCGGTGAATCCCATCTTTTGTGGGGATTTTCTCTCCCATTTTTAGGGCGAGCCCGGACCTCGGGGTGAGCAGGGCCCGCAGGGTGTCCCCGGGCTGAAGGTGAGCTGGGGACACCACGGGGATGTGGCCACGCCAGGAGGGGCTGGCCCTGACCCCGCTCCTTTCCCGCAGGGTGACAGGGGTGAGCGTGGCCTCGTGGGGCCCCCCGGCGAGCAGGGCAGAGTGGTGAGTTGTCCCCAAAGCTGGGCTGGGACACTGGACATGCTCTGAGCTGTCCCCAAAGCTGGGCTGGGACACTGGACATGCTCTGAGCTGTCCCCAAATCCAGGCTGGGACACTGGACATGCTCTGAGCTGTCCCCAAAGCCAGGCTGGGACACTGGACATGCTCTGAGCTGTCCCCAAATCCAGGCTGGGACACTGGACATGCTCTGAGCTGTCCCCAAAGCCAGGCTGGGACACTGGACATGCTCTGAGCTGTCCCCAAAGCCACTCTGGGACATGTGGGATGCTCTGAGCTGTTCCCAAATCCAGGCTGGGACACGGGGGATGCTCTGAGCTGTCCCTAAATCTGGTGAGTCATCCCCAGAGCTGGGCTGGGACACAGGACATGCTCTGAGCTGTTCCCAAAGCCACTCTGGGACATGTGGGATGCTCTGAGCTGTTCCCAAAGCCACTCTGGGACATATGGGATGCTCTGAGCTGTCCCCAAAGCCACTCTGGGACATGTGGGATGCTCTGAGCTGTCCCCAAATCCAGGCTGGGACACGGGGGATGCTCAGCCCCAGGATGGGGGATGCCAAACCTGGATCAGCAGGACACAGCCACGCCTCCCCCTTTGATCCCGGGGTCAATCCCATGCTTGTCATGCTGCTGAGGCATTAGGGAATCGCTCAGGGATTAATGGGACCACGCTGGGTTTGCAGTCCCAGCTGGGACAGGAATTTCCTCCCGTCCCAGGAGAGTGGGGAGGCCACCCAGCCCATCTCCAGAGCTTTCCTGTACTGGAAAAACAGCAAATAAAAAGAGATTTTTAGTGCTTTTCCTGGGGACAGGAATCCATCCCTGGAAGGTCACTACTCTTGGCATGGTTTCTCCATAGTTTTGTGCCTTGTCCCCCCTCAGAGCTGGGACTTAGGGGAGGATGGGATGTTGGGATCAGCTGAAGGATGGGGAGCTGCCCGTGCACCTCAACGCCTTGGGGAGAATTCCCTGATGGGTAAAATCCTTTCCATTGTCTCCTCACTCATTTTCTCATATTCCTTGGATTTCCAGGGGCCGAAGGGCGAGCAGGGCCCACCAGGCATCCCAGGACCCCAGGGCTTGCCAGGAGTCAAAGGAGACAAGGTGACAGCTCCAGGGACAGCAGGGTGGCTTCCTGGGGATGCTGCTCTGCGCTGAGCTGATCCCGTTTTTCCCTTTTCCCAGGGCTCTCCAGGGAAAACCGGCCCCAAAGGCAGCATTGTGAGTACATCCCAGGGGTTTAACAGAGCTGGGTGTAACACTGGCTCCAGGAACCTTCTCCATGAATTCTCCATGAATTCCCAGAGGGTTTCCAAAGCTGCAGAGGGTGGGGGTGACTTTGGGAAGGTTCCCATCTCTCCTTGCCTTTCCTTTAGGGAGATCCGGGTGTCCACGGCCTGGCAGGGCTCAAGGGAGAGAAGGTGGGTGCATTCAAATGATTCCTGGGAATGCTGGGGGATCCCTTCCCATGCTGGGGGATCCCACCTGGCCTTAAATCCCAGCTCCATCCCTAAATTCCTGCTGTGTCCTCATTGCCTTTCCCATGTCCTCTGTCCCCAGGGGGAATCAGGAGAGCCAGGACCCAAGGGACAGGTGAGTGAGAAGGGGGGGTTTGGCACCAAGGGGACCCCACAACTTGAGAGGATTTGTGGGATCCTCAGCCAGAGTGGATCCTCCTGGCTGAGGTGCTGGTGATCCACGGAGCTGCTGGGTGCTGAGGGAACGTTTTCCCCTGGAGATGGGGGCCAGTGAGCACAATCAGCCCTGGGTTTGGGCTCAGCTCCTCTTTGGGGTTAAACCATGAATTCAGGCTCAGCCTCTGGGCTCTGCCCTGGGTTCAGGCTCAGCCCCAGTTTGGGATCCAGCCCTGGATTCAGGCTCAGCCTCTGGGCTCTGCCCTGGGTTCAAGCTCAGCTCCATTTGGATCCAGCCCTGGATTCAGGCTCAGCCCCATTTGGGATCCAGCGCTGGGTTCAGGCTCAGCCCCATGTGGGATCCAGCCCTGGGTTCAGGCTCAGCCCCAGTTTGGGATTCAGCCCTGGATTCAGGCTCAGCCCCAGTTTGGGATCCAGCCCTGGGTTCAGGCTCAGCCCCATTTGGGATCCAGTCCTGGATTCAGGCTCAGCCCCATTTGGGATCCAGCCCTGGGTTCAGGCTCAGCCCCATGTGGGATCCAGCCCTGGGTTCAGGCTCAGCCCCATGTGGGATCCAGCCCTGGGTTCAGGCTCAGCCCCATGTGGGATCCAGCCCTAGATTCAGGCTCAGCCCCATTTGGGATCCAGCCCTGGATTCAGGCTCAGCCCCAGTTTGGGATCCAGCCCTGGGTTCAGGCTCAGCCCCATTTGCGATCCAGCCCTGGATTCAGGCTCAGCCCCAGTTTGGGATCCAGCTCTGGATTCAGCCCTTGCCCCATTTGGGATCCAGCCCTGGCTGTGTTTTTTGGGAGATTTTGGGCTCTCGGGGTGCAGCCTCAGGACAGGCTGAGCCCCTCATGCCCCCGTTCCTCCATCCCTCCTCCAGCAAGGCATCCAGGGAGACCTCGGCTTTCCGGGCCCTTCGGGGGATGCCGGAGCTCCGGGAATTCGGGGTTATCCCGGCCCGCCCGGCCCGCGGGGGCTCGTGGGGGAGCGCGGAGTGCCGGGAATGCCGGGCCCAAGGGGCACAGCCGTGAGTATCCCGATCCCACATCCCTCCTCGCCCTCCCGCTGCCCTCAGCTGCCCCAGCTCTGCAGGAATGTCCTCTCCTTCCCACCAATCCCTCTGGGAATGAGGGGCTGTTCCACTCAGGAGCTGGGAGGGGTGGGATCCTGCCTTCCTGGGGAGGAATTCTGTCTTTCCTGCTGTGTATGGCATCCATAAACCGTCCCTATATAAAGCAGTCAGCTGCAGGGGTTTGCAGGGTTGGGATTTTCCCCTAAAAAACCATTTTGGACTCAAATGCCACGAGTGGGATGCACGGAGTGAGCTGAGCATGGAGCACTTGCACTGGGGCAGAATGGGGAAGAGCAGGGTGGGAAGGTGACCTGGGATTGGGATTTGGATTTGGGTTGGGAATGGCTTTGGGAGGGGACAGAAGGAGCGAAATTCCCTTCCTGGCAGGGCCGGGATGCTGGGGACCAGCACATCGTGGATGTGGTGCTGAAGATGCTGCAAGGTGAGGGCTGAGTGGGGCCACCACATCCCATGGATCCATCCCATAGATCCATCCCATGGATCCATCCCATGGATCCTGTCCCATGGATCCCGTCCCATGGATCCCGTCCCATGGATCCATCCCATGGATCCCATCCCATGGATCCATCCCATGGCTTCCATCCCATGGCTTCCATCCCATGGCTTCCATCCCATCGATCCCATCCCATCGATCCCATCCCATCGATCCCAACCCATGGATCCATCCCATGGATCCTTCCTATGGATCCATCCCATGGCTCCCATCCCATGGCTCCCATCCCATCGATCCATCCCATCGATTCCATCCCATGGATCCCATCCCATGGCTCCCATCCCATGGCTCCCATCCCATCGATCCATCCCATCAGTCCCATCCTATCCCATCCCATCCCATCCCATCCCATCCCATCCCATCCCATCCCATCCCATCCCATCCCATCCCATCCCATCCCATCCCATCCCATCCCATGGATCCATCCCATCCCATCCCATGGATCCATCCCATGGATCCCATCCCATGGATCCCATCCCATTGATCCCATCCCATTGATCCCATCCCATGGATCCATCCCATGGATCCCAGCCTGGCCCCTCTCTGCCCCACAGAGCAGCTGGCAGAGGTGGCTGTGAGTGCCAAGAGAGCTGCCCTGGGTGGGGTCGGGGCCGTCGGACCCCCCGGCCCCCCCGGGCCCCCAGGGCCGCCTGGTGAGCAGGGTCCCCACGGCCCCATGGGACCCCGAGGTGTCCCTGGAATCCTGGGAGCTGCCGGACAGATCGGGAATGTCGGACCCAAAGGTGGGTGGAGGTGGCAGGTGCCAGCTACAAACCCTCCTGGGGGTGACACTGCCACGCTTGTCCCCATCCCCAGGGGGGCAGCGCCCTCCTCTCCCAGCCGGGCTTTCCACGGATTCCTTCCCTCCTTTTTATACCCACAGGGAAGAGAGGAGAGAAGGGCGAGCGGGGAGAAGTTGGCCGTGGCCACCCGGGAATGCCGGGTCCTCCAGGGATCCCAGGTGAGCCCAGGTGTCCCCAGCACTGGCACGGCCAAGTGACCTTGGGCACCTTGGGGTGATGAGCCCAGGGGTGCCCAGGGACCTTTGGATCCATCCCACAAAACCTGCCCAGCTCCATCCTGTCAGCCTGCTCAGATTTATCCCACAAAAACTACACAGGCTCATCCCTCAAAAACTGCCCCAGTTCATCCCACAAAACTGCCCCAGTTCATCCCTCAAAAACTGCCCCAGTTCATCCCACAAAAACTGCCCCAGTTCATCCCACAAAAACTGCCCAGGCTCATCCCATAAATCAACCCAAAACCTGCCCAGGATCCTCCCACAAAAGCTGCCCATAAAACCTGCTCAAGATCATCCCACAAAACCTGAGCAGTCTCATCCCACAAAACCTGAACAGTCTCATCCCACAAAACCTCAGCTTCATCCCACAGAACCTGCCCAGGTTCATCCTGTAAATTTTCCCAGATTCATCCCACAAAATCTGCCTGGGCCTCATCCCACCAAGCTCCTACCAGGATCATCCTTCCCCTCCTTCTTCCTCACCTCTGCCACCTTTTTCCTGCTCTCTGGAATTGCTCTTCCCACACCCCTCCCATTCCCAAACCCCAATCCCCATTTCCCAAGGCTCAGCATCCCACCAGCCGCATTCCCCTCTCTGAAGATGCCGTTCCCATTCCAGGTCTCCCGGGCATTCCTGGCCACGCTCAGGATGGCAAAGCGGGCGAGCGGGGCCTGCCGGGCTCCCCGGGCGAGGCTGGCAGGCCGGGATTGCCGGGCCCCCCGGGATTCCCGGGATTTTGCGAGCCGGCCGCGTGCCTGGGAGCCTCAGCCTACGCGGCCGCTCGCCTCACCGAGCCAGGGAGCGTGAAGGGCCCCCTGTACTGAGGAATTCACCGTGGAAAATCCGTTCCCAAAGTTACCACAACACTGCAATTCCATGAGGAGCAGCTTCCATGATTTCCCAGTTCTTGGGAATGCCGGAGTGAGGGCGGCCACAGGGAGAACACAGCCATAGGAAGGTAATTTTGGTGTTGGAACACGTTGCCGGCACAGTTTGGGAATAAAGGGTGGCCTCAAATCCTGGTTCCATCCATGGGGTTCCAAACCTGCTCCTTGTGCCCTTTCCCCCCCAAAAATAAATTGGAATAAATTTTATAAACCCCTCTCCCTGTGATGTTTGAAGGAACCCGTGGAAATTCCTTTTTTATCCTTTCCTTTCTTAACCTTTCTTTTTTAAATTGGAATTTTTAAAGCCCCCTCTAAAATCGTGGTTCGATTATTTAAGAGAATTCCCAGCTCCAACTTGGTCACTCCCATACCAGTGTAAAATAGGGATAAAAATAGGAATATTTTATAATTGTGACGAGGAAAACACCAACTTTTGGAAAAAATGGACAATAAAACCAAGCTGGATTCTTAATAAATGGAATGATGTGTGGATTTCTCTGGATCAAAGCAAGGCCATGGAGGGGTGCAGACTTTTGAGGGTTGAAGTTGCTCCATCCCATAAGGAAGGAGCTTGGATGCCATTCCAGAGAGATTGAAACCCAAGTGTGGAGATGGAACAGCTGGAAAACATCCAACCCGCTCCCAAATCCCTGTTGGAAGAGGGGAAGGAACAGCTTGGCTGAGCCTCCCTTTCCGGGGAGATTCATCCCGATCCTTTTCCCTGGAATTCCCGTTGAATTCCTGAGGAATTCCCGTTGTCCCTCCCTCCAGGGAATCCTGCTCCAGCTGTGCCGCACATCTGGGGCACATCCCAGCCCTTCCTGCCTCTCTTGCCCAGGAGAGGGAGCTGCCAGCCTGTGGAATTCGCTCTTCCAGCCTGGGATATTCCCGATAAACGCGCTTTTCCTTTTGGAAAGGGCTGGAGCATCCCCCGGGACTGGGCTGAGCTCCCAGCTTCTCTCTGGGGGAAAAAAGGGGAGTTCCCTTCCTTTGATCTCTTCCACTTTTAGGATGGACACTGAAGCTCTGGAAGGGGCTGGGAGAAGGGAACGAGGGCTGGAAGGGGCCGGGAGCTGAATTTTGGTCCTGGAGCAGGGAACAGCCACTTCCAGGTGGGACTGAGGGCTGGAAGGGAAAAGCCACTTCCCAGGACAGCCCCAGCAAAAGCTCGGCTGGACCTGTGGGGCATCCTGGGCATCCAGGAGGATCCAGGAACCCTCGGGCCTCCTCAGCACAGCCCAGGCAGGGATGGGATGAGCTCCAGCACATCCAGGGATGCTGCTCCAGCTGATCCCTCTGCTGCCAGAGCCAGCAGAGCTTCCCAGAAAGTGCAGAGGGCAGTGGTGAGAGAGCTCTGACCTTCCTGATCCATCCCGCACATCCCAGGAGGCTTTGGCAGCTGGGAATCCAGAGCCTGGCAAAGCTGGCGTCTGGGAAGACTAAAACAATCAGGAATTAATTAAAATTCCGAAAAGTGACCGTCTGGAGCTCCTGGCTCTCTCTCCCACCTGCTCGTCCCTCGTGGATTCTCCTGGGACCAGCACACCTCAGCTGATCCCTGCTCCCGGATATCCAAACCATGGCCAGGTACGGCTTCATTTCCAAGCAAAACCAGGTGGAACCTTTCCAAATTATTCTAAATGCTTTAACAATCTGCTACTGCAGCCACAAAATTCCCGGGAATATGGATGGGCAGAGTCCAGTGTCCTGCCTTCCTTCTGTGGGATGGGAAAAGCAAAAGGGAAGAAGGGAAAGGGAATAAAGGAACCACTTTGGTATTGCACCAATTCTTCCTCAAGACTTGAGACCACCCGTGGGAGCTTTCCTTTTCTTCCCAGCTCCTTGGAAAGCTGCAGATAAAGAGGAAAGGAAGACTCAGGATGAATGATAGTCTGGAATAATTAAATTAAATGAGCAGGGACACCCTCCCGTATCCCAGGTTGTTCCAACCTGGCTGTGGACCCTTCCAGGAATGCAGCAGCCAGTTTCCCTGGGAAATCCATCCCAGCCCCTTCCCACCCTCCCAAGGAAGAATTTTTTTCCCCCAAAATCTCGTCTAAAGGACATTTTTTATCCCAAAAGGCACCGTGTCCCCCTCGGTTATCCACGGTCACCCACGGGGGCCATCCCGAAATCTCATGCCGGTGTTCATCCCGTGGCCATGAATAATTCAGGTACACCAGGAAAGCTTCCCCGGGACTGCTGCATCGATGAGCCCAAATCACCTGGAGGGGGTGAAGATGAGCTAATCACCATTTGTTTTCTCTTGAAAGCTGATTAACCACTAATTAGAATATTAAACAAGGGCTTAAATACGTAAATGAGCAGCTGAGGGCAGAGCTCGTTATTGGAGGTGCTATAAAATTCCTGATTTTTATTCCTTTTATTTTCATTCCTTTTATTTTTATTCCTCCTGGACCCAAGCTGCCCTCACCAAGAACTCGGGCTGCCCTTGGAGTGCCAAACACCTCGGAGAAAACGACATCAGGAACTTGGGGGTGTGAATTCTGTTTAACATGGAAAAGGGTCCCCGTTTGTATTCAGGGGCCCATGGCGGCGAGCAGGTTTCTGCCTCTGAAAATTAGGAAAGGAGCAGGATTTCTTCTGGACCCAAATCACCCCCACCTAGAACTCGGGTTGTTCTTGAAGTACCAAATGCCTCTGACAAACACACCAGGAACTTGTGCTGGGGGGAAATGTTCTTTCCCCTGGGAAAGAGCCGCTGTTCATGTCCTGGGGCCCGTGGTGGCGAGTGGGTTTCTGCCTCTGAGAATTAAGAACGCAGCAGGAAAGGAGCAGGATTTCTCCTGGTCCCAAACCATCCCCAGCTGGAACTCGGGCTGCTCTTGAAGTACCAAACGCCTCTGACAAGCTGACATCAGGAACTTGTGCTGGGGGGAGTTTTCTTTCCCCTGTTCATGTCCAGGGGACCATGATGACAATGAGCTTCTGCCTCTGAAAATCACGACTGGAGAAGGATTTCTCCTGGACCCAAGCCGTCCCCACCTGTGTTGTCCTGAAAACTCAGTTTTTCGATCTTGTTGCCATAATTTTAAGAACTTTCCCAGGACAGTGCCTGTAAACACAGATATGTATTCATTCTTTCTGCTACACGTCCTTTGATGGACGTCTGGCACGCCCAGTGTGATTGGGAAGGTGCTAACCTGACATTCCAATCCCTGCTCATTGCCCAGAATCTATAAATACTGAAATTGGAAGAATAAAACCAGTTTTTCCTTGTCATAGGGGAGCTGTGTCTGAGTCATTGTGTGTCCTACAGCGACACTCCTGGAACTCAGGCTCTGACAAAGCCTCTGACAAGCTGCCATCAGGAACTTGGAGAGGTTTGTTCTCTTTCCTCTTGAAATGGAAATTGTCCAGGGGCTCATGGCTGTGTTCACAGCCTGCACCACCACATCATGCCGGGAAATGTTCTTAGTTCCTTCTCTGTCTGAGCTTTTAGGGTTTGGCATATTGCTTCCTTGTGGTCTTGTATTGAAAAGCCACTCAGGCTATCCACGAGTCTTCACAGAAATGAAAGTGAACGTTGTTTATTTCTATCTTTAGCACACCTTTTATAGGGTTTGTCAGGGTCTGTGGGCTA
Source organism: Poecile atricapillus (assembly GCF_030490865.1). Taxonomy (NCBI): domain Eukaryota; kingdom Metazoa; phylum Chordata; class Aves; order Passeriformes; family Paridae; genus Poecile; species Poecile atricapillus. The sequence goes on along the minus strand of NC_081272.1, from coordinate 4,971,372 downwards.
AGCAAGTTACTATTGGCCAATGCACACAGGTTTACATTCTTTCTCTCATGCACAAGGATATAGTTTTGTTTTATTCTCTCTCTTGCAGGAGAGTTTCAAGGACATTAGCCCTTAATATCACCACTTATACCAAAGGCTGGTTTGTGCAGACAGGCCTTTATTAAAATATCATTCCCACCTTCTGTTAAAATGTTCTCTACAGTCTTGCCCCACAGTTTTTTTGTCTGACACTCACTTCATAGGCCAGCTAAGAAACTGTTTTACCTTTGGGCTTTCTTTTGGGCTACTCCATACTCCCCCAGAGCCAAAAATTTTAGGATGCTTACGGTCCAGTCCACACGTGCCTTGTGGGTTTGGTTGTTAGAACATCACAGTGTAGCAACTGTCCCTCTCCCTTTGGGGCTTCCCAGATCCTTTCCATGGTGTTCCTGAATAAACTGAGGGAATTCTTGGGTCTTTGAGACAGCACAGAGTGAATGAGCTGGGTCCTTCATCTGCCTTTAGAATTTTCTGATTCAAAAACAAATACCTTTTGGCTGGCTTCATTCATCCCTTAAATCTGAAAGAGCAAACTAGATTATTTCTAGCATTAATACTCTTGTGCCAGTACAGGATACAAATTCTCTGCTGTCCTATTGCCAGCTCTCATATCCTCCACCTCTCTATATGCTCCATCAGGTTTCTGTGAGACATAAGCTCAGAAGAATTTAAGATTTTAGAGAAGCTGAGGCCTTAATTAAAAATCAGCCTTGTTAAATCTAATTAAAATAAATAAATAGGTCTCGTTAAAATTAAAGGTAGATATAAAAACTTGGCTAAAATCAGAGGTTAATCATTGGCTAATAACTGATTGTCTGTCAACTTTATGTTTGTTCAGCTGGGCTGTAATGAGAAACCAAGAATCTGGTAAGGAACTTTGTCCTGCGGTGACTTTACGATGTTTGATTGTATCCCAAATCTCCTGATTTATGTTCCATATTAAATTCTGCACCTTTAGGATTGACTCTGAGATCCAGGGGGGAAGGAGAAGCCGCAGTTTGTGCACTGGGTGTGGATCTGGGAATTCCAGGATCTTTCCAATGGCCCTAAAAGCGCCTTGAGCGAGGTGTTGATGAGTGAGGAGCCTCATTAAAGAGCTGCCCGAGACTGATTAACCATGCAAATTTATCCAGAGCCCTCTGCTTCCTCCTGCCAGCTCTCCCAGCTGCTCTTCCCGATTTTATTCCCCCAAATGCCCGCTGGATGCTCCAGCTCCTGCCCCGCTGCTCCCTCCCTGGATTTTTTCTCTCGAAAGATTCCCAGTGGATGCTCTGGCTCGCTTTCCTCCTTTCTCTGCTGCTCTCTCCAGTTTTATTCCCCCCAAAACCACCCGGTGGAATCTCCAGCTCTCCCAGTTTCCCTGATGGTCCCTCCCTGTTTATTTTCCCCCAAAAGATTCCCAGTGGATACTCCAGCTCCTTCCAGCTGTTCCCTTTCCCTGGATTTTTTTTTTTCCCGGTGGATGCTCTAGCTCCAGCTTCACTGGTCTCTCCCTGGTTTTTTCCCCAAAAGATTCACAGTGGAAGCTCCAGCTCATCCCACTTGCTCTCCCAGTTTCCCTGCTGCTCTCTCCATGATTTTTTTTCCCCTAGAAGATTCCCAGTGTTGGTCTCGCCCTGTTTTTTCCCCCCAAAAGATTCCCAGTGGGAGCTCCAGCTCTCCCAGTTTCCCTGCTGCTCCCTCCCTCAATCAGCAGCCGCTGGAAGAGCCGAGAGGTGCCGGGGGGATTTCAGGGATCTTTCCTTCCAGGGAATGCAGGCAGAGGAGTTGGGAGACGGGAAACCTTTGGAAAAGCACCAAATTCCTGTTTTGGAGGAGATTCCAGGGCTGGAATCTGGCAGCAAAAAATGCTTGGGAAATGAGGAATTCCCGAGAACACCCAAAAGCTGAGCCTGGGTCAGGGATTAAATCCCAAATACAGAGGGAAACCCTGGGAATTGGAAGCAGGAAGAATCCTGGAATGGTTTGAGTTGGAAGGAACCTTAAGGATCATCCCATTCCACCCAATTCCGTGGGCAGGGACACCTCCCACTATCCCAGGCTGCTCCAAGCTTGGGTATTTCCAGGGATGGGGCAGCCCCAGTTTCTCTGGGAAGCTCCATGGACTCCAAAGCGTTTTGATCCTCGTCCCTCCCTCAGAATCCATTGGAAATCCAGCAGGATCTGTTCTGCTGCCCCAAAATCCCAATGAACGCTCCAGGCTCATCCTGCCAGGAATTAGTCACACCAAACATCCCAAAAAACCTCAGCTCGCTTTCCCCCGCCCTTATTTTAGATCAACCGATCCAAGGAGGGAATAAATCCAAGGATAAATCGGGAAAAGCCAAATAAAAGGCAACAGAGAGCATCAAATCCACACGGGAGCAGTCACGGGACATCAAAGACCCTGCCAGGGCTTTTTCATCCCAAATTTCCTTGATCCCAAGTTAATTCCTGCCAATCATCAGGCACGGGGAGAGAGGAGGCGTCGGGCTCCGAACTAAAACCTCAGAAAGGGAAATTTGAGCTCCTGGAGCAGGAATGCAGGGGTTGGGAAAGGGGATGGATCCTGTTCTCCCTTCCCATGGGATATCCCTGATCAAATCCTGCTGGAAAAGCCAAATCCATTCATCCAAATCCATCCAATCTGAATTATCGCCCTTCCTGAAACCAGGATGCGCTTCCCAGCAGCTGGAAAAGTCGGGAATCTCCATCCATTCCTGCAGGAGTGGTGTGTGCGCATCCAGAAAATCCCGGGATCAAACTTTTGGAATTCACACACACACACCAAAAACCACAAAACAAACAAACAAAAATCCCTAAAAAAAACAACCAGACAAAAAGGCACCAGGGGGCTGTAAGAAAAAGCAATGCAAAAATCGAGATTTTTTATTATTCGGAAGTCCAAAATTGAAAATAGCTTTGAAATTCCGCAGGGAACGCCGGGAACACACGGAAAAGCCTCATATACAGAGACAGATAAATTAACTGGGAATTCTGCAGACAAGCCAGGGACATGGAGAGATTCCATATGTACATTTTTATGGAAACCATTTATACACTTTATTACATTTACAAAAAAAAGCTGATTTTTTTTTCTACTACTTTTTTTGTTTGTTTTTCCCTACGATAATGAAAAAAAAAATTACATTTTATTTTTTTAATTTATTTTTTAGCTGTACAAACTTTTAATTAATAAAAATATATCTCTGTACAAAAGAGGGATTTGAGCTTTTTTTGTGTTTTTTATAATTTTTCTCATTTTTTCCCTTTCTTTTTCTTCATTTTTTTCCCTTTTTTTTTTTTTTTTTCGATTTTTTCCCTTTTATTTTCATTTTTTTTTCCATATTGTTTTTTACCATATGCAAGTCCTCTGGGCACAAGGATGGAGAATGGCATGGAGCAGATCCCACACAGATTGCAAAAAAATAGGATAAACCCCTTTTTCCACTTCCTTGGCTCCCTGGGCAACAGCAGGAAAAGGGAATTCATGGATCCAAAGCAGCGAATTCCATTGAAGTCGAGTTCCCCCTTCTCCCTTCCTGGGTGGTTTTAAATATTTTGGATTTATTTTGCACTCCTGGATGTGAGATTCCCCTCATTTTTCCATGGAATGAGAGGGAGCCATGTGTGGGAAGCCAATGTGCATCACCTGGACCAGTCAGGAGAGGATTCCCTGGATTCTGGACAGGAGTTTGGAAGGATCCAAGCTCTGCTTCTAAGGATTGTTGGAGTTTTGGGTGCTGGAATTGGGATCAGGACGTGTTGGGGCAGGAGCAGAGCAGGGGGCAGGGTTGGGCTGTGGGGTTTTTTTAGGGATAATTGAGCTTGGGAAAGACCAGAGATGGGCCAGGAGAGCCCAGCTGGAGGCAGGGTGGGATCCAAGGATTCCAAGGGGTTCTCCCAGCCTTGTTCCAGCAGTGGCAGGATGGAATGATGGAGAGGGGACAAGGGAAAAGGAGAATATTCCCTTGGAGTCTCACTGGGATTTGTGTCCATGAGCTGGGAAGGACAGACACCATCCCAATCCAGCTGGCATTTCACCCTGGAATCCTCTCCAGGTGGGAGCACAGCCGACCCCAGTGTCCCCAAATCCATGTGGGAACATTTCCCTGACCCCTGCCCACACCGGATCGGGGCTCTGGCTCCCACTTCCCAGGGAGAAATCGGCACCTTGGTGGGATTTTTGGGAGCTGAGGTGGCATTTTTTGGCAGGCTGGGAATTCTGCTCCCTCTGGGAGAGCTGAAGGAGAGCCAGGAGTAACAAAAATAAAACTTTGATGTATTTGCACCCAGAAAATCAAGGATAAACCAACAAAAATTCCCAAATTATCCAATGGTTTTCAGCAGGCAGAGGTTCAGGGAGGAGAAAATCCATGGTGGAACTGGGGTATGGATGGAAACCCCATTCCAGTGGGTTCATTCTGATTTTCCTTGGAGCCTCCTGGACTCAGTGACCTGGGAATGGCACCTCTGCCTCCCCTGATCCTAAAATAAGTGACTCCAAGCAAACTCTGGATCACAAGGACACAGAGGAGGGAAATGTCAGGCTGCCTTCCCTGCTCCCACAAAATCCCAGGAAACCTCAGAGCCCCTGGGAAGTAACAGGAGCAGCTCGGGATGGGAATTAAAACTCCTCCTGCTTTGTCCTTTGGAGGATCAGTCTGAAAAGGGCAAAGGATTTGGGAAGCTTTTGGGGGAATTAGGGTTGGTTGAGTTCTTTTCAGAGAGGATTTTTGTCCCTTTGGATATTCCTGTCCCTTCTGGAATCGTCTGGCAGTGAATTCCTGATCAGGGATTTGGGCCCAGCTCAAATCAGGGGGAACACAGGGCAGGAAAAGCCCAGCCAGGAATGCCCAAAGGAAAATCAAAGACAGGGAAGAGGGGAAAAGCTTTGGGAAGCTTTCCCAGGTTTTGGGAAGGTCCCATTTTGAAAACTCTTCCTGGGTAGAAAATCCAACAAAGAAATAACCCAGAAACACAAATATAGAAAAACAAATCCTTGTCCTGGATACAGGGAATTTCCATGAATCCAGCCAGGAATAGCCAAAGGAAAATGAATCACAGAGAAGAGGGGAAAAGCTTTGGGAAGCTTTTCCCAGGTTTTGGGAAGGTTCCTGTTGAAAACTCTTCCTGGGTTAGAAAAACCAACAAAGAAATAATCCAGAAATCCAAATGCAGAAAAGCTAAATCCTCATCCTGTCCCATCCAGGTGTTTTCCATAAATCCAGCCAGGAATGCCCAAAGGAAAATCAAACACAGGAAAGAAGGGGAAAGCTTCCCAAGGTTTGAAAAGCTCCCATTTGAAATCCCTTCCTCTGCTCAAGCCCTGGGGTAGAAAATGCAACCAAAAAATAACCCAGAAACCCAAACCCAGACACACAAATCCTCATCCCGTCCAATCCAGGTGTCTTCCACCAATCTAGCACCTTGTGCACGACTTCTTTGTTGCCCAAGCTCTTCCCAAAGTTTGGGAAGCTCCTTCCAGGAACACTGGGAGCAGCTCGGGAAAGCCTCCCACCACCAGGCCTTCCCAAGGTCTCGGAGCGGGGTGGGAAGCGGCAGCGGAGCCGGAGCAGAACCTTTGGCTTGGAGATCCAGCAGGATGGAGCAGGTGGATCCAGCAGCCCTTCGGGAATTCCAGGGAGGTGCAGCAGCTTCTCCGCAGCCTCGGCAGGGAGCAGGGAGGTGGGGAGGGGATGGATGGATGGAGAGGTGGGACAATCATCCACTGGACACCGATCCCGGGAATCTGGGAAAGCAAAGAGTTGGTTATGACACATGGAAATGCTGGAGAAGTGACTTGGTTATCCTAAAATTGGAGTATTCCAGATGGAAGGGCTCTACAATCCACAATGAACTTTAGATTACTTGAAAATGTAAATCCTGGATCCCTGTGCAAAATTCCCCATCTGGAGTCACCCAGGGAATGATCCCTCTCAGAGATCCATTTTCTCTCTGCAGTAGAATTTAAAATTCCAAATCCCTGTGCAAAAGACCCACAAAATCCTTTGGGCACTGCTGGGACCACTGCTCCCACAGAGCTAAATGAGGGTGGGTTTGGGTGGGATATTGGGATGAAATTCCTCCTGATTTCCAACCTAAACCTTCCTTGGAGCAGCTTAAGGCTGCTTTGTCCTGTCACCCCTCGGGTCTAACTCCTGGCTCTGCCCATGACATTCCAAGACCCACAAGATCCCTTGGGCAACCCTGGGCCTCCTCTGACCCCCTGCTCTCACTAAAGAGAGCTAAAGGAGAGTGGGATATTGGGAAGAAATTCCTCCTGATTTCCAGCCTAAACCTCCCCTGGTTCTTAAGGCTGTGTCTTCTTGTCCTATCAACCCTCAAGTCCAACTCTTTGCCCTGCAAGGACCTTCCAGGACTCACAAGACCCCTTTGACCCACTCCTTCATTAGAGCAAAAAGAGTTGGTTTAGATGGGAAATTGGGATGAAATTCCTCCCTGTGAGGGCCATGAGGGGATGGGATGGAATTCCCAGACAATCTGTGGCTGCTGGAAGTCTTCAAAGCTGGCTTGGAGCAACCTTGTCTTGGGGGAGCCCTCACTGCCCACAGAACCAGCTGAGCTCTAAGAACCCTTCCTGATGCCTCAGGATTTCAGCTTTTCTGTTTTTCATACATTTGTAACCCTGCAGTTCTTCAGTGTGTAACTCCAAACTCCACACACAGTGTGAGCTGCTGCTTTCCCATTTGGCTCAGACACAGCAATTCCTCTCCAGGCCTGGCAATCAAGGACACCTCACTGCCTCAGGCCCCCAGAGATGGAAACAAAAGGGAGTTGGGGGCAGCAAACTTGGGGTAAATGACTTCATTACCTGAAGCTGGAATTGGGAGATTAACCCCAATGTGCAAATGGGCCAAACTTATAAAAGTGTGAAACCCCTGACCCGTGGTCCATTTTGGGTGCAGCCCCTGGGGGGCTTTGTCTGCCTGAAATGTCCCTGAAGGCCTTTCAATAAACAGAACTGCTTTTTATTCCCTGAATTCTGTCTGGCCTCTGTTTTTAGGTAGCTCCAAAAAGCATCAGTTTCGGGAAAATGATGTTTTCATCACTTATGGGACAGTGAGACCTCTGGAGAATCCTCTCCAGCTACAGCCCCCAACAACTCCACACATTCCATGATCCAACAAGAACCCTTCCAACTCCACACACTCCATGATCCCATGAGAGCCTTTCCAACTCCACACATTCCATGATCCCAGAGAATCCTTCCAACTTCACACACTCCATGATGCCAGAGAACCCTTCCAACTGCACACACTCCATGATCCAACAAGAGCCCTTCCAACTCCACACATTCCATGATCCCAGAGAACCCTTCCAACTGCACACATTCCATGATCCCATGAGAATAATTCCAACTCCACACACTCCATGATCCCATGAGAATAATTCCAACTCCACACACTCCATGATCCCATGAGAATAATTCCAACTCCACACATTCCATGATCCCATGAGAACCCTTCCAACTCCACACACTCCATGGATCCCAGAGAACCTTTCCAACTCCACACACTCCATGATCCCAGAGAACCCTTCCAACTCCACACACTCCATTCATCCCATGAGAACCTTTCCAACTCCACACACTCCATGATCCCAGAGAACCTTTCCAACTCCACACACTCCATGATCCCATGAGAATAATTCCAACTGCACACACTCCATGATCCCATGAGAATAATTCCAACTGCACACACTCCATGATCCCATGAGAATAATTCCAACTCCACACACTCCATGATCCAGCAAGAACCCTTCCAACTGCAGCCGCTCCATGACCCCAGGATCCCGAGGGGACAGTGGGGCCGGCAGGGGTGGCCCTGTGCCACTCACCGTGTGGGGACAGCGCTATACAGCCGTGCACACCGTGCTCACTGTGAACTCGGCCTCGCCGGCCATGATGTCCGAGGGCTGCAGGTTTCGGTCGTACATGGGGTTCTCGAAGGTTCCCCTCACGTTGGTGTTCTCGTGGCCAGCGTAGCCATTGAATGGGACTTTGGGTCTCCTCCTGCAGGATCAGGGACAAAACCCACACAGGTGACAGCCCTGAGGGAGGGCACTGACAGGGGAAATGCCTGGGGATGGGGCTGAAAAATCCAGCCAGGGATTTGCAGCATTGATCAAGGGTGGGGAATGCAGGAACAGAGAGATCTCAAAGCCTTGAGCATACAGACCCAGAGACAGAGATGGATACAGAGTCTGACCTGAGAGCTTGGAGAAGGCTTGGAGCTTCACAACAATGAAGCTTTACAAACATGAAGTAAGAATAGAAGCTTGTAGTTTAAGAAGAAATACGTTTTAAGCACGCTTTAAGCAAGTAAAAGCATGCTTTATATAAATGAATAAATATGTTAAGTAAGGTAATAGAGATTTTGAAGTTTAACATATAACCTGTTAAAGAGTTAGTAAGAAATTATAGATATAGCAATGTAAGTTTCTGTAGTGTTCTATGATTGGATGAAAAAAGACACATAGCAGCAGAATCGTGTGAAATGAAACAATTAGTGATCAGTTTATGAAGATGCTGGTGAGCTTTTGTCTAACTTGTTGATTGGTTAAAAAGTTTATGCAAGACATTGTAACTAGAATTTAGACAGCTTCTGAGGTGATGGTGTTGAATGTAACATCTGAAGTAGTCTCACTCTTCCATGAGACTGATGGGCTATGCAATAAAACACTTTTTCTAACATCACTCTGTTGGCCTCACCTGCTCTGATCCCAATAATCAGGAACAAACCCAAGTTTACACCACATTCAAAGCCATGGGCAGGGGGGAAATTTTAGCTTTTTATCCTCCTGAATGTGGCTACAAATCCCATTAATGGCCAGCAAAATCCTCTCTGCTCTCCTCTCCCCAGCCCTCACCCCACCACGCTTTATTTTCCCAGCTCCTGAATTAAACCAGCCCAAAAGGAGGTGATTTTAAGCCCAGCTCACCAATACTTCCCTCAAATCCCTGAATTTCTTTCACCTTTTGGAATTCTTGCCCCAAACCCACCTGTGTTTGCAGAGATAAAGCACAAACCCCGCAATAACCTCCCCAACCCTCTGTTTTTATCCCACCCCTGATTTAAACCAGCCTAAAAGCGGGGGATTTTAAGCCTAGCTCTGATATTTCTCTGAATTTCTTTCACCTTTTGGGATTCTTGCCCCAAACCCACCTGTGTTTGTAGAGATAAAGCACAAACCCTGCAATAATCAGGGCGATGAAAGGCACAAGGATGGCGGCTGCCACGGAGCTGCTGTTGGATGCAAAGTGGTGGCCGATGGACTCGGGATCGTTCTCCATCATGCTGATGTCTGGAACACAGCAGAAAGGAACACATTTCCCACATTTCCAAGCCCCTGCTGGGGGAAAAGGGCTTGGCTGGGGGTGCAGGTGACACCAGCAGCAGAGTGAAGTGGTGCTGGAAAAGGGAATTTAAAAATGGATGTGCAAGGATGGAGATCCAGCCTAACTTAGGCCTCACTGTGTTTTTTAGATCTGTATTTAAAGAGAGGTGTAAATTGATTCATTTTGCCAAAAAGATCCATCTTGGAAATGGAAAAATGGAAAATTCCACAGATGCTGAAGGGTTCAGTCTGCAGCCTTGGAAAGAGCTTGGGTTAATGTAATGATGAAGGTACACAGACATTGGGTCGAGAAATTATAAACTTACGTTCCTGTAATTAAGAATATGTCTTAAGTAGGTAAGAAATTATATTAGGTAAAACAGTTTGAGGTTTAAGCTGTAATAGTGTGAGTTATAGAGATCTAGAAACTGTAGTGGAGGGGTATTTGAGTATGTGACCTGCCAGCTTAGTGGCTCAGAGACAGATGCAGTGCAGCAAAATTAAGCCAAGGTGAGAGGTTAATAAGTGAAAACAAGTCTTGTGTCCACTGTCTATTGGGCCAAAATGTTACATATATTTATATATAATACACTACTGTGCAAAGAGGAAACTCGTGTCTTCCTTGAGCCATGGCTGACTTGTTGCTCCTCTAAATCTCACACCTTGAGACTGATCTCTTATCAGGCTGCTTGAGCAATAAATCATCTCAAAGCAAGGTGGTCCCATCCCTGGTTCCTTGTCTCAACACTTGGATGCATAAAGTTGGGCTTTAAGGAGACTCTGAAATGCTGCACTAAGAAGCATCCATAAAGGTGACGAGATCCCAGCAATCCTGAAGGATTAAAGAGCTCAAACCACGCTTTAAGAGGTATTTAGGAGCTTAAACTTCGGGTGGTTTAAGCTCCCAAGAGCCGCTGTGACTTCTGGTGGAGACACTTTCTGTGGGGGGGATGGGATTTGGGCTTGGCAGGGATCTGGGAATTTGGAAAAAAAACATGTCCAGGTGTTTGTGCTTCCAAGCTTTCCTTGTCTTTGGAAAACAGCCTGGTTATCCCTCGTTTTGTTCCCAAATTATAAATTTTATTGTTTATTTTGTGCTGTTTGTCTTCCACAAACCTCAAGTTCAGCAGAACTCAGAAAGTATGGAAAATTTAACCCAGGGATTGGAGAAACATTCCCTGCCTGGAAACCCCCAAAATGGAGCTTTTGGAATCAAGGGAAAAAGGAATTTTACCGAGTCTCTGGAGGCCAAACTGCCCGAAGCCTTTGCCACGCACAAAACCCTGGTACACGAAGGTGCCACTTGAGGACTCCGATGAGACCTGTGGAGAGGGGAAATCAATGGATTTATCCAACATTTCCCTGAATTTAACACCCAGCTCATCTCAGTCCTTTCCAAGCACATTGATTTGATGCAATTCCCCAGAAAATCCTGGCATTTTTTAAGCAGTTTCACTGCCCAACAGCTGAAAATTCTCCCATCTCAAAGGAAGGGAAGGCAAAAAAATCTTGTTTGCAATAAATCAAGAGGACATTGCTGATTCCAGAGGGAGAGGGAAGAAGCAGCCATAGGTCAGTCAGATCCACTTTTTTTTCCAAGTTCCAGTGGATCCCTAAAGGGCTTGGGGAACTCCCAGACACAGGCAGAGGGTGAGGAGTTGGCTCCATTAGGGAAAATCAGCTCCACCCGGAATGAATCCCACTGTTTTTTCCTCCAGCATTACCTGGGAGATGATGGATTCCAAACCCCAGGGGAAAAAAACCAACTCCTAGCTCTGGGAATTATCCCCCAGCTCCAGGGAAGGGAAATCCGGGCTGGGAAAGCCGTGGGAAGGGGATTTTGTGCACTCACGTGTCCATCCAGAGCCCATTTGTCGTTCCGGAACTTGTTGGCAAAGATCTCCAGCGGCCCCATGATCTGGTATACCTGGAGCAGCAGGTGCACATCTTCCTTCTTATAAATCCCTGGAAAAGAAGGGATTTTGTTGGCTCTGGATCACTCTGGCTTGAAATAATCGAGTGGGAGGGCAGAGAAACCACGTCAGGGTTTGAGTGGACACCAGCCCTGTCACTGGGATGCACTGGGAAACACAGACCAGGATATTGAAGATATTTTCCTCATGGGAAAGGACTCAATTTCATATTTAATTAATATTCAGGTTCTGCTACTGGATCAGGAAGACCCTGGTGCTCCAGGAGGGCAGGGACATGGAACACTCGTGGAATCATGAACTGGAAGCAACTCCCAAGGACCATCAAAGTCCAACTCGCATAACTTTATATTTTTTGCCAAAAGTTCCAAGTCCTACCTCAGGTGCCTCCAGGGATGGAGGACTCCAAACCTCCCTGGGCAGTTCCAAGGCCTGACCACCCTTTCCATGCAGAAATTTTCCCTAATGTCCAACCTGGCACAGGTTGAGGCTGTTTCTTCCTGGGAGCAGAGCCAGCCTGGCTGCCCTCTCCTGTCAGGGAATTGTGGGGAGCCCCCTGAGCCTCCTTTTTCCAGGCTCCACCAGGAGTTCTCCAGACCCTCTCCCAGCTCCATTCCCTTCTCTGGACATGCTCCAGCCCCTCAATGTCTTTCTGGTCATGAGTGACCGGAACTTGACACTGTAGGAATCCAGAAATGGAGAGACATTTCTCTGTTTGTTCTATTCTCCAAAAAAGTATCAATCCTATTTGCTATTGACAGAAAGGCTTCCAAATATCCCTGGGTAAATCAGGATTTATAGAAAATTAAGTAGAAAGTAGTAAAATGTTTAATATGCCACTGAGGTGAAAAATATAGATTTTAGAGGGGTTTAATACATGGAGCAAAGATGGAGGAAGAAAAGTGTGGATTTTAGCTCTTCTTCCTTCTTCTCCATGATCCTGCAGTTTTTGAGAGCACAAAGAATGATTGGTGTAGGGTTAGTCGCAGTTTTAGTTACGTAGATATAGAAAACTTATTTGTTAAAATATAAGAACAATACACGTGTCTGTAGTTAATAGGGTAAAAATGGATATAAAGGTGAAGCAGCCACGTGGTTTGGGGCCATTTTGTGCCATCAGAGCAAAATGAGCCAGGTTGTGGTGAATTGAACTTGTGCAGAAAGTCTGGAGAGACCTGCCAGGTTTTGTAATAACATCCTAATAAACAGGAGGAATGAGATTTTAACGAGCTCAGGAGTTTCCTTCAAACCCAGAGAGCTGAGATAAGCGGGACTCCCCACTTTGGGAGGATCCCAAAGGAGCTCAGCCCAAAGGGGACTGAGAAATCCAGGAGGAAAGAAAAATACAGAAGTGTAGAAGAAGAGAGAGAAGAAGAAGAACAAAAGAGGTTACAGACACAGCCCTAGAGGTGTGGCAGCAGTGCCAGCACAGGAGACAGTCCCTGCCCTGGCAGTGCCAATGCCACCCCTCCCAAAGTGCCAATGCCAACCCCTCCCAAAGTGCCAATGCCACCCCTCCCAAAGTGCCAATGCCAACCCCTCCCAAAGTGCCAATGCCACCCCTCCCAAAGTGCCAATGCCAACCCCTCCCAAAGTGCCAATGCCACCCCTCCCAAAGTGCCAATGCCACCCCTCCTGTCCCTCACCGGACACCTGGAGCTCCACCCCGCTGTGGTCGATCAAGGTGGCGTTGACCTTGCTGGTGCTGGGGTCGAAGCTGGTGACAGAGAGCATGGCTGGCTGCTTCTTCCCCATGTACTCGTAGGAGCCTTTCCACAGGGAATTCCTCGCAAACACATCCGCAGGCACTGGAATTACAGCAATGGGAGATGCAAAAAAAAAGCCAGGAGCGTTTCTATTTTTCAGGGAAAGAAACAGAGCAGGATTTCTGCTCGCTGACAAAAATTAAATTAATTTAAATTTATTTAGTTTCGTTATAAATATATTAAATATATTATAATGATAGTATATTATAAATATATTATGTATTATAGTATTTGTTATAAATTATATATTATATTCATTAACATAGTTATTATAATATTTATTTTACACTATGTAAATATATATAAATTATATATTAATTCTATATTATATATTAAATATATTAATATTAACTATATATTAATATATTAATAATATATTAATATATTAATATTATATTTATTATATTTAGTAATTTTTTAAAATTGTATTTTAAATATCTTAAATCCCACCCGCTCTGTGGGTGCCATCACCATGGGTGAACACAAAGCCAAAACCAGTGCCTTTAATTTGGCTGTTGTGACCAAAAATTCAAGGCAATTTTTAAAAATGAACCAACCCTCAAAAGAATTTACTAGGAAAAGTTAACTTAAAATAAAAAAGGCCAACTGTAGAAGATCCTGGAATGGCTGGAGTGCTCTGGGAAGGGGAGTGGGTGTTGATGCCCAGCTCCCATAAGGATGCTGCTGGCTCTCCAGGGAATGGGATGGGGTGTGTGGCAGTTTCCAGAGCTCCCAGGAATGCAGGAGGGTGGATGTGGTGGGGTGTGTGGCAGTTTCCAGAGCGCCCAGGAATGCAGGAGGGTGGATGTGATGGGGTGCAGGGATGTATCCATGGGGATCAGCCCCCCATGAACCCTCACCTGAGACCTTGGCGAGTGGCGGCTCCCGCGCAGTGCCCACAGGCCTCCCGCTGGGACGGACATCGGCTGCGACAGAGGGGAAACTGGTGAATATCGAAGGCTCTGGCACTGTCCATCCCACAATTCCTGAGGCTGGAAAAGCTCTCCAAGGTCACAGAGTCCAAGCTGTACCTGGTGCCCACCTTGTGGCCCAGCCCAGAGCACTGAGTGCCATGGCCAGGCCCTCCTTGGCAACTCCAAACCGCTCTGGGCAGCTCCTGCCAAGGCCTGGCCACCCTTTCCATGCAGAAATTTTTGCTAAAATCCAGCCTCAACTCCCCTGGCCCAGCCTGAGGCCGTTCCCTCTCCTCCTGTCCCTGTTCCTGGCAGCAGAGCCCGACCCCCCCGGCTGTCCCCTCCTGCCAGGGACTTGTGCAGAGCCAGAAATTCCCCCTGAGCCTCCTTTGCTCCAGCCTGAGCCCCTTCCCAGCTCCCTCAGGAATTCTCCAGCCCCTTCCCAGCTCCCTCAGGAATTCTCCAGCCCCTTCCCAGCTCCCTCAGGAATTCTCCAGCCCCTTCCCAGCTCCCTCAGCAATTCTCCAGCCCCTTCCCAGCTCCCTCAGGAATTCTCCAGCCCCTTCCCAGTTCCCTCAGCCCCTCCTGGGGCTCCAGCCCCTTCCCTGCCCTGGACACGCTCCAGCCCCTCCGTATCCCAAACGGAGGAGCCCAGAACTGGACACTCGAGGTGTCCCTCACCAGGACAGGGGACAATCCCTTCCCTGCTCCTGCTGGGCCATCCCTTGTTGGGAAGGTAGAATTAGAAAGAAATTATAAATACGACTCTTTAGCCAGAAAGGCTAAGGAAGAAATACAAATGAAAGCACGGTTTGAATAATTCAAAGAAACCAGAACACATTCTTTCCCCCAATAAAACTGAGACCCCTCTTCCCAACCTTATAAGAAAAGGTCTGAAGAACCCTGAGATAACTAAAAATATGCAAAAGCAGCAATTTTCTATAGGTCTCACACAAATGTTACTGTATTAGTATACTTAGAAAGATTGGTTAGTGAAGGAATAGAATATTCAATGTATAGATTATATAAGTGATTGTAAAAGAGAGCTCTCTCTCTTGCTACGCTCTCTTGCTGCTCTTTTTCCTGCTCGTTCCTGCTCTTCTTTATCCTCTCTTTTCCTGGCTCTCTCACTTCTGTTCTGTTCCTCTCTTTCTTAGCAATCTTAAGTCTTGAACTCATGTATTCGTATTTTACCCCCTTTACCCTCTCTGAGCCTGCTTTGAGCTCTATCTGCTGGCTCATAGCAGGCTCTCTCTCCCTCCCACGCCCTGAAATAAACTCCTAACATCTCACTCGATTATAGAGGTCTCTGCCGTGTTTCAGACTGTCCAGCACCCCAAAGTGTCTCTTACACTCCTGATCCAGGCCAGGTGTCACTAGCCATGTGGGCACACCTGGCTCACGTCCAGCTGCTGTCCCTCAGCACCCCCAGGTCCCTCTCTGCCTCTCAGCCCCTGTCCCCAGCCTGTCCTGCCTTTCCCTCTGCTCCAATCCCAAGTGTCCAGGAGAGCCACAGGGCTCCATTTCAGTGGATCAGAATATGTTCCACATGCCAGACTGTAGCAGGTAAAATGTGGGGGAGATTTTTGACCTTTGCAGGGGCTTCTAGACCCAAAAACCTCCCCAGAACATCCTCAGGTGACTCATTAGGGAAAGACTGGAGGTGGCACTTGAGTGTTGGGTCACAGGTTGGACTTGATGACCTCAAAGGCCTTTTCCAACCTTATTCTGGGGTTCTGCTGTTGAGACCAATGGTGAAGACCTTCCCACCAAGTCAAAATCAGGCTGGGCTATCCCATAGCTTTAA
The DNA here is from genome assembly GCF_030490865.1 of Poecile atricapillus. Taxonomy (NCBI): domain Eukaryota; kingdom Metazoa; phylum Chordata; class Aves; order Passeriformes; family Paridae; genus Poecile; species Poecile atricapillus. Next base: position 4,955,576 of record NC_081272.1, on the reverse strand, counting down.
AGAGAAAAAAAGTCATGGCTGAAAACGCCTCCCTCCTTCCTTGGAGTTCTGATCCCAGAACTGAATCTTGGGTTTATCTGTAGGTTAAAAACCACCTTTGAAGGAACTCAAGGCCCAGGATCTCTACAAGCTGAGACCCTGGGGAGGGTCTCAGAGCCCAGCTGGTCCTCCCAGCCCCTCACCCAGGCAGATGGGGGGTTTCCCTGTCCAGCTGCCGTCGGCTTTGCAGGTGCGGTGCTCGGAGCCCCCGGTGAGGTAGAAGCCGCTCTGGCAGGAGTAGATCAAGGTGTAGCCCAGGGAGGGCAGGTCCAGGGCACCCACGTTGGCATGGGATGGGGTCTCAGGCTGCTTGCAGTGGTGGGCTGGAGGGGACAGGGAAAACAGCTGAGAGAAATCACCTGTGGTTTCACAGGGAGAGCAAAAAGCGATACCGTGACATCAACAGGGGACTGCTGATGAAACTCCTGGAAGAGCTTCTACACCACAGGGTAATTTTTCCCAGTTGGAGGAATTAATAAGGAGCTTCCCATGCTGGCTTTCTCTTCCTGGCTAAAGTTGAACCCGGCTCCAGCTTGATGAGCTGAAAATCAGGATTGGCCTCCCCTATTTTTAAGGGAAAAAGGCAAAACACCAAAGGGTACTGAAGCACCTCTGAGCTCAGAACTGAGTGCCAGGTGTGGGTGCAGACTGAAAACTGCCTTTGCAATCTCATATTCTCCCTAAAATCCAATACATTTCCTCCAAGAATCCATTTTTCAGGGCCTGGCTGTGGGCCCCAGCTCCCCGTGCCATTGCCAGGACTCACGGACGCAGTCGGGCTGGACGCCGCTCCAGGTCAGGTTGGGCAGGCAGGTCCTGGTGGTGGAGCCCTGCAGGAGATATCCCTTCTGGCACCTGAAGAGCAGGATGCTTCCCACCTGTCCCAATGGGAGACAATCACTCAGCTTCCCAGGGATTGCCAGGCCTTCATTCCATGTGCTTCCAAAGGGGCCATTCCCGTGTCCCCACCCCTGACAGGAGCAGCTCTGCTCCCAGCCGAGCAAAAATCCCACTTATGGTGTCTCCAAATTAATTAAACCTAAAATTAATTCATTAAACCCCATGATTAAGGTAACTAATTAGCAGGAAAATGGAAGTACCCACTCTGGCATCCACCAGCACCCCCAGTAGGGAATGGGTGGGAACTCCCCAGGGAGTCACTGTGGGATTTTTGTCCCCATTCCAATGACTTCCTGCTGGATGAGAGCTGGGATTAGCAAAAGCACCTGCAGGATTTGGCCTGAAAATTAACAGAAATCAATGTGAACTGCAGCAATTATTAATTAGCACTGTAATTAATTTCAGATACAATGCACTGCTGATTAATGCTATGCAAACATACTTGGAGGGCTAATGAAGCACATTGGGATGTCCTGCTCCCAGGAGGAGACAGGAATCCATGGAAGGACACATGAATCCATGGGATGGCACATGAATCCATGAGAGGAGACATTAACTCATGGGAGGAGACAATAATCCATGGAAAGACACAGGAATCCATGGAAAAAGGACACATGAATCCATGAGAGGAGACATTAATGCATGAGGGGAGACATGAATCCAAGGGAGAACACGTGAATCCATGGGAGGAGACATTAATCCATGGGATGACACAAGAATCCATGGAAGGACACATGAATCCCATGGGATAACACATGGATCCATCGTAGGAAACGTGAATCCATGACAGGAGGCATTAACTCATGGAAGGACACATTAATCTATGGGAGGAAATAAGAATCCATGGGATAACACAGGAATCCATGGGATAACACAGGAATCCATGGGAGGACACAAGAATCCATGGGAGGACACAGGAATCCATGGGGTAACACAGGAATCCATGGAAGGACACAGGAATCCATGGGATAACACAGGAATCCATGGGATAACACAGGAACTCATGGGATAACACAGGAATCCATGGGATAACACATGAATCCATGGGAGGACACAGGAATCCATAGGAGGACACAGGAATCCATGGGATAACACATGAATCCACAGGAGGACACAGGAATCCATGGGATAACACAGGAACCCATGGGATAACACAGGAATCCATGGGATAACACAGGAATCCACAGGAGGACACAGGAAACCATGGGATAACACAGGAATCCATGGGATAACACAGGAATCCATGGGATAACACAGGAATCCATGGGATAACACATGAATCCACAGGAGGACACAGGAATCCATGGGAGGACACAGGAATCCATGGGATAACACAGGAATCCATGGGATAACACAGGAACTCATGGGATAACACAGGAATCCATGGGATAACACAGGAATCCATGGGATAACACAGGAATCCATGGGATAACACAGGAATCCATGGGATAACACAGGAATCCATGGGATAACACAGGAACTCATGGGATAACACAGGAATCCATGGGATAACACAGGAATCCATGGGAGGACACAGGAATCCATGGGATAACACAGGAATCCATGGGATAACACAGGAACTCATGGGATAACACAGGAATCCATGGGATAACACAGGAATCCACAGGAGGACACAGGAATCCATGGGATAACACATGAATCCATGGGAGGACACAGGAATCCATAGGAGGACACAGGAATCCATGGGATAACACATGAATCCACAGGAGGACACAGGAATCCATGGGATAACACAGGAATCCATGGGATAACACAGGAACCCATGGGATAACACAGGAATCCATGGGATAACACAGGAATCCACAGGAGGACACAGGAATCCATGGGATAACACAGGAATCCATGGGATAACACAGGAATCCACAGGAGGACACAGGAATCCATGGGATAACACAGGAATCCATGGGAGGACACAGGAATCCATGGGATAACACAGGAATCCATGGGATAACACAGGAATCCATGGGATAACACAGGAACTCATGGGATAACACAGGAACCCATGGGAGGACACAGGAATCCATGGGATAACACAGGAATCCACAGGAGGACACAGGAATCCATGGGATAGCACAGGAATCCATGGGATAACACAGGAATCCACGGGGTAACACAGGAATCCATGGGATAACACAGGAATCCATGGGATAACACAGGAATCCACAGGAGGACACGTGATTCCAGGCCAAGCACCGAGCAGAGCCGGTTTTGTGCCACACCCCTCCTCCATGGCCATACCTGGTATCCCTGGGAATTGTTCTGCATCCCAAAGAGAGGCACTCCTGGATCTGCACACGTCGTGAGGCTGGGATCTGTTAAAAACAGGGACAGGGATTTATGGGAGAACTCAGACCCTTCCAGGCTCCTGCTGCACCTCTGCAACACAAGCAGGATTTGGCTCCGAAGGAACACACGGCGACAAGGAAAAACACATGGATCTTCTTGTTCCTTAAATCCCTGCCTGCTGCAGCACAGAGGCACCTCATCCCTCAGGAGAATAACTGGGAACACTGTAAGAGACGGTCTGAAGTTTCCCTCATCTGCCTCACCACCATCGCAAGAACAGAGACCCTGAAGACCCCAGGGGACTTTGTGCAGGGGTTCTGGCCTGTTCTGTACCTCACACCTGCTCCCCAGAGCAATGAATCTCACCACAGCAGCCCACAAATCTCCCCACCTTTTGGCCAGCTGCCCCTTGCTTTGAAAGAGACTGTAAAAGTGACTTTTTAAGTTACTTTTGAGAGAGATCTCCCCACGGAAGAAGACACTGGAGACCCCGTCTCGTCTGTTGGTAGCCATAACCCCCCTTTTTCTCTCTTTTTACTTTACCTCTCTCCCTCTTTCTCTCCCTCTCATCTATCACATAACCCATGATGCTGGCACTAAAATAAAGATGCATCATTCCTGTTGTGATTTAAACTGAAGTCCCTTGGTGTCCTTTTTGCACTCTGAGATCAAACAAACCTCTCATGACTCCCGCTTGTGTTAGCGGATGGTGACAAACACACACCGTGGATCAGGACAGCTCTTCCCCACGTCCACACTGTGCCCTCTGCTCCCAGGGGCCATCCTGATCTCCAAGGACCATGATGATCCCGTCTCTTCCCTGCCCTCTGCTCCCAGGGGCCATCCTGATCTCCAAGGGCCATGATGATCCCATCTCTTCCCTGCCCTCTGCTCCCAGGGGCCATCCCCAGCTCCAAGGACCATGATGATCCTGTCTCTTCCCTGCCCTCTGCTCCCAGGGGCCATCCTGATCTCCAAGGACCATGATGATCCCATCTCTTCCCTGCCCTCTGCTCCCAGGGGCCATCCTGATCTCCAAGGACCATGATGATCCTGTCTCTTCCCTGCCCTCTGCTCCCAGGGGCCATCCTGATCTCCAAGGACCATGATGATCCTGTCTCTTCCCTGCCCTCTGCTCCCAAGGGCCATCCCCAGCTCCAAGGACCACGGGATTGGGATTGGAAGTGAGGTGAGCCCCCAAATCCTGCAGCAGTGCCCAGAGGGGCCCCCCTTACCGATGCAGCTGGGCTGGGTCCCGCTCCAGGTGCCATCGGACTGGCAGAACCTCCGTGCTGATCCCACGAGCACCAGCGGGGCCAGGCAGGAGAAGGACACGGACGAGCGGTAGGTGAAACCTCGGTCCTCCCGCCTGCCCTGGGCCGGGGTCCCCGGGTCCCCACAGAACACGGCTGCAACAGCAAAGGGACAAGGACATGGCCACAGATCCCTCCAGGAATGTCACATCCCATCCAGGTCTATCAGAGCCCATCCAAATTCACGATTAACTTGGGAATCAGAAGGCGCTGCTGGCTGCACTCCTTGTAATTCTCTCCTTTTGGCTGTTAATTAACTTCCACCTTCTCCCCTGGATTTGCCTTTTTCCCCCTCTTTTTTCTCCCATAATTGCACGGTGTCACTTTGTTCCTTGGGTCACTAATTATCCCAGATCGAGGGAAAGGATCATGAGGAACGGTGAGGCGTTTGTGGGATTTAATATGAAAATGGATATTGTGCAGCTGGAGAAGGAACTCAGAGGTGCCTTTAGCATCAGGAGATGTTTAATTCCCTTTTTTTTTTGGTGTTTGCTGTTGTATCAAACCCACCCAGCATTCACATAACATTCCCAACTTCTGCTGCAACAAGGTGCCCTTTGCCAAAGGATTTTTTGGCAGTTCCAGGATTCCTGATTGCAGGAGATTTGGTCACTGAGGGCAAACACACTGTTTGGAGGATGTTTTGTAATGGAACACGGAAAATGCCTGGATTTGGCCCAAATGTGGCCTCACCCTTCTGTCATAAGGGTGGAGTGACCACCTGTGTCCCTGGAGTGACCACCTGTGTCCCTGGAGTGACCACCTGTGTCTCTGGAGTGACCACCTGTGTCTTTGGAGTGACCACCTGTGCCCCTGGAGTGACCACCTGTGTCTCTGGAGTGACCACCTGTGTCCCTGCAGTGACCACCTGTGTCTCTGGAGTGACCACCTGTGTCTCTGGAGTGACCACCTGTGTCTTTGGAGTGACCACCTGTGCCCCTGGAGTGACCACCTGTGTCCCTGGAGTGACCACCTGTGTCTTTGGAGTGACCACCTGTGTCTTTGGAGTGACCACCTGTGCCCCTGGAGTGACCACCTGTGTCTTTGGAGTGACCACCTGTGCCCCTGGAGTGACCACCTGTGTCTTTGGAGTGACCACCTGTGCCCCTGCAGTGACCACCTGTGTCTCTGGAGTGACCACCTGTGTCCCTGCAGTGACCACCTGTGTCTCTGGAGTGACCACCTGTGTCTCTGGAGTGACCACCTGTGTCCCTGCAGTGACCACCTGTGTCTCTGCAGTGACCACCACCTGTGTCCCTGGAGTGACCACCAACTGTGTCCCTGCAGTGACCACCTGTGTCTCTGCAGTGACCACCTGTGTCTTTGGAGTGACCACCTGTGTCCCTGGAGTGACCACCTGTGTCTCTGCAGTGACCATGTGTGTCTCTGCAGTGACCACCTGTGCCCCTGGAGTGACCACCTGTGTCCCTGGAGTGACCACCTGTGCCCCTGGAGTGACCACTTGTGTCTCTGCAGTGACCACCTGTGCCCCTGCAGTGACCACCTGTGCCCCTGCAGTGACCACCTGTGTCTCTGCCTTCTCCTTACAGGTGCCAAACCAAGGCTCCCAAATCACCAAGGCACGTGGGAGTGGGAGAGCAGCCAGACTTTGTCTCCAGGCTCCTGAAACATGACCACGGCACCAAAAATTCCCACTCCAGCTGAAGGAAAACTTCACTTGGGAACAGGGCAGGAAGCACAGCAAGGTTCCTCTGAACCCTGAGCTGCTGAACCAGTGACAAAGAGGAAAAAAGTTGGGAAAAGCCCCAGAAACCTGTATTTTAAGCAGAAGCCCGTTGATTGGTGGTGGGAAAGTGGGAATCTGGCTACTCACGGAAGCACTGGGGGATCTCCCCGCTCCAGGAGCCGTTGCCCTCGCAGGTGAGCACGGCGGGCAGGGACAGCTGGTACCCCTCGAGGCAGGCGTAGCTGACGCTGGAGCCCCAGCTGAAATCCGAGCCCACCACCTTCCCGTTGGGAATGGCCTGGGGAGCTCTGCAGGTGATGGCTGCAGGGGAAAAGGAAAAGGGAAAAAAGGGGGAAAGGGGGAAAAGGGGGAAAAAAAGGGGGAAAAAAAGGGGGGAAAAAAAGGGGGAAAAAAAAGGGGGAAAAAAAAGGGGGAAAAAAAAGGGGGAAAAAAAGGGGGAAAAAAAAGGGGGAAAAGTGAGAAAAAAAGGGAAAAAAGGGAAAAAAGGGAAAAAAGGGAAAAGGGGGAAAAGGGGGAAAAGGGGGAAAAGGGGGAAAAGGGGGAAAAAGGGGGAAAAAGGGGGGAAAAGGGGGGAAAAGGGGGAAAAAGGGAAAAGGGGGAAAAAGGGGAAAAGGGGGAAAAGGGGGAAAAGGGGGAAAAGGGGGGAAAAAAGGGGAAAAAAAGGAAAAAAGGGAAAAAAGGGAAAAAAGGGAAAAAAGGGGAAAAAAGCGGAAAAAAAGCGGAAAAAGGGGAAAATGGAAAAAAGAAAAAAGGGAAAAAAGGGGAAAAAGGAAAAAAGGGGAAAAAAGGAAAAAAAGAAAAAAAAAGAAAAAGGGAAAAAAAAGGGAAAAAGGGGAAAAAAGGGAAAAAGGAAAAGCAGGGTCGGGTCTCTCCACCTCTTAAATTATTTCCATTAACAAGCGAATTCTGTGTAGGAGCAAAGTCACCTCCTGCTCTCCAAGAGCATCTCCCAGGATTGGCACAAAGTAGGGTCAAACCCATTGAAGTTTGGAGTTAAATCCCAAATCACAAAATATCTGTGAGAAGGGATCCATGAGGATCATCCAGTCCAAGCCCTGGCCCTGCACAGACAATCCCAAAATCCCACCCTGTGTATCCCTGAGACCGTTGTCCAAATATTCCTTGAGATCTTATGGCTGTGCCCATTCCCTGGGGAGCCCGTTCACTGCCCCACCACCCTCTGGAGGAAGAATTCTTTCCTAAACATCTCTAAAAATCTGATTTTGGAGTCAATGCTCCTTCTCAGCTGAAGGTAAAAATCTGCCCTGACATGGTGTGAAAACTCATCCCAGATTTCCCCAAAGATTCACACATTTTGGACAACCTGACTGTGGCTCAGATGAGCAGCTGAAGCCACAACCTGTCAGGTTTTCACCCACTCTGGGGTGTTTTGAAATGACATTTTTGCAGCACTCTGCTTTTCAGCTCAGAGGAGCTAAACCCGTGCCTCCAAATGAGACTCTTGGCCACATTCTGGATCATTCCTGCAGCATTTGCACAGTGCAGAGAATGAAAAAGGAGAGGAAAAATTGTTCTTTATAGCCTCTGAAGGAGCTGGAGTGCATTTGAACGTTTTTATGTGGCCTGTGTTTATATCAGCGCCGTGACAGGTGAATTTTCCAGACTCTTAAAGGAGCACAGAAATGCTGCCACATGTCTTATCTGCACTGGGGTGTGAGCAAAGGAGATCCAGCCTGCCCAGCCACTGCTTTCTTGTTTCCCTTTTCTATCTCTGAACCACAGGAACCATCTCAGAATAATGAAAAGACTCGCAGGGAACATTTTTCAGATGTTCCTGGGTGATGCCAGCAAAGCATCTGCTGGCAAAACACAATATTTCATCCCAGTTTGATGCGAGTTTTTGTGTAAAATCACTTTACTTCCTGGGCTTTGCTCCTTCTCTAGCACAAGGAGAAGAGCAACTCCCACCTCCCTCCCAGGCACAGACTGATAGCCCTGAAGACATCAAGGCCTTCCTTGAAAAATGCCACGAATTTTAGACGGAATGAGGGAGTGGAGGAATGCCCAGCCAGGCTTCCAGGGAAACCGGTGGCCTGCAAAACTTGTCTCCTGCAGCATGCCCAGGATTGGTACCTTTGCAGACAGGTTTGGTGCCGTTCCAGGTGCGGTCTCTGGTGCAGGTGAGAGCAGCTGCCCTGTCTGACTCCATCATGAAGCCGGGAGTGCACTGGAACACCACGGATTTGTTGTAGGTGAAGTCGCTGCCCAGCCTGAGCCCGTTGGCTGGCACGCCGGGGTCTCCACAGTTGATCACTGCCAAGCAAGGGAAAAAGGAGAATTTCTGGCAGCTGGAACCGTGCCTGTGATGGTCCTGAGCGGGATTGAACCAGTTAAATGTGGAACAGGTTTGTAGCAGGGCGGATGTGGATCGAGCTGGAGCTTAATGGCTCATTAAAGCCTTGCAAGGATTAACACTCATTAAACATTAAAGCAAACCCGGGTCAAACCTGGGTGAAGGGAAGGCAGTTTGCCTACAGCACTCCCCACTTAGCCCAGTTACTGCCTCTGATGTAAATCCACCTTGGTCAGCACCCCCGTTCCAGCCCTTCCCGAGGGTCCCTGAGCTCACACACATCCCTGCCCCAGGAATGGCACACTCAGGAGCACACCCTCCAGCTCGGCCAACACCCACTCCCAAAATTATTCCAGAGCTCCCCCCATCCAGCTGGAAAAAGACAACCCTGGAGCAAGATTTTTCCATTAGGTCCCGGCAGAATTCCCAGGCTGAGCCGCTGCTGGTGCCAGGCCAAGCTTTACCAGAGTTTCTCAGGGTGCCATGGTGTGTTGGTGCCTCAGGATTTCAGCTTTTCTGTTTTTCATACATTTGTAACCCTGCAGTTCTTCAGTGTGTAACTCCAAACTCCACACACAGTGTGAGCTGCTGCTTTCCCATTTGGGTCAAACACAGCAATTCCTCTCCAGGCCTGGCAATCAAAGACACCTCACTGCCTCAGGCCCCCAGAGATGGAAACAAAAGGGAGTTGGGGGCAGCAAACTTGGGGTAAATGACTTCATTACCTGAAGCTGGAATTGGGAGATTAACCCCAATATGCAAATGGCCCAAACTTATAAAAGTGTGAAACCCCTGACCCGTGGTCCATTTTGGGTGCAGCTCCTGGGGGGCTTTGTCTGCCTGAAATGTCCCTGAAGGCCCCTCAATAAACAGAACTGCTTTTTATTCCCTGAATTCTGTCTGGCCTCTGTTTTTAGATGTCCCCAAAAGGCACCATGTGGGCACAGCTGGGCCTGGCAGCTCTCCCTGTGCCAGGGTTCCATCCCAGTGCTCACCAGTGCACTCGGGGCTGGTCCCAGTCCATGTCCCGTTGACGGTGCAGTGCCTGCTCAGCACCCCTGTGGAGTAATAACCTTCCCTGCACTGGTAGATGATGGAGCTGGAGAACACCAGACCGTCGTTGAAGATCACCCTGGCATTGCTAGGTGTTCCAGGATTCCCACAGGAGATCACTGGGAAGGGAAATGGTGAAATTAAAATAAACATAAAACACAAACCAACTCCCAGAACTCCAAGGGTTTCCCCCTGCATTGCCTGTCCTCAGTAAAGGCGAATTCTGGGGACACGAGAACACTTCTGGGGACACCAGGGCAATCCTGGGGACATGAGAACACTCCTGGGGACACCAGGGCAATCCTGGGGACATGAGAACACTTCTGGGGACATCAGGGCAGTCGTGGGGACACCAGAGGAATTCTGGGGACACGAAAACACTTCTGGGGACACCAGGGCAATTCTGGGGACATGAGAACACTTCTGGGGACATGAGAACACTTCTGGGGACACCAGGGCAGCTCTTGGGGACATGAGAACACTTCTGGGGACATCAGGGCAATCCTGGGGACATGAGAACACTTGTGGAGACACCAGAGCAGTCGTGGGGACACCAGGGCAGCTCTTGGGGACACGAGAACACTTGTGGGGACACCAGGGCAGTCGTGGGGACACCAGGGCAGCTCTAGGGGACATGAGAACATTTCTGGGGACACCAGGGCAATCCTGGGGACACGAGAACACTGCTGGTGACACCAGGGCAGCTCTGGGGGTGGTGGCACAGGGATTACCTTCACATTCGGGCTGTGTGCCGCTCCAGGAGCCGTTGGAGTGGCAGATCCTCTCGGAGGAGCCCCGTAGGGTGTAGCCGGGCTCGCAGCTGAACCTCACCACGCTGCCCACGTCAAAGGTGTCCCCCAGGCCAATCCCGTGGGAAGGGATCCCGGGATCACCGCACACACCCTGGCTGCCCCCTGCCCAGGGAGAGCACAGAGTCACCAGAGCCACCAGGGGACAGCTGCTCCTGTCCCTTGTCACCCCCAACAGCAATTGCAGCGGAGCAGTGGAATTCCAGATTAAACATTCCCCAATTCCAGCAGCCCCCTGGTTATGAGCTGGATGCAAACACGGCCACAATTCCCGAATTCCAGGATGAAACCTCCAGCCTCAGTCACAGGGATGTTTCCCCTCCATGAAGGAATTCCCACATGCTCCAAGCCAGCCCTGCTGTGCTCAGGGAACAAGGAGGGATCGGAGCAGGGGAGGAAGGGAAAAGGGAGAAGGGAGAAGGGAGAAGGGAGAAGGGAGAAGGGAGAAGGGAGAAGGGAGAAGGGAGAAGGGAGAAGGGAGAAGGGAGAAGGGAGAAGGGAGAAGGGAGAAGGGAGAAGGGAGAAGGGAGAAGGGAGAAGGGAAAAGGGAAAAGGGAAAAGGGAGAAGGGAAAAGGGAGAAGGGAAAAGGGAGAAGGGAAAAGGGAGAAGGGAAAAGGGAGAAGGGAAAAGGGAGAAGGGAGAAGGGAAAAGGGAAAGGTTAGGGAAGTTCAGGGAAGTTTAGAGAAGTTCAAGGAAGGGAAGTTCAGGGAAGGGAAGTTCAGGGAAGGGAAGTTCAGGGAAGTTCAGGGAAGGGAAGGCACCAGGAGCCCCCTCCAGGCACTAAGAAGAGGTGATGATGGGTGGGAGGTGATGACCATGAGTGAGTGACCATGGCATGGCCCTTCCCGAGGTCTCTCACCAGAGCAGTGTGGCAGGGAGCCGCTCCAGCGCCCGTCCAGCTGGCACATCCGTGTGGAATTCCCGACCAGGGTGCGCCTGCCCAGGCAGCTGTACCTGACCACAGAGCCCACCGTGTGCTTGTCCCCCGAGATCTGCGCGTGGGGAGGGAACCCAGGGTGGCCACACGACACCACTGCAAGAGAGGCACCAGCTTCAGCCCCCAGGAATTCCAGAATTCTGCCTTGGGGGGGAACTTAAACATCAGTTAATTCCAACCCTTTCCATGGGCAGGGTCACTATTCCCCATCCCAGGCTGCTCCAAGTCCTGCCCAGCCTGACCCTGGATTCCAGGGATGGGGACACTTCCAGCTTCCAAGGCCTCCCCACCCTCATAGGGAAGTTCAACATGGGGGAAACAAAACAATGGGAAAACTTTTAGCTTTTAACCTCAGGAATCCATGGAATCAGTGGTAAAACTGAACTGAGTTTCCAAATGCCCACAAATCCTCCAAATCCCAACATTTTAAGGAAGGAGATCCTTTGTACTCAAGGGGGGCTGAGGGAGCCTGGGATCGGGTTTTAACAGGAATTCCCTTCCAGCTGTGGGAACATGGATCATCACTCGCCAATTCCCCAGGATCCATGCAAGGGGTGAGGACAGGACAAAAGGAGAGGAAAATGTGCCCAAAACTGCTTGGTGGGACTTGGTGTGGAGGGATAAACATGGAAAAAACAAAAGGAACAATCCCAGCTTTGGAACAGCTCAGGCCAATTGGAATTTCCAGAGTTCCGAAGCCATTCCTGAGGGCAGGGAATGGGACTGCAGCTGGTTTAGTGCCCAGAGGGACAAACTGGTCATGCAGGGGGTGGAGCTGCTCCTGCCTGCACCTCCCTGAGGCAGCTAAAATCCACTCTGGATCCTGAATTCCCAGTCTAACACTGGGACTCACTCACTCACTCACTCATGTGAGCCCTCCCTGTGCTCCAGAGTTGCTCCTGCCCTCTCCACCTGCACCATCCCAGCAGGATCCTCTCCTCAAACCCCAAAATCCATCAGCATTCCACCCAGAACCCCCCAAATCCAGCAGGTTCTGCCTGTCCCTACACAGAGAACCCCCCCAGAAGTACCCCTCTCCTCTCCTCAACCCCAAACTCCCTTGCCTGTGAAGCTCCTGAAAGCACTGGGATCATTCCCACGTGCATTTTTGGGGTTTTTCCCTCCTGAACCCTGCTAAACCCTGTGGGATGAGCAGCTGGGCTGGACAGGGAGGGTTGGGGCCACTTACAAAGGCACTGGGGGAGGGCTCTGTCCCACGTGCCATCGCCCTGGCACGTCAGGACGTGTGTTCCCAACAAATAAAATCCGTGGATGCACTGATAGGACACAGTGGTGCCGAAGCTGAACCTGTGGGGGCCGCTCGGCTGCACTTGCCGGACGCTGTTTTCCAGGTGCCCAGGGTCAGAACAGTTCACAACTGCGAACAAACAACAGAATAACACCCGAAAAATAACGGGAAGCAAAGGGTGGGGTAGAAAAATGTGGTATTCTCAAAATAAAAATAAAAAAAAGCAGGAAAAAGGGTGGGAAATTGAAGATTTTGTACTGTGATTTAAGTTTTGGGTTTTTTTCCCCTGAGATTTTTGAGGGTGGGAGTGGAAAAATTCTTTGTGAAAAGGGGAAAAAAGGGAGTCCAGGCAATCCTGCAGGTTCTCACCACGCAGCAGAGCCTTGATCTCCAGCCTCAGATTGGGATTTAGATTATCCAGCTGGGAATAACTGATCCCAAACTGGGATTTCCACCATCCAATGAGGAATAACCGATAATCCAGCATGGCCAGAGATCCTGGATTAGGGGAATGCAGAGGGAGGGAGTGCAGGGAGGGGAGGGGATTTGGGAAGTGAACCTGAGTGCTGATCCTGTGGGAAAAAGGGAACAGAGCTCTACACAAAGCTTTGGCAGTGGAGCAAAAGCTGCTCCAGAGTGTCTGATCCCAAATTTCCTTGTGTTCCTCCCACTTCCAGCACACTCCAAGCCTTGGAGAACGCAGCCAGGCGAGAAAACCCCAAGGTTTGATCCATGGTTTTTACAGCAGCCCTGGGATCTCCAACATCCTCTGGGGGTGGTTTACAGGGATTTCTGGCTTGGGAACACGGAGAATTCCCGGAGGAAGGCCCAGACTGACCTCGGCAGGAGGGCAGGGTGCTGCTCCACTGGCCATTGGCCAGGCACTGGGATTGGGAAGCTCCCTCCAGGCGGAAGCCGGGGTTGCACTGGAATTTGGCCACGTCGTTGAGGTTGAACTGGGAGCCCTGGGTGATGCCGTTGGGGGGGTTGCCAGGGTGGCCACAGGTGATGGCTGCAAGCACAAAATGGAAATGTCACTTGATTTATTCCTGGGGAAAAAAGTGGGTTGTTCATTGGGAAAAGTTCTGGAGGTAGGAGAGCATAAAAACCCAGACATCAATCCCAAAACCCAAAGATTTGGGGCCTGCTCTGTTGAGATACGGGATCACATTGAGAGAATGGGATTTTTGTACGTTTTACTGGCACCAGGAATTCCCTGCACCCCTCTCCAGGATCCCACTGATTTACACCACATATCCCTCTCCAAAAATCCCAGCTCCTGATCTTAATCCCACACCACCCCAGGCATCCCAAACTCTGTTGTTCCCTCCCTCTTTCCCCATGCCAGTCCTGCCTGCTCCCTGCAGGGAAAAGTTACACCTGGAAGCAGAGGGAAAAGAGGGAAAATAGGAGGAAAATCAGGAGGAAAATCAGAATTCCAGCACAGGGCTTGAAGAGATGAAATCTGCCCAAGTGGGAGAAACTTTGTGGGAAAATTTTACTTCCAAATCCCTGAAGTGATGATGTTTCTGGAGTTTGGTTTTTTTCCCTGAGGTTGGTGTTGGTGCAGGATGAGGTGAAGGGCACAGGAGCTGCTCTGGCAACTCCCAGGGAAGCAAAGACAATTCCAGCATCCCAAATTCTTCTGGGAAGTGGCTGGAACATTGTGCTGTCACCTCAGCAGGTGACACAGGGAGGGCACAGCCCTGCTGCTGGCACAGCCTTTGATTCCAGCCATGTCCATGGCACAAAAGGAAACTCGGGATGAGCCATCAGGAGATTCTTGGCTGCCTAAGGGATGTGACATCCTGGGACAGCTGAGGACAAAGCTTTATTGATCATTGTCACACAGAATGTCCTGATTTGTCCATCAGGACAAATCTGGTTTTCCTGGACAGCTGCCAGCAGCAGGAGATTGAAGGGAAGATGAAATTCCCACAAAAGACCCATAACAAATCTGACTGCCCAGGCTGGGCTGGAGCACGGGGATGGGGATTTATTCCTGATCCAAGCTGGTGACAGGAATAAATGAGGAATATGGAGTGCTGCAGGAAGCAGAGCCAGGTTTGGGATATCATTATACATGTTTGCAAACAGGAGGGATTCTGTCCCTGGAAAAAAAAAAATGGATCCAGTTCCACAGATCAAACAGAGGAGGTGACTGCAGCAGGTTGGGAAGGGAAATAGCAGGAGAACAGGGAATGGTGCTGTGCCTTGAGTGGGGTCAAAAAAGTCCTGAGGTCCCTCATTGCAGAGCACACCAGAGCTCAGATCAACAATCCCAAATTTGTTCCCCCAAGGCCTAATGTGTGCAGTAACTCAGAATTCCAGAATGACTTGGGATGGAAAGAGGTTTAAAGCCCATCCCATTCCAGCCCCTGACATGGGCATGAGAGTAAATTCCACCCTTTCCACCATTCTTTTCCAAAAAATCTCTGGTCCTCTGGTGTCTGAGGACCTCAGACACCCCCCGGATTTTGGAGTCACTTCTAACTTTGACAACTTAATCCTGATTTTTTGTTTTCTGGCTGGATTCTGCCAGGTCATTCTCCCCTTCCCATCTTCTTCTTCTTGTGCCCCAGCACAGAAAGCTCCAAACCAGACCGCAGAGATGGGAACAAACAACTGGAGCACCACGATATGAAATCCAGGGATTGTGCTGCCTGTTGATAAGAAGATGCTTCAACTTATCAACACCTGAGAGCTGCAGGGAGTTGGTTAATTGGGTTATTTCCTGGGAAGATAAACGAGGAGGTTGGACAAGGTGATTTGGGGGAGAGCAGAGGAGAGATCCTCATTTTCCATGGACACGGAGCGCAGCTCTCAGGGACAGTGATCACCAGGGTGTATTTGTAGGGCTGTGCCTGCCTTTAACACCCTCTGACCCCCAAAAAATCTCCTCTCCTCTGATCCCACACCTTCAGCTGGGCTTGAGAAGGAGAAATTCACTGGAATTTTTGAAGTACAAAGGATCTTTTCTTGGAGAGACCCAGTGTGGATGCTAACTCTGAAACAGAGAGCATGTGAAACTGCAGGCCACATAGCTTCTCAGTCTTGCCTGAGAAAGTAGCCTGGCAAAAACATGAGAAAGAATTAAAACAATCCTCAGAGACAGAAAACAGCCTTGCAGGTGCTGTTTGTCTGTTCCTTGTTTTCTTTGCAGGAGAAAGTCGGGGGTGGTGTGCCCCACTGACCAATGATGGTGATGTAGTAGTTTACTAACCAATAAGAGTTTCCTTTCTGTACTTTCCACGTATCAGTCTATAAAACAGACCTGAAGTAATAAACTGAGAGAAATTCTCCTGATGGACTCCTTAGAGAGTTTGTGCCACTCTTCTCGCCGTTCCTAATAGAGCGACAACCCAGTGACGATGCTGCGAAACCCCCAGAACGTGCGTGCACGGCCACCCCACACCCTGGGGGTGTGAGCTCTGCCCAGCCCCTTGCACAGCCTCAGCTGGCTGGAATTCTGTGTGGCTCAGCACAGCACGGGCTGGAATTCTCCCTCCCAGAGCTGAAGGCATGACAAGTACTTACGCACACAGACAGGCGTTTTCCCGGACCAGCGGTGATCCTGCTGGCAGATGCGCACGGACATGCCGATCAGGCGGAAGCCGGGCTGGCACTGGTACACCACGCTGCCCCGGTAGTTGTAGTTCTCCCCGTTGATCTGCCCGTTCACAATGGGGCTGGGCACGCCACAGTGCCCGGCTGGGGAGGGGAGAACAGCAGCAATCACACGCAGATCCCACCAAAGGTGTCCCCAAAAGGCAGCGCCCGTCCCCTGGATCTCTGCGGAGTTGGGTTCAGAGATGCCCAGACTGGGGTGGGTTGGAAGGGAACGTAAGGATCATCCACAGGGACACCTTCCACCATCCCAGGCTGCTCCAAGCCATGCCCAAGCTCTTTGGACACTTCCAGGGATGGGGCAGCCACAGCTTCTCTGGACATGGATGGGGTTCAGAGATGCCCAGATTGGTTTGGGTTGGAAGGGAATGTAAGGATCATCCACAGGGACACCTTCCACCATCCCAGGTCAGTCCAAGCCCTGTCCAAGCTCTCCTTGGACACTTCCAGGGATGGGGCAGCCACAGCTTCTCTGGGCAGTCCATGCCCGTTGTTTTCAGGGAAGAATTGCATCCCAATATCCAAACCTGTCCTCTTTCAGCTCCAGGCTGTTAACTCCAGACTCTGCTGTCATAAACAAACATCCCCATCCCAAAGCTCTCCCAACACCTCACACCTGTTGAGGGGGCAGGAATCAAACTTTGCTTCCCTCTTACATCCACTTAAAACCCCACAGCATGGATTCCTCCTCTGATCAATCCCTAAAATCCTCCCTCCCAAGGTGCCCTCAGGAGCCCTTCCCACAGCCCATGGGTGACAGCAGGAGTTTCCAGGGGACACCTGTCCTTCCCACACCCCATGGGTGACAGCAGGAGTTTCCCAGGGGACACCTGCCCTTCCCACACCCCATGGGTGACAGCAGGAGTTTCCAGGGGACACCTGCCCTTCCCACAGCCCATGGGTGACAGCAGGAGTTTCCCAGGGGACACCTGCCCTTCCCACAGCCCATGGGTGACAGCAGGAGTTTCCCAGGGGACACCTGCCCTTCCCACAGCCCATGGGTGACAGCAGGAGTTTCCAGGGGACACCTGCCCTTCCCACACCCCATGGGTGACAGCAGGAGTTTCCCAGGGGACACCTGCCCTTCCCACAGCCCATGGGTGACAGCAGGAGTTTCCAGGGGACACCTGCCCTTCCCACACCCCATGGGTGACAGCAGGAGTTTAAAAGGGACACCTGCCCTTCCCACATCCCATGGGTGACAGCAGGAGTTTCCCAGGGGACACCTGCCCTTCCCACACCCTGTGGGTGACAGCAGGAGTTTCCCAGGGGACACCTGCCCTTCCCACAGCCCATGGGTGACAGCAGGAGTTTCCCAGGGGACACCTGCCCTTCCCACACCCCATGGGTGACAGCAGGAGTTTCCCAGGGGACACCTACCCAGACACCGGACCTCAGCCCCGCTCCAGAGCCCGTTGGCCATGCACTCCCGGACCCGGGAGCCCACCAGGGTGTAGCCAGTGTTGCAGGAGAAGATGGCAGTGGCTCCATAACTGGTGAGGGTCCCGATCTTGTTCCCGTTGGGAGGGGTGGGCAGCTCCCCACAGGAGATAACTAGGACAGATCCCAAAGGATATTGAGAAAACAGGCTAGGAGGGATGAGTTTTGAAGGAATGCTTCCAGAAGTTATTGCTGGAATGGGAAAGTTCATTAAATAATTCCAGGAATTGTAATACTTCCAGAGCCATGTTAGATGAGGTGACAAAAATAGGAATTGTTAATATTTATGGTTCAGGACACGAGGGAAGCACTAAAGACAGGCTGGGAAGGAACCAAAGGAGTTTTTCACACCAGAACTTGCTCACACAGGAATATTTTTCTGTCATTAACCCTGGATGCAGCAGGAAGCCTGGTTCCCAGAAAACCCACAGAATCATGGAATGGGGTGAGTTGGAAGGACTTTAAAGGCCATGAGCAGGGACATCTCCTAGGCCAGGATGCTCCAAGCCCTGTCCAACCTGACCTTGGAATGGCACAAAGTTTCCAACTGAAAGTGACACTCAGCTTTCTCCCCACAAGCTGAAATTCCAGGATCTGCAGATCCCAGCTGGGTCTGTGGGATGCAGGAGCCTCTGCAAACCCAGCTCCCCCTCAGAACTCCAGCTCTCGATTTTATCTTCATTTTCTCCACCTTCAAGCTCTGCAAATCCTCTGGAGCCCCTGCTGGGTGTTCCTGACCTCGGGGCACTGCCAAGATCCTGTCACTTGGATTTAGGTGGCAATAAGGCTGAGGGAACAAAAGGAGGTCAGGCTCCTGCTCCCAGAGCCAGAGGAAGAGCTGGCAGGGGGAAAAGTACATCTGTCACCCACGCCGGCAGTCACAGCTCCAAAAACAAAGGCAGGCAGCAGGGAAGGAGAGATTTCGCTGTCTCTGTCTGCACTTGGAGAGAAAAACCCTCCACCTCTGACAAAAGGAGAGATCCAAAGCACAGCAGTGGTGTTAGAACAACTGAGAGCTGCTGGGGTGCCCCATTGGGTTTGATTTGCAGGTGACACTGTTACCCTTTGTAAACCTGGTGTTTGTGTGAGAGCTGAGGCTTGACAGCAGAATTCTTTATTCTCCCTCCTTAAAAGCCTCGACTTCAGAGCAGCTGTGACAGCAAAGCTGCTGGGACCCCACAGGAACAGCTGAGCTGAAGGGCTTGAGATCCCAGAGAAGTGCTGGGATTAAATCAGGGATCAGATCAGGGATTAAATGTCTCCCTGTACCCCAACTCTCTTCCAGCAGCTCTGCTGTCTCCACCTCAGCTGCTACCAGGAGTAATTTAGTCCTACCTCACAGCAGGGACACCTTCCATGATTCCAATTTGCTCCAACATGGCCTGGGACACTTCCAGGGATGAAGCAGCCACAGCTTCTCTGGGAAATCCATCCCAGCCCCTCCCTGCCCTCACAGGGAAGGATTTCACCCCAAAACCTGCACCAAACCATCTCACAAATGCCCAAAAGACCAAACCACGCTCCACAGCTCCACCTCAGCTGCTGCCAGGATTAATAATTCCACCCCACAGCAGGGACACATTCCAGTATTCCAGATTGCTCCAACATGACCTGGGACACTTCCAGGGATGGAGCAGCCACAGCTTCTCTGGGAAATCCATCCCAACCCCTCCCTGCCCTCACAGGGAAGGATTTCCTCCCAAAATCTGCACCAAACCACTCCACCCTGTACCCAAATCTCCTTGATTATCCATGCTCACCCACAGCAGCATCCTGAAACACCCAGGGGTTGGGATTTGCTGAGCCCAAACCCACACCCAGCCCACGGTGCCACCCTGGGGTGCCCCTGCTCTTACTTTTACAGGTGGGCACGGGCTCCCCGATGCTCCAGGTGCCGTTGGCCTGGCAGCGGATGACTCTCTGGCCCGTGTAGTAGTAGCCAGGGTCGCAGATGAGCATCAGCTGGGCGTTGTAGTGGTAGTGCACCTCGTAGGTGAGGCGCCAGCGGCCGTGCTCCACCGCGATGCTGCCCACGTCAGGGCACGTCACAGCTGAGGGGCACAGAAACAGCACACAAAGGGTTAACTGAGCTTTCACCCCCCCCCACCCAAAAATCCAGCTGTGGTGGGTTTTTAATGAGGGGAATATCCCCTGCTGAGAACTGAAAGGAAAACTTCCAGGAGGGTGTTAAAAGCGGTGATGCTGCCTGAAATCCAAAGAGAAAAACCCCTTGCAGTGGTGTTAAAATCATAAAATAAAGGGCAGAGCTTGATTTGGAAGCTTCTAGGCATACCTGGTCATCCAATTTCCACAGTTTGATACAGTTAATTAATTAGGATTTCTAACAGCTACATCCCACAGGAGATTCAGCTGCTGATCCACCCCTTGGAGTTTCTTTACCCCATTTCTTGTTACGTCTTCCCATGTGTCCCCAGCTTGGAAATAAAACTAAACAATATTTCAGAAATGTGTTAGAAAGGTCAGCTCGTTGCTCTAAAATCTAAGAGAAAAGGTAGAAAAATACCAGGAGCTCCTTAACTACAGAATGGGATTTTCCAGAGCTAAAATACAGGGAAAATTTTACAGAGCTAAATACAGGAAAAATACAGAAAAAGCAAAAATCTCGAGGCAGCAGTAACACAAAGAACAGTTCTTTAAGGAAAGATTTCAGGTGCACAAATTATAAGGATGTGCACACCCAGCATGGGATTTTTCCCAATTTTTATAAGTTTAATTAATTATACATCCAGCAAGTACATCCAATAGGAGATTGGTTATCCTGTAAATAATCCTTGGAGTAACCAACCCCTTACTGGAGTCCCTCCAAGGGCTCCTTCACCCTTTATTCTGTTCTGTGAAACTGAATGTCCGTGTTAGAAATTCTTTTACAAGTTCTAGAATTGTTGGAAATACTACACATTTTAGAATTGTTAGAAATTCTTTTCTTGAAAACAAGAGTGAACAGAATGTCAAGAATGTGAGCAAGGGTAACCACTGTTCTAAAGGGTGAGAAAGTGCTAGAAACTGCACATTTATATATTAAAAATCTATGAAGTTACAAAGACATCAAAAAGCTAAAAGTCTTAAGGCATCAGGGCAGGTGGGAAACCACCACACCATGAGATTTAATTTCTGCAGTAATTCACCATAAAACCCTGATGTGCCCTGAACACCACAGCTGTGGGGCAAAGCTGTTTGTTCTGCAGGTGGAACGGACACACCACTGCTGATGCCTCAGGATTTCAGCTTTTATATTTTTCATGTATTTGTAACCCTGCAGCTCTTCAGTGTGTAACTCCAAACTCCACACACAGTGTGAGCTGCTGCTTTCCCATTTGG
Organism: Poecile atricapillus; assembly: GCF_030490865.1. Lineage (NCBI taxonomy): Eukaryota > Metazoa > Chordata > Aves > Passeriformes > Paridae > Poecile > Poecile atricapillus. The sequence continues at coordinate 4,934,540 of NC_081272.1, read as the reverse complement.
CTCAGACACAGCAATTCCTCTCCAGGCCTGGCAATCAAGGACACCTCACTGCCTCAGGCCCCCAGAGATGGAAACAAAAGGGAGTTGGGGGCAGCAAACTTGGGGTAAATGACTTCATTACCTGAAGCTGGAATTGGGAGATTAACCCCAATGTGCAAATGGCCCAAACTTATAAAAGTGTGAAACCCCTGACCCGTGGTCCATTTTGGGTGCAGCCCCTGGGGGGCTTTGTCTGCCTGAAATGTCCCTGGAGGCCCCTCAATAAACAGAACTGCTTTTTATTCCCTGAATTCTGTCTGGCCTCTGTTTTTAGGAGTCCCCACAAGGCACCCCTGCCTTATTAACATCGCAAAAAACAGGTTAGAAGCAGCTCACCTTATATTAATACAAGCTAAATATGAAGCCTTAAAGGGAGAAAAATCAGAAGATTATTTAGAATTAAGTAAAAGGGAACTACAAAGATTCAGCGAACAAAAGTAAGGAATAGAAAAAGGGGGGGTTGTAATAGACAGAAACTCTTTTGTTCGCCTAAACATATAGATAGGATGCTTTGCAAAACTGTGCTTTGTGAAATCGGGAGGAGGTTGAAGGCTCGCATAATAATTAACGGCCTGGCAGAGATTTCTGGAATGCCTGGACAAGATAAGCCTTAAAGGGAAAACAGTGAGAAAAGGTCAGCAGAGTCAGAGAGACAGCCCAGATCCACACTCACCCATGCACAGAGGGGGCTGGTTCCCGTTGCTCCACACTCCCTCCTGCAGGCACTCGGTGCTGGGCTGGGCTCCTGGCTGCAGCTGGAAGCCCTGGTTGCACTGGTACACGGCCTTGGTGCCCACCGTGTACTCCTTCCCAAACACAACCCCGTTCCTCGGAGCTCGCGGAACTCCACACGACAGAGCTGGGAAGAAGAAAACACACATAAAATAAAATAAAATAAAATAAAATAAAATAAAATAAAATAAAATAAAAAATAAAATAAAATAAAATAAAATAAAATAAAAAAATTAAAAAAAATTTTAAAAAAATAAAAAAATAAAAAAATAAAATAAAATAAATAAAATGAAATAAAAAATTAAAAAAAAATAAAATTATAAAATAACAGGAAAGAACAGAACAGAAAAGAACAGAAAAGAAAAAAAAAGAAGAGAAAAAAATAAAATAAACCAAAGTAAAATAAAATAAATAAAATAAAGTAAAAAGAAGTAAAAAAAGGTAAAAAATAAATATAAATAAAAAATAAAAAAAACCCAATAAAATTATGAAAAAATAAAATAAAAATAAATAAAAATAAATAAAAATAAATAAAAATAAATAAATTTAATAAAAATAAAATTAAAATAAAATAAAAAATATAAAATAAAAAATATAAAATAACAGAAAAGAAAATAACAGAAAAGAAAATAAAAGAACAGAAAAGAAAAAATAAAAGAAAAAATAAAAAAATAAAATAAAATAAAATAAAGTAAAAAAAATAAAATAAAATAAAAAATAAAATAAAATAAAGTAAAAAATAAATATGAAATAAATATGAAATAAATATAAAAATTAAAAAATAAAATAAAAATAACAAATAAAATAAAATAAATAAAAAATTAAAATAAAAAATCAAAATTAGATAGAAAAAAAATAAAAATAATAAAAAATTTAAAAATTTAAAAAATAAAAAATAAAATAAAATAAAATAAAAATCAGAGCGCTGCTGGTTTTACCCCAAACTGAAATCCCAGATCCTGAACTTTCCTACTGACAAACCCCAGATACCGTGGCAAGTGCCCTTCATAAAGGATCAGCTTTTACATCAGCGAAGCCAATCCTGAAGGGCAGTTTCTTTCTCCTGGAAGAGGCTCTGGCCCATAGCTCCTGTAATATCTGTACCACAAGATGCATCAGCAGAGCGCTGCCGAGCTTCCACAGGGAGATAAAGGATCGGACAGCAGGAACACTTCGTGTTTCCACCCCACAGCAGCACCGACCCCAAACCCCTCTCCAGGAGCACTTCTGCGTTACATAAGGCAGCAAATTGTGTAATTATGTAGTGGCAGAAGGAAGGCTAAATTTAGCCTCACGGCTGAGGAGGTAGAGGGGGGAATTCAGGGGAAAAATGGAAAAGCAGGCGCAGTGCCAGGCGGCTGCTGGAGACGGCAGCGCTCCAGAGGGGAGGCTCTGCACCATTCCTGCTGGAACTCCTGGCTCTGGGACAGGCAGGTGACAGCCAAAAATACACCGAGAATCACAGCCATTTATGCTGTTACCCTTTTCCCCAACTGTTATAGATACATATTATTGTTGATATATTTTATATATTAGTAAAGGCCCATCTGCACAAACCAGTCTTTGAAATAAGTCGTGATATTAAAGGCTAAAGTCCTTGAAACCTTCCTGCAGAAGTGAGAGTAAAGCAAAACAATATCCTTGTGTATAAGAGAAAGAATGCAAACCTGTGTGTGTTAGCCAATAGTAGCTTGCTCTGCCCGTGGACCCTGTAGAACCCTATAAAAAGTGTGTTAATAATAGAAATAAACAGTGTTCACGTTTACTTCTGTGAAGGCTGGTGAATAAACTGGTGGACTCTCACTATATTATATTGTTGGCTTTTCGCAAATATTAAAATGAATGTTATAAGATTGGAAAATTTCGTTGTATTAATATAGTTTCCTTTATTTCTGTTACTGATGAAACTTAGAAATAGTGGTATAATACATATATGTTAGGCCATGGCATAGTATTAAAATAAAAATTGCTTTTGTTTGTATAACCCAAAGACTGAAAAGGATAGTTAGAGACCCCCCCTGCATTCTTAAACTCTCTTATCCAGATGAGGACACCAGTGACCAGAACTCTGGGGGAGGAATTTATTGCATTTCTGGGATCAGGGAATGTAAATCTCGATGGCACCAGTAAGATTGATCTATTGGGAAGGGGGCAAGGAAAAACTAAACAGAAGAACAACAAAGATCCTAAGAAGAGTGTCTGAATATGTGTGAGAATTTATGGATATGCAGTAGGGTTCTGTTTTTAAGGGACAATCCTTTGTTAGTAAGGTGTGCTCTCTTGGCTGAATGCAGACACCCGGCCAGATCTGTATACTTTATTTTTATCTCCTAATTGTCTTTCTATTAAACATTTAAATTGTATAAAAAATATGTGAACCTTGTTTTTCACACCAACCCTGGGAATGCCAGCACTGGGAAATGTCCCCAAATGTGCTTCTCCAGCAGCATGAGGAGGAGGAGGGAAAGCAAATCTAGATCTGAGTCCAAAGCTGTGGTCCCCATCTCTCTCCAAGCCTGGCTCTGGGGAAGAGAGATCCACATCCCTCCTGTCTGGACAGGGGGGGATGCCCACGGGAAGGGCAGCCAGGACCTGGGAAGCTGCACTGGGAAGCTCCTCTGTGGGGCTGGGAGAGGAGCAGAAGCTGCCAGGAGACACAGCCCTAACTCCTGACCCCAATATCTGCCCGTGCTTCCAGACAAAGCCATTCCCTCCTGGAGCAGCCCCAGCCCAGCTCCCGAGCCACCCCAACACACTGGCCTTCTTGGTGTTCCCTGAGCACAAAAACAGAGCTGCAAAAGCAGGAAAAGTGATTTTTGGGTGACATGGAACCGAGTGAGGGCTGGAGAGCCTCTCTCTAGTGAGGCTGTGCAGCAGCAGCACAACCCTGGGTCTTCCCTTGTGCAAGGCCCAGCTTTTATCCCCCTCCTGTCGCCCTGAAAACTCAGCTTCTGAGCTTGCTGACATGGTTTTCTAAGGACTTTCCCAGGACAGTAACTGTAAACATAGATATGTGTACATTCTTTCTGTTCCACGTCTTGTGATGGGCATCTCTCATGGCCAGTGCAGTGAGAAAGTGTTATCCTGACCATCCAATCCCTGGCTGTGGTCAGAAGCCTATAAATCCTGGAGGGAAAAATAAACTCTGCTCTTCCTTTCACCACACCGCGACCTGTATTCGTGTGATTTATTCATCTTCAGCAGTAACACCCTCCTGCCCCAGCTCTGAGCAGGGTCCCAGAGCAGCTGGCAGTGCTGGAATCGTGATGGGTGTGATGAGCAGCTCCAGAGGCAGGATCAGGCCCAGCCCTGGTGGCACTGATGGTGACAGGAGTGCCACCACAGCAAGCTCAGGGATGGCCAATCCCTCTCCAAGGCCTGGTGTCTAGACAGGCTGTCATGCTGAATACCAATGGCCCTCCCAGGGAAAAGAGGGCATGTGGAAAATCCAACCTTTTCCCTGCTACCTCTGCTATTCCTTTTTCCTGCATCCAGCCATGGAGGGTGGGGGGGAAGCTGAGCCCTTCCCATCCCCACCAAGGCCTGCTCCTTTCTGCTTTTCATTCCCTTAATCCTTCAAAAAAATTGTCCCTTTTGTTTATCCCCAGGAAACTGAGGCACAGGGAGGGACAGGAGTTCCAAGCTGGCAGGGCTGAGCTGCCTCTTGCCTCCACTCCATGGAAAGGAGTTTAAATCCCATCCCACCCCCTGCCTTGGGGACACCTTCCCGTACTCCAGGCTGCTCCAAGCCCTGTCCAACCATGCCCTGGGCACTTCCAGGGATGGGGCAGCCACAGCTTCTCTGCAAAACCCATCCCAGCCCTCTCCACCCTCACAGGGAGGAACTTCTTCCCAGTCTGTAATCCAAACCTGCTCTCTGCCAGTTTAAAACCAGGATTAAGTTTTTCTTTACAGAAGTAGTGACATTTGATTTTTGGGGTGGCAACAAACCAATTTCTGAGGCTCAGCCTGTGGGCATTGCAGCCCACTGGAATCTGGGATGAGGGAGGTTATTCCAGAGGGAATCAAACCAGCATTTGGCTTGGAAAAACCAAGGGAAAAAGGAGAAGGCAGAGGCTGGGAAAAGCAAATCTGCAGCTGGGATTGCAAAGACAAAGCTCCTTAAAAACAGAGACAGCAAAGGCACAGCAGCACATGGAGTGTGTGCCCTCTGTGCCACGGCAGGATTGTTCCCTGCAGAATATTCCAGAAATATCAGTGAGGACAGAGCACACAGGGAAGGTTATTCCAACGGGATGAGGAAGTGGGAGAGGATTCTGAGCTGGCAGAAGGGAGATTTGGGAAATGTCATTTGGGAATTTATATTTATTGGCACCCTAGGCCCTCCTTCCTGACACGGCTGATGAGGGGAACAATCCCTGCAGCTCCATGCAAGGAATTCCCAAATCTCTGTCACCCAAAAGGGTGGGAATGACACAGCCCAAAGCAAAAGATGCCAGTTGGCTTTGAGAGATGTGGGGACAGAAAAATGCTGGATTTGATGTGGCTGAAGGGAGCAGGAGAGGAGCCAGTCCAGGCCTGGGGGTGGAGCTGCTCTGCCAGGAATTATCCTGAAAACCCTGAATCCTGCACCCAGCACAAGGCACTGGAGAGCCACGGGCCAGTCTCAGGATTCCTGACAGGAATATGAGGAAACTGAGGGGAAAAGTGACTCTTTCCACCTCAGGATGTGACGTGAGCAGCAAGTTCTCCCAGCTGTGGGAGTCAGGCTCTGCCAGAGGGACATCCAGCAGCAAGATCCTGACCTGTGTGGTCAGTGGAGACATTCTGACTCCTCCAAAAGGGAAAACGAATCAGGGATCCACCTGGAATGCAATGGATTGCCCCCAAATTCCTGCTCTGCACTCCAGACTGTGCCCATGGGGCTCCTGCCACATCATACCTTCAGCAGAACCGGAGTGGTGCAGGATGGGTTTGGTGCCTCTCATTTCCCATGGAAAATCCCCTTCCCAAAACACAGCCCTGGGATGCTGAGCACCACCACAGGAGCTTCCCAACATTCCCAGGCCTAGGAGTGACTCCAAGCCCCTCTCTGGTGGTCAGGGACCTATCCCTGCTTTGAAATGTGGCTGTGGTGTCACTCCAGCCATTGCAGCCTTTCCCTCCATCTCTTCCCCACCTCCAGGTTTAAAATCCTCTCCTCTAACACCACCACACCCCTTGGAAGCTGAGCATGAAGCTCAGGTGGGATTCTACCTCTCCAGGGCAGTGAGGCCTTAGCAGGATCCAGACCCATTCCTGATGACACAATTTTCCTTAAAAAAGGTGGAGCAAACCAGAGGAATCCCTCAGGCTGGGCTAAGGATTCAGGAGGCACAGTTGCCATGACAGCCCTGGCTGTGCTGTTCATCTGCTCATCCCAGCTCTTGGTTTTGCCCTGTCCATGCTTTCTGGGAGCTAAATCTCTCCCTGACCTGGTGTCCAGGTTCCCTTTGGAATGGGATGGAGCAGCAGGGCCTTGCTTTATCGCTTCCCACTCATTTTAAATCAACTCCAGAGCACTCACAGCATCAGGCTCTCCTTCAGAGGTGCAATTCCTAAAGAACCAAAGTGATTCAGGAGCCTTACAAGGCTCCCTGGCACCTCCCACATGGAACAATCCCACTTTTCCTGATGGCTTGGCTGGGCCAACAATGCAGAGACCGTGCCTGAGCCACCTCTGCTCCCTGGCTGCTTTCCAGGGAAGTCAGAGCAGTATCAATCCCCAGCCTCAGTCCCCCTGGAACAGGGATGAGTGTTCAAAGCCAGCAGTAGGCTCCTTCAGAATAAAGATGGGAATTTTAGCTGTACAAAGGAGCGGGGATGACTGGCAGGTGGAGGGAGAGGCAGGAGTGGGGAGGGAGCATCGGGAGGGGTCCTGCAGCAGCAGAACCCCCCGGGCACAGAGCCCCGTCCCACCTCCTTCCCATGCCTGGAATTCGCTCTGTGCTGGGCAGGATGTGGCACAGAGAACCCAGGAAACGTGGAAGGAACAACTCCATGCCTCAATCTTGGATGAAGCCAACGGGAACCACCTGAATCCCCAAGAATTCCTTCCCCTGTTGACATGCACAGAGCTAAGAAGGCACTTCCAGAACAACTGGGAAGGGAATTTCTGTCAGGAAGCAGAGCAACTCTCATGCTCCTGGAAACCTTTCTTCCAAGATTCTTCCAAGTCTTTTGGATTCTTCCAAGCTTCTCCCGAGTGAGGCTTGGCTGTGCCTCCACCGAGTGACCAAACACTTCCACACCAAGAGCTTTCACACAGATGGGGATATTTTTCCTCCCCCATCTCAAGCCCTTCCCTCTTTTCCTGCTCCCAGTTATTCCCTTTTCACCCATCTATTCCCAAAGCCTTGGACACGAGGAGCGCTCCTCAGTGCCCACCTGCAGCTCCAAGCCTGTTCTCAACATGGAATTACAGGAATTCCAACAGTGTCATCTTCACACAGATGAGTTTTATCCTGCCCCATCCCAAGCCCTTCCCTCTTTTCCTGCTCCCAGTTATTCCCTTCCCTCTTTGCTCCCCTATTCCCAAGGTCTTGGACAGGAGGAGCACCCCTCAGTGCTCTGAGCCTGTTCTCAACACACAATTACCAGAATTCCAATATTGCTTTGGTGTTTTTTCCACCACCTTTTCCACCGCTTTTCTGGGGACTCCTGGAACTCCATCCCAACCCGTCGCTGCCCTCACCTTGGCACAGGGGGATGGCTTCCCTCCAGTGGAAGTGTCCCTGGGGGTGCTGGGTGCAGGTGGTGGTGCTGTGTCCCACCAGGCGGTATCCGGCGTCGCACGCGAAGCGCACGGAGCTGCCGGGGCGCAGCCCGGAGCTGCTCAGGATCATCCCGTGCGCTGGAGGCTGCGGGAGGCTGCAGTAGGGAGCTGGAAAGGGGGGCAGCAAAAAGCAGACCAATCACAGGATGAGCAGCATCAGGGTCATTCCCATCCCACTCCCAGGAATTACACTGAGCTTCCCCAAAAAATGGGGGATTTGCAATGGATAAACACGGGCTCTGGTCTGAGCCTCACCCAGCTCCATGAATGAGGAGTTAAATATTCTTTAATTCATTTGCTGAGAGAAGTCTGCACAGACTTTTCCAGTGCCTGACCATCCCCTCATCCAGAAACCTTTCCCAATATCCAGCCCTTGGCATCAATGGCTCTCCACATCAGGCTCCTGATTCTGAAGAGCGGTTGGGAAATGATCCAAAGCCCCAAGGTTTCTCCCTGGAATTTCTCCTGATCCCACAATCCTGGTCCTGATCATTACAGAGTGATGAGACACGAGCCAAAGCTCCAAGGTTTCTCCCTGGAATTTCTCCTGATCCCACAATCCTGGTCCTGATTGTTACAGAGTGATGAGACACGAGCCAAAGCTCCAAGGTTTCTCCTGGATGGACCCTGCCTTTCCCAACCTCCCCAGCTCGGAACGCGCCCGGCTTTGTGCCTCCCCAGCCTTGGCAGCTCCTGCCCTCACAGCTGGATCTCTGCAGGAATTCCATGGATTCTCCTGGCTGTGTGAGGAGCTGCTCCTGGCAGAGCAGAGACTCACCAGAGTAGCGGATTTTGAAGCCTTTCCTGTTGTAGGCGTGGTCGGAGGACCAGCGCAGGAAGACGCTGTTCCCGCTGCTGGTGACGGTCAGAGGGGCCGAGTAATTCCCACTCAGGGACAGCAGCAGGGGGCTCTGCCCAGAGGGACCTGGGAGGAACGAGGGGACAGGAAAAGGGAAAAGGGAAAAGGGAAAAGGGAAAAGGGAAAAGGGAAAAGTCACAGGAGCCACAGAGGTTCAGTGTCCCTGCAGGAGGAACAGGCACAGGGAGCTGTCCCTGAGGAAAGGCGGCTCCCAGCTCCCTGTGGACATGAGTTCCAGGGCTCACTTCTGCTCCTGGGAATCCAGGAGCAAAGCTGATCACAGGAAAACCAGGATTTGCTCCAGGCAGGAGATCAGGTCCCCATGGTGACCCCACCCCTGTGGTCTGCACTGGTCACCCTGAGAATCCCCTCCACGTTCCCAAGAAATGGGCGTGGAGAATCTGCTCCCTGTGGCCTTCAGGGATGAGCATTCCCACTTTCCCAACTCATCCCCTGCAGCAATCTCTGCTACCACTCATCCCAGGAGTTCCCCAACTCCTGCTCCTTGGAAAAATCCTTCAGATCCATCCAAAAGATCAGATTATAGCCATTTCCTTATGCAAAAATCCTTCAGATCTATCCAAAAGATCAGATTATAGCCATTTCCTTATGCAAAAAGCCTTCAGATCCATCCAAAAGATCAGATTACAGCCATTTCCTTATGCAAGGAATCAGTGAGGAGCTTTCTGGAATGCCAGCAGGAGGTTCCAGGTGGGCAGCTGGCCCTGGAATGTTCCTTCCCCCTCGACTGCCATGGGATTATGGAATCCCAGGAAGGTTTGGGATGGAAGAACCCCACAGGTCAGACGGGTGAATCTCTTACCATCGAAGATTTCGAACTCATCAAACTGCTTCTCACTGAGGAAGTACTCAATGGTGAGGGAGATGTTGTACCCTGGCTCCACCTTCACCACCCAGGAGCAGGTCTGGAAGTGGGGGTAACTTCCCAGGAAGCTCTGGCTTAGGATCACCCCGGTGGAATCTGTCATCAGCTGGTTCATGGGGCAGTGCACTGGGAATAGAAATGAATATTCCTGGTTTTTCAGAGGAGGGATGGAAGCACAAGGTTTGTCCTGATGAGCCAGAGCACGACTCCTGCACTCCTTGATCCCTGGGGCTCGGAGAGCCCCCAAATCCCACAGATCCCAACAATTATCACACTTAAAGAAAGGAGCAAAACGCAGCAAAGCCAACAAACCATTCCCACTGCCTCAGCCTCAGTTCCCACCTCTCCCAAAAGCAGCAGCACCACAACCAGAACTCTCCTGAGGCACAGAAACCCCTTCAGAAATCCCTGGAAACTTTGTTAGGACAAAGGCTGGAACTACAGCTCATCCCATGGAATTCATGAGAACTCCAATTCCTGCTCAGGGAGGGTCTCACTCCCTCCTCCCAAAATCCCACACTCCTGGAGATCCAAAAATGAACCCCAAGGATGAAAAATACACCGGAAAACCTCCCCAGCTCCTTCCCTGAGCAGGGAAATCTGGGATTTATGGAAGCTTTACCTTCACAGGTGGGTGGGGGTCCCTCGAACTGCAGGTGGGTGCCCAGTTTGCAGGTGAGGATTTCATTCCCGATCAGGGTGAAGCCGGGAAGGCACTGGTACCTCACGATGTCACCTGGGAAGGGATGGAAAACAGGCATGGGAGGGGGAAATGCATAAAAATAGGGGAAATTTTGGGATAGAAGGTGGAATAGAGGGATGAAAGGTGGAATAGAGGGATAAAAGCGGGAAATGCAGGGATAAAAGCAGGAAGTGCAGGGATAAAAGGGGGAAATGCAGGGATAAAAGGGGGAAATGCAGGGATAAAAGTGGGAAATGCAGATATAAAAGTGGGAAATGCAGGGATAAAAGGGGGAAATGCAGATATAAAAGGGGGAAATGCAGATATAAAAGGGGGAAATGCAGATATGAAAGGGGGAAATGCAGATATAAAAGCAGGAAGTGCAGGGATAAAAGGGGGAAATGCAGGGATAAAAGCAGGAAGTGCAGGGATAAAAGCAGAAGTGCAGGGATAAAAGGGGGAAATGCAGATATAAAAGGGGGAAATGCAGATATAAAAGGGGGAAATGCAGGGATAAAAGCAGGAAATGCAGGGATAAAAGCAGGAAATGCAGGGATAAAGGGCCAGGAAAGCCATGCTGGAGTCACCCTGGGATAAACTCCTGTCACCACAGCAGATCTGGGAATTATTCCAGGTGCAGGCTCCTCTCAAAGAGAGCAGCCAATGTGAGAAGCTGCTTCAGGAAAAATCCTGGTTGCAGCCACTTAAAAATGTGGATGGCAAAAAAAAAAAAACCCCCAAAAAATTTGAAAGATCCCCAAAAGCAGAGTAAAGGCCCCAAAGCTTTGTGTGCAACACCTGAGAAATATCATTATTCCCAAAGATTCCTGAGAAATCCCAAACAGGCTCAAGTCTCTCCCATTTTTCCAGAGAGGAAAAGGCTGGGAACACTTGGATGCTGCGTTTGATATTGAGCTGTCATGGAAAACCCTCCTGGAAACCCGGATTTGGGGGGACAACAGCATTCCCAGGAGCTGGAGAGGTGGGAATGAGGATGAGGAGGACGAGGGAAAGTTTTACCGATGTTGAACTCCTCATTCTCTGTGATGATCTCGGCGTTGGGAACGATGGTGGGAGGCTGGCAGCGGAAAAGCTGGAAAGCTGGAAAAGCAAGGGAAGAGCAGCACATCCTGAAGACAGCCATGATGGAATCAGGGAAATGCCTCCCCCTCCACAAGGAAAATCCTCTCTCTGAACAAGGAAAATCCTCCCCCTCCACAAGGAAAATCCTCCCTCTGAACAAGGAAAATCCTCCCTCTGCACAAGGAAAATCCTCCCCCTCCACAAGGAAACTGAACGGGCAAAATCAAACCAGGCCTTTCCCCCTACAAATCCTACAGAGATGAAGGCAGGAATTTGCATCCCAGCGTTTTTTCCACCCCAACAGAAAGATTTTTGGGCTTTCCTGGACAGTGTTTTTCTTTTGGGAATGTCACCAGCACTTTTTGGGATGCTGAAAAAGGATCTTGGTGCCCTCAGTGGAATTTAGTCACCCACCCAGCAGGGAGAGTCTCAGACTGCTCCAGCACCTCATAAATGAAAATAATTATCCACAGAATTCCACTCCTTGGACAGGGATCTTAAAACTCACTCACTGATTTTTATTTTTTTTTAAACTTGGAATTAGTGATTTCTTCCACAAAGAATTAAAGGAGTGAGAATGTTTCCAGCTGCAATTCCTTGGAGTTCTCTGACTGACCTGAGCAAGGTCCAAGTCAGTGCTCAGGGAAGGTGAAAAAGGGCAAAATTTGCAAAACTTTGTGAAAAAAACGGGGCTGGAAAACTTCCTGCAAAAAAACAGCACTGAAAAACTCTGTGGGAAAAGAAAAAAATCAACAAACCCATTTGAAAAATTTTGTGGCAAAAACTGGCCTGGAAAACTTCCTGGAAAACATGGGCTGAAAAACTTCCTGGAAAAAACTGGGCTGAAAAACTTCCTGGGAAAAACTGGGCTGAAAAACTTCCTGGGAAAAACTGGGCTGAAAAACTTCCTGGAAAACATGGGCTGAAAAACTTCCTGGAAAAAACATGGGCTGGAAAACTTCCTGGAAAAAAACTGGGCTGGAAAACTTCATGGAAAACATGGGCTGGAAAACTTCCCGGGAAAAAACTGGGCTGGAAAACTTGCTGGAAAAAAATGGGCTGGAAAACTTCCTGCAAAAAAACTGGGCTGGAAAACTTCCTGGAAAACATGGGCTGAAAAACTTCCTGGGAAAAACTGGGCTGAAAAACTTCCTGGGAAAAACTGGGCTGAAAAACTTCCTGGGAAAAACTGGGCTGGAAAACTTCCTGGAAAAAGCTGGGCTGAAAAACTTCCTGGAAATAAAACTGGTTTGAAAAACTTGCTGGAAAAAACTGGGCTGGAAAACTTCCTGGAAAACATGGGCTGAAAAACTTCCTGGGAAAAACTGGGCTGGAAAACTTGCTGGAAAAAACTGGGCTGGAAAACTTGCTGGAAAAAACTGGGCTGGAAAACTTCCTGGAAAACATGGGCTGAAAAACTTCCTGGGAAAAACTGGGCTGGAAAACTTCATGGAAAAAACTGGGCTGGAAAACTTCCTGGGAAAAACTGGGCTGGAAAACTTCCTGGAAAACATGGGCTGGAAAACTTCCTGGAAAAAACGGGGCCGGAAAACTTCCTGGAAAAAACTGGGCTGGAAAACTTCCTGGAAAACATGGGCTGAAAAACTTCCTGGAAAACATGGGCTGAAAAACTTCCTGGGAAAAACTGGGCTGGAAAACTTCATGGAAAAAACTGGGCTGGAAAACTTCATGGAAAAAAACCGGGCTGGAAAACTTCCTGGAAAAAACATGGGCTGGAAAACTTCATGGAAAAAACTGGGCTGGAAAACTTCCTGGAAAAAACTGGGCTGGAAAACTTCATGGAAAAAAACTGGGCTGGAAAACTTCCTGGAAAAAACCGGGCTGGAAAACTTCCCGGGAAAATCTGCCCTGAAAAACTTCATTGAAAAAAACTGGGCTGAAAAGCTCTATGGAAAACTTGGGGCAAAAGGGTATTTTTTTGCATTTTCCCAGAGCTCTTCCCCAGTATTCCCAACATTTTCCCTGTCCCAGGAATGCAGCAGTACACACCATAGAAGTAGATGGCGAAGAAGCCTCCGTTGGCGGCGTCGCTGTGGAATTTCAGCAGGACCTGGTTGGAGGAGCTCTGGGCGGATTTCTTGGCCGAGCTGCCTGTGAACACACCCAGCTGGGGGGCTGTTTGCTGAGGCCCATCCCTGATGGCAGCACCAGAAGGAAAAATGATTTTTCTAAGGATTTGACCGTAGGAACCCATCCTCCTCCTGCCCTGCATGCCCAGGGACTTCTCCCTTCCTTATCCTCCCTTTCCCACCTCCACATTTCACTACTCCAGTTTGATCCCTGGAACCTCTCCTGGCTCCCAGTGCTCACCCAGTTGACAATTAGAAACACAAATTTCACTTTTAACCTCAGAAATTGAGGAATTAGGACCCGTTTCCCAAAGCAATTTCACTCCCTGTTTGCTCAGCACACATGGGGATGTTCTGAAGATCAGCCATCGAGTGCTACAAGCTCAAAATCTGGTCACAAACTCTTTAATCTGAGCTCCTCTGGCTGTTTGAAGTTGATAATCCCCATTATTATGCATAAATAATATTTTTATTTATTAATATTAAAAGAAAGCTCAAAAATTTGTAATTTCTTTTCCCTTCTCCAGAACACCAGGAAGCTCCCAGCCTGCAGAGGGGATCCCAAGGGGGTCCCAGTCCCACTTGTTGCTATTTAAAACCCAGGAGTATTTCCCAAAATGGGTTCTTGGAGTGACTCCTGACCCTCTGTACCCACCAGACAGTGATGAAGTCGTTGTAGGGCTCCGTCTGCAGCACGGTGAAGTTCAGGTGGATCCCGTATCCCACTGGCACTGTCAGGAGCCAGGTGCAATCCTGGGAATTTGGGTACTGGTTGGGGAAGCCAGGAGAGTAAACTGTCCCATTCTGGGCAGTGACATTGCCCCCACAAGGCACTGCAGGGGAGCAGAGAGAAACACAACCCTGGTGAGGAAATATCCCCTTAACCAGCTTCATAGCCCATTTTTATTCCTTTTTTTGATACAAAGGTAACAATTCTGGATAGATTCAGACCTTGGCCTAACTTGCCTCAGACAATTCCTCTCTGCTACAAGCACATCCCACATTTTCAGCTCAATTCCATGACAATAAAAGGATGGAACTCTTCAGGTGACTGTCCAGATGTGGATTTTATCCAGCTGTGCCAGCCAGATGTGCACAGAAACTCTTCTCTCACTCTCACAGAGAGTCCCTGAGCTCCTCCTGCTGCCTGCACCCATGGAAAACAGCTTGGGATGGGATCACCCTGTCCTAAAGCCCAGGAGCTGCACCAACCCCATCCTTGCATGGGAAGGGGCTGCCCAGGGCAGTGTGGAGCCACAGTCCAAGTGGAAATCCCCTAAAAATGTGTGGATGAGGCACTTGAGAACGTGGTTTAGTGATGCTGGTTGATGGCTGGACTCCACAGTCCTAAAGATCTTTTCCAACCTTGACAATTTTGTGGTCTCCATCTCATTAATTCAGGGTTAGTACCCAAAACCACCCTTCCTGTGCAGCAGCAGCTCCATCAATCCCTCCCATCCTTCCCTGCTGATCCAAGTGTGAGGACGGAGCCCAGCCTGGCTCTGCTCCCCAGTGTGTTCAAATAACCAAACCAGAAACCAAACCCCAAAAATCCTGAGGGGCCAAGTCCCTCAGGCCAGGCTGCTGATCCCTGGGAAAACTCCCTGGAAAGCTGGAAGGTCAGTGCTCCTGGGAAATGGGCTGGGAAATCTGCAATAAGCAGGTCTGAACTTAAAGGCTCATCTGAAACCCTTCTGGAAGTAAATCCCACAGAATTCCAGCCACCAGCCCGAGGGGTGAAACAGCCACAACAGGGTTGGAAAAGAGAATTTGGATGATTTTGGAGGCCTGGAATGGAAATCTTCAACCTGCAGAGTCCTCTGAGAGCACAGTTTTCAGAAAAAAAACAAAACAACCTTGGAAGATTCCTGAGGATCATTTTGGAGATGCCCATGAAGGAGACAGGGACACACTCAGAGCCTTCAGAGCTGCAAGGCTCTTTTACCAGTGACTATTTTTATTTATCAGAACAAAATCAATGGAAGCTGGATGTTGTTGAGGAGTAAAGCAGCAAGGAATTATCACTCCAAGGACCCTGGAGTGTGTCACAGAGAAATAACAGCTCCAGCAGGGAGCTAAGAGACAGATTCTCCTCACCCACTTCCTAAGACTCAAACCCCCTTCAGAAGCTGTCCTCTGGTTTATATTCACCAAAAACACCTCATGGAGACCACATTTCACCCGAGGCTTCACTCCAAGTGCACATTCCCAACCACCCCTTTGCTCCCAGAGCCACTTCCAGCCCTGTTCCAAGGCAGGTGCTGTGCCCAGGTGAGCCCAGGCCGTACCTTCACACCTGGGCAGGGGGTGGTCCCAGTTCCTGTTGGTGCCGTGCTGGCAGGTGAGCACGGGGTGCCCGATCAGCTGGTAGCCAGGCAGGCACTCGAAGGAGATGGACTGGCCAACGTTGTAGCCAGCTCCTCTCACCACGCCGTTGGCAAAGGGCTCCGGGTCAGGGCATTCCTGCAGCTCGTAGGCTGGGAAAACACAAGGAAGAATGTTCTGTATTTCACTTCCCAGGAAAAAGGGGACAGGATAAGGGGCAGTGGCCTTGAGCTGTGCCAGGGGAGGGGCAGGTTGGACAGCAGAGGGGATTTCTCCATGGAAAGGGTTGGAAAGGGCTGCCCAGGGAAGTTTGGAGTCCCCACTCCTGGAAGGGAAGGGCTGGGTGTGGCACTCTGTGAGAAGGTGGGGATTGGGCACAGACCGGGCTCTGTGACCTTGGAGGGCTTTTCTGACCTCAGTGATCCTGGGATTCTGTTCACCCACATGTGTTTGGCTCCTTCCTCCTCATACAGAAACTTAATTGGAGGAAATAAACCTTGATGAACCTGCCTGGAGGCTGAGGGGACCCCGGAGGCCCATCCTCATCCCGCTGCCTTGGAATCCAGAGTCACCCCACACTCCACTTCCAGCTGGGAAATCTGCCTTGTTTTCCAACCTCAAATGTCCAGCCCTGATGAGGGATGGGAGTCAATCGGTGACCATGCTCCTAAATGAGTGGTCAGCCTGGCTGGAGCTCATTTCCATGGCAATTTCCAGGAGATTTCCCAGAGAACCTCGCCTGTCCCTGGGTGCAGCAGCCATGAATCACCCGAGACATGAACAAGACAGGCAAGACCAAATTAATGCTTTCAATTATTCCCAGCAGAGGCATTTCCTTGGCTGTGTCACACGACTGGAGGGACACATTCCCTCCCCTTCCCACTCCTTGGATCTCCTTCCCAGAGCACTCAGCTCCCAGTTGTCTCCTGATAGTGTTCAGGGTGAAATCCACGAGCTGCCCTCAGCATCCTCTGCCCCTCTGAGTCCCCACATGCTGAGGGCAAGGAAGACCAAAAGGTTTTCAGGGACAACTATGGGGGCAAAACTGGGGGTGGTCAGTCAGCCAAAAATTCATGTTCAAACAAGGAGAGCTGCCCAAGGACTCCAGCTGAGGAAATAGCACCTCCATCCCCCATCACCCCCAGAACTGAGGACACCTCTTTATTTTAACAACTTCTTTGTCTCCTTTCACCCTTTGAATTCCCACTTGCTCAGCACAGGAGGGCAGGGAAGACAGAAAGGTTTCCAAAGATGGGAAGGCAGAGCTGGGGGACCAAAAATTCACATTCAATACAGGGGAGATGCCTGAGGAGTCCAGCTAGGGAAAACACCTCCATCCCCCACTGCTCCCAAAACTGAGGACTGAAACTTTAACAACTTCTTTCTCTCCTTTCACCCCAGGTCTCCAAGCCAGCCCTGTTCTATTATTTGGCTGCTTCATTATTTACCCAACCCTGCACCAGGCTGAGCTCAGGACGTGCCTGGACTTCAGCCAAGAGGGAAAAGCAGCTCCAACATTCCAAAGCAAACTCTGAGAGCTCTTCCCCTTGCCCAAAAGCCAAGCTCAAAGTGAACCTGGCTGTCATTTCACAGTCACAGGGCACTCTGGGAACATTTCTCCTCGCCATTGTGGGGAACAGATCAGTTATTAGGATTAAGCACGGCCTTCCTGTAACACCTTTCCACTCATTTGGATTAAGCCCTCACGGAATTAACTCGGGAACCATGACTCCCTCCCACCACTCCTGAGGACAGGATTGTCCCTCCTCACCTTGGTATTCCAGCTTGAAGCCTGGCTTGTTCTGGGAGTGGTCACTGTGGAAGTAGACGGTGGTTTCGTGGGAGGTGGACAGGAGGGAGCCAGGCAGCTCGGCGCCGCTGAAGCGCCCGATGACGCTGCTGGTGTCGTAGGGCCCGTTCCGGATCTCCACAAAGTCGTGGTTGGGCTCTGTGGAGAAGTTCAGGAACTGGATGTGGGCACCTGGAGAGGGGGAAGGAGGAGTTTGGCTCTAAAACTGCAGCTCAGCTTTTGCACCAGCACCAGCTCCAACCCCGGCACCAACCCCGGCACCAATCCCGGCTCCAACATCAACACCTACCCCAGCTCCAGCCCCAGCTCCAGCCCCAGCTCCAGCCCCAGCTCCAACCCCAGCTCCAACCCCAGCTCCAACATCAACACCAACCCCAGCTCCAGCCCCAGCACCAACCCCGGCTCCAACATCAGCACCAACCCCAGCTCCAGCCCCAGCACCAACCCCAGCTCCAACATCAACACCAACCCCAGCTCCAGCCCCAGCACCAACCCCAGCTCCAACATCAACACCAACCCCAGCTCCAGGCCCAGCTCCAGCCCCAGCTCCAACCCCAGCTCCAGCCCCAGCTCCAGCCCCAGCACCAACCCCAGCTCCAACCCCAGCTCCAGCCCCAGCCCCGGCTCCAGCCCCAGCTCCAGCCCCAGCTCCAACCCCAGCTCCAACATCAACACCAGCCCCAGCCCCAGCTCCAGCCCCAGCTCCAGCCCCAGCACCAGCCCCAGCACCAGCCCCAGCACCAGCCCCAGCTCCAACCCCAGCTCCAACATCAACACCAACCCCAGCTCCAGCCCCAGCTCCAGCCCCAGCTCCAGCCCCAGCTCCAAACCCAGCTCCAAACCCAGCTCCAAACCCAGCTCCAAACCCAGCTCCAAACCCAGCCCCAGTCCCAGCCCCAGCCCCAGCACTGCCACCCCACAGAGCCCAAGGCAGCGTGGGCACTCAGCAGGACTTTAACTGCCCTGGGGACACAGAGTGCCTTCAAACTGACACAGAGGAGCTTTGGAGTGGAGATTAGGAAGGAATTATTCCCTGTGAGGGTGGGCAGGCCCTGGCTCAGTGCCCAGAGAAGCTGTGGCTATCCCTGGATCCCTGGGAGTGTCCCAGACCAGGCTGGTTGGGGCTTGGAGCACCCTGGGAGAGTTTCCCCTGGCAGGAGGTGGAATGAGATGATCTTTGAGGTTCTTCCCAACCCAAACCAGTCAGGGATTCTCTGATTTTTCACCCCCTCCTCTGTGAGAGCACCAAGCCAAACCCAGCTCTCTCACCAAACCCCACTGGCAGCAGGATCCTCCATGTGCAGTCCAGATTGCTGGGATAATTTCCTGGGAAGCCTGGGCTCAGGAGCACACCTTCCATCTCTTCTGCTGTTCCTCCACATTGGGCTGGAAAAAAAACAGGGTTCATGGTCAGGATCCAGTCACAGGATCCCTTCCAGGACCCCTGAGGGATCTGTCTGGATGAGGGCCATGGGAAATCAAGGAATTAAAGACTCAGCTGACAAAAAGGAACCAGCACCAAATTTCCAGGCACTACATGGCCACATCAGGAAGGGATGTGCCTTTCTCCTGCCCTTTGGAGATGAAGCCTGAGCCCAGAGATCCAGTTTGGGCCATCACAGAGGGAGAGCCAGTTCTGAGCAGTGAGAGATGGGGGTGGACACCTGCTCTGCCCACAGACACGACATCAAATCAGCCAGCAGCACTTACTGAAAACCTTAACCTCAAAAACAGCTCAAAAAACAACTGTGAAGGAGCTGAGTGATGCTATTTTAACTCCAGTTGCAGCTTCTTTTTCCTGCCCCATGTGCCAATCTCTGCAGTCAGTGACTGATAAATCCAGCACAGAGTTTGCTCACTGCCTGCAGCCAACTGCCAGCCACGACAGCCCAAAAATATGTTTACAAAAGGCATCACATGAAATTGAAACACTGACAGCATCTCCTCATGCTTATCTGAATGACCTCCACCTGGTCCCAGCAGCACCACCCAGCTGAATCCAGGCAGGTGCTCTCCTAACACGCTGTGACAGCCAGGCACAGGCTCTTTGTCCAACATCTCATTACCCTGGACTCGCTCCCCTAATGAGGTTTCTCCCAGAAGATTTCTCTTTCTTTTTCCTCCTAATGGCTCTCTAATAAAACTGCTTCTGAATTATTTAGAAGCCCAGCAGCTGGAGGAAGTAGACCAGGAGGAAATCAGCCCAGTTGCAAACTGTGCTCGGAGCAGGAGCTCTGGTGGACACAAGACAGAGAGCCCCAGGACTGTCACACACACAACAGTGATGGTCACTCCTGGCTCCAGATGTGTTTCTGCCCCTCTGCAGCTGCCTGACATTTCCCAGCAATGTGAAAAGGCAGGCACAACCCAAGCAGCCAAAATCCTGCTGGATTGGGAGGCTGGTGCTGATTCAAAGAACCAAACTTGTGGTTTGCCAGCTTTTGGGATCCTCCTCCATGCTGTGATCTCCCAGCTGAGCCCAAGGGCTTGTGCTTCCATTCAGAGCAGCTCCCAAGGGAATGGGTCCTTTAGCTCAGCCATTCTCCTGGAAATGTCTCTCTATTTATTCCTGGCCAGCATATCATCAGATAAAAGAACTGTTGGCTCTTATAATTACTTTAAAGCCAAATGATGTAAGCTGGAACAGCAGGAGAGCAGGAGCCGAAAATAACTGTTAACTAAAGCTATTAAATGCATAAATGTCTCTCTCAGAGCTGCAAAATGTGCAATATGAATATTAAACATCTACATTTGCTATAAGTAAATGACTGAAAAATAATAAAAAAAAACAACCTCCTGCAAGCTCCCTTCACCTCCAGGCCTCTTCTCCTGGGGATCTTCCACAGGGAAAATGGAATGTCCAGTCCCTTCCAGGCCTGAGGACCTGACCAGATCTGAGGGTAAAGAGCCACCTGGACAAGTGACCTGCTGGACACCAGAGTGGGCACAGCAGGTTGGGATCCTGGGAAACACCAGGCCCCAGGGAAAGAAGCAGCTTTGGTGGTATCAGATGCATTCCATAAAAACAAACCGCACTTCAGACAGAAACAATCCTCAACCCAAAAATCCAACCTGTTCCCAGCACGAGGAAATTTTAGATTTTCCCTTTGGAATGGCTTTGTGTTGAGGGGGATAAATCTGTGTTTCACATTCGGTGCTACAGCCACATCTCTGACATCCAAAACAAAGCACTCCAGGCAGCCCACGGGGACTTCTCGGGCGCAATTTCCCTGGCAACAAATGAAGATTTTTTTTTTCCCCCACACTCTCTCACACTTGCAGAACCAACCTGAATTTCTCTAAATCAGCTCTTTATCCTTGTTGTTTTATTTTTATTTTTTTTTAGGGAAGTGTTATAAATATCAGCCAGGTAGAAAGAAGTGCAGTCCTACCGATGCAGAGGGGTGGAGGGTAATTCCAGCGGCGCACCGTGCCCGGCATGCAGGAGATGTGGGAGTGGCCCTGCAGGAATGAAAAACAAGACAGGAGGTTTAGGAGATGGATGGAAAACAAGGGGGGAGCCTGTCCCTATCCTGGCAGGAAAGAATTCCTTGCAAAGATAGATCCAACCTGATCCAAAGGGAGGCTCCCAGGTCCCTGTCCCATCTGGGGTGCCAGAAAAAGTGATGTCTTAAAGAATCTAGGAATAAAACAACACACTTTGGAGATAATATTAGTGTAGGAGGCAATCTAAAGGCTGGCCTTTATTGGAGGATTCCAAGGGAAGATATGGAAAAATATCCATAAAATGCTCACCCCTGCAAGGGGGGGTTAATGCAGTTCTACAAATTTAGGAAATGAGCATAACTGACAGAAATCACCAAATAGAAACATAAATAGTGAGGTGATTCAACCTTCTCTGAATCCTCCCTCTCAGACAGGGACTAAACTTTGTTGATGAAAATGTGTCTCCAAGAGCTGGTTTCAACCTTGGCTCCCAGGAAGAAGCAGGACAGGACAGGAACCTCAGACCTCCAGCCTGGAACTATGGAATGTGTTTTATTCTTTTCAGAGCTTGGAGCTCTGGAATGAATTTTGTCTTTCTGCCTTGGGAAAAGATATGGAAAAGTACTTGGACTGGCCACAAATACTAACAGAGGTACAAACAGATGTGTGAAGATGACAGACACGACAGAAAAGCAGGAATCCTTCTGGTGATGCCTAAAGAGGCAACCTGGAGCAGAGGCTGGACAGAGTTAAAGGAATAAAGTAGGAATTTATTAAAAAGGCCTTCAAGGAAACACCTTGGGCAGCACAAGAACCCAGCCATGGCTCTACCCAAGATGGACCCAGGGTCACGAGTTTTCACACTTTTGTAAGTTTTGGTCCATTTCCATATTGGGGTTAATGGAGCTTCAGGTGATGAAGTCCCATCCTCCTCAATTTGCTGTTGTTTTTATCTTTTGGGCCTGAAGCTGGAATGGTGTCCTTGGTTCTGGGGCTGGAAAAGGATTGTTTTGTCTGACTGAACTGTGAGGAGAACTCGCTAGCACTCTATATGAAATTCAGAGTTATGTCCCAGTGCTGTGCAGAGTGTGGAAAATGTGAGAGCTGCAGCTGAAGGCATCAGTGGTACCTGCAGGGCGTAGCCTGGCTCACACTGGAAGGACACCACGTCGTTCACCAGGTAGCGCTCGCCGATCTTCAGCCCATTCCCAGGAACCTGCGGCTCCGGGCAGCTGGAGAGGCCCACGGCTGTGGAGGGAAGGGAGATGGGAGCTCAGGGAGTGGGGATGGGGCTGTACTGAGGGCTGGAGGGATGGGGATGTACTTTTTGTGCCACAGACTCTGGGTGGGGAAATTCCATTTCCTTTGGATTCTCCAAGGAGAGCCCATTTCCATTCCCACATTTACAGCTGGGAATATCCTGCTGCAAACCCAGTTAACAACCCGCAGCATCTCATGATGGGCTCTCCCCCATCTCCTTCTGCTTCCTTTTTCCCTTTCCCCTTCCATCTCCCTCTCTCCTTCCCACATTTCCCCTCTCCATTCATCTCCCCTCTCCTTGCCACGTCTCCCTCTCCCCTGTGCACACCCCATGGAGATGAAAGGAATCCTGCAGGCACCTCACACAGGCTCCCAGCACCTCCCTCCCTCCCTGTGCTGGCAGCTGCCCCTCCAGGATAACCTCCTGCATCCCTGCAAGGCCTCCTGCTCTGCTCCAGCCCCACGGAGCCCCAGGCAGGGGAAAAGAAGAGAAAAGGAGTGAGGAGAGGCTGAGTCTCCTCCTAAAGCCCGGTCACACTTCCCAGCGTGTTCCCTCCCTGCTCGCTGCTTGACCTTCAGAGAGGCAGGAGGGAAAACGGCTTTAAATAATTCCCCCTTCACATCAGTGGCTTTCACTCAGTCCCAAATTGTTCCTGCCTTTGGAGCATGCAGAGGTAACAGCTCAGCCTGAGTAACCCAGTGAGGGAGAAACCAGAGTTTTCCTCTCCTGTTTTAGCTCATCTCTCCCAACTTCCTCCTAGGAGTAACACAGAAAAAACCCAGGGCTCAGGGCTGGGAGATTCCAATTGTACAAACAGAGCAGAAATCACATTATTTCCAGCTGCCCTGAAAATCAACACCTATTAATTTCCTCAGCCAAGGGAACAGACAGGGCTGATAATCCCCAGCCTCATGAAAAACCTGGCCATGATTTTTGCAGGAGGGCGCTCAAAGGATTTATTGATTGGAATAGAGGTGGAGAAGAAACAGAGTCACAGCAAGAGGGTTCCTGCAGCTCCCAGAGCACAGGCTGGGCACATTTTTTCTCTCCCAATCCTGTGTGGCTGTAATCCTGCTGGATTTCAGGTTTCAGTGTGTAAAGGCAGCAGATCCTGCAAGGTTTAGTGCTGGTTGGCTCTAAAGCACAGTCCCAGCTGTGCCACTGCAGACTCACACTCCTTTGGGTGGGAAGGGTCTGTAATCACCCAATTCCCCCCTGCGTGGGCAGGGACACCTCCCACCATCCCAGGCTGCTCTAAACTGGCCTTGGACACTTCCAAGGATGTGGCAGCCACAGCTTCCCTGGGCAGAATTCCTGTGGCCACTTTATGGGATGAACTGCACCTTCCAAAAATCCATTTGCAGCCTTGGAAAAAACCCAAAGCAGCAGAAGGTGGCTTGGCTCCAGAGACCAGAGCTGTGCTCAGAACCAGTTTTCAGCCCCAGTGCCCAGTAGGAACCAGTCCTGGAGGACTGGGGACACAGGCAGAGTTGTCCCCACTTGTCTCAGCAGCTCAGCATTCCCTGCTCTGCCGTGGGACATGGCCAGGCCAGCCTGGGATGAGCCAGGGAGCTGCAGGAGCTCCAGGCTGGCTCCCAGCCCTGTCCCACAGGGATCCTCAGCAGGAAGCTGCCCTTGGATGTGCTGGGCAGAGCTGGCAGAGCTGGCAGTGCTCTCCTGCACGCTCTCACTGCTGCTGGGCTCAATTCCAACCTCACACAGCACCAGAGCTGAGAAAATCATGGAATATCCTGAGCTGGGAACTGCAAGGATCATCCATCCAACTCCTGTCTCTGTAGGATAACCCCAAAATGTTTAGGTTGGATTTAGGGAAAGGTTCTTCCCCCAGAGGGTGGTGGACACTGACCAGGCTCCCTTGGGAACATTCCAGAGCTCCAGGAGTGTTTGGACAGGGTGGGATTGTTGGGGTGTGTGTGCAGGGGCAGGGTTGGACTGGATGATCCTGGGGATCCTCCCATCTCAGGATATTCCATGATTCTCTGCCAGTGTTATCCAAACACTGCTTGCACAGGGAATAACAGATCCCAGTCACCCCCATGCCCTCCACTGCAGCTGGGCTGTTGCACCTCTCCTGATCAGAGATCAGGAATCAAACCCAGAGGAGAACAAATTTTTGTCATCCCCATCCAAACCTGACAGCCCTTTCCCAAAGGATTCTCTTCCCTGCCACGTCTCCCAGTCTTAGTCAGGTTTGTTCTGTCACCACTGGGGATTTCTTTTTGAAAACACATTTTCTGTCTAGAACCACATTTAACCACATGCTGGGGTCTGTATTCCCAAAAAAACCTGGCATGAGGCCGGCTGAGCAATGTGCTGCCATTCCAGGGGCTGTTGGGATCATCCCTAACCAGGAACCCACTGAACCACTCCACACCACCACAGAATTTGGGTTGGAGAGGACCTAAAAGACCTTTCTAAGGTGTTTTTAACCTCTAATTTAAAGCAGTGGGTGCCCACATGACCTGAGAGCTTCCATAGGTTGTGCCAAGGTGGCTCCCTCAGCTGGAGGCTGGAAAAGGAGGACAGATCAAGCACCTTAGAAATGATCCTGTCCTGGGCCTGGGCACCTCTGAGCACCAAGCACAGAAATTCCTGGATCCAGGAGCATATCCAGCAGGGGAAGAGGGGAACATCCCCAGCACCCACCAGGCAGCACCTAAAACATTGCAGCTCTCCAGAGCACAGAAACCATCCTGATAAAAAACACTGGTGACATCGAGCTCAGCTCTCAGCCTGTGAGGAGAGGCTGCCCAGGGTGTTTGTGCATAAAAACCATTGGTAACATCGAGTTCAGCTCTCAGCCTGTGAGGAGAGGCTGCCCAGGGTGTTTGTGCAGCCCATCCCTGCAGTTTTTCCAAGCTCAGGCTCCATTAAAATGTGCCAATCGAGTTTTATCTCCGTTCTGACCCTGCTTTCCTCAGCAGCTCCCACGGGATGACCTCTGAGGGCCCTTCCAGCCAGGAATTTTGGGATGAAGACATGCCTGCTGTTTCCAGCAGAGAATGCCAAGAGCTGCAAGTCTCTGCCAGCCCCTGGCAAAGCAGTGCTTTCCAAGCCCACATCCCAGCCCTGGACCCACGGGTTTTTATCCCTTTCTGCCATCAGACACAAAAAAGTGCCACCAAGAGCACAATGAGGGTCATCCCAGCGCCCTGATCCATCTTTTCTCTATTTCTCATCCCCTCCCTGAGAGCAGGGAATCCTCAGCATCTTCTCCCACTCCTCCACGGCACCACCCCGCAGGCAGCTCCCCATCCCCCGGGAGCTGCGGGATCAAGGCTGGAACTGCTCTTACTTTTGTATTCCAGGTGAAAGCCGGCAGCAGAGACGCTGATGTCAGAGTAGAAATGCAGATAGAGCTGGTTTGAAGTGCTGTTGAGCAGCGCAGGCACTGTGGTTCCTGGCAAAACAAGAGGTGCACAAAGCCAGTGGAGAGGATCCCTCTCCTCCTCCGCCACATCCTCGGAGATTTGCGGCAGGAGAGGCTGGCAACAGAAAGTCCTTTCAACTTAACGAGCTCCTCTTGGTTTTGATCAGGTTCTAATGAGGCCAATTGAGAAATACCCAGGGCCTTTCCAGCGGCTGCTCCAGGGTTTCAGCCTGTAGAGCTTCGCCACGGACAGACAAAAAGCATCAATGGATGGGAAACAGCGTGGGTGGAGCACAGGTCCAGGAAAATTCTGGATTCCTTCCTTCCCTGGAAGCTGCTGCAGCAGCAGGACAAGGCAGTTCCATCCCAGACCCTTCTCCTGCGAAGCTCAGAGCGCTCCGGGCACTTTTGTTAAATAAATGAGATTTTGGGCCATTGTTCTGCCCGTGGTGCTGCATTTTGGAAACTTCTCAAAGCTCCTGGACCCTGGCTCCTGCTCTGCTAAAAGCCACAATTCCCCAGGTCCAAGGAAAAACACAGTTTGTTTTGTGGCCCTTCACCCATTCTGGGGCACATCAGGCAGGTCAGCTCACCCTGCTAGCTGTGGTGGCCTCACATCCCAGCAAAACGGAGGGAATTCCCATTTCCAGGAATTCCAACCCCACTGGTTTTGTGTTTTAAGGTTCCCTTTCAACCTTTCCCACAGGAAATTCCCAATCCGACAGAGCACATTATTCCCTTTAAATCTGTTCCTCATTTTTGATACAATTAAGTTTAATTTTGTGAGGTGAATAAAATGAGGCAGGAACTGATGGGCATGAGCACCACATACCAGAAAAGCTCCCCAGCATGGTGGCTGTGTTGTCTCCTCCATCAAACACTTCCAGGGAATCCCAGTTCTGCTCCGTGACAAAACTGATCACCTGGATCTGCAGAGAGAACCAAAATAAAGAAAAAAATTAACAGCACAATTCCTGAAGTAATGGTAATAAATCACATTAATATCAATTAAATTCATAATGAATTAAATTATTAAATTAAATTAATAGCAATTAAACTAATTGAGTTTACACACTCTGGGGGTTCAAAACTTGGAGACTTCTGCCTTTGACCATCCCCACTGGGATTTTCCAGCTATATTCCCCCAAACAGGAATGCTGTTTTCTGCTTCTGCTCCAGAGCTCCTGGAACTGCCCAGCTCATGTACAGCTGCTGAGAAATCCAACCTTTTTTACTCCCTGTTTGGAGAAATCCCCGAACACTTTGAGCCATTTCAAATGAGAGCAACCAGCAGCAACCTGGAGCTAAAATAAGCCCAAAAAACCCCTCACATTAAACAACAGGATTTTCAAAATCCAGTGAAGTTCCTGCTTTGTTCTGCAGCTTTCAGTGGAATCACTCGAGCTGCAATTTCAGATTTCACCTTTCCCTGCCATGCCCCATAAGGTTTGGAGGCCTTAGGAAGTCGCTTCACTCCGTTAGTTGGAACAGCAACACAAATCCTCGGATGAGAAACATCTGGAGAGCTGAGAAATCTGCATTTATACCAAAAAGCAGAGCTGAGGAATCTGCCTTTATACTGGAAAGCAGCTCGTGCTTGAGTGAGGATCTCCATGGAATTGCACAGCTTTGTTTGCCAGGATTACCATTAACAGGGATTTTGCCTAAATCCTAAATGCTGGCAGCTCAAAGCCTTCAGTGTCCCATTAAAAACCCAACTTTGGTGAATGGGGTGAGAGTGAGGCAAGAAATCTGAGCAAAAACCACTGGTTTTGGGGAAAATCCAGATTTAATCTGTAATATCTGGATGAGATTTTCCAAAACTGGGTATCTCAAATTAAATTGGCAGGCAAAAAAAAAAAAAATCCCAAAAGGAACCTTAAAGACAAATCAGGAGCATAAATGACTTGTACAACTTGGCTCCAAACACAGAGAGAGCTGGAAAATTGGGAAAAACGAGCAGTGAGGAGAGTTCACTGCCCTCAAACTTTGACTACACATGTATGAACCACTTTCCTTTTCCTCCAAATCTTATTCCTTTTTTTTCCCAAATCTTATTCCCTGATTTCCTCATCCACTTCAATTCCCCACTTACCTCCGTGGTAATCAAATCAAAACCCCTCGTTTGAAAATAAAATAAATTAAAAACAAAGAAAAAATGGAAAAAATGGAAAAAATGGAAAAAATGGAAAAAAATGGGAAAATTGGAAAAATTGGAACAAATAAAAAATATAAAATATAAAATAAAAATAAAAAATCAATCTCCCCATTTCAGCCATTTCTTGATTTACTCCGGGTAATAAAACCAGCTGGAAAGCTCCTCCCAAGTATTGTTTTTAGCAGAAAGTGAGTGGAGTTCATCCAGCAGGAATTGCAGTGACCCCCACGGAGCCATCACCGCTCCCACTGACCCTTTTTTCCCTTTTTTCCTGCCTCATTACACCCCTATTGTGATTTACATTATTGGAAGTGGAGTGAGGATGAGCGTTTTGTTTGCTCTTACACCGCCTAAATTATTTATTCTCCTCTCTCCCACCTCCTCCAGCTTAACGGAATAAACATTTTTAAGGTCCTAATTCTAGTCTGACATGTGGATTCACAAGGGATCTGCATCTATTTACTGCCACGTGTATAAATTATTTCACTCAGGAAGGTTTGCTCCGGGAATGAATAATTCATGGCAGAAGTGCCAGCTCCTACCCTGATTACATAAAAATCCTGTTCGTGAGTGCTGCTACCAAGAAAGCTTCAATTTCACCTCCTCCCCTGATTTACAGTTGTTTAACCTTTAATTGTTGTGCAAAAAGGGGGTGAAGGGATGCTGGCATTAGGATCTAATAATGGAGAACTCAAAGGAAGTGGAGCCAGGACGGATCCAGCTCCAGCTCCGTGGCCATTCCCTCTCTGGGAGCTGCCCTCAGATGCCTCACTGCAGCTGTTGTAGGTCCTGAGGGCCAAAATCTTTCTCCTTTAACCTTTTTTCCCTCCCTGGAAGTCCCAGGGAAGCTGATGGGTCATGAAAGCAGATCCCAGTGCCACGTGGAAGTGGAGACCTCAGCACTGGTGGGAGCCCCAAAAACAGGTGATCAAAGAATTTCAAGGAGTTGGGATGGACTTTAAAGCTCATCTTGTCCCAAAACCTCTGCCATGGGCAGGGACACCTCCCACTATCCCAGGCTGCTCCAAGCCCTGTCCAGACAGGCTTTGGATATTTCCAGTGTTGGAGCATCCACAGCCCCTGTGGACAACCATAATAAAAACCTTCTTCCTAATGTTTAACCCAAATTTCCCCTCTTTTGTACCAGAGTGAGGGTCACACTGGGGGACCACAGTCCTGCCCCAGATCCCACCCTGTGCATCCCTGACAATGCTCCTGGAGCTCTGGCAGCCTCAGGGCTGTGCCCAAACACCCTCTGGAGGAAGAACCTTGCCCTGATCTCCAACCTGACCCTCCCTGGGCACAGACATCCCCAGTGAGTCTCTGCCTACTTGTGGCAGTAGATGAACACCTGATTCCAGAGAATCCATCAATCCATCCCTGCCCTGCGAGGAGCAGCGACCTCCCAACGCGTGGGCTGTCCAAGAGCAAGGGACCCCGAGTGTCCTCCTGTCTGTCCCGGCTGTACCTGGATCCCTGCTCCCTCAGGCACTGTGATCTTCCACACGCAGTTGAGGCTGTTCAGGTAGGGCTCAGGGAAGCCTGGGGACAGGATGGTTCCTTTCCTCTCCGTCAGGTTCCCCCCACAGGGCACTGCAGTGAGGAGAGCAGAAGGGATTGGCTTTGGGCTAAAAAAATTGTTAAAATGACAAGAAATCAAGAACTGGTTGTGATTTAAGGATGAGATTTGTAGGAATAATCCTCCTTCCAGTAACTTTTTTCATGCCACTTTTGGCACATTCCTTGGGTGTGGGGAACATACAATGCTGATCTTCAGGAGCTGCTCTCCTTCAGGGGAGGTGAAAGCTGCTTTCAGCCAGATCTGATTTATTCCAGATGCTGTTCCAGATCTCACAAGAGTATTGGATCAAAATGTCAATTCCCTAGAATTTGGGGTTAAACTGTTCTTATTCAGAGCCAGGCTGGGCTTTGTATTGGATCAGACAATGGTTTGGGTGGGAAGAGACCTTAAAGATCACCAAATCCCTTCACCCAGACACCGTCCACTATCCCAGGCTGCTCCAATCCCTGTCCAGCCTGGCCTTGGACACTTCCAGGGATGGGGCAGCCACAGCTCCTCTGGGCACAACTGCAAGAGTTTTTAAAGAATTCTTTTACATTTCATTAATACTTTGTTTTGCTGTTGATTTTTCTCACAGAACCACAGAACACCCCAGGCTGGAAAAACCCCACAAACATCACTAACATCCAACTGGATGTTATCCCCTGCTCTTCCGCAAATCCCACCCTGTGCATCCCTGACAATGCTCCTGGAGCTCTAGCAGCCTCAGGGCTGTGCCCATTCCCTGGGCAGTTAATCCCCTGGACTCTTTCCAGGACAACCCGGAGTGCGGCACTGCTCCGAAACGACCCCAACAATTTCCCCAGCGCCACCCAGCCTGTTCCCGGCTCGCTGCCACCTACCCAGGCAGGTGGGGACGGAGGAGTTCCACTGTGCCAGGGCCCCGGGCATGGCCAGGCACTGGATGGCGGGGGAGCCGCGCAGGCCGTAGCCAGGGCTGCACTCGAAGCGCACCACGGCGCCCACGGCGAAGTCGCTGCCCAGGCGCCGGCCATGCCGCGGCTCCGGCACCGAGCTGCACTGCGTGGCGCTGGTGCGGGGCACGGCTGCCGGGGAGACACAGCAGAGTTAGTGTGGGGAGTGTTAGCTGCTGGAGTAAAGAGCCATCAGTTTTATGCTGAAATCCTGAGGTGTCTAAACCCCAAGGAAGTGTTGAATGCAAACTTGAGCGCTGGCTGATTGTAGGTAAAACCCTGAAGTATTGGGGCTGAATCCAGACATGACCATTGATTGTATCCAAATCCCAAAGTATTTAAACTCCAAGGGGGGGCTGAATCCAAACTTGGCCATTGACTGATTGTACCTAAAACCCCAAAGTATCTAAATCACAAAGAGAGGATGAATCCAAGCATAACCATGGTCTGATTTTATCTAAATCCCAAAGACTGGCTGAGTCCAGGCATGACCATTGACTGATTGTATCTAAACCCCAAAGTATCTGAATCCCCAAAGAGGGATTGAATCCAAACATGACCATTGACTGATTGCACCCAAATCCCAAAGTATATAAATCCCAAAGAGGGGCTGAATCCAAACATGAGTGATTGATTACAACAAAATCCCAAAGAGGGGCTGAATCCAAACATGAGTGATTGATTATACCAAAATCCCAAAGAGGGGCTGAATCCAAGGATGACCATCGACTCATTGCACCTAAATCCCAAAGAGGGGCTGAATGCAAGGATGACCATTACCTGATCACTCCTAAACCCCAAAGTATCTAAATCCCAGTGTGGGGCTGAATCCAAGCACAACCACTGATGATTCCTGAACCCCAGAGAGGAGCTGAATCCAAACATGAGCAGTGAGTGATATTATCTAAATCCCAAAGACTGGCTTAATCCAAGCATGACCATTGAGGGATTGTACCTAAATCCCCAAAACTGGTCAAATCCAATCATGACCATTGACTGATTACACCTAAATCCTACAGACTGGCCTAATCCAGGCATGACCACCAACTGATTACTCCTAAAGTAATCACCCTGAAGTATCTGAATCCTAAAGAATGCCTGAATCCAAACATGACCATTGAGAAGAGAAAGAAAGAACATTTCACTCCCAGTTCTGCCAGCTCAAGTGATCCGAGTTCCAGTGGTTCCATGACAGACTGAGTGGAGGTGGCACTTGGTGACACCACTGGGTCACCTTGGATGAAGGTGGGGCTTGAAGATCTTGGAGGTTTGTTCCAACCTTAATGATTTAATGATTACATACCTGAAATAAAAGCAGCTGGGACATTCAGAACTCCCCCTGCTGCCTCCCTCCAGAGAACTTTCCCCACATCAAAAGGTTGTTTTTACCCATGGGAACAAAAGGATTTGGCAGTGACTTCCCAGAAAGTTGTTTTGTCACCCAATGCAGGAGGCTCCATGGGGAACCCTTTGGGTTCTTCAACCCCCTGGGCCTCATGGCCATGAAGGAACAGGATTTGGAAAAAAACTTCTTGGGAAAAGACAGAAAAGGGGGATTTAAGTTGTGATGGTGCCAGAGTTGTTGATATTCCTGTTGAGTACTGGGAATTACAGTTAAAGGCAGGAATGAGTCTATCAGATAAGTGAGGAGAAAAACTCATAAAAAAAAAACAGGTCTATTGCAGAGGAAGAATTCAATTAATATTTTCCTCTGAGTTGCTTTACATTTCTGAGTGTTTAGCTAATTAGAGTCTGGCCAGGCAGATCCAAATCAGGGCCAGGTTGCCCTTGTCCTCTTGCTTCCCATGCAGCTCTTGCAGGAGGGAGGAGGAAACCTTCCCTGGTTTCATCAAAACCTTTGCTCTGCTGAGCTCTTTGAAGATTACAATCACAACCTCGGCTGTTTCACACTCATTAGGCAGGAATTCAAGAGAACAGATCTCTAACTAGTCCAAAATCCAAACCATGTTTGGCTTCACCCCTGGAGAAGGCTCGGGTCATGGCAGTGTCTGTCTCCTCTTTGCAGCAAAAGCCTGGATGTTCCCACAGATAACTCCAGGGAGCACGTGGGTGAGAAATCCCTTCTGTTTTCCCACTGTTCTGTGCATCATTTGCTATTTACTCCCATAAAATCCCTGAGTTGTTCTCGCCCAGAGCAGCACAAAGCTGTTACTGAAAGGATCAAGGGGCAGGAGTGTGACAGCCCCGAGCCTGTGACATGCACAGAGGGAGAATTTCCAAGCTGCCAGACAGGATTTCAGCTGCTTACACCCAGCAAAGTGCTAAAAATGCCACTGGGATGAATTGCTGCAGGATAAATCTCCAAATTCTCTGTGTGACTCCGGGCATGACGCCGGGATGGGGCTGATGATAATCCTGGGATGTGCAGGATTCAGGCTGAGTGGGAATGAAAGGGCAGAATACGAAGTACCCACAGCAGCCAGACAGCCCTGCCAGAGCTCTGCTCCCAAAGGAATCCTAATTCCCTGTGATATTCCCTGCTCAGAACCCCCAGACACACAAAGCAGCTCAGGACACTCAGAACACCCCTGGGAGCAACCTGAGGACACTTCCAGAACACACCTGAACTCACCTTGGTAGACAAAATGAAAGCCTTTGGCCGTGGATTGACCCTTGGAGCTGAATTTGATGAGGATCTGGTTGGTGGTGGCCAACGGCAAAGATTCCCCTGGATGGGGAGGAGAGAAAATGTGAGAGACAGAGGTGAAGGAATGAGGGACACTCACAGGACACAGGGAGCAGGTGTTGGGTGCCAGCTGTGACAAAGCTGCTTTCCCCAGCAGGGACAGGGACAGGGACAGGGCAGGGACAGGGGCTGGGACAGGGACAGGGACAGGAACAGGGACAGGACAGGGACAGGGACAGGACAGGGACAGGGGCAGGGACAGGGACAGGACAGGGAAAGGGGCTGGGACAGGGACAGGGACAGGGACAGGGACAGGGACAGGGATGGGACAGGGACAGGGACAGGGACAGGGACAGGGACAGGGGCTGGGACAGGGGCTGGGGCTATGACAGGGACAAGGACGGGACAGGGACAGGGACAGGGACAGGGGCTGGGACAGGGACAGGGACAGGGACAGGGACAGGGACAGGGGCTGGGACAGGGACAGGAACGGGACAGGGACAGGGACAGGGAGCAGATCTCTACCTGAGTGAGAGCCCGAGAGGGAGCTGAGCAGGCGCGAGTGCTGTGTGGGGCCATCGTGCACTTCCACCACATCATTGAGCGCTGTCTGGAAAAAGGCGAACTGCCCGAAGAGCACTGCGGGGACAGGGACAGGGACAGGGACAGGGCTGGGACCAGCCACTGCTGTCCCCAGTGTCACCCTGCTGCTGTCCCCAGTGTCACCCTGCTGCTGTCCACAGCATCATCACACTGCTATCACCATTGTCATCACACTGCTGTCCCTGCTGTCACCACACTGCTGTCCCCAATGTCACCACACTGCTGTCATCATTGCCATCGCACTGCTGTCCCTGGTGTCATCACACTGCTGTCCCTGGTGTCACCACACTGCTGTCCCCAGCATCATCACACTGCTGTCATCATTGCCATCACACTGCTGTCCCTGGTGTCACCACACTGCTGTCCCTGGTGTCACCATACTGCTGTCCCTGGTGTCATCACACTGCTGTCCCTGGTGTCATCACACTGCTGTCCCCAGTGTCACCACACTGCTGTCCCTGGTGTCACCATATTGCTGTCCCCAGCATCACCACACTGCTGTCACCATCATCACCCCACTGCTGTCCCTGGTGTCACCACCCTGCTGTCACCATTGTCATCACACTGCTGTCCCTGGTGTCGTCTCACTGCTGTCATCATTGCCATCACACTGCTGTCCCCAGTGTCCCCACACTGCTGTCCCTGGTGTCACCACACTGCTGTCCCCACTGTCATCACACTGCTGTCACCATTGTCATCACACTGCTGTCCCCGGTGTCACCACACTGCTGTCACCATCATCACCCCACTGCTGTCCCTGGTGTCACCATCCTGCTGCTCCCAGTGTCCCCACACTGCTGTCACCACTGTCACCCCACTGCTGTCCCCACTGTCATCCTCACTGCCATCCCCCTGCCATCCCCCTGCCATCCTACTGCTGTCCCCTTGCTGTCCCCACCATCACCCCACTGCTGTCCCTACCATCACCCTACACAGCCAGGCCATGGAGCCAAGGCGTTTTCATGGAATCACAGAGTCCCCTGAGCTGAAATAGACCCCAAGGACCATCGAGTCCAGCCCCTGGCCCTGCACAGGAACCCCCAGCATTCCAAACTGGGATCTATTTTCCCAGCACAACCTTTGTCCCGTTTCAGCTGCCTTTATTCCAGGCAGGGACAAGCCCTGAGTGACAGCCTGGAAAAACGGGAGCCCTTTATTTATCCCCAAATTCCAGAGGCAGCACCAGCCTCCCTGGAGTTCATTGCCATGACCTTTTCCCACTGATTCCCAGCCCACTGGGAATTTTCTTTGACTCATCCCCTTTCTCTGCCTAAGGAGGTGCAGAATTCCACCAAGGGACAATAAATACTGATTAGCTGTAACTGGCTCCCGTTGGGTTGAGCTTTGGACAAAACCTGGACAAATCCAGAATTTTCTCTGACTCCAGCATGCAGAGCACCCAACAGCACCACTTGCTACTCTTCCTTCTGCCCTATCTCCAGTTATAAAAAATTATCATTAAAACCCAGCAAGTAAAGAGGTGCAAGAAGAGAATCCCATAAAAATTCCAAGCATGGTACCGTAGTCCTTGGGCACGATGATGGAGTACAGGCACACCTGGCCACTGGTGTAGTTTTGGGGATAATTTGGGGACAGGACGACTCCATCCGAGCCTGTGTACTGCCCTCCACAGGGAGCTGCAAGGGAAAGGATCATGGAGCATCCCTGGAGCCTGGAAATGTCCCCAGCCACCATTCCCTGCTCCAGGTGCTGCTCCCTGAAAGTTCTCATAGGAAAAATCAGGTTTATCCCAGTCCTAGTTGGTGCTGGAATTACCACCTGGAAAAACCACGCCATTAATGTGGGGTTTGCACCATTCCCCACCCCACAGCTTGGGATGAGCTCCTTTTTCCACCTTTCCTCATTTTCCCTGCCAGAGCCTTCCCAAATTAGGGATTTCATTCCTTCCCCCCATCAGCTGCCTCTTGATTCCCTTCTCAGCTCAAGTCTGACTGCAGTCCATGAAGCCAGAAAATAAAATAAAATAAACACAGAGAAACCCTGTGGGAACTGACAATGGTCAGATAAGAGACCTTTAGGCTTCAGGAATTAGCTTGAGCCTGTGTGAAACTGAGTCACACAAGGTTCTCACTCTGGCCTGAGAAATCAAAAGGAGGAATCCAAACAGTCCTTGGAGAAGGAAAACAACCTCTGCAGGTGTTGTTTGTCACCTTGTTGTTTCCTTGCAAGAAAAGCTGTTGTTGTTGGGTGTTGTTCCCAGCTGTCCAGTGATGGTGATGTGTTGGTTTAATGACCAGTGAGTTTTACCTTTCCGAACCTTCTCGGAACTGTCTACAAAAACAGATCTGGTATAATAAAACTTGTTCTCTTGTGCAATCCAGCTAGAGAGTCTGTGTCGTATAGTGCAACAAAACCCTAAGAAAAACAACCTTGTTTTGTCACTGAGCTCTGCCCCTGCTCAGGAATGCCCAAGATTGAGGGTTTAGATTAGCAAGGATCAGGTTTAGCCAGGGTTTAAGTGGATTCCTGACCAGGTGCTCGGGATGTGTCAGACACTGGATCAGCCGTGTCCAGTTTCCCATCTATCTCCAAAAAAAAGCTCAGGAAAACTCCCAGAAATCATCTCTTCCTGTTAAAAGAAGAGCTGTTAAAACCCTGAAAAACGATGAAAAATAATTCCTGGAAGAACCCCTAAAAAACGAGAGAGCACTGAGAAAACCCCTCTAAATCAACACCCAGTTTTCCGTGGGTGACGCGCTGAGGGAAGCGGCTCCGGGCACATCCTTCCGCCTGCCCTTTCCCGTGGGATTTACCTGTACAGGTGGGACGAAGCTTGTTCCAGGTGGGTTTTCCATCTGCTCCCATGACACAGGTGAGGGTGGGGCCCCCCTCGATGTTGTAGCCCCCGTCACAGTAGAAGGTGATGGTGGAGCCCAGCTTCAGGTCCGTGCCCACCCTGGTGCCGTTCTTGATGGACCCTGGGTCAAAGCAGGACTCCCGGGGGTTCTCTGCAGGGAAAAGAATTCCCAGGATTTTTTTTCCTCTGGCACTGCTCCTCTGCTGTTTTGATCAGTGAAATAGTTTTTCTAGGCTTTTTTCCATCTGGGAATTGGTGGGGTTTTCACAAGGACCATTTGCAGGGTCTGGATTTTGGATTTGGTTTGGATTCTGGCTGCTCCAGACCCTCTTGGGGTGCTCAGCACAGGAGCTCTGGGAGAAGGGGGGCTCCAGTTCCCACACAGGCACCCAAAATCCAAGCAGTAAGGCAAAACTTTGATTTCACACAATTCCAGGATCACTGAGGCTGGAAAATCCCTTCAGGATCATCGAGTCCAAGCTGTGACCCATCCCCACCTTGTTACCAGCCCAGAGCATCGAGTGCCACAAGGACAAATCATATCTGAGATGAGGAGATGGCACAGAGAAATCGTGGATTCCCCATCCCTGGAAGTGTCCAAGGCCAGGCTGGATGGAACTTGGAGCAACCTGGGACAGTGGAATCAGTCTGGGATTCTTTTATTTATTCCTTGTGCCATGTACTTGGACCCCTCCAGGGGTGGGGATTCCACCCCTTTCAAGGCCTGACCACCCTTTCCATGCAGAAATTCCTGCTTATGTCCAACCTGAGCCTCCCCTGGCACAACCTGAGGCGGTTCCCTCTCGTCCTGTCCCTGATCCCTGGCAGCAGAACCAAACCCCACCTTGTTCCACCCTCCTGGCAGGTAGAGAGTGAAAAACTTTCTGCCCTGCAGAGTTTAAAATCCCATTTCCGTATAAAAATTCCAGGGAACACTACAGAGCTGTCAGGACTTAGATATTTCTTTCCTTCTTCTTCTAACAGCTTTTTTTGGGGGATTTTTTTTTCTTTCTCTTATTTTTTTTCCTGCCTGCAAGATAATTAGAGGCTTTGATTAATCCTGCTCTTTTGTCATTTGGAAATTGCTCATTAAAGACGAGGGCTTTTCTGAGAGCAGTGGCTCTGGGAACAATTCAAGTGTGCTTAAGCATTAAATCAGGGGCTCTCAGATTTTGGGGAAGGTGTGGAAGGAGAAACAGGAAACTGTAAAGCCCACAGGTCTTGCTTTTGCTTCTCTGCATGAAAAATCAAATGATCCCATGATTTCCTGTCTACAGCAGCTGCACCAGGTGGTACAGGTAAATGGGGAACAAAAGGATGGGCATTTTATTTTCCCAGAGCACCAATTCCCTGTTTTGGGAGCCACAGCCTGGTCAACCCCCACTGCCCATCACACATTTGTATCCTCATCCTTTAAATCCTGAAATCCTGGGCCCTCCTGGTCTCAGTAGAGTCTTGATGCACAAATTTTGGACACTTTGAGCACCATTTTTCCTCTTTCCCTGTTCCACTCTGCTCCTCTTCATCTCCCTCTCTCCTCCCACTGCTTGGGGCAAGAGGGACTCCCTCCCTCCCTCCTGTTCTCCACCCTCTGCTTTGGGGGTGGCAAAACACCAGAATTCCTCCTGGAAGGAGTTTTCCACAGAAACCAGATCCACTCCCACTTGTTCCA
This sequence comes from Poecile atricapillus, assembly GCF_030490865.1. Classification (NCBI taxonomy): domain Eukaryota; kingdom Metazoa; phylum Chordata; class Aves; order Passeriformes; family Paridae; genus Poecile; species Poecile atricapillus. The sequence continues at coordinate 4,896,766 of NC_081272.1, read as the reverse complement.
ACGAGGTGGAAAAAGCTGGGAATAAGCACAGGGAAAGCCCCAGGTACCTGCTGGGCCAGGTGTGCCCTCAGCCCCCACCTGTGTACTCGATGACGAAGCCAGCGCTGCTGACGGAGGCGTCGCTCCGGAATGCCAGGAAAAGGCTGTTGCTGCTGCTCTCGATCCTCTCCGGGAGCTGGGAGCCATAAAAACTCCCAATCAGGGGGCTCAGGGAGTCAGGCCCATCATAGATGTGCAGGAAATCATAGCCAGGCTCCAGGCTGAAGCTGCAAAAGCAAAGGAGGAGAGTCTGGAGTAGGGGATGCATCCCTGGAGAACTCTGGGATGTGGAACCCCAGGGCAGGGACTGACTGCTCCTGCTCCAAAGTTCTGCCAAGCAGAACGTTCCTGAATGTCTCACCCTGCCAGGCAGAGGAGATTCCTGCCTCCATCCCACGGGGGAGGAATGCAGGAGTGGGGATGGAGTCAGGAGAGACAGCCTGAGCCAGAGCTGCTGCAGGGACTCTCAGGCTATACCAGGCCATGTTCTGTGTTCCAAAGAGGAGCTGCAGCTGGAATATGAGGATCTCCCTGTCACCCTGAAAACTCAGCTTCTGAGCTTGCTGACATGGTTTTCTAAGGACTTTCCCAGGACAGTAACTGTAAACATAGATATGTGTACATTCTTTCTGTTCCACGTCTTGTGATGGGCATCTCTCATAGCCAGTGCAGTGAGAAAGTGTTATCCTGACCATCCAATCCCTGGCTGTGGTCAGAAACCTATAAATCCTGGAGGGAAAAATAAACTTTCTCTTCTCTTCACCACACCTCGACCTGTGTCCGTGTGATCTATTCATCTTCAGCAGCAACATCTCCCCTCAAAAAAAGTCTGGGGACAGCTTATCCAGGGGCATGGGACAGGGCTGGTTCCTTCCCAGAGTTCAGGACATCCACACCCAGATGATCCCTCCCGTGGCACCAAACCCTTGGGTACTCACATGTTGAACACCAGGGCAATGACATAGTCAGGGGACACTGTCAGCTTCCAGTCACACTCCTTCCCTGGGGGATACGGCTCCGGATACTGCGGGGACAGGATCACCCCCGCCGGGCCCGTCAGGATCCCACCACAGGGAGCTGCAGAAGAACCAGCCCAGGGTGAGCTGTGGAGCACACACACCTCCAAAGCAGCAACGGGAAACAAGAATGGAAAAAGAGGGAGATGTGGATAGACAGGGGGGCTCAGGATAGCACAGAATCCTGGGATGTTTTTAGTGGGAAGTGACCCTGAGGCTCACATGTGACACGAGGTTGTGGTGGCTCTGTCATTGCACAAGGGACAAACACCAAAAACAGAGCTCTGGATGCCACCACAACCTCCCTAAAACTCGTAAGTGAGGAGCCAGGAGGACTGAGAGGGAGATCTTCACTTTTCTGCTGCATTTATGGAACTCCCTGTCAAGGCCTGTTCACTTGTAATGAGGTGGAAACACGTCTGGGCCTAAATGGCTTGGTTGTGTTTACTCCACTTCCCAGCACATTAAATGCCAGGCTGATTGAAAAATCAATTATTACTTTTTAAGGCTCCAAGTGCCTGCTCATGTTTCCCACTGTGGCAAAACATGACTGATATTTTTCCTGTCGGTTTTTTTCTGCAGGCTCCTTGTGAGGGCTGATGCTCGCTGATTCCCCAGATCAGCCCTTGTACATTTGGGATGGGGTCTGGCAGCAGCTGCAGAGTGGGAAATGAGCTGGGATGGGACAAAAATTGATGGGATAAATCTTGGAAGGATTTTCCATGAAGGAGTGAGAACATGACACTGCCCTGTATGCTTTTATAAAGAAAAATACCAAGAAAAATATCAGGTGAAACCCAGTGAGGTTGGTCTAGAAATGTCATAGTAGGGACTAGAGACCTCTCTCCAAGTCCAAGAATGGATAAATGTTATCCTTCTGGGACACACCAGGAAATCACAGCACAGATATGGAAAATTTGGCTGAAGGCCTCCCAAAAATACCATGGAAGAACCACCAAGCTTCCCATACTTAGGATGGGATGAGAGCAAGGAGAGCACAGCTTGTGGGAAATGAGCTGGGATGGGGCAGAAGTGTTGGGATAAATCTTGGAAGGATTTTCCATGAAGGAATGAGCACATGGGATTGTCCTGTGGGCTTTGGTAAGAAAAGTATCAGGAAAAATCCAGTAGGTCCAGTCTACAAATATCCAAATAGAGATTAGAAAAAGTTTTAAAGCAACTTCTTCAACCAAGTCCAGACTCAGGCACAGAGAACTTTTATCCCTCTGGGACACACCAGGAAATCTGGATAATTTGGCTGAAAGTCCCCCAGAAATGCCTTGGAAGAACCCACCAGCATTTCTTGTGTGCCCATTCACCCTAATTTTACACCCAAGGGTTCTTTCCCCTCCCAGACTGTAATGTCAGGGGAAAACACAGAAGAAACTGAAATCTAAGGACTCATTTTTGAAAAGCCTGAGGGAGACAAGTGTTCAACACCCTCGGATTCCTTTGAAAATCCCACCCAGAGTCTCCAAGGGATCTGAGGCAGGAGCTGGACCCAGCCAGTGCTGCCTGGGATTAGGAGGGATGCAGATCTCAAATGGCCCAAACCCCCCAGGGTTCTCCCAGCCCAGATTGTTTGGAAGTTGTGCCACAAAGAGGGGAAAATGCATTTGAAATGCTAAATAACCCAATTCAGCCCTAAATTTAACACTGAATTTTGCTACTTTAGCTCTGACCAGGCTGCCTCTCCCCCAGCTATTGATATTTTACTGATTATTCCTCCAAATCCTTTGTCATTGGATATTAAAACTGCCTGGAAAACAAACTTTAAACACAATTTGAAGTATTAGAAAATCAGCATGTTTTATCACAGCTCTGGATACCTGAAGGATTATTTTTTTTAATATTTCTTAATTTTTTAAGATGTGTGGGGTAAAACTGTAATTACAACAGGGTTCAGGACAGGGATCTGTGTCCAGGGATCTGTGTCCATGGATTCAGACAGGGATCTGTATCCATGGATTCAGGACAGGGATCTGTGTCCATGGATTCAGACAGGGATCTGTGTCCATAGATTCAGACAGGGATCTGTGTCCATAGATTCAGACAGGGATCTGTGTTCATGGATTCAGACAGGGATCTGTGTCCATGGATTCAGACAGGGATCTGTGTCCATGGATTCAGACAGGGATCTGTGTCCATGGATTCAGGACAGGGATCTGTGTCCATGGATTCAGACAGGGATCTGTCTCCATGGATTCAGACAGGGATCTGTGTCCATGGATTCAGGACAGGGATCTGTGTTCATGGATTCAGACAGGGATCTGTCTCCATGGATTCAGACAGGGATCTGTGTCCATGGATTCAGACAGGGATCTGTCTCCATGGATTCAGACAGGGATCTGTGTCCATAGATTCAGACAGGGATCTGTGTCCTTGGATTCAGACAGGGATCTGTGTCCATGGATTCAGACAGGGATCTGTGTCCATGGATTCAGGACAGGGATCTGTCTCCATGGATTCAGACAGGGATCTGTGTCCATGGATTCAGGACAGGGATCTGTGTTCATGGATTCAGACAGGGATCTGTCTCCATGGATTCAGACAGGGATCTGTGTCCATGGATTCAGACAGGGATCTGTCTCCATGGATTCAGACAGGGATCTGTGTCCATAGATTCAGACAGGGATCTGTGTCCTTGGATTCAGACAGGGATCTGTCTCCATGGATTCAGACAGGGATCTGTGTTCATGGATTCAGGACAGGGATCTGTGTCCTTGGATTCAGAGAGGGATCTGTGTCCATGGATTCAGACAGGGATCTGTCTCCATGGATTCAGACAGGGATCTGTGTTCATGGATTCAGGACAGGGATCTGTGTCCATGGATTCAGACAGGGATCTGTGTTCATGGATTCAGGACAGGGATCTGTGTCCATGGATTCAGGACAGGGATCTGTGTCCATGGATTCAGGACAGGGATCTGTGTCCATGGATTCAGACAGGGATCTGTGTCCATGGATTCAGGACAGGGATCTGTGTCCATGGATTCAGACAGGGATCTGTGTTCATGGATTCAGGACAGGGATCTGTGTCCATGGATTCAGGACAGGGATCTGTGTCCATGGATTCAGACAGGGATCTGTATCCATGGATTCAGACAGGGATCTGTCTCCATGGATTCAGGACAGGGATCTGTCTCCATGGATTCAGACAGGGATCTGTCTCCATGGATTCAGACAGGGATCTGTGTCCATGGATTCAGACAGGGATCTGTCTCCATGGATTCAGACAGGGATCTGTCTCCATGGATTCAGGACAGGGATCTGTGTTCATGGATTCAGACAGGGATCTGTCTCCATGGATTCAGACAGGGATCTGTGTTCATGGATTCAGACAGGGATCTGTGTCCATGGATTCAGACAGGGATCTGTGTCCTTGGATTCAGACAGGGATCTGTGTTCATGGATTCAGACAGGGATCTGTATCCATGGATTCAGACAGGGATTCAGACAGGGATCTGTATCCATGGATTCAGACAGGGATCTGTGTTCATGGATTCAGACAGGGATCTGTGTTCATGGATTCAGACAGGGATCTGTGTTCATGGATTCAGAGAGGGATCTGTCTCCATGGATTCAGACAGGGATCTGTGTCCATAGATTCAGACAGGGATCTGTGTCCTTGGATTCAGACAGGGATCTGTGTCCATGGATTCAGACAGGGATCTGTGTCCATGGATTCAGGACAGGGATCTGTCTCCATGGATTCAGACAGGGATCTGTGTCCATGGATTCAGGACAGGGATCTGTGTTCATGGATTCAGACAGGGATCTGTCTCCATGGATTCAGACAGGGATCTGTGTCCATGGATTCAGACAGGGATCTGTCTCCATGGATTCAGACAGGGATCTGTGTCCATGGATTCAGACAGGGATCTGTGTTCATGGATTCAGACAGGGATCTGTGTTCATGGATTCAGACAGGGATCCCTGCCTGTGTCCTGCTGGGCAGGATGAGAATTTAACAGAAAAGTTTTACAGATTTTACTGTAGGTAAGTTTTACTTAGCAGAAGGTTCTCTAGAAATGAAAGCAAGCTTTGATATATAAAAAGATGTTTTTAGGGCCAGCTGTTGCTGAAACAGCTGAGAGAAGGTTTAGTCAAGTTGGAAGGTTTAAAACAAAGGTTTAGTCAGTTAGAAGGAGGTTTTATGGCCAAAGTCCAACAGGTTAAGTGGTTGTCAAACAAAGCATGTTTGCTACCAAGTAAAAAAAGTATAGGCAGACAGAAAGAAGCTTTTTACCAAAGCAAAAAGAATTTTCCACTACAAAAGCTTCAAAGTTTAACATGTAATTACTACCTCAGATGATTGGTTAGTCACTAACACAGTGTGGTAATTCTGGCAGTTCTGATAGGATATGTGTAAATGTAAAGGTATTGTGTATGATGGTTGTTATGTGATGATATGCACAGCAAAAGAAAGAGATATAATTGCACTACAAATGCTATTACAAATATACAAATACACAAATGTATAGCTCTGTAACCAGAACTAAATGGGCTTCAGGACACAGGGCTCTCCTATAGCCAGCAGCTGTAGGCCGACCCACAACCCCCAGCTGCTGTAACTCCAGTCTATGGAATAAACAGCATTATAAAAAACCTTCTGAAGACCCCATCTCTGTTCCAGTGTGCCCAGGACGGGGCTGTACCTGTGCAGATGGGCGGGTCTGGCTGCCAGAAGAACCTGTTCTCGATCTGCACACAGGTGATCTGGGCCTCCCCTTGCAGGGCGTAGCCGGGGTTGCACTGGAAGGTGATGGAGTCCCCGGCCTCTTTGCTGTCCCCACTGCGGCTCCCGTTCTGGGGGATTCCTGGGTCGTTGCAGGAAGTGGCCGTGGAAACTGGAGGGAATTAAAAGCACAACTTGAATATCCATGTTTGTTCTCAGCACCAGCTGTCCTGAGGCTCTGTCCTCACCCAGACACCCAGGCCATGCCTTGTTCCCCATCTCTGCTCCCTCAGCATCCCATGAAGTTCCCCACACACAAAAAGTGCCTTTCCCTTTGCTCTGAGCATCTGCCACTCCAGCTGGGAAAGGCTCTGGGGACCAGCAAGTTCTAAAGCAGTACCCAGGGAGCAGCTTTGATGTAGAATTGTGCACATGGCTGTTTACTCCATCAGGCCAGACACCCACTGATCTTCCACGGCGTTTTTGGAGAGTTCTGCGCCAGGCACATGCTGCAAAATCAACTCAGCCACCAGCACATCCCACTTTCCCTGGAGTGGCAGAGAAATTTAGCCTCAAGATCTGTGAAGCATCAAGCCTGACCTTTCAGAAATGTGTTTGTTTCCCTTTCCAGACTTGTTGCTGCCTCTCTTTGAGGTCTGAGATGTCCCCTGAGCTGGGGACAGGCAAAGCTTTGCTGCTGCCTGAGCTCAAGGTCTGCCAACACCACAAGGATTTACCAGCAGGGAAAATCCTGGAGTAATAGCAGTTTTGTGAGCTTATCCACCTCATTAAAGCTCCCAAGATCCCAAAGTGGACAGGTCTGAGCTCAGGTCTGGCTGCTTAGTCACACCTGCTGAACAAAGGCTTTATGCAGGAGCAGTCAATAAAGCCCAGCTCCAGATCAGGAGCTTATTTCCTGGTAAATTGATGAGAGTCTGTTACACCCAGGCAGTTTAGAGAAAGCTGCTCTTGAAAGAGCCAGAGGAAATCCCTCTCTTTCTGTGCAGCTGCAGATAAGGAAGTTAACAGCCCAGGCTGCTCCTTCCTGGCAGGATGGGACACAAGTCTAGCAAAAAACATTTGGGGTGGCACAGCTGTGCTGGGTGACACAAAGCTCTGCCTCTGTCTGGGTCATCCCAAAGGTCTGAAATCCAGCAGGGATTCTCCCCAAAATGCTGGCTTGTTCCCCCAGCTGAGCAAGGCACCCTGGACAGAAAGTTATGGAAAAAAAAAACAACTTGGGAACATGTTTCAATGTGTCAAAGTCCAGGAAAAGTCCCATCCCAGCTCCCAGGATGTGCAGCTCATGTTTTACAGGATCACACTAATTTCAGTGTCTGTAGCCCAAGAATGCTGGATTTTAATTTCATAAATATCAACGTGCTCTGGGTTTTGTGAATTTTTGTCTTCACAGCAACACTGCAAGTAATATTTGTAACAAATTAATTAGTGAATAGATGGAATTAAGTGGTAAATAAGTGATTAGTGAATGGTCTAATAGAGTTCATTTTCTTTTTATTTATTATGAAAGTGACCAAGTGTCCACTGCAGCGTCACCTGCTCACCCTGTGGATACACCTGGGATTTCTGGGTTTGCTTGGATTTTTGCTCTGGGTTTGGTGGGGTTTTTGAGGAATCCCTGCACATCCCACCTGAGAACTGGATGGCAAAGCCCTGCTTGCTGGTGAAGAAGTCGGTGTTGAACTGCAGGATGACGGAGTTGAAGGTGCTGTGGATGTCCCCGGGCAGCCCCGAGCCGCTCATCTCCTTCAGCAGGATCCCGTTCTCCACCGGCCCGTCCCAGATCCGCAGCACGTCGTGGAACTCCTCCGTGTGGAAAACCATGAAATGAAGCCTGTGGGGCAAAAAACACCCGGAATTCACACCTGGAATGCGGTTTGTGCCAGATTCAGGCAGCCCTGAGGCTGGATTGCAGCACCTCCAAGATTTTGATGTATTTTAGGAAGGTCTGGATGTTGCAGGATGGAACACAGAGGAACTTCAGCAGAGAACAGAGAGAAAATGAGGCAGCAGGAGAGAGTGCTCCAAAATCCACACCAGGAAGGGAAGGGAAAACAGGAGTTAAGGAGGTGACAATGAACTGACACTGAGGGGTTTATTTTGATGCTTTGAAGGCAGATTTCATTCCCTTCCTCTGGATTTCAGAGTCGGGTCTGTCCTGGAGAGAGCGCTCAAAGCTTTCAGCCAAGGCACTTGCACAGGGAATTCCTCAGGAGGCCTCATGGTGAGGGAATTCCCGTTGGATCTGGGCCAGTGATGGACCCAAGGGAATGGGAGAGGCAGGAGGTCCCTCTGTGCCAGGTGAGGGCTGGTGGCACTCCAGGACAGGACAAACGTGGTCTCAACACATCCCTGGTGGGATCTCACCCTGCTGCTCCCCAGGCCCAGCTCTAACGTGGGAGGATGGGGAGCAGATGGATCCAGGCTTTTCCAAGAGCTTTGGGATCTTCCCAAGTCAGAAGAACCATGCAACAACAAGATCCTGCCCAGGTTATGGTGACACTGGGGGGAGTCACCAGCTGAAGGCTGCAGTTCAGAGTCATGGAATGTCCTGAGCAGGAATGGACCCACAGGGATCATCAAATCCAATTCCAGGCCCTGCAGACATCCCCAAATCCCACCCTGTCCTTGAGGGTCTTTTCAAACCCTTCTGGAGCTCTTGGGAATGTGCCCATTCCCAATGATGGAGCAGGAGCTGATCCCCTCCTGCACTCCAATCCCACCTGGAGAGGAGGGATTTCCTGTCCCTGTTTGTCACTGTTTTCCCTCTGGCACAACAAAACCAGGCCAACCCTGGGCGACTCAACCCCAGTGTGAAACGGGGACAAAAACCTAGAAACAGCAAAAACCCGTAAAAAACAAACCCATCAGGTGCTGTGCTGAAATCCCTGCCAGCCCACAGAGGCAAACAGGGAGCCTTTCACTTGGCTGCTTTCCCATTTAGCTGGGGCAAACATAAATAAATCGAGGAGCACCATAAAGAAAATGGGGAGGAAAAAAAAGCCCCACTGCAAAATCCTCAGCAAAAAAATGATGCCCACAGAAGCTGGGAGAAACCAAAAGAGCTGAATCATAAATCTCCTGAGCAGAGACCTTGAGCAAAGAGAAATAAAGCCAGGCTTGAGGAAAATCAGGATGGATGATGCAGAGCTGTTCTCCATGGCTGCCTCAGTGTGATTACATTTGTTCCCAGCCTTTACTGGGCCCAGTGAGCCAGAAATGCTGGAAAAGACTCATCCCTGGAGACCTTGGGATCAAGGAGAGGTTGCCAGAGGTTGAGCTGGGGTGGGGAGACACCCTGGAACTGCCACCAGCAGCTCCAGGGCTGCCTAAACCACCCCGATTTCTTTGAGGAAAAACAACTTCAGGCTGTGCCACGGGGAGAAAACCTTGATCCAGGTGATCCATGGGACAAGCTGTCCAGTGCCTGGAATCTGCTGGGATATCAGATCTGGTGCTCTCTGGAGCAAATCCATCTATTCCACAGGAACATCTCAGCTTTTCCCCCAGCCTGATGCTGGAGACCAGGCAGAGCCCCTGCTTCAGCAGACAATGGAGGGGAAAGGAGTTTTATTCCTGAGGGGAAAGGAGTTTTATTTCTGCACTCTGACAATCCCAATTTCCCAGTTACAAGCATGGCAACGTAGAGGGGGAAGAAAAGAAAAAAAAAAAGAAAAAAAAAAAAGAAAATTAGAAACTGGTGAGATTATATAAATCTAAATGTGAGAGAGGGGAAGCTCTGCCAGCTTAGCAAGGAGCAGAGAGGAGAGCCCAGCTCTGCCCTGGGAGTGTTAACAACCCTTGAGGAGATCTTCCCAAAGCTCCCCACAACCCCCAGGACCATCCTGAGGTGTTTTATGCTGACATTCCCTATCCAAGCTCTGGCCATTCCAGCTTGGCTCTGCTGTGCAAGGCTGGGAGCACCCCTGGCACAGAGGTGCCACCAAAGCCACCACCTCCCACCCCAGCAGCAGTTCAGAGGCTGCCCACTGCCTCCCTCTGCCCCAGAGAGGCTTCCCCAGCTTGAAAGCTGGCCCTGGAAAGTGGAATATCCCAAAATGCTGGACGTGGTCACATTCCCAAGGCTGTCAGAGCTCCAGGAGCATTTGGGAAGCACAGGGTGGGGTTTTGGGGTGTCTGGGCAGGGCCAGGAGCTGCACTGGATCATCCTTGGGGGTCTCTTCCAGCTCTGGGAATTTTCTCAATCCTCTTTTTAGATGAAAGTCTGGAAAGTGGAACCTGTGAATACCCATGAAAGGGGGATGAATTAACAACTTCAGTGGATTTTTACAACACTGGGATCAGGGATGGACCACAACCCACTTCTGCCATGTCTCTGTGTTCCCTGCTCCCAACTGGGCAAGGAATTTCCATCCATTTTCCAGCATCTTTTCCATTTTCCTCCTTCTTCCTCCTCTCCTCCAGTCCAAGCAAGGCACTCCATGCTCCAAATTAATCCCCTCTGCAGGAGCAGCCCTTTCCCTTTCATGGCTCTAAAGTGCAGACTCATTTTTCTCCCTGCCTCGCCCCCCCTGCCCTTCCCCTCGTGCTGTGCAGATACAGCTTCATTCCAAAAGCTCTGGTGATTAATTTTCATGTAAGTTATAAATGAGAGCTTTATACAATTGTATCATGCGTGAAGAGGATTATTTTTCCAATGGATTACCATAAAAATGAAGTTGCTGGGAATGTGCTCTCTCAACTCCCCTGAGATCATCTGTGCTGCTGGAGCTGGGAAATGAAGGGTCAGGGAAAGGGAGCTCTGATCTCTGGGAAAGGCAGGGTCACCAGGTGTGTGTGGCTCTGATACCTCCTGGAATCTTTCCCTTTCACACCCAGCCTTTTCCAAGCCTTTGGTGGATCCAAATCTCTGCTCATGTGGGTGCTTTTAGGGATTACAGGAGCAAAGTTGCTGCAGCAGCCTTTGGATGGGGGAAAAGGGGGCCTCTCTGTCCTATAAAAACCTTTTCCAGGAGAATAAAAATAGAGGAGATTTCACGTGGAAGTTGCCTGTGCAGGGATTCAGCTTCCTTGGCCGTGCTTTTTCTCCTCTGTTCACACCCAAACCCATCCATTATTGAGCCATTCTGAAGGGCAGCACTAATGGAGGGAATTTCTGCATTAAATAAAAATGAAAACACCAGACCAAACCTGTCTCCAGCAGAAACCCACGGGCTAAAAGCAGCACGGAGCTCACCGTGAGGGACAGGCTCTGCTGGAGAGGTGATGGGTGCTGAGGCAGCAGGGAGAGAAAATGGGATTGAGAGGGAAGGAATTCAAGATGGAACAGAAAAAGGCTTGGGATGAGCCAGGAATGGCTGACAAGCAATGGGAACTCTGATGGGAGATGCTGGAAGAGGACTATTATTATTATTATTATTATTATTATTATTATTATTATTATTATACTTTTAAGGTTCGTTTCTCCCCCTCAAATCCCACCACTCAGTCAAAGCTTGGCTTGCCCAAATATTCCAGTTTTCTGTGGGTTTTGGCCGGCCAGGGATCTGTGGGAACAGCCAGGGCAGCCCTGAAGGGCTTGGCAGGGCTGGGCACAGTGGGGGTGGTGGGGCAGAAGTGAAGGATCAGGGAGCAGGAGCTGTCTGGATCCTGGGACATTCCCTGTGATCTCCTACAACACCCTCATTCCAGAATTGTGGCACTTGGGCACACAGCACTTTGGGGAAGTGCCTCATTAGTCTGGTGGGAAAAAGGTTTGATTTTGGATGCATCCATTAAGGGATGGAGAGGGATGGACATCTGAGATGTTTGAGCACAGGAACACCACGGGCAGGACCATGTTCTGGTGTCCCCATGCAGGGCTGTGACACACAGGGGACACACAGGGCTGAAAACAGAGCGGCAGTGATGCCACTGAGGGCTCTGGGAAATGTTCCTGCCCAGAAATCCTTAATCCCAGCCTAAACCATTCCCTGATTCTGGAACCAAACCAGAGACTTTTCCCTGCTTCTCCCTCCTTGTTTTATTTAATTATTGACCTGGACAAATCAGCTCCATGTGGGAAAGAAGCCAAACCACAGGACCCTGGCCCAGCTCACCCAATGGTACATCCAGGCTCTGCCTCGATGATCCAGATGCAGTTGAGGTTGTGGTCATAGGGAGTTGGATATCCTGGAGAAAGGATCCGTCCTGAGGCCTCTCCTCTGATTGTCCCTCCACACTCAGCTGGAACAAAAATATTTATGGCGTTAGGGAGAAGATTCGTGGCTTTCTGAGGCTCTTGCTTGGCAACAACCTCACCCTGCAACACAGATTATTTCTGGCTTTTCTCAGGGATGCCAAAAGTTTACAAAGATGAAGAGAATCATTGAATTCAGCTGAGTTTTCAGAATTATTCTGCATTTCTGTGCTTGTTCTGAGCACCTGGCAAAGCTTCCCTCCACCTTCCTGAATCCCCAGGGAGGAAAGGCAGGGCCTGCCAGGATGCTGCTTCCCTGCTCCACACTGGGGGTGATGGAGCTCCTCTGCTTGGATTCCTCGGGAAATGAAGGATAAGAAGCCAAAGAACTTGTAAATGTCACTGTAAATGAACTGCAAAGAACGTGAGGATTTGGAATAATTTCCATAACATATCCATTCAAATTCTGTAATTTTCACTTCTTTGAGTTTTCTTTCATTTCTTTTTAATTTCCACACGCTTAGACAAGGCCTCATATCCAACACACACAGAGCAAACAGAGTGAAGGTTAAGAAAATGCACAAATGACAGGAATTTATCTTTTTACATCAATAAATGAGGCTAAAATTCCAGCTAAGGAATAGTCCTGCCTCCTGGGAGAGAGAACAGCGAGTGCCAGGGGCTGAGCACATCCCTGGGCGTGGAGATCTCACAGAGGACTCAGTGTCCAACAACTTCTCTGGAAGTTGGAATCAGGATCAGGATCAGGAATCAGGGATCAGCCTCATTCATTTAACACACAAAACCCCAAATCAGAATTTTCCAAGCAGGAAGAGCTGCAGGTGAAAGGGAATTTGGGACTTAGTGTTGGAGGTTAAGTGTCCTTCCTTTCGTTCTGGCTCACCTATGGAATTTTTACCTCTGGTGGCAGGGAAAATCTGACTGCTGGTACTTGTTGGGTGCTTTTGAAACACAAAGAGTTCGGCTGGGCCCAGGGGGAAGGGGGACAGGAAAAAGGGACAGTGGGGGCAGCTTGGGCTGGCTGCTTTCTGCAGCTTCAGAGCAGAACTCTTGCTGGGAGCTGTTGCAGTTTTGTTGAAGGGAATCTCACCATCACCCAGACAGAGCTGCTGCTTCTTCTCCTTCTTCCCTCTTTGTTGGTGGCCTCGCACCCCCTGTCCTGCCGGGACGTGTGGCAGTGCCAGGCACTGCTGCGGAGCTGCTGATCCACCTCAGACACCGGCCCGGGATCTCAGCTCATCCCTGCTGATCCACCTCATCCACCATCCCGGGATCTCAGCTCATCCCTGCTGTTCCACCTCATCCACCAGCCCAGGATCTCAGCTCATCCCTGCTGATCCACCAGCCCAGGATCTCAGCTCATCCCTGCTGATCTACCTCATCCACCAGCCCAGGATCTCAGCTCATCCCTGCTGTTCCACCAGCCCAGGATCTCAGCTCATCCCTGCTGATCTACCTCATCCACCAGCCCAGGATCTCAGCTCATCCCTGCTGATCCACCAGCCCAGGATCACAGCTCATCCCTGCTGTTCCACCAGCCCAGGATCTCAGCTCATCCCTGCTGTTCCACCTCAGCCACCATCCCGAGATCTCAGCTCATCCCTGCTGTTCCACCAGCCCAGGATCTCAGCTCATCCCTGCTGTTCCACCTCAGCCACCATCCTGAGATCTCAGCTCATCCCTGCTGATCCACCTCATCCACCAGCCCAGGATCTCAGCTCATCCCTGCTGTTCCAGCAGCCCAGGATCTCAGCTCTTCCCTGCTGATCCACCTCATCCACCAGCCCAGGATCTCAGCTCATTCCTGCTGTTCCACCAGCCCAGGATCTCAGCTCATTCCTGCTGTTCCACCAGCCCAGGATCTCAGCTCATTCCTGCTGTTCCACCAGCCCAGGATCTCAGCTCATCCCTGCTGTTCCACCAGCCCAGGATCTCAGCTCATCCCTGCTGTTCCAGCTGACTGTTCCTCAGAGCCCTGCAGGAGCACTGGCACTGCCCGCCCGAGGGGGTTTGTGAAACAAAGCCTCTCCTCCATCCCTTCCCATCTCAGCTGAGAAAGCTGTCACAGGGCCCCTGGTTCTGTTTTGTTGACTGGTAAAGAACTGTTATTCCTGTCCCCAAATCTCTGCCTGAGAGCCCCTTGATTTCAGAACTACAGTAATTCAGAGGGAGAGGGTCTACATTTTTGTTCCAAGGGGGGCTCCTGCCCTCCCTAGCAGACACCTGTACTCCAAACCGGGACAGCAAAGGGAATTGGAATGTCTGGGGATGGGATCAGATGTCAGGCAGCTCTCAAATAAACCTGGCTCTGAGCTGTCACATGCCAGGACACACATTGATGTCACTATCAGCAGGTGCCACTCACTTCAACACATCCAGAGTGAAAGGACAAGGGCTGGAAAAGCACAAGGAAGCACAAAACCCTTATCAAACGTGTGTTTAGGGCAAAGCATTTCATGTTAAAGCTGCTTCAGGTGCTCTCCATCTCACACAGGATCTTCACCACATTAATTAGTGCAGATGGGCAATTAATAGCAGAGTTAATGTCAACGGATCAGCAAAGCAGGGAAAGGGTGGTCAGGGTGGGGAATCCACAAGGAAATCACTTCCTGGAGGTTTTGGAGGAGCAGGAGGTTGCCTCCATCTCAAGATGCCTCATGTTGGATCCTCACCACACTCACCACAAGTTAATTAGTTCAGATACAATTAATACGAGAGTTAGTGTGACATGGATGAGCAAAGCAGGGACAGAAGGTGGTGAGGGTGTGGGATCCAAGGAAATCACTTCCTGGAAGTTCTGGCGGAGGAGGAGGTGTCTCCATCTCAAGGGGCCTTACCACACACAACTTAATTAGTGCAGATGCAATTAACAGCAGAGTTAATGTCAGTGGATCAACAAAGAGCACGGAATCCACAAGGAAATAATTTCCTGGAGGTTTTGGAGGAGCACGAGGTGTCTCCATCTTGAGATGCCTCACAGAGGATCCTCACCACAACTTAATTAGTGCAGATGGGGGTAATTAGTAGCAGAATTAATGTCAATGGATCAGCCAAGCAAGGACAAAAAATGGTCAGGCTGGGGTATCCAAGGAAATTCCAGCCTGGAGAGTGTTGGAGCAGGAGGTGTCTCCATCCCGAGTACCCTCACCACACTCACCACAACTTCATTAGTGCAGATGCAACCAAGAGCAGAGTTAATGTGAGTGGATGAGCAAAGCAGGGACCAAGGGTGTGGGATGCAAGGAAATCTCTCCCTGGAGGAGCAGGAGGAGGAGGTGGGATCCAAGGAAATCTCTCCCTGGAGGAGCAGGAGGAGGAGGAGGGATCCAAGGAAATCTCTCCCTGGAGGAGCAGGAGGGATCCAAGGAAATCTCTCCCTGGAGGAGCAGGAGGAGGAGGAGCAGGAGGAGGAGGAGGAGGTGTCTCACCCACACAGGTCGGCAGGGGCTGGTCCCAAGCTCTCCTCTCCCCAGTCAGGCACACCAGCACCCTGGTGCCTCTCAGGGTGTAGCCAGGGTCACAGCTGAAGGACACCGAGCTGCCAGCAAAGTGTCCCTCGTCGTGCACCTTGTACCCAAACTGGGGGATGCCGGGGTCCTCACACTTGATGAGCTCAAAACCTGCAGCAGGGAGGAAGGGCAGCTGTTGGCACCAGGAATTTCACAGTCAGGAGGGTTGCACACAAAGCCATGGTGGGTTTTTCTTCTTAAAATCACTTGTTTAGAACCAAAAGGGGCATATTGGGAAATTAGTGGGGTTTTAATTCATGTTGGAGCTGCGATCTGAATTTCTGGATCGTGACAGCCTCAACAGGAAAGGTTTGATTGTATCCCAGGGAACAGGGACAGGAGGAGAGGGAAAGGCTTTAAGCTGGGCCAGGGGAGGGTCAGGTTGGACATCAGCAGGAATTTCTGCATGGAAAGGGTGTTCAGGCCTCAGAGCTGCCCAGGGAGGTTTGGGGTGCCCATCCCTGGAGGTGTCCAAGGACTGCCTGCATGTGGCACTCAGTGACAAGGTGGGGATCAGGCACAGCTTGGACTTGATGGGATAGGAGGCTTTTCCACCCTCAGTGATCCTGGGATTCTGTGTTCTCTCACACACCAACTCCACTTTGGGTACAAGATCACCACAGAAAGGACCCTTTGCTCACACACAACACAAAAACACAAAAATCCACCTTGACCAGTGGGATTGCCAGCACACATGGGATTGCCACTCACTGGAGAACTGCAGCTCAAAGCCCTTGCTGGTGTTGGCGGTGTCAGTGATGAATTCCAGCCACATGGAGCTGGAGGTGCTGTTGATGCTGGTGCCCAGCAGCTCCGAGCGGCTGAAGGTGCCCAGCAGCCGGGCAGAGCTGTTGGTGCCATCGTAGACCTGGGGGGAACAAGAAATCCAGCCTGGAAAAGCCATTCCTGTGCTATTCCAGGGATCAAACCATTCACTGCCCAGAGAGGCTGTGGCTGCCCCTGGATGCCTGCAAGTATCCAAAGGCAGGCTGGATGGGGCTTGGAGCAGCCTGGGATGGTGGGAGGTGTCCCTGCCATGGCACAGGGTGGCACTGGGTGATCCTTAAGGTCCCTTCCCACCCAAACCATTCCAGGATTTCTCTGCAGTTTCACTGAGCTCTAGAACAGAGAAATGCTGAGAAATTTATTCCAGAATGAGAATGAGGAGAGAGAATGTGCTGAGGTCCCTTCAGACACCTCACAACCCCTCATCCCATTCCCACTTTGTTCTGCTCACAGCAACACCCTGGGCTGTCCTTTGGCTTTTTTTGGTGGAGCAGCTTCCTGGAAAGAGCCAGCAGATCCTGATAAATGCCCTGATTTGGGGTCAACTGTACTCAGATTCAAGGAATTTGCTCCTGGCACTGAGCTCCCAGGTACTGGAGGGAAAACAGAAGGAAACAACCAGCCCCACTCTGAATTCCAGCATCAGGCTGGAAAAGCAGCTCCAACCCTTCAGGATTTGTGCCACAGGTGATCAGTGCAAACAGGGACAAATCCTTCAGGCAATGTGAGTTGGCATCCAGGATCTCAACTAAAAGTCTGACTTGATGGAACTCCACAGTGTTGCCCACCTGAGGAGCAGGATTTATACCCTGGAGGATCTGCACCCTCCTCCTCCTCACCCCTGACTTGCTCTGCACACAGGGAATCTCCTCAACTCTCTTTCCCAAGAAGCAGCTACTGGAAAAAAAACCCCATTTTTTCCCCCCTACACTGACTCAGAGATGAGCCTTGAATTTGCTCTCATTTAAGAAAAAACACAAATGGGATTTTTTTCTTCTTTTTGTGAGAACCAAGAGCAGCTCCTCACTAGGAGATTGATAGGAACCTTCCTCAGATGAGCAGTTGATGACAAACCTGCTGAGAGAACATAATTCCTCTGACAAGGAGCACATTCCTCGCATTAACAGGAAATCTTTCTCTCTTTCCAGTCATTTGTGAGCTGGAAACCTGGATTACACCTCTCTTGGAGTGTGACACTTCAGTGAGGACGGAGGCATTCCTGGGAAGATGGCTCAGCACATCCTTGTAATATTAATGTCTCCTTCAAAACCATTCCTTTGCTTAATAAAAAACTCAGCCTGAATTTGTCTCCTCCTCCACAGAATCCTGGAGCTAGAATAATCTGAGAAGAGTCTGGAGTTCTGCATTTCAATCAGCCCCTTTTTGGGACAAACCATTCTTGATTCTTCAAAGCATTAAAATAATGCTCAAACCCTCACACTTGTGATGGATGAGAGCGCAACTCCACAGGTGAGAGCTGAAGTTTAGCTGGTCTGGGGGGAAATTTGGTCTTCCAAACTGCCACAGCAATCACTCCATGGCACTGCAGCATCCCTGGGATGACACAGCTTTTACCAGAGGTCACTCTAATTAAAATTTTAGATCACTTAGTTGCTCTCATGAGCAGCTCCACTACCCGAGGCAGAATTACCTTGAGGACATCTCCTGCCTCCAGCTCGAAGGTCCTGGCTTTCAGCTGGATGCCTTTCCCTGGCTGGCTCTGGATGGAGTAGATGCACTCGTGGTTGTTGTTGTAGTTCAGGGGGTAGTTGGGGGACAGCAGCACACCCTGGGTTCCCGTCACGGATGAGCCACACTCAGCTGCAGCAGGACACAAATGAGTATTTCAGTGACCCCACACATGTTCTGGCTGTACCACACATGCAGGTGACTCCTCTGAAGGCCACAGCTGCTCCTGCAGCAGCAAGGAAAGAGGCTTCTCCCTGTTGTTATCCACTACAACCTGCAGACTGTCCCCTTTTCCATCACATTTTCCTAGCCAGGCTTCTCTCCTCCTTCAGAGCCTGGGTAAACGTAAATCTGGGGGGAATCTTTGGGAAGCTGGGGGGAACCTGTGCTGATTCCACGTGGATCTACCCAGGATCTGCTTCTTCCTCTACTCTGAGCATTTGACTTCCAGCCAAACCTGAAGTCAGAAGATTCTGTGGGCCTCAGAACTTGGCAGAAGGATCCTGGGTAGAGGAGGAAGAGCGTGGCAGCTCTGGAGGCTCAGCCTATCCTGGGTGTGAGGAGCTCACAACTTGGATCTGGCAAACACCAACTCCATTCCCAGCTCGGAGGGCACAGTCCCTGACTCACGGGGACACGTCACAGTGAGCAGACAGACTGACGTGGGTGGATCTTCCCTCCAAAAGGCAGGAACAGAAATCCCAGTGCATCCCAGGGATGTCCCCCATGGGTAACACCAGCTCCAAGAGCCTCATCCCAGCAAGGATCCCAGTGCAGCTGGTTGGTCACACACATCCACAGCCCCCCAGCACATGGGAATCTGGGGGGGATCAAAATCTGGGGGAATTGGGGGGATCTGTGGGGAATTTGTGGTGATTCTGTGAGAACTTGGGGGGAATTTGGGGGAATTTGGGGGGATTCGTGGGGAGTCTGTGTAAATGTAAATCTGTGTGAATCTCTGTGAAATTTGTGTGAATCTCTGTGAAGTCTACATGGATCTGTGGGAAATCTGTAGGAAATCTGTATAAATCAGCAGAAATCTGTGTGAATCCGTATGAATTTGTGTGGATCTGCCTCTGAACAACCCCATGCTGAGGATTTTCTGTTCCTCCTGCCGAGCTCCCACACGAGTGAGCCGTGAGTCACTGTTTTCCCAGCCTGTTTACCCTGCAAGATTTTCTGCTGTCAAACACTGGCTGCCTGCTCCTCTGGTACAGGCAGGGCTGGGGACAGTCATTCCAAAGTCCTCCCAGAGCAATTTTTGGTATCAACCTCGTGTCCCTGAGCCCCCACAGCTCCTGGAGCTGAGGGAACCATCCCAGTGGCTCTGCTGCCACTCCAGGGAAGGGTTTTGAGGAAGGAGGCAGCAGCAGATGCACCCAGAGGAGGCCCTTTGGAGGTGACTTTGTCCTCTGTGCTTGCCATGGATGAAAAGCAGGATTTTGGCACAGAATCCCCAGGGATGATGCTGGGGACATCTCAGGGAGCTGTCCTGGCCAGAGGGATTGGAGAAAGGAACAAAACCCTCTTTCAGCTCTCCCTGACCATCTCTAGGACAGGAGATGAATACAGAGTGTCTGGAAAAGCAATTAAATCTCCTGTGATCTTTCTGAGGCAGTCTCCCATTTCCATCCCTATCCAGGCAGATCTGAGCAGGCGGTGGGGACACTGTGACAGAGCTGTCACCCTGCCACAGAGCTCTGGGCCATCAGCCCTGGGTTTGCCCTGTTATGATAAACCCAAGCTGTTAATTCCAAGCCAGGGAAGAGCAGCCAGAGTGTCACTTAGTGCTGCTGTCTCAGGCTTGAGTTTAAAGCTCTGTAAATGATATTTTTTTAATTCTCATTCCCCTGATGAGCTTTATCTGCAGCCTGATTGTCATTCCTGCCCTGAAGAGGCTGCCTGTCCCAGCAGGATGAGGCCTCAGAGCTCAGCAGCACTGGGAAATTCAGCAGCACAGGTTGGGAGCAGGCAGCAGCTGGCTCTGGTGGGGAGCTTTGCCCTGCAATGGCCCTCAAAGTCACCCAGAGCTCAGGACAATCTCCTGAGCAGGTCTGGCCCTGCCCTGCTTGATCTGAAGGAATCCCTCAGGCTCTGGGTGAGCAGAGCTGGGAACAATGTCCTGTTGAAATTATACACCAAAAAAAACATATGGCATGTTTTTCCCAAGGCCTGGAGCATCCTTCCTCCCAAACTTGTGCCCCTGTTGTGTCACACTCCCCATCCCTGCCAGGTGAGAGTTCTGCACCCCAGCAGCACCAGGAGCCAGCTCCATGCTGCAGATCAATCCTTCCCCTCCTCTACCCCTGGATTTACTGATTTATCAGTACAAACAATGGCTGGAGGGGCTAAAAGGGGACCTGCAGTGGTCAGGAGGGAAAGGTGTAAGAAACATGTGGAGAACAAGGGAGAGCGAGGTCAAAGCCAGGGGGTTTCCCAGACACATCCTTTTATTTTTTATTTTCTGTTTGCCTGGATATGGAGATTACAGCACTCTGTAATTCTAAGGGGGAACACCTCAGACCCGGCAGGAACTGCCTCAAAAGGGAGGAGCAGCTCTGGAATCACTGGCTTGGGGTGGGGCACACGGGGCTCTGTCACCTCCTGGGGATGTGTCACCCCCCTGTGCCCAGCTGGGGAGGGCACTGAGCCCTCCTGCAGGGCTGGAAGCTCCTTCCAGCTGCTTCTCCCCCATCCCTGCTCCAGATGCCCCAAGATCCCATCCTGAGGGATGTCACCCTTCCACCCCAGGGATGTCACCCACCCCAGGGATGTCACCCACCCCAGGGATGTCACCCATCCCAGGGAATGTCACCCATCCCAGGGATGTCACCCATGCCAAGGGATGTCACACATCCACCCCAGGGATGTCACTCATCCACCCCAGGAATGTCACCCATCCACCCCAGGAATGTCACCCATGCCAAGGGATGTCACACACCCACGCCAGGGATGTCACCCATCCACCCCAGGAATGTCACCCATTCACCCAACAGAATGTCACCCACCCCACGGAATGTCACCCTTCCACCCCAGGGATGTCACCCATGCCAAGGGATGTCACCCATCCTGGGGGATGTCACCCTTCCACCCCAGAGGATGTCACCCATCCACCCCTGGGATGTCACCTTCCACCCCATGGAATGTCACCCACTCACCCCAGGGATGTCACCCACCCTACAGAATGTCACCCATCCACCCCAGGGGATGACACCCGTCCTAGGGGATGTCACTCATCCACCCAAGGGGATGTCACCCATGCCAAGGGATGTCACCCATCCACCCAAGGGGATGTCACCCATCCTGGGGGATGTCACACATCCACACCAGGGATGTCACCCATCCACACCAGGGGTGTCACCCATCCACCCCAGGGATGTCACCCATGCCAAGGGATGTCACCCACCCACCCCAGGGGTGTTTCCATCCATCCCTGCCCACCTCAAGAGTGCAGCACAGCGGGACCAGCCAAGCAAAATGAAAGCACATGACCACCTACCAACACACCTTGGCAGAGGCGAACTCCACACACGCCGTCTCCCGCCCAGGCAGGTGATCCGGGATGCTCCCTCCAGCCGGTACCCCGGGAAGCAGGAGAAGGTCAGCACGTCCCCCACTCCGAACTGCAGCCCTTTCCTGATGCTGTAGGCCGGCACTTCTGGCTCATCACACGGCTCCAAGTCATATTCTGGAGGGGATAAATGGATTTTATGGGATGGCAGGGGGGCACTTTTGAGTCCATCCTCCCCAGAGAGGACACGAGGAACCAAGGGAGCTCTGAGCTTTGATCCAGCTGCACTGAACCCATCAGGATTCTAAGCCATGAAAACCCACCTGGATTTCACTCCTATCCTAAAACTCAGGGGCTCTGTCCTCTCTAGAGAGGACATGAGGAACCAAGGGAGCTCTGAGCTTTGACCCAGGTGCAATGAATCCATGAGGATGGAATCCAGTTTGAGCCATGAAAACCCACCTGGATTTCACCCCCCAAGTGAATCCATGACAATTCTAAGCCATGAAAATCCACCTGGATTTCACCCCTTAAGTGAACCTATGAGGATTCTAAGCCATGAAAATCCACCTGGGATTTCACTCCCATCCTAAAATTCAGGGGTTCTTTCCTCTCTAGAGAGGACATGAGGAACCAAGGGAGCTCTGAGCTTTGATCCAGCTGCACTGAATCCATGAGGATGGAATCCAGTCTGAGCCATGAAAACCCACCTGGATTCCACCCCTCAACCTAAAACATAGGGGTTCTGTACTCTCTAGAGAGGACATGAGGAACCAAAGGAGCTCTGAGCTTTGATCCAACTGCAATGAACCCATGAGGATTCTAAGCCATGAAAACCCACCTGGATTTCACCCCCCAGGTGAATCCACGAGGATTCTAAGCCATGTAAACCCACCTGGATTTCACCCTCCCTCCCAGCAGCTGGATCCCAACCCAACCACCTCCTAAGGCAACAGGTCCTAATTCCTGTCACAGGGACATCAGTGGGGATGGGGATTTGTCACTGTCCTTCTGCTGCAGCCCAGTGAGGATGGATTGATCCGGATGGGATTTCTGCTGCCTCTCCATTTCTAATCCTGGAAATGGATGATCCTGTTCAGGGAATGCAGGACACTGAAACTGCTGCTCCAAGAAAGGTCACGTAGGATTTCAGCCAACAGCCAAACTCATGTCTCTGACCCTAACCCAGCTTGAAGGAAAACTCTTCTGAGGGTGTTTTTGGAAAAATCTCCAAGTCCAAAGCCTGTACATTAACATATATATATGTAAAGGAAGCTAAAAATAGAACTGACTCCTGGTTTTACTTTCCAAGATAGGAAAGAAGCCTTGAAATACACTGAAAATGAGAGTTATAATTAGAGGCGAGCTTTTGAAAGGCAAAAAGCCATTTTCCCCTCATCAAAATGGGAGTTAATTGGAAATTTTCTGACTGGTTTCCACATGCAAATCCCTGACTTCAGAGGCCAGGAACAAAGGCACTGGGAACCAGGTTTCAGCTGCATCTATGGCAACAGCTCTGCCCATCAGAGAGGGTGCCAGACCAAGCTCCACAGGAAAAATGGGAATTTTTCTCCTTCCCTGGGTGCTGAACTGGCAGCTCAGGACTGGAAAGGACACAGGGACAGAGGCAAGAGCAGCAGCAGTGCAATAAAGCTCCTGCTGCAATAAAGCACTGATTGTTGTAGGGAATGGCTTCTGGGGCACTCAGGCAGCAAAGACTGACATTCCCTGGAATGGGAGCACTCGGGAGTCATTTGGAGGACTCCAGCCCAGAGGACACAGTCCAACACCTCCTGCCCCTCAACCAGAGGCTACCCCAGTGCCATCAGCTGCCCTGTACTGCCACATGTCCCTTTTTTGGGTCCCTCCCCAAGTCCCCATGCTCCTTCTGACAACTGCTGAAAATCAGAATTTCCTTTGAAAAATCTGCATTTTGGATCACCACACCCACTCAAAGCCACCATCACCATGATGGTTCAGCGAGCACAGTTCAGCATGGGATTGCTAGAACTTCTCTTGGGAGGAATTATTTCCCTCAGCCTCCTCCTGACTCCTGGAGTCAGGGAAATCTGGATCCCTCAGAGCCCTGCTGGGTTCCTGCAGCAGGACAGGGCTCCCATCTGGTACCACAGCAGAGCAGCTGAGCCAGCCCAGCCAGGGAAAATGCATTTTCAGTTCCCTGGAAGTGCCAGTGGGATCATGGAAACCCAGTCTGGGATATGCCAGGTGTGTGTTAAAATCATGGAATGGTTTGGGTGGGAAGGGACACCAAGAATCATCCAGTGCCACCCCCTGCCATGGGCAGGGACACTTTCCACTGTCCCAGGCTGCTCCCAGCCCTGTCCAGCCTGGTCTTGGGCACTTCCAGGGATCCAGGGACAGCCACAGCTGTTCTGGGAAACCCATTCCAGCCCCTCACCCTCACAGGGAGGAGTTTCTTCCCAATATCCCACCCAGATCTCTCCTCTTTCCCAGTTTAAAGCCATTCCCTGTGTCCTGTCCCTCCATCCCCTGTCCCCAGCCCCTCTCCAGCTCTCCTGGAGCCCCTGCAGGCCCTGCAAGGGGCTCTGAGCTCTTCCTGGAGCTTCTCCTCTCCCAGCTGGACATTCCCAGCTGTCCCAGCCTGGCTCCATGGCAGAGGCACATCCAGGACAGGCTGCAGGCACAGGATGGTCACTGCAGGAGCACCCAAGGGGAGCAATGAGCCGGAGGTGAAAGGAGGACAATGGGAGTGACCAGCCCTGCTCCTTATCCAAGCACTCCAGATTGCTCCCTGCTGCTTCCAAAGGATCCTGACTGTCCCTGCGCTGGAAATGCTGGGCCTGATGCAGAGATTTTCCTCTAAAAACAGGGAAGAGGTTTGGAGAAAGTGGGACAGCATTTCCCCAAAATCCTGAGCTGAAATTGTCCCTAAGCAGAGCAAGGAAGATGAGAGTGAGGAGGAAGACAGCAACACCTGGATTTAATTCCAGTGAGTCCATTCCTGTTATCCAGCCCAGGACAGACAGAACTGTTCACCCTGGCTATCTGGGGGCTGCAAGGGGAATATTTCTTGGGACACATTGGGAAAAATTCTTGGGACACACTGGGGTTTAATACTGGGATAATTTACTGGGTGACAAAAGGAGTGACCCAAATTAATGGAAAATTATTCCCAGGATTTTACTGGGAGGCCCTGGCACCCCAGAGAAGGGGTGGCCCATCCCTGTAAGTGTCTAAGGCCAGGCTGGAGCAATCTGGGATAGTGGAGGATTGGGTGGGGAGGAGGGAAGGAAGGGAGGGAGGGGAAGGAAGGGAGGAAGGGAGGAAGGGAGGAAGGGAGGAAGGGAGGAAGGGAGGAAGGGAGGAAGGGAGGAAGGGAGGAAGGAAGGAAGGAAGGAAGGAAGGAAGGAAGGAAGGAAGGAAGGAAGGAAGGAAGGAAGGAAGGAAGGAAGGAAGGAAGGAAGGAAGGAAGGAAGGAAGGAAGGAAGGAAGGAAGGAAGGAAGGAAGGAAGGAAGGAAGGAAGGAAGGAAGGAAGGAAGGAAGGAAGGAAGGAAGGAAGGAAGGAAGGAAGGAAGGAAGGAAGGAAGGCAGGCTTTGGGCAGCTGTTCTCACCTGAGAAGGTGATGTTAAAGCCCTCATAGGACATGGAGAAGTCGGAGATGAAGCGGATCTGGGCTGAGAAGTTCCCGAAGAGCCCTGCACTGAGCGGGGCTGGCAGCTGGGACCCCGTCAGCTGCTTCAGGGGCTGGGCAAAGCTGGAGTTCTCGGTGATCAGCAGGTAATCGTGGCCATTCTCCAGGTGGAACGTGTGGAAGGTGAAGAACACACCTGCAGAGGGGGGAAAAACACAGGAGGAGTCACCCCACAGCATTCCCAGCGCCCAAGCCCTGCTCCCCACCAACAGCAGGGGGAAATCACACTGAAATCAAGGATTTTGTTACGTTAGAAATGAAATAGATAAAAACTCTAAAGCCTGGGTGTGGTACCAGGCCCAGAGCAGGGACAGGCCCTGGAAATATCGGATTCTTGTGTCCTTGTCAGGGATGACACAAATCTGCTCCAGGGACAGAGCAGTGGCTGAGGAAGCTTTTTATTATAGAAGTGCTGGCTTTTAAATGGAGAGCAAGAGCAGTAGGGCTGGAGCTGGGAGAGCTGGAAAACAATCATGTTCCAAAAGGAATTCCTGCCTAGAAAAATAGGATTTAAGCCCAGCCTCAAGGTCAGGGAGGTTTTTCCAGAAGTGTGTCAGTGGTGCAGCTGCAAGGACCTTCCTACATTGCGCTGAATCAGAGAATCATGAATCATGGAATGATTTGGGTGGGAATGACCTTAAAAATTGTCTTATTCCATACCCCTACCATGGGAAGGGACACCTTCCCCTGGACCAGCTTGATCCAAGAAAAACCCTACTTTTATTCACCTTTTCTTGCCCAAAATAAACCCCACAACAGCTCCAGCCACAGAAATCCTGGCCCAAACCAGCAAAACTATTTTGCCTCTTCCTCCCAAATTCAATTTGAAGGTTTTGAAACATTTGGGGAGAAGGCTGTGACCTTGCTGCATTTGTAAATGAGCCAGAGAGGAGTAATGGATTACTTAAAGTCCCCTTCACACCTCCAGACACACAATGGGAAGCACTTCAGGCTCCTGCAGGAGCCTCCAGCGAGGTGATTTTTCATGCTGGAATTCAAACACCATTAGAAACACTTATTCTCTGGAAAATAATTCCAGCTTGGAAATAAAACTAGAAAAAAAAAAAAAAATCAACAGAAATCGGCAGTGAGAGCAGAGGCAGGCAGGATCTGAGCTCAGGAACTTTGTCACAGCATTGTCACACTGACTTAACAAGGCAAGGAGATGCCAAGCAATAAAAAGCCTCTTTGCATATAGATGGATTTTCCCATCCTGATCTGCCAGCTCTTGGAGCATCCAGGGCAGGCTCCTGAGGCCCTGCTCATGTGGGATTGGGATTTATCCGGTTCAGAACCCCTCTGGAGAGACACAGACTCCTCCAGGCAAACCCAAGGATGGAAATGGAGCTTTGGGAGAGATCCCTGCTTGGCCTGACCAGCTTATTTAATTTAACCCAATAATTCACATCCCAAGGGTTGGATCTGCATCCCACCATTCCCAAAATACAGCATCCCAAAGAATCAGCAGGAAACCTGCAAATAAATCCCAGAGGAAGAGTCTCATCCTCACTGCCCATTAATTCCCTATTAATTTCTGGAGATCAGGATAAGGCCATCCTGGAGATCGGGGGATGCTCTGGAGATCCAATATCCAACGCCACAACATCAAATTCCAGCTGAATATTCCCTTTATTCATCCCTGGGTGCTTCCTGAAGGTTTGCTGCTCACACAGAGCAGTTCCCTTCCCAGAAGTGAAGGTCAGAGAGGCTGGAAACCAATGAGGAGCATTTCCCATGGGACTGGGAATGAAGGAATCATGGGATCATCCCAACCTTTATCCCTCTGCAGCACCTCACTGCCCTTCAGTGTCCCAGAAGGATTTTTATGACCCAAAGCTTAGGACTGACTTTCACAATTCCTTCTTTATATCCATTCTGTAGAGAACATGTTAGTCTAGCTCTTTTCCCCCTGCAAAATTCCACAAATGCAGGAAACTTCCAAGAGTTTCCAAATGTTTGCTATTCCTACCAGAAGCACAAACCAGAAATAGACCTGACCTGAGAAGTGGGATGTGGGGAATGCAAAATTACTTTAATTCTCCCCCGACAGCAAATTTATACCCTCAGCTTTAGCAAACCCAGCCTAAGGAACAGAAATAGCATCACTCCTCTGGAATCAGCACTAGAATAATTCAGTTATCCTGGAGAACATGCCCAAACTCCAAGTTTTGTAAGGTGAAAACTCCAAGCAGAGGGCATGAGGCTCCTCCAGCATGAGGCTCCTCCAGCACTGTGTAACTGTAGCAAAAAGGGCTAATTATGAACTCATTTTAAAGGATTTGTGACCAATTAAACCTTTGTTCTGCTCTGCAATTTACTGTGGCACAGAACATCTCTGCAAACACAGGGCTGGGCTTTTAATTTCTCCCCCCGCCTTCTCTGCAGAAAAAACAGCAAAACAAATTAGAGGGGAAAGAAATCACTTTGAAGCAGTGAGATTAAAAATAATGGCCTCTCTTTAGGCATTTAAATACCTTTAAAAGTCAGCTGCTTTTAAACTCCATTTGTATAGCCTGGGAATCCATAAAGTGTCAGAGGGAAATAATTGTTAGAGCAGCTGGGGCAATTCCAGGACTCGTGCATTGACCATGTGGGAGATGTTCCCAGAAACCTTGGAGGGAAGGAGCTGAACACCTCCATAAATCCCTCAGGAGGGGCAGATCCCTCTCTGTGACAGGGACAGCACCCAGGGAATGATTTTCAGGATATCTGGATCTATATCCAGCCACATCCTGACTTTCAGCATAGAGCCACAAAGGTCTGGATCAGGAGATAACACAGAGCACAGGCCCCGTTTGATGAGAAGGATTTTCCCTTCTCCACTTCAAAAGGATGAAGAGGTGACATCAAAACCCTCTTGATCTTGTCCAGGGACAATGGAATTCCTGAGAGGAACTCTTGGATCCCAGAGGGAAAAGTTTCTCTCTCCCTGCCCACCACCCTCAGTCCTCTCCAAGCACGCCCAAGGTGTCTCACCTTTCCCATGGGATGTTTCTATCGTCCACGTGCAGTTCAGGTTGTTGGGATAAAAATCAGGGAAGCCTGGGGAGAGGATGGTGCCACTGGAGCCACGGATGTAGCCCCCACAGAGAGCTAAAAACACCAAAAAAAAAAAAAAAAAAAAAAAAAAAAAAGGAGTAAAAGAATTCAATAATCCAGAATCTTTCACAAGCCGGGAGGAAAAAGGAAAACCAAAACCCAGCCCAGGAAAATCCCACCAAAGAGACCGATCAACCCAAAATCCAATCAACCCAAACTGGGTTTTGTTGGTCAAACTCCAACAAAACCCATCCATCAACCCAAGAAAATCCATGGATTAAATGGCACCGGGAGCTTTCCAGCCGCTGCTTTGGCAAGGCAAGGGCGTGCAGAGGTTTCCTCACCCTCACAGCTGGGCAGGGGCCGGCTCCACTGGAAGTTGGGCTCGCACTCCAGGGCCTCGCTGTCGCTCAGGGTGTAGCCGGGGTCACAGCTGAACGTCACCAGGGCTCCCACGTAGAAATCGTTGCCGTGGCGCTGCCCGTTCACCGGGATCCCTGGATCCAGGCAGTGGTCGGACTGCAGCTTCACAGCTGACAGAGGACAGGGACACAGCCCTCAGCCAGGGCACCCTGCAGCCCAGGGGGAGCACAGCCCACCCACACCACCCTTCCACACCCTGCTGGACACCCCCACAGTCTGAGCGTGAAAGGGAGACAGGGAATTCCCAAAGGGAGGGGATGCAGAGAGGAAAAACCTCCAAGTGAGAAGAGGAAATGGGGAGAGGAAAAGCCTCAAAGTGAAAGGATGGAGAGAGGAAATTCCCCAAAATGAGGGGATGGAGAGAAGGAATTCCTCCAAGGGAGGGGGGAAAATGAAGAGAGGAAAATCCCCAAAGCAAGAGGATGGAGAGAGGAAAATCCTCAAAGTGAGAGAAGGAAATGGAGAGAGGAAAATCCCCAAAGTGAGAGGAAGAAATGGAGAGAGGAAAATCCCAAAAGTGAGAGGAGGAAAAGGAGAGAGGAAAATCCTCAAAGTGAGAGGAGGAAATGGAGAGAGGAAAATCCCAAGAGTGAGAGGATGGAGAGAGGAAAATCCTCAAAGTGAGAGGATGGAGAGAGGAAAATCCCCAAAGTGAGAGGATGGAGAGAGGAAAATCCTCAAAGTGAGAGGAGGAAATGGAGAGAGGAAAATCCCCAAAGCAAGAGGATGGAGAGAGGAAAATCCCCAAAGTGAGAGGAGGAAATGGAGATGGGAGCTGGTAGGGGATTCTTGGGCCTGTCCTGTGCAGGACCAGGAGCTGGACTCCACGATCCCTGTGGGATACAACTCTGGATATTCCAATTCTGTGAGCTCAGCTCTGCCTCCTAAAATCAAGAATATTCTGCAGATGCTAAAATAAAAATAAAAGCTTCTACAAACAACCAGAGGAGGAATGGCTTCAGACTGCAAAAGGGGAGATTTGGGTGGGATATTGAGAAGGAATTCTTCCCTGTGAGGGTGGGGAGGGGCTGGGAAGGTTTTCCCAGAGAAGCTCATCCCTGGAAGTGTCCAAGGCCAGCTTGGACAGTGCTTGGAGCAGCCTGGGATAGCAGGAGCTGTCCCTGCCTGTGGGTTTTAAATTTCCTTCCAAGCCAAACCAGTCTGGGACACCAGGAAAAGCAGAAACTGCTCCTCCACTGGCAGCAGCTTCCCACTGCCCAGTCCTTGAGCAGTGTGAACTGCCTGGAACCAGGAAAAAGAGACCCAGGCAGCCCTGAGCCAGGCCAAGGTGCTGCTGGAGACCGGGGAATTCCAGGGAATTCCAGGGAATTCCATGAACAGCGTGTCCTTACTTTCATATCGGATCTGGAAGCCGATGTCGGAGTGGCTCTTGTCGGTGGTGAACAGGAGGTAGAGGTGGTTGCTGGTGCTGATCAAGAACTGGGGCACCTGGGTGCCGTCGTAGACCCCGATAAGGGGTGAGGAGTAGGACCGGCCATCCCGCACCTCCAGAGTGTCATAATTCACCTCTGTCTTGAACCTGGAAGGGACATGAGGAAACTGAAACCCCAGAACTT
The DNA here is from genome assembly GCF_030490865.1 of Poecile atricapillus. Taxonomy (NCBI): domain Eukaryota; kingdom Metazoa; phylum Chordata; class Aves; order Passeriformes; family Paridae; genus Poecile; species Poecile atricapillus. The sequence continues at coordinate 4,866,643 of NC_081272.1, read as the reverse complement.
CTCCTTCTGTCCTCATTTCACTCCTGGAACCACCAGGGGCCACAGATGCCTTTCTGAGTGTCTCACTGAGGGCACCTCACACATGTTTGGGGGCTTTTTTTGATTCTTCACCTCTTCACCTGCTGACCCCCACCAGGCTGGGAGCTTCTCCAGCCCTCAAATGTTGCCCAGGTGCTGAGGCAGCAAATGAAACAGGGCTGAAAGAGCCATGGAGCCCCAAATGTCACAGCAGTGGCAGGGGCAGCTCCTTTCTGCTCTCTGGGGTATTCTTGGCACTGCCAGGAATCCAAACAGCAGCTCAGGATATCTGGATCTATATCCATCTACATCCTTGTGCCCCCTGAACAAGTCTCCCCACACATCCAGCAGAGCACAGCCCTCCTTGGCCAGGAAATCCAGGGAAAGCCAAAAAACTCAGCATCCCCTGCTGCTCCCCCCACCCGAGGAATCTGTGGGAGCTCAGCCCCCAAAACTGTGTCTAAAACCCCCCTGAAAGCAAGCAGGAGTGGTTCAGACAGAACCATTCCCACCTTTCCCTCCCCAGTGCTGGGTGGGATTTCATTCTCTGCCAGGAGCTCAGAAATATGAAAGGGGAGAGGGGAGAAGCTCAGAGCTGGACGGGACGTGGAGCAGCTCATTCCCTTCCCCTGGCTGCACCTTGGAACCACCCAAACCACCCAAACCCAGGGGATCTGGGGCTGCCCGTGCTGCTGAGCACCTGTCAAAGGTGATCTTGATGGGGTAGCCTGGCTGGGCCTCGATGACCCAGGCACAGCTCAGTGAGTCCTTGTAGAAGCCAGGCCAGCCTGGGGACAGGATGGTTCCGCTGGGCGATGTCAGGTGGCCCCCACAGGGTGCTGGGGACACAAAAAGAACACAAATCACACAATTATCCAGGCTAGGAAAGATCTTCAGGCTGATCCAGCCCAACACTGCCAATGCCACCACTAAACCACATCCCTGAGTGCCGCATCTTTGAAATCAGGTGAGAAATGTCACGGAGCTGCAGCACCCCGAGATGTCCCCACCTGTGAAACCCCTTCCCTGCATTTCCCTCCTCCCACGAGTTAAAAACCACCAGAGCCAGATGGAAACTGCTCAGAAATTGCCTTTTCAGCTCCAAATGCAGACACTGTCCCCCTGGGAGCTGGCAGGGCTGACCTTGGGCCCTGCTCGGAGCGGACGGGGTGTAAAATAATGATTGGGTATAAAAGCAGAGGAAACTGCAAGGTCACTTGGCATTTCAGGTGCCAGAAGATCTCTCCCAGCCCTGCTAATTGAGTCATGGCTTTGCTATCACAAGGGACATCACCAGAGCAGGGCAGGAATTCCACACCACGGTCCCCAGTTGTGTTTTCTGAGCAAAGGAAGCTGGGTCTGAGGGCTCAGAGGCAGAAAAATCCCACAGCCCCCAGGAACTGCCAGGGTTTGTCCTCCCAGGAGGGACCCAGGGCCAGCCCCAATGTCACTGTACCCCAGTGGAGTGCCAGCCCCAAAGCTCCCCTGCTGCTCTGAAGGGCGGCAGATGAAAGTCATTTGATCTCAGCTGACTCCAAAGTAATTATTTTTCCTTTCTGCCCCAAAGCTGCATCGTCTCCTGTCAGGATTTCCACCCTTTTCTCTGTCTCCTTCATTCCCATTAATTTTTTCGAGTGCTGAGCAGGACTTTAGATCTCTGGGCTCTTCTCCTTGCTTAAAAAGGGTAATTAAAATGTCCAGACTGAAGGGTGAGTCAAAGAAATCACCAGAGTGATCAGGAGGAGAAGGCAGAAGGTTATCAAATATAAAAGTTTATTAAGAATGTACTATTTAATGTATGTTTCCCTTCCATACTTGAAAATATGTAAATTTAAAGGCTAATGCTTTGAAAGTAACAGGAGCCCTGAATTAAACCTGTATTTTGTCAGGAGCAAAATTATTTAAGAATACAAAAAGAGCTTTTTTATTCTACAAAAGCTGTCGAAGACAATTGATTCCTTCCTTCCATCCCAAAGACAATGGCCAGGATCGTGCAATTCCTGCTGCCCAGGCAATGTAGGACCAATTACTCCAATTATTTCTCAATATTCCAGGGCTGTTTCTCAAGAGCTCAGCACTTGTTATTCAAATTGCTGAAAATACCAGAGCAAGGCATCACTTCCCTGAGAACACAGTGTACAGGGAGATTTTCAGTCCTAATGAGCTCCTTCTTCACTTCCCTTTTCCAGAGGAGAGGCTTAAAAGTCCTAAGAAAGCTTTGAAATCTGAATTAAAGCCTTTAAATCAGCCCAGCTCCCACCATGGCAGGGCTGGCTGTTGTGGCCAGGAGATGGAAGTGCAGAATTTCTGTCTCTCAGCTGCCAGAGCCCACTGACAAACTTCTGCCATCATATCAATATCAGATACTTTACAGGGATCAAAAACCAGCATGGGAAAACATCACCCTGGGTCCTCCATTCCCTGTTGTTTCATTCCCTCCCCAACAGGAGCAGCAGGGAAGCTTTGAGTCATCACTAAACCAGAACCTTTTATTATTATTGTTATTAGAAAAACACCTGTTGTAAACTGATCCTCAAATAAATACAATAAAAATACTCCCCAGCGTTCATTTCACACCAAAACAATCGGAAAATAAACAGAGCTCAGGAATATTTGAGCTGAAACTTCCTCCCCAGCAAACTCCTCTGTGCAGACAGCACTTTCCAGAAGCGTGGGAAATCCTGGAAGGTGTTGGCTGGACACTGTGGAATGTGAGAGCCCTGACAGGCAGAACCCTGATCCTGGATCCCAAAAGGCTGCAAAATTCCCCCAAAAATCCCAGTCCCTGTGAGAATGTTCACCTGGAGGAGAGAGAGAGAGAGAGAGGGAGAGGGAGAGGGAGAGGGAGAGGGAGAGGGAGAGGGAGAGGGAGAGGGAGAGGGAGAGGGAGAGGGAAGAGAAGAGAAGAGAAGAGAAGAGAAGAGAAGAGAAGAGAAGAGAAGAGAAGAGAAGAGAAGAGAAGAGAAGAGAAGAGAAGAGAAGAGAAGAGAAGAGAAGAGAAGAGAAGAGAAGAGAAGAGAAGAGAAGAGAAGAGAAGAGAAGAGAAGAGAAGAGAAGAGAAGAGAAGAGAAGAGAAGAGAAGAGAAGAGAAGAGAAGAGAAGAGAAGAGAAGAGAAGAGAAGAGAAGAGAAGAGAAGAGAAGAGAAAAAGAGGAGAAAAAGAAAACAAGAAGAAAGGAGGAGAAAAAGAGGAGAAAAAGAAGAGAAAAAGAGGAGAAAATGAAGGGAAAAAGGAGACGGATCTCTCTCCCAGTAGGCTGGGAATGTTCACCTGGAGAAAAGAAGCTCCAGGGAGAGCTCAAAGCTCCGTTCAGTGCCTAAAGGGGCTCCAGGAGAGCTGGAGATGAACCTGGGACAAGGGATGGAGGCACAGGACACAGGGAATGGCTTAGAAAGGGGAAAGGGGAGATCTGGGGATATTCAGAAGGAATTCTTGGCTGTGAGGGTGGGGAGGAGCTGGCACAGAATTCCCAGAGAAGCTGAGGCCACCCCTGGGATCCCTGGAAGCGCCCAAGGCCAGGCTGGACAGGAGCAGAGGGCTAATGGAAGTGTCCCTGGCCATGGGAAGAGGCAAAAGGAGATTTTCAAGGCCCTGCCAGCCCAAGGCACAGCGGGCAGGAGCGTGGGATCACCTTCACAGCGCAGCACGGCGTTGTCCCACACCACGTTGCCCTCCTGCAGGACACAGGTGACGGTCTCGGCGCCGTGGGTGCGGATGAAGCCCTCGTCACACAGGAAGGACACGGAGCTGCCCAGCTGCAGGCTGTCCCCAAAGCGCTTCCCGTTCACCGGCACGCCGGGGTCCGGACACTCGTTGTGCCGGAACGCTGGCAGGAGCAGCAGAGGAGGGAAAGAGAAGAGGAAAACAGGGCAGTTGGGATATTTCCAGCGCTTGATCACTCCTCCCGTAAAAAAACACACAACTTTATCCTCGTGTTGAAAAAAGGACTGCAATATGATACTGGCTTTTGCATTTATATATTGGTTTTTGCATTGATCATAAGTGGTTTGTCGCCCTGAAAACTCAGCTTCTGAGCTTGCTGACATGGTTTTCTAAGGACTTTCCCAGGACAGTAACTGTAAACATAGATATGTGTACATTCTTTCTGTTCCACGTCTTGTGATGGGCATCTCTCATGGCCAGTGCAGTGGGAAAGTGTTATCCTGACCATCCAATCCCTGGCCATGGTCAGAAGCCTATAAATCCTGGGAGGAAAAATGAACTCTGCTCTTCTTTTCACCACACCTCAACCTGTGTCTGTTGCCCTGAAAACTCAGCTTTTGAGCTTGCTGACATGGTTTTCTAAGGACTTTCCCAGGACAGTAACTGTAAACATAGATATGTGTACATTCTTTCTGTTCCACGTCTTGTGATGGGCATCTCTCATGGCCAGTGCAGTGGGAAAGTGTTATCCTGACCATCCCATGGTCAGGAGCCTATAAATCCTGGGGGGAAAAATAAACTTTCTCTTCTTTTCACCACACCTCGACCTGTGTCTGTGTGATCTGTTCATCTTCAGCGGTAACAGTGGTTGGCTGTAGTATCATATATACCTTTATTTAGCTGTTTGTTAGTTTAATGTAATTTACCAGCTCAAATATGTACTGCACAGCTTATAGAAATAGTAGTGAGGTGAATATACAATATCACAGGCCTTAACTAAACACTTAAAAATACCTCTGTATAATGGTGTAAAGCAATCATGTTACCCCCCTTGTCTGCTGACTGAACTCTCCAAAAGTTAACTGTGACACAAACCAGAGCACCAGAGGACAATTAGAAAACACCACGTTAAATTTAAAGAGGACTTAAATACTTAAACCTGGCTGGGAAAGGCTCAGTGCAGAACTGGAAGCGGTCAGAACAAATGAACTCATTCCTGAGTCATTCCCAGCACTGAAAAACCTGAAAAATGTCCTGAAATTGTGCCTGAAAAATGTCCCCATGCAAGGGACAGTCCCAGCTCCCAACCAGCAGTGTTCTTGAAGTGTCACCTTCAGTCCTGGGTCTGTGGCACCCCCAAACCCAAACCCACACCCAAACCCAAACCCAAACCCAAACCCAAACCCAAACCCAAACCCAAACCCAAACCTCACCCAAATCCCCTCCTCTGAGGAGTCCTCAGCCTGACGGAGCTTGGCAAATGCTTCCTTAAGCCTTCTGACTTTTTGACATTTTGATTTTTTGATTTCTTGATTTTTTGATTTTTTTTTTCTTTAAATAAAGGCTCAGCAATCAGGGCTGGAAAGTCCATTAATTTATCTGTGCCACTGAAGGCACAGCCTAACAGAGCTCAGCTCTGCTGAAGAGGTTTAATAAGGCTCTTTGGAAAATTACAGAACAATATGATAAAATTACCGTAGGGATTTGAGGAGTGGACTTAACATGGAGCCAAACCTCTCTCTGGAAATGTCAAGGCTTTCTAACACAAGACAGGGCTACCTTTGCCTTTTTCTCCAAAGTTTTGCATCTCTGGCTGTCAGCATACAAGGGTGGCAGCCACAAATTCCTGGGAAGCCCATCCCAGCCCCTCCCCACCCTCACAGGATAAAATTTCATCCCAAAATCCAATAACAGGTCATTCCCCTCATCCCAGCACTACACACTTGGCCAAAATCTTTCTCCAGCAAACCCTGAGGGAAGAACCCGAATCCTGGCTTCCATGAACAGATAAGCCAGGACCAAACTGGGTTTTTTTTGTGGATAACACTTCAGCTTCACAGCCAGAAAGAATCTGTGCCACCAGCTCTAAACTTGCCACCAATTCTCCATTACCCAACTGCAAATCCAAATTAATCCTCAATTTTCAGGTTTACTTTGGAATTCCAACAGCTTTAGCAAGATCCATCTCTGCAGTTTCCAACATGAATTTAGAGTTTAAAACCCGGGCAGAAGGAAGGGTGGGACACTTGATGCCTCAGGATTTCAGCTTTTCTGTTTTTCATCTATTTGTAACCCTGCAGTTCTTCAGTGTGTAACTCCAAACTCCACACACAGTGGGAGCTGCTGCTTTCCCATTTGGCTCAGACACAGCAATTCCTCTCCAGGCCTGGCAATCAAGGACACCTCACTGCCTCAGGCCCCCAGAGATGGAAACAAAAGGGAGTTGGGGGCAGCAAACTTGGGGTAAATGACTTCATTACCTGAAGCTGGAATTGGGAGATTAACCCCAATATGCAAATGGCCCAAACTTATAAAAGTGTGAAACCCCTGACCCGTGGTCCATTTTGGGTGCAGCTCCTGGGGGGCTTTGTCTGCCTGAAATGTCCCTGAAGGCCCCTCAATAAACAGAACTGCTTTTTATTCCCTGAATTCTGTCTGGCCTCTGTTTTTAGGTGTCCCCAAAGCATCCCACTCACTGGTGAAGGTGATGTTGAAGCCTCTCTTCTCCATGGAGTGGTCAGTCTGGAACTCCAGCCTGGCCACGTGGCCGCTGCTGGTCAGTGAGGAGGGGATGTGGCTCCCTGAGAAGGTGCCCAGCACCGGGGACTCGGCCGTGCCCCCGTCCTTGACAGCCAGGAAGTCGAACTGGGGCTCCACATCGAAGTCATTGAAGGCCAGGTGGATCCTGCTCTCGGGGTTGGCGATGATGAGCCACACACAGTGCAGGCTGCTCCCGTACTCCTCGGGGTAGTTCGGGGACAGCACGATCCCCGATGGGCTGGTGAAGTTGAAAAAGCAGGAAACTGCAAAGGGAAAGAGACATCAGTACCACAGCCCCACAGCCATCCCTGCCCTCATCCCCTCAGCTCAGACACTCCCACCAATTCCTGCTCCCAGACCGCCTCAGCAGTGCTCACTCTGGGATTTATCTGCAGGAGGAAGAAGTGACTCCCACAGCCCACTGACAGAACTCCTGCCATCATATAAATATCAGACATTTCACATGGACTGAAAACCAGGAGGGGAAATCACCACTCTGGATCTTCCATTAGTTCTCTCCCATTAATTCTTTAATTACCACCCTCACAGGAGCAGCAGGGAAGCTTTTGGTCACCACTGAATCAGAAGGTTTTGGTCACCACTGAATCAGAACCTTTTGGTCACCACTGAATCAGAAGGTTTTGGTCACCACTGAATCAGAAGGTTTTGGTCACCACTGAATCAGAAGGTTTTGGTCACCACTAAATCAGAATATTTTATTATTGGGATAAGAAAAATGCCTGTTCTTCAGGATTTTGGGTGGATTTGCTGTTTTCCAGTCCCTTCCAGGTTTCTTTAACAGCAGGAGGAAAATGCCTCTGAGGTGGGATCAAGCATTTTCCAGGTGAATTCTCCTGCATGTCCCTCAGGAAAGCCTCCCAAGAATGCAGTGGGTGACTTGAGGTGGTGCAAAATAAAACCAGCACGAAACAAGTCCAGTTTTGCCTTAACACTCTTTGCTGTGGCCACAGCCCAGCACATCCCAGAGAAGCTGGAGCAAGGAAGCAGCTCGGTCACTCCAGGCACTGCTCCAGCCTCCCCTGCTGCTGTCCCTGGCTCAGCTCTGTCACCCACAGGTGACACATCCATTCCCAGGGTGCTGCAGACTCCTTGGGGCTTGCTGACAATAAAATCTGCCATTTCAGCTGCCCTTTCCAACTGCTGAATTAATTTTTCCCCCCCGTGCTCCTCTCCAGATTCACCCACTGCATTCACCAAACTCCTTCCATCCACACCACGCCCTTCCCACAGGGAATGTCTTCGGAATCCAACAACAAATGGAGCCTTTGGAGAGGGAGCTGTGAGTTAATTTGTGTCCTTGGGAAGTTGTTTACACCTGGCTGAGCACTGGGAGATGCAGGATGCTCTGTGGAACAGCCCAAGAACATCCCCAAGCACCCAAGGGGTTGGGACAAACCGGAGGAATCTGCAGCCCTGGTGGAGGGGAAGCTCTTCCCACCACTCATAAACCCCCGACTTTTGCTGGTTCCCAAAGAGAGGCACCCAACCTGGCTGCCATTTCCACAGAGATAATTAAAACCAGGCTTAAAACGAAGCTGAGGAGAAGAGCGTGCATGAAAACCCCTCCAGCTCTCCAGGGGTTCAATCTATCCCTGGCTGCAGCTGCCAAGGCCCATTAATTTGGGAAGGCAAGGCTGCCTTTGAAGTGCTACCTGCCCAGACTTTGGGATATTTTATGTATGGATGCTTTGCTCATCCTTTTTCCCCACTGCCACCCTTGGTAAAACCCATTATTGGGAACATCCATCTCCCTAATTCCTGGCACAGGGGATGAGCCTGGCTTGGGGTTGGCACTTAGACAATTATTTGGATCACTGCTCTGCCTCCCTCTGTTATTTTCCCTCTGTCTCCCCTCACCACTTAATGGGCTCGGATCAAATAATTCGGATGTTCCTGTGACGTTATCAAGGCCATGGAGCTGCACAATCCATTCCCTGCTCTCAGCCACAAAGAGAGCAGATTAAAGAGAAAACAAACTGCAAAACCTCCTCAGGATTTTTTGGGCTCTCTCTTTACCAGACACTGAAATATCAGGGGATGCTGTCAAATAATTCTGTCAGCATAAGCACGGTGTAATCTGCCTCAGGAAAATTGAAAATAAATGCATTCGCACCCAGGGAAACATCTCAGCAGCAGGGATGAGGTGTCTCCTCTACATTTTTAAATCCAAGGGGGTGAATTAGCATTCAGCCAGGAATTAGCATTCAGCCAGGACCTCCAGCAGCCCAGCAAGAGAGAGGTGCAGTCACCAGATCAGAAAATAAAACAACAAAGGACTTGCTGACAAAGGGGAGAGGAGCAGAGCGAGGGGAGAATATAAAATTAACCTTTGCCAGATAAAACAAAATGACAGATTAAAGAGGAGCTGATAAAAAAAAACAACATCCAAGAGTCTCCACTGCAGGGAAGTAAATGAAGATTTTGATTTTCCATAAGATCAGTGAGGAGAAAAGCAAGTTGGAGCTGGAGGACCAGGGCCACTGGCACAAGCTGCGGCTGAGAAAAATCTGAATTTGATGGAGAGAGGAGCTGGAATCACATTCCAGAGGGGAACATCCAGCCCAGGAAGCCACAAGGTTCATGAACAAGACCATGGTGTCTGTGAGATGATGATTTTCTTCATCTTCTGAAGCAGAGGAGGTTTTTCCTCACTGTGGAAGGAGTTTTTCTTCACAGTAGAAGGAGATTTCAGCTCTGGCACTGGATCCATGCCAGCCTCCCTGGACACTGGGATAAAGCAGGAGCTGTTTAACAGCATGTCACAGGCAGGGGGCCAGGCTGTCAGGAGGAAGATGATGGCAGCAGGAAAGGTGGGAGACAGCCCAGCTCCACCTGTCTGGTGCTGCTGGAGCATCCCAAAGAGCTCTCAGCAGCAGGAGTCACTCCCAACATGACAGAGGCCAGCCCTGCTGCCTGCAGCTGTCCATCAGCACCAGCCTGGGAGCTGCTCTGCCTGCAATTAACATTTATTACCCTTGTTAAATGCCAGGAGAGGCCATTCCATGATGTGCACAGCACAGGGGCCTGTTTATAAAGCTGATTCTGTCAATAATAGTTATATTTGTCAATAATTGTCTTATTTGTCAATAATTGCTACTGCTGCCCAAGTACTGCCAAGGCAATGAGAAAAATGCCTTTATTAAATACAGAATAAATCACAGCAGACACATAGCAGCGAGAGCACGTCATGAATGAACCAGCACAGTGATTTGTTCCACTGATCACAAGCATCATCAGGATCCTGCCTTGGTTTAGGCAGTGAAACAATGAAGGAGCAGATCCTTGGTTCTTCCCTTAGGAGAGGGACATGGATGGAGTTTTCTCTTCTCTCTTTCTCTTCTCTTCTCTTCTCTTCTCTTCTCTTCTCTTCTCTTCTCTTCTCTCTTCTCTTCTCTTCTCTTCTCTTCTCTTCTCTTCTCTTCTCTTCTCTTCTCTTCTCTTCTCTTCTCTTCTCTTCTCTTCTCTTCTCTTCTCTTCTCTTCTCTTCTCTTCTCTTCTCTCTTCTCTTCTCTTCTCTTCTCTTCTCTTCTTCTCCTCTCCTCTCCGAACCTCTCCTCTCCTCTCCTTTCCTCTCCTCTCTCCTCTCTCCTCTCTCCTCTCTTCCCAAGTTGTTTTTTCCTCTTCTATTCTGCCTTCCCCAGACCCTGCCTCCTCTTCAAAAGAATAGAGACCATCTCTCTTCTCCTGTTCCTGGCTCCAGACACTCCATCCCTGCTGATCCTGCAGGAGAATCCAGGGCTGATCCCAAGAAGAGGTCACACCATGGGGCCAGGAAAGGCATCAGAGTCAGGAGCTGGAAACCAAGCAAGGAATCACTGGAGTAATTGCAGTTTCCATGGAAACAATCCAAAATTCCTGACTTTCCTCTCAGTTTTTAGATCCTACTCCCACAGACTCCGACCTCTGGGGAGAGAGCTGGGAGCCAGGAGTGGATTTTCTACCCTGCATTTCCTTTTCTCCAGCAATCCCTCCTCTAGGCAGAACTTGGTGATAGACTGGAAAAACAGGAGCTCAGAATGATCCTGGTTAATGCCCAGCATTCCTGACTTGGGAAGAGCTGACAGTGCTGGAAGCTCAGGGCATTGCTCCAGCTGGGTAGCAAAGTGCTTTACATTTTGTATTTTCCTCTTTCTATATGTGTTATTCCAAGGGGGAAAAAACAAATCTGCATCTCTTGGTGCCTTTTCCTCCTGAAAATGCTCTGGCATCACAGGGGAAGTGGGTGGGACTGCAGGTATGAGGAGAAGAATGAAAACCAGGCAGGTTTTGGGAACCAAATCTTGAGGAAAATATCACTGAATTTAAAAATAGATGTGCAGGGAAGAGCAGGTTTCACTGCCACCCACTCCAGCAGGAGCAGGGCTTGGCACTGGGAAAAAGCTGAAGTTTTTTTAAACTTCCTGGGAGCTGCTGATCCACACTGGGACAGGGCTGGCCTGGCTCTTGCCAGGGATCCTGCAGCCATCTGCTCCTGGGATGTGCTCCAAGACTTCTGCACCAAGATCCTCTCCCAGGTTCCCATGATTTCCAACAGAACTCTTCCTCTCCCAGCAGCCTCCCTTGGAATTTTTGCAGTGGCCACAAGAAGTGGAAGTTTTGGTCCTAAGAAGCCTTGTGGTGCTATTGTTCACCTCTCCTGTGCTGCTCTGTGGGGTTTGGCAACTCCTCCCTCCTCTGCCAAGTGCTGCAGCCAGCTCCTGCAGGCTGGGATGGGACTGCCCCCCACACATTCCTGACCCCACAAGTGCACGAGGGGCGAGTGCTGACCCCCCTGGACACCCCAAAGCCTGTGGGGTGAGGGCAGCTGCTCCCCTGAGCGTGGCCAGCTTGGGCCACACCTCAAGCTCTGCTCATAGGGAGCAACAGAAAGATCCCAAAAACAAACTCAGCCCCATCAGACTCTGCCCCAGCAGTGGGAATGTCCCATTGCAGCTTCCTCAAACCCCCACCCCATGTGGGAAGGGGTAACAGGGCAGGAATAACAAGGGAAGTTCTCCAAGGTCCAGATGGATGAAGGCACCAGACCCCACATCCCCGTCTTTGTGACACAGGGAGGGGACAGACACAACCCCCTGACAAAGCCAGTGTCACCCCAGGCAAGTGTGAAGAGGAGAAACCCATGGAACCTGCCCTGCTGAGCAATTCCTATCAGGAGCAGGGAAACAGGGAAAATGGGGAACAGGGAAATGGGGCCAGGACAGCTCATCTGGAGCAAAACTCCCTCAGGGGAGCAGATCCACAGGCCCAGTCAGGAAATGCCAGCATGGAAACAACCCCAAGGAGCTGCAACCTCCTGGGACTGCAGCTGGGAGCCCCCAGAGTGGACACAGCCAGGAGGGGCTGCCTCCATCAGGACAGAGCTGGTCACACCTGCTGGGTCACAGCCACCACTGCCACCCACTGCTCCCCCAAACACCCCAAATTCCTGATAAACCCAGAGAACTCCCAGAGCAGCAGCTCTCACGGGGAGGATCCTTCTCCTGGCTCTACAACCATGAGTAAGAACTCAGTGAGAAAGTTTGATACTGAGGAGCAAACGGGCTCTGGTTTGACCCGGGGGACGCCAGCTTTCCTTGGATATGGACACCTTGGGAAGTTCCCAGCTCGAGGGACAAGCTGGGAAAGGTGTGCAGCTGATCTGGGACATCTCCCAGGGAAGAGCCCTTGGACAGTTATAGGAAGGAAATGGAAAATTTTAATGGAGGTTACACAAAAAAACCAAAAACAAACCCAAAACAAACCCACAACAAAAACCCCAAACAAACAAACAAGGAAAAAACCCACAAAAAAAACAACAAACAAAACAAACAGGCTGAGGAGCTCATGAGGGACAATTCCAAGGCAATTCCCTGTCACTGGGAAGGTGCTGGAATGATTCCTGCCCAGCCCAGCTCTTGAGCAAACACTGAAATCTCATTCTCTGCTGGGGCAGAGCTGCAGAACGAGGGCTGGGAAAGGAAAGGAGGAAGGGAAGGGACTCACAGGGCTGGGAATGTGGAACAAGGCTGTGAACAGCAGCTCCAGATCCCACACAGGTCTGGGATCAGGGGAATCCTGCCTGCAGTTCATGCTCCCCTCCCTGCCAGGACAGGCTGGATCTCTGCTCAGAGCCACGAGGAGCTTTTCCCCAGGGATTTGCTGCTCCAAACCCCTTGGATCAAGGGCAGGGAGGAGATGAGGATGGATCCTCAGGGACTCCCAACAAGTGCAGGGCCCACCCCAGCCTGGAAGGGATCCAGCTGCTGGACCTGGGATGTGGTGGGTGCTCCACCAGGGGAAGGGGGACACTTTTGGGCAGCCACCTGTGCCCTGTGGCACTTTTTTGGCAGGAACAACTGGAATGTTAATGAACACATTTATCCCAAATCCATTAAAATATACCCAGCAATGAATACATTTATCCCCAATCCATGAACACATTTGTCCTCAATCCATTTAAATATTCCCAGGAATGAACAGGTTTATCTCAAATCCACTCACACATTCCCAGGGATGAACACATTTGTCCCCAATCCATTCAAAAACAACCAGGAATGAACACCTTTATCCCCAAACCCAAACACTCCCAGGAATGAATAGATTTATCCCCAAAAGGAATCAAACATTGCCAGGAATGAATACATTTGCTCCCAGTCCATTCAAACATTTGTAGGAATGAACATGTTTATCCTCAAGCCATTCAAACATTCCCAGGAATGACCACATTTATCCCAAACCCCATCAAACATTTCCAGAAATGAATGTATTCCATTCAAACACTCCCAGGAATGACCACATTAATCCCAAACCCAATCAAATATTCCCAGGAATGAATAGATTTATTCCAAACCCATTCCAGCATTCCCAGGAATTAACAGATTTATCCTAAACCCATTCAAGCATTCCCAGGATTTACCACATTAATCTCAAACCCAGACATCTCCAGAAATTAATGTGTTTGTTCCCAATCCACTCCAACACTCCTAGGAATGATCACATTAATCCCAAAACTCTGCTGAGCGACACCAACCAACCCAACCCCCGTGGGCTCCTTTTACTCCCCCACCACTTATTTCCGTGCTAAACACGAGACGGGTCCAGAAAACCTGGATTTTCCAAGGCTGATCCCAACAAACTGAACCTGCAGCAGAAATTCCTGGAACGACTCTCCCAGAAGTGGCAGAGGGCACCCAAACCTCCGCTGCCCGAGATGGTGACAATGGCATTTATTGTCACTCCTGGTGGCACAGCCAAACCCCACGGAACAGGACGGCACTGCCAGGCACGGCTCAAGCACCCAGAGAAAACTGAAGGATGAAAACTTGGGAAAGGCAGGAGGAGCAGGGAAGGGAAGAACAAAGATCCTTGTAAGACTTTCTTGCTGCAGAACCACCCCATGAGCACCAGGGCCCTGCTCTTTCTGCCAAAAATAAATAATAAACCTAAAATAAATAATAAAACTAAACCTTGTGAAGCAAATTTTGGGGGCCTCCTACTGTAAATAAAATCAGAAAATGAGGGATTTCTTTTCTCTGCTGCACATGAGGATATTTGAACAGCAATTCCCAGCCTGGATTTGGAGGTTTTGGCAGTTCTGGAATGTTCCTCTCCCTCACCACATCCTCCATCCTCAGTGTCAGCAGAGTGAGAACTGGAATTACAGAGCTGATTCTCTGTTTCTCTGAATAATCTCCTCAGCCCCAGGAAATTTCAGCTGGAATATTCTGTCCCCAGATTGGAGCACAAACCTCAGCTGAGGGAGCACAAGGGTTTTCCTTCAGGGATATTTATCCAATGCACCCCTCCCCACCCGCCCCCCTGAGCCCATTTTGCTAAGAAAAGGGAACAAACTGAACAAAATCGAGTTCTGGGTGTGGAACTGCCCTGGCCTGTGACAGACAGACTCTCCAATCCTGGAAATGCCATTTTTAAAGACAACAGAACTACAGAGCTGATTCAAGCAGTGCAGGATGGTGCAGGATAGAGAGAGTTTCAGCCATCACCTAAAGCCAGACACTCAAATTGGACAGAAAAAACACCCAAATGGAACAGAAATAAACACTCAGACACCCAAACTGAACAGAAATAAACACTCAGACACCCAAACTGAACAGGAGCAGACACCCAGGCACTCAAATTGTACAGAAATAAACACCCAGACACCCACATTGAACAGAAACAGACACCAAGACACCCAGACTGTACAGAAATAAACACCCAAATGGAACAGGAACAAACAGCCAGATACACACAATTGCACAGAAACAGCCATCTAGACACTCAGATTGTACAGGAAGAGAGAGCTCAACCCCACAGACACCCAGATACCCTAATTGTACAGAAATAAACACCCAGAAACCCAAATTGTACAGAAATAAACACCCAGCCACCCAACTTGTACAGGAACAGACACACAGGCACTGACACTTTACAGAAGCAAACACCCAGACCCCCATATTTAAAGACAGCATACCCCCAGACACCCAAAAAACAACCAGACCCCCAAATCCTACAGGAACAAAACCCCAGACTCCCAAATTTGGCAGGAGCAAACTCCCAGGCCCCCAGATTTCACAGGAGCCACCCAGAACACCCAGAACAAAGCCCAGCTCAGCACACCCAAGGCCAGGGCTGCAGATTCCCAGGATCCAGAGGGCCCTGGGAATCCCCCTGAGCACCCCCAAAGGCCAGGGACACCTTGCTGGGGTGGGTGCAGGAACCCCACACCTGAGAGGCTTTGCAGAGTCCCCAGTGTCCCCATGGGTGGCTCAGGGACATGGTGGCAATGGATGCTGAGGAGGGAGATCTGGGATCACAAAGCCAGGCGGGAATTTGGGCCCCGTGGCATCAACAGAGGGGTTGCAGGAATGGTTTGTGCTGCCTTGCCACAGAAAGTCCAGGAAATGAGCCCTTCCCAAGAAATCCTGCCTGCTCCCAACCCTGCTCCTCAAATCCCAGATCCCAACCCCTGTTCCTCAAATCCCAGCTCCAAACTCCTGCTCCCAAATCCCTGCTCCCAAACCCCTGCTCCCAAAGTCCTGCTCCCCAAATCTCAGCTCCCAAATCCCAGCTCCTCAAATCCCAGATCCAAATTCCTGCTCCTCAAATCCTAGCTCCAAACCCCTGCTCCTCAAATCCCAGATCCAAACCCCTGCTCCTCAAATCCCAGATCCAAACCCTGCTCCTCAAATCCCAGATCCAAACCCTGCTCCTCAAATCCCAGCTCCCAACCCCTGCTCCTCAAATCCCAGCTCCAAACCCTGCTCCTCAAATCCCAGCTCCCAACCCCTGCTCCCCAAATCCCAGCTCCCAAATCCCAGCTCCCCAAATCCCAGATCCAAACCCTTGCTCCCAAATCCCAGCTCCCCAACTCCTGCTCCCAAACTCCTGTTCCCCAACTCCTGCTCCCAAATGCCTGCTCCCCAAACCCCTGTTCCCAAACCCTGCTCCCCAAATCCCAGCTCCCAAATCCCAGCTCCCCAATTCCTGCTCAACTCCTGCTCCCAAACCTCTGCTCCCAAACTCCTGCCCCCAACCCCAGCTCCCCAGCCCCTTCTCCCCAAATCCCAGCTCCATC